>NC_080798.1:32540684-33799850 GCF_028018385.1 Neofelis nebulosa | reverse complement strand
TCCTGTTCCTGGGAGGCAGCCGATGTTGCAAAGAGCACAGCCTCCCTCCCTGAGGTGCCCATGGGCCCCGTGGCCTACCTTTCTCTCTTTGTCACCATATTCGATGCCCAAAGTATCCATGGCCCGGACGATGGCTGCCAGGGACTGGATGGTGTTGCTGTAGACAACAGGCTTGTACTGTTTCACGTCTTCTCCAGAGAAGCCATCTTCGTGGATGATCCTAGAGAAAAACCACACACACATCTGATGAGTGCACTGTCCTCACTTGGCATCAAGAATGCCAGGTGCGTGAAGCCGCCGGGGCCAACCTCCTGGCTTTGCTGGCTGAGGACTGGGTCCGACCCGGATGCCGAATTACTGAGCTGCTGCATCAGTACCATAAAATCTGAAGGAAGAACCTACTGAAATTAAGCTGAGACAGAGTAGTGGCAAAAAGAAATGCAGTGTCTTTACACTCCCTATTTATAGTGAAAGAAGTACCAGTTGGCAAGGTGCTGATAATACTTGAAAGTGCTTAGAACAGGAGGGGCACACACGAAGAACTCAGTAAGTGTTAGCTATTGGTATTTTTAAGCAAAGCTCAGGGTCTTAACTGAAATTTCCACTTAGAAGTACATTGATGAAGACCCCGGCAAGAAGCCTGCAAATGAATGATAATTTTTCTTTTGCAGAAAACTCACAGTGCTTGAAGGAAAGAGGACTCACTTAAATGAACCGTCGTCGTCTCTGACAACAGAAAAACCAACAGAAGGAGGGTGCCTACTCTTCCATCCTTGGCTGGGATTGAACTACTGTGTCACCCTTATTCTGGTGGCTCTGAATAGTGACACGGAGGACACAAAAGTGCCATCAGTTCTCAGAGGCCACGCGATACTCTCTGCTCTCCTGTTCTCAGATTCCTCCGAGGTCAAGGTTAAGGCTAGACATGTCCTGATGTCCCTTTTCCCTGCAGAGAGCAGTCACTCGGTACGGGCTTACTGCCGACCAGGTTCCAGGTAGGGGAAAAAGCTAGAAAGAGGGGATAAAACCTAAACGGTGCAAGAGTTCTCCTATAGCTGAAGTAACGAGGAAAGACTGAATGGATTTTGAGATGAACACCCAACAGTGGCCACCACCTCCCCCAAGAAAACTGTGTAAATACTTCTCTGGACACATTTTCCAGTTTGCAATTAAATACTACTTATGGTATGTACATACATCAATATGAGAGCTGAGACTTCCACATCAACACGGCACTTTTCCATTCCTTCATTACCTTCAGTACAGAAGAAAATCACTAACAATTCTTTTTTTAAAAACAGTTTTACTGAGACATAACTCGCATACCGTTCAATCCACCCATTTAAAGTGTGCAAGTCAATGTTTTTGGTATATTTGCATAGTTCAACAATGATCACTACAGTTTAATTTTTGTCCCCCCACCAAAAAGATACTCTATACCTATTAGTAATCTTCACTCACTCCCCACCTCACAGTAAGCAATCACTAATCTGTATTCTGTTTCTATAGATTTGTCTATTCTAGACATATCATATAAATGGAATCATATAACACGTGGTCTTTTGTGATAAGCTTCTTTCATTTAGCATAATAATGTTTTCAAGATTCATCATTTCATCATGGTACAGCATTTTTCAGTACTTCATTTCTTTCTTCTTTCTTTCTTTCTTTCTTTCTTTCTTTCTTTCTTTCTTTCTTTCTTTCTTTCTTTCTTTTTTTCTCTTTCCTTCCTTCCTTCCCTTCCTTCCTGACTTCCTTCCTTCCTCCCTCCCTCTCTCTCTTTCACCCTCCCTCTTCCTTCCTTCCATCCTTCATTCCTTCCCTCCTCTTTCTTTCTTTCTTTCTTTCTTTCTTTCTTTCTTTCTTTCTTTCTTTCTTTCTTTCCTTCTTTCTTTCTTTCCTTCTTTCTTTCTAGTAGGCTTCATGTCCAGTGTGGAGCCCAACGTGGGGCTTGAATTCACAACCCTGAAATCAAGAACTGAGGTGAGATTAAGAGTAAGATGTTCAACTGACTGACCCACCCAGGCATCCCTGGACTTCATTTCTTTTTATTGCCCGGTTATATTCCATTGTATGGATATGCCACATTTTATTTATCCATCCATCAGTTGACGGACACTAACAATTTCTGTTGTAAAATTTGACTTGATACCGGGTTGTGAGTCTTTATCCTGGGTTTCTCTAAGAAGCAGATCAGAATGACCCTTGTGACTTTTCATGGACTTTTATTGACCCTAAATCCATTTCTGTACAAGTTTCTGGAGGGAGTGTACACGTAGCCTGGATCATTGATGCACCCCAGAGGGATCTTAAAGGAAATGGCTAGTTCCCACTGTAAACAATCAGAAACTTGGACAAAATATAAGAAACAAGAAGTTTCAGACACTAGGGAATAAGTAGTACAGGCCTGTGATCCAGAAGACAAGGGAAACAAATATGGTAGCCTTGTGACTGGCTCGGCTTTCCACCTGGAGGCATTTACCAGCCCTCAGCACAGGGAGGGAGAACCCAAGAAGAGCACAGCGGTCTTACTGAGTTGATGAGACAACGCTCGAAGTCCAGGAAGCCTGAGGTGGCTGGAATTTGAGGGGCAGAGTACCAGGGAGAGAAATCTACAGAGAGGGAGCCAAGCAGTAGATATATGAATGGGGGGGTCTCCTCAGTCTTTGGCTGAATAGGGAGAGATTGCAAGGGCTCAGCAAGGAAGAGGCATCAGGGAGCTTATAAGGCAAACACTTCCCAAACCTCACTCAAGGCTGGGAGATGTGTGAGTTCTGACCAGGCAGAGTGGAGAGTCCTTGTTGAACAGCTAGATCACTCAGCAGAGACCCTAGGAGGCTCATGCCATAGTAGTAGGTCTAAACCAGCCCCAGAGTAAGAGCTACTTTAGACCCACCCTGACAAAGCTTAAAAATTAGCTTTAAAAAATTGAGCTGACCCACGAGTAACTTAATTTCCTGACAGAATAAAGTCCAACACTGTTTAAATCAGGACAACAAAATCAGACACTTAAGAATATAATATTTTTTCATGTCCAGCACCCAATACAAAATTCCCAGCTATGCAAAGAAGCAAGGTGTGATGCACAACCAGGAGAAAAATCAGTCAATGGAAGCAGACTCAGAAGTGACAGCGGTGATGGAATTAACAAGGACTTTAGAAATACCTATTTAAAATATTTTCAAGAAATTAAAGGAAAACATGAACATAACGAGCAGAGAAATGGAAGATATAAAAAAGAACAGAACAGAATGTCTAGAGATGGAAATATAAACATTTCACAGTATGCAACTAACTCATAGAAGATTAGTGGCCTTGAACAATCAGCCACGGAAACTATCCAAACCGAAGCAAAGAGAGGAAAAAGGCTAAAAAAACTATATTGTGTTATTTATAACATATGTAAAAGCAAAACTTATGCAACGACGGCACAAAGGATAGGAGGGATAAAATGCAAACACGCTGTTGAAAAATTCTTACACAGGAAGCACTTCAAAGTAAAGACGGTAAGTTAAGACACATATTGTAAACTTTAGAACAACTAAAAAGCTATATAAAAAAGCCAGTTGTTACCTAGGCTCCGCGACCAGCCTCCCCACAGAGGGTGGGACCTGCTGGGGAACCTGAGAGGTGGAGCCGGGATTCGCCGGTCCCCGTGACACTGTCTCTGAAGAAGTCAGTGCAGTTAGTTTCTCATGCTTCATTTTGGACCAGGAGGCCTTACCACTCTCCCGGAAATACTCTCTAGACCCTTGGCTGCCTTCAGGATTTCCCCTGAAACACTAGGGATGGGGCTATCATTGTCCACGCCCATGAGTATCAGTCCTTATGCCACCTAATAAGGCAGGGAGGGGACGTTTTTTATTCTGTTTGACAGAAGAGGAAGAGAGTCTGAGAGAGATTAAGTACTTGGCCTAATGTCTTCTCAGCCCAGGAGTGGAGTGCGGGTCGACCGGGACGCTCTTCTATACCAGCTGGACTGGGTCAAAAACTGCCAGAAAGGTCTCAGCCTGGTGCCTGGGGTGGCCTGAGGTACAGAAGCTTCATGTGAGGTTTGCAGAAATGACGCGATGTGGGAAAAACCTGCTCCGGTCACAACGATGAGTTCCATACCTTGTACAAACTGGCTCATATGAGCTTAGAATTGGACTTCCTGTTTCAGGGTGGGATTTTATATTGCCCTCTAACTACCAAGTAGTAAATGCTAACACTAGAAAATCTGGGCCATATAAAACAACACCAACAAAACCCCCCACAACAACCCATATCATCAGTAATCCCATCACTCAGGGAAAGACACTGCAGTTTTTAGTGTCCACCCTTCCAGGACTCTTTCCATACCACCTTGTTCATTTTCGCTACCCGCACCCCCCCCCCCCCCCCCAGCATTGATTTGAGTCGTGTGTCCTTACAAGTATCACTTAAGGCCCCTTGATTTTCTATTTCGCCATCACATTCTGGAGGCAGAGCAGAGCTGTGGTTAGTCTTAGGAGTCACACAGGTGCGGGCAAACCCCAGCTCTACCACTGACGAGCTGGGTGTCATTGGTAAAGGATTTCACCCCTCAGGTCTTAGGTTTCTCATCTGCAAGGGGCTGTTGGGTGAGGAATAAATGGAAAGTGCCAGTCATATATAAGTATATAATAAATGGTACCTATTAGTAATATATATCCTCATTCCACAGTCAAAATCCCCGAAATAGAATTTCCTTCATTGGCAGTATAAAAGAAACAATAATAATAGCAGCTGATGTCTGAGGGTTTGCTCTCTGTTAAGGGCTTTACGTGTACCCTCTCATCTAATCTTCAAGATAATCCTAGGAGATAAAAACTATCATCACCTCTTTACAGATGAGACAACCGAAACTAGAGAGATGGAACCACTTACCTGGGGTCACACAGCTGGTAGGTGTCAAAGTGGCCTTCGAGACCCTACCTGTGACCACCAGACAGACACACAGAGGCAGAAGTGCTTCTTCTGCTCTGGATCCCTGTATCCAGGTTCCCAGAGGGTCCGGAGATTTCACATACACAGTGAGTATCAGAACATGTCTTATAATATCAGCCCAAGGAGTGTGGGGCAAGGAAAGGAGGAATCTGGCCAGGGGCTGGAGAGGCAGCCCAGGGAAATCTGAGGTCTGAGCCCTGGAGGAGATAATACCAGGGTTTGGAAAGCAGGAGCAAGGCTGTATGAGACACTTTAGCAATAGTCAGTGGCATCACATTGCAATAGTCCTATAAACTGATCTTCATCCAAGTGCAGAATCAAGTCCCAGAGACATGAATCACTTGAGCCACTAGATCAAGCCATGCCTGAAGCTAACCCTATCTCTACACTTTCGAGTGACAGCAGCCAAATAATTCCCTCTTATTTTTGCCTAAGCTAATTTGACCTGGGTTTCTGTCACTTATACCTAAGAGTCATGACTAAAACATGATTTGCACCTTGATAATAACAATAATCAGAGATCATCTCCTAGTAAACTTGTTTATTAATTCTCTGTCTTTACCACCAGCCTGTCAGTCCCTGGAGGCCAGGTACCACATCTCGTCTGTCTCAGTTCCTCTTCTCCATATTATTTGGCACAGGACTGCGCTCTGGACAGTACTCAGAGAAAGTGGGACATTAACAATGTGAGACTGGAGTAGACAGATGCTTAAGACCCACCCCCCCCGAAGGAGCCCACTAAAGGAGGCAGGTGTGTGTGTGTGTTGGGGTGGGAATCCACCAGATTTCCTATGCCTGCAGAGCCAGGGTAGCAAAGCCAAGCCAAGTTAGATGCCACAATGGTGCCCATCCCAAACTCAGAGACTCTGAGGGGTGGACCAAGAAGAAATGGGGAGCAGGCAAGGGCTGACTGCAGACCTGAGTGTTTCCCTTTGGACAGAAGCCACCAGTTAGACTCTGGAAACCTGGCAACACAACTGAGGGAGGAGACCTCAAGTGCAAACGGGGGGGAAACGGGGGAGGGTGGCATCCGAGCCCACTGGAACAGGTCTGAGCTTTCTGGGAAGAGGCAAACAAGGAGTGACCCTTGGCCTCCCTTGCCTTGGCTCCCCCTCCTTACTGCCTTGGGACCTCGCAGGAGGCCTGGACCAGGGCTCTCTTGTTCTCTGCTTCCCCTCTCAGTGTAGGACTGCACTCAGCTGCAGTGAGACTCCCTGGGCACAGTGGCCTTATATGGTCACAGAAGCACAGGCTCAGGAGCTGGAAAGGACCTTGGAGGATCCTCTGGCCCAGCAGCCACTCTCCTTCTCTGAATCACAGATGCCTCTGAGATTGTGGCAAATGCCCCCACGCACATACTGTTACCCCCAGTTTCTGGGAGGTTCAAGAACTCAGGGCCCTAAGCTACTGGAACACGATTTTTCACACCATCTGTAGGCTGGATTAAACGCCCCTCTGCTCCCCTTCCTCAGCACCCTTTCCCCTGCATTGGAACTGTCTCTCTATCCTCCACCATAGTCCCTTTGGGGGTCTAGATTCAGGGGGTGCTTTGGGAGCCAGACTCAAACTGTGGGGCTGGGCAATCTCTTTCACAGCTCAGTGCTTCAGCTTCCTCAACCTTCCATGGAGACGGGCCTGGTAACAGTAACTCTCCTCGCCAGTCGTGGTTTGTAAAGACAAGTGCTGGGCATCCAGGGCATCATAAGCACTCAATCAGCCCCACTGTTATTATTATTGTTATCATATTTGGTGAGCGGGGCAGGGTTGGGGTGGAGCTACAGTTGGCTGGCTGCACCATGTCTGTCCTCTTCAGGAGAGGACGTGACCCAGGGGCCACAGGGCAGGGAGGCCAGGAGGTCACAAGAGGACCACTGCCCACCAGGAGGAAGCCAAGCAAGGCCACAGAAGGGAAGATGGGGCAGGGAGAGGGGGGCGTTGTTGGCACTCAAGCAGAGAATCTGCTCATTTACCTAACGAACATCACAGGAGCAGCAGTGGGTTAAAAAGCTGGATTTTCTGACTTGGGTGCTGCTCCGTGATGTCATAAAATGTGTTTCTGATCACAGCTGGAGATTCACATGTTGACTGTCCACGTTAGGTCAGTGCTCGGTGCCTCACTTGTGTGACACTCACCAGGGAGACTGATCCACAATGGGCATGTGCCCTGGGGCCACGCCTCTGCCGAGCCGTGGTGGGAAAGGACCACACATATTTAATCCAACAGTGAACAGTGAGATGCAGTGATTTAATGGCTCACACACCAGCAATGAGGGGCTCCACAGAACCCATCAGAGAGCATGGGACCTGAACCGGGTCCTAAGGTGAAAACACCAGTTAGAGTACAATGTGTGTGTCCTCTGGGGCCATTTTTATAAAACTACATTTGCATGTGACGGTGTTGGTAGGAGGAAGGGGTGTGGAGAAAGGAGGGAGAGGGGGAGAATGCTTAACAAAGTATCATCAATAATCACTTTTGGGTGGTGGCATTCAGGGATTTTTTTTTTTACTCTGTACGTGTTGGTTTTGTCTCATTAAAAAAATGTGCAATTGGTATTTGAAAGAACAACACATCATTTTCAGTGGGAGACAGACACTTGTGCTTAACAGGGGGACCATTATGGCCGGGAGAGAGGACCAGAGTAAAAAGGGGTAGAATCATTAATCAATAGGACTTTCCTGACATGTTTCACTTGGGTTCAGCCTGACTTAAGGTCTTGAAGCCTGACTTCAAGACTTTGAAGCCTTGAGGCCTGGTCCCTGCCTCCCCGGGGCTCTCCTTCTGGATGATAAGGCAAGTGTTAAGAATGGCAAGGCTAGCGATATTAAGTACTATCTGCCAAGGGCCAACTGAAGGGTTTGTGTGTCAGACGTTTTGCCCACCACCCAACATTCCCGTGTCACCCCAGTGAGTTACTTTCCCTGCCTCCCTTGCAGCTAAGAGTGACCACGTGATCCAGTTCAAGTAAGATGAAGGGGAGTAGGCCAGAAATGCCTCTGAGAAATGGTTTTCCGAGAAATGGTTTTCCTTCTTGGTCCAAAGAGAGAGGGTTTTGAGAGCAGTTTTCCTGCCTCCCTAGTCTACTACTTCCTTGACCCTGTGACCCTGGCTGTGCCTCCACTGGTCACACCCTGGCTTCTTGCCTTTATATGTAGTTGTGAGAAAAGTAAATACTGGCACCATGGTGGCCATCTTGTGACTGTGAGGTTAAATGCCACCACCCCGAAAATGGCAGGTCAAAGGGGTTTAGGGGGCTCCCAGTGGCGCTGCTGAACTGCGAAATCAACCCTGGGGCCATCTGATAACAAAGGTAGATCGTGCAAGGTAGATCGTGCTCCTACCAGGATGCCCTCTGCCTGGGATAGGGAAATGGTCCTTCCTGGAACCAGCATAGAAAGTCATTTTCCAGCCGGGAAACTGACATAGAGAGAAGAGGTTTGCCTACAGGCTTATGGTTAGCTTGTGGCAGAGCACGGACAAAATTCCCAGAGGCCTTTCCATTGTGCCACAGGCCTCTCACTTCCCGTAGTGCTGCCCTGAGGCAGGGGAGCTGATGGGTTATACCAGGTGAGAAAAACATCTATCATTTGCAAAACAGAAAGATTTGTTTCCCCTTCTGTCTTAAAATCTCTAGTTCCCAATAATTTGGAGGCTTCTTTGAGGGTGTTCTTTGTCCATTCATTCATTCATTCACTCATTCCCTCTTTCACTTTTCATGTATTTTTCTGGTACCTCCTATATACCAGGCACTGTAGCAGGTGCTGGGGAGACAAGAATGAACTGGCAGACACAATTCCTGCCCTCCTAGAGCTTGAATTCTATTGCAGAAGGTAGATATTGAATAAGTAATTTCACAAATGCTTAATTAAATTATAATTGGAGTCAGCACTACCAGGAATTAAAATACCACTGGAAAGAGATCCAAGAGGAGGATCTCCAGCACGGGCTCAGGAAGTATCACGGAGAGTTGAGCACAAGCTGGCTGCACAGACAGGGACAGAGACAGGATTCCACACGGGGGGACAGCACATGCCAAGGTGGCGCTCCAGAGAGCCACTTCTCTGCATGGTCTCCGTGTGTCTTCCGGAGGCCCTGGCAGGCACACAGGGTGCTGGGGAAATGTACGAAAGGAACAGAAGGCACTTCCTGGGCTGGCGGGTGGGACTGGGAGCCGGAGATCCCAGTCGGGAGGGCTGCTCTGGATCTGGCGCCGGCGTAGGTCTGATGTTTCCTCCCGAGGGAGGGTTCCACCCAACCTCCTGGAAAAAGTAGAAACAGTAAGCCAAGCCGATGTGGTAAATGTCACAAACACCGGCCAGGCTAAGGGTGCTGGCAGGAACAGCAGACAGCTTGAAGCGGGCGCAGCCGACGGGAGGCACCCCAGGATAACAGGCAGAGGGGAGGGCCCTGCTGAAGGCCTTTCTCTTCTTTCCCATTGGTGCTCCCACCAACTTTTACACCAAATGTAAAAGGGTCACATTTCTTTCATCTGACAAAGAGCCAAAGTGTCGTGCCCGGCAGGGTTTGACCCGCAGGAGAGACCCTGGCTCCTGATTTTGTGATGCCACCAAGAGTGAGGACTAAGCAGAATGGTCGACAGTGGTCCAGAAGGTACTGTGTGGGTGGGGCCAGGGGGTGGATGGGAGGCGGGCGCTTCCAGGACATGCAGCAGCCCCAATCCCTGTGAGGACACCCTTCCTTCTTTCCTTCCTTCCTTCCTTCCTTCTCCTTTCCTTCCTTTCCTTCCTTCCTTTCCTTCCTTCCTTCCTTCCTTCCTTCCTTCCTTCCTTCCTTCCTTCCTTCCACAATATAGAATGAGCACCCATTAGGAGCTGGACACACACTGACCGTCCTATTCGCTAACAGTGTGGATTGTGGGCAGGTTCTCAATCTTTGTGGGCCCAGATCTCTATTCTGTAAATGGGGATAATGACGATGTCCCTTACAGGCTGTCAGTAGTATTAAAGAACATGTGGGGAGGCCCTGGTACACAGGCCTGTTAGTTGCCAGTTGCTGACATTACTTAAAAGATATAGACCGATTGGTGCTAAAGCAGGGCTAAGCCTCTAGTCTTATCTGTCGGGACACGGGTCCCCCTCCTACCCAGTGTAGCAGGGTCTTGACCTAAATGAATGAGTTCATTGAGGGACCAGAGGGTACTCATGCTTTGAACGACTGGCTCAGAGACCACTGGCTGGGCAGAGGTAAGATGTGTGTGTTTTACAAAGTAATTATGCCGAGACCCTGATTTCTGATTTCCCAGAGTTCCAGAAGAGCAGAGTCATTGGGACCCAGAGGCCCTGATGACAGGTCAGAAGCTTCGCTCTTGCCTAAGCATAAAGGCTGCTTCCTTGATTGGCAAAACCAGAGCTCTCCTGAAGGTGACGGCTTCCTCTTCCTCATCCACACAACTGACCACTACATGTAAGGTGCCGTTCATACAGCACCCAGCAGACAGTGGTGAGCAGGACAGACATAGCCCTTGACTTCAAAGGACTCACAGTCTAGCTGGGGAAGACAGAGAATAAAGAAGTAAATAAAGAAATAGTATAGAGTGATGACACAAGAAGGGTAGAGTGAGGAGGTTGGGGGTGTGGAGTTAGGAGCCAGGAAAGGAGGGGGCATGTGAAACTGAGGCCTGATTGATGAGGACCGGACCTTGTATGTATGTGAGGAAGAACATTTCAAGTAGAGAGAACAGCAAGTGCAAAGGCCCGGGGCACCCTGTGTGTTAGCAGAATGGTGAAGAGCCAGAGGGGCTAGAATAGAGTAGGTACCAGGGAGAGTGGAAGAGGAGGTCAGAGAGGGCAGCAGGGAGCTGACCATGTAGGGCCAACGTACAACTTATGTTTTATCATAATACACATGAAAACAAACAGCAACCTATTAAAACAAAAAACGTGTCCCCCACAAACCATTATGACTTCCACCATTGATTCTGCTCTAAGTGTGGATCGCTTTTAAATAGCAGCTTTCCCTCCTCTTTCCCTGACTTCTCCAGCTCTGACTGAAAGGCCTGTTGTCAGAACAGTTAGGGATTCTAACTTACACAGCTAGGCAAAAAAGAATAAGAAAAAAAAAATCGCCATCATCCCACCACCTGGAGGAAGCACCGTCCACATGTTAGTGTACATTTCAGTCCTTTTATCTGGGAGCCCATATGTGTATTGTCTTTCCTGAAACGGAATCACGCCGTGTGCCTCTGTATCATCCAGGAGTTGTCGCTGGCTGCCTGGTGTCCCATCACTGGAGTGGGGCCTGAGTCATTCAACCATGCTGCCGTCAGTGGGACGCTCGCGTTGCTTGTGGACGGGAGCTCCCCCCAGCTTCAAAGTCAGCTGTTGGGGAGGGTGCCTGACCATGAGCGAATTTCTCCTAAAAAAGGCAGAAAGCTACAAAACCTGGACGGAACAAGCCAGAGGCTGGGTGACCCCTGGCCTTACGCGCTGGGCTCAAGTGAACTGTGTGAACACAGATGGGATCTTTCAGCTATTTGAAAAGAAAAGAGAGATCCAACTTAAAACCGGCTATTTAACTGTGGGGTGAAGTTGTATGATACGAGAAAAATTATTTTTTAAAAATAGATAAGATCCCTTACTAATTAATACTGTATTTAAAACTTGGAATTCTAAGAATAACAGGATAGAAGGGTATTTAAAATAATAGTATTAAACAAATCAGTCCCCCAGGGGGACGACTGGTACAAAACAAGGGATGTGTCCTGTTGACAGTGACTTGCAGAAATCTGTTATAAAGATGCCATTTTTAATAAGGGCTAACTCAGGCCAGAAGCAATGATGTCAGCTGCCAATTGTCACCAGACGGAGCCAGGGGCAAGGCCAGGACTCGTTGTGATTCCAGTACAGAGCCTCTGCTGCCATTATCTGGAAAACAACGTGGACCTTGCCCTTTCCCAAGACTCTCTGTGCAGGGGGTGAGGGGGGGCACAGGCCAGCTCTCATTCCATGGGGGTGTGATGCTCGGAACACTGCCTTCTAGAGCTCTGTTCCTTTTTCTCTTCATGGCAGCATGGTTGGTCTGAATCCTGGGACCCTGGCCTTGGATTAGAGACATACATTGTTGTCTTGCACTTGGGGGCAGAAGACCCAGGTTCTTATGCTGTTTGGCCACTAACAAGCATCACAGCCCCAGGTGAAGTGGGGAAGAGAAGTCCCCAGGGAGCTAGGGGCTGTGGCCCACCTTTCTTAGGTCAGCACCATCGCCTCGACCTGGGGCTCCGCCTTGGTGTTAGAGGAAAGCCTTTGAGGGAGCTCTGCCTGCCTCCTCTGCCAATACCCTTGGCCTCCCAACCCACCCCCAGACTCTAGCCGCTGGCCCTTCCCATGCCAGGGATTTTAGGAAATGCTGCCATTTGCTGTGACAGCTTACAACCTGGTTTTGTCACTCAGGAGACCTGGGGGGGTCTGGCCTTGGTTCTACCACTGACCAGCTACAGTGAGCTAAGACGTGTCCTTTGTGTGTTGCCCTAGCTTTGGACTTGGGGTGTGTCAATTCCCTGTGGCCACCCTGCTTCACTCGGGTCAACCAAGTTCCATGGTCATATCTATGTCTTTGCCAAATGCAGTCTTTTTGGAATATCACAGCTCATAAAACACGGGTACAAAAAATTAAACGGGCTCTTGAGGGACAAAAAGATTGGGCAGCTCTGAAACAGAGACCTGCGTACCTCGCTAAATTCAGGCTCTGCTCAAATGTCACTTCCTCAGACCACTCTGGTGGTCTCTATCATTCCCTGTCTTTCTCCTGCCTTATTTTCCCTTGTAGCATGCATCACTGCCTGATGTGTATACTTCCTTGTATACAGCCTCCCCACATACCAATGAGCTTTACGAGGGCAGTGACCTTGTCTGTCTCGTTCACTGACCACAGTGTCCCCAAGAAGTGCCTAGACTTCGTGAATGGTCAGTAAATGTTGGCTGAATGGCTGAATGAAACAGGCGGCCGCTTGGGACCTCTTGGCAGCTCTACACAGGACTCCTTCCTGTGAAGCTGGGTGGCCTTTACACTGTGGGCCAGGACGAATGTGCTCCCTGACCCACCACCACTACCTCAACCCCTACCTCAACCCGACCTTGGGTGCTCACCAGTCTTCCCCCTTCGGGACCAGAACCTGTGGCCCTTTTCCCAGTGATGGTAACGAGGATTACTCCCTCACTCACCCGTGCGAGTTCACTCCCTTTTACCCCTCATCTTGGTTCCCGTAGGTTTTCTAAGGGTCAGGACATACAGCCACCTTACGCCGCCCACTCCACGCTCAATTCTGGGAAACTCCAAAGCCATTTTTTGAAATCCAACTGTTAAATTCAGTGGTTACGTTGCAAAGACATGACCGAGAGCTTTATGGCTTCCGAGCCCTTTTTACAATGCCTTATGTAAAGACGTGAGCTTTCATTAAACACAGTAAAAGCCTGTGAGTGAGGCAAATTGGTTCAGCGTCGATTTTACTGCCCAAATCTAAGTAACATTTCTGGTTTCCCATCTCCCTGATTAGGGCAGCCGCTAGACCGCCCTTTCTTCTGCTGCTGACATAATGAAACGGAGTATTCTTATTAGTACATTATGTTTAGTATATGAATGATTTTATACATTGGTGGGCAGCGTGCACAGCTTTTTAATTATGTTTTGTGGAGGAGGCACAAGTGACGCTGCAGAGCTTTGCTCCTCTTGTTCAGTCGTTGGGGGAAAAATCCCTTTTCCCCTGCCTGTCTACAGTAGGTTTGTTCATTATGTATGATCCCTGCTCATGAGCCCCTGGATGTGGTCTCATGAACCACAGGAAAGAGGAAAAAGACCACTAGAACCCACTGTCTCTGGCAGACAGTTCACAGACTAGCTATTCACCAACTCAAGCCATCTAAAGCATCTTCCCTCCAACCCCAGGATGACAGGCTCTGTCACCCAAGCAGACCAGGTGGGACTCTGACAATCTGTGGGAGGGCTCCTATCTGGGTTCCTTGTGCCTCCCTCGCCACTCACCGTGGGGTGCAGTGGTGAGTCACGGCAGAATCCGCCTATGAGCAAGATTGAGCTTTGTAAATGGCAAATGAGGGTTGTAGCGGACATCTGCTGTTTTTGTTTGCCCGACTTCTATGCTCCCTTCCTTTGGAGAACCATCTCTCCTCCCACCATGGGGACTCTCCCTATCTCCAGCCTCAGTTCCTGGGTGAGCTCCTGCTCTACACCTGCCCAGCCATGCCCAGGCTACTCAGTTGCAGGATCCAGTGTGTTTCCTTTTGCGTTTCAGCCACATGGAAACGATGACGACCCCAGAGACATTGCACAGCCTTTGTGAGTTTGTTTGGCACGATGGTGATAGGACACTGGACTAGCCACAGAGACCTCCTGATCTGAAAGGGGGCTGTCTGGTTTTACTGCATGATTTCTCAGGGCTCTGACGGCTACAGCACTGCATGAAAGCACCTGTCCCAACTTTACAGTGGCCAAGTCAGGCTGGAGGTCACTTTACCCTGAAGGCATTTTTCAGGGACCAGCAGCTCTCAAAGTCTTTCCATTGCCCCATAAGCCATTCCCCACCACCCCCCCCCTCAACCCCGCCAAAAAAAAAAAAGCATCAGAACTTCACTCATCTTGCTTCTCTTCTAGATTATAGATCTAGGCAGCCTGGAAAAGGGTTTTCACAGGCTCTTGGTTTTCCCCTTCCTGTTCTTTTTAAATGAGGACTTGTTTTTCTTCCGCTTCTTACCATGTGATTGGGAGGAAGGACACCAAAACACCACCCCCGACCTGCAGAGACAAAGGGGCATGAAAAGAATCCTCATTCTCCAGTTCAGAGTGCTTGGCACGCACCCAGGGGATAACTTTGAGATTTGCCAGAGAGCCTCCCAAGCACTGTCCCAGATGGCAGACAATTCTAGGTGAGTGTTTGTTCTGAAACAAAGAGACAAATAAAAAGCACCCTTCTCAGATCCCTGCCAAGGAGAGTTCAAGACAAAAGGTACAGATCACCGAAACAGGGCTCCTTGGGGAAAATCACATTTCTCATGCCCGCTGGGGGGAAATACTTGTGGTCAGGTCTGCCAAAAGCAAGTCAGAGTCCACATTCCTCTCTAAGGTAACTCGCGTCTCCCTCAAAGCAGACAGCAGTGGTCAGTCATCATGCCAACTTTTGCCGGACAAAGAGGACCATACCTGCACTCAGGTCCTGAGCCTGTGTGTACCGTGGAAGCCACAGTCTTCTGGTTCCCTGCGTGTCATATCTGTGCTGGGTCTTTGAAAGAAGGTGAGGGAGAATTCCAGGTGAGGCCCTCCTGCCTTGCCAGACCGAGAGACACACAGTCACAGAAACACGGAGCAAAACCCAGCCCCGCCAGCCTTCCTTCCCTGGTGGTGGATGTGGCCCAGAAAGGATGGCGGTCTCTGTGTGGTGGATTTAAGTAGCCCCGCCGTGGCCTCCGGGGCTTCCCGCCCCAGCCTTTCTCAAGCAGATGGAAGCGCCTCGTTAATAACCACTAGGGTATGGTCACAGCCCAAAAAAGAGAGTCCACGGAAATCGCTCTGTGGGCTTCCACATCCATTCGCCTCTCTAGGGATGTCGGGGATGGGGCAGTGAGTTCTGCTCTTCTGGCCAAAGGCACACGGCTCAGGCCGTAGGTGCAGCAGATGCTGGTGGGGGCCCAGCTGTGCCCTCTCGGTGGATTTTCACTTCGGCTGAGGTTGACTTGCAATGGACTCGGGGTTCAGCGGATGGCTCTGTTGCTCATCCGTGAGGCCAATCCTGGTCCCTCACGGTCTCTGAGCCTGTGCTGAGGCAGAGACCCGCTTCTGGGCCAGTAGCTGGCAGCCGAGGGGCTATGAATGTGAATCAAGCCTGAAACTGGTTCAGAATGACATCAAGCGTTCCAAAGGGGATGGGCCTCTCAAGCTGCCACCCTGAGAGAATCTGTTCACTCGGTCAGACTCTAAGTGGGATCTCTGGTAGAGAGAGGAGAAATGCATACTGCCTACTTGTCTGAGCTCTAAGGCACGCCACTCAGCCAGGCCTGGGGCAGTGAGGTTGGGTCCTGGGGAAGGACAATGGTGGCGAGCATCTGCTGAACCCCCGCAGGTGGCCGGCATGTGCTGAGGGCTTCATGGATATTCACACACTCACTCCTTCCAACAACCCTTGGGCCTCACGTCCCAGCATCCAGCCTTAGTGAAAGGCTGAGTTTTCTCCAAGAAACTGGCTAACAGAGCAGTTAGTGAGCTTTCTCAGGGTCAATAAATGGACGTGTTCCCAAGAATCCAGCCTCCTAACCACTCTATGGACAGCCCCGTGGACCACAATTTCCAAGAAGCATTGATGATCTCAAGCACATCCAGGGGGAGAGACCAGGCTGATGAGGGGCAAGAATGCTGGCCAACTGGAAAGGAGGGGGAAGGGCACTTCCATATTAAGAAGGGGTCCCAGCGACCAGGTTTCTTAACTGGAAAGTCGCAGCCCTTGTGAAACATCCAGCGCCTTCAATGAATCCTCATCAGATGAGCCCTGTCCCGGCTCTTCTGCTGACGACTCCCGGTACGGCATCCACTCCACTCAATGCGCTCTACCTGATGTTCCGGTTCCCGGTGATGCGCCTCTGCTATCTCACTGGGCTGAAAGCCACAGAGCCAGACACAAGGTTGCAGGAGGTGTGAACAACAAACGAATGGACGACGTCTGTCCTGGGAGACCCCTGACACTGCCTCATGTCCCCACCCCGTTCATCTTTGCTTATTATCACCATAGCCAACTGCTGAGACAACCACCCCAGGACACTTTCGCATCCTCTGCGCTTTGAGCTCCAACGTGCATGCCTCTGGGAACAGGGGTGGTTAGGGACTGGGAAGGATGGCGGGAGGGGCAGACGATACACACAATTTCCCAGCATCGGAGGCAAACAGAGTTGCCAAAGAATGGAATTCAACTCAGTAAACACCTTCTGACACCTACTAAGCGCAAAGCACGGTCTCTGCCTCTTCGGTGTGGGTCTCGCTCCCTCACGTGGAGGTGGCATTCCGGCAGGGTGTGGGGCTTATGGTGCACTCGCTCTGATTTTGGTGTGTGGCTCCAGTTCCTGATGGGCCTTCCTGGGTGGTGCTGCCCATGCCTTTGGACGCAGGCCGTTCCTCCTGCACAGGCTCCCGCATTCCCCAGCCCCAACACGGGGTTGCTGACTCGCACCGATCACAAATCATCCCCGGGGCTCTTCGGCCGGCTGTGCAAGAACGCCTAAGCAAATATTCCGCTTCCTGGTGCAGGGTCTGTTGTTTCAAGCCTGTTACCGTACTCTGAGCCTCCAATAATGGACCGTCTGAAGCCAAGTGTGTGCCTGGCAGTGCTTTCCACAAAGAACAAAGAGCTGTGTACAAGGGTGGCCTGCACGGCGATGTCACGTCAAAACGCGAAGCACCAACAGGGCTCTGGGGGCCAGAGCCGCAAGGGGCTCCCCCGTCCAACCTCAGACTAAAGCATCTCCCAGCCCTGCTCTCACAGCATGTACTAATCCCTCACTTCTCCCAAAGGGGATGGCAGAAATGCTCCGTCTCTCTAGCACCCCTCCATTCTGGATGGGGAGGGCTGCCCAGAGGCTGAGTGTGTCAGGGTCCATGTGTGGGAGGGCGGCCAGCCTCCGACAGCAGCCCACAGGGGAGCAGTGGGGGCACGGCACCGGGTTGTCCCGGACAGCAGGTCCCAGGACTTTAGGAGTATCATCACTACCATTGCATCATGAACAAAATAAACGCGAGAGAGCGGAGAGAGGCCATTCGCGGTCCAGCCCTGCTGCCTCCCGCTGCTGAAGAGATACAGTGAGGAGCTTCCTACTGTGGCTCGTGTGCCACTGCCCCAGCAGTGACGGATACCCAGCGCTTCCTTTTTAAGTTCTCCAAGCATTTCCACAGATATTATTTGAATAATAACAGCTCCTACTGAGTTAGTAAACACCAACTTTGGACTCGGTATTTATGTATGTTATCTCATTTAATCCTCACAACAAATATCAGGGATAAGTAACAGTTATCCCCATTTTACAGGTAAGGACACTGAGGCTTAGGAGGTTACCCAAATGTCTGGCTAATGTCTCAGAGCTGGTAAACAGAACTGGGGATGGAAGCAGGGTTTCCCTCCCTAACCTCCATCCCAAGGGCCCTAGCAGTGGCCCCATTTTACAGTCATGGGGTGGGGGGAGGGTATGAGAATCAGAGTGACTGGCTGGCCCACTGGCCCAGCACAGAGGCCTCAAGTTAGCCAGCTGTAGCTTGGATTTGGGCCAGAGAGAGAGAGAGAGAGAGAGAGAGAAAGAAAGAGAGAGAGAGATGTGTTTTGTTTGGCCTGCAGTGGTTTTGAGGGTTTTTTTGTTTTGTTTTGTTTAGTTTTGTTTTTTTTATTGGAGCAAATGTTTACAAATCAGGAGAATTCTCACAAAAAGATACTGACTTCTGGCTTCTGAAAAAAACCAGACATGCTGATCTGCCTTGTTGAGTGTGACCTGAGTCTGGTTGCCTGCTGTGAGCAGGGTGAATGCACTCCGGCAACCAAACAGGCCCCACTAATCCACAGCCTTCAGTCTTCTGCGTGCTGGTTCTGTTGCCATTGTGACTCCTTCAAAGAGCTGGTTAAGTGACATTAACCACATGTTCCTGCAGAATAAACATTTCCAGCCTGTCAGCAGGAAGGAAAAGTGCTAAACTAATGGTAGATTTCTTCTTCCATTTTTTTTTTTTTTTTTTTTTTTTTTTTTTTTTTTGGTCACCCTGGTAAATATGGGTAGTAGCTAGGAATTTGACAGGTCCGATGAATCCGGAACATTTAGTATGAACCATGTTCAAACTTGTGAAACCAGTCCACTTTGCTTCCATCTTTTTATGCAGCCTTGTTTGAGGATCCCACACACCCCATGGATCTGACAAGATGCACGGCCGCTCCAGAAGGCCCTGCACAGCTGGACGTTTGGCCACAGTCCATGTTTGCACTTAAGTAAGTGCTGCCGGGTTAGACGCATGGAGCACTAATGACAATCACGTGGTCTCGGCTGCCGAGAAGTGGTCCAGAAGTGATGGGAAGCAAACCTCTTGAGTTAGCCAATGCAAAGGCACTTAGCCAACAAGTGGGAAAGGTACCTATGCACTGGTTGACGATGGGGAAGAACTCCAATCCCTACACAGTGGAATGCCCCGGGGCTCAGACCCTGGATTGCCTACTCAACATCTCCACTTAGATATGCACTAGGCACCACAGGCCAAATAGGTCCCTCACTGAACTACTGATTTTCCTTCCAAACCTCCTCCTCTGTCAGCCTTCCCCACCCCAGCTAAAGGCAAATACTGTTGCCTACCAAAGACTCTGAGCATGACACCTGCTCTCTTTTTTGTTAAAAGGGAGATTAATAAGTGCTAAAGAGGTGCCAAAGACATAGTAACACCAAACTCAAGACTTTCTATTTCTCATAATCAGAAGAATGGAAAGAGAATTGGGGGGGGGGGAGGAGAAAACAACCTTTCCCACCATGGGATTCACTGGTATTGAACACTGTGTCCCTGTTACTAGACCAAATCATCTCAGGGGTCATCAGCAGCACCCAGCCTTCAATACAAGGGACTCAGGAGCATATGATTCTAGAATCTAGTCCAGTGTCTAATCTGATTCCAGCAGACAAAAGAGTGGAGAGGGCTTCAGGGGATGGGGGTGGGGTGATAAAGTGCCTGGGTGCCAGGCATAACGACAGCCTGCCCTGAGGAAGGGAAGGGTAGGGGGTTATCCGGTCTCAGCTGACCCACTGAAAACTGAGAGAAGATGACTGGGATCCTGGGAACAGAGCAACCTGAAAGAGATTAGCATCTCCAATCTATCTGCCCATCCTGAACCTGAGAACTACTAAGGCCTTTGGGCAGGTGGGGGTACATGTGGGAGATAAGAGTAAAAAACCAGTGTGGGGATTTCTCCCCTTCACCTGAAGACCAGCTTCAGAGAACGTGGGAACAAGGACCAACAGATGCAGATGCTGGAAAGAGCCTGGCCGAGAGAGACCCCTGGGGCCCAGTATGTGTGTGGGAGTCCGGAGAGGACGGAAGGGAAAGACATCTTTGCTTGACTGGCCCAGGTGTCCCTGGACCTCTTTACGAGTGGGCTGTGCACCCCACAACCCTTGCTTCTGGGGCCAAAGGAGAACAGGGAGGCCAGGGAGAAAAGATTCCTTCAGATGACCCCCAAACAGACTGGTGGCTCACCTGCTTTGACACCACCGGCCCAGAGGGCAAGGGCGGCTCCACCCCACAGCGCAGGGCTACTGCTCTGAACTCCATGACCCGAGGCACCAACAAAGAGCAAAGAACACTCACAACATGCTTCCAAGTCCCAGCAGCAGAAGACCCGTCAGAACAAATAGTACACATGCCTGGTGAAGTAGAGCAGCTCCGAGAGACAAATGACAAGTCAAACAGAAAATTACATGTGCCCTAAAGCAATTCAGGGCAGATATAAAAGATTTACTGCATATTAAAAAAAAAAAAGTCTTCCCAACCATAGTGGATGAATCCTCGTTGAGATGTGAGTTAGCAGCCTGAAAGACCATATGGAAAAACAATCCAAGTATAGAGCAAAAATAAAGAGACAAAACTTGTAAGGGAAAAGATAAAAGACCTGGAGGACAGACCCAGAAAGATCTAACCCAAGAATACTGGGAGTTCTAGAAGAAGAAAAAGGAACTGATGGAGGAGAGCCAGTAATTAAATGACAAATAGAAGACAATTCCCCTGTGTTGAAAAAAGACTTGAGTCTGCAGACTGTAAGAGCTCACAAAGTTCCAGGAAGGATGACAAGAAGAAACATACACGTAGGTTATCCTAGTAAAGTTCCTCAACTTTGAGAATGAACACAACACTATAAAAGCTTCCAGACAGAAAGAACATATTGCCTATAAGAAAATAAAACAACAACAACAACAACAAATCAGAGTGACATCAGACTTCTCATCTGAAATACTAGGAGCTAAAAGAGCATGTAATACCACGTACAGACTACTCAGAAAAGAGAGCCAAAGCCCCTCAAATATTCTGCTCATCATTTTTCAGGGAAAAAAGAAATATTTCCAGATATGCAAGAATTCACAGAGTTTATCACCCACACATTCCAGCTATGGAAAATACTTAAAGCAACAAAACAACAAATGCTCCAGCACAGAGACCTTAACGTGCGGGAAAATGATGAATACAGAATCTCACACACTTGCTCCCTCCCCTTTCTCCTAAACCTAAATGGAACTGGCAAATAAGGACTCTGAAAATAGAAGGGCCATACTATGAGGGAAATTCCAACAGAGGCCCAAAGCTAAAAATATTAAATTTTCCTAACAAGATCAAGGAGTTGAAGAGGAGGAGAGTAAAAGTCTTCCAAGGTCTCATCCCACTGAAGTAGAGAAGAGTGGAGAGGAAATAGGGCATATTGGAGGGAGATATAGTCATTTCATGTTATCCTGTTTTCAAATAATAGTGCAACAATATGTACTTGATTATGAATTCAGGGGAAAAGAATGTAACCTTTAATACGATGGAAAAGTAGAGAACTTCCAAATTAGCGTGTGAAAAAAAGGAAATGCAAAGCAACTACATCAAACCGCCACAAACAAGAAGAAAAAAGGACACAGAAATAATGATGGAAGGAAATTAAAAATATACCATTAGGTGGAAGGAATAAAATCAAGTACATCATTTAATGGGCTAAATTTCTCACTAAGAGACAGCAGATGTCAGATTGGTTAAAAAATTAAAACAAAAAGCAAAACCCAGGTACACAATTTCATTAAAAAACTAATTAAAATAAAGGTATGTAGAAATGTTGAAAATAAATGCACAAATAGATACCAGGCAAATGCAAATGGAACGAAAGTAGGAGTGTCAAAATTAATTAGATAAAGTGGAATTTTAGTTA
The DNA here is from genome assembly GCF_028018385.1 of Neofelis nebulosa. NCBI lineage: Eukaryota > Metazoa > Chordata > Mammalia > Carnivora > Felidae > Neofelis > Neofelis nebulosa. The sequence continues at coordinate 33,777,978 of NC_080798.1, read as the reverse complement.
AAAAAATCACATAGGATAAATAAAGATGTTTTTAATGATAACAGGAATGCTTTATGAGGCAGTTACAACCATCTGAAACCTGTAGGCATCAAACAAGAGACAAGCTAAATGTAAAGCATGTATTAGAAATGGAATAAATGAAGTTTTAGCATGAAATTTCAAAGATGTCTATTTCAGAAATGAACCCATCCCCTAGGCAAATATTAAGGTAACAAAGAAAACGAATAATATAATTTGATTTACTAGAAATATGCAGGACCTTACAGTCCTTGAATACAGAATGGACTACTTTTAGGGACCTGAATCGTTTACAAAAATTGATCACGTATTGGGTTTCAGAGATAAAACCTTAACAAATTTTACAAAGGAAAGTTTTATAGACCACAATATCTGATCACAGTCAACAAAATTAGAAATTAAAAAAAGGTGAGAAGAAAAATATTGACTTAGAAATTAAGAAACCCACTCTAAGATAAATCTAGGATTAAAGAGGAAATCAAAAGGGAAATGACAATCTAGAATGCAGTTAAAGAGAAACTTTCATAACAATTTCATGAGACAGAATCATACTGAGAGGAAATTCAAAGCTGGTATATTAAAAAAGAAATATGAAGAATAAAGGGACTTAGCCTTCTTCTTAAGAGATCACAAAAAGAGTGGCTCAGTTGGTTAAGTGTCTGATTCTTGCTTTTGGCTCAGGTCATGGTCTCACGGTTCGTGGGATTGAGCCCCGCATCAGGCTCCATGCTGACAGCACGAAGCCTGCTTAGGATTCTCTCTCTCCTTCTCTCTCTACCCCTCCCCTGCTCATGCACACACACACTCTCTCTCTCTCTCTCTCTCTCTAAGATAAATAAACTTAAAAAAAAAACCTCTTAAAAAAAAGAGATCAGAAAAAGAATGAACCAAAACAAAGAAACTCTGATTGAAAATTAATAAAGTTAAAAGTGGAAATTAATAAGATTAAAAAACAAAAGAGCAGATAATATAAATATAATAAGCAAAATAAAACCTAATGAGACTGACTAAGAGAAGATCAAATATACATAGATTAGAAATAAGAAAGAAGACCCAACTACAGCTGCAGAAGAGAAAAACAAAATCATAAAAGAACACTGCACGCAGAGCTATGGCCACCAACATGAAAATCTGATAATTCCCTAGCCAAACATAAATTACTAAAATTGACCCAATAAGCAGAAGAACATTTGAAAAAACAAATTACCATAGGAAAAAAATTGGAAAGGTGAGTAAAGATCTGTTATTGAAAATGGCACTAAGTATTCAATGCCAAATAGATTCAGTGAATTTTATCCAACTGTTAGTGACGGACAATTCCAACTTTATTTCAAGGATCCTAGGTCATACTAAAAGATGGAGAATTCCCCAATTAGTGCTATGAAGCCATCATAACTTTAATGACTAAAACATGGAGAAGTCAGCACAAGAAAGAAAACTAGAGACCATTCTCATTTATTAAAAGTGATGCAAAAATTATTTTAGAAAATTACCACATGGAATATAGCCAAGTATCATGAGAGAAAACATGTTACAATGAAACAGGTTTATTCTAGGAATTTGAGTGGTTCAACGGTATTATCTAGGACAACCTCAAAGAGGAAAAAGGCATTTGCGCACCTCAATAGACGCTGAAAATGTACTTGGTAACATTTAAATCACCCTTCATTAAAAACAAGGAATAGATGCTAATGACTCATACAAAATAAAAACTGTTTACCAAAGCCTAACAGAAAATATGATTATAAGCAGTACATTCTATAATCATTTCCATTATAATCTAGCGCTAGATAAGGATGGCAGTAATCACCATTGGTACTTAACGGGATCTGCTACTACCATCTAATGTAGTTGAGCAAGAAAATGGTATCAGTGATGTAAAACAAGAGCTAAAATACCTTTTTAAAGAAGTTTATCCGTTTATTTTGAGAGAGAGAGCGTGCGCACGTGTGCACACACACGTGTGTAAATGGGTGAGGGGCAGAGAGGGGGAGACAGAGAATCCCAAACGGGGTCCAGGCTCTGCTCAGTCGGTGCAGAGCCCAACGTGGGGCTCGACCTCACCAATCGTGAGATCGTGACCCGAGCTGAAATCAAGAGTCAGACGCTTACCTCACTGAGCCACCCAGGTGCCCCGCTAAAATGCCTTTTTGATGGTATCTGGATATCCAGAGAAACTAAGAGACTATTGTTTAAAAAAAAAGTCTACTATAATTAATAAGAGAAATGGTAGGGTGGCCGAATCTAAGATAAATATTCAAAAATTAATGTTTTTCCCCCCTAGCAGTAAGTACCTAAAGCAAGAAAATAAAGCAAATAGCTCATTCACAACAGTGAGAAAATTATACATGCCTAGGGAGAAATTATACAAGAAGCCTTCAGAACCTACATGAAGAAAACTATAAAAATTTACTGCCCATCAGTTCCATTCCTAGGTATATATCCGAGAGAAATGTGTACATATGTTCGCGAAAAGCCATGAACAGTGCCTAGCAGCACTATTGGCAATACCTCAAAACCGGAAGTCACCTCCATCATTTGGAGGAGGAATAAACAGAACTGTGGTCAGTCACACAACGCAATGCTATACAGCAATGTGCAGGAACTACAACTACATACACGACAGAATGGATAGACCTGAACGTTAAGTGAACAACCAAACAAAAGAACATATACTGTGTGATTTCATTTACATATAAATACCAAAATAGGCAAAACTGATCTTTGCTGTTGGAAGTCAGGAGGGTGGTTTCCCAGGTGGGAATAATGATAGAAAGAGAGTGGTGCCAGTCACATTCTACGTCTTGACTTGGGTGCTGAGTATCTGGGTGTGTTCACTTTGTGAAAATTCATCAGGTTGTACATTAGGATTTGTGTGTTTTTACTAGGTATGTTATACTTAAAGAAAAAAAAAAGATAGGTCACTAAAAGCTATGGAACAGATTTGAAGAAAAGAAACATGTTCTTGAATGGGACCGGCTTTATATTAAAAAAAAACAAAAACGCCAACCCCGTATATTGGAAGTTAATACATATTTCAGTTAGAATTTCAACAACAGTTTTGTTTTCATTTTTTGTTTTTTTAACTGGGAGCTCGAGCCCAGGAAGACTTGACATCTCCCTCCCGCTCCCAGCCTAAGGAGGAGGTAAAGGCTCAGTGCTGGCTCCCCTCTCCCCCTCAGCCACCTACACAGCCCCCAGCTCTGTTTCCACAAGATGACAGCCTATTAAGTCAGAGCCCCACCTGCCTCTTACTGGGGGACCCGAGAGGGACCCAGCAGGGTAACATAGAGATCAGCGTTGAAACCAGCTGATTGGTCCAGTGAGAGTGTGCCTGCTTTCACTCACCAACACCACGTGGATGGAAAGGGTGGTCAATATCTGTCCCACTGGACTATAAAAAATATTTTCATTTCTCAAATTCACCTCTGGCTTTCTTTAAAAGCTTCTCAAACACCCAAGCACTACATTATGGGCTATCTTACTTGACGTACATATATATTCTATAAGGAAAAGGGACAGCTATCCTCTTTCTCCCCACCTTCCAGAAGAAAAAGCCCAAGTTTCGAAAGGTAATGTGACTTGCTCAAGGTCACGAGCTGGCAAGGAGCCGTGCTGGGGCTCCAACTGCGGTCTTCTGACTCCACATCCCAGGCTTCCTTCCTGCTAATCTCTGTGATAAGACAAGTCACACGCTGCCGCGGGTGAGGTGGAGGAGCGGTGGGGACGACGGGTCCTGGCAGCAGACCCAGGGTCCTCGAGAAAGCCTTTTCAGGAGAGCTGGCCAGAACCTGGGCCAGGCTAGAGGAGGCCCGGAGGAGGGTGACGCTGTTTCCTGCGCAAACACTTGGCTCCAGAGGTGGCTGCTGCTGCTATCTCATCGGACACTCAGAGGTCAGGAGAGAGCAGCTCCCCAGATGAACTGGAAAGAGGCAAGCGTGTTTGGCCCATCCATCACCCATAAGCCCTACTGCAGCCTCTGAGTCGGACTCTGCGGGGCAACTCCTCGGGGAGCCTTGGACTCCACCTGCCAGGGAGTCCCCATGAGCTGTGGGAGGGCAGCACACTGGAGCAGCAGCAGGGCGTCTCTTCCCTATGAACAGAGGGCCCACCCAACTGCCCGTGAGGAATAGCAGGACCAGCCCGGGGCCAGGGGCAGACGTGTGGAGGGCATCCGTGAATCCTCTGGAGTGTTCCCAGTGAGGGTATTGGATGAGCTGCTCCCTGTCTGACAACTCCACGAGGCTGCGGTCTGGTCTGCAGAGAAGGCGGGTACCGAGGCAACACTGGAGCCCCTGGAGGGGGCCCAGATGCTGGGCTGGGACCAAAGAGGTGGATGGCTTGAGGGGAACATACTGAGGAACTGCTCTGTGCTGGAGAGTGTGCTCAGTGCATGCACCATCTCATTTCACCCTCACCGAGGAAGCTACTCTTATCCCCAAGTTGCAGAGGAGGAGGTGGAGGCTTGGAGAAATGAACTCACTTGCTCAAGGTTACACAGGTAGTAGGTGGCAGAGCCAGGCTTCTGTTTAACTCCAAAACTCCAAAACCAAAGTGCTAGAGTGCTCCAGCCCGTCCTAATTCCCTCCTGGGCTGGCCCTGCTCTCCCTGCACCCTACTGACCTGCTGAGCCTGGTCAGTACAGCACAGGGCTCACTGCCTCCCCGAGCCCTCGTCTGAGCAGGTCTTGGCAGAATCCTGGCATCTGGGGAACCAGCTGAGGGACTGGGAGTCAGAAGACCTGGGTTCACAGAGGCTGTCCCACTCAGTCCTGTTACTGCTCTGCCATCCGGAGACTAATCACCAACGGGGACACAGTACAGTACCAACAATTTACCTTGTACCTTCATATATATTCTCAATGAATTATAAGCACAAGTTTCTGGCCTGATCAATTCACTTGCAGTGGGACTTCCCTCTATCCTCTTTGGTGTGGCCCTACTTTGAGGGTGGAGGATGACTTCTTTTTAATCCCTGTAATTTCTGCCCTTGCTCCATCCGTAGGGAACAGGTTTAATTTGCTGTCTTCATGACGGGGCCTCAGAGAACTGGAGACGGTAGCTAGTGCCCTCTTGCCCGAAGCCTTCTGGTCCTATCTGGACCGCAGAAAAAGTACTTACAAACAGCCAGAAATCTAACAGGGTGCCTTAGAATCCATCCTGGAGCCACCTCCTGATCACAGGAAATGGCAGCCTGGCTGGCCAACTGGAGTTGAAGTTCAGATGAGGTGGACGGTAGGCAGACAATGCCACTTGGTGGGAAAAGCTCAGGGTACCAACCTTGGGAGCAGACTGAATTCTGCCACGTGATCTGCAGGACTATCAGCTGATGATGGCTTGCACACTGGCAAGGGGTGGGGGGTGGGGAGTGTGAGGACAGTCACCCACAGGCAAGCTCTTCTTTATAAAGGAGGCTGTTAGGAAAAGCCAGCGCATACTCGGCCACCTGGGGTTCTATCTTACAGTCCTTCCTAGGACCCATCTCAGCAGAAGGGGGAAATATTTGCTGACTGTTTTGTAAAAGTTAATTAACTGTTATTAAAACATGCCCTTGAGCTTAATGATGTTCTTTATTTTACCATTTACATATCGCAAGCCTTCGAGTGACGGTAACTCCTTGAGCTGACTCTTCAACTTGATTTCATTTGTGCAGTTTTGAGAACTTCTCTCTTCAAATATGCATGCAGGCTGAGTGAGTCATAAATGTGATGGGCAATTTTCCTGGCAGAGTAGGCTACAATCTTGGTCTTACAGACAGAAGACCCGGATTCCAACGCCAGATCTGCTATTTCCTATCTGGATGGTCCTGAATAAATAATTTAATTTCTCTGACCCTCATCTGTAGAGTGGGCTAATTCCCATCCAGCCACCTTAGGGATATGTGGGGATTAAACGAGGTGTCTGTGCTAGCTTGTTGTAGGGTGTAAAACACGTCAGGGATGGTGGAATAAAATCTGTTAGATATTCCTTGGATGTGGAGGTAGAATCTTAGATTGGATATTTGTGGCTTGGGACTTCCAAGTATTGTGTCACCTTTTCACCAGCTGTGTTCTGGCATCCACAACTCCTCTATCAGGAGTTTGGAGGACCTCCCCTCCCTGGCTCTGGGTCAATGTCTTTGAGGTGAGGTCTGAGCACACTGCATTCCTCAAAACCACGGTGGTTGCTTCAGGGACTCAGGGATGGGGATGTCAGCCAATTAGAATCAGTGAGAAGCAGTAAGCCTTTTCCTGGGATACCCAGTCAGGAAACTCACACTTTGTAAGGGGATTTAAAGTGAGGCCATGGATGGCCTGAGGCTGAGGCGGCCACCTTGTGGCCCTGAGGGGTGAGCCCATCTGAGAGTGAAGTTAACATAGAGGAAAGCAGAGAGATCTGTGGTTTTTAAGGGCCTAAAGACCCTGAAGACGCCTGATTATCTGAGAGGTCCCCAACAAGCTTTGTGATTATGGTTTCTTTCTGGCCTTTCTGCCACACTCGTACACAACTCAACAACCCAGTTTGTCTGATGGATGTACCTTGTATCTCATGCTTCTGTACCTCTGCTCAAACTTCTCATCCCACCTAGAACACCTTCCCTTCCTACTTCTCAGCACCAATTGCTCCAGACAATTCAAGGCTGGGCAGATGCTGTTGGTGGCCAAGCCATCCACCTTGTTCTCTCTGTTCCTTGCTGGCCAAGTAGAATCTGTGTTTTGATGTCTATAACTCTTCTTGACTGGTCTAAGCTCCTCATTTAACTACCTGCCTTGTCAGTGACTGGATTAAGAAGAGAAGTATGACCCAAATCTGTCCAATGAGACATAAAGTCAAGCCTACCACTGGGGATTTTGAAACGGGTAAGGGTTAGGCTCTTTATTGTGCCTGGATTTAGGTATGTGAAACCATGCTGCCTGGAGCTGCTGTAGCGAGGAGCTAGCTTGTGTGAGACTGACAGAATGCAGAGACAGAAAGACCTGGGTCCCTGATGGCTTCACTTGGCAACCTTGGGACTGCTTTAATTTCCAGGCTTCTTGATCTGTGAGCTAACAAATTCCTATAAGGTTTAAGCCACTTTGGGCTGTGTTCTCAGTTACTTGCAGCCAACAGTCCCCTGATAGGAAAGCTCACTTTCAACATCCTCTCCTCCTTGGAACTTTCCCAGATCACACCAGTCATTAGGAATAGCCCCCTCTCCAATGCACACTCACTGGATTTTCCATCAATACTAGGAAAGTGGAACAGTCTTCATCTTAGGAGCGGGTTTCTGAAGCACAGTGTTGAGATGTTGGGCCTACATCTGAGTTGAGCAGGGAAGAGTGTTGTGGCAATGTCTGCTATGACCTTAGGGGGAGGCATATCTAGCTTCACGGGTCCAAAAAAACTCCTGATTCTGCCAACCAAATCTGTCCCTCCTGTGTTTTTCTATGTCTCAGCGAGCAACATCTCTGTTTTATTAGTTACCCAGGCCCCAAACATTGGATTCACCCTGGACTCCTCTCTTCACACAATCAATAGGAAAGGAAATCCTCTTACCTTCAAAGCATATCCAGAACCTGACTGCTCTATCACCTCCCTAAAGCACTATCACCCTGGTCCAGGCCACCACAGGTCTCTCTTGAGCAACTTCCCAACAGTCCCCTAGCCATCTCCCTGCTTCCAGTCCTTGTCCCCAGGCTGTTCTCCACAGTGAGAGTAATCCTTTCCAAAGACTCCTGTCATGCGTAGAAAAAAGCTCAAGTCCTTGCTTGAGCCTCAAACATGGCTAACCTGAGCCTCCTGACCTGATATTTCCTGACCCCACCATTCCCCAGACCTTAAACACACCACAAAGGCCCCCACCTCAGGGCCTTTGCTGTTCCCTCTGCTGGGAACACTCTTCCCACTCTCCCACATTTCCTTCAAATCTCTTAGAGTTACCTTGGAAGGGATGTCTCTGACCACCCTCAGGAAACAGCAGCTCCCTCTATCCCTCTTCTGGGCTTTATTTTTCTTCATAGCTTACCTGCCCCAGATATATTACTTTTCTCTCTCTTTGGTGGCTGGTCTTATTCACCGCCTCTTCTCAAAGCCCAGAGAAGCTCAAGGCACACCGCGGGTACTTAGTAAACACTCACTCAGGGGACAAACTCTGTATTTTCCATTGCTCTGGGCACAGGGTTTTATACTTAGTGGGAGCTCACAAAATCTATTAGATTTCACATTCATGATGATTTCACATGCGCATCAGCACTCTGATTTCACTTCTGGCAGAAGTGAAAGCTTCTGGGGCACCTGGGTGGCTCAGTCGGTTGAACGTCTGACTTCAGCTCAGGTCATGATCTCACAGCTCGTGAGTTCGAGCCCCGCGTCGGGCTCTGTGCTGACAGCTCAGAGCCTGGAGCCTGCTTCGGATTCTGTGTCTCCCTCTCTCTCTCTGCCCCTAACCCACTCGCATTCTATCTCTGTTTCTCTCAAAAATAAATAAACATTAAAAAAAATTAAAAAAAAAAAAGTGAAAGCTTCTTTGCTACACATGGACAAGGACTGGAGAATATCACAGGAAAACAGAAATAACAGTTAAGGGTGGTGGATGTTTTTATATGATAAATTCTCTGTTGTTATGACAGTAAAAATGAAGGCATAAATATATTATACTGTTAAAAATTGTTTCAAAGAATTGTGCCTGTTTTTCTTATCATGTTTTTAAAGTATTATTCTTTAAAGCAAAGCAGTTTGTGTTGTGTTAAAGGCACGGATAAGTGAGACCATGTAGACAAAAACTCTCCCTCACAACCCCTGATCCCCAAAGACACTTACAGAGAGACTTCAAACCTTTATGAGTAGTTTTCTGAGAGCTGTGATCCTTATCTGGTATTTGTAAAAGTTCACATTCAATATCATAATTGCTTTGTCTTTACATGATATTTAATTTGCAATTCCAAATATCATTATATGGAAGCTATTTATCAAGAAGTGGCACAGGTTAACATTTCTTTTTGCCTTAGAAACCATTCAGTCCAACCCTCTATCTAGGGCAGAATACTTGCAAATATTCATGCATCCAGGCAGTATTTATCAAGAATCAACCATATTCCTGCCCAAGGAAACTCTGTCTCCCTAGGGAGACCAACAGGTGCCTATTTTTACAGGGTTTCAGGGAAGAAGATGTGAGTTGGAGGAGGACTGTTCAATTCATTGTAATCTAATGATTTACCAAGCATCTGTTATGTGCTTGGTGCTCTGCTTAGGCTCTGCAAATTCAGACATGGGGCGGTCTACAAGAGGCTTATAATCCTGTATGTGAGATAAGATCTAGAAAAAACTAAGCTTAGTAAAACAAAAAGCAGCAAAATGTGAGATGTTGCAAGAGGAAAGAAAAAGCACCCATGTTCTAAAGGGGCTCAGAGGAGGAGGAAGCACAGCCCATGGAGAAATCAGGTGCGGCTTTGGGAAAAACCATGACACTTTGGGGCCTAGAAGAGGTGGGTGTGACAGGCAGAGATGTGGGACATGTGGGTGGGGTTATTCCAGGTAAAGGAAACTGCACTTCAAGGCAGGGAGACAGCAGACTGCAGGGCGCAGGCGGTTCTGTGCTGCTCAGAATGGCCAGCCCTAGCCCGCGTGCTCTGTGGAGTGCAGTTTGTGTGTGTGTGTGTGTGTGTGTGTGTGTGTGTGTGTGTGTGTGATTGAGGGGAGCTGAGCTGGGCAAAGACTACTTCAGCAGATATGTGGACAATAAATTACATTGGGGACAAAGGAGAAAAGTGACCAGTTAAAGAGGCTGTCACTCCAGGGGTGGGTCACATAGGACATTTAACTTGGCAAAACTGGCTGTTAATACTTTATATTGATATTATATAGGCTTTTTATACATACAAAATATTACATAATATAAAGGCTTATTTGATCAATTTATTTAATTAACAAACATAAATTAAAATTTCGCTCTTTAAGACATCTTGTTGTAGAGGCGGACACCCAGGGAAGAGAGACAAGAGCGCTGTGCCAGGGGAAAGGGCTGTAGGAAAGAAAAGGAGGGGCAGGCAGGAGAGGAGGGACAGCAGACTGGCCACAGACAGACTGCTGGGGTCCTGAGGACACGTGAGGGAGATCACAAAGCACAGACAATAAAGCCACAGAGGAGTGCTGGGGGCTGTGGGGGACAGCGGTGCGGGGAGCTTTCCTGAAGGGGAATCCTGGGCAGAGGAGAAGCTCCTTTGGTGCATGAACACACTGGCTCCCTGTCCATGGCCCCTGCTGGGAAGTTTCCTAGAGCTGAATTTAGCTGGGAGACCCTGAACTTGACCATCCATTAATGGGCAATGGTAGGGCCCAGAGACACCTGCAATGCAGAATCCCTGCATCTGTCCCAGATTGTGACCGGGTTATGTCGCCACGAACACCAACTCTACAGCACGGGTTTTCTCACCGATGCCCTTTGTGATTACAGCTGGCAGATTTAAACAGGGGTTTCCCAAACATGACCTTGGAGGAAAGCTCAATGACTGTTTTAGGACTTGAGAGTCATGCGTCCTGAGGAGTTGGATGAAAAGGGGAGTTTGGGTGTTAGGGCTGCTCTGACTTCACCTCAAATAGGTGTCTTGGTAGGAGTCAGCCATGTTTCCCACCAGTCAGGCAGACAGGGATGTGCCTGAGGGGTGGCTGGGCTGTGAGGAAAGGAGGCGAACCTGGGGCCTTGAGAGGCCGAACTTCCGTCCCCGACTCACTCATGGACCCTGCAGAGATCTTAGCTGCGAAGAAACAGAGTCATTACCACTTGGGTTCTGGGTTTGAATGTGCTGCCCTTTCCCCCAACACACTGGATCTAAGTTATAACACTCTCATTAGCCTCTCTCCTAAAATGCCTGCATTTTCCGCAATTTGTCATGAGATTCCTTTGTGTGTTTATTGTTATTCTCTATAAAACTGTATAAGCCTCATTCGGGCACAGGCCATGCTTGTATTGTTCATCATTTTGTGCCTAGGGCAGTACCTGGCACACAGAATTACTCAGTTTGCTAAGTGAATAGATGGACCTGGTGAGCAACTGACGACCTCATTGGGTGTTTCTGGTGCACGTAAAGCACTTGGCACAGTGCGTGGCCATGATAACCACCTAATGGATGGTAACTTCACCTTAGGGCTTCTAAAAAACAAGGAGCTTGGACTGAATTTTCAGAAGTTAGAGCACAAAGTGGCTGACCACTGTCTCACTAGCCTCACCATTTTGAGAATGGAAAACTCAGAACAGAGAGGGGGAGTGATTTACCCTGATAATCTTCTAGGAACTCTCCCCTTCATCTACCCCCTCAGTTTGCAGGCTCCAGGCTTGGTACTCTGTCTCAACTGCTAGGATTCTTGTTCTCTGTGGGCCAGGTTTTGACAGAGAAAGTACACCATATCAGTTCCCAAATCTTACTGATTCCCTAGGGATCAGCTCAAATGCTATCTCCTCCAGAAAACCTTCCTTCGGCCTCTCGCAGCCAATAATTCCTCCTTACATTCAAGCGCCCAGCCCTCCATCTGGCTCAAGCGTTTCCTGCCTTTGCATTAGAGTGATAAGTGCGTGCATTTATAAAACATTTACCTTCTTAGACACTTATCAGCTCCTTCTGGGTCAGGAACGCATCCACCTCAACTTCTACAGGCTTCCCAGATACCTAGGGCCATCTCTGCTGTGTTTGTGTGTTAATGAATGAGTCAGTGAGCAAGATTTTCTGGCTCCCCTAAGGGCATGCCACTCTCTAACTGGTCAGGGCCATGAATTCATCTACAAAAGACCTGAGCATCCTCCAGCCAAGCTGAATCAAATGCAGCATCGGGGCTGTGATTACAGGACAAATCCATACAAAATGAATTTAGTAGTTGCACAGGGCAGAAGAAGCAGTCCCCTATTTCTACGAGCGGATAAATGATCCTGATTATCAGATCAGCAACAACAGCCTAAGAAAGGCCACATCTCCCCAGACCAATAGTGGTAGACGAGGCATCTTTTTAAATAAACCAAAAGGGTTTCCTCATCTATAAAAATAAATCAGTGTTGTTCAGTGGCTTCATCTTGGCTCCGTTGTCTTTAGACTCTAGTATAGGCTGATCCCAAAGGCACTGTTTTACGCAGTGGAAACATTTTAGTAAAACAGGTTTTGAAAATCAGTGACACAGAACACTAATGCTGGAGTAGACCTGAGGGGCCATTGGTGCAGCCTATACCTCAATTATTCCTAATCTGACTTATTTTCAGAGCTCCCTAGGCATAATGCAGGATGGTGTTAGTGAGTGGGCCTGGGGCCTTGCCTTCTGCTTATTTAAAGAGAAAAAGCGGTGGTGGCTGGGAGAACTGTGGGCCCAGCCCATTTTCCTGACAGCATGGGTGCGCCTGGCTGTGGTGGCCAGCCCCCACCCACTGACCACCTTGGCTGCAGCCTTCCACAGAGAACTCCTGAGTGGTGAGGAGAGGCCTCCTTAGCTGGGATCTGAGTGACCACAGGAAGCCAGGGGTCCAGGGCAGGCAAGTCCAGTGGGAGTCCAAGGATCTTGGAGAATCACAGTCTGACAAAGAGGTGGAGGCCTCCAGATGAGTGCTGGCCTCTCCCACCAAGTGGCTCAGAAAACAGGCTATGAAGGCTTGTTGCACCACACAGCCCTTCTCAAGCAATGAAGGATTCAATTTCTTAGTCTTGCTAAGCACAGTCAGATATGCAACTGCTAATCAGCTTCTCAGCAGCCTGAGGTAACCAGGGCACTGCCCTGGTTGGATGTGATTCCAGCCAAGAGCAAAGACGCTCAGCAGTCTCATTAGCCTGTGAGGCCTTTTCACAGATAGGATAGCTGCTAGAATTTTTTTTTTTTTTTTAATGCTAGAGGTTGTCCACAGACCTGCATTACTACCTTCAAAAACCCCAGGACGGGGCCCTCTTGCATCTAGCCTAAGACATGGTTTAAGAAAGAGGAAACAGGCCCAGTAATGCCATGCCTTAACTGAAGTCTGCATGAATTAGTGTCATCCAGACAATGCTTCTTGGGTGTGCAAGTAGACACTAACTCCCCAAGGACAGAGACCCTTTCTTTTCCGTCTAGACCCGCACAGTGAGTGGCCAAGAGTGGGGGAGGGGTCTGGTACCAGACTACAATTCTCCCTCCACTGTGTGACTGTTACATGACCACAGACAGAGCACTTAAGCTCTGTGCCTTGTCTTCCTTATGTGCTTGGGTAAAAATAGTGCCTCGGGCAACTCTGCCTCAGTTTCTTCTGCTGCAAAATGGGGGATATTCATACAATGAGGCATACCTCATTGGGTGGCTGTGAAAATAAAATGACTTAATATAGGTAAAATGCTTAGACTGGTGCTTGGCACTTAGTAAGTGCTCAATAAATGTTTTTAATAGCTTTACTGGGATATAATTCACACATCATACCATTCACCTATTTAAAGCGTACAAGTCAATGATTTTTTGTATATTCACAGATATGTGCAACCATCACCACACTCAATTTTGGACCATTTTTATTACCTCAAAAAGAAATCCTATAGTCTTTAACTATCACCTTCCCCCACCTCCCCTCCCATGTCCCTTCTTTTACCTAAGTAACCAGTGATCTATTTTCTGTCCCTAACCATTTCTCTATTCTTGACTTTCCTATGAATGAAAACATATAGTATGTGATCTTTTACGACTGGCCTTTTTCACTCAGTACAATGTTTTTAAGGTTCATCCGTGTTATAGCCTGTATCGGTATTTTGTTCCTTTTTATGGTTGAATAATATTCCATGGTATGGAGGTACCACATTTTGTTTATCCACTTGTCTATTCGGGTTGTTTTCCAATCATGACATCATAATGTCAGACCACAGAGTCATAAGGTAGCTTTTATGTTCAAGTGTTTGAGGAACTGCCAGATTGCTCTCCATAGCAGCTGCATCATTTTCCATTCCCCCCAGGAGTATATGAGAGTTCTGATATCTCCATCCTTGACCAATGTTAGTTACCTAACTTTTTCATTCTAGCCATCCTACTGGGTGCTAAGTGGTATCTTGGGGTTTTTATTATTTGCATTCTCCTGATGGCTAATGATGTTGAGCATCTTTTCATATGCTTATTGGCCATTTGGATGTCATCTTTGGGGGAAGTGTCTATTTAGAAAATGTCCTTTGCCCATTTTCTAATTAGGATATTTGTCTCTTGAATTGTAGAAGTCCTTCATATATTCTGGATACAAATCCCTTAGCAGATATATGAATTGCAGGTATGTTCTCCCATTCTTTGGGTTGTCTTTGCACTTTCTTGATGATGTCCTTTGAAACACAAAGACTGTTAATTTTCACAAAGTCCAATTTATCTGTTTTTTAATTTGTTGCTTCTGCTTTTGGTGTCATATCTAAGAATCTTTACCAAACTCATAAAGGTGTATCCCTGTGTTTTATAGTTTTTGCTCTTACATTTAGGTCTTTGATCCGTTTTGAGAAAATTTTCATATATGGTGTGAGGTAAGGGTCCAACACCATTCTCTGGCATGTGGCTATCCAGTTGTCCCAGTATCACTTGTTGAAAAGACTATTCTTTCCACACTGAATGGTTTGGGCACCCTTATAAAAAATTAGTTGGCCATATATGTAATGAGTTTATTTCTGGACTCTCAGTTTTATTCCAATTGATCTATATGTCTACCCTTGTGCCAGTACCACACTGTTTGATTATTGCTGCCTTGTAGTCAGTCATGAAACGGGAAGGTATAAGTCCTGTTTTCTTTTTCTTTTTTTGTGGTTTTGGCTATTCTGGGTTCTTTGAAATTGCATATGAATTTTAGAATCAGCTTGTCAGTTTCTACAAAGAAGGCACCTGGGATTCTGATAGGCATTGCAATGGATCTGCAGATCATTTCGAGGAGAGTATTCAATAAATATTAACTTTTTCCCCATATTTTTCTTCCTCCTCCTCTTCTTACTACGACCACCACTATTACCTTTTAGCATTATGAGAATAAGATAACTCATGTGAAGTGCCAGCATGTAGTACAAGCCCAATACATGTTTATTATTAGTATTTTTGTAGTCCCTGAGGCTCTCCGAGGCTGGCAGGAGAGTGGGCTGAGTGACCTCCACAGCCCCATCCTCCATGGTGACCACCCTGTATACAGGCTGTTCCCAGATATGGTACAGGGAACTCCCAAGTCCGGGGCTTTTTATTTTCCCAAGTGTAGCTTCCCATTAAGGCTCAAGGCCAGGGTCTCTGCCAGCACCAGCATGACCTCAGCTCATGTTCAGCTCCCACAGGCCTGTAGACGGGAGCTCCTGTGAGTGATACAATCCACACACACTCAATCAAAATGCCTTCTCAGCTGCCTTGGCAAGAAAGGATGCTGGACTGCATGGTAAGGAACAGGTCTGATTTAGCATTTCTCAGACTTTGGTCACTCAAGGACCACCCTCATGATTTTTGGTCATAGCTATGTACCACCACACTCGATTAGCTTAACAGTTTAATACAATTCTATGTACTAGAAACAAATATATCTTATTATTTAAAAAAGAAATTCTATATTGTTGCCTTAAATGGAAAGTCAGTATTACGTGCTTTAAATAGGAGATAACCATGAAAGTAAATACAAAGGAAACAAAACCATATAATAAAATGCTGTCTGTTAAAAGAAGATTAACAAGCCTTAGAGAAGGATGTTAAAAACATCTTAGTGCCCAATTGAAACTCTCTTCTTGACTTGATCAGAATGACTGGAAGAGAACAGAAGAGGGGCTCACTTCCTCCCACTTAGTGAGTGAACAGTATGCTATATATACAGTCATGCCTGTACCTTCAATGTTCCACACTGAGACAGTGTTTTGAGAAGGGATGCTTCACCACCTCCCCACCCCCAAGCTTTGCTGCTCAATCATACTGGCATTCCCTGATAGTGGGAATTACAACACAGGCTCTGGGCATCAGCACTCACCCAAGGTATTCTGGACTTACTGGGAAAAGTTCCACAGGAGCAATGCAGGGTCTGCAGATAAGCGCTGCATGGCTCCTGGTGGGCTGCAGCAGCAGAAATGCTCAGTTTTCAAGGTCTGCCCCTGCTCCATGAAGCAGTGAGGAGAGCCCGGGCCACCTAGCACACAGAGTATGAAGAGTACAGAGCCCTATAGAGAGCTGAATGGTGCCAATGCCACCTTCCTGGAAGGAGCATTGTTCCTCTGGAGGCATCTTGGCCTTGGCTATCACCTGCCTTCTCCCTCTGCACAAGGATGGCCATCCTGTGTGGAGACAAATCAAACTGGAGCCCGTGGAGAACTTGTCCTATTACAGTTTTCCAAAAATCCCTCCCACATCTGGGATCTGAAGGATGACATCACTTGAGGAGAACACCTTGGTCTGCTTCACAGTTCACAACCTTGTTACCCTCGGTACCCAGCCATGAGTAGCCTTGTGCTTGGAGAGAGAGAGGAAATCACAATCTAGACCAACCAATTAAACCAAGATCAACTCACAAACCTCTTAGAATGTTGTGTAGGCATTTCATGGAGGAACTGGCAAAGGTCTACAGAAATGGGAAAAGTTAGATTTTTATATGAGATCCAGATAAAAGTCCTAGACAACAGAAGAAATGCCATCAAACATGTTCAAATTCAAATGTATACACATTTGGGACCCACCATCAAATAAAAGCATTAAACAGGGCCAGGCTAGATTCATGGGACAAAAAAACCATTTTAGGGAAATAAATAGTTGAAAACTGATATCACGCAGGGGAGTGAAATTACTATCATGTTCATACCTGCCTCCCCCACAGACACGCGAAGGCAAGGCAACAGACAGGGTGCCCAATGATGGCTAGCTCAACTAAATTTGGATATGAGGAATAGCAGAACACTTTCCACCACTAGATGGGACAAGCAAGGTCCAGGGAATGGTGTCCACAAGACAACATCTCCATGCCCAGCTGTACCACTCCTGAGCCCTGTACAGACTGAGCCAAAACCAGTGAGAAGGCACTTCCCCAGAGGCTGCTGAGGAGACTTTCAGACACACTTCCCATCTCTTCCGCAGCCACCAGGGGCTGGTTGGAGCCCCTGCCCCGAACCCAGGGTGTGTTCTATGAGGCCTCCTGCTTCACTTTCCAGACCAGTCACCTGTTCACATTCTGCAGTTCCAGGAGACAATGACAGGTTGTTTTTCTGATTCAAAAGCTTGACCTACCTTTGTGGAGACAGGACTCCGGTTCTGAATGGCCCAAGGACAGTTGCTAAGACCCTTCTCCTCCAAAGGCACTACCACAGCCTCTGCCAAGTTGTCTATCCTAAGATGCCGTATGCTGTCTTTTAATGAATAAACAGCAATCTTATTTATTCACCTTGGGAAAGACAACCATCGCTGAAGGCTACGGTGATAATTCACAATGACATTCAGAAGGGTCTGGCACCTAGATTGTACGTAGTGAGCTCCCACATTAGCCAATCTGTTCTAAATATGAAAATTCTTAACTTTTTCCCCAGTATAATTAACATTCAGCAATTATCTCTAGAATTTATCACTGAAACAGTCCTTCATTAAAACCAGAAGAATATGATGGCTTAGAACCTCCAGATATAGGCGCAAAAGGGGGACAGATATTATCATCTGGTAGTATCTGACCAGTCCTTGTTGGCTCAGCAGGTAGGGGGACAGGGCCTGTCCAGTGCATCCCTAGGACCTTCTCTGTCCCTGGGGGGTTTTTTCCAGCTGGAGTAAGCCTTGACTGGAGAAGGGAACACTGAGCTGGCTGCTTTTTATTAAAGCATCTAATTACTAAAGAGAGTTCTATTAAAGCATTTCCTTTGCTGAGGCAACCTGCTCAGTGCTTCTGAGCAGCACCAAGGCGATTTCCCATGATATACAGTGGCAAAGCTGGTGGTGTACTTTACAGAGCTGGCCTTCACCTTGGCCATGGCTCATGGCTGATGCACTGAGTGTACTCATAATCACCACTCAGAGGTGGAAGTGTCTCAGGTGGTGTGATTGTGACTGGCTACTGCAAAACTTTCAAAGGTGCCTAAGATGTCAGTCTTTGATGCAATGGTAAAGTGCATTTTCTTTTTAAACTATCTCCTAAGACTACTTTTTTTGAAGTTTATTTATTTATTTTGAGAGAGAGAGAGAGACAGAGAGAGAGAGAGCAAGCGAGCAGGGGAGGAGCAGAGAGAGAGGGAAAGAGAGAGAATCCCAAACAGGCTCCATGCTGTCAGCGCAGAGCCTGACATGGGGCTCAAACTCCCCAACGGTGAGATCATGACCAGAGCCCAAGAGTCAGATGCTTAACTGAGGTGCCTCTCCACTTTTCTTAAAAATGTTCATTTATTTATTACTTTTGAGACAGAGAGCATGAGCAGGGGAGGAGCAAAGAGAGAGGGAGACAGAATCCCAAGTGGACTGCACTGTCAGTGCAGAGCCTGATGCGGGGCTCAAACCCATGAAATGCAAGATCAGGACTTGAGCCGAAGTTGGACATTCATCCGACTGAGCCACCCAGGTGCTCTGTTAAGTGCATTTTCTATTGTCTCTGCTCTCTAATGGCAAGAAGGGAGAAACAGTAGGAAAGCTCTCTCACACGCAAAGTGCTAGGCAACTGTATTTGTTGGTATGGTAAAATGTTCTATATTAAGTGTAAGGAGGGGCAGAAGCACCTGGGTGGCTCAGTTGGTTAAACGTCTGACTCTTGGTTTTGGCTCAGGTCATGAACTTGTGGTTTTTGAGTTCGAGTCCCATGTTGGGGGGGGGGGGGGGCTATGTGCTGACAGTGTGGAGGCTGTCTGGAATTCTCTCTCCCCACCTCTCTCTCTGCCCCTCCCCTGCTCACTCTTTCTGTCTCTCTCTCAAAATAAATAAACTTTAAAAAAAGGTGTAAGGAGGGGTAACAAAATTATGTGTTTGGTTTCATATTAATTTTTGTTTAAGAACACATACACATGCATCAAAAGAAGTCTGGAAATATATACACCAAAATGCTAACTGCTTTCCTGGTTGGAGTCCAGATGATATTGAGTT
The DNA here is from genome assembly GCF_028018385.1 of Neofelis nebulosa. Lineage (NCBI taxonomy): Eukaryota > Metazoa > Chordata > Mammalia > Carnivora > Felidae > Neofelis > Neofelis nebulosa. The sequence continues at coordinate 33,758,986 of NC_080798.1, read as the reverse complement.
TCTTCCTTTTTTAAGTCTTTATATTCTAACTTATCTACAATAAGCAAGTGTTAATTGTGAATAAAAATGTTACGAAAAACAAATGTGTGTATGGAAGGGCACGCCAGAGCAACAGGTCTGAGCCTACGGCCATCTGTCTTATCCCCCTCAGGGTGGAGAAGACAGGAGCAGAAGTAGAGTTTTGGGGCAGCAATGGCTCTCTGGAGCCTATTTTCCAAAAGAAGGACCTTTTCAACATTTTTTAAGTTTATTTATTTATTTTGAGAGAGAGAGAGAGAGAAAGCACAAGCATGGGAGGGGTGGAGAGAGAGGGTGAGAGAGAGAATCCCAAGTAGGCTCTGCACTGTGAGATCATGACCTGAGCCAGAATCACGACAGAGATGCTTAACCGAGCCACCCAGGTGCCCCTCGACAAATTCTTATAGCTACACTGACATTACTAACATTAAAAAAGAATGTCAACAGGTTGCAAGGCAAGATTCAGAGACTATGGCACTGTTATCATATGTCTGCCCCTACCTGCCAACCTAGTCTCAACTCTGAGATGTTAAAGCCTGGCTGTGCCTCTGAATGCATGCATGGGCAAGGACATCTGGGTGTCTTTGTCCAGGATGCACGTTTTTTTTAAAGAAAAAAAAAGCATCCTTCTAGATTAAGATGGAAGAGAAGGAGCTGCCAACCTATATCTTAGCCTGTATCTCAAGTCCTAGGCCCTGTTGGCACCTCATACATAGGCTGTCACATATCAGGGAAGTCTGACCCTCTCAGTCCCACCCTTCGAAAACCTGGTCTGATGGCCAAGTATAAGAAGGATGCAACAAGACTACTGGAAAAAGTGCTCCCCCTTAAGGGTGTATATGCATGTGGGTATCTGTAACGCCATTCATGATGGAGACCCTCTATCACATGAGACTCAGCCCATGTACCTCCTTTCCCTCTCAGTTCCTTAGAACATGGTAAAATGTATGAAATAATGCTTTGGGCTCAAAGCTTTGAGAAAACCGAAGAAAGGAGGTTATATCATAGCCAGTTATGGATTACACAGATGAGAATGTACAAGTGGTACCCCCAGGTACCAAGATACTGAACTTGGCTTTTTTATCCATTGTCAGCTGGCCTTGCAATGTGCAGCTACTAAATAAACAAAAAAGGATTCATGTTTTAATTTAGATGACTCTGTGCCCCATAACTTGTCCATTTCTTCCCCCTGGAGCCACGGTGTTTGTTATTTCTTTGCAATTTCAGAAGTTATGAAATGATTCATGGTTTTGTTGGAGCTGAAGTCAACCAAAACCATTCATAATTGTGAACAATCTCTGTTATTGTTAGAGGGAAAATGCCAAGGCATCTGTGCTTCCCAAAAACACATGGGGTGGGGGGGGGGAGAATTCCAGTTTGGAAATGGAACGGCTGTGTTTTTCCCTCTAGAGTTAAATTTACACAGACTGATTTCCAGGGAGATCATTGCGTTCTTCTGGTTGGAACAGTGGGGTGGCCACCAGAATGCATGATTTCTTCTCTCTCCTTCCTCTATCAGACATAGGGTATCCACGTGGTGACACTCTGCATACTGGTAATTACCCAATAAATGCCTGTCTCCCTACCAAGAGATAGGACTCATGGAGGTAGAACATCTATTATATTCACCCCAAAATACAGCTCTATGTCTTGCGCATAGTCAGTGCTTAAAATAAATTATCTGTTGGGGCGCCTGGGTGGCGCAGTCGGTTAAGCGTCCGACTTCAGCCAGGTCACGATCTCGCGGTCCGTGAGTTCGAGCCCCGCGTCAGGCTCTGGGCTGATGGCTCGGAGCCTGGAGCCTGTTTCCGATTCTGTGTCTCCCTCTCTCTCTGCCCCTCCCCCGTTCATGCTCTGTCTCTCTCTGTCCCAAAAATAAATAAAAAATGTTGAAAAAAAAAAATAAATTATCTGTTGAATGACTGCACAAACCCCACCAGGCTAATGTCATTACTCTTTAGTGCTTTGATTCTTCATATTTATTTGTGTTGGTTGATAACATCTACAACTATAAGAGAGATTAATGTAAACGAAAACGAGAGAGAAGAATAAACTGATGATGATGGTGACGTCACAGATGCCGATGGCAAATACTCTCTGAATGCATTTTATGTGCCACCAGCATTCCACTTAATCCTTCTGATTTTATAAATTAGGTCCTATCATTCCCATCTTATAGATGAGGTAAGTGAGGCACAGATAAATGAAGGAAACCTATCCAGGATCACCCAGCAGTGGGCAATGTAACTAGACACAGGTATCCAAATGTAAAAACACACATGCTCCACCAACACGCCACTGGCTAAAGCACTTCTGACAACCCTTTCCAGAATGTATTCGGAATCTCAAAATACTTAATGGTGCTAAAGCTTCATTCTCTATTGGTGAGTCTGGATTTGCGGAACAAACAAAAGCCATTCAAAGCCATAAGGTGGGTGATGATTACGGACGATCGCTGAGTTTGAGAAAAAAGCTGCTCGTGTGACTATAATGTCATGAGACCAGTTTGCTCTGGGGAGTCATGGGCCAGCCTGGAAAGAGCACTTCAGGTGAGAGAAGTAACATGGTACAGTAAAGTGGAGCACTGGACTGGGAGTCCTGACTTTTGTTTGCAGTTTGACCAAACACTGGTACTTTATCTCTCTGACCCTGGCCGATTAAACTGACTGGGCTGGCCTGGACCAGTGAGGTTCATACCTGTTGGAAATCATATCTGGGAATCTCTAAGGTCCCTAAGAAGGGCATTTCTATTTCCCCTTCCTCTCCTTCAGTCCACCTCTGACAGTTACCCCCACAGACTCAAACTGATCAGTGTGTGTGTGTGTGTGTGTGTGTGTGTGTGTGTGTGTGTGTGTATGTGTGTGTGTGTGAGAGAGAGAGAGAGAGAGAGAGAGAGAGAGAGAGAGAGAATTGTGGGGGGAACAGAAAAGATACAATTTAACATACGTTCCCTTCTCTTCAACAGTACTAAAAGTCTTCAATATCAACTACGGCCAGAATTGCCTATGTCATTCATTTCTTTTCTTCAGAGGAGATCAATGTGGATTTGCCAGCAAATGTCAACCAGTTCAGCTTCTTCTGGAAAGATCTGAGAAGTAATGATGGGAGAACACTGTTTCCTCTTTACCTATGAAGCAGCATCAAGAATGACTGCCTGGACTCAAATGGAGACTGGGCTGACACAGTCTTTACCTTGAGACCAATGCTTAGCTTCCCTGTGTCAAAATACACTGTGACTCAGACTCACCAGCTCAGGTGAAAACAGGGGAGTCTTGATCCCTCTTTGTGATGATTTCAAATGACAAAGATTTACCAAGTCCTGTACATAAAGTGCCACTCTATTTCCCTCCCTGTTTGACACATGGCCATGAGATGCACACAGGTCCAACGATGAAGATCAATATCTTACCTCCTGCCAAAATCAATGCACATTCCTCTTGGTCCAATAGGCTAGCTGCAAGGTGGGATTACTCTTTTTCTTAGTCCCAGGATAGAGCTAGGTGGTCAAAGGATAAAAGGACACAGAGGCTGCAGCCTGCAGAGCAGAATAGTCAGGGAGGCCTGAGGAAGGCTGGGCACACTCCACATCTCCATCAAAGACCCATGAAAGTGAAGGTTCTCTCTTAGCAAGCATTCCACCATGAGCACTGCCTTTGGAGACAGGTTTTAGATTGGTGTGTGCTCTAAGGGAACACCCTAGGAGCTGAGGGGAAATGACAGACGGCAGAGGCTGCCAGAGTGGAAGCCATTCACCTGCTGTGTGTCCTTGTGGCCTCTGTGGGCATCAGCTTCCTCCTTTGTAAAAGGGTGGGGTGGGGGGTACCTGGGTGGTTCAGTTGGTTGAGTGTCCAACTCTGGATTTTAGCTCAGGTCATGATCCTAGGGTTGTGGGATCAAGCCCCCATTCAGGCTTCATGCCCAGTGTGTGGTGCCTGCTTAAGATTCTTTCTCTCCCTCTGACCCTCTCCCCTGCTCACTCCCTGTCTCTGAAAAAAAAAAAAAAGATTTAGAAGGGCAGGGTAGTTGCATCCTCTCTTACTCTCTTGAAGCTCCTAACTTCTTTGCGATTCTAAATCTATTTCATGTTTCTTGACAATCTACATGGACTAAGTCTTTTATTAACATCCTGATGCCACATGCCACCAGAGGGAAGTCCTGGAATTTCTTTGAGGGAGTCACACTAGAAGAAATAACTCATCTCAAGAGGGCACAAATCTGATACCCTTTCCCCGGTCTCCAACTGCACCCTCAGAGTTGTGAGCTGTGGCTAAGCATCTCTGCCTGGTCAGAGAATGGGTGTCATCTGTGGATCTCAAGCACCCAGACCCATATTTAAACTCCCTGGGGAGCTGGGGGTAAGAGAGACATGGATAACATTTGCAGGGGAGACTGATGGCTGAATATTCACAAGCCAGGTGCAGTGCAGCTGTAGATGGCCATGCACTTGTCACCCCAAGTGAAACGGGTCTCCGACCCAGACCACTGACCATGGGGAGACAGGCAGACTGGTCTCTTCAACTGTTAGGGCTAGAATGTGCTCTCTTGGGGGAATCTCTGAGTTGGAAAGGACCGTCTGTCTGCACACCCACTGTGGTCCTAGAACAAGAGTGTTGTGGGGATGGCGGGCGGGGGGTGGGGTGGTTGCTGGTCTTCTTCTGAACCATGTGCCCTCAAGAACTCCATGCTCTCAGAGAAGACTTTCTGGATATGAGAAGCAGATGACCCAGGGACTGGGGAAAATGGAAGCTGCAGAACTGAGAAAAGCTGAGTCAGCTCTGAAATAGTTCACAGGCTCACCCAGGCTTTTGTCTTTCGTGAGATCTCTCCAAACTGGCTGTTAGAACCCATGGGAATCTCAGGCCTGGCTGATTCACAGCTAACCTCTCTTTCCAGCTGTACTTCCTGAAAGACAGCGTTCAGCTGCAGGCCCCCAGCATTTCTGTCCACCTCCTCTGCAGAGATCAGTCTTGATGTGCATCCCTCCCCAATCCTAAGTATCCCCAGCCTAAGACATTCTGGGCCAGAGGGCTAAGGCCATGAGTCTGGCTGGTCACGCGAGTTTTGCTCAGGCCTTTGCCACTCCCTAGACTGGTTGCCACTGGGTCCTCCAGCCAGAGAGGGCGAGACAGGTAGACTCTCCTTGGGGTGTCACCAGAGACCAGGAGGGCTGGGCCACTCACAGTCCTTAAAAATACCAAAGTCTAGGTAAACCCTGGCTCCTTTAGGAATAAAACAACGTGGGTGTAGGTGTCTGGATGAACACACTGCCACGGAATGGAGAGGAATCAACCACTCAGCTTAGGTATCCCAGGCAGAGTTGAGGTTACTGAAGGCAAAGGGAGGCCAGGGGCAAATCAATATCACGGCTTCCCAGCAGAGCAGGGTCAGCACAACATCTGGGCTGCTTATTTTGGTCTAGTGCCTCGGTTTTGTTTCCTCAAGAGAAAATAAAATCAACACCAGCAGGCTAAGGGTTCACATGCCATTTTGTGGTGCAAACCCCAGAGGAAGGAATGTGGAGCCTTTGGGGGGCAAGAATGCTAAGGTGGCCAAAGGGCTCTTGGTCCTGCTTTGACAGCGAGGACTACTTCCCCTTCTGGAAAGCAGCTCCAGAGGCAGCTTCATTCCTGTGATACTGCACAAGTAAGTGGTTCTCATGCTGGCAACTCTCCGGCTGGGGCAAACACAGACCTGCATGCAATAACCAGGAATAGAAATCCACAAGGCTTGGAACCTCGAGGCCTGAAACGTTCAGATGACACCGTCACCTTGCAGGAAATTGCCTCACGCTCTGCTTCTGAGTTCCACATTGTGACTTATATCCTCTTGGGTGCTGGCTCCCCACTGATGCACAGGGAGGATAGGGCAGAGGAAGTGAAAGCCTCGCCCTGCAGAAAGCAGCTCATTTCTAACCTGGTGCCTGCTCAGCTGGAATCTGATTCTCAGAAACATGCTTTGCTGTCCATACAGAGAAGACCATCCATTCAACTTCTCAGTCAGTCAGTGAATCTTTACTAAGCATCTACTATGTGCCAGCCCCTGTTCTAAACACTGGGGGTACAGCAGTGAACAAAACAAAGTTGATGTCTACACAGAGCTCTCATTCTAGTGATATTAACAGTAACAGTAAGTGCTCAGGAGGTATTGGAGCTGCACTGCACACCATCCTCAATGCTACACATGGATCTCACGTAAACCTCCAAACAGTCTTGGGCAGATACTGTGGGCACCCCATTGAACAGGTGAGGGAACTGAGACTATAGCCAGATGAAATAACGTTCCCTGGTCATTGCAGGATTCAAACCCACTTAAGTGCAATGACACCTGCCTCACAAGCTATGTGAGCATCTTTGATGCGGTTTCCTGATGGTGACTTCTTTTCGGCTTGTCTTGAGAGCCATTTGTGTAGAGGACGTGTTTGGCTGTACCCACAAAATGGGAAGAGCCCGCAGGCTGTCTTAAGACAATAAAAACAGAATTATAAGTGTAACGAAGAGATGTCCTTGTGAAGCTGTCATTCTTTTGTCCTTCTAGGAAGAAGAAGCAAAGGCTAGTTGGGGGCACCCTGCCACACCCCTTTGGAGGAGGTCAGTATGACTATTTTTTCCCCAGTATGTTTACTATTAAAGTAAAAAAACCCAGGAGCGTATAAAATATAAGTAAAAGTTGGGTATTAACTTGAGTGAGTGATATAGTTGGCCTGTGGTTGGAGGAGACCAGATCTGTGAGAGGCCGACAGTTTTCAGGCAAAAAGAGTTCTGAGGTCAAACGAGTGTGGGAAACTGAGTTGTACAAAAAGAGCTGCTGGGAGTTTTTTTAACTACAGAACTTCTCAGAGCCTTTAATATGCTAAAGACCATTGTGTTTCTCCAAGATGGGGATTTAATCGGCAGGATTTTCTAGACTTAACTTGCCTTACAACTATTTTGTGAGGGGGTATAGACCACATGTTAAAAGCTCATGCAATCAGAATTCCAAGGAATATGAACTTGGGAAACACCTGGCGCACTGGAACCACTTTCTTTAGCCTGAAACATCATTTGTCTCACTGGGCACATTTCTGAAAATGTATGAACTTCTCCAGCAACTACCTCAGAGCTATAAGGCTTAAGGGGGTCAGTCATGTTAGAGCAGACATCAGGAGGCCCTTGCCAAGGTTTTGGGGATTGTTGTTGTTGTTATTATTATTATTTTTGTAGGGGAGGCCCTAGGAGGGAGAAAACATCAAAAGAGCAACAACAATAGTGAAGTATGAATTTTTAAAAAAAGCAGGTTCTGGTCTGGTCTGAGCTCTGCCGTTGTCTTGCTGTGTGCCCTCAGGGAGGTCCTTTATCCACTCCAGGCACTGGCCCCACTCACCTTTCTGCAATAGATGGGAATGGACCAGATGGCCCAGGGGCCCCTCGGGCTCCCACAATCTCTTTCTCGCTATGATCTGACACCCGGTGGCAGGCAGCACGGGGTGACACTGTAACTGAGATACACCTGCCTCCTGGGACCAGGCTCACCTTGCCAAGGGCCCTGCCCTGTTAGGGGGAAGCTACTGAGCCTCAAAGGACCAGAGGCACTTTGGGAAATATAGGTTGGGCCACCAGGGAATCAAAAACCCTTGACTTCAGATGCCAGTGCCTAGTATCAAGCTCGGTGAGTTTCAAAAGACTCAGAGTCTGTGTTCAGATTTATGTAATTGGTTCAGAAATGAGGGGGATATTCACTTCTTTTCTTTGATCCAGTCCCTCCCAGTTGTTCCCCCAAATACGGTGATCTCTCTGATTCTACCCTATCACCACCCCTCCTTCCCACGGCTACTTGACGGTCTCCGTGTGCTCCACATCCTGCAGAGGCCCCCAGCCCACACGCTTCTTCTTGCCCATTCCATATCTCTTGATCTTTCTCAGAACTGCCCGATTCCTCCCAGTACCTCCGCACCATACTTATTTCTTCCGATCCCTCACAACCCCCCATTCCTCCTTTTATTCATTCAACAAATATGCATTAAGCACACAGAACATGCCAGGTACTCTTCTAGGTTCTGGGGATATGGCCGTGAACAAAGCAGACCTGGCCCTGTCCTTCAGGGAATGTATGTTCTAGAAAGGGACGACAGAGAATGAGCAAATAAACACATGAGAGGTCGTGGCAGGTGAAGAATTAAGCAAAGGAAGGGGACAGTGAGTGATGAGGGGTGCTATTTTAAAAGACAGGCTCTCATTTTAAAAGAAGGCCTCCTGGAAGAGGTGACGTTTGGTTAGAGACCTGAATGAAGGTGGGTAGAGTGAGTCTGTTCTGAGCCCACCTCCCAGTGGCTCCCCAAGTCAGCCACCCTGGGCTTCAGAGGTTTGGGACCTGGCTGGGCTGGGTCTGAACAGAGACCAACCAAGTTCTTCAGAGACAGAGTAAGCCAAACTGCCCAAGTAACAGTGTGTCCTCTTTTGGACTTGAATACTCTCATTCTCTTTGCCTCTTGCTGTGTCTTTGGGCCCTGGCTTCATGATATATCCATGAAGTGGAGGATGTATCAGATCCCAGTGGGGCAGGGCCTCAGTTTCCCATCTGTGAAATGTGTGAGCTGGATGGAATCTAAGAGCCCTTCCAGTTGTAAACCACTGTATGCCTCTGAACATGCATGGGTTGTGCTTCTAGAAGGAGGCCAACAAAGACACACAGACGTTTTCTTCAGAGAAACGTCACCCAAGACCCAGCGGAATGCTGTTACTCCCTCCTTAGAGAGGTGATGGGAAACTCCGCCACTGAAGCATTAACCTGACAAGAGGTCCCTTCCCAAAGGCCCTTAGCTCTCCCGACATCAGCGTCTTGCAGGCCAAGTCTCTGCGGTCTGTTTCACATACCACCTTGGACCTTTGGTTTATAGAAAACAAACCATAAAGGTTATTCCAACAGCGTCGGGGCTATTGCATTGTCTCCCCACCCACTCTCTGACTGGGGATGAAGGGCAGAGCTATAAAATCTGCTTGAGAGGTAAAGCCCTTATCAGGGGGCCAGGCAAGGCACTGTTTGCTGAAGGCCCCGTTCGCCCAGGTGCAGCCACCATCCAGCTCTGAAACAACAGATGGCCCGGGCTTGGAAGTGAACATCCCGTTTCCTCTGGACAAGCCATGTTTACACAGGGACAAGTGGCACGAGATCCCGCTGAGGGGATGGAAGAGACCAGGCCCCACACCCGGCTCCACTGTGGTCTTTGCACACTGGGCTGGATGACTTCTGGTATATAAAACTCACACCAGGAGCTTACCACCCACGAGCAGCAGCTCTAATGGAAGTTCAAAAAAACAAAACACACAAAACTATAATGTAAGTAGCTAAATAATCAAAAGCATCATTTTTACAGTAAAACAAACAAGCCGAGTTTGTTTTGTGATACGAATTTCACATGAGGCTTCAGAATAAAAAGCCAGATATCACAGAAACTCTGGGCCTGAAGTAGGCTGCTTCAGGTGATGTCCTTTGACCTCCCTGGGCATACACCCCTCTTCCAGGAAGGCTCTCTGGTCGAAGAGCCCGAGAAGCTTTAGGAACACAAATAGCGGGGCTTTCTTCCATCCCCAGATACTCACTGGGTGCCTGCCACGGTTTTAGGCGCTTTCCAGTGAGATTCACTTAAGTTTCTGGGCCGTTTCTTTTGTTTGTTTGTTTGCTATGATTCCATAAAATTGAGATAATGAAACTTGCCTCACTGGGTTATTGTGAAGATTAAGTTCTTTCTTTTTGTCTGTCTGTCTGTCTGTCTATTACCTCCTAGAACAGTACCTGGTGGTCAGCAGAGATCCCATTACGTGTAGCTTCTATCCCCCAACAATCAGTAAAGACAACTGTGGTGTCTTCCAACAAAGCAGACATTCCTTAAAATGATTCTACCTCTACTCTCTTAATCCTCCTTTTGAGCATTAAAGTCATTTTTCATTTCTCCTTCATCACAAAGGTTCACTCAGAAGCATTCAGTTATACAGAGAAAAGGAAATTCATTCAATTGACAAATATTTGTTGAGTTCCTTCTATGTGCCAGGCACACAGCAGAGAACAGCTGATCCCTGCTCTCATGGAGCATACATGGGGAAACACAGATAATGAACAAAAATATATATATACATGTCAGAGGATAGTAAGTACTTTCAGGAAGAAAAAGGCAGAGAAAGAGAAGACGTAGTAACAGTAGGGTGGGATGCTGGTTTACGTGGGGTGGGTGGTCGGAAAAGACCTAAGAGAGAGACATTTATGTGGACCTGAGGAAGTGAGGCAGTGAGGTGAGGAGACGTGCTCACAGCACACAGCAAACTAATGAGCAGACCTGGGACCTGGAACCAGCCAGGCTCTTCCCACTGCACTAGCCCCAGGCCAGCAGGTTCGGGATGAGAGTGGGTTGGAACCAGAGGGGGTATGCTCCCGTGATCCACAGGGGCGTGGGAGAAACACTAACATTTCTAGTTACAGTAATTTGTAGTTAATTTTCCTATTTGTCCCTATGCATTTTAACATACAGAATATAATTACATATATTAAGGATACAGACCCAAACATGTTTTACTAACGAGGGGCAACATCCAAGATGTCCAGGGAGACCTGCTACCTCCCAGGTGTGCTCGACCTATCCTAGCGCAGCCTGGCTGGGCCCAGACTAGGCCTGGGGGAACTCTGCTCACTGGTGGCACTTGGAATACATGAACCTGTCAGATGGAGGTAGGCCGGACCCTCTCCCTGGCTCTGGAAAGTGCCACCAGCTCCAGAGCAGTGCTCAGGGTCGCCTGGTCAAGCCCACTCCAGGGTGAGACCTTCCTGTCGATCCTGCTATGCCACACATGCGTTAAGCAGGTAGGCAGTGAAGGGGTGGGGTGGGGATGGAGGTGGTGGCCAGAGAACACACACACTCGTCTATAGCCATGGCATTTCTTTCTTTGTTCTTTTTAAAAAAAATGCCATAGAAGGCAAAAACCAAAATGAAACAAACAAGAAAAGCTCCCCATCTTCAAACAAAACAAAACAAAACAAAAAACCCCAAACCCCCATACTCCATTCACATCTGAGGGTGGGGTATGGCCTCTAGGCAACCATCCTGCAATCTCTGGTCTGGAGGCTGTTCCCAAACCTACTCAAGACCCACTTTTAAAATCCTAAGAAATGTACTGTAGAGCCGAAGATGGCATAGTTTCTGGCTACGACACTTAGGTTCTTGACGGTGACATCAGACCCAACTAAGTTCAAACTCAGCTCTGCCATTTACTGGCTGTCCAACCTCGGTCAGGGTTTTAGCCCCTTTTATCTGCACTTATTGCTCTGTAAACGGAGAAGAAACCACCAACCGCACCGGTACCGGAAGGATTGACATTTAAGTGAGATGAAGTAGGCACATGCCCAGAGTTTGTAAAACAGATGTCTAATATGCATGTGAAAGTGAAAATGGCCACAGCAGAACCATGTTTGCCCCTCACCACCTCAGTGGAGCTCACCGCTACCACGATGCTGCTCAGCCCGAAGCCCTTGGAACACAGTTCTTGCCTCCTGACCGTCCACAGCGGGACCGCAGTGTGCCGGAGTGGGCTCACCCTGGCTCGCAAGAGCTGCCTGTGTATCACGCACTGTCAGACTGGCAGTCTGGAAGCAGCCATGGTGGGAATGGGACACCACAGAAACTGGCACGGTACAAACAAGGGCTTCCCTTCCACTCGGGCTCGCTTCCCAGCACACCACTGTCCTCATCATACTGCAAATATTGCCCAATTCTGGTGATTTCTCACATCTACGGCCACAACCCGGGTCCCAGTCGCCCCCACCTCTCACCCACCTGGAGGACTTTGAGGCCGTCTCCCTGTCTCCTTGGTCCCCCCCTGCTCCTCCACTGCCTGCCCTCCACATGGCAATCAGAGTGAGTATACATCAGACCATATCTCTAATTCACTCCTTCCAGGGGCTTCTCAACACACTTTCTTCCCGACAGCCCCTAGGCTCCTCCCAGGGCTGCGGCCTCCCTTCCCCCTCCCCCTCACTCCCTTGGCTTCAGCCACCCTGGTAGCCTTCCTATCATCCGATCACCATGTGCTCACCGCTGTCTCTGTCTTTGTGTTCTTCCTGTTTAGAAAGTTCTTTCCCAGGTCTTTGCATGACTACCCCTTCTCATCATTGGGGTCTAAGATTTCCTTCCTTAAGGAAGGCTGGCTCCCTGACCCACTTTAGCTAAAGCAGCTCCCCAGCTGCCCTCCATCACGTTTTCCTTTCTAGTTTTCTCCATGCATTAAGTATCTGTCATCTATTATCTGTGTTGTGTGTCTTTCTGAAACTGGAATGGCGGCTCCCTGAGGGCAAGGACTCTGACTCTTGCCCTTACAGTTTCATCACCAGTGTCCAGAATAGCACACACAGCACACACTCGGTAAGTACTTTGTCGTACCGATGAAAGGGGCTGTCATCGCAGCACTGTTTTACCCGTTCCCTCTCTGCTAGAACGAGCTCCATCCTCCATCAGAAGGTAGGGGAGGTGGCTCTGGCCCCCGCGGATCTGGACAGAATGCATATACCTACATGCTGACCTGATGGCCAATGAAGCCCAGATCCAACTAGTTAGAGCCCACGTAATTCCCGTTAGTACCCTCTGGGTGACCAGGAATGTCACCACTTACCAACCTCCATTTCCTCATCTGTAAAACTGGGAAAAATCATACCTGCCTCAAGGGATTGGAGTGAAAGTAGGCAATATGCAAAAGTGCCAAGCCTGGGCTGGCAAATGGCAGGAACACACGTCAGTTCCCCCTTCACAGTACCGTACGCCACATCCTCCGTTCCTCCAACAAATTACCTGGTACCCCTGACATTGTGACATTTGACATCTCTTGCCTAGAAAGGAACAACTCGGAGTTGATTCAACTCTTCTCACACAATCAGACACAACAGTGAAGCCGTAATTCCCACGAGACAGGGTATATGCCACGTTCCGCTCTACAGAAATATAATGGCTTTCCCTGTGGTGGCCTCGTGTCAGGGGCAGCCTGGCACAGCCTCAGGGGCCACAGACACTGGGTGCTACTCCGTCCCGCCTTAGCTGGCTCTCACGGAGACAGGGAACACTACCAGCTGTCCAGAAAGATCTCATGGGCTGCCAAGCTGTGTTTAGCCTAAGCAGAGCCAGGGAGCCCTCGGGACAACAGTACATCTCTGTCTGAGGCTGATGTGAATGTTCCTGAACCATCCCTCTGAAACGGGCCTGAAGTCCAGGATTGTCACTTGGGACCCTGGAGATGTTCAGATGGGTTACAAATGGGGCAACTGAGTCCCAAGGAACCAAATGGCCCATGGTCCCATAAGGCTGTAAGTGAACTGGGTACACTATACCCAAGCGCCCTGACTATGCCATGCAGCCTTATGAGTGGGTATCAGGCATCTGGTTGTGTTCTACTGGGGAGCTGCCTCTAGAAATCTAGAGAAGCCTGAGCAACAAGCTACAGATAGGCCTTGACGAAGGCTACCTCTAAGAAGAGAGGGTAAGGGGCTCTCTCCTCTATGCTAGTTTCTCTCTCCAAGGCTGTGCCAGGGGCCAGGGTCAGAGTCAACACCACTGTCCCACTGCACTGCCTCTGGCTTGGCCAGGACCACAGGGTCTAGAAACCCCTACGGAAGTAAATAGAGGCTGGCGCAGAGAAAGACATACTGGCCAGGGAGGCACAGGCTACATTCTGGGGCTCTGCCATTACCGGTCACCTGAGGCAGATTCCCTCTCCACTGAGCTGATTTCCAGCTGTGAAATGAGGGGCTTGGACTGAGGTTCTCTCCATCTCTGACATACTCTGAGTCTAATAGTGCTCATACAGGTCATTTTCTCTTTTTGGTTCTTAGTCATTTATTCCACATACGTGTACTCAGCATCTTTTCCAGGCAGGCACTGTGTTAAGGGCTATGGGGGATGAATGAAATGCACTCTTTTCTCTCATGGAGTTTTGAATGTCATTCGTTGGGCAAGTTACATAATGTCTCTTAGTCTCAACCATAGACCAGGTCTGACAGCAAACCCCACGGCTAATACCAAGTAAACATTTACCACTGTGCCAGGACCTCTGCTGATGGCGGTTACATTCAATGCTCATAGTAGCAGTCCAAAGGTGGTGCCCTCATCTTCCTTGCTTAACAAAACCAAGAAGTCAAGTGCTCTTCCCTCTCACTGTGGTAAGAGAATAATGAATGGCCTCCTAAAGACAGCCCCACCCTAATCCCCCCTCCCCCCCTGCAACCCGACTCTGCAAATGGGACTTTGCAGATGTCATTAAGGTTATGGACATTGAGATGAGGAGATTATCCTGGATCATCCAGGTAGGCCTGATCTAATCACATGAATCCTTTCCCAATTGGGTCAGAGAGCTACGCAATGACAGCAGGGAGACCAGAGAGATGCAACGGAGAAGATTCCACTTGCCACTGCAGGCTTTGAGGATGCAGGAAAAGGGGCTACAAGCCAAGGAAGGTGGCAGCCTCCAGGAATCGGGAACAGCCCTCAGTTTATAACCAGGAAGAAAAGAGGGCCTCCTATAACCCCCAGGAAGTGAATTCTGCCAGCAACCTAAAAAAGCAAGAGAGGGATTCTTCCCTAGAGATTCCAGAAAGGAATGAAGCCTGTCAATACCTTGATTTCAGTCTGATGAAACCTGTACCAGACTTTTGACCTACGGAATGCCAAGATAGTAATGTGTATTGTTTTCAGCCACAAAATGTGTGGTGATATGGAAGAGCAGCAATAGGAAACTAATACATTAAGTTACTACCCAGGACCCACCCAGAAGGTACCGGAGCTGAGGGCTGACGTTCCAGGGCCCACATTCTCCACAGGGCCTTCATGTATATAACACGGACACCCAACCATGCTATGATGCTCATCTCACGGAGAATGCATAAGATATTATCAATTCACCGTGCCTGGCACACAGCAAGCACTCAAAATATGCTAGCTATTATTATCGCCCTCATCAGCAGTTCTCACAAGTCTAGCAGCAAAGCCATGTCACATTGCTGTCCCATGTGTCAAATGAAGGGGTTGGACCGCATGCTCTCCCAGGATCCGTCTCCTGGGTTTATCCTTGGCCCATTCCATTTCTGCACTTCCACCTGATGTGGAAGCTCAGGCTCCCAGGCTCCAGAGTGAACCTCAAGTCTTTGGCGGGGCTGACTGGGACTCCCTGCACACGGGAGCACATGGGAGGGGATTAAGATCTCACTGAAGCAACATCTTTTATGCTCTTTTTTGGAGGCCACCAATCCAGGGAATTGTAGGGCTCTAGGTTCTGAGGGGTACCTTCTAATCTAGATTGTCACATCACTCTGGATGTAGAGGGGCAGACCCCGAGCCCATGTTTATCTTAAGGATACCTTTAGACGGGCAGCCACTACCTCTTGCTACGACAACCCTAGTGTCCTGGAATTTCCGGGGCGCATGGGGTTCTCTGCCACTCTCGTGGGTCTTTGCAGAAATAATGAAACGGACTGCAAGGCACGTTGCAAACCAAGGAGGCTGCCTCACTTGCCCTCCAGAGCTGTGAACACGTTGCTGCTCCCTTCCTCCCTCCCACTGACATGCTCTGTTCTTAATAAGGCTCCCATACAGATCTCTCCTGTGAGATAATCATAGACTCTCAGGGGCATGCCACTCTTAGCTGTCAGCAGTACTTAGAAAGACCTTATAAAGGCTTTCTAAACCTCCTGTTCATCTCAAAGTTGAGCTCTTAAAAACCCTGTGAAATCCCATTGCAAAAACTTTGGTGCTTAACTCTGGGCTCTCTTCCTAAGTCTCCCCCACATCCCATCTGGCCTCCTGCCATCCCCCACAGAAGTAGAGCGCTTGGGTCCCACGTCTCCATTCTCTCTGAGCACCATAGCTGGCTCTGGTGCTGGTCACCCTTCTCTGTGCCTTGGCTTCCTCCCCAACCCTGGGACAACAAATCAGAGACTACGGGACGCTGGCACATGTACAACTTTGCCCAAATGATAACGACGATCCCAAAGGCACAAGCAGGCTCCCATCCTCTGTTCACTGTGACGAGATGTCTTCAGAGAATTAACTCTTCTCAAGGAACAAGGCTATGATATCATTATCTGGCCTAGAGTTTCTTTATCTGCGATCCAGGAGCACCCCAGGCAGGGTGTGGCGGGTCCGGGGCTCCCTTTGGGAGACTATTGACCCTGTATGCAGTGTTTCTTCAAATTCAAAAACGCAGGGGCATTTTCCTGAGGAGACTCTTAATGCCTTCGTCAGTTTCTCAAAGGGGTCTGTGACCCGAAGGACATTAACAACCCCAGTTTTAGGCCCTCGTCTCCTCCAGGAGGCTCTGAACACTTGCAGGAGAAAATTCAAGTACCACTCTGTTCCCAAAGCCTGGAACTTATCACAGAGCCTGGCTGTAGTAGGCTCTTAGTGAATCATTTTGGGGAGCACCCTCCAAGGTGATGTCTTCATGGGAGGAGGGAAGTGCGTACAGAGGAGGTGGGGATGAAGTTCTGCAGGTGGGTGGGAACAATGGCAGACCCCCAGGCTACCGGGTCGGAGCCCTTGTCCCAGGTCTGCCTCCAGCTTCAGCTTCTTTACCTGCAAAGAGAGGTCCACACAGCTGTCCAAGGAGCTGTGGGAAGGCTTTACAAAAAGAATAGATGTGGAAGAGCTCCGTCAGTGAGCGCCTCCATCTCCTGCCCTTGTCGTGTTTCTGGGGCTCCAACTCCAGTCCCACTGTTTCTCGGCATCAGCCAGATAGACAATCTTCCTCTACTTTGCCGGACTTTTCGACAGACGAGGGTCTTCTGTAGTTCTGGGAATTGAGATTCTCAGACCTTGGAGAGCCCGAGGCACCAGGGCCTTACCCTACTGATGGGAGCTGCAAGACAGGTTTCCCTTCTGCTCTGGGAATTTTAGCACATGCCTCCAGATGCTTCTCTCTCAGGGGCTATTTTGTAGGTTGAGAGTTTCAGGACGCTTCCAGAGAACAGAGGAAGTCATGACAGACCACAGAAAAAGCAGAACATGGCAATGGACAAAGGCCTGCATCAAGGGTCAAGAGATATGGGTTCAAGTCTTGACTGCTGGTTTGCTGTGTGGCCTAGAAAAAGTTAAATTTCCTTCTTGTGTATTAGTATCTTTATCTGGGGGATGGGACATAGGGTGGGAGAAGGAAAGAGCTCCTATTATTTGCTACCAAAGAGAAGCCTTTCAAGACCTCTGGCTTTCTGGAAGGCAATTACAATCATGATGACCTGAGCAACTAAGGGGATTCCCGGGAAGCCTTCTTTTGTGAGAGGGTATAAGCAAGAGCAAAGATGCTATGGGACACCTTAGCTTTCTAAGCCTGGCTGACTTCTCAACCATGCAGGGACTTCCTCCCTAAACTGGGGCTTGCAAGAGAGGGGAGGGTTAATCACAGCAGACCTTAACCCAAAGTGCTAGTTTCAACCCAAGACCCACTGGAATGGAAAAATAATGGTAATCAGGTACCAGTATGCTCCCTGAGTGCATCAACATCTCCACAAGCAACTGAGTCCTTGACCTTAGGACATTTAACGTCCTTGACATCTTAAGAGAAAGATGTAACTTGCCTTTGAACGATGGCTGTTATAGGTGGAAGAGTAGGCTGCCTTCTTTAGGCTAAGTCTCCAGGTCTCACGAGGTCCCCTGTGGGGATGCTGCTATTTCTAAGATGTAAATTGTGCATTTCCTAGATATTCCATCCATGGATTTTGGATAAGGGGTGGTGGGGGGAGCAGGGTGAAACTGCTTATATTATATGATATGGACCAAAATCGTACTTCAAAAACATTTTGATTGTTCCTGAATAAAAACACAAATACATTTCCAAAAAAAAAAAAAAAATGTGTCCCTCGGATGCAGGGGCCTCTCTCTGGAATGGGTCAACTCAGAGGTGTAGCTTAGGGGTGGAGGCAAGGAATGGCTCCAACTGAGCACATTCCCTCAAAGTGGTGTCTTTCATATTAAAAAAAAAAGGCGTAGGCGTATACCCATAACGAAAAGATAATAGAAGGAGCAGTGGGTAGATCTGTTCAATGTGCGAGGGAATACCAGTGGCCTATGGGTTCAGAGAAGGCTTCTGTGAAGTCCTATCTGTGCTGACGCCTGGGGGTTGAGTACGATTTGGGCAGGCAGAGTAGGGTAAAAAGGGCTCCAGGAATAGGGCACAATGTGGACAAAGGCCTGGAGATGCATGAGAGACCACACAGAGTCTGTGTCAGAAATGGAAGGAAGATCAGCATACAAGGAGGCAAGGTGGCTGGCAAGGGAAGAGGCTGGAGAGGCAGGCAGGACCAGAGTGTGCAGAACCTGGAGCCTGTCCTAGGGAATCGGGCAGCAGGGCGTCAGCAAGTCTCAGCTGAGCTCCCATGGGAGCAGAGCAAATGCCACTCTCAAGTGGCCCGTGGAGTCAGTTAGCATGGTGGGCGGTGTGGCTGGGCCCCAAGTTCACCATCAGGTCTCACCATCTCACATTTTACATGAGAATTTTATGCTGGAAATCTTTCTTGCCAAACTTACTGCAGCAGAACATTAATGCTCTCATCTGGTTTTCTCCACTGACACTGGTACCTCCCTACAACTCACACCCCTGCAAGAACCGAAAGGCTGGGTGATGGTCCATCCCCACCTACCAGGAAAGGCATCTGAGGCCCAGATATGAATCACCTCCTGACTCAGGACTGTGTGAACCAGTTGAGCATCCAGCCTGGGGAGGGAACAGCCCTACTTAATGCGATGGAACATTTTCTATCTCCCGAAAAGGGCAAGGAGGAAAAGAAGAGGGAAGCCACAGTCAGACATTTGAGAGGATGTCCTAACCACTTATGGCTAGTCACAGCTTAATAGCCGTTCTTGACATTTCCTAGAATATCAGAAACATGCATCGGACATTTGGATCACAATGCAAAACACAACAGAACTGACTTCAAATTATGAGCTACTTGGCACCTCCTTGCCTCCATCTGAGTAAGTGCCTCTTCCCTCCTAGGAACATACACAGCACATTCTCTGCCCCTTACCAGACTTTACCCTGTGTTACTGTTTATTTACCTCTGTGTTCTCTCTCTCCTACTTGATTTGAAGCTAATCAGAAAAAAGATCCTGGATGTAGCATTCATACATAACACAATGTGAATGGTAACCCTGGAATAATGCAATACAGGGTCCCAGAAAACTCTTGGGATGACATCCAGGCCACACCCCAGGAGGGTGAACTTGGACAACAGACTTGCTTTAGTTTTTCTCATCTGTAAGAAGAAAGTCATAATAAGTAACTCACGGTATAATGTCTGATGACCAAATAATCTTAATGCATGTAGAACACCTGGAACCTGGCAGACTTTCAACAAATGTGGCCCTCCTACTTCTCTGAGTTCCCTACAGTTTCCAGCCAAGGGCTTCTTCATACATACTCATTTAAAAAGATGGATGAAGGGGCACCCGGGTGGCTTGGTCGGTTAAGCACTGGGCTTCAGCTCAGGTCATGAACTTGCGGTTTGTGAGTTTGAGCCCCGCACTGCGCTCTGTGCTGACAGGTCAGAGCCTGGAGCCTACTTCAGATTCTGTGTCTCCCTCTCTCTCTGCCCCTCTGCCACTCACGCTCTCTGTCTCTCAGAAATAAACATTAAAAAATTTTTTTAAAAAACAAAAAGATGGGTAAAGAAAGAGTCAACACTCGACTCTAATGATAGGGGTCTCCTGCCCTGCCCCCCCCCCCCCCACTCCCCGTAGGCAGCACAGAAGCCACTATGTCAGCGGTATGGGACTTTTTAGAATCCAGGCTCATAACAGAAAGATGTAGAGGCTCAGCCCATATAACCAGCATTCTGAATTGAATATGCACACTACCTTGCTGCAAGCATTTAGCTAAATCTGGTGTCCTGTTAAAAATGACTATGCAGCAATCACCTTGAATTGAGCCAGAAGACCCAGTCTGTCACTTTTTCGCTGAATTGGAAATCAGAGAGCTCACAAGTGATGCTGCAGCAGAACTCTGAAGGCAAGGACATGTCACAGGGGGCCTTTATTTATTAAGCAAACTCAAAAGATTAAAGGTTTCAGGATGGAAAAACTTACCAAATACAGCAAATAATCTATCCCAAGACCCAAGTCATGGAAAATATAGCTAGTGCACAAAGGAGTTATATTCAAACGAGACTTTTTTTTTCTGCCCCCAGTCTCTGCTCAATAAAGATGTCCTCTCAAGGCCCAGCAGCCAGCCTTGCTCATGGTAGTATTAGCTACATAACTGAGCCCTGAGCAAAGTTCTTTACCTGGATTAACTCCTCTAATCCTTAGTACGACCCTGTAGGGCAAGTGCTGTCATTATCCCCAGTTTACAACTGAGGAAACTGAGGCACCAGGACAGTAAGCAGGTTATCAAGGTCATACAGCTAGTAAGTGGCAGGGCCAGGGCCAATGAACCCAAGGCAGGCTGCCTCTAGAGCCTGCACACTGAACCACTGGACATTACTGCTCTTCAAAACCTGGGCCCTCAAACACTAGTGGAATTAAGCTGACCTTGGGGGTGTACTTTATTGACGTTTATGTTTTATGGTCCTATGAGACTTTCACATCCACGATCTCATTTGCTACTCCTGTTAAGACTAACACAGGTCTTATCACCAATTTACAGGGGGTAAAAAACCCCAGAAGCTCAGAGAGGGTAAGGACTTGCTAATTCCTAGCCCAGCAAATGGCAGAGAAAGGACATGAATTCCTGTGCTTCACAGTGGCAAGCAGGTTTGTGCCAAAGAGAGGGCTGTGACCACGAACTTGGGTGCTTGGCAGTTCGGGGCATCCAAAGTGGGTGCTGGGGCATCCTTTCCCAGTCCTCCACTTGCAGGTACAAATGTGGGGGATGAAGGAAGTTCACAGAAGGCTGATGCTAGTAGTTGAGTGGGGAAAAACTAGGGTGTGGGCATGTCCTCCTCTTTTGAGTACCCCCATCTGCTCCCCACAGAATCAGACTTTCCCAAGGCTGGTAGATTCAGAGGGGCATTGCGTAATTTCCCAGGCCCTTTGTTTAACAAAAAATACTATCGCCGCCTTTTAAAGGCTTGAGAAATGGTACATGGAGTAATATATATAGAACAAGACATATAGTAAGACACAAAAATCTTAGGTGTACAGGTCCTCAGATTTGATTAGATTAAATGTATAGCCTACATAAGCACTGCCTAGATCGAGATATTACTTCTTTTAGGTTTTTGCCCTTAGCAGTAGGAAGGCTTAGCATCGTAGCCCTGCCACAAACTCCTCTACTGCTTAAACCTGGCCCTAACGCCTGCTGGAATGAGTTGCAAAGTGAAGGTGTGTAGGGCAAGGGAGCAGAGGCACAGGCCTAGGCTGTGGGGAAGGGAGACAGGAAGGGAATGTAGTCAGAGATGGAAGTCGCCTCCACAGTTGGACAGGCAGCAGAGCCCTTTCCTCTTCCTGCATATAGTAAGTGCCCAGTGAGGAGCACTTACTATAGTTTTTCCATCCAGCCTGTGATGTGGTAGGCTCAGCAATTCTTTCTTTTAGTTTTTCAAGTTTACTTATTTATTTTGAGAGAGCGAGAGTGTGTGCGAGCAGGGGATGGGCAGAGAGAGGGAGAGAGAATCCTGAGCAGGCTCCACGCTGTCAGCACAGGGTCAGATGCAGTGCTTGATTTCACAAACCAGGAGACCATGACCTGAGCTGAAATCAAGAGTCAGATGCTTAACCGACCAAGCCACCCAGGTGCCCCAGGCTCAGCAGTTCTTAATCCACTGGGGACCCAAATATACAGGTAATACATACCACGTATGCATACTGAAGTTTCACGTAAGCATTGCAAAAACTTCTATGCCCAACAGTTTACAAGAAAACTCAGAGCAGTGTAAATGGGCTACCTGACTTACTATGTAAATTTACCCTGAATATTCCTTTATGCACCTCAGACCTATCTGGCTTATGGGGTAGAAATGATTATGAATCGGGATTCCTTCCACAGGAGGTTTAGAGCCCAGATGAAGAAGCAAGTCTTACACATACCAAGTGTATGTGTATTTGGTGTTTAGTACGGAGCTAAATTCTTTCTACTCTGTTTCCCATCATCCTCAAACCTACTTGCCCAGGGTCACAAAGTTAACAGGTGGCACGGTGAGGATTCAGACCAGGCAGAGCTAGCACAAGAGCTGGAACACTTCCCCACTAAGCTCAAATTGCTTCTCTCCAAACGGCTCATGGGCAGAGCTCTCTGCCAGGCCCGCGGTGAGCAAGTCTGTTCTGGTACCTGTGCAAGTGTGTGCGCTCGTGTGTCTGTGACCAGATAAACAGAAGGGCAATCTGTTAGGGACCATGACAGCATGTTTAAAAACTCTAATGCTGTGGTGCAGGCACCACATACAAAGTGATTTAGAGAATGGAGCGCCCCCCCCCCCCCCCCCCAGAGCGGATGAGAACTGAGCTGGCCCTCAGAGGCCAGGCCTGCACACGAAGAGGACAGGAAGCCTGCCTCAGCATCCAGCACAGAGGCAATATGGAGGCATGGGCATGGGTGGATCCCAGAGACAAGCATTCTATACAGAATGAGAGACAGCTCAGGATCAGTGTGGGAAGCTGGACTGGGGTAAGTTCTCAAAGCTAAGGACAGTTGTAGATCCTATGCAGAGGGTGAGAGGAAACCATGAAGTGGTTGAGCAGGATGGTGAAGGACAAAAACAGAATTTCTGGAAGACACACGAGGAGAGGCTATGCGCAACACCCAGAGAAAGGCTCAGCAAGAGATGGTAAAGAGGGGCCCCAGGCCAGGCCCAGACATGCCTGCCGGGCAAGTGGGGGGAAGAAGATGACTGAGTGGGGCAGCTCATGGGCCCGGGGCTGGGAAAGAGACACTGCTACCACCTACCCAAGATGACAGAGGCGGAGCCTTCTCAAGGCACTCTTTTGCCCCTTAGAGGGCGAGGCCTGCTCAGAATCAGCACTCCCATACTGTCAGAAGGTCTGAGGATAGCACTACCCAAACATTTTTTTGGCCACCTTCATGGCTTTTATGCCTTTGAAAAAAAAAAGTCCCGCTACTTTAACTGCATCCTAAACCACAATTATTTATAACACCACGGTATTGATGTGTTAGGGACCTTTCGTCCTAAAACACGTTAAAATAAATAGGATAACACACGTGTTCACTTGTATACCACTAAACTTTCTGGCTGTACGTGAGGAGACCTGCCCCCTGGTTCTGGTTCCCGGGGAATCTGTACCTCAACACCATGTTTGCTTGCCTGGTGTGTTTAAGGCCGAGGCCACACCTGGGTCAACAGCCCTGAATGAGGTCGACTGTAGGACGGCCTCCTGTCCTTGTTCAAGCCTCAGGGCTCATGGTCTGGGAACTGTGCTGTGGCAGAGCAGGCGGCAGAACCAGGGCCAGTGATGACCTCCTCTGCTAGGAGACCAGCAGGAAGGGGCGGCCCACCCTCTCCCTCAGTGCTGGTCTCCTGAAAGTAGCGACTGGGTCTGGCCTGGATTTGCCAAGTGACCTAGAGTTCTCATGCAGGTGAGCGGATGTCCGTGATGCCCACTACTGCGGAGGGTTTCCAGGGATGGCCCTGTCGATCACACAGCTGACCCCTGTGGCACCCATGTGTGCCTGCGTCATTTTACAGAAAGGGCCCAGCAGAACCCTTTCACCGCAGAGGTTCTTCATACCAGCTTCCTGGCTGCTAAGGCCAGCCCAACATCTTTTGTAGTAAATGACAGTGCATCACTCTTATCTGGAAACTACTTGTCCAACAATTTCTGTGAATCAGAACCCTGCCAGGAATCATGAAGGACAATGAAGAACTCTGAGCACCAGGCTGCACAACAACAGCAACCCTTTCACCATCATGTACATTTGTAGAGCATTTCATGGTTGCCAACTCAGTTTTACATACTTAATGCCATGCCGTTAAGAGGCAGGAGTGCAGAGAGGTCTGGGCACTAAAGCACAAGCACTCTACTTGTAGAAGGGGTCCTCACTTATACCTTATTTATTCTTGCCCTACACACTCTTGTGACAGACCTAGTCACGTAGTTTTCCAGGCCATTACAGATTCAGAGTAGAACAAGAGAAGGGAAATAAGGCTTGAGGTAGGAACACAGAAAGCATCAAGGCATGACAGATGACAGCAAGTGAAGAGACAGGAAAATTATATAAAGCATATCAAAGTGGAGTTAATTGCATTCTAAGACCATGGGGGCAGGGCAGGGGGGGCAGGGGGTGGGAAATGGTCTGTACATCAATTGCCCTGAGGGGCACTGCTGACTTTTAGCACAAAGCAGTAAGGAAAAAAATGATGATTTGGGGCCATGAGGACAAAGGTTAAATACTGTGTACAGCATTCAATTACTTTGGGTAACAACATATGACTACTTTCTTTTGTAAATGTCTCTCCTAGTTTCTAAAACGCTCCCTGAATTGATAAACAGAGTTTGAAAAGAACATTTACATTTTTAAAAAAGTAAAACCCACTCTCACAAGTAGCACTGTGACAGGACTTCCTGGCTTTTCTCAATTGCTAAAGACCTTCCTCCCATGGATCGCCAAGTAGCCTAAGCTTGCGCTCTACCACTGCAGATCCAGGCTGAAATCCAGGCTGAAATCCAGTCTGTCCCTTCCTTTTCCCCATTAGTCCTCATTGTTTAGCTCTGGAGTTGCATAATTTACAGTCACCCTGCGAAGGGCTGTGTGTTCCCAAGTAGGAAGCTGTCACACTGAATAGAGCACTGCTGGGCTGTGTTCACAAACAGCATTTCACAATTCCTTTGCACAGCCAGTAACAGCAAACCTCCTCTTTGCGTGCAGGCAGCTCCCGCCAATCAGTCAGACTGGGGCAAGGGGAGCCAGGAAGGACTGCAACCATAAATTCTCTCTAGTCCACTGTATAACAAAGCAGAGTCATAAAACCGCAACCATATTTTCAAGTCAGGACCGAAACAAGATGCCCAGGCCAACTCCTAATTTGGTTCCTAGAACCCAACAACTTGTGAACTAATTTTCTCAGTTGGGAGGGAACCATGGTGGGGGGGTTGGAGAGGGCAGGATGAAAGTGATCTCAGGACTTTGGGTAGGAACTCAACCTAGGAGCTGACAAGAAGCAGGCCTGTGTGAGTCTGAAGATGATAGCACAGCTTTGTTAGAGGCAGATCTGCACAGGGCGGAGGCCCGGGAGACAGCCTGGTTGAGGGGAGGAGGCCCAAAGACTTCTGTGGGTATCCAAAATCGTATACAGAAGGTGTGCAAACTGGTACATGCATGAGAGAGAAACCTCCAGCTTTGGAATGTCCTCTCAGTGATAAACCAAGGTGTGACCCTGAACAAATATTTCGAATAGCCTCTCTGAATCTCACTTCCTTCATCTATAAAATGGGGATAACCAAAAATCAGCCTCCAGTAAGTTAAGCTCACATATGTAGTAAGCACTGTAAATAACAGGTGTTTGGTAAATGTGATTTCCTTCTCCCCAGCTGTGTCCTTCTACCCCAACCCTTCCTGAACAGTCACTGGGAAGCAGAAACGGGAAAAATGGGACCACACTCATTCTTGCTCTGTTACTAGCAAGGCCATGGGAACCTAGACAGGTTACTCCTTTCTCTGGGCCTCATAATCT
Organism: Neofelis nebulosa; assembly: GCF_028018385.1. Lineage (NCBI taxonomy): Eukaryota > Metazoa > Chordata > Mammalia > Carnivora > Felidae > Neofelis > Neofelis nebulosa. The sequence goes on along the minus strand of NC_080798.1, from coordinate 33,733,351 downwards.
ACAGATTAACCATTAGGATTTATATAAAAATGAAGTAAGGTTGATGAATACAAAATCAATATGCAATCTGTTGTATTTCTCTAGACCAGCAACAAATACAAACTGCAATTCAAAAAAGGCAGCTATAAGACCACTGTAAATATCAAGTATCTAGCTATAAATCTAACAAAAAGTATATGAGATCTCTATGGGCAATGTTAAGTATTTCTGAGAGAAATTATGACAACCTAAATAAATGGTGAAATATAACATGTTCATGGATCAGCAAAACTTAAGATTTAAAGATGTCAAATCTAAAGATGTCAATTCTACCCGAACAGATTAGTATCATAAACCGAGTCTAATATTTACATGCAAACACACAGGGCTGAGAACAGCCAAACATTGATGAAGATGACCATGAGAAGAGACGGGATTTGCTAAACATCAAGACATGTTACAAAGTTGTAGTAATCAAGACAGCATGGCACTGACATAGGAATAGAGTCCAGTGGAATGGTCTAAAGAGACAAGAAACAGGTCTCTGCATATATAAACACACGACTTAAAATAGAGGTGGTTCTACAGAACAGTGCCTGAAAAAATGGCCTTTTGGATAAGCGATGCTGGCACAAACAGGTGTCTACTAGGGAAAAAAATAAAACAAGACCTCTATCTTATACCACATACAAGAATTACAGGTGAATTCTTGTAAAACCTAAATATGGAAGAAAAAAGCTTCAAAGCTTTTTTGAACAGGAGGATAAAAGAGGGTAGCTTTTATCACTTAGAGATAAAGAAAGAAAGATTTCTCAAATAGGACACAAAAAACAATAATCAAAAAGGGGAATACCGAAAACTCTGACTACATTAAAAATAAGAACATCTTTTTATCACAGTTCACCATTAACAAAGCGATAAACCAAGCCAGAGAATGGGAGGTAATAGCTGTAATGAATAACACTGGAAAAGGACTAGTATCCAGAACATATAAAGAATGCCTAAAAATTACTAATAAAATTACAACCTAATTTAAAAAGTAATAAAAGCACAGGTGTTTCTCAAAAGAGGAAATCAAATGTCCAAAAAATATGTGAAAAGCTGCTAGAATATTAAAGTAAAAGCACAATGAAATACTACTGCTTACCAATACAGTTGGCAAAAATTTTAAAGTTTGGCAAGAATTTAGAACAACAGGAATTCTGTCTGCTAGTGCAGTTATCAAATGGAATAGCCACTTTGGAAAATAATGTGGCATTATCTAATAATGGTGAAGATTCCCAGTAATTCCACTTCAAAGAACACTTCACATCCTAATGCACGTGCCTTAGGATATATATCCGCATAGGTGTTCATAGCACTATCCCTCACAATTGTCCAAAACTCAAAATAACCCAAAGGTACATCAACAGTAGAATGGATAAATAAATTACAGTATTGTCATAGCCAGCAAATAGCTGGCTATGTATATTATATAGTAGTGAAGTCAATAATATATAGCATATTCATCAATACACACAAATATTTGTGAATGCTACACAGAAAAATTATAAATATTCAGAAGAGAATGCTATAGCATATTATATAGCAATGAAAATAAATGGACTACAGTTATGTACAACATGGATGAATAATACAAAAGCAATATCGAAGAAAAGATATAAGACTTAATAATATATAACAGTATGATTCTAATTACATCCAGACCAGGAAAAACTGAACTCTATGATTACAGGATACATACATAGGTGGTAAACTCTACAAGAAGGCAAAGAAACACTATGAAAATCAAGGTAGTAGGGATCAAGAAGGGGTATTTAGGGAACTTTCCTGGCTGTTAAGAACATCCTAGTTTTTTACCTAGTGAAGCTTACGTGAACGTTTGCCTTTTAAAACAAATGCACACTTTGCATGTATATTTATGTCACAATAAAAAAGACTTTTTCGTTGTTAAAAAAAGACATTTTCTAAGTACCTCCTCCAGGAAGTCTTCCCACACCCCAAATTGACGAAGGAATGCCCTCAGCATCCTGGCTATGGTGCTTATTAATTGTAAGGGCATCTCTGTTCTCAAGGCAGAGAACCAGCCTGTCTTGGCTCACCATCATATCGTATGCAGTGTTGAGCACATGGTGGGGGCTCAATAAGTATTTGTTGAATTAATCAATGACTGCATTGAAAGATCTAGCTTGGTAAAGAGTAATTAATTAGACCAGGATAGGGGTGCCTGGGTGGCTCAGTCAGGTGAGTGTCCGACTTCGGCTCAAGTCATGATCTCACAGTCTGTGAGTTCGAGCCCCGCGTCGGGCTCTGTGCTGACAGCTCAGAGCCTGGAGCCTGCTTTGGACTCTGTGTCTCCCTCTCCCTCTGCCCCTCCCCTGCTCATGCTCTGTCTCTCTCTGTCTCAAAAATAAATAAAAACATTTTAAAAAATTAAAAAAAAAATTAATTAGCCCAGGACCAATCAATTGCCAACCAGTAAGAATGCACTGAGTGATGTGGCGGAAGGAGACACACACCTGAAATCAGAAGAACTGGGCTTGAGTTCCATCATGTACTGACCACATCGTATTGAATAAATCTGTCTTCTCTGATAGTAAAAATGATATAAATAGCTCACACTGAGTTAATTTCAACTATGTGCTCAGTGCTTTCAGCTCTGTTACCTCATTCAATCCTCACAGCATACCTGCAGTGTGTTTCCTCTTTATCTCTTTTTAATAATTAAGAAACTGGGGTTCAGGGAGACTAAATAATTTTCCCCAAATCACACTGGTAGTCAACACGCGGCAAAGCTAAGACGGCCAAATTTCACACTTCTCTGATACTGCTACACTGGCTTCTTTTCATCTCAGTTTCTGTAAGATGGGGATCCAGGGGTGTCTATGCAGCCTGACAGGACTGTTGTAAGGCCCAAAGGTGATAATGAATGTGGAAGCAGCTTGTAAACTCTCGAGTGCCATTCAAATGTAAGGAAAATAATATGTAACAGTATCTACCATGGGCCCACACAAAGGAAGCAGATGGTTTCTACCCACATTGAGTTCTCAAGCCAATTATAAAGGAAAGCTAAGTAAAACAGGAAAACTGGGAACACACATCAATAAACTGATGAGAAAGCCACCAGGTACGGCACATAATATAGGCTCAATCGTGGGACCAGCAGTGGGGGTACTGCTTAGACTGTGCAAGGCCTGTGCGCTCCATCTTCCACAAAGCAGCCAAAGGGATTTTGTTAAGGCTTACTAAAATTTTTTAAACTAAATAATGTACACTTGACAAGTCAGGATTATTGAATTATAATTTAATTAAAGTAAATTCACCCCTTTTAGGGATGCAGTTTGACGAGTTTTGATAAACATAGATGGTTGTGCAACCACCGTATGATTAAGAGACAGATATTTCTATCGCCTCTGAAAGTTCCCTTGTGCCCCTTTGTAGTCCTCTTTCCTGCCATCCCCCCAAAACAGTGATATGATTTCTGTCCCTATGGTTTTGCTTTTTCCAGAATGCAGAGGGATCTTTTAATACATAAGTCAGGTCAAGTTGTCCCCTATTTCAACAGCCCATGGCATTCAGCATGAAATCTAAATGCTTCTCTTGGCATGGCCACCAGGCCTTGAACAATGGCACCCCACTCCGCCAGCTTCTTTTTAAATGTTTTTTTTTTTAATGTTTATTTTAAGAGAGAGAGAGAGAAAGAGAGAGAGGGAGAGAGAGAGAGACTGTGAGCAGGGTGGGGGGAGGGGACAGAAAGAGAGGGAGTCACAGAATCCGAAGCAGGCTCCAGGCTCTGAGCTGTCAGCACAGAGCCCGATGTGGGGCTCGAACTCACGGATCATGACCTGAGCCGAAATAGGACGCTCAACTGACTGAGCCACCCAGGTGCCCCCCACCAGCTTCTTTAATCCCATTTTGTGTCACTTTTCCTTTCCTAAGGTCCAGCCTCTCTAGCCTTCTTTCTGCTCATTTCTGCCTCTGGGCTTCTGCTTCTATTCCCTGTTCCTCAGATCTTTTTTGACCTGCTTCCCTATCCTTCATTTCTGCCAACCACTCTCTTGTTTTTAAGCCTTATTTCCTCCTTTAGAACATATCACTGTCTGAAATGACCTTGCTCATTCATTTACCTGTTTACTATCTCCCTTCTCCAAAACTGTAAGGTCCTTGAGGGCAGGCAGCTTGTCAGTCTTCCTAAGAGCTCTGTTTCTGGAAACTCAGCGCCAACACACGACTGGTCTAACACCAGTACTCACAGAATGAACGGACACGCGCCAAAGAAGTTAGGGAATAGTGAGGTCCACATAGCTGACACTTCTAGGAAAGGGTTCAAAAAAGACAGGCCTTTTTGTACACCGGGGAAAAAAGGTAGAAGACCAGGAATGACTCAGAACCAGATGCCTTTCTACCATCTACCCAGAGCCCCCCGACGGACAGAGCCACAGGGTGCCTGAGAGATAGAGCCAGCACCTCCCTTACACTTGCCCTCAGGCTTGTTTCTCTCCTGAGGCGTGGGTCCCTCCAGCTCTTCTTTGTCTACCCTGGCTGGAGCTCCCCCACACTCCCCTTGGAGCCAGCTCAGGCTACAAGCCTTCTTTCTCCTAGCCATGCGAGCTCACAAAGAGGGGACCCCCAAGGTTGTTTTGTCTCTGCATCCCAGGAACATCTTCAGCACTCCTCCCCAGGGAAGAGCAACATAGGACTCTGGTCTCGTAAACCCTGATACCATTCGGAGTCATATTCCTCCCGCACAGGGCTCCACACTCTCAATGGAGAGTACACGTGGACGCACATGCACCGGTGTCCACAATTCCCTGAGCTGATGTCCCAGTTTTCTTTCTCAATTAGCACTAGACTTCTAAAAGCTTAATTTTGTTATAATTTATTATCTCAGTTGGGGGTGGCCAAGGGAGAAGGCAGGGAATTCCTCTGCCATGAGAACATCTGTTTTGTTGGACAGCAAAATTTAAATTATGACCTCAAGATTTGAGCAAGAGCTTATAGAATATCCGGTCTAGTTTTCTAACGTTATATGTGAAGATACTAAGGCCTAGGGAAGCTCCGGAACTTGCCTGGGGCCACCAAGCTAAATAGGGACTGAGTTGGGGTAGCACTCAGGTTTCTTTACTCCTAGGCCAGACTTATCCACCCTAAAATGTTCTTGAGTTTGGCTTCTCTCCCTTTCCCTCCACTGAAACTGCTCTTTTGAAGGCCTCCATCACCAAACACGATAGCTCCTTCTCAGTCCTTATCTAGCTTGGCAATGCCAGGGAACAGAACCACCATAGAACAGAACCGTGCTGCCACACAGAACTAACCAAGGCACAGTCCCTGCCTGCAGAGCGCCCAGCAGGGTTCTCCTCCGCTCCTCTGACTCCCAGCCCCTTTTCCCAGTTGGAGCTTCTTAGGAGTCTAGAGCTTACCGAAGGCAGGTTTCCCAGCTCACCTCCACAACGGGGGGCGGGGGAAGGGGACCCTTCTCCTCTCCATGTGCATACCACCCCAGGGAAACTGCATCTACTCTCATGGCCTTACTGTGCATGGCAGCTGAGCCCAGTCCTCCTTCCAGCCCTGACCTCCCATCCAAATGCTAGAATGACTGGCTAAGAAGACTACTGAACACTGGGAGTGGAACATAAAAGTTATCCTTCAAGGAGCCAAAATTCGTGCTTGTGGTCTGACTTGCCCTCTTCCTTCTACTATTACCCCTCTCCTTGTTCTTATGCCTCCTAACTTGATGTCATCACTAAACTCCAACACCAGATTCAAAACTTGGAGGACTCCTCTGATCTACTCTTTCCCCACACTCAAGCAGACAGCAGGTCTCACCTACTCCGCCTCCAAAATCTCTTCCCCACCCCGTTCCTCGTGGCCCTTCCTTCCAATTTCCTAGTTCAGACTACAAAAATCTCTCTGCTTTTAAGCCTCTTGTCTACTCTTCCTCTTCAAGCTCTGCCGACTTGGCACCCTACTACCCTACCACAGAGGGAAAGGCACCCTAATCTGTATTCAAAGTATATACACCTTGGCAAGGCGGTCTGGGAACCCTCACAATGTAGCTCCACTCTTCTTTTCTAACCACTTCTCCTTATAGACCCACAAAACCCCAATGCTTCGGTCATGTAAGACTGCTCACTGCTCCCTGATGGTGCCCTGCACAGTGGAGTACTGCTTCTGTGCTTTAGCTCACACTGTTTCTTCTTCCTGCGTGAAGAGGAGAGAATTCCAGCTCACATTAGTTTATGTAAAAGAAAGGATTTATTAGTTCACATAACTTTCAGGTCCATAGAGGCAGCTTCAGAGATTATAATAATTATCATCAGATGTCTTTCTGGCTTCCTCTGTCTCTTTCTGTCTTCTCCTCATTCCCTCCCTCACGCCCCAGTCTCTTAAAGCCTCAGTCTTTCCCATGAGAAGCGAACTTCCTCCTTGCAGTGTAATGGAGACGTGGAAATGTGGCCACAGGCAGCTCTAGGCTTTCATCACTCCAACCCAGTGAAGACCTTCTTTGATGAAGAGCTTGTTTCCCCTACTGACTATAAAATTCCAAAGAAGGACTCTGTCTGGCTTGGATTGAGTCATATCCCATCCTCCAATCACTGTGGCCAGGAGAATGGGATTTTGTGAATGGCAAGGCCTGAGTCACACACTCACTTCTTATCTTCAAGTGGCAGGGGGCAGTGATGGGCAGCCTCACCGGAGCAGCCTGGAAAGAGTAAAACAATGGGTGTCCACTGAACTCTCATTTCTCCACCTAGCTGTCTTGAGGCATGTGTAATTCTAAGCCCTTGTCCAAATTAAACTCTGCCATTGTCTCTTCCGTGCTTTCACCGCACCAGTTTGTCTCCTTCAACTGACTCAACTCTCTAACGGCAGGAATTGGATCCCTCGGTGATCAGCAAAAGGTCTTAACCAAAGGTGTGGCTCCAGAAAATCTTTCAGTCTGCAATTACGGTGCCTGAATATTTGTTTATGAAGTTATTTCCTGAGTCCCCTGGGACTTGACTTGCTTACCACCGGATCTCCAAGCTCCTAGAACAGTGCCTAACACATACCGGGTGCTAGATAAATACTGGGTAAATGAATACATGAATGGTTTGAATGGAAGAAAGGTTACCAGTCTTTGGTGTGTGCCAGTAAATGAGCACAGCTGCTTTTTAATGCGCCTTACTTGAGAAAAAAAGATAAGGCAGGAACTCCCTCAACGTCTTGTGCCCACCATCCCGCCTCCAAATTTCCCTATGCACTCCCCATCTCCCTACCCTTACGGCCCCTCTGGCAGTCTCAGGGCAGGTGACACACATTCACATCAACATCAGGTCGCTCAACCATACTCTGCACCCTGTTTCCGCCCATCCTCTTAGGGCTCCACTCCTTCTACCACTTCTTTTTTCCCATACCTTCAACATCTCCCTCCATCTGGGCTCTTCCTTTTCTGCTTCTCAGTGGATCCAGGTCCCACCTTGCTAGCCAAATGAACAATAAAGCCTCTGCTCAACCCTATTCACTGCATTCCTGCCTCCCTCTGTCCCTTTCCTTCTAGAACCCAGGTTTCTTTTCCAGGAGTCTCCATTCACAGCCTCCACTTCCTCAGTACCACTTACTTAACTCCGACTGCAATTTGGCTTTTCTCCTGCCACTCCACCGGAATTGCTCTTGCCAAATTCACCAGCAACTTTCCAGACCCACTGGACATGAGTCCGTCTTCAGCTTATTTGACTACTGCAGTATCTGACTCAATTAACCCCTTCCTTCTTTGGCTTTCATGATGCTGCTCTACCTCGGTTTCTTTTCCATCCCTCAGCTCATCCCTTCTCAGTTTCCCTCGCAGGCTCCTCTTCCTAAACGACTGTCACATCCTGGAGCTGGGGTGTGTGCACGTGGCACGGGGTGCATCCTCTGCCTTTTCACTCAGCCTGGTGAGGTTACCGACTTTCATGGCTCCCACTGCCCACAGCACCACAGAATTCCAAACTGATCCTTCTCCCCAGGTGTGTCCTACACCCTGCTCCACATATCTGACTGCCTGCCAGGGATCTCCACTTGGCTGATCCACAAAAATCACCAACATGAACAAAATTAAGTCTTCATTTCTCTCCCCAAGCCTTCCTTCTCCCTCCAGCATTCCTCCATCTCAGGGAATGGCACCGTCATCCCACCAGTAGCCCAAACCAGGAATCCTGGACCCAGTCTTGTCTATATCCTTTATTTATTTATTTTTTAAGGCAATCTCTACACACAACATAGGGCTCAAACTCACAACCCTGAGATCAAGAGTCTCATGCTCTACCAACTGAGCTAGGTAGGTGCCCCCTTGTCTATATCCTTTAAAACGGAGCTCCTCCCCAATCCCCTTTCAACTAATCAAATAAGTTCAATTATTCCACTGCCCAAATACCCTTTTCCCACTCCACTGCTTTGAGTTTCTTCTTATTCTATTCCCACCTGGGTCACAGAAATAAATTTCCACATGGTCTCTTAACCTCTGGACATGATTCTCTCTAGTCCACATAGGTGATCTTCCTAAAGTGCAAAAAATGATCCTGCCACCCATTTCCTTAGAACCCTATGGTTCTTGAAAGTTCTCATCACAAGAAAAACATCTGTAACCATGTGTGGTGATGGATGTTAACTGGACTTATTGTGGTGATCATTCTGCAATTTACACAAATATCAAATCATTACATTGTACACCTGGAAGTAATATAATGTCGTTAATCACACCTCAATTAAAAAAAAGCCCTTCTGTGCCATCTCATTGTATTCAGAATAAAATCTAAAGTTATTAGCACAACAGACAAGGCCCTTCACAATCTATCTCTGTCTCCTCTTTCATCCTTTATCTCTGGACACTCCTCAAATCAAGTATTTTACATCCTCAGCCTGCTTCGTGTGGTGACCTATCTTAGCACCTTTTTACATGTTGGTCCCTCTGCCTGGCATTCCTTCTTTTGTTTTGTTTTTTAATTAATATTTTTGGGAGAGACAGAACATGAGTGAGGGAGGGGGAGAGAGAGAGACGGAGACAGAATCCGAAGCAGGCTTCAGGCTCTGAGCCGTCAGCAGAGAGCCTGATGTGAGGCTCCAACTCACGAACTGTGAGATCATGACCTGAGCTGAAGTCAGACGCTTAACCAACTGAGACACCCAGGCGCCCCTTGGGATTCCCTTTTCCACCTGGCTAACTACCACTAGTTTTTAGGACTCAGCCCATGTGTCATTTTCTACCCAAACTTCCTGCCTAGATTTGGTGGCCTCCATTCTCCTGTGGGGAGAACTGGCTGCTTGCTCTGAAGTATAAGCGTCTTTTACATGTAACTCCCTTTAGGCTGAATTCCTTAAGGGCAAGGACTGAGGCCTTCCTCTCTACTTCCATGACACCATGCGTATGTCCAGCATTTGATAAATGCTCAGTAAATGCTTGTGGATGAAAAGATGGATGGATGGATGGATGGATGGATGGATGGATGGAAGGTGGCTGAATGGATGTATATACTACTGTCCTGTCTTTCTCAAGCCTCCTCTGAATCACCTGCTTCTACCAAAGCCAAAGTCTTCAGTGGCCGCACCCACAAATGGCCCACATTTCTGAGGCAGCGACAGAAAACTATTTCAGAGGCTGTCTAGATGAGGGTTAGGAAACACTCTGGTGTCAGAATTAATGTCATATGTGAGGACGGCCACCACCTCCACCTCCAAAAATCCGGCACCAATCGAACACTTGCTATTCTCTCAGCCACTGACCTCAACCAAAGTTAGTGACATCCCATTTGCTGATGGGCACTGGGTCCCGTCTGCCAGCTCTCTTTTGTCCACACTGGTGGTGGTCTAGTAAGGACCACGTAGTGTTAGAATGGAAAGGACATAGGCTTTGGAGTTAAACAAATTGTGGCCTTACGAAGCTGTGTGGTCTCGAGCAAGCCACCCAACTTCTCTGAGCTTTACTTCCTCATCTGTAAGATGGAGCTGATGACTGTATTTCCGCATAGGTTGATGTGAAAAAACAAATGAGGATAATGGATTGGATTGAAAATGATCAACGCTATGAACATCAAAGGCTTTCAGTGTTATTATGCTGGCTTATGTAGAAATGAGTTTGTATCCCCTGTGAACCTCATTCCTTTCTCTTTTCTTCATTTAGCAAGCATTTGTGAAGCACCTCCTGTGTGCCAGACATTGCACTCACTGCTGTATTATGAGCAAAAAGAAGTCACCATCTCTGCTTTAGGAAGCCCTGGTAAGGAAGGGGCACCAAGACTAGCAAAGGAGACAGATATATTAAACACATAATTAATTTACAATGTGTAATAAACATTAGTGCTCTGAGCCTCTGGAGGCGGGTGACCCAGAGTTGATTTTATGACATGGGGAAGCTGTCCCTGTAAAGTATCAATTTTCCACAGAAAGCCTGTCAATTGGCTATGACATGGGCAGAGAATCCAGGGTAAATTCTTGCCATGGAATACTATCCTTACATACTATTCCCCTTTTCTTTTTCCTCCTTCTTGGTTAAGAAATTAAGCGAGTAGGGGGACAAATTCAGGGCACTATTAGCCTTGCAGGATTTTATTTTACTTTATTATTTTTTGTGTGTGTGCTATGAAAAGCACAATGTTTTTCCTCTCCTCTGTAAAGAAAATTAGAACTAAAGATGGCTCAGCAGATAAAAGCTGTGGGCGGTAAATACTCCCACTATTCCCCCCTGCATTTCAGGCTTCTAGGTTTCTCTCTGCATTTACTGGATCTTAGAGCTAAGAACCTGAAAGAGGCCTGAGAGATCCTGTGGTGAAAGCCCACGTTCTAATTAAGAGATGAACAAACCAAGGCTCCGAGGGGCTAAACGACCTGCCCAAAGTCGAATCAGAGAATGAGTCAAAACTAAAACACAGTTCTACTGATCCTCCCCGTTTACTGGTCTGCGGGCAGACCCCTGGGATCTGAGGCACCTGAACCCAAGCAAGTTCCTTCACCTGCAGCCACCCCTGGTGGGGCCAGGCTGTCTCTATTTCTAAGACTCCTGGAAGCCACCGACAAACCACTTCTCCCTCTAACATGTCACTGGGGGTCTCCTCCCAGAAACATCCTGTTTTTCACCAGCAGGATACTTTCGGATCCTCCTCTTTGGTTTGAGAACCACATCTGCATCAAGAGTTTGGTTAGAGGTGGTTTCCTCAAAATGCCTCTCAGAACTACGAATTTCTTGGCTGACAAAGCTTTGTGGTTAAGGTCGCTTTTCTACAATCATCTTGGCCTTCAAAGAGCTTTCATGGGTACCCCGTACTCCCCCCGCCCCCCACCGCAGGATGGAACTATAAATGATGCTTTTATGTTTAGAACCTTGCATCAAAGACCTCAAGACCCTGACATGAAGGTAGCTCTGATTTCATGGGCCACTTAAGACAGGGAAGGAGCTGGGGGAAACAGTACCCCCAGAGGGGCAGGTGGCGGGAGGAGCCACTAGCCTTAACTCCTGGTCCAGTGCTCTTTCCCACTCTTTGTGACATCACTCCAGCTTCTTGGCTTGAAGCAGCTGCACCATCAAAAATGTCACATCAGTTATGACAACACAGTTTATTATATAACTCGTACTGCAGAGCACCAAGGGGGAGAAGCCATAAGCATGAACCACTGCACTCCCCTTCTGGCTTTTAAGGAAGACAAGGCCCACATACTTGAAAAGACAACTCCATATGGGAAGGGAACACCCACTAATCAATCAAAGGAATGAAAACTATAGCTGACGTCTGTATAGTGATTGCTAGAACACTGTTATAAGGGCACTTGCCCACAACAACTCCTTTAGGTGGCGTTTTTATTATCAGCCCCATTTTTATAGGCAAAGACACTGAAACTGAGGTACAAAAAGTAAAGTAACTTGTTTAAGTTACTAACACCTAATCAGTGGTAGAGCTAAGATTTGATGCTAGGCAGTCTGGTTCCAGCGTCCATGCTCTTAATCACCTCTCAATTTTAGAGAAGCATGCTAAACTGCTTCTCGAAAAAAGAAACTAGCTTTTCTTTGAACCGGTAACAGGCCACTGCTCCTTCCTCTCTTCCCCCTCTACGCTAATGACTGATTTGCCGGACGGTGTCTTTTCTAACCAGGACTGTGTAGCATGCGCGAGAAGCACAGGATAGATAAAATAAGAATGTGATATAAATTTAAACAAATTCTTAGAATGGAGATCATTTGAGTACCGTCAACGTGTTTATGGTGATGCAGTCCATAAGTAAGGTAAAGTGCTCATTCACTGTTTTTAAACTCACCTAGCATGTGTGTACACACACACACACACACACACACACACACACACACACAAAGTTTGGGGGTAACCCTTTCCAAAATGTCTTTTTTCATTTTGAAATCATCCCCTTCCCAGCTTGTCTACTGTCTTTCAGATCACGACGTGCTCTTGTGATAATGATCTGTCTAGCTTCATTAGACAGGAGACCCTGAAGACACCCTGGGAGACAGCTAACCCAGTCCCTGCATCCAGATGGGCTCACCACATGTCAGAAAAACAGGACCTTATTCTACTCACATTAAATCTCCAGTGTTCATAGAGGTAGAGTGCCGTGAGCAGCTGAGAAACATGAGTGACCCCGTCCTATCTGTAGCAGATGTGGTGTACTAAGGAGAACAATCATAATCTGGGGAGTTCCGAGTGGTAAAGAAACAAGCCAATACTCTGACTCTGAGCACTATAAATGTAATCTAGTCCTACACGGAGAGAGAACAGAAAGTCTGATTCCTTTAGAGCCATGGCAATCCCAAATGAAGCCTCATCCATGTAATCTAATCAGAAACAACCCTTTTAACAAGCAGACAGGTTCTACTTGAGAATTCAACAGGTAACTCAGGTTCAAGAGTTCCATGGCTGACTGCTGAGGAGATCAGGTGGACTGTTTGCTACTTTTCTGGCAAGAAGGTCTGCTGGTATTTACAGCTCAGTGAACAGTAAGCAAGGAGAGAGCACCATCCATCAGCGAAGGAGAACTCATCTGCTACTTGATCCGACATTCTGTTTGCGATCATGCTGTCTCCAGAGAGCGAGGTGCATCCATTTGAATAAACATGGAGAAGGGAGGAAGGGGAAGGGGCAAAGCAGCCAAAGAGATGATTGCAGAAATAACAAGTCCACAAACCTAGAAGGGTGGTTCTCCGGAGTGCTGCCTCAACATGGGACCCTTTGGGGACACGCAGGAAATGCCCTTTTAGATGGCTGCACTTTTACAGAGTAATGGCTGCAAGTGGCCATTCCCTTCCACTCATTACTGCCACTCGGGAGGTGCTGAACAGCAGTGTGCTGACTGAACACAGGCTTGTTGTGAACCTAAGCCAAACAGAAGACACCCTACTTACAAAAGCAGGGTCAGCTGGTGGGAGGAAGCCACCAGCTTTTGTCAGGAGGTGACGTTTTTATTTTTTTTTAACGTGTATTTATTTTTGAGAGAGAGAGACAGGGTGTGAGCAGGGGAGGGGCAGAGAGAGAGGGAGACACAGAATCTGAAGCAGGCTCCAGGCTCTGAGCTGTCAGCACAGAGCCCGATGCGGGGCTCGAACTCATGGACCATGAGATCATGACCCGAGCTGAAGTCGGACGCTCAACCGACTGAGCCACCCAGGCGCCCCATGGAGGAGGTGACGTTTTAAAAGACTACCTTCTCCAACAGGATGGGGTCTGTCCTCTGAATCATAACCCACTATAAGGGCTGGGATATTTGTACAAGAAATGACGTCTTCACCGGACAAATCCTGGCATTTGTTTTACAATGGCACTGAGCAGGCGCCTTGGGAATGAGTGCACATCCAGAGTACTCCATTTTACTTTGTCCATTTGTGTTTAAAGCCAGCAGCTTGTAAGCCACACCTCACTGCCACCTTCCAACTCCCTATCTCCTAAAAGTCCACCTAATGCTCCAGACACAGGGAGCCTGAATGTGACATCACAGAGAACTCAACACCTCAGATGAGGGCAGTTCTTATAGCACCTCCACAGCTCATTTTACATTTTCATCAGGTAGAATGCCCAAGCACTTGTCACTGTTTGTTCAAAACGGGAAGTCACTAAAAAGGATATTCTATTGATTTCATACTTCATAAAATATAATTCTTTAAGAGATTTCTTGGTAAGGATTTTGGAAATTAAATAAAATGAACACCTCCTTTTAAAATTTTGATTAGTCCAGGGGTGCCTGGGTGGCTCAGTCAGTTAAGCAACCGACTTCGTCTCTGGTCATGATCTCACGGTTCGCGAGTTCAAGCCCCATGTAGGGCTCTGTGCTGACAGCTCAGTTCAGAGCCTGGAGCCTGCTTCGAATTCTGTGTCTCCCTCTCTCTCTGCCCCTCCCCTGCTCATGCTCTTGCTCTCTCAAAAATAAACAAATAAGTAAAACAAATAAAAAATAAAATTTTGACTAGGCTGAATAAAACAGTCCCATGGATTGCAAAAATGATGAGGCCCATATCACAGGTGAGGTCATCACCTCCTAACAAGCACAAGTTAAATACCACATATTTAAAAAGGTCATTGTTCATGGTGTGTGTAAAATTTTATTTGTGCTCTTTCAATGATTGTTATTTCTTAGAACTGAAATGTTTTGGATTGTCTGACCCAGAACTCCCAGACGCTAGCTCACGATCACACATGCAAAAAAACACAACAACAACAGCCCAGCAAGCTATGTTCAAATGAAACTTTTAACAAATTTAATAAAGTACTAAGAATCAGGCTTGTAAAATGACAGTCTCATCTGTGGCATCTCTTTAATGGCTGTAAGTTTCCCATTACAACATGTATCAAGCAAAAGAATTGCAAAGGTCGGTCTCCTGCAACATTTCTAGGCTGATGTGTGTGTTAATACTTTGTTTTAAGTAGCATCAGTTAGCCCTTTATCATATAACTTCAATTACTATGGCATATATGGAAGCCTATTCCTTCTAATCAGCACGCCACAACATGGATTAGAAAAGAGGCTAAATGGCACGCTCTTCTGAAAACGCTGGTTTAAAAGGGTCTGGAGATGTCTGAATATCAATATTCTTTCTCTCTGTTCAACAGAAACTATTAAGCCCAAGGCCCCCTTAGGAAATCATCAAGTTCTCACAGGGCATCACCCATGGAGAACTCTTTAATTTCATCTACCTGGGTAAAATAAAGCAACATCCGAATTCATTCATATGTATGGCCTGATAGGTCGGTCACTAATCACACTGCACAGACAAGTCCAAAACTGCTTTCTGGAAATGGCACCTACATTTTTGGGCCCAGCCCCACCCACGATACAGGTCTCCTGACTCAAGTGATTCTCAGTCGTGGCGATCAGGAAAATCATCTCTGCAAAGGAGGACTCAAAAGAATTTGTCACTAGGATACAGTGACACCAATCCCACATTTTGTGGTTAATAAAACAAGTCCTGCATCCAGCTTGGCACAAGGCCCTGATCTGATTTATTTCAAGCCAAGCTGGAGGGCTCACAGGAAAAGCTGCCATTCATGAATGCTTCAGGAGGACAGGATGCCAGGGTCCCTTGTGGCAAAATTTACAGGGCCAGAAATCTTTCTGATTGACCTTTTGAACAAACATAGCCTATTTCCTAAAGAGTTGGTGTGTTTAAAAAAATTAATAGTTTTACCTCAGTTTTGCCTGACATTTTTCTACAAAAAGGTGTTCTGTGGGAGTAAGAAAAGTGGGGAGTACAGGGAAAAGAGAAGAAATGTTCAGATATCTGATTTAACCATCTCAAACATCAAAGGCTTGACTTTTTCGTCTTCCTCGGTGTAACTAAATCTGAGACACATAAGACTTTCCGGGGAAAGTCTACATACAGCCTTCATTTAAGATTCCCTGCCCCAGTATATAATTAGGAATTTTCATTTTAAAATGGCACACCTATTTCCTCAGAGAGCTCAGCTCTCTTTGAATAAAAAAGGTGAGGTACCCTTTGGGGGAGTCAGTATATATTTTTAAACTTCTTATTAAATCAACCTAATTTATGGGGCATGTTCGGGAAAAGCAGGTAAGGAGTTGCTTTGGTGGACGCAAAGTTAATTTGCAGACTCTAGCATACCTCCCTCCTTCGTTCTCACCCCCCCCCCCCGCCCCACTCCTCCCACGAGTCTTTCCGAATGCCTTCGGCCCCCTCCGAAGCGGCTCGGGTTCTCTCCGCTGGGGCCCCGACTCCGTTCCGAACACTGCCGAGTCCCTCCGAGCCCCGCGCCCAGCCCGCCCCGAACTGAGCCGAGCGTCACCGAGCTGAGCCCCATCGACTTTTCCGGCCTCAGCTGGGCGCTGTCCACCACTCGCAACGCCTGAAACCTCACCCAGCCCCTGTGGCTGGTGCTTCTACCCGGCTCCGAGGCCACCACTGCAGATTACAGACTTCTTAAGTTTTGAAACATCCCCCTTTGGGAGAGAGGGGTGGCGCTGCTTGCATTTACCGACCTGCAAGGGCTCCAGGCAGATGCAACATGCACCTTGTTGCAAAGAGCAATTCCCTCGGCCCCGCCTCTCCATCCATTTGGGCTGCACAAGCTCCAGAGAAGCCCCAGGCCAAATTACCCGTGGCTCAGAGGGGTGCGGCGAGCCGAGGGGCCTCTGCAAAGAAAGCCCCAGGGAGCCCTCTAACGAAAATAAGAATATGTCAAACAGACGGGGTGGGGTGGGGGGAATTGTCTCCTAGTCGCTACTCCCTACCATCATGGCGCCGCCTAGAAGCCGCTTGTCATGCCTGTTACACATGCAAGATTTTTTGCATCTTGGTTCTGAAACCGCAAGCATGCTTCGATTCCCACCCACCTTTCCGCCAAAGGGGTTTTTATTTTCCATTGTTTTCCTACGGGATGCAATTACTTCAGCTATTCTGTCAAGTTGAAAAATAATCATTTTTGTTTACTGCACAGCAACCCCTAATTAGGAGCTGTGTGTGCACGAAGGTGTCACAGCAAAGCGACGTGGAATCCTCGCTAAATGGTCTTAACGAACTCCTCCGTCCCGAACTGACAGGCCAACGGAAGCAGCGGGGCCGGGAGGCCCTGAGGGCATCCACCCCTTCCCCGCAGGCCACCCCCTCCCAAGCAAAGCTGCCTGTGGGCTCGCTAGGAATTGCCCAATGGATGGGGCAAGAAGCAAGCCTGAGAGTGGGAAGGAGGGGCGAGGCTCCTTACTGAGAAAGTGTGGAAGGGAAGAAATATCCCATTTTGTTTTAATTTTCAACCATCACTCAAATCCACCCCCAGTTAATTAGGAGGGGAAACTGATATCTAAGGCAGAAGGGGGCGGTGGCAAGTGGGGCCTGAAATCCGCATTGTGGGTAGATTACATGGAACATGGCCTATGCAGAGTGTAAATAAATACATTGATAAAGGCCACAGAGTGAAGGAAAACTGCCGGTCAGGAGACCAAACGCTGGGGGGGGGGGGGGAGGGATGAGGGGGGACACAAGGGACAGGCATTCAGCCTCAGCCAGAGTTCCCCTTCCACCTCTGCCTTGGATACAGCTGTGCCAGCCACATTTGCTTGGAAATCCACCCCCCTCCCCTACCACATAACCCCTTCCCCTGACCCTAGTCCTTTTGGGGGGCGGGGGGCAGAAACCACAACCTCCAATTCAGCACCAAATCCATGAACAGCAGACACTTGATCCTCCACCCCAGTCTAGGGCTGGGTCCTTTCCATGTTTTAGCCAAGTTCAAAATCACTGCCCCAGGAGAAGAGCAGGGGGAACGGACTGTGGATGTGGAAGGGGGAGGGGGTGGAGGGAGGAGGAGAGAGAAATACAGAATGAAACAGAGACATATAGATAGAAACGGAGGTAGTGATACATACAAGGGGCAAGAAAGAGTAATGATCATAATCATGCCAATAGTGTGATGTTCTGATCAATATGGCGGACACTGTCATTCATACAACTACAGGCACTCCACTTCCCTCCCCCCTCCGCAAAAAAAACACCCACCGGGGAGCTGGGGTGGAGGACCCAGAACCAACGGAGGGCGTGGGGGAGGGGAGTCAAATCCAGGTGTGTGTGTGTGTGTGTGTGTGTGTGTGTGTACACGAATCAGAAACCAGGCCTGGAGAGCAATGTGTAATGAGCAAGATAATACAAATGACAAAAAATTATTAATAAAAGTACAAATCCCAAGGCCACAGGGACTTACTTCATCTGCTTCACAATGGTGCTTTTTCCTGATTCTCCAGCCCCTGTTGGGACAGACGGGGGAAAAACTGGTGAGTGTCAGCTTAGGGGAAGGGGGGGGGGGGAAGGCATGGAGGTAAGGCATGCGAGAGGATGGACGATCCTAGGCACACAGTGGTGCCAACTCCGGGACCAGGTCTCCCCAGACACGAGTAGGGTGGGAGAGAGGGCAGAGGTGGGTGCGGAGTGGCTGGGGTCGGGAGATGGGGGTGGCAGCCCCGGTCCTTACCCAGCAGGAGTAATTTCACGTCTTTGGCGGCGCTGATGCCATCCTCTTTGAGGTTTTTCTCAATCGCCTTGCTCCGCTCGAGGGCGGCTCTCTCCTCTGCGCTCAGAGTACATCCCATGGTGGCCCCTTCCCTGCCACAGCCCGCACGACTCGGCTGGCACGGCTCCCCGGCTCGGCGCGCCCCCCACCCCCCCAGAGAGCAGAGCCTGGGCTCAAAGGGGAAAAAACCACGATATCCTTCCCTTGGTTGAAAACAAAAATGTCGGGAAACCAGGACCCCCCAAAAAGACAGCCGCTAAGATTCCAGCAGCGGAGACTTGCGGTAGCTGGCGGGTTCTAGGGGTGTCGAGGCGAAGGTGGCCGGGGTCTGGGGCTCCGGGGCCGAGGGAAGAGGCGCCCGCGGTCCGAGGAGGCGCGGGCTGCAGGCACTGAGGCTTGTGCACGACCCAAAATAAATAAAATAATAGTTGAGGCAAGAGCCGCAGCCGGAGCCGGCGGAGGGTGGGGTGGGGGGCAGGGTGGGTCCTTCTGCCGCTGCTGCCAGAGGAGGAGGAGGCGGCGGCGCGGGGTGTGGAGGGAGTGAGAGAGGGGGTGCTGCTAGTGCATGTGCATCGCGGGTCCTCAGCCGTCGGTGCGTCCGCGGCGCCTTCGTCGACCCCTGCGCGCAGGGCAGGGTTGGGCAGGGGGCCGGGTCGGGGGGCAGGTCTCTAGCGGGAGGCGGCGTCGCTGTCTCCCAGAGCTCGCATCGCTCGGTGGAGCCTACCGGAGAGAGAGGGAGAGCGAGGGAGCCGCAGGCAGCCGGGAGCTCGAGGGAGAGAGAGAGAGAGGGAGAGAGGCTGGGAGGGAGGGGAGAAAAAAATGAAGGGAGAGCCAGCGAGCGCGCGCGCCACAGCCCGGGCGGGGGAGGGGGCGAGCGCAGCGCGCGAGTGCGCCAGCGGCTCTGCGCACCCCGCACCGCAAGCCGCCCGCTGACGTCAGCAGGGCCGCGCGCCGGGCCCCCGGGACAGGGAGGGGTGGGGGACGGGGGAGGCGCGCGCGCCGGGAACCGCGTCAGCCGGCGGCGGCGCGCGCGCGCGCGCGGCCTTCCCTCCCCCCCCACCCAGCGCCCCCGGGCCCGCGGCTCCCAGAGGTGGGAGCGTGCGGGGCCTGGCGGGGGCGGAGCCTGGGGCCGGGCGCGCGCCGGGGTGCCCCTCCCCGCCTCCGCCCCCGCCCGACGCGCGGGCTCCGCCGACCTCCTGGTCAATGGGAACGCGGGTCTGGGCCGCCCGCGCCGCGGTCAGGTGGGCCCCCCAGCTCGCGCCCCGCGCCGCCCTGCTCGTCCTCCCGCTTCCGCTCCATCTTGGCTCCAGCAGCTCGCCTTCTTGGTTACTCTTCTGCTGTCAGGGCTGTGGCAGCCGAGACCAAGTGACCTCAGCAAACGCGAGGAGACAGTGGGTCGGAGTAAACCCGCGTTCCGGTGAATTCGCCTGGGGCATGGGGGCGGTCGCGGATTGTTCTTTTCCTGCGACCCACCATCATTAATTGAGCACCTAGTATGTGAGAGTAGAGGCTGTGAGGAGAGGAACACAGCAGGATGAGACAAAGCCAGGGCCTGTTCTCTAGGAGCCTCTACCTCCCTGTGCCTTCGCGGACCCTGCTCTGAGATTCCCCGCCATAGGTATCAGCGCAGGAGACAAGTCCCACTCTGGGAAGCCTTTGGTTGGGAGGGACAGGTTTTCATGAGCTTCTAGCACATCATTGCTCTTTCAACACAGAATTTAAACGCTTGTGCTCATTTTGAACGGTTTCGCTTGGTTGAAATCTTGGCATTTAATTCCCTTGTCCTGCTCCTTCCCCCAAACACAAATAAATGAATGTTAAGTCGCTTTTTGGTGAGAGAAGAGATTTTCTTCCTTTCTTCAATTTTTAAAAAACACTTTCCCATCTCTTTTTCAAATAAAGACCCAGAAACCCAGGTCAGTTACTCAGCATACAGCTAATCAAGTACCGAGGAAACACATACACATTTGCCAAATATCAGGCGTGTTCTGGGTGGTCTCTGAGATTTTGAAGAGACTAGTTCTCACTGCACAAAATGGTTTTACAGCAGACAGTTCCAGCAGACAGCCTCAGGGGCCCTCCTAGAGAAAGGGGCCAATAGGAAAGGTTGCATGGGGATAGGACAGGCAAGAGGCCAGCAGAAAATGTTTTTTCTAACAGTTGGGCACTTCTATGGCTCTGAAAGCAAACTTGTTTGTTTCATTTCAACAACAGAAAAAAGCACCCCTGTTTTGGAAATATTACCCAGCATAAAAATATATTTGCAATGGGGGTGGAGGAGAAGGCAGTTAAGGCCCACCCAGAAGAAAACATTTTTTCCCTTGAATTTAATGTGTTATTTGTCTCTTTCTATAAATAGCTATGTCAAAAGCTGTATGTAATGCAATTTGAATATTTAAATTTGAATCACATTTTATGTATTCTAGGAAACTGACAGAGGACTCATAAAGAATTGTTTTATAAAATAAATAACTTCTTCGCCTACCCAGACCCCAGCCTCCTTTGGTCTGTTGAGGAGGGGAGCTTAAGGGATATATCTAGTTTGCTGAAAATTAGTGTGTCATTAAAAGTCAGCCTTCCAGATCCAAAACAGAGCTTAAGGTACCCAACATTCTATACAATCTGTTATTGCCTCTACAGGTTGCTAAGATGATTATGCAGATCTGATATAGGGAAAAACTTCAGCAACTCACCCAGATTCTGCTATCCCTACAAGGCTGCATCCGAAAGACCAAAGAGGTAAGAATATAACCATTTTTTAAAAGATGATGGGTCATATCTTATATTTTAATCCTCTTTCATATCAAGTAGTTTTTGAGATCTTAGGCTATTGGGGAATTGTGGCTTATATGGTTGAATCAAACTATCCTTGATTTTAGTTACATTTATTTCTTCTTCGTATCACACCTAGTATGGTGAAGGCATAGACCTGTTTTTGTGTGTGTGTTTTTCTTTACTTCTTTACTTATTAAGCACCTTATCTATCATGCACCAGGTAATGTTCTAGGTACTGTAGATATTGTATTTCAGGTTTGTCTACCCTGTTTTCTTTCTCTGGGTCACTTTGCATCTTTATAACTGGGCTTCATAAAGCAACTAATAATGCACTGTGTCTGTATAGTGCTTTACAGTTCATGGAACACTTTTATAAAAATTACCTCTTAGGATCTTCCCATGTAAACCTCGGTTAGACACTGTGGTGTTGGGAGTGTCATGGCAGAGTGGAAAGAGCCTAGAGTATGAATCCAGATCAGCCTGGCTATCCATTTTACAGCTGAGAAAACTGAGCCTCTGAAGGGGTGAATAACTTGTTCAAGGTTACACCATCGTTAACTAATAAACCAGGGCTCCTTTTATGTATTTGTGGATTATTTGAGAAATAACATGTTGTATAAGCATATAAAGCATACTTTCTAGACTCTGAGAATGCTGACAACCCCAGAACCCACTGATATTCACCCTCCCAACAAAAGAAGTGAGCATGAGAACATCTCAGTTTTCTGCAAGTTATTAGTAATTAGATAATACCACAAGTGTTTAATTTGTCCACAGTTAATTCCTGTGGGAATAGGGAAATTACAATCCTAACATCAGGAGTGATAAAGGACAAATTCATTTGCTTATTTTGTATGATCCTCAGAACTATGTTTCTCTGATTATTGCTGTTGGCCAGAGAATCATGTTAACTTACCCAGTCCTCAGTCAACTGTCTGCCTTGCCATTCTCACACACTGTTCGACATATTTTAAGTTGTTTGTTTGTTTGGTTTGTTTTGGTTTTTTTTTGTTTTTGAGAGAGAGAGAGAGAGAGAGAGAGAGAGAGAGAGAGAGAGAGAGAGCGCGCTCTGGGAAAGGGGCAGACAGACAGGGAGACAGGGAATCTGAAGCAAGCTTCTCCCTGTCAGTGCAAAGCCTAACGAGGGGCTTGAACTCCTGAACCATGAGATCATGACCTGAGCTGAAGTTGGCTTCTGAACCAGCTGAGCCACCCAAGCACCCCTGAGTTTTAAAATGAATTAGAATGTTTTATAAGAGGAACAACAGCAAAAGCCTATGTTAAGCCTTTTTACTACATGTGGCTTCTAATTCTGGAGGACAGTAATTTATGATACATGCAAGATCCTCCAGTTTTGACTTAAAGAATGTACGTTCTTATTAGATGAACCAAACTTCTCTATTTTTCCCTTTTGTAATTAATCAAATATGCATGTATTGGCAATCTTTTGTGTTTAATATATTGATTTTGATTCAAAGAAAGGTTTGGATGGGTATAAGCTTGGATTCTTAAAATCCCTAGAATGTTTTATTCAAAACCATTCACATCAGAATTAGCTGGCATGCTACATAAAAATTCAGTTACCCACCTTACTTCTACCAAGTCAGACTCTTCTGCATTCCATATTGATAGCCACTCCCCAGATGATTTTTCTGTACACAAAATGTTGGAGCTTATACATACAATCTGTATGTGCCAATTAATTCTGGTAGGAGGTTACTTTTTAAAAGTTCAGACATCTCACATGTTTCTGAATTCAACTTTTTAAAAAATGTTTTATTTATTTTTGAGGTGGGGGGGAAGGGGTGGAGGGGGGGTGCGGACAGAGGATCCAAAGTGGGCTCTGTGCTGACAACAGACAGTTTGATGCGGGGCTGGAAATCATGAACTGGAAGATCATGACCTGAGCTGAAGTTGGATGCTCAACCGACTAAGCCACCAAGGTGCCCCTCAACTTCTAAAATGTTTATTGTTTTAAAAATATTTTTGTCAAAGGAAAACGTGAGAATTGCTATTCCTTTGGAATACTACTGTCATGGTAAGAAACTAAGCTAAAAACGTGTGGTTCATGAACTAAATGAAACCGAACTAAATGTCAGGTGAATTTGGTGTTTTAGGGGGAATGGTAGATCACTAGAGATTTTAAGTTTCCTTACTAAGGGTTTCTATTATGAAATTGATAGCTTACAATATAACTTAGTGGTCAATATAACTTACAAAAATGTCTGGGCCAGACTAACAGATGACTGAGTATATTCTGGTAGATATCTGGTTTTAATGAAGGAAGATACTGATCAAATTTTTGTTTCTTTTCCTAGAAGATAGCCCGCACCACCATTTAGTCCACATTCAACACTTCTATGACTGATATTATTTTGAGCACATTTCTCAGACCTGTTGGAACAGTGGTTCTCAAATGTTCAATGGTGCTAAGAATTACCTGGGATGCTTTTAAGAATGTGGATTTGTGAGTCTCATCCCTAAAATTTCTGAATGAGTAAGTCTGAGATTGAGCCTGGAAATGTTCATCTTTATAATCCTATCTCCTCCCCTAAGTGATACTGACAAAATTTGAGAAACATCACTGGCATGTAAATTCCTTTGAGGCCGAGAGAGTTGTCTTATCACTTTGTGAATGTCCCAGAAGGTCAAGCATGGTCCACTGTCCACAGGTCATCAGTTTTAATGCTTGTAAATTAAATTCACCTATCTATAGGCAAGAGTTAAATCAGATCACTTGTCAAAGTTCTCCCTAGCGCTTAGACCTTTTGATTTTTTCGAATAGAAATTTTGTGACTTGATGACTTGGGAAGATTTTTAAGATTAAGTTCAAAATGATAGTGGCTTGTTTTCAAGTAAGGTTCTGAAAACTGAAATGATACTGACTTTAAATAAGCAAGTGGGAGATTTATTGGCATTTAGGAGCTGATAAGAAGAGAATGTATACCAAATGCTTTTGAAGAATCCATCAGAAAATTCTTTGATAAATTTTGTGTCTTGTTATTTTGTTGAGTTCATGAAAAAAGTAGTTTCTTTATTTATAATGTTAGGAATAAAAGATGCCATGGGAAGAAATAAAGATTTTGTGTATTTTTAAATGAAGGGACTTGCATGAAGGAGCAGATTAAGACTTGTAGGTAATTGAATTGAGCTCTTAAGTTATTGAAATCCATTATGTGGTCACTCTTGAGAACATTATTTGTTGAGTGTGCTTTGATGGTTCAAGAGCCCCAAAGAGGGTGCACTTTGTGATTTTTCTCAATTTAGGGTAGAAAAAGAATCCCCCAGGGATGCATTTGGCTGAGATTGAGTGGAAAGTTTGAGGGGGTAGGACTAGTGCTTTCACATTGATAAGATTGACCAAGTGCTGAAATTGAAGTTGGAAGCTTGGCTTAATATGAAGGCCTTACCTACCAATTGTGGTCTGTGTTGGAATTTTCTTGGAAAATCTTTCTTCAGAACCGAGAAAAATAGTACTTTTCAACCTCCCCCGGCTGAAGTTGACAGATAAGATTAGCAGGTATGTCTTTGTAAAGCATTTATTTAATACTTACTAAGTCCTCCAGAAGACAGGAGATTTCCTGACATGAAGGTTTCTTGCATTATTTATCGTATTTTCTATCTCCATAGAGCCTTTCATGCATGCAGCTCCAACACGTTTTAGACATTATCTCATTAGTCTTCTGTAAGCTTCAAGGTCCAAAAAATTATCAATTGCTCTCTACAAATAGAAATTTTTGTTGTTGTTGTTGTTCCTGTCAGTTTTATTTGCGAAAGCAAAAAGTAGATGAATTTTATCTGAATCCAGTAAAATCAGTTTGAATTGGCTGTAACAATTATGAGTAGGGGGACGAGGAGGGCTTTAATTAATTCAAGTTCATTAGAAGTAGTGTGAGAGTAGAAGTAGGTTGGCTAGACTGATTTAATTCTGTGACTTGTTTGCATCCTCTACATGTGATTTGGGGTGTTCCCAAAGTCTGCCAAATGCCAAGAACATGGTGTTCCATGGGGGGTAACACTGTCTTCAGTTGAGCTGACATTTGGGCATGTTACCTGTTCCCCAAAGGCCTGAAAAACCTTGACCTCTGTGGCAGAGAAAAAGCATTTTATTGAAATTTCTATGTGTGTGATGGGGTACATCTATAAAATTGAAGATGGGCAATTCAGAAAGAGACACATTTTTAGCTAGACAACTATCCCATTGGACTTTTAGCTAGACTCATTCAGAGCTTGAAGTAGAAAGAAAAGAACTAGATTGATTTTCCTCTCAAGCTGTCCCTGCAGTCTGCTGCCTCTTCCCATGGCCACTGTAGCTTTGGAGAGGGCTAAGAGGAGAGGAAAGAAAAAAGGAGGAGGAGAACGCTGAATTACTTATATCCAATATAAATTTAAAGCAGTGTTATTCTCAGTCACCAAAGAGAGGACATATAAAGATCTCAGTAAAAACACTGAATGCCGTAGTTTAAATGACCAAAATTAATGAGGTGGATGCCCAAAAGCAATCTTTAAAAAAAAAAAAATCAATCGTGTGATTTGAGATTAAGAGGTGGGATAAATGGGGCATGGAAAGAATGGGTCAATTTGATCATCCTTTCTTTTGATTCCACCACCTCTCCTCTGTTCTAGGAAAGAAGTGACGCCAATCATTTTTCCTTCTATTTCACTTTCCCCACCCCTGCTCCACTCCTACACTTGGCTTTATCCCCCACCCCATGAACAGTTCTCTGGCAAGAAAATAGTGATAAGAATGACACTTCCCCTATCATTGCCTTTATAATATGTGTGCACTGTGTGTGTACCATGTGACAGACTCTGTGCTTTGTGTTGGGAGTAAACTGTGGAATGCAATGCATGTGGTCCCCTGGCATCATGGTGCACATAGTCTCTGATCTTTGAATTATACCAATCTCTCATACATTTTTTGATTTGATCCTTTTAACAACCCTTTGAAATAGCCAAAATTTCTATTTACATTTTATGCGTACTGAAGTTAAGCTTAGAGAAGTTCGAGTGATTTACCCAAGACCAGCTGATAAATTTTGTAATCAATATGGTCACCCTCAATTTTCTATGTTCCAAGACAGTCTTCATGTTATATGATGCTACTTCCCTAGGATCCGTGGTTCAAACATTATATCGAAGTTGCTCTTTTTAAGTAGCATCTAGACCAATTGTATTATTCACATTTTAGTTAGTTTTTACTTTGCTCAATAATCCTCCCCCACCCCTTGTCAGGTATTATTGATCATCATAAGTGGACTTTATCCAAGCAATATGTGATCCGATGATATTTATTCCAATAAATAATTCCTAGCTCTTAATACAGAATAAATTATGTCCATGTTTTGTGACATGCCCTCTTTCATAAAGATAACAACTAGAAATTGGGAGTAAATTATGTACAACTGTTAAAGGATAATATTAGAAAGCTTTAGTCCCAGTAGGTTTGCACAAATAATAAATGAAATCAAGAAAGGCAACAGAGTGGAAAGAACATTGGACTGGGAATCAAAAGACAGAACTTTTAGTCTTGGTTCAGCCAACTTTGGAAAATTTAGTTCTTTTTCTAGGCCTTCATTCCCTTAATCAAGGAATTGAATTTTAGGCACCTACTGTGTTCCACATACACAATTCTAAATCTGACTTAAGTGGACAGAGATCCTGGAGAGTGACATCAGGGAGACTATAGGAGGCAGAGCCATAGGCTTCTCCTATGGAGCAAGGGAATGTTACAAATCCGTTTAACCCTTGATTCTGAATCCATCTGTTCCACTGTTGAAATGGTTCCTTTTTCTCTTTTCCTCCCTTCACATCAAGAATGACTCTTTCATAGGTCTTATGGTATTTTCTTTAGAAATAGAACACTTTGTAACCAAAACAAGCCAATATTATGAAAGGATTGTAGCTTGGCTTTGATTTTTCAACTTAGAAGTGACATCACTTCCAGATATACTGGAGATTTTTTTAAGCCAATGGTGAAAGGTTTTCTCCAGATTGCCTTGTATTCCTTTCAGCACAGTAGGCAGATAATGGCTCGTAATCACCACTCAATTGATTTTGAGAGTATTTCTTGGTGGGTGAATGGGATGAGTGGGGAACATCCCACAGGGCTCCGGAGGGATAGCCAAGGGAGTCCCATAGATCCAGGAGTGCCACAGTCAGTGGTAAGTAACCAAAGGGGCAGATAAGCCAGACAAGGGGTAGGCCTTATCTCAACACCCTCCACTAGATCTGTTCAGTACTCCCATTGTGATTTTCTCTGGCATTGGCTGTAATAGTTCTCCCAATGCTTCACTTACTTCCCATACCCCAGAATACATTTGCCAGATTAGTAAGCACTTGGTTAGTGACTACTAGTTGCTCCCTGCCTGTTTGCTGGGTTTCATCAAGGGAATAGAGGGGTTCAGCATAAGCTTTCACAACTTCAGAGATACCAGTTCTAAGCTTGAAAGAACCAAGAATTTATAGGTTCATCCAATAGTGAGATAAAAATTAAAGTTTTTCTTTCACTACAAAACTCATCTGCTATGTTGAAGAAAAGTGGAATTGAACAGAGAACACCTGGGTTCTCTACCCTGGAGTGACTAGGCTATGACATTTCAGAATTTTGGGGGGTTGAAGACAACTTGCTGTTGGCTCCAGAATTCAGTTCTCCCCTTAGGGAGCTATTCTAGTTAGGAATCAGCCTCTTTCCCTGCTAGCTGCCAGCATTGTAACTACTGAGGAAAACCACTATCACTCCTGTGACAGCATCAGAATTCAAGTAGGGAATGGGAAATTGAGTCACATAAGTCCTTTCCATGGGGCCACTTACCTCCCTGGAGCAAGATAACTCTTGTGGTGGATCCTGGACTGCTCCAGGCCATGAGCAAGGAAATTTAAGAACCCCTAGATACACTGCTTGGTGGCTGAGCATCAAATCAGTCTCTGTGCTGGTCCTTCTGTGAGCTGACCCTGGCCCTACAGAGTAGGCTCTAACCTTGGTCCTTGTGACTAGTTCCAGTAATAGGCTCTTTCAGGTTCTTTCTCAGCCTGCTTTGGGATTGGAGTTCTACTTTGATGCCTTCAACCCTGTGGATATTAGAACCCAATTCCTAAACTTAAGTCTGCATGACTTACTACAAGCTACTATATCTCTGATGCCTATCATCTGTCTGTTTGAAACTTTACCTATTGCTGATCCCTGACTCCTAATACATCTCTCCACTTTTGGTTTCCATCTGTTGACATTGTAGGACCTTTCTCCCACTCCTATTATGTTCTACATGAGCTATCTGCTTACTGCCACATTCCTTTAACGCCATGTCTTGCCTGCATATATGGAGTTTTTCCTTTTGGTCTCTGTTGAGTGGATCTGTTATCCTGCTTAGTTCCAGTGGGATTACCTGTAGTCATTCTCAAACTTTAATGTGCATAAAAATCACCAAGAGTGCTTATTATAAGTGCAGGTTCTGGGGCTTCACCCTTAGAAATTGTGACTTAGTTATTCTGAAACAGGATTTAGAAACCTGAATTTGAACATTTATCTTTTAAATTTTGAGGTAAATAGTACAAAAATACTTTGAGAAGCTCAATCTAGTTTCTGGGTCTTGATCCTTCCTTAGGCATCCTATCACTAATCAAACCTGATTTTGACAAATCGTGAGAAAATCACTTTTCTGTGAGGAATTTCTAAATATCATAATCATTGTTACGTTTTAGGATATTATTTTTTGTTTCTACTTTTCTGCTTATTGAAAACCTTATAAAGGTTCTAATTCCTGGCTCTTGAATCGGCTAGTAAGTCATTTAAGCATACCGCAATTTAAAGGGTCCAAATTTGGGGGCACTTGGGTGGCTCAGTTAAGCATCCAACTCTGGATTTCAGCTGAGGTCATGATCTCATAGTTTGTGAGTGTGAGCCCCATGTCAGTCTCTGTGCTGACAGTGTTGAACCTGCTTGGGAATCTCTCCCGTCCTCTCTCTCTGCCCCTCCCCAACTTGCTCTCTCTCTCAAAATAAATAAATAAACTTAAAAAAATATATAAATAAAGAACACAGATTTTGCTCTACGCTTTGGGCTCTGACTTCTCTGTGGTAAAGATAATTGAATATTTTAGAGATGCATGAATCAATGTCTCCACCAGCAGCCTGCATTTTAAGGCAATGGAGGAATATGTCTTCCTCCTCTTGGATCTGGATTCACACTGTTCTTATCAAAGTGCCTGTGTATGACATTATAGGAATAACATAAATTCATGTATAGATTGGCATAAAGAGAAAGGAGCTGGACACAGGAGCTCTGGAGACAGGAGGAATTCAGGTGCAAAAGAAATTCTGTTGTGGAGTTGTGGCTTATATGAGGCCCACTCTGATTCAGATGCAATATTCCTCAGATTCAGGTTAAACATTCTTTGAAATAAATACTTCAAAGGGCATGTTATGTACCTCCTATTCCATTATATCAGGTGTGTGAGAAGGCACTCCCAGTGGTGAAAAAAAAATTCTGAATCATTTGGAACCCCCAGGGGACATCAAGAAACCCAGGTAAAGAGTTCTACTTCTGGTCAAGAAGGCACTGCCTATTACTGAAACAACTAGAAAAAAATCAGACAGAATGCACAAGAATGTATTTCAAGATCTCAGACACCAAGTATTGAGGGACACGAGACAGGAAACAAATGAGGCAACCCTATGATTTCCACAGGTTACTGCCTTGAGGGAATTTTGAGGCTGTGGTACAGGGAGGGAGAATCCAGGTGAAGTTCAGCAGACTCCTTGGGTTGAGAAGATGGAGTTGAGAATCCAGAAGGACCAAGGAAACTAGAGTTCTCATGACAGAATTCTGGAAGGAGAGATCTGCACAGAGAGAGAACTCTGGATATCTGCAGAGTCCCTCTTGAGTATTCAAATTGCTAATTGTTACATGCATGTGAGGAAACTACCTAAGATTGGGAAAAACCATCAGAGGATTAGAGGGAACAGTGGCAACACTCACACAGGTCCAATAACAGGATCTGTTCTTGTTAGATAGACCAGAACATCTCATAATTCATGGGGTATTTGAGAGGGTACTCAGAAGGGTCTTGCTGCAGAAGTGGAGAATAATCAGTTTCAGACTAAATGCTACATTGATCCTACCCAACAAGCAAAATCCAAAATTATCACATAGTTTCCAAGGAATTTTATTGTTATGAAATAAAACTCAAGAATATTTAAAGAAATACAGAAATACTCAGCACCTAAGAGGGTAATACTCACAATGTCTTACACTCAAACACATATTGCCATGCATCCAAATAAATAAGAAAATCTGACCCATAATGTGGAGAACAATCCATCAAGCAAAACCAAATTAGAACTGATACTGGTATTAGAATTAGCAGACAAATACATTAACAGTTATTTAACTGAATTTTATCTGTAAGTGGAGACTTAGAATATGTCTTTTTAAATGTACAAATTAGGGGTGCCTGGGTGGTACAGTTGGTTAAGCATCTGACTTTGGCTCAGGTCATGATCTCACGGTGAATCATGAGCCCTGTATTCATGAGCCACATGAATTTGAGCCCTGTATTGGGTGAGCTCAAGCCCCACTTAGGTCTCTGTACTCTCTCTCCCTCTCTCTCCCTCCCTGTCTCTGCCCCTTGTGAGATTCTCTGTCTCTCCCTCTCTCTCTGCACCTCACTCACTCATGCACTTTCTCAAATATAAAATAAAAAAACCCATTTAAACAAATAAAAAATAAATGTACAAATTAAATGTCTAGAGATGAAAATCATAATATCTTAGGTGAAAAATACCCTAGGTGGGATCTACAGCATACTAGATGTTAAGAAAAAATTTGTGAACTTGATAACAGAATACAAACTATTCAAATGAAACACACAGAGAAAAAAGAATTTTAGAAAATGAGGCAGACATGAATCCTACCTTATTAGTAATTACATTAAATGTAAATGGGCTAAATACTCCCAAGTAAAAGGCAGAGATATGACCCAACTATATGCTGTTTACAAGAGACACTTTATTTCAAAGACACAAATGCATTGAAAATAAGAGGATGGAAAAAAAAAAGATACACCATGCAAATAGTAAACAAAAGAGAACTGTAGTGGCTACACTTATATCAGATGAAATAGACTTTAAGACAAAAATTATTAATAGAAACAAAGAGGGATATTTTATAATGATAAAAGGAAAATATAACAATTTATAACATTTGGATATAAAACATTTACAAACATGTATGCACTTAACAACAGTGCCTCAAAATACATGAAGCAAAAATGGACAGAATTGAAGGGAGACATAGACAATTCAATAATAGTTGTTAGAGACTTCATTATCCTGCTATCAGTAATGAATGAATAACTATGCAGAAGATCAACAAGGAAATAGAAGACTTGAATAACCAGGCCTAACAGGCATCTATAGAATACTCCACCCAAAGCAGCAAGATACACATTCTTCTCAAGCCCAATGGAATGTTCTCCAGACTAGAACAATGTTAAACCACAAAATAAGCCTCAATAAACCTAAAAGGAGTGAATCAACAAAGAGCATCTCCAACCACAATGGAATTAAATTAGAAATCAATAACATAAATAAATTTGGAAAATTCGCAAATATGTAGGGGGAAAAACATATTCCTAAATAATCAATGGACCAAAGAAGAAATGACAAGAGAAATTAGAAAATATTTTGAAATAGGGGCTCCTGCATAGCTCAGTTGGTTGAGCATCCAACTTTGGCTCAGGTCATGATCTCATGCTTCGTGAGCCTCATGTCAGGCTCTGTGCTGACAGCTGAGAACCTGGAGCCTGCTTCAGATTCTGCGTCTCCCTCTGCCTCTGCCCCTCTCCCACTCATGCTCTGTCTCGGTCTTTCAAAACTAGATAAATGTTAAAAAATTTTTTAAAAAGAAAATATTTTGAAATAAATGAATGGGAAACACAACAAGCCAACGCTTATGAGATTCAGCTAATGCAGTGCTTAGAGGGGAGTTTATAGGTATAAATGCCTGTATTAAAAAAGGAAATCTGAAATCAATATCCTCATCTTCCACCATAAGGAACTAAAAGAGAAGAGCAAACAACCTAGAGCTAGCAGATGAAGGGAATAATAAGATAAGTGTGGAAATAGATGAAATAGAGAATAGAAAAACAGAGAGAGTCACTGAAGCCAAAATTTGTTCTTTGAAAAGATCAACAGAATACATTTACTTAAACTGATCAAGAAAGAAAAAAGAGAGAGAAAAGACTCAAATTGCTAAAATCATAAACGAAAGAACTTATCACTATTCTTAGATAAAAAAGATTACAAAGGAATACTATGAATAATTGTATGCCAACTAACTAAGTAACATAGATGGAATGGACAAATTGTTGAAACTGACCCAAGAAGAAGTAAATGATCTTAGTAGACCTATAACAAGTAGAGTTTGGATTAATAATTTAAAATTTCCCAGGGTGCCTGGCTGGCTTAGTCGGTACAGCATGGAACTCTTGATCTTGGGGTTGTAAGTTGAAGCCCCACACTGGGTGTAGAAATTACTTAAAAATAAAATCTTAAAAAAATAAAATAAAATGAAATTTCCCACAAACCCCAGGCTCAAAAGGCCTCACTGGTGAAATCTATCAAAAATTTAAAGATGAATTCTAATACTTTACAAACGCTAAAAAAAAATAGAAGAGGAAGGAACACCTTCCAATTCAGCCAATGATATCAATATTACTGTGATACCAAAACCAAAGACATCACAAGGAAACTTCAAACAAACGTGCATTGTGAATATAGATTTAAAAATCCTTAACAAAACACTAGCAAACTGAATCTGCCCATATACAAAAGAGATGCACCATAACAAAGTGGGATTTATCTCAGGAATATACCCAAGGTTGAAAACAATGTAACACACCATCTTAATAAAGGACAAAACCATAATCATCTCATTTGATACAGAAAAGGCATTTGACAAATTCCAGCACTCTTTCACGTTAAAAGCAGTCAGGAAAGGTACAAATAGAAGAGAACTACTTCAGGGCACGTGGGTGGCTCAGTCCCTTAGGCATCTGACTTTGACTCAGCTCATTATTTGTGAGTTCAAGCCCTGCATCAGGATCTGGGCTAATGGCACAGAGCCTGGAGTCTGCTTTGGATTCTGTTTCTCCTTCTCTCTCTGACCCTCCCTCTCTCTCTCTCTCTCTCTCTCAAAAATAAACATTACAAAAATTTTTTTAAAAAAGGATGTCAGCTATCATTCTATTTAATATTTTACTGGAAATACTGGTCAGGGAAATTAAGCAAGAACAAGAAATAAAAGGCATCCAGATTGGAAAGAAAGAAGTAAAACTCTCTATTTGTAAATGACAAGATGTAGCAAGTTTGCAGGATGCAAGATCAATATACAAGGCAGTTATATTCCAATACACTAGCAATAAACAATCTGAAAATGAAATCAGGAAAATAGACTGACTGCATGGCTCAATGAGTTAAGTGTCTGGCTTCAGCCTAGGTCATGATCTCACAATTCATGGGTTTGAGCCCTGCATCGGGCTCTGTGCTGACAGCCCAGAGCCTGGAGCCTACTTCACATTCTGTGTCTCCCTCTCTCTCTCTGCCCCTCCCCTGCTCACACTCTGTCTCTCAATAATGAATAAATGTTAAAAAAAATTAAAAAAAAGAAAACAATTCAATTTACAATAGCATCAAAAACAAAACAACAACAAAACACTTTGCAGTAAAATTTTTAAAAAGAAGTACAAGACTTGCTCATTGAAAACTACACAGAGGGGCGCCTGGGTGGCTCAGTTGGTTGAACATTCCACTTTGGCTCAGGTCATGATCTCGCAGTCTGTGAGTTTGAGCCCCACGTCGGGCTCTGTGCTGACAGCTCAGAGCCTGGAGCCTGCTTTGGATTCTGTGTCTCCCTTTCTCTCTGCCCCTCCCCCACTCATTCTCTCTCTCTCTCTCTCTCCCTCTCTCTCTCTCTCTCCCTCTCTCTCTCTCTCTCACTGTCAAAAATAAATAAACATTAAAAAAATTTATAAAATAAAAAAAAGAAAACTACATAGAATCATTGAGAGAGTTTTAAAAAGATGCAAATAAATGGAAAGATATCCCATGTTCATGGATTGGAATATTTAGTATTACTAAGATGGAAATACTACCAAAACTGATCTGTAGTTTCAACATACTGCCTATCAAATTTTCAGTTGGCTTATTTTGAAAAATTTGTCAAACTGATTCTAGAATTCATGTGGAAATGCAAGGGGCCCAGAATAGCTAAAACAATTCTGAAAAGGAAGAACAAAGTTAGAGGATTCATATGTCTTGATTTTAAAACTAAATACAAAACTGCAGTAAGGAAGACAGTGTAATACTGGCACAAGAACAGACATATAGAGACATATGATCAATAGAAAAGGATTACAAGTCTAGAAGTAAACCTTTACATTTATGGCCAATTGATTTTTGACAAGAATGCTGAGATAATCTAATAGAGAAAGAACAGTCTAGATACATTCAAAAGAACAAAATTGGGGTGCCTGGGTGGCTCAGTCGGTTAAGCATCCAACTCTTGATTTTGGCTTAGGTCATGAAGCCAAGCACAGAAGACCAGATATCATAAAATTCCATTTATATGAAGTGTCCATAACAGGCAAATCTATAAAGACAGAAAGTCAATTTGTGGTTGACTAGTGTAGGGGAGTGGGGAGAAGGGGGAATTACTGTTAATGGATGTGCTAGGTATAATGATGGTCTCCAAAAATGTCCATATTTCAATCTTCAGAACTTGTGAATATATGTTACATTATATGACAAAAGGGACTTGGCAGAAGTGATCAAGTAAGTATTCAGACCTTGAGATAGATTATCCTGAGTTACCCACATAAATATGTAATCACATGAATCTTTAAAAATGGAGAACCTCTCCCATGTTTGATGGGAGATGGAAATGTAAATGGTCACAGACATGCAATGTTTCTGGCTTTTTAGATGGAGAAAGTGGGCCACGAAGCAAGAAATGTGGGTGCCCTCTAGAAGTAGGAATAAGCAAGGAAATGGACATTTCCCTAAAGCATCCAAAAGGGAATGCAGGCCTGCCAACATTTTGACTTTAGCCCAGTGAGGCCATTTCAGATTTCTGACTCCAGAACTCTTAAGGTAATAAATTTGTGTTGCTTAAACTACCAAATTTGTAGTAATTTATTGCAGCATCCATAGAAAACTAATATAATGAGTATCCTTTGGGGTGATGAAAATGTTCTAAATTAAATA
Organism: Neofelis nebulosa; assembly: GCF_028018385.1. Classification (NCBI taxonomy): domain Eukaryota; kingdom Metazoa; phylum Chordata; class Mammalia; order Carnivora; family Felidae; genus Neofelis; species Neofelis nebulosa. Next base: position 33,697,871 of record NC_080798.1, on the reverse strand, counting down.
GTGGTGATGGCTGGGCAATTTTCTGAATATGCTAAAAATTATTGATGTGTACACTTTAAATAGACAAATTTTATGGTATGTGAATTATGTCTCAAAAATGCTTAAAAAAAAGAGTAGAGCATCAGTGAGGTAAGGGAACCAATATATTTATAACTTGAGTTCCCAAAGGAAAAATAGAAAAAAATATTTGAAGAAATAATGCCCAAAAATATTCAAATTTTGATGTAAACTACAAACCCATAGATCCAAAGATCATAGTGAACTCCAAACACAAGAAGTTTGAAGAAAACTATACTAAGGCTCATCATAATCAAACTGCTCAGAACCAGTGATTAAAGAAAAATTTTAAAGGCAATCAGGGAATAAAGATGCATTATATGCACAGGAACAAAGATAAGGATGAGAATGATTTCTCTTTGGAAATGAGAGAAATGAGATAGTGGAGTGATATCTTTAAAGTACTAAAATAAAAATACTGTTAACATAGAATTCTATACTCAGAGCAGAGAATCTCTAAAAAATTGAGGCAAAAAAAACTTACTCAAAAATATAAAAGGTGTAAGTATTTATCACCACTAGACCCACACTACTAGAAAGTCCAAAGTTGTTCAGGCAGAAGGAAGATGGCACCAAGTCAAAATATAGATCTCACACAAAGAAATAATATCAGAGTTAGTAGCTACATGAGTAAATGTATAAGATTTATTCTTATATAAATTACTTTGAAAGAATTTATTGTCTAAACACAAATATTAACAATATGTTCTGAGGCTTATAATATAAGTCAATATATGACAAAAAAGGTAAGAGGAGAGAAAAGTATAAATTTAAGAGCAATAATTCTCTTTTATATAAACTGATATAATATTACTGGAAGGTACACTGTGATTAGCTAAAGATGTGTAGTATAAACCCTGCTAAAATGTAAACCAAGCATTATAGCTACATAAGCCAACAAAGGAGATAAAATTAAATAATAAAAAAATAGCCAATTAATCAAAAATAGGCTGAAAAAGGAAAAGGGAAAAAAGAATAATTGGGAAAAATAGAAAGTAAATAGCAAGATGATAGATATAAACTGAACTATATTAGTAATCACATTAAATGTAAATGGTCTAAACACCCCAATTAAAAGGTCAGATCAGATTTTAAAAAGTATGACCAATCTATATATGCAATTGAAGTATAAATAAGTTTAAAAGTAAAAGGATTGAAAAAGATATACCATGCTAACACCAATCAAAACAAAGCTGGAGGGTCTACCTGATATTAGACAAAGCAGATTTCAGAGCAAAGAATGTTACCAGGGAGAAAAGAATGTTGTTTCATAATGATAAAGGGATAATTCATCAAGAAAAGAAAATATATTAATTCAAACTTTTATGGATATAATTACAAAGCCTTAAAATATATGAAACAAAAACTGACAGAAATTAAGGAAGAAATCCTTAGTTATAGTTGAGGTTTTCAACACTCCTTTCTCAGTGATTCATAAGATATATAGAAAATTAATAAGAACATAAATGACTTGACAACCACTATCAACCTGCCTGACCTAAATTACATTTATAGAACACTTTCCTCTCCAAGTACTGAATATAAATTCTTTTGAAGCACATATTCTAGGACATAAAATACATTTTCAATTTATTTAAAAAGATTCAAACCACACTAAGTATATTTTCCAGCCATACCTACTTATATCAAATTAGAAATCAGTAACAGAAAGAGGTCTCAAAAATCCCCAGATATATGAAAACTAAATACTGTCCTTCTGAATCACTGTGAGTTACAAGAAATCAAGATGGAATTTAGAAAATATTTTGAACCAAATGAAAATGAAAACATAATCTACTAAAAATTGTGGGATGTTGCTAAGGTGATATTTAGAGGGAATCCTGTATTACAAAATACCTAAGTGAGAAAAGAAGAAAAGTTTCAAATCAATAACCTAACCTTTTACCTTAAACTAGAAGAGTAAATTAAACCTAGAGTATGCAAATGAAAGGAAATAGTAAAAATCAAAACAAAGATCAATGGAATATAAGACAAAAAATAGACATAAATAAAACTAAAAGATGGTTCTTTGAGAAGATCAGTAAAATTGATAAAACTCTGGTCAGACTGATAAGGGAAAAAATATACAGGACACAAATTACAAAGATCAAGAATGAGAGAGGTGATGTCGAAGATTATGGTGATATTAAGAAGGATAATATGGGAATATAATGAACAACTTAAGTGCCAATAAATCCAACAACTTAGGTGAAATAGACCTTCATTCTGAAATACACGAATTACCAAAGCTTACTCTAGAAGAAATAGATACCCTGGATAACCCTATATGTTATTGAAATTGAATTTGTAGTTTAAAATCTTCCCATGAAGAAAATGGCACGCCCAAATGGCTTCACTTGGGAATTCTACTCATCTTTTAAGGAAATAAAAACACTAATTCTCACAAACTTCCAGAAAATCGAAGAGAAGGAAATACTTCTCTTCTATGAGGTCAGCAAATTACCCTGATAGCAGAACCAGACATTACAGCAAAAGAAAATTACCAATATCCCTCATGAACATAGATACAGACATTCTAAAGAAAAAGGGACTTACAATTCTTTACTAAAAGCAAAACTCTAATGCCTCTCCTAATTCAGTTAAGATAAAGGTAGGAAATTGGCCACCTCTGTTTATATATCATTAAATTTATCTGACAGTCAAGATAGAATTTAACTTTATGGTGAGCTCATTTTTTTTATTGCTTTTATTGGCCATCATTAAAAAAAATCAGCCATAACTAACACACACAGTTCCAAGGTTTTAAAATTCTTTACTATGACTTATTCCAGAGTATTTTAAATTTATGATATTTAGACAGTATTTCACCCACTTTTGTGTCATTTCTGCTGTATTTTGTCAAAGTTTGCAGCAATAAAGGTAAAATAAATATACTGTATATTTTAAAAGCTTATTTTTATATTTTGTTAAGGGCCTAAGATATTGAAGAAACTTAATACTTTTTTTATTATGTGTATTTTTTTCATGATAATCTTAACAGATGATAATATAAAGTCTACTCATAAAATGATGAACCAAATATGTTTTATTCATATATTATTTTACTAGAAACATTTTGGTTAACTTTTTAATTTATGCCAATCTATCATAAATCTTCAATGAATTGGGTTATTTAAAGTGTATATATAGTACTATCTTTGGTCCACAGAGGTATACCTGGCTTTATTTTGTTATTTTTCAATTTTCACATGTGTTTTAACTGTTCTCCCTGACCACATAATGTGCTTTTTAAAAAGCAAAGATTCTAGTAATGTTTCGCCCATGCTGTTGTTTTATTATTATTGTCACTGCCTTTAATTTTGAAACTCTATAAACGCTAAATTAGCTCACATTATCATATGGGATCTATGAAAAATACATTGCAATCTATTGTTGTAAATATAGCATTACCATAAATACTGACACTATTGGTGTATAATCATTTAGATAAAATTATGATAAAACTACATGTCACTTAAGAATGAAGCAAAAGCTGTTTGGTGAGACACTGAACATTTGATTGTGGTAATTCATAGTACCTTGATTATGCATGAAGATGATAAACAAACTAAAGATGAAGGAAGTGCTATTTTGACTTAATGGCTCTCCAAAGGTTATATTCAAATAATTATCCTTCATTTGTAGATTGATAAAATAATTAAAGTAACAAAATGAGGCCCTAAAATTGTTTTAGAAACCACAACTATAACAACAATTATCATGTTAACAAACAATAATAACAATTATTATTGCTACTAGTACCACCATTTGTTGAACCCTTGCTTTGCACCATTCATTGGGTCAGTCAGGAAAGTACATTCTTTATTTCTTTTAATCCTCACAATAACATAATGTAATATAATGTATATCCTCATTATACATACAGAGAACAGTTTCTCGGTTTTCTTTTGTGGAACCGCATCTCCTCCATTGTTAATCCATATGGGTTAGGTGGGGTTGCTCTAGCCCCAGTTTCCAGAGGGGACAACAAGGCTTAGGACTGGCCAATTTGAGAATCTCATCCCCTGGCCACAACGTTTGCTTTAAGGGAACAACTGGGCTCAAGTTGAGCCGGTTAAGATTTCCCCAAGATTATTTCTGGAGCTGTTGTTATTTTCAGTAACAGTATGGCCTATGTCAGACAAGATCATAGCAAGATAAGATTGGTCATTCAGGATGGGAGATCCAATTGCTAGAGATAGCACTTGTGTTCCTGTGTCTCTAAAGTTATGATGGAAGGGTGGAAACATTCGTGGGCACACCTGAGAGTTGCTCCTGTCATTCATATGGGCCACATGAAGTAGACTTTATATGGTTATCTGCTTTAGCCTCATACTAAGCCCCAAATCAGTGAAATCGTGGTTTTTATATGCTTGCTTATATTTTTCCTTATACACATTAAGGTATAACCATTAAGAAAATTGTATCTATGTACCACCTAAAATAATTTCATGTCTTTCAGTGGTCACTTACCATGTTGTAGGAACTATTGGACTAGAGAACATAGTGCATCATCTGGTGGCGTGGAGGATTCTGCTCCTGTTTGTGCATTTGTATTTAAAGTCCTATGTATACACTTAGATTGTAACAGCTTCCTTCCCCCCCCCCCCCACCAAAATTTAAAAAAGCCACCATGAGCAATTAGGGGGGAGGGTAGGAAAGCACACCTAGAAGAAGAAATATTTTAGATTGTACTTGAACTCATATTTTGAGCCAGTAGGGATATGAAGCAGTTATAAGGTGGTCCCTTTTTGCATATTTGATAATGTTTTTTCTCTCGTAGTGCATACCATTTCTCTGGAGCCTTTTCTATAGCTCTGGGCAAAAAGAGGTTATAGCCCAAAGGCTCCCAAGTTAGGATATCTTTCTTTCACTTCCTGTTCAAATACAACTTTTGCTTTTGTTTCCTTCTGTTTATTCTTACAGGTTAGGCTGTAAGGTCTGTGAGGTTAGGCTCAGGTCTGTTTGGTTTACTACCATATCCATAGTACTATGCCAGTGCTCAGCACAGAGTAGGGACTCAATGAAAATTTGTTGAATGAATGAATGAATGAATGAATGAATGAATGGAGATATTAATACAAAGGCTTATCAGGTGAGCAGGTCACATGTCATTGATGGTGGAACTAAGGCAAGAAGTTAGGATGTGTCTTTAATGGCCTATAATCAGTGACCGAATTGGGACTTGTATCTTTTATCCCTTTATAGTGTAGCTCCCTGAAATACACTTGTTGAATATATATTATTTGTTGAATAAGTAAGTTACTGAAACAGCAATACATGTTGTTCTCAGTAAACACACTCAGACTTTGTTGGATAGAAGAGAAACATTTTATTTCATTAAAAATAATTTTTTTAAGAAGAGGAACATTTTAAAGAGTGACATACTGCCTTTGCAGCTAGTGTTGTTAGGAACTAGCTGGAGTGGGGGGGAGGTGTAGGAATGAGGGGGAGAGAGTGGGCAGATTTAAAATGACTTAAATATCTTAGAAGTAATTGAACATATTGTGTATCAATGAGAGTAATTTAATGATGGAATGGCAGGCAGTGTATGCCTTAAACCAGCTCACAGACCAGTTTTTGTCTTTGTCATAAAATGTGATTAATAAGAAACTTGTTTCATGCTGGAAAATGCTTCTTGTGAAATCTATATTTTGTTACACAATGCACCAAAACATTTGTGTCTATTTACCTTGAAAAAAATCCCCTTCAGAGATAGCATGTGGAGAGGAGCCATCTGTTCAGGATTACACTTCTAAATTGTTGTTTCTCTGAACTCACTGACTCTGTATATGTTAGCTGAAAAAAATAAGGACCATTTTCCCATTCGTTTATCAACACTATGGTAAGAATGTATGCATATTCTAGAATGCATTAGTAACTGTTAATTGGCTATTGAATAACATTAAACTGGGACCCCTGAGGTCTCTGTATTCAGTTGCCAACTGTTTGTACTGCACCATCAGACTTTGAAACAAGTCACTGAATGTATCTTACCTTACAGTATATGATAGACATGTAAAGAACTAAAGACCAACAACCCGAGCTGAAAGAACACATTTTGCATAAGGCAAATGGAAATGATTGTGGATCAGCTATGAGGTTTTTTCCGGTTACTTGATTTGATGAAGTTTCTTATCTTCAAGGTCACCCTCCTATAAAGAAAGCAGAGTTAGCATCTGAATTTCAAAGAAAATTAATCACTTCTTCTGAAAGCTGTCCAATTACTCTGTTAGAAGGTATCATTATTAAGAAATTAAAACACAAGTGCCAGTACTTTCTTCCTAAGATTTGATTGGCATGGAGAACCTTCTGCATTCTATTCTATGGTTTGGCTTTTGTGACCTTGGACACATCTAACCTTTTAAAATTCATCTAAAACATGTGGCCTAGAGGTTTGTTTGGGTTTAGAAATACTTTGACATTTTTGGATTAAGTGGTGAGGGGGACAGAAGCTTAAGGAGGCTTGGAGGCTAATGAAATTCTCCTCTGGAAGATCAAGGTACATTTTATTCTTGGATCATTTACTTATTCACCAACGTTTATTGAATACCATGTACCTGACCATGACTAGTACCCCTCCACTGTCCCCCAGGTATTGTGCTATCAGATGATGTTTCTGAGAACACAGCAAAAGGCTTTTACTTTCCGTATGGAATGTGAGTACATGGTGGTCATTTGCCAGGACCTCCATCCTGCTGTATAGGTGAGAGTAGAATGTTCTGCCCCCAACCCCTTATACGATGAGTACTTTACCATACACTGCTTTTTGCTATTAGATGTTTCACAAGTATTTGTTATTAGAAGGTAAGCTCCTTGAAGGAGGAAATCATGGCTTATTTTTCCTCTATTTCTCTACTAAGTATAAAACAATAGTGAGGAATTCTTTACCAGGGAGTCCATGGATGGGTAGGCTTCACAGAACTTGTGAGTTCTCTGATATTGCAAGAATTATTTTTGCATGTGCAGCTTTCTGTGAAAAGGGTTTATCATTGTCATCAGATTCTCAAAGCAGTTAGTGGCTCAATGGCTAGTCACTAGAGGATAACCACTCTAATGGGCTTTAGATGAATACGTGAATGGTAGAAACTACAGGAAGACAGATATGACCTCAATGTATGAGAAAGTGTTGTCATGGTTGGAAGGCATGCGTGGTGGTGGCTGTCCATTCCCCAGCACTGGAGATGTTTAGTTGGATAACCCATCAGTGATAATACTGTTGGAATGTTGATCTACTCTTTCTGCTGTATTCTGTGATAATACTAATTTTCATTAGAGAATACTTCTGATTTTTCACACTTCCCTGTGACCCTCCATATCCATCTTTGTGTGACTCACTCGTTAGACTATTTTTACACCTAAGGAATCTTTTTGACAGATAACCAGAGGCCTACAAATCAAGCCATGAGAGTTATGACCCTAGGAATAAGTGTGAAATACTGAATAGCAGGCAGGAAACTCGGCATGAACTCTAGAAAATAAAGAGAAGGTGGCGTGATTTTTCAGTTAAGGATAGAAGGATCAGAAGAGCAGTTGACAAGCAGGTCAACACAGTTGCAAATACATTAAACAGAATAGGATTTAATTGAGTACTAAATTGGGCTAGTTACCTTTCAATTTAGGCCTCTGAGCCGTTTCAGTTTGTGCTATAATTTTGCTACGTTTATTCAAAGAAATTAGGACAGTGCAGATCCAGAGATGAGTTTCAGAAGTGCAAAGTGGTAAAAACACATTCATTTTGAAGTATGTACATATACAAATCTGTTCATGAATGTATACCTGTGTGTGATAACATTTTCACGCCTCGATATCTATGGGTATATGGATCTATCCACATGAATACATTAACCCACACATATACCAGATGTGAGGAAGATTAAATATTGTATCTAATGGAACATTTTTACTTGCAGAGAAATGGACTATTTCCAAGCAAATATCCAATGAGCAAGAGGAACATTTTATGTAATATATTGATCGATGCCTCTTTCAGTGTTAATGTCACAAAACTTCACAGGATGTATAGAACTGAATATAGGCAGAACCCTATACTGACAGTCTCATTCCAGGAGATATGCTGACAATATACCAGGAGATGGTCTAAGTGGGAGAATTCCTAACTATATCCATTATAATCTGAAGGAAACTGGCCATACTACATGCTCCAGTTTTCCTCTGAGAGGTGTGTTGTTAAATTGTAATCACCAAGAGCTCCAGTCCCGGTTTGTTGGGTTGGGCATGGGGCCCTTTAATTAAATGTTTCCTCAGAATGCTTTCTGGTGATCTCCTGAGCCGGCTGTTTTGTTTACTCTTCAGTATTCTACAAAGTCTCACTTATCATCCTTTAGCTTGTGCATTTTTGATGAGTATGGTATTACTATTTTTACGTACATTTGGAGACTCCTTTGAGGAATGTAGGGGCACATAGAGAGAAAGAGATCATGGTGAGCTTCTTCCTTTACTTCATCCATCCCCCAATCTTGCAGGGACCAGTATAAGGCTGTACCTATAAAAGCTAACTGATTTGCCAAGTGTTTTTGCTCCGAAGGGACATCACCTATTTTTAGCAACAAAGAAGTGTTAGGAAGGGGAGGAAAGCATACCTCAGAAGGACGGATCTGAAATGAAGCCCAGAATATTGAGGAGAGTGGAGTGGAAAAGCAAAAAGAGTGCCTAGTGAAAGGTCGCTGAAGCAGAGAGTACAGATCTCATGTTATGGGTGGTTGTAGGAAAACCTCAATTAAGAGTTCTGTTAATAGAGAATTGGGGAAATGTTATTAAAAAGTTCTCTTAGCCAGTCTAATAAAGGAAATCAGGACGTGGCAAGCTGAACTGGTTGTTTAATTTGTTCTGTAATCTGTATTTTTTTAGATTGAAGCAAACTATCCACACATTTATTGAGCAAGTGTACTTGTACAAAGCATTGTGCTAGGAAATGTGTGTGAAGAGTAGGAGGGTGGTATTTACACAATATAGGATGAGTGCATGTTCTCCAAAAATACATGAGAAGCTATGTGTTAAAAACTGTGTGGCATGCTTTTTTGTATATTATACCATTTAATCTTTAAAACAATTCTTAGGAATTAAAACAATTCTTATTTTACAGATGAACAACCTGAGACTCAGAGAAGTTAAATTCTTCCCTCCCTCCCTCCTTCTCTTCCCTTCTTCTTTTTTCTTCTTTCTTTCAACAAGGTTAAACTCAAAAGGTTAATAGAATACGGTGCTTCTCTTCCAGGGTTTCACTCTTTCTGCAGGCAGCAGAACCATAGATATGTAATAAGTGCTATAGTAGAGGTATGAACCTAGTAATATAGGAGTTCAGAGGATTATGCTTGGTAATATCAGAGAAGGCTTCCTGGAAGTGGTAATATTTGAGTGGAGTCTTAAAGGATGAGAAGGAGTACATCTCACAGATAAGGAAGATGAGGCAACAATAACAGTGTGACAGATACTGCTGGCTGCCCAGTCAACACCCATTACACTCTTTCTTTTTTTTCTTCTCCTAAACTTTTTTTTTAAACGCTTATTTATTTTTGAGAGAGAGAGAGAGAGAGACAGAACGCACGCCAGAGTTCAAGCAGAGGAGGGGCAGAGAGAGAGAAGAAGACACAGAATCCAAGGCAGGCTCCAGGCTCTGAGCTGTACGCACAGAGCCCAATGTGGGGCTTGAACTCATGAACTGTGAGACCATGACTTGAGCCAAAGTCAGCTGCTTAACCAATTGAGCCACCCAGGTGCCCCCATTACCTTCTTTTTTAATGGAAGAGCCGACATTTTGCTCAGGTGTCTTCTCCCTCCCACTGACCTAGCCCTCCTAGACCTAGGAGTAAGTGCTGATTGGTTTAAACCAATTAGGGTAGGTCCATTACTCTTGTTTGATTAGCTTAGGGGTGGGCATACCAACCAGTTTGGACCAATCATATATAAAAGGAAATCTGTTTGAGGGGCTTTAGGAAATGTGTCTTGCGGGGGCCTGGGTGGCGCAGTCGGTTAAGCCTCCGACTTCAGCCAGGTCACGATCTCGCGGTCCGTGAGTTCGAGCCCCACGTCAGGCTCTGGGCCGATGGCTCGGAGCCTGGAGCCTGCTTCCGATTCTGTGTCTCCCTCTCTCTCTGCCCCTCCCCCGTTCATGCTCTGTCTCTCTCTGTCCCAAAAATAAATGAAAAACGTTGAAAAAAAAATTAAAAAAAAAAAGGAAATGTGTCTTGCTCTTAAGAGGAAACACTAGAAGAGATTGCCCTTTTTTTGTCTCTAGTTGTTCCTGTGCTTGGAAGGGATGCTGAAAACTACTGCAGCCATCTTATGACTATACAGGGAACCAGTCTGAGGACAAATCAAGTTTTCTGAGGATGGCAAAACAAAGAGAGAAAAAGACCATGGTCTTTGATGACATTGTTGAGTTGCTGGACAACCGTCTCCGATTTTCAACTTCCTGTTACATGATATTGTAACTGTCCTTGTTGTATCAGCCAGTTTGAACTGGAGCCTCCTGCAGTGGCATCCTTACTGATAACAGAGCAGATGCAAAGGCCTGGGGCTTAGAGAGGCAATAGGGCACTTAGAAATTGCCAATAGTTCATCGCAACTGAAATGTAGGGTGTTCTGGAGTGGAGAGTGAGGTGATGGCTAGAGATAAGGTGAAATAATAGATAGTGGTCAGATCATGAAGGCCTTAGAGGTGAGAATCAGGCATTTTGACTTTATGTCACAGATGATGAGGAGACATCGAAAAGTTTTAAGCAAGGTAATGGTATAATTAGATTTGTGGTTTGGAAACATCCTGTCGCAGATTGAAGAGGGTAAGATATCAAGGTCATTCAGTTCAGGAGCAAATGGATTCCCATGTAGATTGGTCTCTCTCCCTTATCCATTCCATTTTAGCTTGGAAAGATAGAGGTTAAGAAAATATGCACAAAGTGGAATATTGGAGGCAGACAGTAAGTGCTTCAGGATTTCAAATCAAATCAGATTATGTTGGGGGTCATAGAGAGTTTCAAAGAGGGGGTTGAATTTGATCGTGTGATGAGAAAGACACTTCCCCTTTGCTGTATTCTTTGAAAAAACCCATAGCCCCAGTCTAACCATGAGAAAAGATATCGGACAAACCCAATTTGAGGAAACATTCTATGAAAACACCTGACCAGTACTCCTCAAAGCTGCCAAGGTCACCAAAAGGAAAGAGACACTGGAGAACTGTCACAGACCAGAGAAGGTTTCACAGATCAGTCACATGACAACCGAATGCAATGTATTCTCCTGGACTAGATCCTAGCACAGAAGAGAAGACACGAATGAAAAAACTGGTGAAATCCAAGTAAAATTTAGAGTTTACTTAGCACTAATTTACCACTGTTGGTTTCTTAATTTTGACAAACCAACCACAACGATGTAAATAATAACAACAAGCCCCTGAAACTGGGTGAGGATACACTGTCACTGCTATCTTTGCAACCTTCCCATAAATCTAAGATTATTCCAAAATAAAAAATTTGTTTAAAAACAATATATCCTTCCTGAGAAGTTATGAGGATTGAATGAAAATATATATTTAAAGCAGCTAGGACAGTGCTTGACACATAGTAGGGCTTCGAATGTTCTGTAAACTATGATTGTCAAATTTAAAGTGTATAAAAATCACCTCGAGGGGCTCCTGGGTGGCTCAGTCGGTTGAGCGTCCAACTTCAGCTCAGGTCATGATCTCACAGCTCGTGAGTTCGAGCCCCACGTTGGGCTCTGTGCTGACATCTCAGAGCCTGGAGCCTGCTTCAATTTCTGTGTCTCCCTCTCTCTCTGCCCCTAACACATAAGCATTCTGTCTCTGTCTCTCTCAAAAATAAATAAACATTAACAAAAATCACCTCAAGGTGTTTTGTTAGAAATGCAAACAAATCCTAGGACCTCAGTCTCAGAGATTCTGATTTAGTAGGTCTAGAATAGAGCTCAGGAATAAGAATTTGTAGTAGGTGCCCTCTAGGGATCTTGACATGAGACTTGCTCCTAGTGACCCTGGGGATTCTGGGGTGAGAGCTGTTCATTTCCCCGAGGAGGAAAATAATGGAGATATAAATGCCTGCCCTATTTACCTCAAATGGGTTGAAGGGAGGAAAAGGGGGAAAATGTAGGAGCAAGCACTTCAAAAACTATAAGTTATAATTTAAATCATTACAGATTAATTTGGGATGAAAGAGAGGTCTGATTAGGTAGCCATTTAATAATAAGAGCAGTGTGGCTGAAATCTAATTTTTATTCACTTCAGCCACCTAAAATTATTCAGCTGCTTTTCCTGCTGAAGCACTTAGATGACCCATAGGACAAAGGCACAGTTCAACCCCTTCAATTACAGAAAAGCTAACTGAAGCTGAGAGAAGAGATGTGACTGGTTCAAGGTCACAGAGCTAGTTACTAAAAGAATGGATTAGAACACACTGGTTTTTTTCCAGCTTTATTAAAGTGTAACTGACAAATACAAATTGCATATATTTAAGGTATACAAGTGATGTTTTGATATATGCACACATTGGGAAGTGATAACTACAATCAAGCTAATTAACATATCCATCACTTCACATAGTTACCATCTTTTTTTGTGTGTGGTGAGAACACTCAAAGATTTACCCTCTTAGCAAATTTCAAATATACAATAGAGTATTGTTAACTATAGTCACCATGCTGTACATTGCATCCCCAGAATTTATTCATCTTGCATAACTGAAACTTTGTACCCTTTGACCAACATCTTCCCATTTTCCCCTCTCCTTAGCCCCTGGCAACCACCATTCAATCCTCTGCTTCTATGAGTATGACTATTTTCGATTCCCCATATAAGTGAGATCATGAGTATTTGTCTTTCTGTGTTTGGTTTATTTCACTTAGTATAATGTCCTCCAGTTTCATCCATCTTGTCACAAATGGCAGGATTTCCTTCTTTTTTAAGGCTAGATAATGTTCCAGTGTGTGTATGTGTGTGTGTGTGTAACATTTTCTTTATCCATTCATCTACTGATAGATACTTAGGTTGTTTTAATGTATGGGCTATTGTGAATGGTGCTACAGTGAACAGCGGGGTGCAGATATTTCTTCGAGATAATGATTTCATTTTCTTTGGACATGTAGCTAGAAGTGGAATTGCTGGATCATTTTTGAGAAACCTCCACGCTCTTTTCCATAGTGGCTGTACCAGTTTACATTCCTGCCAATAGTGCACAAGGGTAGAAGCCACTCTTGCAAGCTATAGTTCAAGTTCTTTCTGCTATCAGATGATCATTGGATGCCACAGACTTTTCATGTGGACTCTGGAAAAAAGAGAAAGGATGTCTGACTTATTGAGGAGGATGCCATAAGTTTGTTTACCTAAGTTTTGATGACAGGTTTGCTCTTTGCTCACTGTGCTCTAGAATAACTTCTCACTTCAGCTAGAGTGAAAAAGGATCATCTGAATAGGAAAATGACCGTTTGTGGATGGTCTTCAGTCATGCCCAGTGTCCACAGTCTCAGCCATGTCAGCATGCTCATCAACCTGAAAACGCTCACCAGGCTTTCAGAATTCTGGCTGACACAGCAGGCATCCCCTGCCGCCCTGGCTCAGCTTAACCACATTGCCATGGGCGCACTGCTTCTAACTCTGCCGCTCCAAGCTAGCGTGTAACCCCAGGCTGCTACTAGGAAAAATAGAAACTGAGGCATATCACTGTGTGTCTTCCCCATTTATCTAACTTGATATAAGATCATTCAGATGTAAATTGAGGTCATCCTCTCAGCACGTTTTGCCTTACGCCTCTCCTCACACTGAATCTTCCTGGGCTGTGCTCTGAGAAGTGGGGATGGGCATACCCACCTGTGCTCCCCAAGGCTGTCTATGAGTCATTCCTTGGGGTTTTAATTCCAAGATGGCAGGGCAGAAAATAGACTTTTACTAAGTCTCCGCTTTCTTGCTTTCCCCCACCCCCAGATGCCTTCTCCCAGCTCAGAAAAGGCTTTGGCTTCCACCTTATATACTAGGAAATGCCATTACGTTATAAATTATATCCTTCCTACACTGTTACTTATACTCCATGTTTTGGGCCTACAAATGCTTTTTTAAAATAACAAATCCTGGCTCTTGCAAATGAAATAAAGCTGGAACTGTAACAGTTTCCTTCTCTGGAATAATCTTTACTTAAGAACCTATCATAAAAAGAAAAAGAACCAATCATGAAATCCAGAAGTTAAAAACTGAAGAAGAAGGGCAGGGAGTGATGCGCTGGATTGAAAACAGGGAGATTAGGTTAAAATGTGCATTTTGAATGATGAAACCCCTCAGCCTTCTTCCTTATCTGTTTACCTTCTCTCAAGAAGCTACAGGAGGATGTGCTCCACCACAATGAGTGACTGACCAAGAAAGAGAATGTTGGGGATTCAGGAAGCAGCAGAAATATGTGGGGGATTCTTAGGATGGTGCTGAAGGAAGATCCAGAATGACAGCCATATGTTTAGGCCTAGAAAGCAACCAGTCCAGACTAGAAGGGAAGGTGGAGGGCTCCAGGGAAAAAATGATCATCTTCTTGCTTTCACCAAATGAAAAGTTGAATTCAATTGCTCTTAAAGGGTATGGGAAGATCTAGCCACTAGAACAACACAACAACAATACAAATCTTAGCCAGTTCTGAGGAAGGGCAATTATTGACTTCAGAGAAAAAAAGTTGCACAGAGAAAGAGGTAATCATAGTCAAGGGCATAACTCAGCAATAAACAATATTTAAATGTTTAATAATGTCAAGTCTGACTCTTGCTTTGATTAAAAAAGAACATATGGAATATACTTATGATAGAAAAATGAGGAAGGTAAGAGGACGGTGGATGTAAGTGAGCTGTATCCTCACCAAACTAGTGTGGTAAGTCAATGGTTGGTGTCCAAAAGCCATGAATCAAGACATGGCACTTTAAGCACATTTTTTAGAAAGCTGAAGATGACCACAAAGAGAAACAGCTGAAATATTTGAAAGTACTTGCCATTGGAGGATGGAATATAATCCCCGATTTTTGTATGGTTCTTTTCAGCAACACTCTCTCTCCAACAAAAAGTAAAATCCACCTGGAAGTTTGTTTAGAAACCAATGTATTGTGTGTTTAAAGGCTGAAACGAACAACTCAGGTTACAGCAGATGCTGGCAAGGATGCAGAGAAAGAGGATCTCTTTCGCACTGCCGGTGGGTATGTAAACCGGTGCGGCCACTCTGGAAAACAGTGTGGAGGGTCCTCAAAAAATTAGAAATAGAACTACCCTACAACCCAGCAATTGTACTACTAGGTGTTTACCCAAGGGATACAGGTGTGCTGTTTCAAAGGGACTCACGCACCCCCATGTTTATAGCAGCACTGTCAGCAATAGCCAAAGTATGGAAAGAGCCCAAACGTCCATCGATGGATAAATGGATAAAAGAGATGTGGTATATATATATATATATATATATATATATATATATATATAAAATATATATTATACATATATATGTATACATGTATGTATATATGTATATATACATGTATACACATATATACACGTGTACATAAATATACACTTATACATGTATAATATATACATATATGTATAATGTATATGTATAAATGTATGTATGTTTGTATATAAATGTATATATGTATATATATCATATATATACACATATACATATATATTTTATATATATATATAAAATGCAATCAAAAAGAATGAAATCTTGCCATTTGTAACTATGTGGCTGGAATTAGATGGTATTATGCTAAGTGAAATTAGTCAGAGAAAGACTAATATCATATGACTTCACTCGTATGAGGACTTTAAGATACAAAACAGATGAACATAAGGGAGGGGAAGCAAAAATAATATAAAAACAGGGAGGGGGACAAAACATAAGAGACTCTTAAGTACAGAGAACAGAGGGGTTGCTGGAGGGGTTGTGGGGGGGGATGGGCTCAATGGGGAAGGGGCGCTAAGGAATCTACTGAAATCGTTGCATTAGCATTAGTTGCATGCTAACTAACTTGGATGTAATTTTAAAAAAAGAAAAGAAAGAAAAGAAAGAAACTTGAAAAAAAAAAAAGGCTTGAACTAGCAAAAAAACAAACACAAACAAACCAAGGCACTTCAAACTGCATCTGAATCAATCTGATATTTCACTTGGTTCAAGGCCCCTGATTTCCTTCTTACCTAATCCTGGAAGACTTTGGGGAGACAAGGTGTTCACATGTCCCGTCGTCTGCACCCTCAGTCGCACTGACATGCCAACCTTTCTAGGGTTGAAAAGAAACTACCGGCAGACATTTTGACTATAAGCTTGTGCTGATACCATCTTCCTACTTTAAGTTTTGGCAAAGTCTTTCTCTTTTTACCTCAAACCTACGATATTTTGTGGAAGTCTGCATCATGGTTCTCACTATTTCCAAAGATTCGTGACATAGACCGCTGAACATATGGAGTTCCAGCAGCTCTTAGTTGTGAATGGTAAGATAGCAACTAATTTTGTTTATTCATATTTACTTAGAGTGCATCGTAAACACAATTAACTATCTTCAATCCAATACTTAATTGGCAAAATTGTTACACTTGAAGAAGCCATATAGTTTGTGACTAAATCCAGTGATTCCATCTCAATGCCCCCTTGTGTATATGTTGATTAAATTTTGCTTCTCAATGTATGCAACGAAAACAGCTCTGATGACTGAGTAGATGTTTCAGTGCAGTATCCCACCATGACCACATTTATTCGATGCACTTAACTTTTGTACTGGTATCATGAAATTCAGTCTGCAGAGTAGTGCTCTCATCTTTTTTTTTTTTTTTTTAAATGTTTTTATTTATTTTTGAGACAGAGAGAGACAGAGCATGAGCAGGGGAGGGGCAGAGAGAGAGGGAGACACATAGAATCTGAAGCAGGTTCCAGGCGCTGAGCTGTCAGCACAGAGCCCGACGCAGGGCTCGAACTCACAGATGGTGAGATCATGACCTGAGCTGAAGTCGGAAGCTTAGCCGACTGAGCCACCCAGGCGCCCCAGTGCTCTCATCTTTTATGTTACACTTGTCCTTGTTTACAGTCAGTTAAGGATTTGTATCTAGCACTTCTCTTTGAAGATTCCTACCCGAGCACTTCTCTATTGTCATTTTCAGAAGTTCCCTTTGGTCAACTTCCTCTGCCTTCTCTTCCCCCCCTCCCAGAGCTTCATTTCAGTCTCCTAGTCTTGGTGAGCTCTTCTCTGATGTCTCATTAGCATTTTCCCTAGAATTTCTCAAGTTTTTCACATGTTAGCAATTTTTACTTGTCTTCAAAAATTTTAAATATTTGATTAAGGTACCTAAATATTAAGAATACATAAATTTTTGATACACATAAGATTAGTAAAAATACTTTTGTGTACTCTATTCGGTTTTCAGGGGTGCTACATTTTAATGTTACCTAGTAGAAATTCTAAGCTGACTTTGTAAGATTAAGGAAATAAAATCCTGGAAATGTATATAATTCTTATAGTTACCTATTACCTGTCAACGTAGTATTTATAAATTAACAGTTATGGAATTTCACTTGACTAATGAATGCTGGCATAGTCTGGAATGAACATGTGAAAGCCATCTCAGATTTTCTGATGGATGGATGGATAGGGAAAAAATTATAGGTAAGTAACTAAATAGATGGGTACATAGATTAGTCTGAAGTTTTGGCTTTCTCCCCTCCAAATGTTCTTAAGTTACCCCTTCAGTGATATGGAAAGCTAACAATGCCAGAAAGCTGAGTTCTCTCATTTATACATTTTTATAGGAATGTAATATTTCAGGAAAATAAAACATTTGAAAATGGGAACTTACAAATAGATTCAAGAGTGATTATTTATTTTACAAAAATATTTACCCAGTGTCCTTATTTAAAGAACATTAGATGTCTTGTAATATGCAAGACTTACTAGTCTTGTATTTGTGTTACTCTCGTAGTTTTCATTGGGAGTGATATCTTTTGTCCTTACTAAATTGTTGACTGCCAGCAATTCCAGAGATCAAGTTGAATACAAAATGAATTTAAAAATACATATTTACTGGGGTGCCTGGGTGGTTCAGTCTGTTGAGTGTCCAGCTCTTGATTTTGGCTCAGGTCATGATCTCGCAGTTCCTGTGTTTGAGCCCTGTGTCGGGCTCTGTGCTGACAGTGGGGAGCCTGCTTGAGATTCTCTCTGCCCTTCCCCCACTCTTTCTGTCTCTGCCTCTCAAGATAAATAAATAAACATTTAAAAAATACATATTTACTGAGGTGCTTGATACAGCATTTTACTGACTGTGCACTGACCTTCTTTCTGACAAGTCCTAAGAGATGAAACATGGCAACACTACTGACTATTTATAAAACCATTTTATCAAAGTTTACTTGAAAAACAAACATGTTTTTTATTTTAATTAAGGTTTTGTTAAATATGAAGAAAATTATAGAGAATATAGCAAAAACCAATTAACACGTATCAGATTTAATAAATATTAAAATGCTGTCATATTTTCTTATGAAATGTTAAGGGGTACCCCTGGCTTATTTTCCTTTCCTACTTAGAAATAACCACTGTGGTTAGAAAAGGAGGGAGCCAAAGCATAAGAGACTCCTAAAAACTGAGAACCAACTGAGGGTTGATGGGGTGGGAGGGAGGGGTGGGGGGTGGGTGGGTGATGGGTATTGAGGAGGGCACCTTTTGGGGTGAGCACTGGGTGTTGTATGGAAACCAATTTGACAATAAATTTCATATTTAAAAAAGAAAAAAGAAATAACCACTATCCTGAAACTGGTGTGTATGAGTCACTCAATGTTTTTGTGTTTTTAAAAAGTTGTATAAATATCATAAATAATATATTCCATGGTTTTGTGTTTGAAATTTTTAAATAATTGGTACCATGCCATAGAAATCCTTTTGCAATTTTCATTTCCTATTTAGCATTAGGTTTTGGAGATTTATCCTTGGAGATAGAGTTCATTCATTTGAACTGATATGTAGAATCTATTGTATACACTAAGCCATTTATTTATCCCTTCCCTCTCCAAAGATGCCAAGATTGTTTCCACCTATTTTGGTATTACAAATAGTGCCATGTTAAACGTCCTTATATATTTATCCTTGTGCACTTGGGCAAGAGTTTCTCCAGAGCAGTGGCTCTCAAACTTGGGCATGCATCACAATCACCTTGTTATCTTATTAAAACACAAATTGCTGGCTCTGGAACGGTATACGCTCCATCATAGTACAGAAGCTGTTAAATCCAGGCTTCCATAGCTAAGAGCTCCAGATCCATGCCACTTCTGTCATGATTTGTATTAGCCAAATGTATCTCCACATGTTGCCTTTTTGCCCATCTAAATGGAGATTAATGTACAATGTATCATGTAACTCAGGACTCTTGAATCTGAAAGGGAGCATTATTACTTTTTTTTCTTCCAAGATTTTATTTAAATTCAAGTTAGTTAACACATAGCATATAGTGTAGCATTGGTTTTAGGAGTAGAATTTAGTGATTCATCACCTACATATAACACCCAGTACTCCTCACAAGTGCTGTCCTTAATGCCCATCACCCATTTAGCCAATCCCCCCACCCACTGCCCCTCCAGCAACGCTCAGTTTGTTTTCTAAAGTTAAGAGTCTCTTATGGTTTGCCTCCCTCTCTGTTTTTACTTTATTTTTCCTTCCGTTCTCCTACGTTCATCTGTTTTGTTTCTTGAATTCCACGTGAGTGAAATCACATGGTATTTGTCTTTATTTCTCTTAACATAATACACTGCAGTTTCATCCAGGTTGTTGCAAATGGCAACATTTCATTCTTTTTGATGGCTGAGTAATATTCCATTGTATATATGTATGTATATATACATATTCCACATTATTTATATATATATATATATATATACACACACACACACACACATGTACATATGTATACATATATATGTATATGTAGATATATACACATACATACCACATCTTATTTATCCATTCATCACTTGATAGACATTTGGCTCTTTCCATACTTTGGCTAATTTTGGTAGTATAAACATTGGGGTGCATGTGCCCCTTCTAATTAGTATTTTTGTATCCTTTGGATAAATATCTACTAGTGCAATTGCTGGGGCATAGGATAGTTCTATTTTTAAGTTTTTGAGAAAACTCAATATTGTTTCCCAGAGTGGCTGCACTAGTTTAAATTCCCACCAACAGTGTAAGAAGGATCCCCTTGCCAACATCTGTTGTTTCCTAAGTTATTAATTTTAGCCATTCTGAAAGGTGTGAGGTGGTATCTCATTGTGGTTTTGATTTATATTTCCCTGATGATGAGTGATGTTGAGCATGATTTTATGTGTCTGTTAGTCACTGGTAGGTCTTCTTTGAAGAAATGGCTGTTCATGTCTTCTGCCAATTTCTTAGCTGGATTATTCATTTTGGGGGCATTGAATGTGATAAGTTCTTCATAGATGTTGGGTACTAGCCCTTTATCAGATATGTCATTTGCAAACATCTTCTCCAATTCTGTAGGTTGCCTTTTAGTTTTGTTGATCATTTCTTCACTGTGCAGAAGCTTTTAACTTGATGCAGTTCCAATAGTTCATTTTTGCTTTTGTTTCTGAAAGGGAACATTATTAATCATTATAACATGACACGCTACTCATCACCCAATTTTGGATGAAATCATCTTGTGAGTGCCTCTAATCGGAAAAATCTGATTGGGAAAATGTGTAATTTAACAAATCTACACCTAACAGCGAAGGAGTCTTTCTTTAGGAAGGTACACTTACTCTATTCAGAAATATCAAAATCAGCCGAAAGCCTTCAAAAATTTTTGAGCAAGCCTACTTAACAATGATTACTTTGTAATTATTTCAACTTTTTTTTTTCTGTCTTATTCCATTAGCTAGGACCACCAGAAGAGTGTTGAACAGTTGTGGTGATACCAATCATTTTTTCTCTTCTTTGTCTTAAAAAAATGCTTCTAAAGTTGTGTCATTAATTATGATGTTTTCCATAGTGTTTTAAAATATGTTTTGTCGCTGGAGCACCTGGGTGGCTCAGTTGGCTAAGTATCCAACTCTTGATTTTGGCTCAGGTCATGATCTTGAGGTTCGTGGTTTCAAGCCCTGCTTTGGGCTCCATGCTGACAGGGTGGAGCCTGCGTGAGACTCTTTCTGTCTCCCTGTCTCTCTGCGCTTCCCTCATGTGTGCATGCTGTCTCTCTCTCAAAATAAGTAAGTAAAATTTAACAATGCTTTGTCATGTTTAAGAAATTTCCTTTTATTCCTGATTTTCTGAGGGTTTTTCTTTTTATTATAACTATGTATTAAATTTAATAATGCTTTTTGTATATATAGTAAGATAATGTTTTTTTTCTCTGTTAGTCTATAAATGTGTTAAAATACATTAAAAGATTTTCTAATATTAAACCAGCCTTGAATTCTGAGATAAATTCTACATTGTACGTATATGTGTGTGTGTGTGTGTGCGCGCGCGCGTGTGTGTGTGTGTGTGTGTAAAGTATAAATAGTTTTGGTGTTCTAATATCTTCTTTAAGATTTTTGCACATATGCTTATAAATGAACTGAGTTACAAATTTCCTTTCTAATACTGCATTTTTTCAGTTTGGGTGTCAAGTTATGCTATCCTCTTTAAAATGGGTTGGGAACATTTCAATGTTTTTTTTTTTTTTTCAACGTTTTTTTTTTTTTTTTTTTTTTTTTTTTTTTTTTTTTTTTTTTATTTATTTTTGGGACAGAGAGAGACAGAGCATGAACGGGGGAGGGGCAGAGAGAGAGGGAGACACAGAATCGGAAACAGGCTCCAGGCTCCGAGCCATCAGCCCAGAGCCTGACGCGGGGCTCGAACTCACGGACTGCGAGATCGTGACCTGGCTGAAGTCGGACGCTTAACCGACTGCGCCACCCAGGCGCCCCTCAATGTTTTTATTCTCTGGAAAATTTTAACATGATGATCGTTGAAAGTTTGACTGTGTTCCCCTATAAAGCCATCTGGCTCGGTGTGATTTTGGGCGAGGGGTGTATATTTTTAATTATCAATTCCAATTCTTTAATGGATATAGATCTATTCAACTTCTTGATTTTCTTGATTTTGGTAAGTTATCTTTTTCTAAAGAATAATTCAAATTTTGTTGTGTTTCTAGATTTACTGGCATCAAGTTACTCAACCTATTTTGTTATGATTTTTAAAAATGTCTATTGTTTTTGTGCCCCCGTTTACTTTAATATCTGTTTTATTTGTTTTCATGTTTTACCCCATGATTAGTCTTAATCACAAAATAGTTTATTTTTTTCTTTTCAAAAACAAGTTTAAGGTTTGTTTCTGTTGTTTCTTCGTTTCCCATGTAATTAATTTCTCCTTTTATATTTATTTTTTCATTCAACTAACTTTCTCCTAATCTCTTGAGTCATTAGTTTTTAATTTTTCATGTTTTATAATTTGTTCATTTAGGTGTGCTCCACACATTTTGAAATATACTCTTTTCTTTGTGAATCAGTTTTAAATATTTTATAGTTTTCATTGTGAGTTCTTCTTTTACTCATAAATTATTTAGAAGTACATTAAAAATTTCTGAATATATGAAATATTTTTAGATATTTTTTTCATTATCAATTTCTAAACTTATTACATTTTGAGTAGATATCATGGTCCGTGTGACATTGTCCTTGGTTTTTGAGATTTGCCTTTTTCCTAACATGTGGCCAGCTTTTATAAATGTTCCATTCTCGTTTTAAAAAAGAATGTAAGTTTTCTAATTGTTGTATGCATTATTTTGTGTAATTATCATCGTGGCAGCAAGGATATTAATTATGTTATCAAATCATTTACACCTTCAATGTTTTTTTGTCTTTTGATTACAGAGGCATGTTAAAAAAGCAGTCATGATTGTGGATCTTTATCATTATAACTCTGTTTTCCCTGTATATATTTTGAAGCTATGTTACTAGGTTTATACAAGTCCAGAATTTTATCTTTTAGTGAATTGATTTATTATTATTATGCATCCCTATACTGTTTTTCCCCATCTATTATTTTTTGTTTGATATTAACATAAATTTCCTTTAGTTAGCATTTGTCTGATATGTTTTCCCATCATTTATTTTTAACCTTTCTGTGTCCTTATGGTTTAGTTGTGGTTCCTAAAATCAACATCAGATTTTATTTTTAAATGCAACCTGAGTCTCACACATCCAGTATTGAAGTTCTTTCTTGTTTAATATCCATGAAATGTGACATTATTGTTATTACTGTTGGTGTTGATGTTTTACGAGCTTCTTACCTATTCATTGCTTCTTTTAGTCCGTTCTTTCCACTTGGGTTCAATTTCCTTTTTTCCTTCTTTCTGAAAGTGCACCCTTAAGTGATTCCTTCAGCAAAGCTTTCTGAATGACTTGCTGTCTCACAGCAGAATTTTCTCTACTCAGTGTTCTGGGTTGGTAACAACTTACTGCTTTGCTGAGCTGGTGGGCAGAGTTTTATCAGTTTGGTCCCCATAGTTGAAGCAGTCCTTACAGGGCTTTGGCTTTATGAGGAAGCTCCTGCTTCTAGTCCAAAGCTGTATTTCCTGCCTTTATTGCCTTGCAGCTCCCAGCCTCTAGTACTTATTCTTGGATTTAATATAACTTCTTCATAATATCTCCTACTGTCCAGAAGTTCTATGAGTTTGGAATAGGAAAGTTTTATTTCTGTTTAGATCACCATGACCATAGGATTGGAATCCTAAAGTTCTTTTCCAAACACATATGTTTTTATCTCTAATATGATTTTCAATTACACTATATCTTTGGCCATATTTAGGAAATTAAATACTTGGGCACTTGTTTTTTTTAAACTATTTTCTCCATTTTTCAAGTGAAGCACCTTCTCAATGTTCAGGTATTCATACATTTTTGCTGATAACCTAGAATTCTCCCTACCCCACCCTTCAATGGCCCTCCCTTTCATACCTTTCCATTACCTTCTTATTACATGTCTGGTTTTTAAGTCATTTTCAGCTCTTCACATTGAAAAGTGATATGGAGAACATAGAGTTAAGTGACTGAATGTGGCCCTCAAATACCTCCCTTTAAAAATATTTGTTAGTGTTTTTATTTTTGTAATGTTTACTTATTTTTGAGAGAGAGAGGGAGACACACAGAGAGCGAGCAGGGGAGGGATAGAGAGAGGAGCACACAGAATTTGAAGCAGGCTCCAGGCTCTGAGCTGTCAGCACAGAGTCCAACGCAGGGCTTGAACCCACCAGCTGTGAGATCATGACCTGAGCTGAAGTCAGACGCTCAACCAGGCACCCCTAAATGTTTGTGTTTTAATAGAGGACTGGGAAATACAAAGAACGAGTAAATATTGGCATTGAAGAAGGCTATTATGAGAGATATTTGGGGAACCAATAGTTAAATATTCTCTTCTTGTGCCCATAGACCACATTACCTCACAAACTATTTTGCTATCTCTTTTTAAACATATCTCATCTTCCAAAGAACTCAGTGTCAATTCTTATGGACTTTGATGTAAATAAAACTTCAAAAGTGGGGAAGGGCCAAGATAACAACATAGGGAGCTCTGGAATATCCTTCTTCCCACAGATGCATCTGATGTACAGCTACACATGGAACATTTCCCTCTGAGAGAAATCCAGAAACTAGCTGAATGACTCCTACACATCAGATAACTGAGAAAATACATCAGATGAGTAGGAAAGGCCAAGACACACTCTCACCATAAACCCCACCCCTGGCACAGTGCCATACCATTGAATGGGAAATCTTAACTCCCAGCTTCTTCCTGAGAATCTCAGGGTCTGAATTGCACATCTAGTGCCCCAGCTTTTAAGGGTGCCGCTCAAGGGTTGGGCCCTCCATACACGAATCTCTGAAAGCCAATAGGTCTTGCATCCTCAAGACCCACAGGACCATGGAAAGCAAAGTAGTTTTTAACACGTGGGTGAACATTCACTGTGCTGTCCCCCAGGTCTCAGCAAATACAGAGTAGGCAAAAATGCTCATCTTCCTATCTTTCCTCGGAAGAGGACTGACTAAATACCTTACCATCTGCTGCCTGAGGGTCTGGCTACTAATTTGCCTACAAATAAGGGCCAGCTGCAGTCTTCCACAGAGCCTGGGGGAGTTGCTGTGCACTTTCATTGCCTTCTGCCTCAACCACTAGAATGGTAAAAACCAGGTCGCCAACATCTCTTTTGAAGGAGCTTGTACACATGCCTGGCACCCCAGATTTTTCAGTTGTAGCCTGAGAGTTGGACCTCTGAATTAATTACCTGGCTCTGATAGCTACTGGGCCTTGCATTTATGAATCCCACAGGACTGTGGCAAAGAAGCAAAGAAGTTTTTAAATGAATACAGGAGCACTCCTCCATGGCTGTACACCCAGGCTCAGTTTAGAGGGAGCAGGCAAAAATGCCCATCTCCCAGATTCTCCCTGGAGAGGTTTAACTGGTTAATACACTTTCCCAGGTGCTGCCTGAGGGTCTGGCTTCAAATCAGCCTGCATTTTATGCTAATTGTGATCCTCCTCTTTGGAACACTGACAGGCCTTGGGATACCCTCTAGTACTGGAGCCACCAAGAATAAAGACAGTAGCTGGAAAAATCACAAAGTTTTAGAGACAAGCAGGAGCTCAGGCCAGGCTGACTGACAACATTCCTTTTCTACACAAGACCGGTCTGTAAAGACTAGGAGAAGTGACTGTTTTAGCTAATGTGCGGAAACCAACACAGAAAGTAAAAGAAAATGAGAAAAAGGGGGGAATATGAGATAAATCTCCAGAAACCAATTTTAATAAAATGGAGATAAGTGATTTACCTGATAGAGAGCTCAGAATAACAGTCATAAAGATGCTTACCAAGGGCAGGAAAGCAATGGACGAGCAAAGAGAATTTCACCAAAGAGATAGAAAATATTAAAAAGTACCAAACAGGGGCGCCTGGGTGGCGCAGTCGGTTAAGCGTCCGACCTCAGCCAGGTCACGATCTCGCGGTCCGTGAGTTCGAGCCCCGCGTCGGGCTCTGGGCTGATGGCTCGGAGCCTGGAGCCTGTTTCCGATTCTGTGTCTCCCTCTCTCTCTGCCCCTCCCCCGTTCATGCTCTGTCTCTCTCTGTCCCAAAATAAATAAAAAATGTTGAAAAAATTAAAAAAAAAAAAAAAAAAGTACCAAACAGAAATCATATTGCTAAAGCGTACAACAACTGAACTGAAAAATTCAACAGAGGAGTTCAACAACAGATTAGACAAGTGGAAGAAAAGATTAGTGAACTTGAAGACAGAGAAGTCAAATGTATCCAATAAGAGGAGCAAAAGAAAAGCAAAAAAAAAAAAGTGAAGACAGCTTAAGGGACTTATGGGACACCATCAAATAGACCAATATATGCATTATAGGAGTCCCAAAAGAAGAAGAGAGAAAGAAAGGAATAGAAAGCTTATTTAAAGAAATAATGGCTGAAAACTTACCTAACCTGGGAAGAGAAACAGACATCCAGGTCCAGGAAACCCAAATAATACCAAATAAGATGAAGCTAAACATATCCACATCAATACATACTATAATTCAATTGTCAAAAGTTTTAGATAAAGAATCTTATAAGTAGCAAGAAAAAAAGCAACATACAAGGGAACTCCCGTAAAATTATCAGAGAACTTTTCAGCAGAAACTTTGCGGGGCAGAAGGGAGTGGGATGATATATTTAAAGTGCTGAAAGAACTGCCAATCAAGAATATCTTACCTGGAAAAATTGTTCTTCAGAATGTAAGGAGAGATAAAGATAAAGAATTTAAGGAGAGAGTTTTCCAGACAAACAAAACTGGAAGAGTTCATCACTGCTAGATCAGCTTTATAAGAAATGTTAAAGGAATTCTTCAAGCTGAAATGAAAGGATACTAATGAGTAACATGAAAACATATGAAAGTATCAAACTCACTGGTAAAGGTAAATATATAGTTAAATTTGGAATAATCTAATATTGCAATAGTGATGGATAAAATCATTTATAACTTTAGTTTAAAAGTTAAAAGATAAAAGTATTAAAAATAAATATAACTACAATAATATATTAAGGGACACACAATGTAAAAATATGTACATTGTGACGTCAAGAACATAAAATACGTATATAAATGTGTATGCACATTTTATGTTGTATAAAAATGTAGAGCTTTTGTATGCATTTGAAATTAAGTTATTATCAGTTTAAAATACACTGTTATAATTATAAGATGTTTTATACCTCTTGGTAACCTCTTGGTAACCACAAAGTAAAAACTTATAGTACGTACACAAAAGTAAAGAGGAAGTGATCAAAACATAACTACTAAAGAAAGTGTGAAATCACAAGAGAAGAGAGCTAGAGAGGAAGAAAGGAATGAAGGAACTACAAAAATCCAGAAAATAATTAATAAAATGACAGTAGTAGTCCATTCCTATCAATAATTACTTAAATATAAATGGACTATATTTTCCAATCAAAAAACAGAGTGGCTGAATGGATTATGAAAGAGAAGAGTTAACTCTGTTCTGCCTACAAGAGACTCACTTCAGCCTTAAAGAAACACATAGACTGAAAGTGAAGGGATGGAAAAAGATATTCATGCAAATGGAAACCAATGAAAATAGGAGTGGCTATACATATATCAGAGAAGATAGGTATTAAGCCAAAAATTGTAACAAGAGACAAGATGATGACATAATGATAAAGGGGCCATTTAAACAAGAGTGTATAATAATTGTAAATATTTATACACTCAGTATCAGAACACTTAAATGTATAGAATAAATGCCAACATATCTGAAAGGAGAAATATATAGAATAATAGGGAACTAGTGGATAGATCATTTACACAGAAAGACAATAAGGACATATTTGACTTAAGATATACATTAGAACAGATGGATCTAACAGAACATTCCATTCAACAGCAACAGAATACACATATTCTTCTCAAGTGCACATGGAATATTCTCCAGGAGAGATCATATGTTAGGCCACAAAACAAATCTTAATAAATTTAAGAAGATTGAAATCATATCATGCATCTTTTCTGAACACAATGCCATGAAACTAGAAATTAATTACAAGAAGGAAATTGAAAAATCAACAAATATATGGAGATTAAACAACATACTGCTGAACATTGGGTTAAAGAAGACATCAAAAGGGAAATTTAAAAAAAATGTCTTGAAGGGGCGCCAGGGTGGCGCAGTTGGTTAAGTATCTGACTTCGGCTCAGGGCATGATCTCACAGTTCGTGAATTCGAGCCCTGCATCAGGCTGTGTGCTAACAGCTCAGAGCCTAGAGCCTGCGTCGGATTTTGTGTCTTCCTCTCCATGCCCCTCCCCCACTCACACTGTCTCTCTCTCTCTCTCCCTCAAAATATTTTAAATAAACATTAAAAATTTTTTTTAATTAAAAAAAATATTAAGACAAATAAAAATAGAAACACAACATACCAACACTTTGGGGTGCTGCAAAAGTAGTCCTAAGAATCAAGTTTATAGCAATAAATGCCAGCATTAAGAAAAAAATCTCCAATAAGCAATATAGCTTTCTACCTCAATGAACTAGAAAAATAAGAACAAACTAAGCCCAAATTAGTAGAAGGAAGGGGATAGCAAAGAACAGAGAGGAAATAATGAAATAGAGTCTAAAAGACAATAGAAAAGATGGATGAAACTAGGAGCTGGTTTTAAGAAAAATAAACAAAATTGACAAATCTTTAGTTAGACTAAGAAAAAAATGAAAAAGACTCAAATAAATAAATCAGAAGTGAAAGAGAAGACATTACAACTGATAACACAGAAATACTAAATATCACAAGGAATTACTATGAATAATTATGTGCCAACAAATTAGATAACCTAGAAGAAATGGATACATTCCTAGAAACATACAACTTACCAAGACTGAATCATGATGAAATAGAAAATCTGAATATACTAAGAAAATCTGAATACTGAGGACATTTAATTAGTAATTAAAACTTTTCAACAAAGAGAAGTCCAGGACCAAATGTCTTCACTGTTAAATTCTATCAAATATTTAAAGAAGAATTAATGCCAATCCTTCTCAAACTCTTACAAAAAAATAGAAGAGGAGGGAACATTTCCAAATATATTACAAGGCCAGCATTAACCTGGCACCAAAGCTAGACAAGGACACTACAAGAAAAGAAACCTAAGGGCTAATATCCCTGATGAAAATAGACACAAAAATCCTCAAAAAAATATTTGCAAACCAAATTCAACAGTACATTAAAAAGATCATACACCAAGATCAAATGATATTTACCCCAGGGATGCAAGAATGGTTCAACATATGTAGATTAATAAATTAGATACAACACATTTACAGAATGATGGATAAAAATCATATGGTCTTCTCAATAGATACAGGAAAAGCACTTGACAAAATTTAACATTAGTTTGTGATAAAAACTCTCAACAAGCTGCATATAAAAAGAACGTACCTTGGGGCCCCTGGGTAGCTCAGTTGGTTAAGCATCCGACTCTTGGTTTTGGCTTAGGTCATGATCTCATGGTTTGTGGGTTCGAGCTCTGTGTCAGGTTCTGTGGTGATAGCGTATAGCCTGCTTGCGATTCTCTGCCTCCCTCTCTCTTTGCCCCTCCCCGACTCATGCTTCCTACTCTTGAAATAAATAAATAAACATTAAAAAAAAACCAAGGAACATACCTCAATATAATAAAGACATAGATGACAAGGCCACAGCTAACATTATACTCAGTGGTGAAAAACTGAAAGCTTTCTCTCTAAGATGAGAAACCAGACAAGGATGCTCACTCCTGCCACTTTTTTTTATTATTTTATTTTATAATATTAGAAGTCCTAACCAGAACAATTAGGCAAGAAAAGAAAATAAAAGGCATCCAAATAGGAAAGGAAGAAGTAAAAAATATTTCTACCGATGCCATGATATTATACATAGAAAACCTAAACTCTGCCATAAAACTGTTAGAATTAACAAATGAATTCAGTAAAGTTGTAGGATACAAAATCAATATACAAAAATCATTGTGCTTCTGTACGCTAACAATGAAATATTAGAGAAATAAGCTAGACAGAACAAGACAAAAACTTCATGGTATCACTTTTTGTGGAATTTTTTAAGAAGTCAAAGTCATAGAAACAGGGTAGAATGATGGTTGGGGAATTAGGGGTTGGGAAAATTTGGGGGATGCTGGAAAAAGGGTACAAACTTTCTGCTATAAGATGAATAAGGTCTTAGGATCTAATGCATAACAGTGACTAGTTGATAGCACTGTAATATATAATTGAAATTTGCTAAGAGGGTAGAACCCGGATGTTTTTACCAGAAAAGAAAAAAAAAAAGTAAATATATGAGGTGATATCTTGATAATCTGTTAATTAACTTGATGGTGGGAATCCTTTCACAATGTATACATGTATCAAATCATCACACTGCATCCTTTAAATATATTACAATTTTATTTGTCAATTATACTTCAATAAAGGTGAAAAAAATAAAATCATGTCAGGAGCTATTACCTGGAAAAAAAAAAGAAGATATAAGAGAATTAACACCCTCAGGAGAAACATCAACCAAAGGGGACAGCTCTCAGAGGTCCCAGTAGCAGACTCTTGCCTTGCTTTTCTTTTTTTCTTGTCTCACTACTCCTTCACTCCTGTTTGCTTGGATCATCCCTGAATAAATGCCCTGCATCCAAGTCCCGGTCTAAGGCTTTGCTGGGGGCCCCCAGTCTAAGACATGGCTCTCCTGCAATATTATACTGCGTATATGCAGGTGCAGTTCTTTTTAATTTTTTTTAAATGTTTTTATTTAAAGGGGCAGAGAGTGGGGAGGGGCAGAGAGAGAGAGAGAGAGGGAGACACAGAATCTGAAGCAGTCTCTAGGCTCTGAGCTGTCAGCACAGAGTCCAACGTGGGGCTCAAACTCACAAGCTGTGAGATCATGACCTGAGCCGAAGTTGGACGCCCAACCGACTAAGCCACCCATGTCCCCACGTGTAGTTTTATCACTGATGTGCTTCATGCATCCAGAGAAAAAGTATAGTATTCTTTTTAAACACTATACAAATGGTATCATACCATTAAAAAAAAACACACCTTAAAATGGAAATAATCATCTTCCTAAAAGGAAAGCTTCTCTCTTCCTTTGATTGTTTTCTCCATTCTTTCTCAAAACAAACCAAAATTAAAACAAAACAAAAAAAAATGAACAAAACAACCCAAATCAAAACAAACACCACTCATAATCAAAACACCCTATTTCCACAAAAATATCTTAAACCTGTAACTCAAGGTGACATCACAAAATGGTGAAAATTGTAGTCTAGATGTAGAATAATATCTGGGCCAGCACTCATCATAGCATACCTATGAAGCCTATTTCAAAGGGAATGAAAAAGGAAGTTGCATTTTAGTATATGAAAGGCTAAGTATGTGGGGTCTGTCATATTTGTGCATCTAAATCTAATGGGAAATTAAGTAATTCTATAGCTGTACACTGTCAGGAGTTCATCATATGAGAGAATGAAGATGTTTAAAGGAGAACCTTTAGGATTATGCTAGAAAATGTTCCTAAATGTGTAAATGCCTAATTTGGCTACTATTCCTTAAAAAATCAAGCTCCAGTCAGAAGCTGCATCCAGGCTTCGATGTTGAAATTATTATCTCCTGCTGGTCAAGCTGTGACACAGCCAAAGCTATGGCGTAGCTTCTTCACTTAATTCTCAGTGAGCCCTTTCTTTCCTCTTGTGGTGGCATGACATTTAAATTTCAGCTCCTTCATATACACTTATGTACACTGTAAACCATTAGGAATCTCAGAGCAGATGAGGGCAAGAAATATACTTACTTCGGTCTCTGCCATTATATTTAGAGCATTAGGTAATGAGTATCCTAGTAAAGTCATCAGAGGACAACCAGATTACTTGGGATAATAGTTGACAGGTAAGGGACAGGTTAAGAATAACAGACAGATAGTGGATGATAGGAGTTGTAGAACAGTTTGTAGAGAATATCTTTATTTATAAATACCTCCAATAGCACTGCTAGTGATAATAAAGAAGTAAGGCGGTAATGTTAATAAATGGGTAAAAAATCATTTCAAATTAGCACATTTGTCATTTAGAAACAATGTTTGTATAACAATGGTTCATTCCCAACAGTAGGGGTTAACAGTTAATTGTCTATCTTTTCAGAAGCTTTTAATGAATAGGTACATACAAGCACCTACAAGCATTTCTTGAATACTGTACATAAAAAGTCATACAACTTGATCATAAACATTTTTCCATATCAGGTCATATAGATCTTTTAAATTCCATTTAACCATTGCAGAATGTTGTGGGAAGTACTTTATTCAACTAGTCTCCTACTGATGAACATTTACATAGTTATAATCCTCACATTTCCCTAAGCCTGCAACAATGTTTGTTATTCGTGTGGCATTTTATACAAGTGTGAATATATATGTAGGATAAATTTATAGAAAGTAGAATTGCTGGATTAAAATTTATGTATATTTTGAACTTTTCATTCAAACAATAAATTTCATTCAAACAATACATTTCTTAAAGTCAAGTAGTATGTGCATTTTATCTTTCAGAAATGTTCCAATTTATATTCCTGAAAAATACGGCAAACTAGGTAATCTGAATACTTCCCCTCCCACAAAAGAAGACACCTGAAATATTAAACAATGTGTAACAAATAGTTCATCTGTAAAGCTAGGGTTGCAAAAAAGTAAGGCAAATCCCTGGGGACCGCAAATGAAGAAGAAGCTGAAAGCCAAGGAAAGAAGCAGGTGGTGAAGCCACTGATGCCCAGGGGTATTTGCTGTTGCAGGTAAGCAAGATGCTCAGTGTTTAACAGCCGCATGAAGATAAGACTTTGTGCTCAGCGCATGGAGAATCAAGGGGAAACAAGGGCCCTCACATGAAACGAATCCTTAAGTACTACATTGGTCATGAAAAGATAGACTAGAAAACAAAACAGTAAAGGGAGATAATAAAGCAAATTCTCTGACTTGGCCTGGTAATACAGTGGGTAATACAGTGTCTCTTGGGAATGTATAACCAGAGGTCTGTCCTCAAACAGATTAGGGGTTCTAATATATACTACGTTGGGCACCCTGGGTGCCTAACAGAAGCAAATGCAAATCTTCTGTGAAGACTAATGTCTTTAGCCCAGACTGCACAAAATTCCTATGGATATAAGGCTTGATTGAACATAAATTGATAATGAGACTTGGATCATATGGGAAGAAACAGATTTTCATGTATGATGCAAGCAGAGAAAACAGCAATGATTAGACCTTTAGTATCTTCAGATAATCAAGCCATCATATAGTGAATAGAAAATGAGTTCTATATTTTTAGATGATAAGGAAATAATATCAGAAGTAAGATATAACTAAGAATACACACATAGCATAACCAAGACCTACTAGAGTTTTGAAAAACAAAGTAGAACTTCTAAAAATAAAAAATACGAAATTGAATTTTAGAATGGAATAGAAGGGCTATATAAGAAGATTAGACTCAGCTGTCACTATTTGCAGATGACATGATACTCCACATAGAAAACCCCAAAGTCTCCATCAAAATATTGCTAGAACTAATACATGAATTCAGCAAAGTCACAGGATATAAAATCAATGTGCAGAAATATGTTGGATTTCTATGCACTAATAAGGAAGCAGCAGAAAAAGAAATCAAGGAATTGATCCCATTTGCAATTGCACCAACAACAAGATACCTAGGAATAAACCTAACTAAAGAGGTAAAAGATCTGTACTTGAAAACTGTAGAACACTTACGGAAGAAATTAAAGAGGACACGAAGAAATGGAAAAGCATTCCATGCTCATGGATTGGAAGAACAAACATTGTTAAAATGTCTATACCACCCAAAGCAATCTACACATTTAATGCAATTCCCATTAAAATACCACCAGCATTTTTGGCAGAACTAGAGCAAAAAATTCCGAAATTTGTATGGAACTGCAAAAGACCCCAAATAGCCAAAGCAGTCCTGAAAAAGAAAAATAAAACTGGAGGCATCACAATTCCGGATTTCAAGCCATATTATAAAGGTATGGTCATCAAGACAGTAGAGTACTGGCACAAAAACAGACACGTAGATCAATGGAACAGAATAGAAATGGACCCACAAGTGTATGGTCAATTCACTTTCGGCAAAGCAGAAAAGAATATCCGATAGAAAAAAAAAGACAGTCTCTTCAATGAAAGGTGTTGGGAAAAACTGGATGGCAACAAGCAGAAGAATGAAACTGGATCACTTTCTTATACCATACACAAAAATGAATTTAAAATGGATGAAAGACCTAAATGTGAGGCAGGAAGCCATCAAGATCCTACAGGAAAACACAGGCAGCAACCTCTTTGACCTCAGCCTGACTAACTTATTACTAAACATGTCACTGAAGACAAGGGAAACAAAAATAAACATGAACGGTTGGGACTTCATCAAGAGAAAAAGCTTCTGCACTAGAAAAGAAATAATCAACAAACCTAAAAGGCAGCCTATAGAATGGGAGGAGATATTTACAAATGCATATTGGATAAAAGGTTAGAATCCAGGGGCGCCTGGGTGGGTCAGTTGGTTAAGGGGCCGACTTAAGCTCAGGTCATGATCTCGCGGTTCATGGGTTTGAGTCCTGCCTCGGGTTCTTTGCTGACAGCTCAGAGCCTGGAGCCTACTTCAGATTCTGTGTCTCCTCCTCTCTCTGCCCCTCCCCTTCTCATGGTCTGTCTCTCTCTGTCTCTCAAAAAATGAAAAACATTAAAATTTTTTTTAAAAGGTTAGAATCCAAAATCTATAAAGAACTTATCAAACGCAACACCCAAAAAAGAAATAATCTAGTGAAGATCACTCAGATGGAATATTACTCAGTCATCAAAAAGAATGAAATCTTGCCATTTGCAATAATATGGATGGAGCTAGAATGTATTATGCTAAGCTAAATAAGTGAGAGAAAGACAAATACCATATGATTTCACTCATATGTGGAATTTAAGAAATAAAACCGATGAACATATGGGAAGGGTAAGGGAGAGGAAACAGACTCTTAAGAATAGAGAACAAACTGACAATTGATGGAGGGAGGTGGGGATGATGGGTATTAAGGAGGACAGTTGTGATGAGCACTGGGTGATGCATGTAAGTGATGAATCACTGAATTCTCCTGAAACCAATATTGCACTGTATGTTAACTAAAATTTAAATTTAAAAAATTCCCATTGAAAAAAGAATTAAAAAAGGAGAAAAAAAGAATTAGCAAACTGGAAAGATCTAAAAGAGGTACCCAAAGTGTAGCACAAAGTTATGAGGGTGGAAAATATGAAAAATATTCAACCTGTGAACATGAAAAGGACAAAGATATCTTGTATTGGCATTCTAGATGGAGAAGAGAATGTGGGGGGGGGGGATTAGAAATGTTTGAAGAGATAATAGGTGAGAATTTTCCAGAATAGGTAAAAGACTTGACTTATCTGATTCACGAAACATAATAAATTCCAAATTCTCCCACTGCACTTTAGCATAAATAACATATTTTTATGAAATATAACTACTCTCAGGGCGCCTGGGTGGCTCAGTCGGTTGAACGACCAACTTCAGCTCAGGTCATGATCTCACGGTTTGTGAGTTCGAGCCCCGCATCGGGCTCTGTGCTGACAGCTTAGAGCCTGGAGCCTGCTTCAGATTCTGTGTCTCCCTTTCTCTCTGCCCCTCTCCCGCTCATGCTCTGTCTCTCTCTGTCTCAGAAATAAACATTAAAAAAAAAAAAGAAATATAACTACTCTCCACAACCAAAAATTTATGAGATTGTTTTAAATTTTGCAAATATCTTTCATGTCTGTCTGGCTTAATAGAAAAAGGCTAGATTCTCATATCTGCTTCTGATTTCAATCTGTTTTGATATCACATATCATATAGCCTCTGGAAAACTCTCAACTTGTGAGAGGAGAATGAAAAAGATGAATCATGTCTTAATATTATTACAAATATAGTTTTGACCTTGTGGAACTTCTGAGGGATTATCCAGTTTCCTTAAGATCTCTGGAGCACACTTTGAGAATCCCTAATTTAGAGTAAGTTCATGTTTGATAAACTTGGTGTTACAAATTTTAAAAAAGGAATATTCTACGCATACACACATACACATTCCAAATGTGCTCTACCTGAATCATGGTTTTTCAGGGAATTAGTATACAATAAAATCCGCTTGGATCTGAAACGAGACTTGAGGGTTTAATTTCATCTCTCTTCCATGATTCAGAGGATACTTTAGGGTCCCGCAAAGTCATCTTTATGAACGTTAGGTACATTATGTTGGTAGGTGCTGAAGTCTTGGGTTATACCAAATGGGGTTTTTTGTTGTTGTTTGTTTTGGTTAATAAGATGGTAGATGGACCACTTGTTACCATAGTGTGATTGAGTGATATGTGTGAAAGATGAATATGAGTCTCTGTTACATAATCACAAAACTTCTCAATAAGCAGAAGACAAAATAAGCCTTCAGGAGACCAAGACAATGGTGTTTCAGAATCATAAGGAAACTGGTACAATGGATGTAGAAGCACTGACTCTGGAGGCCAATGGAGGATAATTGGAGGATATTTTTCAATTGCCTGGGAAAAGTCTCATTTACACAGCTTGAGTTAAATTTTGCCATCAAATTTTCCTGAACTAATCTCCATCTGATGTTTCTCATTTCCACTTTTATATCATTAAAGAGATGGCCCCCATCTGAATCCGTTAAGGGATCAGATTCTTGTGCTCTGTCACTCTTGTCCACATTGAACAAGTACGGTCCATGTGGTTTTCCTTTCTTATTTATCTCATTGTATAAAACCTAAGATTCAAGGCGTTATTTCAATAGTGCCCAAGAGAAGGACAGCTATGATAACCTATTAGACCTCAGATATCTGAATTTCAATTAAAAAGACTAACATTTTCTCTAAATAGAATCCACAAGGCTTAATTCAAATTCATTTTTGCTGAGACATAGATATTAGAAGATTAGCTGGCCAATCTTTAACATGGGACACACTGTGACTTTCAAAGCGATGAAAAGGATTAGAAATTGTTTATTCTTCACCTCATTACAAAAAGGATATGAGATAAAAGAATGATTTGTTTCCAGTAGAATTTCATTCATTATACAATATAATGAGTACCTTCTGGGTACAAGGCACTTTGCTAGGCTCTGGTTTGTAAAGATAAATCAGAAATAGTCTTTGCCTTCACAGCCCACTAGAGGAGATATACCTATAAATGAGAGTTGATTTAGAGTGTGGTAAGATTTACAATAAAGATATGTATAAGGTATATTTATGCACGAAAAGTGGTATATTCTGCTTAAGGAATTAGAAAAGGCTTTATCTTTTTGCTGGTTTTGAAGAATAAGTTGGAGTTTTCTAAGCTATCAAGGAGAGTACGAGCATTCTTGGCAGAAAGGACTATATGTGCAAAACCCTTGCATGTCTAGGCATGGCAAGTAATTCAGTTTCGCAAGGCTAGGGTGAAGCGTGAAGAAGAGGAGTTGGAAATGATGTTGGAGAGTGGGTAGAAATCAGTTCATCAAGCATCTGTAGCCAAGCTAGGGAACTTGAACTTTATCACACAGGTCTCTGGTTTTCCATATATGTCTTAGGACACCAGGGGATTCACAGAGATGCCTGAGGTGTTGGTGGGAATGCAAGCAGGTGGGGAGTTCCTATCCTGCTTCAGTAGGAACCATGCAGCTTTACATGTGAGCATGCTTTAAGCTGGACTTCGTTTTGTTTTTTTTTTTTTCCAACAATTGGTTATTGAGAACATACCACATGCCAGGTCTTGTGCTGACATACAGACAGTTCATGGCCTCCTGATGTAGAAAATATTTCTTTCAAAAAAGTTTGAAATCTACAGGTGTAATTAATGGGGAAACCACTGTAGGATATCAAGCAGGAGAGTGATATAATCAGGTTTGCTTCTTAGAAATCTCACTCTGGTTGGAGTTTGTACAGTTGGTTAGAGAGCAGAGAAGCTGGGCAGAAAACGAAAGCATAAAATTGGTAGCACTGGAGGTGTATTGGATATGTGGCATCTTAGGGTAAACCCCAGACTCTGACTCAGATGAATGTGTCTACTACAGGGAGGCTAGGAGAATGAGAAGGGAGCTGAGGAAAGTCTGTGGGGCTTGTAGGGAGATTTTGGAAGAGGATGAACCAGTTAAAGACGCTGAGAAGGGAGGTGGGAGGACAGAGGGGATTGAGAGAAAGCTGAACCAGGAAACTGTGCTACCAGAGAGCCTTGGAGACTTTCAAGAGGGGAGAGATCAGCAGTGTCCAGAGCCTCAGGAAGACCTCATGAGATAGACTGAGAAATCCTCTCTTGATTTGTCGGATGGAGAGGCTTGGGAGACTTCCACAGGATCAGTTTCAGTGGAAACCAGATTGCAGTGGGCTGAGAAGTGAGTAAGTGGCAAGGAAGTGGAGACAGTGAGACTAGACATTTTCATGAGAATGGCTGTGAAGGCAGAAGGAGAGAGAGCATGGTTGCCAGAGAAAATGCTGGGGTGGGAAGTATGAGTTTATGAATATGCGCAGCAGAGGAATCCAGAAGAGTAGAAAATGGAAGATAATGCTGTGTGTGTGTGTGTGTGTGTGTGTGTGTGTGTGTGTGTGTGTAACTGCTAAGGGAGGTTTCTGAGAATGTGGGAGGGAACTAGTCTCTAGCATAGGTCTTTATTGAGAAGCCTTAAATATCTGAGGATTTAGTAGGAATATTTTCAGCACATATGTGTACATGTATCTGTGTATTCACCTATTTGAGGTATTTGGGGGGCAAGTTTACTGAGAAAACACTGAAAATAAATTTCAGCTTTATCAGTATACTGGAGGATTTGGGGCATCAAGGAGCTGTGGAATCCAAATCATGACTTTTTAGTTATTAAATTTGCCTATTTAGGACAGTCAAATTTTGGAACAACAGAGCCACCTTTGTTGAATTTGTTGATATCTTTGTTGATACCTTAATTATTTGTTCTGGAGTGCTCAGGAAATGCATATGTTTTTGTCACTGGAGACTCCTTAAGAAACTCTTCCCACTTTCACCTTTTTCCATCCCTTTATCCTTGTTGGCTCTGAGTTTTCCATGAGTCACCCAAAGCTGTTTCCCCTCCCTTGTTAATACACCTTATAACATTCCATAGTGGTTTTTCATTTGCTGCCTCTGGATCATCTACTTCTTAGATGAAATATTATTTTCTATTCCACAACTGGATTCTATCAGAGATGCTGGTGACCTTCTGAGCCAAACCAGATGTGTGAAGTTATTAGCCTTTGGGGATGACTTTAAAATAAGAAATGGCATTGTATTCTCTAAATAGTTGTTGTTGATTCCGTACTTTAAAAATGTATCATGGATATATAATAACCCATTAGCTGTCATTTGCTATCATCCTGCCTGTAGGGCTTGTGGTGAGGGAAACGGATGGCAAGGTTAGGTTGACACAAAGCTCTAAATGGGACAGGGGCCCTAAAAGCCTGTATTTTTTCTTGAATTTGCTCCTAATTTCCGTGATGGGGGTGGGAGAAATCTAATAAATCCCACTATGTGTCAGGTTCTCACTCTGCAGAAAGGAGAGTAATGCAGCATCCACAGGTGTTTCATAGGGGAATGCAATACTTATTTAGCAATTAAGAGGAAGTTTAACGTAATATCATAAAATGTCCCTGAGAGTTGGGCTTGTTAAAGCAGGAAGTGGCCCTTGGGGAGAGCTTCACCTGGCACAAGCTTCACCTGGACACAGTATTTATTAATGATTATGAGAGTCACTCTGGGTCTCCCAGGCAGGGACAGACTTGGTTCCTAAGGTGTTTTATAGGTTTTGACATTGACTTTGGTCTAAAGACATATAAATCTCTGGCTGTTATCTTCTTCCCACTTTAATTTACCAAAAGAAACATGTTCCTGGTTTATTCAGCGCACCAACTCTCTCCACCCCTGGGAACTCCTCCTGAGCATGTGCCATGACCATTTCCGGTCTGTATTCACTGATTTTATGTTGCCAACAGTAACTGACTTAGCTGCCACTGCTAGGCCACCTTTCTTGTCACCTGTCTTGGTTTTTATTTTTCCCCAAACCTATAGAATATATTTTCTCTAAACAGCACCGAAAGGCTAGATTGTCAAAAGGAAGTTGACAAAAGCATGCTGTGCTACACACTGTGGAAGGAGCTAATCAAAGCAGCTTTTTAATTGCTATAGTAATGATTTAGATGTGCAAAAAATACTAAAGTTAAATTTACATGACTAATTAATTAAGCAAAGCTCACAATTGACAAACATAATTAGCACATCCAAAATTGAAACCACATCCTGGTTCTCTTGGAGCCAAAAAAGACAACGTGAAACACTCAAAATCCCCTTCCTTTCACTCGCTGTAGGTCTCATTGCCAATTCTCATATTTAGGTTTGTTATGCATGGAACATAGTTAATTGCAAAACATTCATGAGGATCTTACTTCTTTTTTTTTTTAACAGAGACTTCTCATGAGTTTTGGCCTAGTCCATCTTTTAGCAGCTGAATTTTATCTGGTAGAGTGGATATATTCTCAAATAGGGAAAAAGTTATCTGTCTATTCTGTTATCTATCTTCCACCTATTCATCTATCTTTCCATAAATTATCAGCTTGTATGGTGCATAGATATCTTATGTGGGCAAGTGGTTTTATCTAGAGGTACTGAAGACTATGTAATGGTAGGTCAAGTTACCACGAAGCTCTATCAGTGACGATACATACAGCTTTCCGTGGCAAATTCTTGAGGTACCAAATTAAGTCAGAGTCTCCTGGAGTACTTGCTGAGCCAAAGTCACACTGGGTTCTGAGGAAGTAGAGAAACTATCCTTCCTCCAACTCTCTCGTGCTCATCCACTGTGTGATGTGCTGTGTTATCTGGCTACCAGAGTAGAATTACTGTGTTTAGAGTAACATAGGGGAGAAGTCATTTCCCCTGTAGGCTAGATGTACCCTTCCTCTTTTTATAAAGACACCTCAGTTGGACTGAAGGCCAGTATCTAGGTCGGGCACTGTATTTTGTTCCCCACTGTGAACCCTCAAATGAACCCGTGAAACCAAGTCCTTGTTCTTAAGCAATCACAGCACAACAATGGTGGCAAACCTCCACTCATGCAAATTGGCCCTTGAGTGCCCATCCACCAGGGCAACACTGTTCACGCATTTATTGAACTAGTACTTATGGACTACCTGCTTTGTGCAAGATACTATTCTAGACACAGGCCACAGCCTGTCTGAAGCCAGACTGGACCTCTGCCAGTCGCATGTGTGCATCCATTGTGTAGGTGTACACACAGATCTTTATGTGTAGAACTTCATTTCCTTTTAACGCCATCTATTCTGATTTTGTGTAGCTAGTAAGAACTTTTCATCCTTCATACATTGATAGCAAGAAGCGTTCGTTATATGATTGGAGCACCTGGGTGGCTCAGTCAGTTAAGCATCTGACTCTTGGTTTCAGCTCAGGTCATGATCTCATGGTTCATGAGTTTGAGCCCTGCGTCGGGCTCTGTGCTGTTGGCGTGGAGCCTGCTTGTGTTCCTCTCTCTCCCTCTCTCTCTCTCTGCCCCTCCC
The DNA here is from genome assembly GCF_028018385.1 of Neofelis nebulosa. Classification (NCBI taxonomy): domain Eukaryota; kingdom Metazoa; phylum Chordata; class Mammalia; order Carnivora; family Felidae; genus Neofelis; species Neofelis nebulosa. The sequence continues at coordinate 33,656,123 of NC_080798.1, read as the reverse complement.
CTGCTCATGCTGTCTCTCCAGATAAATAAATTAACAACAAAAAAAGAAACATTATATGATTACTATTGTGAAAACTTTCAAAAATGCAAAAAACTGCTGAGGGCAACACTGGGTAATATTAATATTAATATATATAGTTATATGTGTATTATATATAATATTTCTATTGTTGTTCTTGAGCTTGGTCCATTTTACTCTATTTACATCTAGTTCATTTTATCTACTATATATTATTCCTTTCTGTGAGTATACCTCAATTTGTCTCTCCTTTTTCTTCTTGTGGCTATTTAGTGTCTTTCCACCTTTTTCCTATTACAAGCAATGCTGAAGACTATTTATTATACATGTAGGTGAGAGTTCGCCTAAAGTCTGTACCTGCAAAGTGGAATTATTAGGCTGAATATTATGCACATTTTCCAATATTAGACATTGTTCTCCAAATGGCAAGGAGATTTTGTCAGCAATATAGGAGTCCTTCTTCCATATCCTTGCCAATGCTTGTCACTTGCAGACTTTGAAAATTTTGTCAGCCTGATGAGTTTCCTTGATTAGCACCCTTTCACATGTGCCAACTGAGCACCTGAAATGTGGCTAGTCTGCATCATGCTGTATATCTAAGAAAACCTGCAGACTTTGAAGATTTAATATGAAAAAAAGTAAAATAACTCACTGATAATTTTTTATATTGATTGTATGTTGGCATGATAATTTGGATATACCAGATTAAATAAAATGTATTGGTTAATTTCTCCTTTTTTTTAATTGCTTTTTTTTAACATGCCTACTAGAAAATTTTAAAATGCATATGTGGCTCTGAATACATTCCTGTTTGTCAGCACTGCTGTAGAAACCCCAGTATAATGTTGAATAATCATGGTGAAAAGTAACTTCCTGTTTCACTTGTGACTTCAGTGGAAATCCTCCTGAAGATTCACCTTTTTTTCTGATGTTTGTTCTTGGTGTTTTGCAGTGATTTTGTCAGACTGAGGAGGCTCTCTTCCCCCCATACTTGCTGAGGGTAATTACAGTGGATGAAGCTTAAATTTTGTTGCTTTGACCACATCCATTAGGATGATCATGCCGTTTCTTCATTTAATCTTTCAATAAGGTCAACTATGTTGATTGATTTTTTTTTCTTTTTTTTTTTTCAACGTTTTTTTTTTTTCAACTTTTTATTTTTTTATTTTTTTTTTTTAATTTTTGGGACAGAGAGAGACATAGCATGAACGGGGGGCGGGGCAGAGAGAGAGGGAGACACAGAATCGGAAACAGGCTCCAGGCTCCGAGCCATCAGCCCAGAGCCTGACGCGGGGCTCGAACTCACGGACCGCGAGATCGTGACCTGGCTGAAGTCGGACGCTTAACCGACTGCGCCACCCAGGCGCCCCTGATTGATTTTTAAAAATAAAAAAATTTAAATATGGAAACATCTGAGATAAATGTACCTGGCCATTTTGTACTCTTTTATACCCCTACTAGATTTCATGTTTAACTTTTTTTTTTTTTTTACTTAGGAATTTTCCATGTATAGTCATAGATAACATTGCTTTATAATATTGATTTCTTTTTTACTCAGTTGGTACCAATTTCACAAGACAACTGCTGCTGCGAATAATCAGCATTTATTGAGCCCTTACCAGTGCCAGGGGCTTCATATGTATACTCTCACTGACTCCCCACACCAAACTTGTAAGGTAGATTCTATTATTATCCCCATTTTATAGAAGAAATTCAGATACAGAGGGGATAGTTAGTTTGGCAGATGGTGGCACTCCATTTTGGGCAAAGTGCTGGACTAGATATCCTAAGAAACCTTCCTGATAGGAAATCTACAGATGTTTAATAAAATATTTTTTTAATATTAAGATGAATTTTAAAGCTGGGAAAACAAGTAAGGGAAGTCCTTAGATTCCCTGGTAGTTTTCATCCTTTGAACTTCAATTTTAATAGACCCTTGATGGGGAAAAGAAGAGAGAGCTGAGGTCCCTAGCAAGGTGGGGAGTTAGATTGAAGACCTCCAAGATAAATCTAGGACCCATACAGTGATTAAATTGGAAAACACATCACCCCTTCTGCATTTTTTTTTTTTTTTTGAGAGAGAGAGAGAGAGGAGGGAGCAATGAGCGAGCGGTGGGGCGGGGGGGGGGGGAGAGAGAGAGAGAGAGAAAATCCCAGGAGGGACAGAGGGAGAGAGAGAGAGAGAGAGAGAGAGAGAGAGAGAGAGAGAGAAAGAAAGAGAAAGAAAGAGGGAGAAGCGGGGCTTGAGTTCACCTCAAGTGGAACTCAAACTCATGAACCGTGAGATCATGACCTGAGCCAAAGTCAGATGCTTAATGACTGAGCCACCCAGGTGCCCACCCCCTCTCCATCCTTAAGATGGGCAGAAAGGCAATTTGCTTGTCTAGGCCATGGCTGTAGGTGAATGGGCTGGGAGAGAAGAGGGGAAAAGGTCCAGGTTGGTATTGCTACATCCTCTAAGTTTTGAAAGAGCTCTTTCAAAGAACAAATATTTTCACTGGCTTTGGTTCTAAATCTTTTACAATTCCCATTGTAATTTTTTCTTTAACATTTGACTATTTAAAAATGCAGTTTTCATTTCCAAATAGTATAAGGGTGTTTTTAGTTTTACTCTCTTTTATTTCTTATTCGTAATTTAATTGAACAGTGGTCAGAGAATGCAAACTGTATGCTACTGATTTTTTAAATTTTGTTGAAACTTCCTTTGTGACTTAATGGTTAATTTTTGTAACTATGCCACATATACATGAAAAATGTAGTGTTCTCTTAATGATCTGTACTATACATCATGTTTGTTAATTGTGTTGTGTGATTCTCTGTCAGACTTGTCTATCAGTGTCTGAGAGAGTTAACGTTAAAATCTCCTACTATGAATGTGGATTATCCAATTTTCTTTGTAATTCTTTTTTTTTTTTTTTTGCTTATATACACCTAAGCTCTACTAGTAGATGCATACAAGTTCATGATAGTTATATTTTTTTCCAGACTTCAAAAAGTCATTTTAGAATGAAGCTCTTTATCTCTGTTAATGTTTTAGCCTTAAATTCTGTTTTATCTATGATCACAATTGCTCACTCAAAATCTTTTGCTTAGTATTTTCCTGGGCTATCTTTCTCCATCTCTTTATTTTCTTTATTTGTTTTATGTATGTCTCTTGAAAGTTTCTCATTGCTGATGTTACTCCTTTATCCACAAAGTAACTTGCTTAGCTGAGTTTAATCAGTTTCCATTGATTGTGATTAATGACATAGTTGGACTTATTTCTACCACCTTATGTTATTTTTTATTTACCAAGTTTTATCTACTTAAAAATAATTTCTTGCTCTACTTTGGATTTATGCATTTTTATTATTCTTTCCTCAACCTCTACTCCAGGAGTTTGAAAATTTTAGATTCTATGTTTAAATTTTTTTTTTTTTTTTACATTTTTAACGTTCACTTTAAGCTCTCTGCCCAAAGTCTATGACTCTTCAGTCATTCTCTTCTCCTTCTGAACAAGACAAGAAATTTATCAGGGCTTTAATTACCCAAAGAATCCTTTCTTCAATCTGCCATTTTATTGTTGGTTTTATCAGTTTTTAAATTAAGGCAAAAAATTAGTCGTTGTTATGATTATTATTAGCAATCAATATTTATATAGATTTACCAATACATTTTGTTAATTTCTTTGCCAGGTGTGTTCCTTATATCCCACTCCTTCCTTCTGGGTTCAGTTTTCTTCTTGCTGAGGGATATCCTGTTGAGACCTACTGCAGTCAGAATGACACTGGTTTTGCTCCATATACAGTTCTCGTTATTTTCGCTTTTCTGCTTGGAAGCTATTTCCCTACCATCTGCTGGTGTCAATTCACCCATGAGAAGCCTGCTTTCAGCCTAATGACTGCTTCTTTGTAGGTAATCTGTCTTCTCTCCTGGTAGCATTTAGGATTTTCGCTTTATCCCTGCTGTTCAGAATTTTCACTATGGTATGCTTAGATGTGGATTTATTTTTGTTATTCTGTCTTGGCAGTTGATGTAAACATTCACTCTGAGGACTTGAGACTTTCTCTCCTCCTCAGCTTGGAAAATTCTTAGCCATTCTGGGCTCTTATATCTTCCAATGATGCCTCTTTGATTTGTTCTTTGCCTCTTTACTCCTTCCTCAATTCTCTGCATTTGGAATTATGTGAGGTAATTCCTTTATCTTTTAATACTAGTTATATCTTTATTTTGACAAGATCTCAAATTTATGCATGCAAGTTAAGTACCAGTAATTTCCTTTTCACCAATTTGAGAATACGTTGCTAACCTGATGTCCCGTTACCCCTGAATACTTCAGTGTGTGTTTCCTACATGTGAGGGTGTTCTGCTATATGACTGCATTGCAGTCATCAAAATCGGGAAATTAACACTGACATATTACTACCTTATAATCCTCAAACCATTCCACTTTCTCTGACTGTACCAATAATGTCCTGTATAGAAAATGGTTCCAGTTCAGAAACATGTTGACATTTAGCTGTCATGTCTCTTCGGTTTCCTTCATTCTCCCAGGTGTTCCCCGGTCTTTCCTTGACTTTAAATATCCTGATTCTTCTGAAGATTTAGAGACCAGTTATTTTGTAGAATGTCCCTCAGTTCAGGTACGTCTGATGTTTCCTCATGATCGGGTTTAGATCGTGCATTTTGGCAGGAATATCACAGAAAAGGTGTTGTGTCTCTTTGCTGATATGTCTTACAAGTTGTGCTGGAACCTTTGATCATGTAGCTAGGTTGGTATCTGCCAAGTGTCTACACTTTAAAAAAGTTCATATCTTCCCCTTTGTAATTAATAAGTATCTTTTGGGGGAGATACTCTGTGCAAATATCTTGTTTCTCATTTGCTCAATAATTTTAACATCCATCAATAGTTCTTGCTGCTGCAAGTAATGTTCCAGTGTTTGCCTACTGGAGATTTTCTTTTTCTTTTTAATGTTTATTTATTTTGAGAGGGAGGGTGGAGGGGCAGAGAGAGAGAGGGGGAGCCAGAGGATCCAAAGCAGCTCCGCACTGACAACAGAGACCCCCATGCAGGGCTTGAACTCATGAACGGTGATATCACGACCTGAGCCAAAGTCGGATGCTTAACCGACTTAGCCACCCAGGCGCCCCTGGAGGTTTTCTTATTTTCCCCTCATTCCTTCTGCATTCATTAGAGTTCTACTGTAAGGAGGAGCCGGACGTTCTCCTCTGTTTATTATTTGTTTTTATTTTTGCTTTCTAAATACACTTAAAAAATGTATTGTGGTAGAATATATATAACATAAAATTTACCATCTTAACTACATTTAAGTGTACAATTCTGTAGCATTAAGGGCATTCACATTGTTGTGCAACCATCACCACCATCCATTTCTAGAAACTTTTTCATCTTCCCCAACTGAAACTCGGTCCCCACTAAACATCACCTCCCCATTCCTGCCTTCACCATTTTACTTTGTGTCCCTGAAATTTACTCCAAAAATGTCATAGATGAGGAATATTACAGTGTTTGCCTTCTTGTAACTAGCTTATCCCCTGTTTAATTCTGATTATTTATCTAGACTAATATGGTCTCATGAGTATTTATTGTATATTCTGTGGGTTATAATCCATTACTATTTTTTTTCCATTACTATTATTATTATTGTCCTTTTGTTGCTCAAATTGTCCCAGCTTTGGTTATTAAGAGCTCCTTCAGGTTGGCTTCTGTGTCCTTTTAATAGGTCCGTTGCTTTTTTGAGCACTTCGTTACTTTCTGACACATCAGCATTCAGGCTCATCTTGTATTTTCCCTATCCCAGCTGTAGAACTGACCACTTTTCCAAGGAGCCCAGGTCCCCTTCATTGGAGAATGTTACTTAGAAACCAGGGCCTGGGCACTAGGTGTCTGTGCCTGAATGACCGAGCGCCATTTTTTTCTTGGCTCTCTATCAAGTGGACAGATCTAAGAAGTGTGTGTGTGTGTGTGTGTGTGTGTGTGTGTATGATTTATTTCTGTATGTATCCACCTGTATGTATATTAAAATCCATGAGTTCATGCTGATACCTCTGATTACAATTTAACACCACATTGTTCTAGCCTTTTGCTTTTCCTGAATTGTAGCTTTTTTCTGTGACAGTTGGAAACCTGACTTTCATTATCCACAGTATATATAATACCATAAAACTTTACCATGGTTCTGAGAGTCAACGTTACATAAAAAGCTGTATTCAGAGAAATATTGCTCCCCCCATCCTTACTACCTGTTCCTCTGCGCCCTTTTTTCTTCTGCCTTTTCTATTCCACCAACAACCACAAAGTAACTATGCTCATTGGTTACTGGTCTATCCTTCCTGTATTCCTTTTGTACAAATAAGCAGATACATATTTTCCTACATTCCCGTCTTTCTTAGATGAAGGATAACATACTGTAGATATTCCCTTTGTACTTTGATTTTTTTTTTTTTGGCTTAATAGTTTGTTCTAGAAATCCCTACATATCAGTTCACAGAGATCTTCCTTTTCCTTGTTTGCTGCTGCATGTAATGCAGTACTCCATTGTGTGATGTACCACATTTTTTTCAATTAGTCTCCTGTGTATGGCATTTAGATTGTCTCTAATATTTTGCAATTACAATATTGCAATGAATAATCTTGTCAGTCTGTATTCTTGTATTATTGGAGATCTGTCTTTATGCTAGAATCCTAGAAGTGGAATAGTCAAGTCAAAAGATATGTGCATGTGTACTTTTGTTAGATGTGGCCAAATTCCCTTCCAGAAGGATTCATCAGTTTGCCTTCTCATCAGTAATGTATGTGAGTGCTTGTTTCCCTACAGCCTCACCAAAAGAATGTGTTGTCATACTTAAAAATTTTCACCAATCTAATAAATGAGAAATGGGGTATCAGTGTTTCGGTTTGCATTTCTCTGAGTGTGTTTAATCACTTTTTATACATTTAAGGGCCACTTTAGATCGTGTGTGTGTGTTTGTGTATTTACCTTCATGTCATTCTTCCAGTTTTTAATTTTTATTAAAAAAAATTTTTTTTTAACGTTTATTTATTTTTGAGACAGAGAGAGACAGAGCGTGAACAGGGGAGGGGCAGAGAGAGAGGGAGACACAGAATCTGAAACGGGCTCCAGGCTCTGAGCTGTCAGCATAGAGCCTGACGCGGGGCTCGAACTCACAGACCGTGAGATCATGACCTGAGCCGAAGTCGGACGCTTAACCGACTGAACCACCCAGGCGCCCCTCATTCTTCCATTTTAAGATTTTGTCTTTGGATTTAAAAAATTTTTTTTCTAAGTTTATTTATTTTTGAGAGAGAAAGAGAGAGAGTGAGCTGGGGGAGGGGCAGAGAATGAGGGAGACACAGAGTCGAAAGCAGGCTCCAGGCTCTGAGCTGTCAGCACAGAGCCTGACATGGGGCTCAAACTCATGAACCATGAGATCATGACCTGAACTGAAGTTGGCCACTTAACCGACCAAGCCACCCAGGTGCCCCTGTCTTTGGATTTTTAAGAGTTCTTTGTATATTAAGGATATTAGCTGCTTGCATGTGGTATGTGTGGCAAATGTTTTCGTCTATTTTATCAAAGTCTTTTGACTTTGTTTATACTGTTTTTTCTCTTGCCATACAAAAATTTTTATGTAGTCAAGCTTTATTAATTTTTTTAAAAATTATATCAGGGTTTTGAACCATGATTGAAAGCCTTTCTTTAGCCTATAGACTAAATAGGAACTTGCAAGCTTTCTCTAGCATGTTTTAATGTCTGGTAAGGGCTAATTCCCCCTCCTTACCACAACCTCATAGGTTTTCTTTTTCAGTATTTTCTGACTATTCTCGCATGTTTGTTTTTCCATATGAACTTTAGTGTCAACTTGCCTAATACCACAGAAAATCTTGTTGGCATTTCTATTGCTATTGAGTTAAATTTATAAATAAACTTAGAAAGAGCTGACATATTTATGATATTGAATCATCCTATCCAAAAATAGGGGAAACTTTCCATTTGTTCAAGTCTATCTTGTATCTTTCAGGAATGTCTATAATATTTTTATTTTATTTGTTTTAATTGCTCTATCAAGTATTGCTATATGTTACTACTTACTGGGATCTTTCCATTGGTGTCAACTTTCTAGGTTATTTCTAATTCTTTGCCATCTATGCTCCCACATGCCATTTACACATTTGTAGTTAATACCATTTTTTCCCCTTCTTTCTGAGCTCTTCATGGTCGACTTTGTGAAAAGGAGACCTGGAAAAGAGTCTTCTTGTTGGGGACCCCGGCCTGAATTGGAGAATCCTGGGAAGGATCTACAATCTACAACCTGGTGTAGAGGTAAAGTTAGAGTAGTCTTACATGGAAGGTCTTAAGCGGCAGTTATTGCAGGAATAAAGTCTTATTTATCAACTAGCTAATAAGCTTTAGCTGGTGGCAATTTGAGATGTGGGGAAAATGTGGGAATAAGACTCAATATAGGGCTGGGGTGTGTAATAGAATGAGCATGGACTCTGGAGTCAGACAATCTGGGTTTGAAGCCAACTGCCATTTTCTGGCAAGTTGAACCTTAGTTTCTCATGTGTGATAGATGTCAGTAGTACCTATTTCAGAGTTGCTGTAAGGAGAGATATGATACATATAAACCACTTAGTGTCTGCTAGATAGATATAGGCATAGGTGTAGACATAGATATATAGATATAGGTGTAGTTAATATAGATACAACTATAGATATACGGATACATGAGTCATCTCATCACATAACATAGACCAGACTAGAATAGACCATGAGACAACAGAATATGAGCCTGTGACCTGTAACCTGAATTCTTCTCTTCCCTCATGATCCTGGAACCATGATACCCCTTTTAGGCTTCGGGAATATGGAGGACAGCTGCTCATTTCCTTTCAGGATTGGGGCTATGTCTAGGACCTGTGGTTTCTAATGTTGGACAGAAGATTACAGGCGTAACAGGGGTTTTGGTGCCTCCATGGAGCCAATGGAAGATGAATCCTTTGAATTTGGGGAGTCTTATTCATAGGCTTATTCTTGCCTGGGGATCCTTCCTTCCTGTGGCCTGAACTTTGATTGAATCCTTGACAGTTTGAGCTGTAGGAAACTGTTGTGGGTTTGGCTGGTAAATAAGGAATGATGGAGAGACAGGACTGAAAGAAATAATGCTCTGATTTATATTCTATTGGCTAAGGATTTTGTCACTTACAGAGGTACATAGTGGGAGTGGAGTGAGCCGTGCGGCTGGATGGTGGGTCATCTTAAACGTCTGTAGAAGCATCTAAAGTGACAAGACATGATAAAACTTGCAGCCGAGGGAGCTACAGCAGGGCCACACCCCATTCTCTGCTGGGGGTAGCATGTAAGCATATAGCGTTGAGGGTCTAGCTTAGCAAACCTAGCAGAGTTAAAAGAGTGGTAGGAAAGGCCTGTAAATCCTAGGGATTCCCCTTCAAAGTCAGAAATAAAAGGGCTGTCATTTAGTAAATAAATGTAACTCCTGCTGACAGTGAGGAAGGAAAGGGAGAAGGAAGGACAAAGGGAGGAAGAACTGGAATCCCAGGGACAAAATTAATCAATAAAGTGAAACAATAGGAAGGTCAAAGAGTCAAAATCAAGTGTTATTTTACTTAGTTCAAGACATCTGGCCAGCTTATCATTGGAGAAAGACAACACTATTAATAAATCAAATACACGGAGAACCTCAATTGTCCCGTTAGCTATTCCTCCTCTATCCCATAATTTTTAGTAGATCATATGAGAAGTTAAAATTTGCTGATTTGAATTTCATCTTCTATTTCCTCTGCCCGGCATGTGAAGAGGCCAGTGAACCTTAAAATAACCAAATGGCAGAAAACCAAGGGAATAGTAGGGACAAGCTTAAGTGCCTGGCCTAGATAATTAGTCTTTGAATAATCAAGAATGGGGTGCATTATAATCCTAATACTGGCACAGTAATTAGACTTAGAAGCTTTGAACTATGATGTTAGAATTCCTGTGTGTGGATGTGAAGCTGGATAGTTCGGGGATACTTTAGTTTTTAATTCAGAAACAAAGCAATTGATCCTACCTTTTTCTAAACATATGAAAGGTCCATATTTCTGGAAAACCCTCGAAGGATGAAATAAAAATTCAGAAACACTGGTACAGTGACCATAGGTGCGCTGTTATTTCACTAAGAAGTTCTCCTCTTCTAGTATTTTGAATGCATAGTGTGTCATCCCCAGAGTAGCTCTCAGACTTATGATGTTTTGAGACACAGATGCTGTCAATTATAAAAGTAAAGCAATTATCTGGATTCTCACCCTGCATTTAAGATTATAGTTTTATGTTTATTTATTAAAAATAAAACAAACCAGGCAAACAACTTACTTAAAATGCAGTGCGTGCTTAAATTGATTTAAAGCAATCACAACAGACATATCCCTTGTGATTCTCCAAAATATTCCTTTTCTTCCTCTGCAAATTGAATCCAAATATTCAGCTTTCATTTTGATGTCTCCTCTAAGTTTTGCACCTTTCTGGGCTCTTTGCATATTGGAGATGAGGAGAGACAGAGAGCTAAGACTCCCATAATATGACATGTTAAAACTCAAGTTTAAGAGTTATTTTGGTTGACAGGTAAGATTTCTGTTTTGTTTAAACTGAAGTTAGAAGTGCAGTTGTTTATGAAAACACCCACAAAATGAAATCTGCACTTCCCTAAAACAGCATTCCTATCTTATGAAGCTGATAATGCGTTTGTGATTCTGTAGCTCCTACTATAGACTTTAGAGCATCCAGAGAAGTTAATACTCATTCCAGTATCCTTAAAATAGAAGAAACCAGATGAAATATGATTTGAACAATGCAAGTATTCCTTAATTCATTGAAACTCTTTTAAAAAATTTTTTATTGCTTATTATTTTTGAGAGAGAGACAGAGCATGAGTGGGGCATGAGGGGCAGAGAGAGAGGGAGACACAATCTGAAGCAGGCTCCAGGCTCCGAGCTGTCAGCACAGAGCCGACCCGGGGCTCGAACTCATGAGTCATGAGATCCTGACCTGAGCCAAAGTCAGATGCTCAACACACTGAGCCACCCAGGCACTCCTAATTGAAACTCTTGTTAAAAATAATCATTTTTGGAGATGAGGTGAAGGAGAAGAATATTCGCAAGGTTAAGTGTCATGCTATATTTTAGCATAAAACATAAAATTAAAAAGACCGAAAACAGAACACAAAAACTGAAACTCCTGCCTGTAGGGCCATCAACTTTACCATGTCTCGCAAAGTGGGTCTTTCTTTCCGAAAGGTAGAAATTCCTAAAGCCTTGATGATTTTCCAACAATTCCAGGCTCTTTCAAAATGAAATTTAACATTTATTCTCATTATTTTCCATCCTTTAAGCTCCCTGAACTTAGCAGACATGTTGGTATTGCTCTAATATTAAATCTTATATCTAATTTGTGTGTAATTTTAAACTTCTCTTGCCGACTAGATTATAAGCTCCTTGAAAATAGGGACCAATATTCAACTTTTAAATAAATCACATATAGCATCTAGTAACATACATTGATATATTAGAAACTCAATGGATAGACTTCATAGACTTCTTCATTGACTTCATTGCTAATATTTTTAATAATGTCATATGCTTGAAAATCTTCCTTTTCTTTAAACATGTGACCTTAAGAAGTTTGCTCCATTCTGAAATGTGATTTCATTACATTGAGGAACTCAGTTCCCAGTTAAATGCATTCTGGTAACTAGGAGATGCCTATACAAATATGCCCCTCCCCCCACTAATAGACACAGAGGCAAAAGTAAATGTAATTGTGGAAATGATGGAGAATGGGGCAAGTCTGTTTGCATTAATTAAGGAGGTCCATGAAAAAATACACATTGCTGACTACAAAAGGTAGCTAGCCACGTAACTTTGTCTCCTGTGTCAGAGCACAGCAGAAGGGAGGGCTTTGTATCTAAGTAGCAAAATTAAAAACTCCTATACCTAGTTTCTTTGAAGTATATTACTTTGAGGAAATAGAAATTCCATACTCCCAAACATATTTTTCTGTCAAGCCCTGCTGTAGCACCACTGATTTCCCTCTTGAACTCTGATTATGAGGGTTTTCGAGAGCTGGCAGTTCCACAAGCAGAATTAATCTCCTAAATCCAATGTGTACCTTTTGCTGTGGGATAAGGCAGGGGAGGACAGAGTTGTAATATAGTAAATGGCTGCTCTAAGCTGACTTAGGTGGAAACAGGATGTTAGCTACTTCATCCTGATAATGAGCCTGATTTTTATTCTCCTCCATTAAAGAGCGTTTTAGGACACGGCTCTTGCACCTTGCGGGGTAAACCAAGTCCCCTGAGGGCAAAGGCAACAGAACAATGGCAGATTTCACTCAAAAGCTCAGTCTTCCTTCTAACTTCGGCCATCAGAAAAAAATATCCGTCTTCTTAATATCCACTATTAATAATAGCCCCAGAGTTCAGCTTCATTCAGAAACTTTCCATCTTCCTGTTGCCACTATGACCTGCTGATCAATATCAGCTGCTGGCTCTGGGCATTAATGGAATTGCCAGTTAGTAAAATCAGTGACCATCACTGTCCAGGTTAAACCTTAAAATGAATGAGGTTAATAAAAATACATCATATATATATTTGATTTATTGACGTAATTAATATCCTTTCAATATGTGTAGGATGCTTCTGTTACACTTTATCTGCTCCTCTGTTGTGGTTTTTATTACTTTGTGCCCTGTGTTACAGATAATGTGCATATCTCATTTCATCTACTAGACAGTAAGCCACTTGAGGTCAGTGTACATATCTCATCCCTGCTGTTGCCCCTAGTTGCTAGCGTGCTGCCTTGCATGCAGCCACTTTGCAGTAAATACTCACTAAATGCATGAACAAAACGGCAGGTGTTACTGATATTTAAGTCTCATTGCTGTGTGCAAAACACTGTATGTGATTTCATGGAGTCTGGCGGACAAGCAGGAGATGCTTGAACATGCGGGCAGGTTCTGTTTTCCGTGTCTTGGTGCGTAGCCAGAAAGCCACACAGCATTTCAGGAGCAGATGTGCCTCCATTTTGATTGAGAAGGCTGAGGAATGGTGGTTTGCTTTCTCTTTTGCCTTCAGTATGCTTCCAAATGGTACCCCACATTTTCTGGCTCCAGCAGCCTAACGGGCCACACCGTAATTCCAGGTGTCACTTGTGGGGTCTGACTGGTAGTTCCTACTTTTGCAAGGAGATCTTGGACTGTTCTCTTCCAAATATCCTTTGTGTTGCATCTACCACTCTCTTGCCTACCCTCCCACAAATGGTCCTCCGAACCTTGGCTTTAAACTACCCGGAAGCACACAAGGGTGTCTGCATCAGAGACTGACTGCTTACTTCTTCTTCCAGATCATTTATAAGTGTTGAGTCATGTCAGACCTTACATCCATCCCTTATGGGCTTCACTTATTCATCCCGAGAAGCTTGGCTTGCTCTTATTAAAGTTCTCCTTAGAGGTCAGGTTTAAGAGATGGGAAGCGCAGAAGTATCCCGAGTCTCATGTTACAGAAGACTCTGCTGCTGTGGTTTATGCTTACTTTTCCTCTGCTAGAAAAAAAAAAAAAAAGGTCTGCGTTCTACAAAAATCCAGCCACAGCAGTGCTAGTTGTCTGGGATTTTCTGTAATCTAATAGAGCAAGTTTAATGACTCAAGAGAGGCCTGCAGCTCATGGCTCATGAAAAGATATACTATGTTAATTTTCTGAACTGGGTCTCTTAGGCCGAATTACATTATTTTGGTAATGCCTCTCCTGAATTAACTGCAGTTATTTGAGCTGCCGCATTTCCAGCTCACCAAGGGAAGGGAATCCCGGGATGTTAGCAAGCTATTGAATTCCAACTGGACCTCATCCTCTGTAGAGGAAAGTGGGTAGTTGATGCAGTCTTAAATGTTCCGGGGCAACATAAATGGTTTTTTTATGTGGGCAGCACGTTTCTCCCCTACTGATAAAGTGGATAGTGGATGTCATGGGCCTCTCCTTTTAGAACACTTCAGTGCTCCTCATTCTTCCAGGATGAATTCCAGACTCCTTAATACAATGCACAGGGCCTTTTGCCTTCTACTGCCTGCCTTCTGCTCCAGCCTTATCTCATCGCCTCCTCCCTTCTTCTGTCCAGCTGGACTGGTCCACTCTCAGGACACAAAACGGCCATATTCTTTGTCTCCTCTGGGCCAGTTTATGCAGAGATGTTCTGTGGTCCCCTCCCCACATCTATCTCACTGTTAATAATAACAATGGTAGTAGTTAGACTCTGTGCTAACATGGATTCTCTCACTTAATCCTTGTAAGAATCCATGAGTACTATTATTATTCCCATTTTGTGGATAGGGAAGGTGAGGCTTAGTGAGAGTGTAGGAGCCCTACTCAGACTCACACAGCTATTTAGTGGTAGTACAGGGAATTGAAGCTGAGTAGTCTGACTCCTGAGCCTGTCCTAGGCCATACTTCCTCCTAGCATGTAAGCTAAACATGGTTATGTGGCTAACTCCTGGTCATTATTTAGACATTTCTTGCTCTAGAAAACCTCCCTAATATGGCCCTACTGTGGGCTGTGTGCCCTTCCTGTGCTTGCTCACACGGTATCTTCCATGTCTGCCTTCACAGCACTTATTATACAAATCCCCCTATAATTGATTGTTTACTTGTCTGTGTCTCCCACAAGCCCTAAGACTCATTGGGCCGAGTTCTGTCTGCCTTTTTTGCTATTTGATACCCTGCAGTTACCAGGAAGCTTGGTGTTCAGCAGGAGCTGACTAAATGTTTGGTCCTTTTACTAAACTTAGCCCCACTGAAAACCTTGCACAGTTCTTTTGGCTGGAAGAGGTTAATCCTCATCTTACTGACTCTCAGACTTTTTAAAAAAATTCTTTTAATGTTTATTTATTTTTGAGATAGAGAGAGAGAGAGAGAGAGCGGGGAAGGGACAGAGAGAGAGGGAGACACAAAATCTGAAGCAGGCTCCAGGCCATCAGCACAGAGCCTGACACAGGACTCAAACTCACGAACTGTGAGATCATGACCTGAGCCGAAGTCGGATGCTCAACTGACTGAGCCAGCCAGGTGCCCCGGACTTTCAGACTTTAATGGAGGAGATACTCAGCAGCTTCTCCTCTCTTTGGGGCTCTGACATTATGTGACTAGACTAAGGCTTGTGGTTTACAGCCGAGTCATATGGGTCAAGGCTGTCACTCAGCTGGGTTTTTGTTCACTCCAGCTTTCTCCCCCTATTAAATTCTTGTTTACAAAAGAGATAAACCAGGAAGTGGGTTGTTGGTTTACAGAAAGATTCACCAAAGGATTCTCACTTCTTATTTGGCCTGTTACCCAGTCTCCAGTAATACTGAAGCTGGAAGAGACACTGGGCAGTAACTCATCCAGCCTTTTTTAATTGGGAGAGAAAAGGGAGGCGCCAAGAGGCTCAAATTCCAACACTAGTTAGTGGCCAAGCCAGAGCTATAATCCACATCGTTTATTTAAATAATGAACTTCTTGGGAACACTTAAACTATGATTATGTTACAAATTTTTTTTTTTACCTTCAAGTTTATAGGAATACATTTGTTGGCTGTAAAACAACATATAAGTATTTGTACACTTCAGCAGTGCAGTCACAAGAAAATGTTTTCAAAAATTTGGTTGAAGCTTAACGTGCATTCAGAAAACTGTATAGAGCTTTCATAAAGGGAATGCACCCATGTGACCAGCACTCAGGTCAAGAAATAGGATATTAACAATGGAAGATTTTTACTGTAAGTAATATATGATTACTTTTATATTGTCACCTAACTATATTCTATGAAATATATTACAGGCTTATAACAACAGGAGGTCCTTATGGGGCATGGGTGGGGAGGAAAGGAATTTTTAAAATGACAATTTATCCTCACGTGTGCCTCTCACAACCTCATAATATAGCATTTAAAGCATATATCCCTGTGCTTTTGTGTAATGAAGATGCAAACAATTTACTTGTTTGCCTTTTTGTTTGCAAAACTAATGTGTATTCATGTTGATACTGTAAAGGTGTAAAGAGTAATCCTTGTGAATTAACTCACATTCGCTATAGTGCTCAGATATTTAGAGAGCATTTTTTAAAAAATGATTTGTCACCTGGGATTTGTAAGGATAGGTATGTGTGCTTCATTCTTTTTTTTTTTTTTTAGATAAATATTTATTTTTAAACTTTTAAATATTTAACTTCAGGACAATTTATTTTATTTTATTTATTTTATTTTATTTTATTTATTTTATTTTTAGGTTTGTTTATTTATTTTTGAGAGAGAGAGAGTGAGTGGGGAAGGGGCAGAGAGAGAGGGAGAGAGAGAGAGAGAATCCCAAGCAGGCTCTGCACTCTCAATGCAGAGCCCAACGTGGAGTTCAAACTCGAACTGTGAGATCATGACCTGAGCCAATCCGGAGTTGGATACTTAACTGACTGAGCCACCCAGAGGCCCCTAATTGTGTATTTTAAACAGCAAACTAATTTCCATATTTATGTTTCCCTAAGAATATTGTCCAATTTAGTCTAAGTTTTTTTAATTAGAAAAATTTTTTTAAATTTTAATTCCAGTATAGTTAACACACAGTCTTATATCAGTTTCAGGTATACAATATTAGTGATTCAACACTTCCATACATCACCCGGTGCTCCTCGCAAATTGTGCTTCAATTCTTCTTAAAAGAAGGGGAAATCTTGAATCTGTCATTAGCCATGTGTATACTCTGAGCCATGTTGGATTTGCATAGAGCTCATTGTGTGTTTTTGCTTACTTATTCTTTTTGGCAAACTTGGACGTATTTCTGAGTGGACTGACTGGCATCTGATTGTAGAGCTGACCTAACTCTGCTGAGCCAGCTAACCTGTGCATGTGACTGAGCTCATTAGCCCCAGGCTTTAAACATCCAGCTCAATATTACCTGACAAAGACTTTTCTTTCCAATGTAGGCATTGCCCAGAACTTTGGACAAATTATTTAACCTGAGATAGTGTCTTCATTCAAACTATTGGAGTAATCAGTTCTGTCACATAATTATAATAAATATTTGGGAAATGAAACTTCTGCCTACAATTGGATCAGAATGCTACTCTTATTTGAAAGGCCATTATATCTACATGAACATTATCATTGTACAGTTCAATTAATAGACAGTGACTGGGCAATTTCTTGAAAGTCTCTCATGATCAAAAAGTTGCTTAGCCCCATGGATTTTTAATAACATCTAACATCCTAAAAAAGATTTTTTCCCCCCATTTCCCTATCTCTACCCAAGGATACAATTCATCTAATTTTTCAGAGCAGTAGCTCAACCTACCTTAGTTCAGAAAAAAAAAAAGTTCTTACCTGTTTTAAACTTACTTCCTACTGTCTACAATAGCCCCTTCAGCAAGCAACATATTAATCTACTTAATTAACATGTATTGTGCCTTCCTCAAGGCCAAGCAGGGTCCAATTATATGCCCTAGCTAATTTTACTTTTTCCTTTTTGTATCTCATTCTGCTTCCCCTCAGCTCCCCCTTAGCTTTATCTGGTTACAACAAAAGCTCAATGGGAGACTAGCAATAGTGTGATAAAATTAAATAGAAAGTCACAAAAAGGCCTGGGAGTGTGAAAGGTGCCTCTTAACGTTAGCAAGGAGACAGAATAACAGGGGCCTGCCCTTGGCTTGGAGAAGTTTATGTGCCAAGTACAGGATAGTCATTCTGTTTGCTTTTATTGGACACTATTTTTCTTTACATGAGAACCATATCTAAGTGGGATCACTATTGAGCATACACATTCCCCAGTAAAGGGACGTATTGTCATCCTGTTGACGCCACTGAAGCCTGTTAGGACTATTAATTTTGTTGTTCATTTAGGCATGCCTGGTTGCCAAGGCAACAACAATCTCATAGTTCCTTCAAGCCCTCTGTGCAGTGAGCATCTGTTGAGAGTCCTATGAAGGTATCATAGTTTCTTCTCTTCCTGTCACAGATTGAACCCCTTGCTTGCTCCCCTTATGAGCCACGTATTTATCAAGAATCCCTAGAGAGAGAAGAAACTCTTTGCTGGAGACCAAGGAGAACTCCAAATGAGAATGGAGCCCTTTGTTTCCCCGTGGGCTACTGCAGAAGACCTCAGAATAGGTGCTTTGGAAGTCAGACGATTATTAAAAGTCTTGGTCAGCTGAAATGTAAATAAGTCCTTGGCAAAGTTCACAGCCAATCTTTTATACAGGGTTGCCAGGACACTCAGTGTCCTGCTTAAAGCCAAAATTGTAAATTCTAGTGCAAACTCCCAGTGGCAGGCAATAATAGGATGCAGTCTGTTGCCAACTATTTTTCATAGTCCAAGACCTTCTCCTTAAGAACCATATAGTTTTCAGAAATATGTGTCTGGGAGGGACACTTTCAATTCTTTAAATTTGCTCCTAACCATGGGCTGGTAGTGAAAGCTTACATGTTTTCCAAAAGCCATCTTCCAAGATAACCGTCTTCAAAGACACTATTCAGCATGAGTTCTTGTCTTTGTTCCTGTCCAACTTTATCTCATCTGTAATTTATACAGTCAGAACTGGAGGAGAGTAACAATTTATAGATAAATTACATACTAGCCAAGTGGAAGGAGCTGAGACAGGGACCGTCTGTCTTTGACAGCTGTTGAGAGGAGATATCTTAAGTCCTGGCAGAATCCTCAGTTGAAACTTACATGTAAATGTTAGGGCATCTGACTGAGCAAGTTTATCAAAACATCATTATAGGTTTCCTACTCCTTCTGTCATTACTCTGATCAAGATGATCAAGAACAGATTTCTGTATTCACTTCTGCAGAGAAGCTTACTCATTCCTCTTCAGAATTTTCTTACCTAATGATACCTATTGTTCAATCATAAGTAATATTTAACAGTAAAATATTTTACTTGGAGTAAATTATCTTTGAAAAGAATTCAACTTGGAATTCTCTACTGATCAAGTAATTGTCATTTCCACCTTTCAGTTTACAGAAGAAACTTCTAGGCTGGATACTATTCTTAGGTGAGAAGGTTGAGTCTGAGTTACCCTAGCTTCCACAAGATAGTATGTTTGGAGAGCTTCTTTTTTGCAAATCTTTATGGGGCCTCCAGGGACCACTTTTTGTAGGATTCTCCCATTCCAACCACTCTTTCTGGACTCATTTTACTTTTTATTTCAATTTTATCAACTATGAGTTTTTCCTCTTTATTTTATTTTTTTTTATTTCTCTAGGATCATAACATTATGGTATGTGGGGGCTGGAAAACACTTTTCATCCTTTCTTACACATTTCTGTCCTCAAAACTTGCAATCCATAATCATGTTCATGTTATCCACTTTTACAACTTGTATACATGGATTTGTTAACAGCTGAGTGCAAACCATTTTATTATATGCAATTTATTGTACCAGTGTTGTTTGAAAGGAAACAACCCTAAATTACAAATGAATTTTTTTTTCTAGTTGCAGCTCTGATTTTAATTTATGGAATGACACTGGAAAAATCTTAGTTTTTCTACATCTCAGTTTTTTTTTAATCTATAAAATGAAAATGACATTCTTTTATAACTTACTATGAAGATAATATATGGAAAGTGTGATGTACTATATGTAATTATGAGGTATGTGGATACCCATCCATAATGCCTGTCTCTGGAGTCCACATCAGCCTAGTGATTTTAACTATGTCCTTGACAAAGGTGGCAAAAACCTTATAATAAATGGGTTACAGGGGCACCTGGGTGGCTCAGTCAGTTGAGGTATGACTCTGGATTTCGGTTCAGGTCATGAATGAAGGGTCATGGGATCAAGTCCTTCATTGGGCTCTGCACTTAAGCATGAAGCCTGCTTAGGATTCTCTTTCTCTCTCTCTCTCTCTCTCCCTCTCTCTCTCTCTCTCTCTCTCTCCCCCTCTGCCCCTGTCCCCTACTCACCCGTGCCTCCGCCAGCACTCTCTCTAAAATAAAAAAAATTGGTTGCAAATGTTGATTTACCTTGAACATTGTTGCTTTACCTTGAACAAATGTTGCAAAATGTTGATTTACCTTGAACAATTTTACTACTATAAATATATACTTCAGCAATATCCACACATAAGCATACAACCACAAATGTTAAGTGAAGCATTATAATAGAAAAACTCTGAACAACCTTAATTTTCCATCAGTAGGAAGAAAGTTAAATAAATATGTATACCATGTAATACACTGCTAGAAACAAATAAGGTTGATGTATTCTGCAAGTTCATGGAAATATCTTCAAGACATGTGTGTAAGGAAAACCAATTCCAAAACAGCACATTGTGTATGATCTCCTTTATGATAAAACACATACACAGAAATGAAACAACAAAAACCATACCTATATATGCAAATATATTTGTATGTAAATTTGTAATGTCCCTATGTCACCTGATGTTTCTATGCCACTCTTATTCTGTTGTGTAGTGTGGATGGTACAGGTTAGGAGATGGGCTCTGTTGTCAGACTGAGTGCCTTTAGATCCTGGTATGACAGTTACTACATATGTGATTATGGGCAAATGACCTACCTACCTGTCTGTGCTTGATCTTCCCACCTCTAAAATGGATTTGACCATTTTAACCTAACAAATCATTTTAAACACATGGAAAAAAAATCTAGGACACATTTGATTATCCTGAGAAGCAGGATAGTGTCAGATCTTTTATAAAGTTAGAATATATTGCGGTCTAGTTGTTTCCAGTTTTTAATCTCATTTCCCATTTCAGCTTTAACTCCTCACGATGGGTTCTCTAGGAACGTGGTAGACATTGAAGATACATGTTTTGAAAGAATAATGACATTTTGTTGTCTAACAAAAAATAGGGTTTTGACTTGAGATTTCCTATTAGGTTATTTTTAAAGTTCTTAAAGTCTAATTTTTCTCTTAGCCATTCATTTGTTAATAATTAACAAATTTCCCATAAACTCAGCAAACAATTGAGCATCCATTACAGACCAAATATAATAAGTGTTGGTATACAGTAATGATGAAGGGCTTACATAAATATCCAATTAGGCTGAGTTCTCTCTACCTGTTGGTCTCCACCTGGTGCAAAGCTTGGTACCTGGCTTTGAATAGACTTCATACTGTTACTTTCAATTCTTCTACCTTGAAGAATACTTTTCAGTGACTCAGATGAAAACTAACACAGAAGCCAGTAAGGCCTTGAGAACC
Source organism: Neofelis nebulosa (assembly GCF_028018385.1). Lineage (NCBI taxonomy): Eukaryota > Metazoa > Chordata > Mammalia > Carnivora > Felidae > Neofelis > Neofelis nebulosa. The sequence continues at coordinate 33,634,872 of NC_080798.1, read as the reverse complement.
TATGGAGCATGAAGTGCTTCAGGTGATTCTGAAGGCATTCGGACCTTGAAGCGTCCTTTCAAGAGAGATCTGGTTGAGAGATCTATAGTGAATGCTCTAGTTAGGAGCAAGGCTGAAGCTTACACAGCAGATCTGGGGTTTAAGCGCATTACCTCTGGAGCCACACTCCAGAGTTTGAAGCTACTGGAGTTTGAAGCTAAGTAGGTACCCACTTACCATGTGGGTAGTCTTAGGCAAAACATACACACTCTCTCTGCCTTGGTTTCCTCATCTGTTGAATGGAGGTAATAACATGACCTCCTTGGGTTGTTTTGTAGATGAAAAGAGTTGATACATTTAAAGTACCTAGCATAGTGATTGATACATTTAAGCATTCAACAAATGGTAGCTATTATTATTATTTTAAAATTAATCTTATAAAAAAAACAAAGCAGCCAGTCTACCAGTATGGTGCCTCTGGGGCCAGATAAACGTGTGGAGGGGATGAGAACAGGAGATGTAAGGAGATAGTGAAAAGTAAGAATCATATAGGTGAAAGTATAATTGACATAGGCTGAAGAATCAGAGAATCCTACAGTTTTAGAGGTGGAACTCATTCATCCATCCATCTGCCCATCCATCCATCCATCCATCCATTCCATAAAGATTTATTGAGCACCTACCATGTGCCAGAAGCTATTGTAATTGCTGGGTCTATGCAATAATATTGCTGCCCCCATAAGCTTTATGTTTTATTAGCAGAAACTGGGCCTTCTGGTCCCCCTCTTACCACATGCAGGAACCCTGCTAAAATGCACTGAATGCTGGTCCTCTATCCTCTGTTTTTATATGTCTAGGGAAAGTACATAATGAATTAATGAAGGAGCAGTGTCTTCCATTCTTGGGCAGCTGGAAATGTGAAGTTCTTTTCAAAGTACCTAAGTATAACTATGCATTGAAAATAGTACTGTACTCTGAATAAAGCTAATCTACTTCCTTAGAACAGCATTAGAATGATCCTAGAGGCTCAGAGGAATACAAATTTTGTTAAATACAATCCAGGATTAGAAGGATAGGGAAAAACATCCAGAGATCATCTTGGTGTGTGGCCATCAAGAATGTGACAAAGGGTTTTTTTCTGGCAGAACTACAGGGAAACCCATAGTCTGCCGAGGCAGCACCATGAAGTGTAATGAGGGGGGCTCCTGTCCCCACTGCAGAAAGGTTAGTGGTTTCATATCTGGCTTTCCTCTCAGCCGTGTTTGTCCTGCTCACTACCTCAGATATTCTCTCTGCACTGCTGAAGCTCTCCCTGGGAAGGAGGCAAACCTTCCCTCCAGGGAGGTCACGGAGGATTGCGGTGCTTTGCTTCATGCAAACATACCCCCAGGGAAGGAGCCTTCACTCTCCCTGCTGTGTGGATAGATTGAGGCGCCCCCAAGGCTTGGCAGCAGGTCAGTGCCAAGCCAAGCTTCCAGAACCAAACAGAGGCACAGATTTTTATCTGAACTTAATTCCTCCTTCAGAAGAGCATTCGTGGCCCCTCGTTTCTTATCTGAATTTAATCCCCCTGGATCACAGTTGTGTTCTGTGGATCCATCTAGCCAAACACATGATTCCAGGGCCCTTGGTCCTTGGTTGGCTCACAGAACTCTGAGAAGATCAGCCTTCTCACTGCGGATGAGGAACCAGGACTTGAGAAAGTCAAATGACCAGCCAAGATCAGCTGGCCAGTTGGTGAAAGCACTGGACTAGAAGTAAGCTTACAAGTTTTTGTCTGGGGTTCTTGCAACCACACTAACACATTTTTATATTAGTGATAGGAAAACCTGCTCAAAAATAACTCTTAAATCTCCTAGAATTGAGATCTTATATATCATAGGTAAAAGGAGGTATAGAGATTGTGTAGGACAGGCCTCTGAAAGAAGTTTTTAAGTTTTTGAGTACCCTCTCCCTTTATTTTATTAGAACTAATGTCTGAATTGACACAGCAATGAATCTGAGGTGAGTTCTACTGGAAAGCCTGCATGTGCACCTGTGTGTGTAGGGGTGATGTCAGCATGGCTCCCTGAAGATTTCAAGAGAGTACCTCCTCTTGGGTTTTATTTTGTAGTAAAAATAATCTGTGGTGGTTTTGGTTTTCCTTGTCTTATGAGCTGGGGGAGTCAGCCAGGAGTCCACTGTCTCCTGATTTTCTATGTGGTCATTATCCATACTCCATTCAGACCACAGTTAAGACCACTGGATCGTAAATGATCCCCTAGGGACTGTTCATGTGGTCATCTGTGGGGAGGGAAAGGGGAGGTATGCAGGCAAGCAACACTGACCAAAATATTTCTTCTGAAAGCTCTCATACTTGCAATGTGAATTCACCATTGGAAGACTGCCATGGTTTCTATTTTAAGGTTCCATGTCCCTTATGTTGCTCTGCTGCTCCTTATTCTGCTGTGTAGTGTGGAGAATAGAGATGACGATAATGGGTCCTGGAACGGGGCTGTCTAACTTTAAATTCTGGTTTCTCATTTACTGATTTTGCGATTATGGGCAAACGACCTCATCTTTCCGTGTTTGTTTCCTATCTTCAAGTTGATTTGATAGCTTTAAGTCAGAGGATCGGTGTGAGGACTGACTAGGTAGAGTGTAGACACACTGGCATGCAGTAGCCACTCAGCGGATGTTGGCTGCTACCGTTAGCGTCTCCCACTCGTGTAACCCAGCATTGTGGAAAGAAAACTGGATCAGTGGGTCAGGAGGCATAGGGTCTGGTCCTGGTCCTCACCTTTAGATAGCTGCATGAGCTTGGGACCCTTGATCTCAACTCACAGAATGTAAGACATGGAAGCAGGTATTTGGTCCAAGCTCCTCATCCTAGGAGTGAAATTGGACTTTGGGAGAAGAGGAGGCTCACCCAAAGTCCACAGGGATTTAATACCCATGCCAGGATTGGCCAGCACCCACTCTCTTGACTTCCAGCCCAGACCTCTTCCCATTGTTACTCTGGGGACAGAGACCTTGCCAAGTGTTCCCAACTTTGCTGAAGACCTGAGGACTTTTGGGTTGGCAGACAAATGGTTCCTAACAAGCAGTCTTTGGATTGTGGCCATTCAAGAAGAAACAACCACTGCATTCTATGTCGTGGTTGGTCTAAGTGTCAGAAGCAGAGTGATGTCTTTAAGGGGTTACTGGGTGGAAGTTGCTGCACTTATGGAGGGCTCTGAAAATTCATTCCAGGCCAACAGAGCCCTTAGAGCCCAATGGCTTAATAATTGACCATGTTTTGGGGGTGCCTGGTTGGCTCAGTCCATTAGGCATCTTACTCTTGAATTTGGCTCAGGTCCTGATCTCACAGTTCATGAGACTGAGCCTCATGTTGGGCCCTGTGCTGACAGCTCGGAGTCTGCTTGGGATTCTGTCTCTCCCCCATCTCTGTCCCTACCTCGCACATGTGCACGTGTTCTCTCTCTCAAAATAAATAAATCTAAAAAAAATAATCGACCATATTTTTTCTTTCCCTTTCTTAGCTGCTGCCAGAGAAATGCACCAATGACTGTGTCTCTCTCTGAAGCTGTGGAGGTCTCCTTTACAGCTCTCACTATAGGCCCTTAGCCTCCCTTTCCTTCTGTCTTTTGACTCCCGCTCAGATCCTGGGATTAGAGGTTGACCATATCATCCGCTCTTGGGTACATGGCTTTGACCTGCAACATCCTCTTTCTGTTCTATATTCTAGCCACAACAGACACTCAACAAAACCAGCCTCTGCTTATTATTCTAAATATATCTCAGGTTTCCGGCTCTAGATTGTTGCGTATATTATATCTCTCCATTGATTCTTGCTGAATTCTCTCAGATTAAGTATTACATTTCTATGAAGCCCACAGTGGTCTTCCACCCCCATCCTCAGAAGTGGCCTTCTGTTCCTTAGAGCTTTCAGAGCACCTCTTGATTGTAACCGATGGTTTCTACATGTCTACAGAGGTTCTGTCTCGCTTCACAAGCTCTTTAAGAACCAAATACTGACATCTTTTTGTCTTCCAAAGCACTTAGCAGAATCCCCTGCCCAGTGCAGGACCTCAGTTAGACCTGCTTGAACAATGGTTGACTGGTTAGTGCAGTTGGAGTCAGGGGCTCCAGACTTAGTAAAAGGGTTATTCCTTCATAACAAAAGGGTTCTCCCCCTAGGTATCATTATAAGCCCATGATAAGTCAGTTATAGCTATTCAAAGGCTCCTTGGAGCTTTGGCAATGCCCAGTCATTTTGAGAATGCTACTTTTTAGAAATCTGGAGTGACACATTTTTTTAAAGTCAGTTAAAATTAATTTTGCTCTTCTGTTTCTTGTTGGCAGAAATTGACGATCCAAGATGGACAAGCAAACCAAATTAAATGCTTTGAAAACACAAGTAGAAGTTTGAGGGCATCAAAGGGCGTGATGACCATAAAGGGCCCTGGAACTTGAACTTGCACACACACCCGTTCGCTCAGTCGGCAGACGCCGTCCCACAATCAGACTTCCTGCACTTCAGGAGCAAACCCAGTTGAGCTATTTTGTTTACAAAAAATTCCATGGAACCCTCTGCTAGAGCCCTGTGCTTCTGAAATTGTTTGCTAAAATAATGGTCAGAAGCCATTTGTGTTCACAAAACCCCAACTCGGTGTTTCCGGAAGATCAAATATTCCACAGCAGATTTTATCCCCAAATTCGGGGAAAACATGAAAAGAATGCAAAGATTAATCCTTGGAGGCCCTTAAATAAGCCTTTCCTTCCCCCATTTTCTGTTTGCTTTTTAATTTTTTTATTCAGGGAAATAATAGGTGAGCCCTTCTGTGGATAATTAAGACACATGTAAATTGAAATTCTAAGGCCAGTAATTAAACTGAGGAGCTCCCTGGGTAATGTTTACTTTTCAGCTCCCAGATTGTGAGGTCAGTTCCTCTTCAAGCTGCACTTTTTGTTTTTGCTTTCTTTTTTTCTCGATTGCGGAGATGAAAGCTGCCGGGGTCTTAACAATAGCATCTTGTGCAAGAAGAGGTGGGAGATCCACAGTGGGTTTAGTCGGCAATGCACTCTGATGTCTCCAACGTGAAATCCATATTTTGAGAGCCCTGATGTATCTGATAGTATTATTAGATATGTAATGAATGAAAATTTAAGTCCCAAAGCTGGGCCCCTTTGCCGAGAGAAATGCTTGTGGGGAGTGGGTGTTAACATTCACCTCACAGCTCACCCCTGCCTCACGACAAAGCACTTACACCCCTCTGTGTGAAGTTTGTGTGGTGTACGCGTCTCACACTCGTGTGTCCACTCTTCTTTTGGCTGCTGTCCACAAAATTATTAATAGCTGCTAAGCTTGGCTTGAGGCTTTGGGCATTTATTTTGGGTAAGAAAAGGTAGAAAGGGAAAAAGGACTTTCCAGGAACACATTGTTCTGTAGAAAACCCTGCAGCCATTCCAAGAGCCCCTCTTTTGACCCTCAGAAATACCTGTGAGATCCAACCATTGTTAAGGATTCATGTCTTTAGGTTGAAATCTGTTGGTTTCACTAGTTTGCTTTCAGGTGCAGCTGCCGTTGTGCCGTTCTAGAAATGTCACAGCCTTTTGTCTGTATTCACAGGCTCCTGTGCAGCAAGAAGCTTTGAAATCCCAATAAATATTGAAATACAAGAATAGATTTCAGGAGTTACCTTCCTGCTAAAATCTCAAGACAAAATTCCCTTTGTTCCCGTGAGCCCCTTAGATCACACAGGGCATTTGCATCCAACGGGTCTCAGTAGCTCTTGTTTCTTCTGCGATCACATTGTGTTTATGATGTCATGAGCGGTTACCATGGAGGTAATTGTCATGATGTGGGAGATGTGTGAATTCAGGTGTGGAGAAACTCGGCAGCGTGAGATGATGGGTCTTTGAGAAAAAAGACAAATCCCCTTTCACCCCAACTTCCTTAGTAACAAAAGGGTGAAGCAGGAAAAGAGTTGGGGGGGTTGGAAATCTGATAACTGAAAATTAGCTGTTGAACAGAGTGCTTTTTATGCTTTGCATGACACATTGGAAAGTCTTCCATTTATTTGTTTACTTTTTAGAATTATATTTCAATCATATATCTTATAGTATGGTGTTAAAAATAACTTTTGTGTTCTTTCTTGGAGAGAAATATATGGCTTGTGATAGCAGAAGAGAATACTATATTATGAAATCCAGGGTGAACAGGGAAATCTTTTGAATGATATACGAGGAAACTCAAAGGTGATTTGTTTCTGCCCGGGGCGGGGGTGAGGGGGGGATTCGGGTGGAGAGGGGTGGGGGCAGGCTGCCGCAGTCTGCCAAAAAACTACAAAATAAGATTGAGCCAAGCTAACAATACAGCCAGACTGGCTTGCTGCTGGCATTTGACAAGCTAGGGAAATGAGGCTGCAGAAATCCACAGGGAATTATTTCTTCCTCATGTTAATGAAGTACCATACATTTCTTTCTTGGGATGGGGGGTGGTGGGGGTGAGGGCATGGGTGCTGCTGAGCAAGTATTTTAAGGAAATGATCCAGAATCCCCCCCGCCTCTGGCTTGGCATAATCAATGTCATTACTGCTTGTTTGGAAGCTTTGTCTTTTCTTGGAAAGGACCCAGGACTGGCAGATTCAAGTAGTCAGTGTGGTGACTGGTGAAGGACGGAGGCTGCCAAACCAAGTGCAGGGAGGCTGGGCGCCCTTGAGCACTGGATTCTGAGTAAAGGACCGGGTTCCAGTCCCAACTTTGCCACTGTGGATTTTCTCTTTTGACCTTTGCTGAGGTCCTTAACAGCTCTGTTTTCTCATCCTCCTGATCAAGTGAGACCATTATAAAAATAAACATATGGGTTATAAAATATATATATATTTTTAGGCAAGCTACAAATGCAAGCAGTTAAATGTTATTTGGGGTTCCATGTCAGCACAAAGATATATAGCTGTTTTTTTCATCCAGTGGTATCCTTCATGGACTTTCAGGGAGCAAGTGGGCACTTTGGTGAGCATTGATGCTGGTAGCAACTCTCCCTGGCATTGCTTTGGGGAAAAGAGAATGTAATAGTGTTTCCAGAGAAAAAGAACCACTAGGATATCTGTTTATATCTGCCTATCTATCTATCTATCTATCTATCTATCTATCTATCTAAAATGAGATTTATTATGAGGAATTGGCTCATGTGATTATGGAAGCTGAGAAGTTCCATGATCTTCCAACTGCAACCTGGAGACCCAGGGGAGACAGTGGTGTAATTCAGTCTGAGTCTGAAGGGCTGAGAACCAGGGGAGCCAATGATGTAAATCCCAGTCCGAGGGCAGGGAAAATGAAATGAGATGTACTAGTTTAAGTAGCAAGGTAGGAAAGAAAGGGGCAAATTCCTCCTCTGCCTATTGTTGTGTTCAGATGCTCAGTGGATTGGGTGATGTCCACCCACATGGGGGAGGGCAGTCCACTGATTCAAATGCTAATCTCATCCAGAAACATCCTCACAGACACGCACACCCAGAAACGATGTTTTATCTGGTCACCCTGAGGCCCACTCAGATTGACACCTAAAATTAATTGGCACAGAGGGTGATGTCCCTAGGCAATGCTGAGCTCCTGCAAGATCAAGTATAAACTTCTTAGCCTGATATTTGGGGTCTTCCATAATCACTCCCCACCCAAACTTCTCAATCTCATTTCTTTACTCCATCAGGTATACCCTCCTCCTTAGTCAAACCTCACTTGTCACTGGACGTACCTGTAGTCTTTTTTGCAGTGTTCCTTCCTCTCACTGCCAGCCAATTCTACCTATTTCCTGGCTCACCCATGCTATATTGACCCTTCCCTGTGAACAACACCTGTTACTGGTGTCACGTATGTGTTGTGCATGGTGGGCGCTGCACAAGGACATCTGGCCAGGGAAGCGGGACAAAGGCTTAAATCCAGCCAAATCATATGACTCACTGAGGAGCTGTGTTTGCTTAGAGGACAGGTACCTTTTCCCAATGGAAAAGAAGCACTGGAGAAGGATGGCTCTGTATGTATAGAATTATATACAAGTGATAGAATTAACTTTTCATCTCTTTGTCTTGTATTCTCTTGAGATTATAAACTCCTTGCAGAGTCAGGCTTTGATTTTCTTGTAGATAATCCCATGAAATAATGCACAATTTAATTCTGAATTATGGCCAGAGCACTGGGTTCTGAGTAAGAGGTTGTGCTAAAAGTTCTTTAAGGATAGAGCTAACTCATTTCTTTACCTATTAGTCCCTTTCACATAAGAAGTCTTTAACAAAAGAGAAATACATCCCCAATAAATATCTGATTGCTCACTTATTTATAGTAACAGTGGGAAAACATCAATACCACTGTCTTTTAAGAATGTTTCAATACCTATCTTAAGTTTATTGGAAGCAGAGGCAGTAATGGGACCATTTTCTTCTGAGGACTCAGAACAGTTTTTAGTTGGGGCTCTTGGGTCTGGGTCTTCATTCTCTCATCCAGAGCAACATTGCACTGGGACTCCATGGTGGGCTAGAAAAATGGGTCTGAATCCTCCTGCTCATTCAAGAGCCAGACTCTTCTCCATAGGCCAAGGAGGAGAGCCACATGTCTCCATAGGCCCAGGAGGAGAGCCACATGTCTCCATAGGCCCAGGAGGAGAGCCACATGTCTGTCCCCAAGGTGTTCCTGGATCGTCAGTGTGAAGACATGTAGGGAAGTGGCCACACAATGATACAAGAGGCCCTACAGCAGGAGTGGGTCCAGAGGCCGGAGGAGTTCTACGAGGCAGCAGAGACCCGCTCTCCTTGTATGTGGGCAGACACAGGTAGAGCAACTGGAGAGAGGTAACTTCAAGTGGTGACATAAAGCGGTCTCATTCATGTCCACATCTTCCATTAGCCTGTGTGCAGATGGCTCTGGACACATACACTTCCATCCCAGGCCCATCTATCCCTGGTCTCTCCACTTGGAGGCCTCAAAGTCTCTCCAGAGCCATTATGTCCCAAACTGATGTCAGGACATTTTTACCCAGATCTGGTCATCTTCTAGTGTTCCCTCTTGCCATCCCTCTTGTTTGGCTGGTTTGGCACATGCATTTGCTTAACTCACTCTTCACTCCCAGCTCCCCATTCCAGATTTACATCCATAGCTCTTGCCTGAAATGAATGCTGTTCCCACCTTACTGGGCCCCATATCTCCTCTGGGCCCTCCAGCTCCTTCTCCACACAGCGGCTGGAGTGAGAATTTCAAAATGCCAATCTGATTATGTCTCACGTTCCCCAAACTACCCTGCTTCCCTGCTCAAAACCTTGTAATGCTTTCTCATTTCTCTTAGGATGAAGACCCATATGCCCTCAGTAGAGCCTTTAAGAACCCTTGTAGTCTGACCCCTGGCAACTTCTCCAGTTCCACCCAGGACCAGCACCCCCAGCTCTGTGCTCAGTGTGAGCCTTCTTCCTGCTCCTCACCAGCTCCAGGCCCAGGCAGCTCCCTCTGCTGGGAACCCTCTCTTCTGCCATGGCTGCCACACCCACCTCATTTGCCTAATCATCCCTTCTCGTTTTCCACATACCAGCTCAAATATCACTTCTTCAGGGAAGCCTTCTCTGATTCCCAGACCACCTTAGCCCTTCTGCCTCGTACATCTTTGATCACTTTTCCTTTGTCATACATCAGTTTGTAATCATAAACTTACTTTTGTGGATATTTGACCGATGTCTGTTTTCCCTGAAAGGTGGTAAGCTCTGGGGTATCTGGTTGGATTTGCCCTCTGCTACATCCCCAGTGCCCAGTACATTGCCGGATCCACCTTACACACTCAATTAGTCACGCACATGAGTGCATGAAGGTTGTTTAGGAATGGGGGGCCACCCCGTGGGACCGCAGTGTTGGATACATGGGAGGAAGTAGCCAAAAGTGAGGTTGGGAACAAGCTTGCGACTGAGATCTTACCCTCTGGCTTGGGGGTGCTGTGCGGCCTGTAACACAAAGGTGTGACGGGCTAAGAGCTGTGTTTTAGAGCCGTAGCTCTGAGAGGGGTCTTGCATTGGAGGGTAAAGGGAGACATGCTAGGAGGCATCTGATGAAGATGGCCTGAATTAGAAGAGTGGAAAGAGAAATGGACAGGTGAGCACAAATGCTTTCAGAGTTTCCCATTTCCATCCCCCACCCCAGTAGGAAAAGCAGTAATAGATCAAGGGCTTTACATGATTGCAACACATTTTAATTTATTTGACCTGAATGTCACTGGTATATGGGGAAGAGAGAGAGAAGGATCTGAAAATTGGTGGGGCAGTAGGCAATGTGGCAGAGTCATGAATCTGTAGATCTTTCTCCTTTCCCGGGCAAAAGTGGCCCATGAAAGCCTGAGGGAAAAGAAAACTCTTCGGACCTACTGCCCTGAGCTGATGGTGAGTTGGTATGTGAGGGCATGTGAAATCCAGGAAACCTCCTTTGGGGGCAGACAGATTTGGTTCCTGTCTCCTTGTTCTGATCTGCCAAGTCTGTCATGGCAGTCTGTCTTAACCGAGACTCTGTGAGTGTCTTACAATGGAGGATATTTCGAGAGGGTGATCGTGTGGAGGACAGGGTAGTCTCAGGACCAGGAAGACACATAGCGAAGGGTATTTGCCTCACCCTGAGCTTGGGGCCACATCTCCTGTTTCGCTTAATCTTTTTTATGATTCTTGTCCTCTGAATCATGGTGACAGCACTAGGGTTATATAATGGATCGCTTTACTGTTTCACCATGGTTGACGTAGATAGAACACAAAGTTTAGCTTTCTTACAAATGTCTTTAATGGGTCTAGCATCCCCTTCTAGAATGTGACCAATATAATAATACTATTGTGCTAATAGTGTTCATGCCTAATGTCTCTTATGTCATTGGACATTTTTTAACTACAGGCAGGGCTGCAATATGCCAGTTGTGCTTTGCCCAGTTCTGGCCGACATCACTCAGGTAGACTCCCATGGGAACAGCACCCCCTGGAGGTGTGCAAGGTGGCACCCCTGCCCATGAAGTGTGCAAGGGAGACACTAACCTTATTTTGCTGGCTCAGAATGGTGACATGCCTGTTCAGTGTCATGTGACAGGTAAATGCTGTCACTGCAGCTAGGATCCAGCTTCTGAATCTAAATCCAGTTTTAATTTTGTTGCACCTCCCAGCTGATCACTGCTTGAATAAATGAGTGAATGGAGAAAGACGAAGACTCTGACCAGGAGCCCGCACAGGGTCATGACTTATTCTGAAGGCCCTTGACTGCCGTCAGCAGAGCCAGCTGCCCGAATCTGCAGTTCATCCACTCTCTTTGTGCACTTTGCCCACGTGTGGGCCCTGGGTGACATGGCCTTGGTGTTTTTCTACCTTTCAGCCTGAACCCCTTGTGTCTTTGTGGTGCACAAGGCCACACCTCCCCTGCCTGTCCCGTTCCCTCAGGGCCTTGCTTCCGGCTACTATTAGGTCACCCTCTCCCATAAGGTGTTCATTAATAAAGTGGAAGACTATCATTTCAGTTGGGAGTTGCAAAGGATCAAACAGCCTCTAAAGCAAAAAGAAATTACTCTGTGTAATGGTGGAATTGCTGGCTGGGTGGGCGAGTTGTGAATCTGTGGGGTTTTTATGAGGAAGAGCAGGAAAGGACCTCACTAATCACACAATGCAGATGAGGAAACAGAGGCCTCAAGAATTAGTGGGTTTGCTGGGGCTTGGACTGCGTTTTTTCATTATGCTATGCTTCCTCCAGTCATTTGAGTTGGAGGTCTTTCCTGACATCTTTTCCACCTTACCTGACTGAGGGTGGCCCTGCATTTGGACCGTCTATGTCCCGTCAGTATTGGGAGAACAGGAGGGCAGTGTCTAGGGGACAGGGAGCTTGGTCAGTGGTGTCCTTGGACCCTGGATTGACCCCAGGATCCGGGCTTTTAAATGCTATTATAAAATGCAGTCCGTCTAGAGCTCAGTACCTCTTGCCATCAGACTAATGCAGCCTTGGTGGAGGGCGGGGTGGCGGCTGGCTGCCTGGCAATCTCCTGGAGCCCGGGAGAGGGATTACGCTCGCTCAGGCAACCTCATCACTGTAATAAAAATGGGAGTTATGTTTATCGACTCATCAGGACTGCCCATTTAGACGATTACCCCATTTCCAATCCCATTTCTAGAGAAAAGAGGATTGCTGGACACTTCCTCCCACCCCCACCTCTGGCAGGGCCCTGTCTGTGGATTCATGGAGGGGGGTGGCGGGGGGGAGGGGGATGTGTTGGAGGTAGGCACACAGCAGGCTTCGAGCTTTGCCCTCTTTGTCTTCCAGAGCTGGCAAGCCTCAGCGGGATGGCTGTCCCCTGAGAGATGGGAGAGGAGGAGAAACGGCCCAGCAGGGGCCTGGAGCAGCTGGCTGGCGTCAGTAATTTCCTGTAGGAGATTTTGCCGGCCGGGTACACGTCACCCTGCTGTTGCCCCCCTGTCTTCTCCCATGCGCTGCTAAAATAAACTAAAGCGACCCTTGGGCTGTGTTCACGTAAATGCAGTTATTTAACCTCATCTTTGTGGAGCCCAGGTATAAAACAGCATCACCTATTTGGAATAAGATAGGGAGGAGGTGAGACGGAAAGATCCCTGAACAGCTGGAATACACATTATAAAGTTTCTCCTTCCACACAGAAGAGTCTTTGGGGCCCTTGCTCAGAGACCATTGACTCTTACTTAACACACAGCTCTAATTGGCTTGGTAGGCTGCTTTCTGACACCCAAGCAGATTGGAAGTGAGAATTAAAGATGGAGGAAAGCTGGAGCCAATGGTTAAGGGCCAGATCAAAGATGTGACATCTGTGAGGACAACTGTGGGTGGGAATCCTCTCTAGAGGGTGACGTTGGATGACTAGCTCAGAAGGTCCCTTCCAACCTTTCAGTTCCTGGCTCTGAGTGTGCCTGGTTTTGACTGTGAAGATGAGGAGCAGGAAGAGGGGCGCGGGGCATCAGTGAGGGGCCGCACCCAGTAGGAAACATAGTTTTGTTTTTGGCGGGGAACCTGAGTTCTGGTGCTCAGAAGTACTCACCTGCTTTTGCTGGAGTCCTCCAGATGCAGTGCCTGTTCTTTTTTTCTTTAAAAAATTTTTTAACATTTATTTATTTTTTGAGAGACACAGAGCGATAGAGAGTGAGTGAGGGAGGGGCAGAGAGAGAGGGAGTCACAGATTCTGAAGCAGGCTCCAGGCTCTGAGCTGTCAGCATAGAGCCTAATGCGGGGGGCTTGAACTCACGAACCTCGAGATCATGACCTGAGCCGAGTCGTATGCTTAACCAACTGAGCCACTCAGGCGCCCCTACAGTGTCTGTTCTTGATCCTCCTTTATTCTTGCCAGCCAGAGTGAATTCTTACGGATGTTTCTAGAAAGAATTCTGTGAGACATCGTAGTGTAATGGAAAGACATGGGCTTGGGATGACACAGGCCTGTGTTCAGATCCTGCCTCCCCACAAAGCTAGCCAGGCGACTGGTAAAATCATTGAGCCTCTGTTCTCATCTGTATACCTATTGTATATATTGTGCATCATGCACTTTCCTGCCCACAGCCCTTCCCCAGCTCCCCATTGCTCCTCAGTGTTCTCAGGGTGAACTCCAGCCCAGACAAGAGCTTCCAGGACACCCAGTAAAGTTGGACTTTCAGACAAATAACAAATAATTTTTAAGTGTGATTATGCCTCAAATACTAAAAAAAATTAGTTCTTTATCTGAAATTCAGATTTAACTGGCAATCCTGTATTTTGAAATAAACTTTTTATTTTAGGATTGTTTTAGATTTCTAGACAAATTATGAGGCTAGTATAGGGAGTTCCCATATACGTTAACATCTTACATCAGTGTGATACATTTGCCACGATTAATGAACAAATGTTGATATATTATCATTAACTAAAGTCCAACTTTATTAGATTTCTTTATTTTTTCCCAAATGTCCTTTTCTGTTCCAGGATCCTGCCCAGGATTGTACATCACATTTAGTCATCTTGTGTCCTTAATCTCCTTGTGGCTGTGACAGTTGGCACTTGTTTTCGATGACCTTGAGTGTTTTGAGGAGACTCGTCAGGCATTTTGTAGGATGTCCCTCAATGTGGGCCTGTCTGATGTTTTCCTCATGATTGATTCAACTGGGGCAGTGAGTTTGGGGGAGTAGGACCACAAAGGCAAAGTGCCGTTCCCATTCTGTCATGTGACTGGTACATACTATCTGTGTGACTTATCACTGTTGATGTTGACCCTGATCACCTGGCTGAGGTACCGTTCATCAGGTTTATCACCCTGTATTTTTATTTGCTAAATCTGGTAGCTATTCCAGGCCTAGGAATCCTTTATGATGGAGAGACAGAAAGATCTGTATTCTTACTGCCTTACCGCTGCAGGCTTTTTCTGCTCCAACCTTAGAACTGCTGGAAATTCCCCTACTGAACTCACAAACACACACACACACACACACACACACACACACACACACACACACAGAGTTTCCACTACTAGGGCCTGTTTATGTGCTGGGCCTCTGCTCTGGATCTGTTCTCGACTGGTAGTGATCTCCTGTGCTTATAGTCCCAATGCATCCCTAACATTTTGCACAGTGCCCGTTGGAACTCAATAAGTAATTGTTGAATAAGTGAACAGTTGGTTATTCCGGACAATCCAGGTAAAACCTCTAGTAAAGTGCCTGCCGTATAAACAGTATGTGTTCAGGAAATACCTGTTTCCTATCTCAATATAGAGAAAATTATATTTTCTAGATTTGAGCAACTATATTAAGTTCGTACTTGCCCAACATCCCCAACATATGCCCCTACCTGGAGGCGAGATTCTGGAACAGTGGTCTCCTAGGATTCCCTCAGAGCCACAGTTACCTGCGTCAAAGCGTCGAGGGGGCCACTTAATGACAGAGATGTTTGGCTAAGTAGGCTACTCTCGGTCAATTTGCAAATTAAAAAGGCATCCTTCTCCCAATGGAAAAACTGCAAATTATGAACCCCTTGGCCCAAATTTTCATAATCAGCCCCTTGACCCTTTGTTATTTAGTGAAAAGGACCCATCTCACTCTCTTTCTGTGGCCTATACACAGCACATATGTGAATAATGTTTATACCCAGTGTCGCTTATCCTTGATGACTACTATACCTGTAGGTTTATGGGTACATTAACTTTTCTCTTTTCACTCATGCAGTGTAGTTGTGACCCCACTTCTGAGATCCAAAGGGAGGAGATACCTCGTCCAGTAGTCCTAGGAATCTTTGATCAACCACAGAACTAATTGTAATGTCTATCATTTGTTACCACCTGATGGTAGGTGCTTCACCAACCTCACCTGTAATCTCAATAACCCCACAAGTTGAGAATTATTATTTCCATATTGCAAATAAGAAAACTCGGGTTTGAGGTGCTTTAAGAATTTGCCCAAGTTTGTGGTGGAGTCAGGCTTGGAGTTAGGGCCGTGCACTTCAGAGTCTGAGATCTATCCATTGGGGTTGGCAGCCTCTTCAAGGTTCAGAAAGTTCTGTAAGACAGAGTCAGCATTTCCCAATGGCTTGTGCTTATCAGAATGGTTCTTAGGTCTTTGTATTCACAAGATACCTCACTAAGTCAGGCACCCGTCAATCCATGTCTACACATCTGCCAGAGCCTCCTTCGTGGATTCCTGGACTTGGATTCCTCACCCATAGCCTGATCACTCCCGTGCTGCTATTGCCCTACTTAGGAACCATGTGGATGCCCATTTGCAGCCTTATATATCCTCTGCCTTGCTTTCAAGACTCTATTCTTCCCCACATCTAACTTCATCTGAATCAGCCACAGTCTTTTGCATGGCCTGCCTGGAGGCCATCTGCACTCTACTTCCGTGTGCTGAATATGTCCATGGGGACCCCGAGCCTTCTCTCCACTCCTCAGATTCTCCCTTTCACTTCACATCCTGGGACAGGTTCCTCCTGAAAGGTATACTGACTAGTCCCTCACCCACTTACCTCTCCTCAGATCAACATGGCACCTGGCTGTGCAAGGCAGAAATCAGTGCCCAGTGCCCCTCTGGCTTGTGTGTGATCATAGGGAGATACCCTGGACTTCTAATCCAGTTTCCCCATCTGAATTGCAGTCTCCTGAAGGACAAAAACCTCTTCATAAAAAATCAACTTTATTGAGGTATAATATGCATATAATAAAATGCACCTGTTTTAAATTCTCACTTGAATAAGTTTTGACAAATGTACACATCCATGTAACCACCACCACAATCAAGGTATAGAACATTTCCATCACCTCAAAAGTCCTTCTGTGCCCCTTGCAGTCAATTCCCCCCACCCCCTGACCCAGACAGCTACTCAGTGGATTTCTAATATTACAGGTTAGTTTTGCCTGATTTTGAATTTTACATAAATCTATGGCCCCTTTTTGCTAAGCACAATGTTTTAGAGTTTCTCCATATTGTGTGCATCAACAATTCATTATTTTTCATTGCTGAGCAGTAGTTCATTGGATACATGAAACACAACTTGCTTATCCACTTACCTGTTGGTGGATATTTGGGTTGTTTCCAATTTTAGCTATTGTGAATAAAGGGGCTGTAAGTGTTCATGCACAAATCCGTGTGAGCATGTTTTCATTTCTCTTGAGTGTACACCTAAGAGCAAAATTTCTGGGTCATATAGTAAGTATATATTTAATTTTATTTGAAACTGACAAATTATTTCCCCAAATGAATATACTCTCATATACCCCACTAGCAATGTAGGAAAGTTCCAGTTGCTCCCCATCCTCACCCACACTTGACATTGTCAGTCTTGTAAATTTCGGTGAGTAAGCAGTCACATCTCGTTATGGGTATAGTGCAAATTTCCCTGATGATTAAAGATGTTGAACACCTTTTTGTATGCTTATTGATTATTCATATATTTTCTTGTGTGAAGTGCTTGTTGCAAGTGAATCTGTTCAAAATTTTTGATTATATGTCTTTTGAATTATTGAGTTATGAGAGCTTTTTCTATATTTTTATGGAAGTCCTATCAGATATATGTATTGTGACTATTTTCTCCCAGATTGAGACTTGTCTATTCACTTTATTAACTGTATTTAATTTTTTAATTTTTTAATGTTTATTTATTCTTCAGAAAGGGAAGGGGCAGAGAGAGAGAGGGAGAGACAGAATCTGAAGGAGTCTCCAGGCTCCAAACCGTTAGCACAGAGTGCAACACGGGCTTGAACTCTCGAACCGCAAGATCATGTCCTGAGCTGAGGTCAGACACCCAACCAAGTGAGCCACCCAGGCACCCCTTAACTGTATTTTAAAGAGAAGTTTTTAATTTTTATGAACATTAAAATTTATCCATTTTAATAATTTTCTAATTTTATGGCAGATATGTTTTCTATACTGTGAAACCTTTATCTGTCCCAAGGTTGTGAAGATTTTCTCCTAAATTTTCCTGTGGAGATTTTATAGTTTTGTTTTTTACAGTCAGTCTAGGGTATGGTCTATCTTGTTGAATGTTCCATGTGCACTTGAAAAGAGTGTATATTTTGTACTAGGTGAATAAATGTCATTTAGGTTTGACAGTGATACTCAAGTCATCTATATTTTTATTGATTTTATGCCTCCTTGTTCTATCAATTATTGAGAGGTGTGTTGAAGACTCCAACTATAATTTAAATTTGTGTGTTTCTCCTTTCATTTCTGTCAAATTTTGTTGCATGTATGTTAAAGATCTGTTATTAAGCAAATACCCATTAAGATTGTTTTTATATCTTCTGGCCTTATTGAATTGACTCCTTTATCTCTGGTAATATTCCTTGCCCTGAAGTCTACCTCATCTGTTATGAATATAGCTCTTCTTGCTATCATGTTTGTATGGTGTATCATTCCCTTGTATTTCAACTGTTAAACTATGTATGTTTTTATATGTAAGGTGAGTTTCTTGAAGAATAGCTTACTTTTTTGTCCAATCTGACAATCTCTGCATCAGACTTGCTGTATTTAGTCTATTTACATTTAATGCAGATATTGAAATAGTTGGTTTAGGTCTGCCACCCTGCTATTTGTCTCTTTATTTTTTGCTTTTTTCCCCTTGCCTTCTCTTGGATTAATTGAATATTTTTTTGTATTCCATTTTATTATTTCTTCATTTTATTATTAATTGTATGTTATCATTTATTTAATTATTTCATTTTATAGTTTTCTGGGTGTGTGGTTGCAATAGGAATTACAATATGAGTTTTTAACTGCCAAAGTGTACCTTCAAAATATTCTACTTCACATACAATGTAAGATTCTTACAACAGTATATCTCCATTCCTCTTTCAGTGCTCTGTGCTATTATTGTCATGTATTTCATTTACACATTTGTTATGAACCTCACAATACGTTGTTATTATTTTGATTTAGATAATTATCTTTCAGGAGAATTTTTTAAATGAGAAAAAACATTTTATGTTTACCTACATATCTTTCCTTTCCTGTGTTCTTCATTGTTTTGCATAGACTTGAGTTTTCATTTGGAATAATTTTCTTTCAGCCAGAAAATATTTATTTGGCTTTTGCTAAATGTAGTACTGGTTTGCTGGCAATGGAGTCTCTCAGCATTTTGGGTCTTAGTCTTTGAAGAATATATTCACTGGCCATGAAATCTGTGTTGTCACTTTTTTTACTTCATCATTTAAAAATTATCATTCCATTATCTTCTTACTGCATAATCTATGACAAGGAGCCAGAGATACTTCTCATCACTCCTCCTGTGTATAGTGTATCTTCTTTCTCTGTCTGCTTTGAAGATCTCCTTTATGATTTGCTTTTAGCAATTCAGTTTTGATGTGTATTCGTAAAGTGTTCTTTATATTTATCCTGCTTGATGTTAATTGAGCCTCTAGGATCTGTGGGTATATAGTGTTCATGAAAGATTTGTAAATTTTTCATCCGTTATTTTTTCAAATATTTACCTGCCTCACCTTCTCTACCTCTAGGGTACCAATTAAACATATGTTAGACTGTTTGGTATTCTCCCACAGGTTGCTTAGGCTGCCTTCATTTTCTCAGCCTTTTTATTCCCGTATTTTGTGCGTCAGCTTGTATAGTTTTCATTGCCCTGTATTCAAGTTCACTGACCTTTTCTTTCACAGTGTCAAATTGGTTGTGATGCCATCCACTTAATTTTTTTATTGCAAATCTTTCATTTTGAGCTCTAGAAGTTTTATTTGGATTAAAAAAGTAGTTTCCATTTCTCTTCTCATTTGGTTCATGTTTCCATCTAATTCCTTAAAAATATTATAGCTGTTTTCAATCATTGTCTGATAATTCCATCATCTCTCTTATTTCTGGTCTGTTTCTACAGGTTGATTTTTCAGTTATGGTTCACATTTGCTTAGTTATTTTCGTGTCTAATTTTTAATTGAAGGCAGAGCACTGTAAATGTTAAATTGTTGGTTGAATTTTGTTCTGGCAGGCAGTTAATTTACTGTTACTAGTTGAATACCCATTTAGGCTTGTTGGTAGTGCTAATTTAACACTACTTTTAAGACTTGACATTTCTAGGGTCTCTACCGAATTCCCTGGTGTTCAACAAATTTTCTTCACTTTAGTTTTTTTGGGACTTCAGTGCTTCCCAGCCACGTGTAACTTGTGATAGTTGTTCAGCTTATAGCTCTCCAATCATTGTTCTTTCTCAGGTAGTTGTTCTCCATGTGGTTTTATGGAGTCACACCCTACATATGCAATTTATTATTTATACAAACAAGGACACCCAGTGAAGATGTCTGGAGCTCTTTTGCATAGCTATTTCTTCTATGGTACTCTGTCCCTCAAATTCCAACCACCTGAATCTCCCTTAACTTTAATCCCTGTCTCTTAGGCTCAGGGAGACTCCATCCTCTAATTGAGTTCCTCTTCATTGTCCAAAAGTCTGATAAATGACTCTAGACAGAAAGCCAGGATAATCATAGGACTCACCTCAGTTGTTTCCTTTCTCTTAGACATCACAGTTTTGTGCACCTACTGTCCAATATCTGAAGAATTGTTTTATCCATTTGTCCACTATTATAAAAGCATATAATGGCAGGGCTAGTTTGTACATTCCATCGTGGTCAGGGAACCACCTCATAAACTTCTTTAGTTATCACAGAGTTAACTAAGTGCTGAGCACAAAACAGTATTAGAGAAATACAATGGGTCTGCCCACCTGAGATGTTTTGCTCATGTTCAGGGATAGAACATGACATTGGGACAGGGGTTTCTTAAAGGATCCAAGCCCTCGGGAGAAGAATGTCATAGCTATAAGATATTGGACATCATTCTTCTTTTCCCTGTGAGCTCTTGGAAAAAGTTAGTACCATGTCTAAGAACCATCATAATAGATTCATACAAAGCCAAGTTACTGGAGAATCCAGTCACTGCCATGTGGCTCTTTCCAGGAGTAAGTGGTGATTATGCAGCCTTTGAATTTATTCTATCTGCAGATCACACATCGCCCAGCAGTGCAGCAGAAAGGTTGGCTAAGAGAGCTTCATAGAGTTAACTGAGCCAATATGCTCACAGGAGTGAAATATACTTATTTGATTTGGAAGGGTTAGGGGAAAGGAGGCCCAGGTGGAAGATGACTGCCAAACCCAAGAAGACCTCAGAGCTAAAAATCAAAGAAAGAGGAGGGACAAGGCAGTATCATCATGATTTCCTTCATGTGCAGGAAAATGGGGACAGTCTCTCAGGTTTAGAGGGCACAAACAAGAAAAAGAAAGGGAGGATGGACATATTGATCCATTCATTAAATATTTTAAGTGCCTATAGTGTATCAGGCATTGAAAATTTAGTGTCTTCACAGAAATACCTTTTGAGGCACATACATTACAACTGGCAAGGGAACCAAACAATCCTACTTCCCTTTGTAGGTTCCCATTACTGTATCCTATTCTCTCTTTGTGTCATGGTGAGTTTCATTTTCCTATCCCCCACTCTGCTTTCACCTTTCTGAGGTCTGAATGATCTGAACATCTGAGATTTCCAGTTGCCTATCTAGAAACAGTGAAAGTATGTTTAGGGCTAGGTGGGGAGAAGTTAGGTTCAATCAAGGAAGTAATTACAGGAACTAGTTTAGACTACTATTTAACTGGCAGAGAAAATTTATGTATTCTTAAGATACTGGTTGCTGCCTTTTGCGAGGGATCTCTGGGGGCAAGTAAAATTTTATGATATCACTGGGGAGGACTTTCTAGACCCAAGCACAGCTGGGTGTGATATAGTGGAAGTCCATGGACTTTCCTGATAGCTAATTTTATGTGTCTAATTGGGTCATGGGGTGCCCAAATATTGGTCAAACTCTGGGTGTCTCTGTGAGGGTAGTTTTGGGTGAGTTTAAATCGGCAGTCTGAGCAAAGATTGCCTTCCCTAACGTGGGTGGGCCTCATTCAAATCATTTGAATACCTGAATTGAGCCAAAAGGCTGACCATACCCCATCCTCTTGCTTTGTGCTGGAACATCTGTTTTTTTCCTTGCCTTTGAACTTAAACTAAAACATAGGCTTTTCCTGAATCTCAAGTCAGCTGGTCTTTAGATTAGAACATGGTCTTTGGATCCATTGGTTCTCCTGGTCCAGCTTGTTGACTCACCCAGCAGAGCTTGGGACTTGTCACCCTCCCTAATTGTGTACACACACACACACACACGCACACACACAGAGAGAGAGAGAGAGACAGAGTGAGAGAAAGAGGGATCCTATTGTCTTGTTGGTTCTCTTTCTCTGAGGAACCCTGACTAATACAGCTTAGGAACCTCATGGACATTTCTATTTTCAAATCTCCCCTCTGCCACCTATTAACTATATGATCTCAGGTAAGTTACTTTCTTTCTCTAGGCCCCAGATTCTTTCCTGTAAATTGTAGATATTTTGCCTCTTAGAGTTGGTAGGAAAGTCAAAAGAGGAATATAAACATTGCCCATTGCTAGGAGCAGAATATGTAGATATCTGGAGGGTTCTTTCTTCTATGGTTTTGTTCCCCCAAACCCTAACCTAGTCAAGAGAGAAGATTCTTGCTGGAGGGAGGGTTGGCAGGGAGACTCTGCAATCTCCACTTTCTCTATGCTTCTCAGGTGAGGCAGTTGAATCAGGGAAAGAGGCATTCACTAGCAGCTTGGAGTCACCTACTAGCAGGGCTTTGAGGAAATTGTCCCTAAGGATACCATTTAGGGTTCTTCAGAGGAACAGAACCAACAGGATAAATGTACATATATAGAAAGAGGTTTATTGTGAGGCATTGGCTCACACCATTATGGAGGCTGAGACGTCCCACAATCTGCCATCTGTAAGCTGTAGGCCCATGAAAGCTGGTGATGTAGCTCTAATCCAAACCCAAGGCCTGAAAACACGGGAGCCTATAGTGTAAGTCCTGATTCAAGTCCAACGGCCCAGGAACCAAGAGTGCCCATGTTTGAGGGAAGGAGGAGAAGATGGATGTCCCAGCTCAGACAGGGCAAATTTGAACTTCTTCAGCCTTTTTTGTTATATTCAGGCCCTCAGTGGATTGAATGATGCTCACCCACATTGATAAGGGCAATTGTCTTTTATGTGGTCTACCAATTTAAATTCTAATCTCTCCTGGAAGTCATCTTCACAGATACTCAGAAATAGTATGTTACCGGTCATCTGGGTATCCCTTAGCCCAGTCAAGTAGACACTGAAAATTTTTTTATCACAGATATTTTAATAACAGTCCCCCTCTATGTCTCTAGTGTGCTGTCCTTAAAAAATGCTATGTCTTCTCTACTGGGCCCTCAGATAGAGGCCAGCAGATAGATAATTCCTCCTTAAGTTAATATGTGTATGTCTCTCTCCTTTTCTTCATTCCTTTAATTATTCTTTCAAGAAATACTTACTGAGCACCTGCTATGTGCTAGGAACTGTGCTAGAGGTACTGGAGATCCAGTAGTCAACAAGACAAGGTAGTAAGAGTTCTCAAGGAACATAGAATAATAATAGCTCATGTTTATTAGGGTATAAACAGATAATCACACAACAGCAATGACAAATGCCAGGGAATTTTCACATAGGCCCAAACCACAGCCCAGCAATCTGCTGTTTCCCCCAAGCTATATCTCCCAGCTATTTCAAGTGCTCTCCATACCCCACCAGTCCCCTACCCACCCACCAACTCTGCTGAACTCGCCCTGCACCCGTCTACCTTGCATCAGTACTTGGCTGTCCCCCAAACCTTCTCTCCTTCCTGTGTTCCTTGTCTCCAGAAATGTCTCCAGCAACCATCCACCCAGTTGCTCTGAAATTTGGATTTCACCTCTGTTTTCTCACACTCTGCTTATCCAAGTAGTCACTAAAGATGATATATTTATTGAACACTTAGTATATTGCAAGCTCTGCTCCCTGTATCTTACTATCTTGTTCAATCCTTGCGACCCTAAGTAATATAGATTCTCACTGTCTCCATTTTATTGATGAGACAGCTGAGGTCAGAAGATGGTAAGTGAGCCATGGTAGATGGTAAAGTGTAAATGGTGGAGGCAGTAAATGATAGAGTTAGGACTGAACCAAGCTGCCTGTCTCCAGAATCTGTTCTGTTAGTCATTACACCAAAGAGCTTTGTGGTCTGGGGGGAGAGACAGGCAGTAAACCAAGAATTCTGCAAATAATTACTGAATTACCATGGCAATAAATGCTGTAAAGGAAAAGTAAAGATTTTGTCTAAGATGTCGGAACACTGGGGGAAGGGAGGAGAAATGTTTCCCGGAAGAAGTGACCTTTACATTGAGCCTTGTGATGTCAACAAGGCAGGGGGCAGGGCACGGTGAGGGGGAACAAATGTCCGTGATAGACCCAGAGATATCAGGCTGGTGCCACCCCTACCACATCCTACAAATGGCCAGCCACCTGTTTTCCTTAATGCACAGTGTGATCTGGTCCCATTTAACTTGATTCTTTTTCATAATGTTGACTGCCAGGAAGTTGCCCCAATTGCTGTCCTGTGCCCTTGACTAAGGATTGGCAAACATTTTCTGTAAAGGGCCAGCTAGGAAATATTTTAGGCTATGTGGGCCAGTCAGTCTGTTGTTTTAGCTATGCAACCTACCTCAGTGGTGCAAAAGCAGCCATGGATGATATGCAAATGAGTGAGCATGGCTGTGTTCCAATAAAACTTATAGACACGGAAATTTGAACTTCATGTACTTTTTATGTTGTGTCACAGAACATTATTCTTCTTTTGACTTTGTCAACCATTTAAAAATGTAAAAATGGGCGCCTGGGTGGCTCAGTTGGTTAAGCGTCCAACTTCAGCTCAGGTCATGATCTCATGGTCTGTGAGTTCAAGCCCCAGGTCTGCTCTGTGCTGACAGCTCAGAACCTGCAGCCTGCTTTGGATTCTGTGTCTTCCTCTCTCTCCACCCCTCCCTTGCTCGCACTCTGTCTCTCTCTCTCTCAAAAATAAATAAACATTAAAAAAATGTGAAAACTATTCTTAGCTCATGGGCTGGCCATATAAAAACAGGTTGGGGGGGGGTGCTGGATTTGGTGGCTGAAGTTTGCCAGTGCTACTCCAGACCATCTTTCCAGCTACCCTACAGATATCTTTCTCCCCCTGCCTACCCCATAACTCCCCAAATTAATGTCTCCAAACTCAAGCTCATTACTTTCAATTTCTGTTCCTCCGGGGATGTTGGGACAGAAAAAAAGGCACAAGAACCACTATTGTAGCCATGCTGGGCTGTTGAAACTTCTCACACCTGCCAGGGTACATTCTTCCCTTTCCCCAGCTTCTGCCTTATCCCTCTCCTCTCTGCCGCCAAACTTCTCTTAAGACTTGTGTCTACTCCCTGTCACTGTTTCATCACCTCCCACTGCTCACTCCACACCCCCTCCAATCTGGCTTCCACCCCATCGCACCACAAAAACAGCTCCCACAAAGGTCACCGATGACCTCAGTGTTGCTAAATCCAAAGGACATTCTTCAGTTCTCATCTTACTTGCAACTGACACCGTTGACCACTCTCTCCTTCTTGAACATACTCCTTCTGACTCTGGCTGCCCTTTCTCTTCCTCCTCTGTGCACCTTCTCTCCACTACCTGGACCTGACCCGTTGGGATTCCTGAAGGCTGAAGCCAGGGCCTGTTTGTCTTCTCCCCTGAGCTACTCTTTTTGGGTGGTCACGCATCTCTAGCTCCCATCCCGACCGCTTCTCTGAGCTACAGCCCATCCATCTCTCCACTTTTTACCTGAAGTCTCCTCTCAGATGTGTTGAAGCACCTCAAACTTCACATGTCCCTAACCAAAGGCATCCACTCATCCAACTGTGCACTCAGTTAACAAGCAGTTACTGAGCACTTGCTGTCTGTCAGACACCATACTAGTTGCCAAGAACACAGTTTTTAGTAAAAGGAGACAGAGTCCTGCCCGTGAAGGGGGCTTAGAGTCTACAGGAGAGACACATGTTGATCACACCGTCACGCACATGATTCCCCACAACTCATGTCTCTACTACACTGGCCCTGTCCTGTTGCCTTTATCAGGGAATTGGCACTGCCATCTGCCCTGTAGCTAGAGGAGTGCTGGATGCCTCCCCTCCCTAACCAAGGCCTCGCAGTCTTCCTGCCAGTCCTGTGCACTTACACTTAACATATCCCTTGAGATCCTTTCTCCCCTTTCCCGCTGCTGTCCTCCCTGTCCTGGCCACCACCCTCTCTCTCACTGGGCCACTGGTTCATTCGCTGTGGTCCTACTCGTCAGCCAAGTCATCTTCCCAGAGCCAAACTCTTGCCATGCTGCCTCCTTCCTCCCCTCCATACGATGACACCAATTAAGGTATTTCTAAGACTTTCATTGTTCTTAGAATAAAGAGTGGGAGCTTCTCACCAAAACCCCACGTGCCCCTGCTGGCTCCTGCGGCTTTGTCTCCACACATTATTCCCCCCAAACCATGATCCAGCCTCCCTGGATTGTTCCAAGCCCTTGTTTTGGCACTTATTTCCCACCTTGAGGCATGCTGCTCTCTCGGGTGGGGATGCGGTCTCTTCTCTCTGCCCAGATGTGTCTGACTGCCCCCTTGGGTCTCAGTTCCACATCACTTCCTCAGCAAGGCCCTCCCTGACTTCTCTGCTAGGTCAGACAGTCCCGTGAGAGCTTCGGACAGTTCCCAGCACCACCCCTCATGGCATTGCCATACTGCGATCCATGTCTGAAGGTTTGATGCTTTAATGAACATTTGCATTCCCAGTTGTTCCCCAAGGACAGGAATTCTGTCCTTTTACTCAAAAATCTGTTTTCAGCCACTAGCACAGTGTCTGCTAGAAAGTAAGTGCTCAGTAACCATTTGTCAATTGGGTAGATAATTGGATGGGTGGATGGATGGATGGATGCATGCCATTTCCCTGTCTGAAGCATTTTTCTTATCTGCCCTTCAAGGTCAGTTCAAATGCCACCTCCTACAGGAAGTCTTCCCTGATACTCTTGGTGGAACTTCACCTCCCTCTTGTGTCCCTATGCTCTGCATGTAACTCTGCCACAGCATTGATTGCCTTTTACCTTGTGTTACTGAGTTCACAGCTGTTGTCCCCACGGTCCTGGGTTTCTGGAGATCCAGGACCAGTTTTGCTCATCTTTGCATCTCTCACTTGGTGTGGTGCCTTGGACATCGGAGGCACTCAATAAATGCTTGCAGATTGATTTCTTCATATAGTCCAGGTCATTGTAACTCTGACCATGCTCTATCCCCCCAAACATTATGTTGTAACCGCAGACGGAGGCCGAGCAGCAGAAACACTGTGCCATTTCTGCCTTTGTCCTGTCACTGCTTCTCTTGCGCTGGGGGCTACTAGCCACCCAAAGGTCTTCTCTCTCCCCAGCTCACTTTAAGAGAGCTTAAAAATGCAAAATTTCCTTGTTCTCACTCACTGTTACTTTTCTGAGTTGGTGGTGGTTCAGCAAGTTTATTAACAAGTTTCTTCGCTGCCTAGGGACCCATTTCATTCTGCCTGCTGATTTGTTACATTTAATTTTTCTAAGAATTCCCTTACCTGTGTCTTTATCAACAGCTGTGTTTACATGGCCTTAATTACTTCCTAATTGTATATATCCATCCCTCTCCCTTTATTTTTCTTGAAGTCTGATGACTAAAACAGGAACACAGTAACTCACTCAGCTTCCTTTCTTCCCCATCATGATGAAAAAGGCTTTGAAAAAGTTGGAATAGCTCATACCTGTTCCTGACCTTATAATTTCATTTAAGAAATTTATAACGTGATTTTGTTTTAGTGCCCCCGGTGTTCTGTGATCCGATTAAATTCAGTTATTACCGATCCCTACTTTGTTTCTGCTTCTGTCTGTACTTTCTTACATACTGTGGGCTCAGATCTGCCTTGCATTTTGGGACAGTAGGGTGTTCTGTTTCATTAAATATTCTGGTTAGCTGAGTTACCATAATTGGTTTATATGGACCCCCGATTTTCATAAAATTAAAAGCACAATAAAAGATTCTTTCACTGTATTGCTAAGCTAATTATTTAAAATACAAGTGATGCCTTCTCCATGCCAGATACTGTCTCAAGGGCTTACCAAGTGTTTGTTAATGTAATCCTGACAGAAATCCTATGAACTGGCTTATGGGGAACCTGCTGCACACAGATGCTAAGTAACCTGCCCAAGGCCACAGGACTAGGAGTGGGGGACTAAGGATTCCTAACTCCAGACGTCTAACTTATGACAGAATGCTTGGTCTACCTTTTCAGATGATCCAGAGGACCCTTTCAGTTGCTCCATGCTTTCCTGAGGAACACCACTTACCACTGTGCAATGACCCAGATGGTGTAGGGGCTTTTACAGGATTGTCCTGCCTTCCTTCTTGCCTTCTGGTCCCCACAGGGGCTTTGAAACTCATGCATTATAAATAGGTTCTAAGGTTCTGGGCCCAAAGGACTGTGGGAATGGAGAGAGTAGTGCATTAAGAGTTGGTTTTAAATCTTAGTTCCAATCCCTTTAAAAAAAAATCTAAGAAACTTAGGCTACACTTGATATGGGAGACCCAGATCAATCAGTCCATCAACAAATCTTGATTAAATGCCGCTAAATGCAAGGCCCTATGCTCAGGGCTGGGGGCAGCTATCTGAGTAGCTCTGGTTTTTACAGTAGACTTGTGATTTGCAGCTTTTGATGAAAAGGACTATTTATGGCATGCCAGAGCTTATGGGGCTTATGGCTGTTAAGTCTGTTTAAGCCTGCAACTGAGATTGAAGCTTTTTCGTGAGGGAAGAAGAAAACAAAACTGAGCACCCATCCCTCTGGAAGTGTGTAAGTTGAGCTCTCGTGTTATGAAACAGTGGGAACTGAACTGAAATTGGCTTCCCTGGGGAAAACAATGAACAGGAGGCTACTTGAGCTCACTGCTTCTGCGGGAAGGGTAAGGATGAGATTAAAAAAAAAAAAGCTCAACATTTTCATGGTATGTCTCAAGTACGCCCATTTTCCTTTAAATGACTCTGAACTTATCTTGCCATTTGGAAATGTTAAACTTTGGAAAGGGCAGCTAGCAGGGGATGTGTAGACTGGTTGAGAATATGAGGACACTGTAGGGTGGGGAGCAGAGGGAAGTAACGGATTGCCAGAACTCACAGAGCCGCCTGGAGACACAGTGTCGCATGTACAGACCAAGTTTCAAAGATGAATAGGTGGGAGTGAGGGTGTGGGGGGGCACTGCACATGCAGAGAGCCCCAGGGCAGGCCAGAGAGACATTTCGCTGGAGAGCCCTCTGAAAGGTTTGAAGGGCTGCTGGCCAGGCTAGCAGCAGAGCGCCACCACGGGGTGAGGACCCAGTGAGGCTTAGGACTTCTTTTTCCTTTGAGACCCTACATCTCTAAAGAGAGATCTGTGGATAAACTGTGAAGAGGTGTGCATTGCTTTGCCTCCAGTTTGGCTGAGTACTGGCTATTCACATAGTTTCATGGAGTAGCAGGGTGTCAGAGCTCAGCCTGGGGGCTCCGGAGCTAGACTGCGTACATCTGAATCCTTACCAGCCAAGTGACCTGAGACAAACATCTCAGTCTCTTGTGCTTCCGTTTCTTCATCTGTAAAATGGGGACACTGATGATACTGACTGCAGAGGGATTGCAGGAGGGTTACATTAAATAATAAATGGAAACCGTTTAGAATAGTGCTCAGCACACAGCACACACTTAAAACAAGTGAACGGCTGCTGGCATATGTTTTTGTTTATTTATTTTGAGAGAGAGGGAGAGAGAGTGAGGAGGGGAGGGGCAGGGAGACAGAGAAGGGGAGAGAGAGAGAATCCCACGCAGGCTCCAGACTGTCAGTGCAGAGCCTGATGCAGGGCTTGAACTTATGAACGTAACATGGTGACCGGAGCCAAAATCAAGAGTCGGATGCTTAACTGACTGAGCCACCCAGGTGCCCCTGTCATTTTTGCTTTAATAATAAAATAATCTCACTCCACAGTGTAGCTGTGAGGGCTTGATTTAGGAGACCAGGGTTAGGCAGGTTTCAGGACTTATAGCTACCTGAAAGAAGTTGTCAGACACTCGATAGGACTGGCCAAAATGATACAAAGGCTCACTGTGGTCATATATACATGATGGTGATGATGATAAGTTATCAGACACTAGATAGGATTGGCTAAAATGATACAAAGGTTCACTGTGGTCATAGAAGATGATGATAATGATGATGTTGGTGGTGGTGGTGGTCATGGTGATGATTTTCGTTTCCACTAGTCTTTTGGGGAAGTCTCACCGTTATCTTTGACAACTATTTTTAACAATGCAGTCGTACACAGGGAAAATCAGAAGAAAAACAAAGAGCGTTCAACTTCTGACGAAGTGCTCCTAAATGTAGGTAGGTCATTTCCACTACCCTTCCAAACTGCCTTTATCCTCACAAAAACCAAGATGGGGGAAGGAAAATGGAATACCACAGGTCGCATTGCTGGAGAGTGATTATGACCCCGGAAGCATAGAGGTTGGAATCTGAAAGACTTTTGTTAGAATACCTCAAACTCAGATGTCTTGGTGCCTTTAGGCTTGGATAAATGGCTGCTACATGATTCACTGTCAACATAAATATGCGTTTTAATGGTCATCATATCATATGGTGCATAAGGTGTGCTCAGTCTGAGTGCTCAGTGTCCATGATGCCTGAACGAGAGATTTGGGGAGTAGTGTGAATGGTCTGTTATCGCATGGAGAATGGGGTGTTCTCCTCTGAGGTCACATTTCCTACAGCTTTGCAGACATGTCGGGATGGATATCAGGCAGGACAAAGTTAGTCCATGTACTTAATTTATGGAGATAGAAGTGCTGGCCGACCTCAGCCAATAGTTAGGAAAGAGCCCTGAGGCTCTTCTCCCAGGGTCCTCAGAGCCCAGGTGTGGTTGGGCACATCCTTATAGAAGTAGTACCAGGAAAGCAGCCATCTCTGAGAAGCCAGAGAGCTGCGTTCACTGCATTTAGAGGAGAAAGCTGTACCCTCCATGGGTGGGTGTGGGAGGTTGGACCAAGTCCTAGCCAGATCAGGAAGGAAGCATCCAGCTTCTGGCCAGAGAAGCTAGGGCAAGCTGTAGACCTCAGGAAGAAGTGGAGGCTTATGCAGAAACGGGCCTGAGAGAAGATGATCTTGCAGTATCTACAGGACCCAGGCCCTTACTTCTGGCAGTAGAACCTGGTCTAAAATGATGGTCATTTGGAGACCCAGAGAATGGAGCCTCAGACTGTCGTTAGTGCTGACACCAATTGATATGGTCTGTTTATTCATTCTAGAAGTTTTATATGTTACTTTGTGACCATAGCATCTGGAAATGGGAAGCATCTTGATCGTGCTTCATGGTCAATGATGGCTGCTGCCTACAATGTGAGGTTGCCCCAGAGTTGTTCAGTGCACAACCTGCATGCACATCCTTACATGGTAGCCATGGTCCTATATATTCTTCCTACATTTTGGGTGAAGGTTTAATAAATTAAACCTAAGCATAGAAAAGAGAAATGCAACACCCATTGTTTTCTCTCCCTCTTCAGAAGGATTGTGAACTTTACCCAAACCAACCAGTTTTTTTTAAATATGAAATTTATTGTCGAATTGGTTTCCATACAACACCCAGTGCTCATGCCAACAGGTGCCCTCCTCAATGCCCATCACCCACTTTCCCCTCCCTCCCACCCCCCATCAACCCTCAGTTTATTCTCAGTTTTTAAGAGTCTCTTATGGTTTGCCTTCCTCCCTAACTTTTTTTTAACTCTTCCCCTCCCCCATGGTCTTCTGTTAAGTTTCTCAGGATCCACATAAGAGTGAAAACATATGGTATCTGTCTTTCTCTGTATGCCTTCAGTTTTGCCTTCTTTTCACATCAATGAGTGGTAACCAGCTATTTGTGTAGTTTGCATTTGGAATGAATCTATTTTTGGGGAGGGGGAATTTTATAATCATTCAGCCTATAGTTGATATCTCAAGTGAGATACTTTACTATTGTGGACATTTCTGCCTCTGGCCATTGTTCTGTCCACATTATTCACTGACTCTTCCCATGGGTTGACAGGGTTCTGGGATTTTCTTCATCTGGCCCTCTTTGCTGTTGGAGGCCCAGCAGTCATGGAATGGCCCTAAAATGGCAGCTTATGGTCGAGGAACTCACTGTGGCCTCTCTCTATGGTGGTGTGGCAAGTTTTTCTTAATTTTGCTTCAACTATATAGTAGGCTTATGGCTCAGATGAATTTTGGCCAGCACTGGACTTTCTCATCAGCAGAGTAGGAGGCTGTTGCCAGGACATTTTCTTTTTTTAATCTTAGAACTTAGGCTATTAGGCTATTATTTATAAAAATGTCCTCAAGCTGAAAACTCACCTCTGATTTTTTTTAACTGTTCCCGGAAAATAGCCCCCATTACTATGATGCCTATTATGGAAAATCCATCCAACTCAAGTTCTGGCAAATTTGAAATATTCTGTTTCCCTCTGTCATAACGGGAATCATGTCTGGATGCCGTCCCTCTCACCTTGTTTGGCTTGGTCCATCTTTCATCTAATAAACACCAGCATCAGGTGGAGACTGAGGAGGCTTGTGGCAGCACCTGTGGGGGCTGGCGATCCAAGCTGCTCAGCCCTGTGCTGGGGCCACAGGACATTGGAAGAGACCCTTGGTCCCGTCCAAGCCCCAGCTTCTGAAGTGAATTCAGCTCTAGTCTATCCAAGGATCTGCATTTTCATGTCTTTAAATAACAGCTCAGCTGCATGGGCTTGCTGCACAGGCTCCAAAACATTCATATATGGTGCCTTTGCTTTCTTTTGTATAATTAATAAAAAGCAAGGCTTTGATACCCCTCAAAGCAAAGTGCTATAGAAATACAAGTCTTTCCTCTCACTTTAAGGAAATATGTACAATACTCAAGACACATTATCTCAGATGCTTGCATTATTTTTTTTTAAACCAAGAAGTCTGTCAGATTTCTTTTCTGTCCTCAACTTAATTTGATCTCCTCATCAAAAAACTATTTCTGCCCACTTTTTATTTTACATCTGGTGCTGCGTGAGTTTGTGCTTGAATAGAGACAACTTGGGTAGCCATTCAGAAGACAGGAGCTGCCCCCAGAGGATACACTGCCAACAGAATAGCAACCACAGAGCAGAGCCATAGAACAGAATAGCAACCAGAGAACCAATACATAAAAAGAAATGAGGAAACCTTCCTGTCATATTGAAGTACAAGACAGTACCTTTTGGAAGAAACCATAAGGAGGACATTAGGTGGACCATCAGGTGTGTATGGTGCTTGGGGCAGAGAGGGAGATTCCTACCTTGTTCCCTCAGCACGGGCAGTCTGCCTGTAGGAGGTGGACATTCCTGACTCCTTCTGAAGAGCACCATTTTGGACATTACATTTGTGTCCTTCCCTTACTATCTTGTAGTTCAGTTCCTATTGTTTCAGGTTGATTATTGTTGGGATGGGGGCTGGCATTCCCCTTACTGGCTGGAAGCCAGAACTCAAGACAGCTGTTTCCCCTGTCAGGTTCTGTTGCACCCACGCCAAGTTGGACATAAAAGTCTCAACAAGTGTCAATGCAAGGCTGATAGTGTCTTTTTATTATTTTGGGGGCTAATGTGAGAAACTGAAAGGCAGAAGACATGTGGATAAATGTGGGAGATCGAGTATGTTCTGTACACTCTGCTCCCTCCCCAAACCTCACCAAAATGATGGCAAAGCAAAGGTATAAACTTACAAAGAAAAATGGAAAGAAAATGACACCAAACAAGAAAGACCCACAATACTTTGAGACATGGAAAGTGGAGGGTTGAGTGCTGTCTTGGCAGAGTAGAGACTGATGCCCACAGAGGAGAAAGCTAAGAAGAAGGAAACCAGGTAGCAACCAGAAACAGTGGGAAGGTTCAGGAATTAGAGGTACCAACCAACTCTCAAAGCTGGGAGAGGGTGGGAAGGAACAGAGGAGGATAGGCAGAAGATTTATCTCAGGAGGTCTCTTTTCCCAGTCCGAATAGCCAGACTGCTGTTCCTCTCCTGCTCCGGTGGCAAGTAGGAGATTTAATCACTGGTAATTGAGCCAGAAAGAATTCAAACTGAGGGAATAGCAGGGAACAGCCCTAAACTGGATAGAAAACAGGGAATAAGATCCAAGTGTCCTTACTGGAGGACTCCTAGGATGCTGACCTGTATTTGCCCACTCCTTCCCAGCAGGGTATTAGAGCATACCTCCAGATACATAGACTTCCCCAAGAGGGAAGTCACAGATTCTGACATGTGAGGAATCCCACGATGAAATGGCTGGTCCCTGCTTAAGAACCCCACAGTGAAGCCACCACTGGTGAGCTGCATTTGGATGCAGAAATCCCAATCACTTTGTAGTGCCTTTTCCATATGTGAGCAGACAGCCAAAGATCAGCAGGAATAAATCACACCCTAGAGTGGGTAGCCTAAGAGAGATGAGAAGATAGAGAATCTATGGAATAAGACCAGGAGTCTTATTCTGCAATGCAGCAGAAGTAAAATAGCCAGAGAATGGGGTCAGAAGAGCAAATTGACTTTGTACAGAAAGTAGAACAAAAAGACAAAAATATAGAAAATAGAGAAAATGATGCAAAGATTAGAGGATTAAACCAGGAGGGCTAGCATCTGGCAGTCAACTGAACAGGGTTCATAGCCTTTTTGTGTGCCATAGATCTCTCTGGCAATCTGGTGAAGCCTTCTGACCTCTTCTTAGAATGTTTTAAAGGGCATAAAATACATAGGACTACAAAGGAAACCAATTATATTCGAGTGCAGTTGTCAAAATATCAGAGAGCAAAATGGTGATATAGTAATACATGTGCTTTTTATGAGCACATTCAAAACCAGATCTAGAGGTGGACTACTGCAATTTGGAAGTAGTGATGAGCATAAGTGATTATGTCCAGCTATTTCCAGCTATCTGCAACAGTGTGATGTGAGCTGCTGGGCTGAGCTTATTTTAGACATGGCATCCCTGGGAGACAAAGCCCGGACAGTTTCAGAGAGCTGCTGGTTTGCTGCTTGGAAGTACATCCATAGTCTTGACATTACCCATGTCTGAAATTATTTCCAAATCTGTCCCTTCATGTTGGCCAAAGGTCTTTCCCGGGGTGTTTGTCTATGTGAGCTGTAGATCTTCTTGTTTCTTGCCTCCATGTGGCCCCAGTGCGGCTGTCAGCCATGGTGCCTGGCTTCCCTCACCACATAGTTGGGCCAAAAAA
The DNA here is from genome assembly GCF_028018385.1 of Neofelis nebulosa. Lineage (NCBI taxonomy): Eukaryota > Metazoa > Chordata > Mammalia > Carnivora > Felidae > Neofelis > Neofelis nebulosa. The sequence goes on along the minus strand of NC_080798.1, from coordinate 33,600,184 downwards.
TGGTGTCACATCCCTGGACGCAGCGACTTGTCCAAGGGACGCAGAACCCAAGGCCAGTCGGGGGCCTCCCAAGGAACCTTCCGACTGGAGGTGGAAGGCTAGTTTTTCTTAGTTTTAAATCATTAAGGGTTTGTCTCTAGAGTTGCTAGGAGCTATTTTTTTTTTTTCTGATATGTGGAGAGAGATTTTCTGATGTAAAAGAGAATGGGATTAAAATAGAGACACAGTAAGATTGAGATGGAGAGAAAGAGAGAAGGAGAGAGAGAAGAGAGAGGGTGTGATGTGAGATGAACACGTCTGGGATTCAGATATAAAGAGGAGAGGGGAAGTAGAGCTGAGGAGGGGAGGAGAGAAGGGAAAAAAGGCATTTGCTAGCTTTCTAGTGGATTTGCATTTTATGTCTGGGGCTTTCTGTTCCTGGAACTCTTCGTTCAGTAAGCCACTCCAGTATCCTTCCCACCCATGAAAGCCAATACCTCCCTTCTTGCTTAAGCCAATTTGAGTTGACTTTCCTTGTGACTTGCAACCCAAAGGGTCCTAACTACCCTTTGGGGTCCTGCAGGTATTGAGGAGTGTCAGAATTTGCTTATAGAACCCCTCTTTCCCCTGGGTGGGGCCTCTGCTGCTCAAGAGCACACAGCACCCTCCAAACTTCCCAGGGTCCTTCCTGGGGCCGTCTTCAGACACACTCCAACAGAGCTATGCCTTGACATCTCCTCTGATTCCAAACCATCATTTGTTCTTCTATTCAGCAAGTGTTTATTGAACATAAACGTGGTGGAAACACAGCAACCAGTAGAGTGCAAATAAAGACCTATCTAACTAAGAACCAATGTAAAAAGTAATTCATTTCTTAAAATAAATTAAAAGGTATGGGAGATCAGAGGAAGTAATAGCCATTATGGGTGGGTTCTGGAGAGGCTCCGTGGGTGTTGTAGATGGGCTGAGAGGCAGGATTGGAGCAATGGAGTTGAAGGAAAATGTGTGAGCTCAGTGGAGGGTATGGAAGCTCCAGAAGGAAGAGGCCCAAACAATCATAGCAGAAGGCCAGACTTGTAAAGTGCTATGGGGAGGCTCAAACAAGGTGCTGGAGCAACCCATCCTTTCATGGCCCTGCTATCCAGTTTAGGCCATAGGATAGTCCACTTCGAGCTTGACTGTTAATTCCTAGAGAAAGGCTCTGCATTTTGGTATTTTGATGGTATGAGGAGCTTTTAATCCTCTACCCAAGGGATTGGCTAAGGAAATAGTTTCATGCCTGTGGCGATGGGTGAGCTTGTTGCCTTGGGAACCCAGTGGCTTGTTGCCACTGTGTATAGTGCTACTACACCAAGGCTGGTACTGCCACTGCGGCTGTGCTTGGCTGGGTCTGGGTGAGGGCAGAGGCACTGGCTACTAAAAGAGGTTATCGGCAGCATGCCCGACGTCCTGGGCAGGAACCCACCTTCTACCTCTTCTCTTTCTCCAACTGGAACTTTCCATGGTAAGATGGAAATATGACTTTCCCCCCGATACCATTTCTTGATACCAAGTCAGTGGGCTGAGAGGGGTTGGCTTCCTATGAGATAAGGAAGAGGACGGTATTTTTAGCTGGTTCTAGGAAGGAAAGATTCAACCTATTTTCTGTGTGTGTGTGTGTGTGTGTGTGTGTGTGTGTGTGTGTGTGTGTATCTCCCCAGAAAGCTTTTTTTTTTCCTGTAAAATAATTTAATGCAGATAAATCAGATAACTTTACTAACATTTCTTGAAACTAAATAATCCAGAATGGAGTATTGAGGTTCTTTGTTTTTCTTCTGTTTTAAAATTTTCTGTTACTCATAGAGCTTCAATAAGACAATCAAATTAGTTTCATTTTCATTTTCATTTTTTAGAGAGAGAGCGCATGCACGAGTGGGGGAGAGGGGCAGAGGGAGAGAGAGAGAGAATCTTTTTTAAAAATTATTTTGAAATGTTTATTTATTTTTGAGAGACAGAGGGAACGTGAGCAGGGGAGGGGCAGGGAGAGAGAGGGAGATAGAGAATCTGAAGCAGGCTCCCTGCTGTCCGCGCAAAGCCTGACGCAGGGCCTGATCCCAAGAACTGCGAGATCATGACCGGAGCCAAAGTTGGACGTTCAACTCACTGAGCCACCCAGGCATCCCAATCAAGTCAGTTTTAAAATAACTTGGATAGGGCGCCTGGGTGACTCAGTTGGTTAAACATCCAACTTCAGCTCAGGTCATGATCTCATGGTCCATGGGCTTGAGCCCCACTTTGGGCTCTTGTGCTGACAGCTCAGAGCTTGGAGTCTGCTTTCGATTCTGTGTCTCCCTCTCTCTTCCCCTCCTTTGCTTGCACTCTGTCTCTTAAAAATAAAATAAACATTAAAAAACTTTTTAAATAACTTGGATGATCAAACCTTTCCTTAAAGGTCCAGATTGCAACTGTAGCAAATATGAACCTGCCAAATATTCTCTGCCCCCATCTGGATTTCCAAATCCTGGAAGTCAGCCATTGTACATCCTTGCTGGGAAGACTAGAGACACTTTCAGGTGTTAAAAGTAAAAGGAGTGCCTTTGGACACCCAGCAGTAAGGCCCACTTCCTTCAGAACACTTCCTGACCATGACGGTCTATCTTCACCTCTTCTTTAGATATGATGGTGATGCTGGTGATGGTGATGGTTATGATGAGGATGAGGATAAATGCAATTAATTGATAGCCTGTTGTGGTCTAGGAGTTCTATATGTATTATCTTGTGGTAATCCCCACAAAGACCCTGTGATGCAGGAGTAATGATAATATAATGATGGTGATGATATGATGATGTTGATAATGATAGAGCTAGAGGCAGATTTATCATGCAGCTAAAGAAGCTTAAATTTTACCTTTCAGTGTTCCTCACTTGCATGGACCCCGTTTGAGGGCCCAGAAGAACACCCAACGATGTTTACATGGTTACATGTTTTGTAAATTTTGCAAAAGTAGAATCTTTTAACTGAATTCAGTTAAGACTGCTGTCTGTTTTCATGCCAGTGTCCCCTCTGTCACCACCTTCTTGTGTTGAGTGGCTCTGTAGTAGCCATAGACATGTTTAGGATGTACCCAGGGGGAAGTGAGTTTGGATTAGCTTGGGTTCAGTGGGTGTGCTTAAGAGGTGTTCAGTTAATTCACAATCTAGTCAAGTTGTGGCATCCAAGAATACTCCTACTATCCTCTGAGCCAAGTCACCCAGTGTAAAGAAATGAGGATATCGAGGATAAGTAATTATGAGTGTTGACTTTTCAAAGGTATTTAAGATGAATCACTTCACAAGGAAACCTGAAATGCCTTGAAATCTTAGTTCATATATAGAAGGGACTTATTCAAGGTTTTTCTATATTTGATCACAATCCTAAAATTTGACATATCACTATAAATAAGAACTTGTAAAGCTGAAAGAAACTTTTATGAACTATCGATAAGAAAAAAGAAAATTTCTTCAACTGTGTTAGAGCAAGGGCTAAATTTAAGCCTTCTAGCCTCTCAATAGAAAATATCACAAAATTATTGTTGAATGAGCGGATGATTACAAAGTGTGAAAATGTAGGAAAAAGTATTCTGAAGGTGTGTCAGGCAGTTAACTAACAAAAATATTATATTCTAGATTTTGTAATGGTTTTGGTATTTGTTAAGCTTTTTATAATTGTATAAATCGTTTTGATCTCTTTTATCATTCTAAATAATCATTTTCATCCCTAAGTTTGTATTCATCATTCTGCATCCTTTTTCCTTAAGAAAAGGATCCCACTTAAAGAGGGACCCTAGAATTATATAAGTTTCAGGCCGACCAAGCCTGGACCCAGGGAAGTCGGAGATAAGGGATTTCTCTTTTTTGTCTAGCCAACCATCTGGCAAATCAGCCGGTATGCTTTGTTCTTCACATGTGTTCTATCTCATACCAATGTAAGAAGGTGGTATTAAGACCTCCTCCTCATCAAATATCCCATTACTGTGAATAGCAAAGCTATTTTAAATGATAAGGTTCTAGAAAAATCTTTTTGGGGAGCTAGGAGAGATTATACTTTGCCTAATCCTGTTCCTGTTGTCCACAAGTTGCTTCCTTTCTGGAATGAAGATTGGGTGCTGTTCAGCACTGTCCCATGCCTGCAAGAAGCAGAGTATACCATTTTTCCTAGAAGGTATTAGGGTTTCAGTCACTAAGTAGGGACACACTTGGAGCCTTTGAGAAGGATGACAGAGCATCCATGCAGTAGACAGCTCACACAGTTGTCTACTAATGTAAATAAGGCTGGCCTTACAAATACAGAGGTTCCTGCACACAGAACAAAAATAGAAAGGAAACAGTAGAAAAATTTATCCCAAAATGTGCTTCCCCATTAACCAGTCATTAAAAATCCTTATATTAGAAGGTGTCTTGGCTTTTAAGTAAACTCTTTTAAAACATGAACTTTTCTGAGAGGGGTTTTCCCTGGATATTAGATGAAACATTTCTCTGCAAGATTTTCCAAGGTTCCTCTCAAGCTAAATGGTCTTCTTCCCTCAGTCCTTAGAAAAGATGAAGTTGACAGATAGAAATCTTAGCTTTCCCCTGATAAATTTTCCTTACAAGTTTAGCAATGGCAAATGATCAGTCATAAAGAGAGAAAATAGGAACTGGGCATTTTTACCCCTTTTCTCTCATTTTACCTGTTTTCACCTCCACTCCTACACTCTAACCAGTTGGAACCACAGTTCACTTCTCTAGCAAATACAAGAAAGTCAAGGTTTCTCATCTGTCCTGTCTTCCCCTCACTTCCAGGTCCATGTCACCAGTGAGTAGATGATCCCTTTTATAATTTTATGACTATATGTGGTCAGGCTGAATCATCTTAGCACATATCAAATAAATATCTAGACACCTCCTCAAATAGACAAATTTCAGATGGATAGACCCTACAACTAAAGGTTTTCATAATCAACTGAGCTCACTTAGTGAAGGGCATGTGACTTAGAAATGTCATGTGTGTAAAGAAGCCCTTTTCCTCTCTACAGGAGATACCAGAAGGTGGTTAAGAGCATGGACTCATAAGCACTCAACCAGTGACTTCACTTGCTAGTGTTGTCTTAAGAAAATTGCTGTCTCTTTCTGTGGCTCAGTTTCCTTATCCATGAAATGGGTATAGTAATACTTTGCTAGTCAACTGCTAGTTTGTTCTCAGATCCATCCCTGCAACTTCCTTCGTTGTCCTCTGTATCACAGGGGAACTTGTTTCTGAGGATCCTTTGCCCTCTGCCTTCCATGCAGATTCTTTCACCAATAGGAGGCCTTGACAGAAAATTCCTTGGAAACGAGGCCAGGGGGAAGAGAGAGGTCAGGGTATTCCTTCCCCACTCAGCTTCCTGTGAAGAGTTGGTAGCAGTTGTGTCTCCTCTGTGGCTCTAGTGCCCTCCAGATAGTTCCTTCCTTCACAGTCTCAGCTTCCACATGCAGTCCTCAGGATAGTTCTACTTGTTGCCAGTTGCTCCCAACTTTCTGGGCATTGGAAACACTAATCCCTCCTGTTGTCTCTCTAGCCATAGGGTTGGCAGCAATTTCCTGTATTTGCTACTCTGTGAGCGGTCTCACAGCCCCACCCCCACCCTGTTTGGCTTCTCAGTGATTCTGTTACACGCATAACTAATTCCCTGCATTCAATTCCTTCCATTTGAAAGACCTAGAGTGGTTTCCATTTTCCTAGATGGACCCTGATGGCTACAGATACCAAACCCACAGGGCTATCAGGAGGATTGAGTTAAGATCTATAATTTTGTAGTACATGTCCTAGAAAATAGCTATGGTAACTGTCAACATGACCTCAGCAATGATTCTGAGAGTACAGTGGATGGATGATGATGATGATGATGATGATGATGATGATGATGATTACTTTAATCTTAGTGGTTACAATATGACATCACTTAAAGCAGAAAAATCTGAGATGGACACGCCTGCAAGGGAAGACTGTTGAGTGCCTCTAGCTCATGTGCAGTTTCTAGTTTCCATAGAAACCAAGCAAAGAAAATTTGCTAAAGGAAGCCTAGGAAATAAGTAGATTCAGGTCTGTATGATTATGTCTCAAACCCTTTAACATACAAGCAGACTCTTATTACTATTATCTTATTGTCTCTTTAATATCTTTTTTCCTTATAAGATGCAATAGAGCCTGACTCTTTCTATGCAGAGGATGACACAAAGTATAGGATTTCTTTGCCACAGCACATTCTGTATCACATCCCCAATAGGAATGCTTCTGAGGCCACTGTTATTATGTTTATTTGCCAAATTGCTGGCTAAACCCAGCTCTTGCCATTCTGTGAATATTCAGAGGTTGTTTGTTGTCTGCTGTTAAAATACAGGAGCAAAGAACCAAAAATACTAGTTTAAGCAAAATCCTAGAATGGAGACGGGCAAACTGAAATCCCAATTAACATTCTGGCAATGAGACCTCAGCTAGAATGGAAATATTAAATTCTCCTGCATGAGGAGGAGGTGGGGATTCTTGGGTTATTTGATTACAATTGAATTCCTTGGAATCCCTCTTTAGCCATCAGAATTGAAGGCAGGAATGACAGAGACAGGTCTGAGTCAGACTTGCCAGAATTTGAATCAGTAACCAGACAATCATGCCTCTATTTCTAAGCAATTTTACATCTTTTCTTTAAAATGCCTTTGAGAAGGAAGAAATTGAAGGGATGAGAGGGAATGGAAGCAACTAGAATACCAAGGTGAACTTCACCACTTTTCTGTGCAAAAAGAGGCTTGCAGGTGTCCATGAGATGACTCCTGGGGTGCTGGAGAGGCTGGACTCAGTCATGGTTGCTCCTTGCATGATGGCCTCTCTTGGATGGTTCAGTGCACACTTAGCATAGATGGTTCAGTGCATATTTAGCACAGAGAAACTGAAAACAAGCATGGAGGATAAGTCCCTGTACAATAATTATATATATATATATAATTATAAATTTATAAATAAACTTATAAATATATATTTATATAAATTATAAATCATACATTAAATTATCATTATAAATGTATAATATATAATTATTATATATTATATATCATATGTAATTATTATATATAACATATAATTATTATATATAATATATTATATATAATATATAATCCCTCTCTCTCCATATATATATATATGTGTATATATATATATGTGTGTGTGTATATATATATATATATATATATATATATATTTTTTTTTTTTTTTTGTTCTAACATTTAGTCTTTGACCCTGGCTCCTGAGGCAGAGCTCCTAAAACCTTTGTAATTTCCTGAATCATGGGAGCATCTGATAATCTGATACTAAGCTCCTAAATCCTTTGGAACTTCCTAGGTGATAAGAATGTCCTTTGTTCTAATAAGGGACTCTTAGTGGGCCCTGGGATAGGGGCAGTTCACCAGAAAGACCAAGCCATGATTTGAAGCTTGGAACTTTCATCTCCTCCTTCCCCCATCCTCTGGAGAAGGGAGAGGGGAGAGGAGCTGGAAATGGAATTAATAATCAATTATGCGTATATGATGAAGTCTTCATAAAAATCCCAATAGTATGGGATTTGAAAAATTTCTGGGTTTATGAACACATCCGTGTCAGGAAGGTGTTGCACCCCAACTCCACAGGGACAGAAGCTCCTGAAACTCGGGACCCTTTCAGATCTCATCCTATGTATCTCTTCTTCTGGTTGTTCATCTGTAAACTTTATCATATCCTTTATTATATAATAAATGGTGAATATGTTTTCCTGAGCAAATGATGTTATCCAAGGAGGGGGAGGGTCATGGGAAATTCCTATTGGTAACCAAGTCAGATAGAAGTTGTAGGTAACCTGGGGACCTACAATTTGCAGTTGACATCTGAAGTAGGGGACCGTCTATGGGACTGAGACCTTAACCTGTGGGGCTCTGCACTAATTCCTGCTAGAGTCAGAATTGAATTGCACTGTAGGACACTCAGCTGGTGTCACTGAAAATTGCTTGGTGTAGGCAGCCCCTTCCCCTCTGGTGTTAGAAGTGCTGTGAGTGTGGTTAGTAGTGTGAGAGTGGAAGAGAAACACAGGAATGTGGTTTCCTACTACATTCCCCTTAAATGCATGTGATTGGGTTGGAGCATGGTTATGGGGGATGGGGTGTCAGAGGGGGAGGAGCTCTAGGCTTGGAAGTTCTAGGTGTTGGAAGCTCTGGGGCCATCTTTGTTCTGCCACTTTCAAGCTGTGTGATCCTAGGCAAATCACTTCATTCATTCATGTATTTTTCTCAAGGGGCTTGGGGCAGAGAGCATATGAGTCAGTACAAAACACTGCCAAAATTAGAAACGCTTGCTTGTGAGTAAGCACATGATACACATACAAATACCAGAACATCCATCAATCAGCATTTATTAAACACCTACTCTGAAACCACTATTACTATAACGATGAGATTGTGAAAACAACACAGCAGTTTCCATACAGGCTGGCTATGAAAGTGGGTGAGAGAAAGCTAATGTTTCCCTGGTGGCAGTAAATAGGAACTCCAGATCCGAACCACAGACTCAATGCTTCCTACATGGCCTCTCTCATGCCCTCTCTTGGCAGAGCCCCTGTAGGTATATCTTATTGCTCTTTTAAGGGTCAGTTTTCCACCCATGGCTTCTGCAACCACAGTGTTGTTGCACAGTGTGCACTAGCCAGAGTTCTTTTTTTTAAATTTTTTTTTTTTCAACATTTTTAAATTTATTTTTGGGACAGAGAGAGACAGAGCATGAACGGGGAGGGGCAGAGAGAGAGGGAGACACAGAATCGGAAACAGGCTCCAGGCTCCGAGCCATCAGCCCAGAGCCTGACGCGGGGCTCGAACTCACGGACCGCGAGATCGTGACCTGGCTGAAGTCGGACGCTTAACCGACTGCGCCACCCAGGCGCCCCAAGCCAGAGTTCTTAAAAGCATCCCACATTTCCCCCATGCCTCTGCTTCCTGCCTGAAAGGCAAAAGCATTCTCAGTGCACTTTGATTTTTAAAGAAGGACAAGTCTTCACCTTACGGTTGAGGTAAGGAATATAGAATTGCTCTGAGAATCTAGAGATGAAGGTTTCCATCAGGCGGGCTTTGATTACCATGGCATCTAGATGGCCACTTAAATCACTCCAGGGAGAGTCATCCCAAAAGGAACAAGGGGACTCTCAAACATGCTATCATTTATGTTCCTTCATTGCAAAGTTCTTCACAATTGCCAATGAGCTAATCCTCCCAACAGGCCTAGCGAGGCAGATCAATACTGTTATCCCTTTTAGAGCTCAATATTATTATCCACTTTAGGGCTCATTATCTTATCAGCCCAATTACTTCATCTTTAAAGTCTCATCAATGTCCTCTCGAAGCAATACCCCATTTTGTGATTGTGAGTCTGTGTTACCTGTGAAACGCTGGATCTGCTCTCCAAAGAGAGGCTGGAGCCAGAGCATGTGTTATAAGAGACACCATGGAGCTGCATATTGTCAGCATTCAGAGTTACTCAAATGTGAGGATTCTGAGTAACAGGTCCTGGGCATCAACCTAGGGGCCTGGACCACCTGCCCACCGCCACCCCCCCCCCCCCACCCCCCGCAGGTAACCTCAGTAAGGCAGCTTCTTTCTGGGATTCTTTTTGTGCATCTGTAGAATGGAGACCAGAGTAATTCCCATCTCTCCTCCAGCCTCTCTTTTCTCTTTCAGAGTTGTTAGAATAATATGGTACTATAGCTGTGAATATCCTTGGGAAGGAAGTGCAGTCGAGAAATACAAGAGGTGATAATATTGGTGTATATCAAAACAATGATATCAACCAGCTTTGTTCTTTGTAGATATTTGGGCCCCAGAGTACTCAGTGGGCTTGATAGCATGCCTAAAATGGCTGATTTCAGTAGGACGAAAATCTGCCTTTGTCAAAGCTGAAGAAATTAAGACTTGCTTGAAGTCACCCAGTGGAACAATTGGCAAGGTGTAGAAGTTAGAGTCAAAGGTCTCTTGTAAGTTGACCAACTCGTCTCAGTATTTCCCTGGCTTTCTCAGGAAACCAGGATGTCTGGTCACCCATCTCTGAAGTTGAAACCCAATGTCTGTATCCTCCCTAGACTGAGCCAGTCCAGGTGGACTGTGGCCAGCTTTCTCATATACAGTACACCCAAGGGAAAGACAATAGATTCTTGGTCAATATGTGGTGGGTGATACTTGAATGTCAGAATCCTTAGTGGTTACCGAGCCCATCTTTCCATCACCAAGACCCTCCTGGGTGTTGTTACTTTTCATAAAGACCCAGAGGAAGAGAACTTTATAACCTCTGTGAGGAGAGATTATAAAGGAATGAAGGAGTCAGTGAATTCACCCTCAGAAATGACCTGTTTTCCTCAGATCGTCAGTCTCTGCCTTCAAAGACCTACTTCAGGGCCTAGGCCCTGCCCAGCAGCCTTGTCATATCTATACTGGCTCTGAAAATCCACGTGGGCCACACACACATAATTATGTGATCACATTCTCTCACTAGGAAAGTTCAAGTACCCTATCAGAAGAAAAATATACATTTAGGATCTTAACTACATTGCCAGTTTGAGCAGTGTGTAGTTGGTGTCCTCCATATTTGTTCTAGAGGTGTATGTGTATGCCTTAGTCCAAAGCCATGTGACCATTCGAGGGTAGTATTTTGACTTCTATGGTCTTAAGTGGGGATTTGAGGTCCACTCTGCATTTTAAATGGGGCAGTAAAAGAGACCCCACACATGAAGCCTAATGTGGCACTTCTTGTGTAAAGCAAGACAAGCTCCTCATCTTTCTTGGGTATGCAGGGAGAATATATACAACTAAGTAAAGGGGAAATTCCTATGGGAAGGCAATTAGGGAAAGGGCAGGTTTCCCTCTTGGTTTATTAGTCCCTGAACCTTGGCATTGCCATCACTCCCAACCTCCATCCTGGAAGTGAGTCCCTGGGCCCAATGTCAGAGCCCTCCTGAAGCTGACTGGGCAAGGGTGGCTGGGAGGTTCAAGATGTAGGGTCCTAAAGGCATAGCAAAGACAGCCGTTGATCAGCCAATACTGGGAGCCCCACAGGGAGGAGGGGAGGCGTAAGGAAAGTGTGAAGTGATAACTTGGGGTCAGCAGAGTACCAAAAATTTGCATTTGCAGGTGAGCTCTTCATTTCTAGCAGGTAGCTGAAAAGCAGGGAGTTGGTTCTAGACTTTTGCACAAGAGAACAGACCAGAGCTGAGTGAGGAATCAGGACCCTAGCAAATGGATTCTCATTCTCATAGACCTGGGCTTTTTCCGTTAGTGCCATCAGCCTTCTGGCAGTTTGGTGAGACCTATGAATCCCTTCCTAGAATAACGTTTTTAAATGCCTAAACCGGGGCGCCTGGGTGGCGCAGTCGGTTAAGCGTCCGACTTCAGCCAGGTCACGATCTCACGGTCCGTGAGTTCGAGCCCCGCATCAGGCTCTGGGCTGATGGCTCGGAGCCTGGAGCCTGTTTCCGATTCTGTGTCTCCCTCTCTCTCTCTGCCCCTCCCCCGTTCATGCTCTGTCTCTCTGTCCCAAAAATAAATAAAAAACGTTGAAAAAAAAAAAAAATTAAAAATAAAAAAAAAAAATGCCTAAACCAGAATACATAGGATAACATTTACATTGAAATGTAGTTATCAAAATATTTTTTAAAACCTTAAAAATATGTGATGTGGTGATATGTGTGCTGCTTTTTTAGTGCTTTTACAATTGGTTTTTTTTTTTAATATTTTATTTATTTTTGAGAGAGAGAGAGAGAGAGAGAGAGAGAGAGTCAGGGAAGGGCAGAGAGAGAGAGGGAGACAAAGAATCCGAAGCAGGCTCCAGGCTCTGAGCTGTTAGCACAGAGCCTGACGTGGGGCTCAAACTCACGAACCATGAGATCATGACCTGAGATGAAGTTGGATGCTTAACCGACTGAGCCACCCAGGCGCCCCTGCTTTTTTAGTGCTTTTAAAATAAAATGAAATAAAATGGTGTATCTATTAATTGCCCAAAGTTTGAAATAATGATGTAAATAAATAATATTTCAAGATATATAACAACTGTAATATGTCACGAAAATATCTCTGATCTCTACTGGTGACAGTCACAGGTATGTACTGTATATACCACTCTGGTTTGGTGCCTTCTATTCATAATTGAAGGGAATGCTAACTTTCAGCTAGAGCAGAAGTCAGCAAACTTTTTTTCTGAAAAGGGCCAGATAGTAAATATTTTAGACTTTGCAGGCCATATGGTCTCTGCTGCAACTAGTCAGCTCTGTTGATGTAGCATGGAAGTAGCCACAGATAATATGTAAATGAATGTGCGTGGCTATGTTCCAATAAAACTTTATTTATAGACTGTGAGTTGAATTTCATAGAATTTTTACAAGTCATGAAATATAATACCTCTTTTGATTGCATTTTCCAACCATTTGAGAATGTAAAAAGACATTCTTAGCTCACAGGCTGTGAGAAAACAGGCGGTAAGCCAGACTTGGCCTGTGGGCCGTAGTGTGCCAACCCATGACCTGGAGAGTAGTGAGAATAAAGACACAGCCTTTGTTTATACTCCGGGTTTGTATATTCCAGGTTAACAACTGCCACCCTAGAGGAGACTGGGGAAAGTGGCAGATCACTGCTAGGGTCTGAATGTTTGCATCTCCTCAAAATTCATATATTGGAAGCTCAGTGCCCATGCTGTTGCTTTTGGGAGGTGATTAACTCATGAGGGCTCTGCCCTCAGGAAAGGGATTAATGCCCTTTTCAAAGAGCTCCCAGAGAGCCAGCTCTCTCTTTCCTTTTGCTCTCCAAGGATACAGTGAGAAGTCTATGACCTGGAAGAGGGCCACCTCCTGATCCTGGTGCCTTCCTGATCCCTTACTTCCAGCCTCCAGAACTGTGAGAAATAAATTCCTATTGTTTATAAGCTACCCAGCCTGTGGCATCTTGTTAGGCTAAGACAGCCACAGAGTGGGAAGCTCATCAGAAATCCAGGCTCATGAACAGCCCACTTTAGGGAATTGGTGGGAGGAAAGGGCAAATGCAATCCCGGAGGCTTTGTGGACCTCCACACCAGCCCTGCAAGGGCTGGCTCCTGGGGAAACCGGCCGGGAAGCATAGGTGGAGGTTCCCATCAAATGGTGGGCGAAGGCTACTGAAATGCTATTGCTGTGGTTGCAATCAGTGCTTTAGGAATCAGCTTATCTCCAGTGCCCAGCACAGGATCTGGCACACAGTGGGTACTCAAACATTATGTGTTAAATAAACGGATGGAGCCAGCCAGGGTCCATAGGTGGGGTCAGTGGGAGATGCACTTTCGGGAGGTGAGGAAGGCAAGGAAAAGAAGGGGTTGGTGATAGTCAATATATTTTCTCTGACCAGGGCTATGGCCTGCAAGTCAGATCCTCAGATTCTTAGCACCAGCTGCATATGGTCTAACATTTACTTACTTTTACTCCGTATCTGTCTTCATATTCAAAGTGGGTTTCTTATAGTCCGTACATTAGTTGTATCTTTTTGCTTTTAACATTCTGACATTGGTGCATTTAAGACCATTGGCATTCAAAGTGATTCTTGATGTAGTTGGATTAATATGTACCATATTTGTTGCTGTTTTTATTTATTGCCCTTTTTCTTTTTTCCTATTTTTGTGTTCCACTCTTTGTCTGCCTTTTATGGTTTTAATTCAGCATTTTATATGCTTCCATTTTCTCTTCTTTCTTAGCATATCATTTATGTTTCTTTTTTTTTACTTATTTCATGGTTGTCCTTGAGTTTGCAATATACCTTTACAACAGATCCAAATTCATATTCAAATAGCACTATATTACTTCACAGGTAGTGTTGGCCATCTTGTAATAACAACATAAGCCTGATCCCTCCCTCCTATACCTTGTTTTCACTTATATATAAGCATATATATGTATACATAAGATATATACATAAACACAATCAAATGCATTGTTGCAATCATTATTTTGAACAAACTATTCTATTAAATTAATGAAGAATAAGAAAAAAGTTTTCATTTTACCTTTACTTATTCCTTCTTCAGTACTCTTCCTTTCTTTATGTAGGTCCAAGTTTATGACCTATATTATTTTCCTTCTCTTTAATGAGACTCATTTATTATTTCTTGCAAGGCAGGTCTACTGACAACAAATTCCTTCCATTTTTACTTGTCTGAGAAAGTCTTTATTTCTCCTACACTTTTGAAGGAAAATTTTGCAGAATACAGAATTTTAGGCTGGGGGGATTTATTTTTTCCACACTTTAAATATTTTCCCACCTCTCTCTTTTTGCTTTCATGGTTTCTGAGAAACTGGATATACTTCTTATGTTTATTTCTTTGTAGCTAAGGTGTGTTTTTCATCTCTGGCTTCTTTGGGGATTTTTTTCTTTATCTTTCATTTTCTAAAGTTTCAAAATGATATGCTTCGATGTAGAATTTTTTTGTGTGTGTTGTTTGTGTTGTTTGTTTGTTTCATTAATCTGCTTGGTGTTCTGTGAGCTTCCTGGATCTGAGATTAATTTGGGGGAAATTCCCAGTTACTATTGCTTTAGATATTTCTTCTGTTCCTTTCTCTCATTCTTCTTCTTCTGGTATTCCCATTACATGTATGTTACACCTTTTGTAGTTGTCCCACAGTCCTTGGATATTATATTCTCTCTTTTTTTTTCTTCAGTCTTTGTTCTTTTTGTTTTTCAGTTTTGGAAGCTTCTACTGAGATATCCTCAAGCCCATATTTTTTCCTCAGACATGTCCAGCCTACTCCTAAGCCCATCAAAGGCATTCTTCACTTCTGTCATAGTGTTTTTGATTTCTAGCATTTCTTTTTGGTTCTTTCATAGGATTTCCATCTCTCTGCTTACATTGCCCATGCATTCTTGCATGCTGTCTTCTTTATCCATTAGGGTCCTTAGCATATTAATCATATTTTTAAATTGTTACTCTGATAATTCCAACACCTGTGCCATGTCTGGTTCTGATGCTTGCTCTATCTCTCCAAATTTTGGTTTTCTGTCTTTTAGTACGCCTGGTAATTTTTTCTTGCTAACCAGACATGATGTACCAGGCAGAAGGAACTGCTATAAACTGGCCTCTAGTAATATGATGGTAAATTGTGGTTTGGGAAGGGGAAGCATTCCATATTGGAATTGCATTGAATTTATAGATGAATTTAGTGAGGATTGACATTTTTAAACTTAAGTTGTCTCACCTAAAACAAGGCATATCTCTCCCACTTTTTCATATCTCATTTGATGCCCTTTACTTGTTTTGATTTTTTGAGTACATAAAAATTATATATATTGTTTGTAAGGTTAATTGAGAGATATTTACAGTTTTATTGCTGTTTTGGCTGATCTCTTATTTTCTTTTTTTTTTTTTTTATTTTTATTTTTATTTTTATTTTTTTTTTTTTTGGGACAGAGAGAGACAGAGCATGAACGGGGGAGGGGCAGAGAGAGAGGGAGACACAGAATCGGAAACAGGCTCCAGGCTCCGAGCCATCAGCCCAGAGCCCGACGCGGGGCTCGAACTCACGGACCGCGAGATCGTGACCTGGCTGAAGTCGGACGCTTAACCGACTGCGCCACCCAGGCGCCCCTGATCTCTTATTTTCTAAGTTTCCGGTTGACTGTTGCCAATATGAACTGTGTTTCCTGTAGTAGAAACAGTAAGACAATCTGTCACACTCTTTCATTTCTCCCCATTGGTGATGAAGGACTTATGTTTACAACCTAAAGGGACGGGGTTCAGGATGTGGTCTTAACAAAACTGAAACAAAACTGCTAGCTTATATGGAACCCTCAAACAGACATTTAATTAAAGGTTTGAATAACTTAACTATCTGGCTACGGATATCAAGTCTGAATCCATCTCAAGAACATGGAACTCCAGAGCTGGAGTGGCTCTAAGGGTCATCTAGTTCACCCACTGGATGCTCTTGTCCTCATATGAAATAGCTCAGTGGCTCCTCATCTGGTGCTTTAATGCTTCAGGAGAAGGAAATTTGCCACTTTGAGGAACAGTCCTATCAACATTCTTCAGCTCTCTTGGTATTTTTACCTCCTATTTGACAGTAGATACGTTCTCTTTGTCACTTCTATGTATTATGCCCCACTGTACCTTGTGTATATATCTGCATAGTGTGTATATATTTTATATTGCAGTGATGTACTCATGTGTTGCACTTTTAGGACTGTGAGTGACTTTGGGGAAGTGGCCATAACTTAGTGGTTTTTCATTTTTTTTTTGGTTGTTTGTTTTTGTGTTCTTGGGTCTAGCAAGTGTCTGGTACTTAGTAGGCACTAAAAGATGTTGAGTAAGGGAGGCTATATAGAATACCTGTTATATACCTCTTCTGATTCTCTTGGTGCCCTGATCTAGACCCTCAGCTGCTTGTCCTCCTCAGCCAACAATATCTTCTTCCCTTATCTGAGAAGCCAGTCACAGTTGTGCCACTATAGCCACTGAGTCAGCTTGGGTCCATGTGGCTTCATTTCCTGGTGTCAACCAGTTTCTTGCCCAGTAAACCATCCACCCCCTCTCCCTTGGCTGTTACTATGCAACGTGGCCAACAGATTATGCATCTAGAGTCTTTGGTTACTCCTGCCACTTCCATATTTAGGTGGAATGCCACACCATGGGGTATGGGATGTGGCTTTCCAAGCAGCTGCTGAGGGGCCAGATGATGTGACCTGCAAATGCAGAGGAATTTACTCCCTGTGGGGTCAAAATTGACCAATGGAAAACAGATAGTAGGATGGTAACTATCCTTTCTTAACTTACTTCCACAGACTCTTCCAAGGCAGTTTTGCCATCATATGTTTTTGGGGATAGCCTGTATGACCAAGCAGGAACTCCTAACAAATGACCAACTGTGCCTCTTTCTGGTTCACAACAAAGCATCCCTCAGTATATTAACCCTTCACATGGCATTCTTTCCCTGCCTCACTTCACTTTTCCCTCACTCTCACTGCCTTGAGATTGTACCTTCCAAATAAAGTCTAAGCACTTAATCCATACCTAAGCTCTCTGTCTTCTAGGAAATCCACACTAAGTGAAGGCCTATAGAAAAAACTCCAATTCTCCAAACTCATAGCAGTCTTTTAGGAATTTGACCTTAGCTATTATCATTGTATCTCTGCCCCTAAGTAGTGTTCCTCCTGCCACTTCCTTCTCCTCTTTCAGAGTGTCAATCTTTTTTTTTTTTTCCATCTTGAACTCTCTTCCCTTAACTGGATTTAGCTTGTCAATATCCTTCTCAAATGTGGTGCTGAGAATGAAATGCCACCTACAATATGAAGCTTTGCTCTTAAAAGAAGCATAATGTGAGATCATTTGTTTCCTTGCTTTAGAAAGACAAATACAAGTAAACTGAAGTGAGACTAGACTGTGTTAGATATATTGAGAAGACCTCTTTTATGATAATTATTATGGTTGGGGCATAAGGGGCAAGGAATTGGGATATGAGGAAAGACCATAGGTTTCTTGGAGACCTTTTGTAATGTACTTGTGCACTATAAATTCCTGTTGACAAGATATTTTCATCTTTATCTTCATTGACCCTCACAGCCACTGGGTAGTGCAAATATTCTATTCTTTCTTTGATGTCAGAATTTATCACCACACATTTAGAAAGGAACAGACCTATTAATTTCAGGTCTCTCCCCATCACCAAACTGAAGAGTAGCTGATGAAACACCTGGGCTCAGAAGCACCAAGCCAGCCTGACTGACATGGTGTTCCTGTGAGAATGACATCAGCCTGTTGTTTTCCCCAAGGCATTGCACTTTGGCTACTGAATCCAATTCCCAACAGGTGCCCCATAGTTGGGAGAAATTAGTAAATAACACTTGACCTCGTGATTCAGGCAGGGTCATTGGAACAGAAGACAATCAGGGCAAGAAAACTTCCTTGTACTGTATCCAACCAGAGAAACTAGAACCTCTGTAAGTGAGAAGCCTAAGGCACTTGATGAGGCCAGGTTCACCCACAGAATGCTGAAAGAACAATATAGAAGAATATAATCAGTGTCCTAAAGTATGGCTGAGACTGTAGGTGCTACAGGGTTTGTGTGATACCCATGTGTCATAGCTATCAAGGAAGAAATTAAAGAATTGACTTAAACACTCTGACCTCAATGGTAGCACTATCATAGTTTTTTCTATATGGCCACATGCAGGCCTCATTTATCTTGTATACTTTTCTTTTCTAGCAAAGGAACATCCTACTTAGGGTCAAAGACAGAAGATAAATAGCCACGTCTTGTAACACAAGGAAAAAAATGTTACGAATTGATAGCCCAGCATGGTTCAATCAATATCACCAAGCAATGTCCATTATGGGTTTCCATCTAGTTATTTCTCAGAGTCAAACCTCTCCTAATGGAGAATTGGTTAACACATCCTCACTCTGTTCTCCTCCACTGCAACTTCTGCTGTTTTAGCTCATGCTCTTGTCATCTTGTGAATGAATTATAACCACAAACCAAACTTGCTTCTTTCCATTCACTCTTTACATTGTTGACAGAGTTATATTTTTAAAATACATCTTAGGGTGGGAGATTGCATTAATGTCCCCCAACTTCTCATTCCTCCTTGCACCTGTACCCTTTGCCTCAGATTTTGCAGCTCCTCCCACAAAAGGGGAGGAGAATATTTTCCACACCTTGATTCTGGGTTTGACCATGTGGCTTGTTTCAGCCAATAGAATGTGGTGAAAGTGATGATGTGCTACTTCTCAGCCTGGGGGTTAAAGAACCTTGGGGCACCTCCTCTTGGTTACTTGTACTTCTGCCATTACTATGAGAGGGACATTCCCTGACTAGCCCACTGGGTCCAGGAATAGATGAGAGACACATGGAGCAGAACTTCTCTAAGATACCTTAACTAAGCCTGGCCTAGAAGAGTCCCAGCCAAACTGCAGATACATCATGAGTGAACCCAGTCAAGATCAGATCAGCAAATGTAGCCTATAGCAGAGCCCTACCTGGTTTGCAGATTCAAGTATATACAAATTACTTTTGCTTTAAGCCACTGAAATATTGGGGTGGTTTGTTATGTAGCAGTTAGATTTGTTATGTTATCAGTTAGATAGTTTGCTATCTTATCATCTTATTTAGACAATCCTTTAGGACTCCTTAATGTATAAAGGATAAAGTTAAAAACCCTCAGCATGGCATTGCATACCCTTCAAATTCCTCTCTATCCTCATCTGCCCCAGCTTTCACGTGCCCCTATTCTTCCCATCCTATACTTGCCATTCACCAAGTCTGTCAAGTGCTTTCCCCACCTCACTGCTCATTCTGGCTCCAGATCTCTGGATCATCCTCTTCTCTACCTGATGAAATCTTGGTCATTCCATAAGCCTAGTGCAATAGTCATTTTCACTGTAAAAGTATTTCTCTGTCAACCGTATTAGGTGTCACACAATAATTAATCCCTCATTCCTTTATGCTTTCACATCACTTGATTCCTATTTTTGTCACTGCTTCCAAATACTGTATTAGAGAAAAGTAGATTGTTGTGGCAGACTACCTAGTTGCCCACCCAAATGTGTGTTTCCCCAGTCTTCTTTAATGCTACAAATCCCAATTTTGTTCAGGGTGTCAACGTTCCCACGTAGCCCTGAATGCCTGTCCGTGTTTTCAGGGTTCTGTTGAATGACTGCAATTCTGATGGATGCAGTGGTTTTCATTTCAGCTTTTTCCAAAAGGCATGACCTTCCATAAGGGCCTAGGAACTAAATCCTAACGATTTTTGCATCTTTAACACCAAGCAGAATGGTAGGCACAGTAAATCCTCATAAATGCCTGTTGAATTGATTTGAAATATTCACACACCGGGGAGCTGAAAGTTTGCAGGTTCTATGTCTGAGTTTTATCCTCTAAATTTTTTAAATGTTAATTTAAAAGAGAGATAGAGTGAGAGAAAAAAAATGAGTGGGGGAGGGGCAGAGGGAAAGGGAGACACACAGAATCTGAAGCAGGTTCCAAGCTCTGAACTGTCAGTGCACAGCCCAATGCGGGGCTCAAACTGTGAGATCATGACCTGAGCCAAAGTTGGACGCTCACCCTACTGAGCCACGCAAGTGCCCCAAGTTTCTGTTTTCTTAAAACACAACAACTCCCCCACTCCTTTTATGACTGGTCACTCTCCCTGATGGCCATCCCTTTTTATTTTTCTCCCTTTCTCTCTTATTGTGGCTCCAATTCCTACCCATCCATTCTCTTCTCAATTTGCTGAAACCTGGCTTCAGTCCCATGGTCTATTGTAATGGCTCTTGATGAGGTTTCCAGTGAGTTCCATGTTACCAAGCCTGTTGGCTCTTTTTTTCATCTTAATCTTCACCTTTCCCCCATTTCCACTTGACTGTTTGAAATAGTGGATGGGTGACCCACTCCAGGCCCACTTCTCCCACTAAGATTGCCATGATCATTGCCCATGGTGAGCTCCCCTTTCTCAGCAGAAAACACTGAGCAGTATATTCACCATATGTCTTATGGATATGTTTCTTCTTCTAATACATTACAGGCTTCTTTTTTTTTAAAAAAAGTTTTGTTTATTTATTTTGAGAGAGAGAGAGAACACGAGCAGGGGAGTGTCAGAGAGAGAGAGGGAGAGAGAGAATCCCAAGCTGTCAGCACAGAGCCTGATGTGGGGCTCAAACTCATGAACCATGAGATCATAACCTGAACCAAAATCAAGAGTTGGATGCTTAACTAACTGAACCACCCAGGCACCCCTACATTATTGGCTTCTTGAGACAGAGACCAAATGTTGAGGAATTTGGTCTCCCTATGGATGGAAGAACCTAGCACAAATATGAGTTCATGAAAGATGCTTAATAGAAGCTTAACATTCTCAATATTGATCAGTTTAATGCTCTCATTTGTCTCTCCTTCATCAAATTTTATTCATGTTTAAATTTATCCTAAGTCTTTTCTCCCGAGGTCATCCCTTCCAGCTAAAGTTGATTAATTCCCTTCTAGAGCATTGATGTTATTGAGGACTGTGGTAGGCCAAATAATGGTGCCTCCCCCAAATCCATGTTTTAATCCCCCAAACCTGTCAATGTTACCTTATATGGTAAAAGAGACGTTGCAAATGTGATTCAATATCTTGAGATAGTAAGATTATCCTAGATTATTCAGGTGGACCCTACATGTAATTACAAATGTCCTTATAAGAGAGAGGTGGAGGGAGATTTGACTACAGAAGAGACAGACGTGTGTCCAGGGAAGCAGAGATTGGAGTGGTGTGGCCACAAGCCAAGGAATGCTGGTAGCCACCAGATGCTGGAACAGGGCAAGGTACAGGTTTTCTCTTGAAGTCTACAAAAGAAACCAGCCCTGCCCACATCTTGACTTTGGCCCTAGTGCAACATATTTTGGACTTCTGGCATCCAAAACTGTAAAAGAATAAATTTGTGTTGTTTTAAACCACCAATCTGTAGCAATTTGTTACAACAACCATAGAAAACTAATACAAGGACTCTACATACTTCAATATTGCCTTGGCATTTCTTTTGATTAACTCAAATAGGAGATTTTTGCTTCTCCAATCACACTGAAGGCTCCAAGAGGTCAGGACATCCACCCATAATTTCTAACCCAAATTTGGGCACAAAAGATTTTTGGGGTTGAATTTAGTTTGAATCTCTCAAATAGGTAGATCTGCCTCCTAGGTAGAAATATAGTGCTTAAGTTGATCAGAACATGAAGTTGATGGATTTCACTGTGAATTATTTGTCAGTGTAGTTATGGAGAAGACTTAAATATCAGTGAGGTTTTCTACTAACTAGATGCTCTCAGAGTTCCTCTTGATTTCAAGATACTTTGATTCCAAGAGACTATGGTTCTTTGAATACTGATAGGTGTTCCCTGTGTTGCAGTGATGATGGCCTCCATAAATCCCAGACCTGAAAGTTCATGCCCTACAGCCAATGATACCATTGTTTACATTGTCACAACAAACCTTCTCATGTGAAAAGTATTTCATAGCTTTCAAATCATTTCCCATCCATGATCTCACTTTATTCCCAGAATAAATCTCTGAGGTGGCATGGCAGGAACTATTTTTCTGCTGAGAAGTTGATCTCCACCAAAGTCAAACACCTTGCCCAAGGTCATGCAGCCACAGTTTTATAGTATCAATGGCACCAAATAGCAATTTCAGTCTGATAGCAATCCTGCCAAGCAATCAGGGAGCCATAATAAAGACAGAACTTGAGAACCTATGTCTCCAGCACTGTCCATCTTGGTGCTCTGAAAGGCAAATTGAACACTTTGTCTCTGCCTCAGTGAAGTACAAATAGAAGAATCCTGAAATTCTAGGACAGTCACTCTTCGTCTTGGCATGCAAATGTCTAACAATACAGTATAGAAGATTGTCATCTGTTTTGTACTGTTCTTCGGGGTGAAAGGTCATAGTCAAATGTCAGTTTAAATTTCCATTTTATTATATCACATCAAACCCTTCAATATATCCAATTTCCATTAATCTTGTTTTTGACTAAACTCATATTCTTTTGAGGGGGACTTCTGTAGCCATAAAAATATCTGATTTGCATCTGTTCGAGATTGAAATTTGGGATGAAAGCCATTAGGAAATTATTTCCCACTTTTGTGAGAACATATCTCTGCAGTGAGAAAAAGAAGGAAGTAAGGAAGATGAAGGAAACTTTCACTTCCATTTTCTCTAAGGCTGTGCAAGGATGTAATCCCTTTAAATTACCTGTAAGCTTTATTGTAATGTATTACCTGTAAGCTTTATTGTAATGTATTTTAAGGTGTATTTAAGTAATATATTCCTTTTTTAAAACAGCTTTATTGAGTTGTGGTTCATATACCATACATTTCACCCATTTAAAGTGGTTGAAATCTTTTGTTTTTGTTTTTTAGTATATTCACAGAGTTGAGCAACCACTATCACAAACTACGTTTAGAACATCTTATCTCTCTTTTTTAAAATATTTATTTATTTTTGAGAGAAAGAGACAGAATGTGAGTGGGGGAGAGGTAGAGAGAGAGGGAGACACAGAATCCAAAGCAGGCTCCAGGCTCCGAGCTGTCAGCACAGAGCCTGATGCGGGTTTGAATTCCTGAGCAGTGAGATCATGACCTGAGCTGGAGTTGAACACTCAACTGACAGAACCACCCAGGTGCCCCACATCTTATCTCTTTTAAAAGAAACTACTCATTAGCAGTTAGTCCCCTATCTTCTCACCCCATCCCTAAGCAAGTACTAAATACTTCTATAGTTTGCCCTATTTGAGACAGTTGCCCAATTTGGAACATAAATGGAATCATACACTGTGTGCTCTTGTAATTGGCTTCTTTCATTTAGCATAATGTTTTCATCCACATTGTAGCATATAAGTTCTTCATTCCTTTTTTACACCCAAATAATATTCCATTGCATGGACTTACCACAGTGTGTTTACTCATTCATCCATTGATGACTATTTGAGTTGTTTCCACTTTTTGGCTATTTGAATAATACTGCAATGGACATTCACATGCAGGTGTTTGTGCAGCCATGTGTTTTCAGTTCTTCTGGGTAGATAATCTGGAGGTTGAAATGCTATTGGGTCACATGGCAGCTATGTTTACCTTTTTGAGGGACTTCAAAACCCTTTTCCAGTATATTCATTTTGTTTTTTTTTTTTTTTTTTTTAAACGTTTTTTATTTATTTTTGGGACAGAGAGAGACAGAGCATGAACGGGGGAGGGGCAGAGAGAGAGGGAGACACAGAATCGGAAACAGGCTCCAGTCTCCGAGCCATCAGCCCAGAGCCTGACGCGGGGCTCGAACTCACGGACCGCGAGATCGTGACCTGGCTGAAGTCGGACGCTTAACCGACTGCGCCACCCAGGCGCCCCTCCAGTATATTCATTTTAAAGGATTGCATGAGAACTTTAGGAGAGAGAAACAGAGAAGAGAGAGAGGAGAGGCCCAGAGGAGAGGAGGATAGGGATGTTCTTGGCGGTGGGGCCTCTGGGAGCTGTAGAGGATGCTCAGCCCAGAGCATCAGGTCCCAGGCTGATTGCTGTCATGGAACTGATCCAAGTTAATCTACAGAAGTGCAGCACATCTCGAGGGGTGTTGGTTGTGCTTTGCCAAGCCCAAAGAGTGGCCTAGAATTAGATCTTTTGATTGGAATAAAGATGGAACAGAAGGTTCATTTTTGACCTTGGAGTGAGATGGGGAGACCAACACATTTTGTTTGTTAGCCAAGGAGATGGCTGTAAACAAGGGGCTCATTGCCAAGTCTCTCTTCATACCAGCCCACCCCACTCCATGGCAGGCTTGGCTGGGATAATGTTTTCTGGCCACCTTTGTCCTTTCATCTGCTTAAGCTAGTTACACTGTCACTTTGAGCTCTGGCTCTGCTCTCTCTGGCTCTGATTCCTCTGGAAAGGCTGCTGTCCAGATGTTTAGGTATTTAGCAAATGCACTTTTCTGATGGCTTGGCAGGGTTACTCTCAGATAGGGATGAATATTTGATGCTGTTGGCTGTTGGGAACATGTACACCGAAATGACCAACAAAGTCCCTGCCTTGAACTCCCTGCATATCTAATTTTTTTTATAGTGACAGCTGATACATCATTGAAAGGAAACTCACCAGGGAGCAGACAGAAAGCCACTCCTGGATTTTTTTTTTCTATTTGCCTTCCTGCATGGGTGCTACACAAACTCCCTCCCAGATTTTAGAGAAGAGCACTATGTGTGGGTCCCTTCACATTTTAGAGAAGGACAAAATGGCTATTTCTATCTTCGTTTGGAGTTTTCTTTCACCTCTTTTCACTCCTTGCCCATGCATATAAAAATTCCTACCCATTGTGATGCACTGCCTCACTCACTACTTCCATGTTTTTTACCTTTTTTGACCTAAGATCTTAGAGAATATTTAGACCATCCTCACATTTTACAGATAGATAAACTGATGCTGGAGAGGGGAAGAGACTTTTTCAAAGCTAATAATGGATCAGTGACAGATCTATGTCCCATAACCCTTTCTACTGCCTCCTTGGCCTCAGGCTTAACCCATCACCATCCTGAGACTCTTTGGTGTTATCCGCCATTATATTCCCAAGTATCTAGCTCAGTCCCTGGTGTGTGTTTCTGGGGCCAGACTGTCTGGGCTTGAATCTTGGCTCCAACCTGTGATACCTGTGTGTTCTTGTAGAACTGACTTAGCCATTTGCGTCTCAGATTAGAATAGTGCCTTTTACAGAGTAAAAGCCCAATAATTGTTGGTTCTTACCATTATTATTGAATGACTGAACAAATGAATGAATGAATGGTTCTTTGCTGATCCCTTCAGGGGCCATCTTAGTGTCTTCCAATCTATTATTCCCTTTTCTAAACAATCATGTCCTACACCTGGGCTGGGAGGCTGGGCTAAGAATGGCAGATCTGTAGGGCTAATGTTTTTGGTTGGAAGCCTTTTGGGTGTACTCTCTTGGATGTTAGTCCAACTCTGAGTACTTTCATGAGGATTTCATACGGATTAAGAGGCAGAAGCATAGGCTTTGAGGTCTGGATGCAATTCTTTGTTTTCATTTATCACCAATCTGTTATATAGTAGATATTATCTCAGGCACTTCATTCATGCAAAAGCCTTTGGACACTTAACATGATTTTGTGAAGGTTTCTAAGTCCTTTGCGCTTTACTTAGGAACAAAGCAAACAAAGTTTTCAGCATCTCAAAGGGAGGCTTAAGCTGATAAAAAATTGAATTGTAGGCAGCTAAAGCTTTGTTGAACATTTCACTTCTGGGTATGCAGAGCAACTGGTCTAACACAAATCTTGATATTTGGAAGTTCCCTTGACGCATGATGACCAGTAACCTAGCTGCATTGTGTTCAGGGGCTTGGGGGTCTGTGCAAGAGGGTGTGTGGCCAACACTCCTGAAAAGCAGCTCAAAATATGTAGCACACACAGGACTAGGTAGGGCAAGGGAAGATTGGACAGAGAAACCTGTTTCTGGCACTTTCTCCTCACTGACTGCATCACCTGCCCATCTCTCCTCTAATTCCATGAATTCATAGATGTCTGGGATGAAAGGGATGGATGAAGTCATTGGACCCTTGGACAGAAACCTTCCAAATGAGGATGCTATGGGGCAACGAATGGGCCCTAAATGTTGACGTTTCAGATGTGACCCTTACACCAGAAAGACAGAGAGGAGCTGACCCTTTCTGAGACTCTTCAGCTTTTAACATGTAACAGGTACCTGTGGTTCTTAATTATCAGCCTGGGGCCTGGCTGCAATGGATTTACTGGGGTTTTGAAAACAGATTTCTTGGGCCCTAAACTTTCTGATTTAGTAAATCTGGAGTAAAGTTTAGGAATCTAAATTTTTATGAACGTTCTCCCAAGTAATTCTGTCACACAATCAGGTCTGTGAATGCCTAAGTCCATGTATCTCGTTCCTAGCTGGGGAATTCCTGGCAGCACTGCCTGGGGAGCTTTTAACATTTTAACAAAGTCCTGTTGCCTGGGGCTCACTTCCAGAGTCTCTGATTGAACTGATTTGTTGAGGGAGAAGGCCCTGAGAATTCATTATTTTTTTAAAAGGCTACCTTGTGAATCTAGGTGCAACAGTAGTTGAGAATCTTCAAAAAATAGACAAACAACTACTCCTTTTCTTAGTAAGGGTGGTGCTGAGCTTGGCCACTAGCAGTTGTGGCAGTCAGACACAGAGGGAATCCAAGCCATAAGGGGCTTAGAGAACATCCAATCTAGTTGTTCCCAGTCCTCTCAATTTGGTGGACTAGTATAATTGAGACAATATTTTCAGGGCAAAGAGTTGAAGGTTTGTTTTATCTTGTTTGACAAGTTAAGACAATAAAAACAAAACAAAGCAAAACAAAACTCTACTACCATTCATTTGCATTGTCATTTAATTTTTTTAAAATGAAGTTTTAACGCTACATATAGGAAAGACCTAAGGTCAAAGTCAAGGACAGTCCTTTAGACTGAATACATTTGGCTCTGAAAGGACTCACTGTATGTTCCCCATCTTTCCTCATTTCAGTAAGAAATTGGTTATGGACCACAGTTGGTTCAAGCGCAGCCTGTTTCCAAGCCAAAGTCATAATTTTACAGATGTGGATATTGAGACCTGGAGAATGGAGGAAACTTGGTTCAGGTTCCCACTAAGGCAGCAGCAGGGCTGGGACCAGAACCCACTCTCCTGATGTCTGGTCACATCCCCTCTGCAGGGTTTTGATAGAAAGCCTGGCATTCCAGGCACCTCCCACTGTTAACATACTTGGGAAAGAGCTACTGGGTGTGCCTGCTCAGTCTTCCTGGCCACAGCCTGTATACTAAGAGCAATACAAAGCTAACACTCAAAGACATGAACTCTGTTAGGAGGGCTTCATCCTTGAACCTCCAAAAGTGATGGAGAGTGTCCAGGTCTGAGTGACAGATGTTCATTTGCTTTTGTTGTAAAATGGGGAGCACATTGTTTGAAACGGGGAGCACATTGTTGCTCCATCACGATAGGGTACTGTGCTCTGAAAGCTACAAGTTTTGAAGAATTACTTTCTTGACTGTCTCCTATAAAGTCCAAGCCATCTCTTCCCATCTTATGCTGTTATTTTTAATAAGCCAACAAATTGGCTAATTCTCCTGGAAATGCTTTGATTTGAGGAAATGTGCATTTCACACAATTCCCTTAGAGAAGGAGGAAAACAGATTTCCAAATGCATTACCAGCAAGCAGGACATTTGGGCCCTGTGATCGGAAATGGAGAAGATACAGTGAGCTCTTGGGTTCAGATGTTCAATTCAATATGCGAAGGAGATGATGGAGAATGGGCACTGGCAGTACGCTCACTCCCTCTGGATGACTGCAGCACTCTGGAAGGGCAGGCTTAAAGCCAACTTGGATCTCAAGTCCACCTGAACTGGTGGCTTAGAATTATTCCCTAACAGAGGCAGGAAGGGACATTCTCGAGTGTGGGCTTTGGAGCTGCCTCTTTTGGAAAGGGCCATGTCCTATTTTGTCCACTGGCACAAGTCTGTTCCCGTGTAGATAGGGATACCTATTTGTTGAAATGAAGTGGCTTTTAGGGACCCAAAGGCATTTCCCTACACTGAAATCAGGTGACATCTAGAGAACTAGACTTAACCAGGGCAGTTTTGTGGGGGCGGGAAGAGTGTGCCTGAGAGCAGTCAGGAGGGAGTTGTGTCTGTCACGAAGCCATTGGATGGCTGTCCCGAAAATGGGTCATGAAGGTGCCCTCGATGGGAGGGAGAAACATAGAACAGAAATGTCACCGACCTCATAATTTTGTTGAAATCTGGCCCTGCTTCCCTCAGCCCATCCTTCTAAAGCCTATTTCCTAAAGCAAAAATACCCCAGGTTTAATACCCCACTCCAAATCCCTCCATTAACTCAGGCTCCTATGGGATCCCACCTAGCAGAGGTAAAGACAGAATGAATTCAGTTTCCTTTAAAAGTATCATCTGACTTCCTTTTGACCTCTTTCCTGATTTCTAATTTAGTCAAATAAACCCAAACCCACATACCTTAAAACCATGCCCTGCACCCCACAGGTGCTTAAACTCATTTTAAGTACCTTTGGAAGGGAGGAAGGGAGCTCCTCAGCCCAGCTGGCTTCCTGTACCTGAGCACCTCTGTTTCTCAGGGACTATAGAGGGGGCACCTCTCTGTCCTTAGGAAGATGAAGGAAGCAGGGGGAGCACAGAGCCACAGAGGTTAAAGTGTGCACAGAATGAGACCAACATTCTCATTTCACATTAGAGACAACTGGAGCAAGAGAAATGACAGGCCTCAGTCATGTCAGAAAGTGTCAGGAATGGGGCTAAAACGGGGTTTTGATCCCTACATAGAAGCAGCCAGGTCATTTGACTACACGAACTCCTGGCTGCCTGGTGGAATGGACCCTTCTCTTTCCTTTGTTTAAAAAAAAAAACTCCAGACTTCCTAACTTTAAACAATAATCTTATTTTGGGGGGAAGGTGTTCAATATATAAAAGGCTTAAGCTACAGTAGTTTGCAGGGATTCATTTGCAAAATACCCCCCTGTATGTGTGTGCTTGCGTATATATGTATGTGATTGTGTATGTATGTATATATGTGTGTCCCTATGCCTGTGTGTGTGTGTATTTTGGCCTGGGTGTGGTGGTGGTGTAATTGTGGTTGGGGGGAAGGTGGATCAGCAGGGCCAATCCCCAGTATCAGAGGGCCAAGCCCATGCTCCTGAGCAGCTGCTCTGAGCACACACCCAGGAGGGCCTGCCACACCCCTCCAGACTGGCCTGGGTGTGGACTGCAATGAGGGCACCACTGCCCTCTGCTGTACTGAGAGATGAATATTGCTGATATGCCTGCCTCACCTTGTCCCAGGCGGGGTAGGGAAATGGAGGAGATGAAATAAGAGGCTGTGCCCCATCATGAGGCTCAGCTAATCTACCCCACTTGGGGTCTTTCCATTCTACCTTTGAAGTTCTTAGCTTCAGGTGGTGAAGCGGAAGTACCTGGTGCTTTGGTTGCAGGTGCTTGATTGGGGCAGAAGCAGTCATTGCCCCAAGGTTTTCCCAGAAGGGTCTGAAGATACAGGGATGGCTCTAGCAAAGCTTGCATTGCATTTCTTACCTTCTTGGCCCCATTGGGATCAACATTCAGGATTTTTTCCAGTGCTACAGATTGGATACTCTTTAAAGGTAAAGCCCCTGTTGGCCTTGGGCCAATCCTCTCAATTCTGCAAACACAGTGCCCTTGGGGAAGAAATGTAAGTACTGCTTTCAGATAAGTATACCCCACAGTTGCACAGTGCACTATAATTTGTCAGCTGTGTTCCCATAGCTGTCTCAGTGATCTTCACAAACTTGTGAGTTAAACAGAATAGCAATTATTATTCTCATTTAACAGATGGGGAAACTGAGGTCCAGACGTTTGTCATTCTTTGATTGCCTTGAATTTTAGCTAAGAGATAAAATGTACCTCCAGCTGGAATTGAATCTATCAGTCTTTAGATTAAAATAAAGCAAGGTACAAGGTAGTAATGCCAAGCAAAATACACAGTAATCACTCAGGTATTATGAGGGGAGAATTCACAGCAGTGCTATCTAGTCACTTTCCAACAACTCTGGAGACTTTGCAGCTTAGCCCCTGAGTTCCAGAGTGTCCATTTTTAACAGGGTCACTAGGATTTCATGGTTGGTGACTAAGAGCTAACAGCTTAACAGCTTGCCTTCCAATATTTCAAATGTTTATAGCTTTTGGTCTTAAATTTTAAAATAATCTATCTTGCTTTATCCCCCTAATATGTTTGTAACGCAAACGGGGCAGTAGCTACTCTTGCTCCCATTTTGCTGATGCAGAAACTAAGGTCTGAAGAACTTTCATACCTTCATTCAATCAACATTTGTTTGGGTGTTTATTCTGTACCAGTCACTCTGCAGTTCAGAGATTATAGTGAACAGGATGGCCATGGTCCTGGGTCCCATGGAACTCACAGTCAAATTTGGAGGGAGACAAATAGATAAGCACCTACTACAGTAGATGATGAATGTACGTACAGTGAGTGCCATGAAGTTGAACAGGGTGCTATGAGTACAAATGGCTGGAGACCTCACCTAGTTGACGCATAGGGGAAGCTTCCTTGAAGTCAGATGGCTAATTGGAATTGGCCCAGTGTGTGTGTGTGTGTGTGTCTGTGTGTGTGTGTCTGTGTGTGTGTGGCAGGGCACTTCAGGTACAGAACAGTCCAGGCAGTGTGAAGGTCCTGAATAAGGAGTTATTTGGGGGTATTCAAGAACCCCCAATGAAAGCCAAATGAGCTAGAACCCAGAAAGAAAAGGAGACAGTGGTTCAAGATAAAGCCCATGAAACAGAAGTTAATCTTTGAGCTGAGTCCCATAGCTAGTTAGAGGCAAAGTGGGGGCTATAATTGTGTCTTCTTCCTGCCAAGCCGTAAATCTCTACCTTTCTTTTCTCCCCTGATTCTTCTTCTACTCTCTTTCCAAACCTGATTGCCTTGATTTTCCAGGGCCACAGCTTTTCCTTCTGTGTCATTGCTCCTGCTGTGCTTTCCACCTGGTATGCCTGCCTCCATATCTCCCCAAGTCAAAAATCCTACTGACCCTGAAGCCAAGAATTTTAAACACAAATTTATCAGCAGGTGAGGTAAAAGAATGACATGGCCTAATATATTATCAGGTGGTAGGGAGTTGCCTGGACAGGCATGCCTCCATCATGTACAAGCTGAATGCTGTACAACAGAACTTTTTACAGTGATGGAAATGTTCGATATCAGTAGCCTCCAGTCATATGTGGCTAGTGTAACTGGGGAAGTGAATTTTTAATTTATTTGATTTTAGTTAATTTAAATTTAAAATTAAATAGTCACATATGGCTATTGGGCTATCATATCAGACAGTGCAGCTCTGGCTGCCTCTTTCTATTCTGGAGTGTGGTCCAATATTGCCAGCTATGCCAGCTTTTTAAAGAGAAGGCACATCTCCAGATTCTTATTTGAAATCTTTTTGATTTTTAAATTTTGGCAATACATTCAAATTTTAAAGATACACCGTGGATGACTCCTACCTGTGGGAAGATGAAGTAGACATACTTTTCTTTATTACTCCTGCTAAGTACAACTGAAAACATGGACACTATATATAACATAAGAATATGACAACTCTAAAAAGTGGAGAGAAGAAGACAGACTGGCTAGGAATCTTGGGACCAAAGGAGTGGCACAGTGTGAGTTCCCTGGGTTTTCTTTGTATGTCATATATCCCAGGTTTGGAATTGAAACAGCAGCCCAAACACCAATGAGCACAAACAAAGCCTCAACAAAAGCCTTCTTTCTCCGGCCAAAGTACTAGGAAAGGGACAGTCTAATAAGACAGAATACTTTTAGATAATAACCAATCTACACTTCAGCCAAACACCATGGGGAAAAAAAAAAAACCTGTGGTCCTACCCAACATGTGCCAACACAGGCCAAGTGAGGAGTCTTGACTAACATCCTCATGAGGCAGTAATGAAACACCTAACATCCCTGCTGGCATGGTGTCAGATAAAGCCAAGTAGAGGACTGGGACTCTCATCCCTGTGATCTGGTCACAAGCTCGTGCCCCTCTTTCTCTCTGCAACCATGATGTCAGTGGAGACCCTTGGGGATATTGGGAGCTTGGACTTCCACTCCTACCTGACAGTGATAAGGCTCCCCTTCCCTCCTCCCTGGAACGGTATTTGAGGAGTTTTAGTGGAAAGTCAGGACTTTCATCATCACCCATTGGTAATAAGGCCATACCACTATGGAGACCTTCTGGGGAGCCAGAGCTCCTGGCACTGCCCATCAGGAACAAGGAGTTCCCTTACCACCACTGCCACTTTGTATGTCAACAAAGGCTGACTGGGAAACCTGGCCTTTTACTTCCAAATGGCAGTAACAAGCAGGTGCTACCCCTTCCCCTTCTGGAGTGGTATCAGAGAAAGGCAGTTAAAATGGAAAGTTTACATAAGATCCAGAGTCTCATAACTTAATACGAAAGTGTCCAGGTGTCAATAGAAAATCACATACCAAGAACTGGAAGATCTCAAATTGAATGATTAAAAGACAGTCAATCGATGCCAACACTGAAACGATAGAGATCTTTAGAATTATCTGACAAAGATTTTTAAACATCCATGACAAAAATGCTCAGTGAGAAATTATGAGCACAGCACACTCAAAACAAATGAAAGATCAAGAAGTCTCAGCAAAGAAATAGAAAATATAAGGAAGAACCAAATGGAAAATGAAAAAGAAAATAACAGAAGGAAAAATATCTTAGTGTATGGGCTCAATAGCAGAATAGAGAAGACAGAGGAAAGAATTAGTGAACTAGAAGATAGAGTAATAGAAATAACCAATCTGAATGGCAGAGAAAATAGTCTGGAAAAAGAAAAACTTCAAACAGCAGAAGCTTGGTGACCTGTGGGACTATGATAAAGCATCTCACATTCATATCATCAGAATCCCAGAAGAAGAGAAAGAGAGGGGCTGATGAGTCACTCAAATAAGAAAGGCTGAAAAACCTCCTAACTTTAGTAAGAGACATACACCCACAGATTCAAGAAGCTTACTAACCCCATAATAGAATAAATCCAAAGAAATCCATGCCAAGAT
This sequence comes from Neofelis nebulosa, assembly GCF_028018385.1. Classification (NCBI taxonomy): domain Eukaryota; kingdom Metazoa; phylum Chordata; class Mammalia; order Carnivora; family Felidae; genus Neofelis; species Neofelis nebulosa. The sequence goes on along the minus strand of NC_080798.1, from coordinate 33,567,015 downwards.
GCATAATAGTTGAACTTCCGAAATCTAAAGACAATGGAAAAATGTTGAAAGGAACTAGAGAATGACACCTTACTTGTGGGGGAAAACAAATGGAATGACACAGATTTCTCATTTTAAATCATGGAGGTTAGAAGAAAGTAGCACAGATTTTTTTCCCTCCCAGATATGGAAAGAAAAGAACTGTTAACCCAGAATCCTATACCCACTGAAAATATCCTCCAAGACTGAAGGAAAATCAAGACATTTTCAAGTGAAGGAAATTTAAGAGCATTTGTTGCCAGGGAATTGGGGAGGAAATCACAAATGGCTCAGTACTTGGAGAGGATGTGCAGAACACTAGGAATGTTTTAAGCAGCCAAGACTGATTACCTTAGAAATGACACTGAAAAGAAGTTAATGAGAAATAAACACATCTTGGTGAGGAGAAAGGAACATTCTAGGATGCTGAAAAAGTTTATGAGGAAAATTTGAGGAAAGTAGGATTAGACCATGTTGCATAAATGACTGGGTGAGAGGAGGTATTTAATGATCATCTTCAAGGATACCTTGAGAAATTTTATATTTTATGATGCAATCACCAAAAAATTTTCCCTAGTACCAGTGTGATTTTTTTCCCTAGACCACTTAAAAAGCAGTACTTTTCTTCTGATGAAATACCCAAAGACTACGAGAAGCATAGAATGATGAAGTGATTTGCCTCAGGTACCACTGACCACAGCAGAGAGACTAGAATATACCTTTTCATCCACTGTGCTTTTCATTACCAAGGGAGTCACCATGTTCCAGCTCCTCGAGTATGGAAATAAGCCTCACATGATTAAGATGGTTTTAAGATTAGATGAGAAGATTTTCCTATATATGACAGGTGTGAGAGAATGAATCTGGCCAGACAACTTCTCTAAATCTTTAAGATTACGGTTCTGGGCTTTCAGGACTGTATGCCATATTTTACTTAAAGGCAGGAAGGAGAGTTGGTCTTTGGGAGAAAGAATTTTTAACTTCAGATACACTTGCAGGATAGTTTTTAGAGATAGAGTATTGGGGTAAGTTGTGCTAAAAACCTTTCATTTTCCTCTCCAGGTTCATAATCCATCATTCTCTGACTCAGGAGAATAATTTGTGTGGACAAAATCTAAGAGCTTTCTTGTTCTCTGGCTGATGGGAAGCCTTGCTGGAAAATGCTGAGGGAGGGAGAGAAAGCGGAGTCAGAGTATCTGTTGTCTCCTATGGTTTCACCAAATAGAAGGCTGCTGCCTTCTCCTGAAAATCATACCTTTTGTTAGATGGTCTTCTCTACATAATGGTTTTTGCTTGTGGATCCATGACTGGTTCCTCTCCCCACCCCTAAAGTTGTGGGTGGTAATTGCCCTGTTATTATTGGTCCTGGGGTACTACATTATCTCTTGTGGTTTTTCTACACTTTGGTCACAGCTATGTAAATATTTCCCTTATTAAGCTATCTCTAATTTAACATGACATGTGTGTGTGCCTTCTATTTTCCTCCATTACTCTGACTGATACGCATATTCAGCCAGGTGAAAGTTCCCAGTGACTGTATTAGAAAGGATAGAGATTGTAGCAAGGGTCTCACCAACTACAAAGTAAATATGAATATAATGCTCTTCCCTTTCTGAAGCTGGGAACTTCTGGAGAAGACACTTCAGGAAGGCAGAGTATAATGTTCTAAAACAAAAACTATCTGTTATCTGACTCCATTATCAAAGTTACAGTAATCAGATCATAAATCAAAAATCAATAACTGTCTTTATCACTTTTAAGCACTTAGCAATAGTCATCAGTAAGGAGAATGATTCTAATGTCCTCCATATTTAGGGGAATTTGGAAGACTGGAAGTAGAACTACTTTAGAATCAGGATCCTTGAACTCTGTCTTGATATATGTGGTCCTGGGCAAGTAGGATGCTTAATTTCTCTGAATCTTCTTCTACACATTTGTACAGTAGAGACATTGGGCAAATGATTCTTAAATTCTCTACTAGCTCTAATCGTCTATGTGATTATGAGGAGGTAGAGGGGAGGGTATCGTATGGTATATGGATGGGTAGTGATGAGGAGTATAGCATGTGGACAGGGAGAACTGGGGAGTGTGGTGTGTAAGGACTCTGCCCTTAGGTCTAGGAACTGAGGTAAAGAATGGTGCTGAAAAGTCCATGTTGAAAGGATATATTTGAGATGCAATTGGGATATTTCTTGATGATGCTGAGCCAATCAGGACAATGACACCACTTCTGATTCCAACTAATACTGGGGCCAGAATGAAGAAATAATTATTGAATTATTTCATGTGGAAGTTACAAGGAAGATTGTAGTGACTCAAGGTTTGCGGACTTGATTCCTGCCACAGGTGTATGAACTGGTCTTGTCTTTTTCCTCTTTGAGTTCTTGGCTTGAAGTAAATAATACCAAATAATCTTTGGTGTAGAACCCTAGAAGCCCATGATACAAAATCCATGTTCTCAAGTAGTGTGTGATCTAACAGGGTGATAAGATAGATTCATATAAAGCAAGAGGTGGGAAGTGGGACTGGGACCAAGGGAAGAATAGTGGTGGGGGTGCAATAGTCTTCATCATCCTATTCCTCAGGCTTATTTTGAGAGCCAAACACTATCTTTCCCCAGATTTGACATCACGTTGGAAAAGCAGTCACATACTAAAAGACTAATTTCATTTAGGCAATCTTATTTATTCACTGAACCTATTCACAAATATTCCAGTACTCCTTCCTGTACGGGGCACATTCAGGTTTTGTGGGGCCTACAGCTTGTACCAAACACTAAAGCATATTTTACTTGCACATGACCATGTAAACATGTTATATTGGCCTCCCTTAGGGACCTGGAAAGGTCCCTGTGTGAGTGAGGGGACAGGAGCTAAGCTTTATTAGTTTCAAGATACATCTACCTTTGTTCCAGGCTCATGGAAGAATTGCACTTCTTTATATGACTTGGTTATATGACTTGATGTAGTCAAGAATGAAATATGAAAAGAATTGATATGTGCTACTTCCAGGTGGAAGATTTAAGACCCGTCATGATTTATCACTTCCATTTTCCACTGGCAGGAGGACTGTGGAAACAGTTGTCACACAGAACCCTCACCATCTGGGCCCTGGGACTAGGAAGAGTTGAGCCCCACTGCCATGGAAAATGGAGAATGAGTGAAATAGACTTCTGTGATGTTCACTCACTGAGATTTTGGGGACTGCTTCTTACTACAGCACATCCTAATGAAGCCTGACTAAAACAATATATTATGAAGTATTTTCATGGGCATAGCCTCTTTACTTTGTGGGAAGGACATGGGCATTTCTCGTCCCCATTTTTGAGACTGAAGTCTGAGACTCAGAGAGGCTGGGTATCTTCAGGGAAGGTCAGAAGGTAAGTGGGTGCCATGCCTGGACTGGAGCCCAGACCTTTTGGCTCTCAGGCTTTATTCTATCCACAATGGGATACTCGTTGTTGCGGTTCATTTGTGTGGCATCTACATTCCTCATTTTCTCCATCTGCCTACCCCAATTCATGATCCCTGCAGAAGCCCCAGCTGCCACTTGGGGCAAATGCCTCAGTTCCCTATGTCCCTGGTTTCTGTAGGGTCCATTCTCATGAAGCTCAGATGAAAAATCCTAAAGAGGGGCCACAAGACAAGAGAATCCTTTCTAGAGTCCAGATAGATTTTAATGTGTGCATTTGTAATATGGAAATATCTTGATAGTTAAAAGGACTTTTCTCCTATTTATTTACAGAGTATAAATTATACTTTCATATAGTACCTTATCAACTTTTCCCCTAAACACACACACACACACACACACACACACACACACGCACACACACACTTACATGGAAAATTGGGATTAGATGAACACTAGCAATTTAATTGCATTGAAGAGAACAAGCCTTGGTTTGAACTCTTAGTCATTACTAAAATGTTTATTGAGTGATTGGGATGACTTTGACTTGGGAGAAGGGGTATGTCTTAGTCCATTCTGGCTGTCATAACAAAATACCATACTGGGAGTCCAAGATCAGGGTGGCAGCATGGTTAGGTTCTGGTAAGGGCTCTTTTCTGGGTTTCAGACTGCCTAGTTATTGCTGCACCTTCACATGGTAGAAGGGGCAAGGGAGATTTCTCAGTCAGCTTTTATAAGCTCATTCATGAAGTTTCCATCCTCATGACCTAATCACCTCCTAAAGGGCCCACCTCCTAATACCATCACCTTGGAAGTTAGGTTTCAACATATTAATTTGGGGGGAACACAAACATTTAGACCATAGCAAGGTAATTTAGGGTAAGAGTCACTTCCATGGAAATGTAATACAAACCTCCACGTGTATATCCTGTTCTAATGATAAGGTAAGGGGGAAACAGGTGAGAGAGAAAAGTACTCCTATTTGGCTGAAGGGTGGTTAATATAGGGCATTGATCAAAACACTTCAGTAAACAGCACACACACAGCTTCCCTGATCATCTGGCAGGAGATCAATAGACTTGAGCTGAAATGAAAACCATCTGAAAAGCCAAGAAATATTGCCTGTAGAATTGCATTAGACAGCATTATACTCAATAAAGTTTGGTCTTATCAGCTACTTGCCTTGCCTCAACTTCAGGAAGACTCTTTCTTATATTGGAACTGCCATCGCTGAGGAAGGCAGTTGGATGCATGCAGACTCTTGCTTTATGAGAATTGGATCAAGCCCTATAAACTGTCTGGGGGTGGGGCTTACAAATCCTTTCACTTACAGGTGGGAACTTGATGGTATAGGACTTACTAGAAGATGTATTACTGTTGGCTCAATTTCCTTCTCCCTCTGTCTCCATCTTTCTGTCTCTGTCTTCCTGTCTCTCTCTCTGTATATATCTCTGTCTCTGTATCTCTCTCATTCTCCCATTTTCTGTCCTTCTCTTGTGTCCCTGAAAGCCTATCATTAGGTGAGACTTGCCACACCACATCTTGTAAAACATTGTCCATGGCAACCCATATAATATAAAACACAAAGCTAGAGCAAAAGTTAAAACTCAGGAAAAATTGAATTTTTCTCCCCACTATACCCTCTCTCTTTAAAAAAGTCCATGACAAACCCAAATAATTCTTTAGTAATAGAATAAAATTCCCATGATCCAGAATAATTTTTAAAAATGCAATATTCTGTTAAAAGAGGACTGTCATGTATATTACACACAAATTGCCAATGTCCAAATAATTATACTACAATAAAATCTGCTGTATAAAACCCTAAGGACTACTTCTGGTGATTCAGAAGGCCCATCACGGTCTAGTAGGGCCTTGTTACATCATTATGAGTAATTCTCATTATTTAAGACTCCAACTGGGCAAATAGAGGAGGCTGAACTGAACCTTTGCTGACATGTGGACTCCCAGGGGAAAATTTGTATATAATCTGTCTGATGTAGGTTTGATTTCTTTGACATTTATCTCTTTCATGAAAGTAAAAGGCTGATTAAAAAAAATGTCTGTTTATTTTAGCTTTACTGTTGTTTGGGTTCTGAGAAGCAGGAGGCTTATAATCCTCTGAGCTTCTTACCATATTCCCAATCAATCATTTTCTCATCCATGATTTCACTCTATTGTTCTATCTGCCTCTGAAACTAGAAAGAGGCAATTAGCATCGTCCCCACATTATGGATTGGAAAGTAGAGCTCTTATCATAAGCGAGGTGTTTCCCAGGCTCTTCCCCACTTTCCTCCCCCACCCCTGCCCCTGGTCATTTAAATTGGGCCTCTTCATCCATGGCCTTATCATAAAAAGCACAGTGGTACAGAGACATCCTTTCTTTTTCCAGGTTCTGTACCATGTGTCCCAACACTCTGCCACTTGGACAATTGGTCTGCAACCTTGAGAACTCTTACTAAAGAGGCAACATAGTGTAGGTGGAACAAGCACTAAGCTAGGAGTTGGGAAATCAAGTCTCAAATCCTGGCTTTGCCTGAAACTTCTCAGCCTTTACCAAGAGCAATTTACCAAAGACAAGTTCTGATATAAAATGAATGAGCTAATCGGCAGGGAAACCTGTGCAGGGCTAGCTGAATGAGAGGGCTTGGTCTTTATCTGTCTCTGGGACCCACTTTGTGGAGTTTCAGTAGGTGTCAGGTTCTCATGAAGAGGTGTTGGGAGCTTGGTCTGAGCTTTAGCATTTTGCAGGCACTCAGCTGCCTGAGTGATGAAGCGTCTGTGAAGAACTCCCTCTTAGTTGAGGTTCACATTCATCTCTTGATGGGGGTCTGGTGAGGTATGGAGGTCAGCATCCCAGGGAGACTGACCTGACCTCTTGCCACTTAGCTTCTGTCATTTACTCTGACTTTGCAAGTGGCCAGGTCTCACCTACAGATGCAGCATGTGAAAACTCAAGAGGTGTGATTTGAGAGCCTACAGAAAGTGCTTTTGTTCACATTATCTGCCTATCCTATCTGAATTACACAATTAATGTCAGCACTGTCCTAAAGAACTTTCTGAGATGGTGGGAATGTTCTTAATTGACCTGTCTGATACAGCAACCAGTAGCCACATGCAGCTATAGAATACTTGAAATCTGGCTAGCATGACTGAGGAACTGAATTTTAAATTTTATTTCATTTTAATTAATTTAAATAACCACACATGGATATTCAGGTGGTGTTTCTCCTTTTCAGTAAGGCATTGTGTCCAGAAGAGCCCTGTTAAATTGTTTGTGTATTATTATTATTATTATTTTTAAGTGAGGCCATATGGCCAAAAATGAGGTTCTGACATGTGCATGGGGAAAAGGGAAGGGGAGAGGAGAGGAAACTTGCAAGGAAGGCCAGCTTGCTGGCTCCCATGAGGCCTGTAGGGGAACATCTGGCTCTCAACCTTGCAGGCTGAGAAACCTTATTTTTCAGGGCATGAAGAATCAAATTGATCTGCAGAGTTGTAAGCCCTTTCATAAAGTTCCCAAAACTGATACAATCAGTCAGAAAGCTAACACGTGGAAGTGCAAGGAAACAAGTACCCACCTAACCATGGTTTTCTGCATGGAATCTGGAGTCTGCAGAAGAGGTGCTTTGGTAAGCATGGTCCCAAAGCAGGTGTCCATAAGATGATTCAAATGGTTGATGGGGCCATGCACTCATTGCAAAGTAGATCTTATCTGTCCTGGGAATGTTCTGTTTCTGTTTCTGACTATAGTTCTCTTTTCATAAATGGTGGTTGGGTGGTTATCCACATTTTTTTGCATCAGACCCTATTTTCTAAGCTTTTTTTGTTGAATACCCCACACCTATTGACACATTATTTCTTTAGTTATGTCCCACATACAGTGAGGTTTCTGTCTTGTATCGCACACATGGGGGACATTTATCTCTTTAAGACAACTTAGCCTGCCTCTGCTCTGCACAACTGTGGGTTGACTTCACAATTTAACTCTCAGAGGAGAGTTGTGTTTCCCTTGCTTCCAAAGTCCTGACTGACTACATGTATTTGCTGCAAGGGGGAACATATTTATTAGCATATTGAAAAATAGCTCGGTGTGCTCAGGGGCTGATAATAGAAATGCTTATTGGGGCCAGATAGTAACTGAATGAATGAAGAAGGCATAATGGTGGGCTTGTTGGTGTGGATGCCTTAGAAGTAGACAGCTGGAGCTTAGCTAAGGCTGTTTATAGCAAGACTGTGGGCCCAGAGTTGCTGGATCTTCTGACGTTTAAAGAGAAGTTGAACATCTGGAAGTTAATGTGGAATCTCCTGATTTTTCAGGGTTGGAAACTAATTCAGTAAAACCCAACACTGGGTACAAGCCTAATAAAATATATAACCAAGGTGGATTGAACCCATGGCCACCATCTCAGAATTTCTGGGTGTCATGGGAGGTCCTGGCCTGGGAGTGTGCCTTGTTGGGTCCTGGTCTGAACCCTGAACCCTCTAAATCGGCATGAGGTCTTGGGGAAGGCACAATACCCTTGATGCTCAGATTCCTCTGTGATTCAAAAATGGCAGGTGGGACAATCTCTAAGGTTCCCTCTTGCTCTAAAATTCGTCAGCCAGGGCTGCCATAACAAAGAACTACAGATTGGGTAGCTCAAACAACAGAAATTTATTTTTTTCACAGTTCTGGAGGCTAGAAGTTCAAGATCAAGGTGCTGGCAGGTTTGGTTTCTCCTGAGGCCTTTCTTCTTTGCTTGAAGTTGGGCACCTTCTAACTATGCCCTCACACTATGGCCTTTCCTCTGTGCACATGCATCACTGGGATCTCTTCCTCTTCTTGTAGGGCCATCACCAGTCCTTTTGGATTAGGGCCCCACCTGTATAACCTCATTTAATCTTAGTTACATCTCTACAGGCCATATCTCCAAATATAGTTACACTGAGGGTTAGGGCTTCAACATAAGAATTTGGGGATGGGAAGACATGATTCAGTCCATATCATGCTCTTTGAGCGGGTACCTTTTTAACAAGGTCACTGAGGCTAGACCATGACTCTGACATCTGTTCTTCCCTTTGCTTCTCCAGATCTGCCCTCCACCTCATTCCACCGTGCCCTGAACCTGGGGAGACTGACTGGATGATATCAGGGGAGACTGGATGATATCAGTGGGCTTCCTTGCTCTCTGGCTCTGGTTAGGTTCAGCCAATGGAGAAACCGAGAAGTAGATTGGATGGTGAAAAGAGAGTGAAGGTGGAATAATTTGCCCCCCGAGCAACCTTGCTTGAAGGTTGTCATGGTCTAGCTGTGCCCCTTGTCTGAAGATCATTGCTCTCATCCGACAGTTTCTCTGTCTCCACTCTTTCCCTGGCCCTCAGACACAATAGGTGGTAATGCCTCTACTGTTATGCACCCTGAGGCATAGCACCACCCCTACAGCTTCCCTACACCCTACCACACTCTTGAGAAGGGTCTCTTTATTACACTTTTCTCAGATCTCTCAATTTGTGGGTGCTGGTACTTTCATACAATCAGAGTATGAAAGAATCTCATCCTTGGGTCAAATGTCTTTCCCCTCTTTTTGCATCCTCACCATCGTTGCTCCAGTTTCCTGACAGCTCTGCCTAAGCCAGAGGTTTGGCTGGCTTCCCTCAGGCCACACATTTTTTTCTCTGAGGTGAACCACATCATGACTTTTGCTCTCTCAGTGGGTTTGCTATTATCCCATCACAGTTCCCTTAGAGAAGGATAGAAGAAAGAGCTGGAAAATGCAGCCCTCCGCAGCTGGGCTGTAGGCTCTGTCTGGCTGAGGTGACTGTAGCTTCCTGACTCCTTGCACCAAGTAAGTAGGCATTGCTCAAGGCCTATAAAATGTATTTAGAATGAGATTTACCCTGTTTGCTCTCATGGTCACAGACCTCTGGGAATAGATCAAGTTCCTTCCTTCATCTAGAATACTCACATTGACAGCCTCCCTCCCCACTTGTCGAAGTTCCCTCCACTAAAGTTTCAGAAACTGTGCTGGTTATAGATATAGATGGATACAGCAAAGCTGATAATGCATTCACTAATCTGAGTGAAGGAAAGGAAGACAAATGCATAGAAGGTAATTATAATACAAGATGGAGGTAAAGTAAACAATGAGTTAGTCAAGTGTTAGAGGTTGGGTGTAGCACCCAGAAGAGTGGTTCAAAGGTAAGGGCCCCAGACTCAGGTTTCCTGAGTTCAAATCCTGCTTCATTATTGAATAATCCTAATACCTTGGGCAAGAAGCCCAACTTCTTAAACTTTGTTTTCTTAATCTGCAAAATATGGGCTGTAATAGGTTGTTTTTGCTAGGAATAAATGATGTATAATGCCTATAATGTGTTTAGCCCAGTGTCTGGCATATCCTAAGTGCTTACTAAATGTCAGCTCTTATATTTACTTAGCAAAATTTGTACAAACAAGGATAAACTTGTTTAGGAATTATTAATCAATCCAGCTGCTATATGAGAGGATATTTATTAGGAAAAAGGGCAGGAAAAGCAGGTATAAATTATATCAAAGAGGACAGTGAATTCCAGGGTGAAGGGTTTGTATGTAATTCTATAGGCAGTTGAAGAGCCATTAAAAACCAGGGTTTTAATCAGGGCTATGTATGCATGGGTAAATTTTAAGAAAATTAATCTGGACAGCTTTGTATAAACTGGGTTGAGGGTGGGGGAAAAAGATGTAAAAATGGGCATTGAGTCTATTATCCAGAGAAATAGTAACAAGACCTTCATTAGGGAAAAGCTGATAAATTATGATCAAACGCCTAATACCTAACAGAACTAGTTTGGCAGGAGGCAGAGCAGCTGGAAACTGAAGTGTTTAGAGCCATTCACAGTCAGGGGACAATTGGAAATTAAAAGGAGGCACTTAAAGCTAATGTCAATCCATGATAAAGTGACAAACACTTCACAAAATTCTATTTTAATACATAATTTTTCATGAATGAAACTACAGAGCTCACCTGTATTGCCACCAAGTGGTGCTGGCACTAAGGAGTCGAGAACCCTGGCTTGGAGAGAGGGTAGGGAAATTGGGCATAAATGCACATTCTCTTATGTGGGCAGCCACATGTAACAGCATGTGGCAGGAACTCAAGAAGCTGACGACAGTCATCAAAGAGCATGTACACATGTTTGTTCAGCCCCCCTCACAGCTCCTGCCCCATTCTGACGAAGAAGGCTGTTAACATTTAGTCAGTGTTCTATTTAGAAAGATAGTGCCTTGGCTGGTATTTTCACTTGTAAGAGCTGGCTGTCCTAAATGCAGTAGGAAACTGCCCTGAAACCCACACACCAGGCCAAGAAAGGTACAGGGTAGGGCCAGATTATTTTCCCTGAGAAATGAATGTTAGTCAAGAAATACAGTCTTTAGGGTTGGAGCCAGAATAAAGAGCCCTAAGCCCTTTATACTCACCTGGAAGGAAGAAGGATCTCTAAAGAATGGTCAGCTGGAGACTTAGCCACAGGATACTGAAAAGAAACTCAAGTATCTAATCCAGCAAGACTTCTGAGCACTTAGATCCCTCTCTTAAGCCTCACATCCAATAGGGCGCACCTTCAGGCAGAGATGGCTTTCCTTGCCGCAAAGCCAGAGATTGTCTAAGTGGTCAAGGTCCTTTTCAGAACCAGATAGTCCTCCATAAAGTAGGGTTACCTGGTAAGGCATCCAGCAAGACCTCGAAAATGGCTGACTATAGGAGCTGTCCATGGTGCTGTAGTTACCCTTGCTTGAGCCCATTGGATAGTTTGTATTAGCTGCTGTCTGACAGGTGCCGTGCCAGGTACTTTACATACATGGTGTCCTTTAATCCTCCTGGCAACTCTGCAAGGTTAATATTGTAATCAGCTACCTTGTTTCTACAGATGAGGAAACTAATACTCTGAACGTCACTTTTTTTGCCTTATTCAGTGTGAACAACCTGAATAACTTCTTCAGACATCATATTTGAAGACTTCCAGCCTAACGAAGAGAGGATATCTACTTAATACCTTTTCTCTGGTCTGTGTAAAGAGATATTGTTCCTTTCAAAGGTGGTGGCAGTGGAGATATACACCAAAGGTGACAGAATTATGTCACAGGGGAGTCTAAAGTTAATGAGATGGGTTAAGCCTGTATAACCATATTTTAGCCTGTTGTTTAGAAAGGAGTACAGGATCTTGAAACCTGCTTGCCAAAAGAGAAATAAAAATCAACCCCTCCTAATTAGGAGAAAGCGAATCATGGCTTTTTTGTGAAGATTAGCAAGACCTTGTTACTCTTTAAAATTTTTCTCCTTTTTCTTTTCCTGGCTATAGGGTGAAAAAATAATAGGTGCCAAGGCAGACAAGGTATAAGTCAGACAAAGGCTATCCTTCATTAAATTGGAAGAAATCTTTGCTAGGGCAGTTGAAACCATAATAAAGGAAAATGCACGTGAGCTTTTGATGCCAGACATTTCTAAATCTCAGGTCCTGACACATTTTTGGGGTTAGGGAAGAAGTTTTCTCAAACTCTAATGTTACAAAGACTCAAGGGGAGAAGCATAGGATTTAAGATAGGACTAGGGTGGAGAACCAGGCCAGAGGTTCTCAATCTGGGTCCATAGACCCTTAAGGTGGGGGTAAGAAGGGAGGTTTATGAAATGGCTCCATGGGATCTATGCAAACCTTCAAAATGTGACAAAATATTATTTATGGATGCTTTTTTTGCAGGAAGTGTTGATAACTTCCAAGAGATTCTCAGACTGTCCAAGAATATCTATAAAGTAGAGAGCCATTGGTTTAAATAGTCCACCAAGTTAAGCCTCAGTGAGCAAAACTTCTAATTATACCTACGTATTTATATATCTGGGTTTGAAATAAGCATCCCATTTAAGTATGATATTTATGCTAATTCAAATTAATGCCTATACTTGTATATTTTAGTAAGGAGCTCTAGTTTTATACAAAACATATCTAATGAAGTAGAAACTGTGTGTTGTTCTTTTCAATTGGACGTATTCCTTGAGGAGCCTATAGAGTGAGAGAAAACATCAATCAGTCAGGAAATATTTGATGAGAGCTTGTGATGTGGGAAGGCTATCACTCACCTGCCTAAAATTCAATAAAGCTTCCCACATAAGACATTCACATTCTAGTACAAATGCTGGAGGTCACCCTATATCTCCATTTATCACCAAGTGGCTCATTAACATTGCCGACACAAGACAGCAGGGGAAACACCAAATGTGGCCCACTCTTCTTGTTGCCCACTCAGCACAGTTGCTTACTGAACTCTGATTGCCAAATATTTTACTCAGCTTAATGCAGATAAGAGTCAGGAGTCAGCTGAATTTTTAAAGCCCACAGATTCAACTTGAAGGAAGAATGGGTGAGTGCATATAAAATTCTCCTCTTCCTGCACTTCAATCCTCCATCATTTCTTGACTCTATATGGTGATTTAAAAGGCTGTGTGTGTGTGTGTGTGTGTGTGTGTGTATACGTACGTATGTGTGAGGTGTGTAGCAACACCATTTACAAAGAATATTTGATTTCTCTCAAGTGTCTTTGACAGCTCAGTGAGCTGACATAACCCAGAAAGCATATGCTGTTATTTTGGGCAGGGAAGAAAAACAAGTATAGTTTAGTCACCTTAGAGCTTCCCCTGAAAAGATCTTACTGAAGGCAAAAGAAGATGTGATCAGTAGGTTGTGATCCATGGGGTCCAGAAGATTTTGGGTACCTATGAAATAGGTGGGGATTCCACAAATGTGGCAGATTTATAAAGGACACAAGCCCTTCAGCGCCATCACATCATGTTAGGACAGAGGCGGGTATGAGTTGGAGGAAGCTGTGACCTGGAATAAGTTCAATCCTGTGTAATGAAGTAGGCATGAGAGCTGCAGATCAGGATTTTCAAAGGCACTGCAGCCATGATGCTCAGCACCTCATTTCCCAAGACTGGTGTTGGGCAAGGATGCTGGGCTCCTGGATGTCAGAGTCTTAGAACTGGGAGGAACCATGAAGGCCATCCAGGTCAACCTCCACAGGGATTACACGCATCATCTAAGCCAGAACTGGGGCTGGAACCAAGTGTCTTCACTGTCCAGTCATTACTGTTGTCACTGCCCTGCGTGTCTTAGGTCCTACTCCTAACTATCCTACTTCTTACTCCTCTTTCTTGGCTCAGGAGGACTGAAGCCAGGAGCTGTTCATGGCATGTGTATTTCCCTAGTGAGAAAGACCTGGAAAAGTTATTCTCGTTGGCTGGCTACAGTCTACTAGGAGACAAACCGGTGTGGAGCCTGCTTAATTTTAGGGTTATCTTGGTAGCTTCAGAAGCCCCAGAGCAACAAAATAGCAAACGTGGAATATGTGCCAGGAACTTCTCTAGCGCTTCATATGTGTGATGTCATTTAGTCATCCAATAGCCTCATGGTAGTAAGCACTGTTACTCTCCCTATTTTATTGATGTGGACACCTATGAACAGAGAGGTTAAGTAATGTGTCTGACTTCACGCTGCCAGAAAGTGGCAGAGCTGGGCTTCAAACCCAGACAATTAGTCTCCAGTATTTTAGCCACTATTCCTTGGCTCTTAGCCACCATTTCTTCATTCTTGGAATTGTTTCTTGATTCTTGGAATAAGGCATTATACTGTCCTTTTTCTACATGGCTGTCTTTTCCTCAAACAAACTCTTGTCCTTGCTTACCCCAAACTCTCACTTGCTCAAAGGAGAAAGGAAGGGAAAGCTTTTGGGCGTACATCAGAGAACACATCAAAGCAAAGAGTCCAAAGTAAACTTTGCTTGGGTGGTCCATTTTAACACTACTTCCCACAAGTCAGGAATGGTGGACCTAGTGGCATCCCCTATTTTCTTTTCTGAGTCCTACTCGATTGTTCAGCAAGAGAGAAAAGTAATTCATGGTGCTGACTCACCTGACACAGATGAGGATAGCAACCCATTGAGATGATAGAAGGAGCATAATTTCTTTTTTTTTCCCTTTCTCTTTATTTATTTTTAAAAATTTACATCCAAGTTACTTAGCATATAGTGCAACAATGATTTCAGGAGTAGATTCCTTAATGCCCCTTACCCATTTATCCCACCCCCCCCTCCCACAACCCCTGCAGTAACCCTCTGTTTGTTCTCCATATTTAAGAGTCTCTTATGTTTTGTCCCCCTTCCTGTTTTTCTATTATTTTTGCTTCCCTTCCCTTATGTTCATCGGTTTTGTATCTTAAAGTCCTCATATGAGTGAATTCATATGATATTTGTCTTTCTCTGACTGACTAATTTCGCTTAGTGTAATACCCTCTAGTTCCATCCATGTAGTTGCAAATGGAAAGATTTCATTCTTTTTGATTGCCGAGTAATACTCTAGTGTGTGTGTGTGTGTGTGTGTGTGTGTGTGTGTGTGTGTGTACATATACACACACCACATCTTCTTTATCCATTCATCTGTCGATGGACATTTGGGTTCTTTCCATACTTTGGCTATTGTTGATAGTGCTGCTATAAACATTGGGGTGCATGTGCCCTAGAAGGAGCATAATTTCTGAGGGAGCATGGGCCGACCACATCCTAGTGTTAGCGAATGGTCCTGTTCTATCTGCACCCCAACCTCTGAGGCAGGGAGCCCTTGTTGATATATAGGAACACGCATCTCAATACTCAAATCTGGGGGTATGGGGGGCCTGCATTGTTGTGAAGTGTCATGTATTCTTAAATAAAACTGCTACTGTCTCCTCAAATTAAAGAACTGAGAACCCTCAGCTTATAAGTCAGTGAGTGGGCAATTCACTTTCTCATGAGCATCATGACTTCTTGCTTATAGTAAATTATAAGCCCTTAATAAGCTACTTAAGAATTAAGGTGAAGCTGAATATTGTTTTTCAAAATCATTGATATAAATGTACGGTGTGGTAAAATTAAGTTATATTACATTCCCAAGAAGGAAGAGAAAAATTCTGATGAAGAGAATTTCCTCTTTCTTAGTGAGTTCTAACAGTGTGTATGCACGATATTAAATCTAAGTGTATTATTACATGTCAGCATGCAGTAATGAAGTTTGACCTCAAGAATGAGATATACAGGGAGAAACTGGGGTCACAGTTTCCAGAGGCTCCGGAGAAAAGTCCATTGTTGGGAATCTAAGATTTAATCTTACTCTCAGCCTAGCACCAAGTCATGTATAGCACTAGCCAAAACTGATGACGTTATCACTTAGAATTCTGTGAGTGCATTTGAAGTTGATGGCAGATGAGTAAGATTCGGGTCCTACCTCACCCCTTTAGAATCACGAAGTGTCAGAGCTTCAAGCAATCTCAGAGATACTCTTCATTGTCCAGATGGAAAAAGTAAGGCTCAGTGAGGGAGAGTGATTTGCCCAAGTTCACACTGCAAGTTACCAGCAGGGTTAGGAATCCAGGTTAGCTAACACTTTGGGAGCAATGCCTGTAATCCTTGTCTAACTCCAAATTCAGCCTTTCCCTAGAGGTTGAAATGGGATCAATTCTTTCACCCATTAACTCTGAGCTATGATCATGCTCTCCCACCTAATAGCAGCTTCATGGGCCCATCAATATTAATGGGAGGTGAGTGTATGGACTTTGCAGAGCTCATAAATGTAATGGGGGCTGTACTTTATGCACAGAAAGATGTGCCATTTGAATTCTTTGGAGATTTATTTCGATTTGATCCTTGCATTCTTTAGTCTCTAGTCAGCAAAGCAATGAGCTTGTGTGGCTGAAACAAATCAGTCACTGGTCTGTGGCAGAGAACATAGATCACACTGACCCTTGGCCTTCAGAGACATATTGGCAGTGTGGCTCAGAAGGCTGCCATTCAGAAGTACCTGCTCAAAGGGCAGATCTCAACCTTCCCAGTCAGACTTACTCCCCACTGTTCTCTTTAGGGCTCCTTACTTTCAAACTGGAGGCCTTCCTCTTCCTCCCCTTGCCTTCTCCCTGTGGTCTCACTTCAGTGGCCTTGCTTTGATCATCTTATTCTCATTTTCTTCGATGCTCTTACTCCCAAACATGCATATATTCAAGTCCTATTCACCTGGCCTGTCTAAATTTAAGTAATTGTGCCATGTTTATGTAATATATTGATGCCTTTGATGAAATACAGTTTTTTCTGATCCACTTTGCTATGCCCCTTGGCATCTGCCACAGTACCTTATACAGAGGTATTCTTCATTGTGTTTAAGTTGGATGAATGAATGATTAAAGAAATGATTGAACAGAAACACAGTCCTTCCCAGAATCTTGAAGCAAATCAAGGACCACAGAAACTGAAGTTTTGTGATCTGACTTAAAAAAAAAAGTTTTGTTGCTACATTACAAAACATTCCAAAACTTAGTATCTTAAAATACCAAGTTATTATTTATTTTGATTCTGTGAACTGAATTAGTTTAGCTTGGTGTTTTTCATTTGAGGTCTGCCATACAGTTTGAATCATGTGGAGGCGGGGGCTGCAGTCATCTGAAGGCTCAACAGGGCTAGATGTCCACAATAGTACAGTTGTATGGCTGGTAGTTGATGCCAGCTATTGGACCCATAGTTCTTGACTAGACTGGATCACCCAGTGATCTAACAGTGTGTATGATCTTAGCCTCTCTGTGTGGCTTGGATAGCTCACAGCATTATAGCTGGGTTTCCAAAGATAGCATCCCAAGAGTGAGTATTCCAAGACTGCTGGGAGGAAGATGCAAGGTTTCTTATGACCTGGCCTCAGAAGCCCCAGAATGTTACTTCTGCTATATTTTGTTGGTCAAGCAGGTCACTAAGGCCAGCCCAATTTTAAGAAGAGGGAGTAGCATATGTGCATGGAGAAGGAATGCATTAATGGTGTCCATTTGCTATCCAGCAAATATATTATCCTGGAGAACAACCTACCTCTGTAAGCTCCTTCCTTCATCGGGTTAGCTACTTCACTGCAGAGCACTGGGGAAGGCTTTAATACTAGGAAGTATTTTGGGAAAGTAGCTGGCAGGAAAAAGGAGAGCAAGAAGTCGGTAGTTTGAGATAACAGTTAAGGAAATAGGCCAGGGAGAGATAATACAGGGTGTAAAATGAGGATATTAAGGAGCGGGTGTGGGAGAGCGAATGAAAAAAATTGCCTCCTTGTTTTATTGGCTCAATGTATGTTAGGAGTGTGTTGGAGAAAAGAGTAAGTACAGTTGATAAAAGTACTGCAGAATGCATTTATTTATTATTTTAATCACATATAATTATGATGATTCTTTTAAAAAAAAATTAATGTTTATTTCTGAGAGAGAGAGACAGAGCATGAGGGGGGGTGGGGCAGAGAGAGAAGGAGACCCAGAATCTGAAGCAGGCTCCAGGCTCTGAGCTGTCAGCACAGAGCCCGATGAGGGGCTCAAACCCACAAACCATGAGATCATGACCTGAACTGAAGTTGGACACTTAACCAACTGAACCACCCAGGTGCCCCTATAATGATTCTTTTTAAAGATGGAAAAATCACCTATGATCCCACCCACTGGTTACAGTTATATTCATTTTTCTTTCCCATCTTAATTCCTCCTATGTATATTTCACATCTCTGTCATTGTCCTGCTTTATGCATGGGTTCTCTACTTTTCATCCAGACTCATTTTATAAATGTTTCTCCATGTTAGCTGTTGTCTTCACCTGCCTTATTTTAGAGGCTGAATCCAATTCTGGCTGAGGAAGATTTGTCATGGGCCAAAGAACTGAGTGTGATTAGCAAGGACGACTCAGGTCTCCTGTGGTCCTGTCATCCACTGGTGAATGGGTAAGGCTCTGGGGAAGTTGAACCGGATTCTTCCATGCCTTGGGGGACTGTACCTGCCCTGGTTGCCCTACTGGGGATGAAGACTTCCGGGTGCTTCATAAATGTTTATAGGTGCCAGTAGGAAATACTCTTCCTTTAAGAGGGGAGGCAAGCCAGGTTTTTTCTTCCTTCTCTCTTCAACCTTCCAAGGAGCTTTTGGTTTCTTAAAACAGTTAAGCTAGGGCACAAAGGTTTAGGTTTCTCATCTCTTACATGAGTTTACATTTCTTCCGGAAAGGAGATTTAATTTTACTGCTGTAGCAATTTTTCACCACAAGAATCTGCTTACTTCTTTTCCTGATACTGAGATGCCAGGCTTGGCACATTCTGGGAAGGTGGAGGGCATCCCCCTCCAGCTGCAATGCCCTCTACTTTCTGCCTGGTTAAATACCACTTCCCGTCATTTTGTGTCCTCCTTGAAGCCTTCCCTGGCCTTTTGCACCTACACTCAGATATATGACATCTGAAAGCATTTACTATTTTCTCATAGTGACATTCTCCTAGAGGGCAGCATGATGTCATAAACAGACCCTGGACTGGAAATCAAGATACTTCAAATCATGTCCCATTGCTAAACCATCTGTGTGACCTTGGCGAAGTCTTTGCACTCCTTGGGCTTTAGCTTCTCCAATTTTAAAACAAGGGGTTGATCTTCATTGTTCCTTCCAGCTATGATTTTATGATCTGAGTGCTTTGACCCTAGAGGTCACTCTTGTACACTCTAGAGACTGCAGAAATTTTCCTGGTCAATTCATGCTCATTCTCCCCAAAGACTCTGAGTCTTCCTGCTCATAAGACATCATCTGGACAATGCTGAAATGTGTATGGCGATTGAAAACATGGATTGGGTCTCTTCCACAATCTGCCTCTTGCCCTATGCTCTATTTATCTGCTTCTTTTCATCCAATAAGTAGACTTCAGACCCCCCCCCCTTTTTTTTTGGTGGAAGCTCTCAGCCTCTGATTATGATAAAGTACAACAAATAGAAGCCTACTTTCTGAAGGCCATACTTCAAACACTCTATTAATGCAACATGTCACATATGAATCCCAATAGAATGCCCACAAACCAATTTGATTCTCCTTTGATGAGGCAGAGATGCAAGGCAATAACTACTCCTCTAAGAGGGAGAAGTGATTAGCTGGAGGGCAGCTGAGTCTCTGCTATCTCTATCACCAGAGCATGAAGGCCCGTGGCAAGGACAAGCAGTCAGTCCTGGAAGTCCATGTTTACTCAGATCAAAATGGCTGAAGATTTGGTTATGCTTAAGAAAAGGATTATAGGAACACTGCTGAGGGTTGAGGGAAATAGACACAGTTTGGCCTAAAATCAGAAAAAGCCAGAGCTTTCTAAGGTGGTTTTTATGTCTTAAAATGTGATGTCCTCTGGAGAAGCCACCATTCTGGTTAGCCAGTGGCCACCAAATGATAGGACCTCCTCAATATCCAGCCATAAGCCCAGCCTATCTATATGAATTCTAACACATTCCCTTATCCTTCCACCCAAGACACACACCCTACAGTTCTCTGCCTCCAAGTGTTTCCTCACTCTCTTCCCTCTGCTTGGGATGCACTGGTCCACATCACCCCTTATTAACATTCTGTTCACTCTTTGGGGCAAAAAGGAGTTCAAATTATGCCTCTAACATGGGCTTTGGAGTCTGAATTACTTGAGTTAAAATCCTAGTTCTTCTACTTCTAGGTCAAATTACTCAGCTTCTTTTAGCCTCAATTTTCTCATTTGTAAAATGAGACTAATAATACATCTTGTGGGCTGTTGTAAAGATAATATGAGATAGCAGAAGGCTTGCAGCACTGAACACAGTGCTTGACATGTAGTAGGGACCCAATGAGTGGCATTACCATTATTTTCCATTTTACCATTATTTTACCTTTTTAGAGCAGTAACGTAGTATTATATGTATACAGACATAGAACTTTATCCCACTGCAAAATAGAAAACTTGTTAAAGGCAGAATTTATTTGACACTCCTGTTTATCACTTTTCCTCAGAGAACTTTGAACAGAGTGGATTCTAAATATATTGTTCAAATGAATTAACAATTTATTATTATTTTACCTACCTTTTCCTCTTGGTGATACCAAATAAAGACAAGAGAAAGTCAACATTGAAAACACAGGTCAAGAAATTATTTCTACATTTTTAGGTCACATTATATAGAGTTCAGCTTTGGGGTCTTGCCTCTAAAGTTGTAAATTCCTGGGAATGGGAAGGGGATTGAGACCATGACCTTTTATGTATACTTTTGGTATTTAATGCTCTGCAGGGCACTTGCTGAATATTTAAGTGTGTTTCCATTCATGATAAAAGCTTGGAGCAGAAAGACAACTTGGTAATGGTTTTCATCTGAGGCAAATACAGGAGAAAGACTGCTCAGGATTGTAATTGTCCTAACTACTCCAGCCCCATTCTAGAATCCTGTTTTCCCATGCAGCTCTGGAGTTTCTGGGTTTCATTTTTGTCATGAGCCCCCTGGACCTCTCTCCTGCAATTAGAGGCCTGGTGGTTGGGCACCTCCTCTCCTGGCATGTCACAGTAATGTCTTTTGGGCAAGAATTATCTACATTCTCTTTAGGAGTGTTCCAGACTGTGAAGAAGCTGTTACCCAAACTGACTTTGGGCTCCATGTTGGCGACCCTGAGAAAATAAATAAATTTTTGGGCTCAGCAGAAGCAGTGTCTCACAGTGGTTAAGAGCATGGACTCTGGAACCAGGTTCCCTGGGTTTGCATCCCAGCTCTTCCATTTCCTTGCTTGGTGACCTTGGGAAAATTATTCAATTTCACTGAGTCTCAGTTTCCCCATCTGTCAAATGGGGATGTGATAATAAGCATGTCCACCTCATAAGATTGCAATGAAGATCAAAGATATTAATGTGCATAAATTACCTGGAGCTGTGCCTAGAACATAGTAAGTGCTCTATAAGTGTTGGCTATTATTATATTTGAGCTATAAGGGCTATTCTCTAAAATTATATGAAAAGCATGAATCACGTGCTTCTTTTGTGTCTCAGCTTGGCTGTTCCTCATCCCTATGCAATGAGGTTAACATGGAGGTGGAAAGGGGAAATTTCCACAATGGTACAGACAGGAGACAAAGTGAACAGTGGCAGCAAGGATAACTAGAGAGAACAGATTTGGAGATATATAGGAGGAGCCATGGTAGTTACATATGCAGCTGAGGAATGGGAGGATCCAGGGGTGGTTCTCATATGACTGAGACACAGGATCTGTGGGTGGTGATGCCATTAGTGAAGTAGGAAGAGAGGTTCATATAGGGAGGGCTTCTCAGGTTTGAGAAGCCAGCAGAATATAGGGATAGTAGGTGAAAATGCCCAAAAGTGCTGCAAAGTTTGACTCTCATATTTGAAAGAGAGATCAGATAGAGCTATAGATTTAACAGTCACCAATGCTTGCAATGAAGGCCAAGAGAACCAGTAAGAATCTTCAGACAACTTTCAGCCAAGTGCCTACTGTCTAGACTAAGGCAGATAGTAAATATTTCAGGCTTTGCAAGCCATATGATCTCTGTTGCAAGTGTTCAGCTCTGGTATCTTGGCTTGAAAGCTGCCATTGACAATACATAAACAAATGGTGTAGCTGTATTCCAGTAAAATTTTATTTATAAAAACCCATGGGCCATAGTTTGCCCACCCCTGATCCAGACTAGTCTTACATATAGTAGGTATACAATTAGTATTTGTTGGATTAGTCTACTAGCAAGTGACACAAATTAGAAATAAGCCATTGAGTTGCAAAGTATACAATTGGAGACCTTTTCTGAACTAAGTCCTAGGTCCTCAGCCAAATATGATCAGACTGGTGAATGACAGGGTGATGAGCGACCCATTTGATGTTAGACCCCTTGAGGGCCAGGGCTGGTGGGTAAGGCAAGAGGCCTCGGCTTCCAGGAGAGAGAACTCTTAGAGCCCTCAGGAGCCTAGATGGCTCCCTTGTCCGGTCTGGGAAATTGACTGCAAATGTGTTAAATAATTAAAAAACTGCCTACAGGTATTTGTGGCTTCCAGTGCAAAGAAGTGGCGATAAGAGGAAATAGAAAATCAAACAGTAGATAAAGAATTGAAGCCATGAGAGGGAGTAGGCATTTTGCATGCAGGGAGCTAGTCATAGAAAAGTTGAGAGGGAGGGAGAGAGAGAGAAAGGCCCCAGCCCTTTCCTTCAAATGGCAGGAAGATATAGCAGATGATGAGTGGTAGTTAAAACAGCTAACGCCAGGGCTGAGGGATTCGGCTACTAAATTACTGCTGAGCCATCCGGAGGGTGTTTCCACTCTTTCATGTCTTGTACTTTCAGTTGGTGGATCAAACTTCCCAAGTCTGTCTCTTGCTGTTGAAGACTGAAGTCACGCAGCTCAATTCCCTGGCCAGCTTTCGGGAGATTATTTCAGGGTCTTGGATACCAAGGAAGGGGAGAAAGTCTAGAGAAGAGAGCTGATATTTGACCACAGGTTGTGAATGGCTCCTCTGTGTGTTTCCAAAGAGAATGTGTGAGAATGTGATGAAGCTCATAGTTCCTGGGTGTCTGTGTGATTCTCAGGTACAGGGTGTTGTCTGTGGCTGCAGTGCTGGCAACAGCTACATGTCAAAATTGCTATATATATGCATGCATGTATGTATGTATGTATATGTACGTGTATGTACGTATATACAGATATGGGTATACATACATGTATACATGTATGTGAGATATATATATATATATATATATATATATATATATATATATATACATATACATATATATATGTATATATATATATGCGAGAGAGAGAGAGCACACGAGGGGCAGGGAGAGGGAGAGGGAGACAGAGGGAGAGAGGGAGAGAGAGCAGTATTTTTTAAATGCTTGAATTGGTTGCTAACACAAGGATCCTGCATGTTAAGATCTGTCCTATCTCTGATTTCCAGTAGTAAGTGCAAGAGAGCAAGCAATTCTGCATTTGCTTCCTGGGTTTGGACAAGGGATTGAAAGGAATACCAGATTTAAAAACCCAAGATATTTTTTAAAATCTAAAGATTTAAAACTTTATATTTCTGGGCCTGCTTTCCAACATGGCCATGCCCAGTGGAGCTGGGCAGGGATAGCTGACATGGCTTCAGCCTCAGCCCACACTCCACAGTCTGCATGGGCCTGCCTGGCTTGCTTCTCCGATTGGCGGTACCTGCTTGCCCTCAAGGCTTTGTGATTAGTCCCTTGGCTTCCATGCTCAAGCTCATCTTCCTCATTTTGCCCTCAGACTGTTATTTCTAGAACCCCGTTTAAGGGTTCTTGCTTTTAGGGCTCCGCAGTCCTTAAGACTAAGCTGGAGCTCCTTGCCTGGTATACAGGATTCGCCTCTCCTTCATCCACCACAGCCTGTTTCTTCTCTTCCAGTTCTCAGCACTTCCCACCACATTCTCTACAACCCAACAACATTAACCTTCTGACTCTTCTAGGAAGTGGCCCTGCTCGCTCATTGCTCATTGGACCATTGCACGGGCTTTTGCACTAACCTAAACTCCTGGTGGATTTCTACTTATGCTTCATGACTCAACTTATCTGCTACCTTCTGTGTGAATGTTTGCTTTATCTCTACTTCCTCCCCATGCTCCCACAGTCCTCTGTTGATGTTTCTTTAGCGTGCTACTTATTAATATATCGTAATTATCTGAGCAACTGGGGTTAAATCTAGATTTGAATCTTAGCTTTTCAGCTTTCTAGCTGCGTGACTATTGACAAGTTACATTAACTTCTTTGGGCCACAGTCTTATGATCTGCAAAGTGTGGCTGTTCAGACCCATCACAGGGTTTGTTGGGAGGTCTGTGTGCAGTTATGTGTGTCAAAAGGCTTACTTAGCACAATGCTTAGAACACAGTAAGTATTCAGTTAACTTTAACTTTAACTTTTCTTCTTTTTCTTCTCCACTTGACCTTGAGCTTTTATGGAGATCAGGTACATGACTTGAATATCTTTGTAACCCAAGTTCTTAGCTCTGTGTCTAGTGTATGGCTGGGTTCAATTTTGTTGCCTTGCTTCTGATGAAAATGCAACCCAGTGGAGAGTAGGAAATCAGCGCCCATTTGGTTGAATGGTGTGGTAATTTGAATGATTGATCCCAAGTTTTTATTCCCTTATAGCAGATAGCCATACCCTTATCATGGCCTCATGATATTCTCCATTTCTTGACTTTGGAACTATCCACATAACCTTTTGGCCATTGGGATATTAGAAAATGTGATTCAAGAGGCTTTAAATGTCTTGTGTGAGTGGGTTTACCCACCTGTGCTTCTTCCATTGCCAGAAAGAAGTCATGTCCTGGAGGCTGGTCTCAGAAGAATGAGAATTATTATGTAAAGCATGCCTGATTCTAACCCATGGCCTGGAGTCAAGCCTAGTTGAGTCCAGTCTAGATCAAGCAAGCTCTGCCCCATCTTCAGTTAACTAAGTGATGTGGTGGTCTCTTACATAGCAAAGGCTGAATTACACACGCTTCTAGTCTGAGGAAAAGAACTGACTGCTACCACTTAGTTTTTGTAGACTGGCTTTAAAAACTAAATCATATAAACATGACACAATAGCAAACAATACATGATGGGGAAAATTGAAAAGGTGGCACTGCTGAAATATGGGAGTGGGGTTGATAAAAAAATGTATTGAAATTCAGTTACATTAAGGGTGATGGCTGAGTCCCCTGTTTGAATTCTGTTTCCTTATCTGGATGAAATCCTCCAATAGCTAGAGTGAGGATTGATCCTTTTCTGACTACCCGTTCCATACATGGGCTCTTAGAATCTCCCTACTGGGAGAGATGTCCGGAGTTCATCTAGCCTAGCCTCTTGTCCCCTGAACAAATGAATTCTGTAGCATCTCTGGCAGAAGCTGATCCAAATTTACTTGCTGTATAATCTTGGGTAAGTGCAAAGACTGTGGGGTTTTTGGGGTCAAACACACTTGGTTCAAAATCCCAGCATTGTGACCTTAAGAACATACCCCTCTCTGGGTCTCTTACCTCCACTAGAAAATAGAGATAATGAGAATGCCGTCTTCACAGAGCTATCAGGAGAGTTAACTGGACAACAAAATGGCACATGCTGCACAGCACCTGTCACCAAATGTGAGGTCTCCCTTCTCGCTTTGGCGTAGCACAGAGTACATCATCCCTTTGCCATATGAAAGCCCTTCTGACATCTCTATAGAGAGGTGGTGGAAAACCATGCTGAGCTCCCAATTGGAGCTCCAGGCCAGATGCTGAACGTGTGGCCTGAATTAGCTGTCTCCCTCCCAGCTCACTTTATGGGACATTTCAATCTAAAATTGTCAGTTGTCAGCACATTTAAATGTCCCAGGACTAAGAAAACATCAGAGGCAATTATTGACCATTTTATTGATTTAATCAGATGGTTTTGTACAAATTATGGTCCATAAAATTCTGGGTTCCCTGAAGTCTTCTACAAGCTAAGTTTCAGTGTAACTTAAAATGGAAACTGCCCATCAGCCCTATAAGGTAGGATCTAGAAGAGCAGAGATGGGTCAGTGTGAGCTGAGCTGATGCAGAAAGTGGGGTGGGGGTTGTTCTGAGAACAAAGAGAAGTTGCTAAGTGAGCTGGTCAGTGAATCATCGGGGAGAAGAGAAAATGAGAAAGGCAGGTTGGGGCAGTTAAGGAACACCTTGAATAACGTGAGGAGTTTGAACTTTGTAGGCACTAGGGAACCACTGGAAGTTTTTGAACATGGAAAGAGCATGGTCAGAGCTTTGCTTCAGGAAGATAACTCTGGCAAGAAGGTGAAAATGAATTGCTTTGGTAGGGGACAGAACAACCAGAGGCAGGAGAATACTTAGGAGTCCATTGCAATTGTCTGGATAGGAGTTGATAAAGGTTTTGCTTGGGTCCTGGAAAATATGAAACATACTGCAGTGCAAAATCCACAGGACTTATTAACTGACCAGGAAAGGCAAAGAGAGAAAGAAGGATGACTCAGGTTTTAAGCCTGGGGAAAGAGACCGAGTTACCTAATTTAACATACAGGATGTGAAGCATATCCATTGTCACCAGGCTTTTCTCATTTATTCTCAATGAATATATTTTTGCATATATAGTTCTGTGCACATATTGAACAGTATAAAATAAATCAGTAGCCTAATATCTTATATACACACATGTACACACACTCACTGTATTGCATTTCAATCTTCATTCACTTTAATTGTATATAAACATGTATGTTGTGCAATGAAGGTCTGAGGCTTTCTACTTTCATCTGAGAAATTAGTTTCCATACTGACAATGTAGGGGATATATTCTAGGATCTTGAAAATATCTAAGCTAGTCCTGCTGATCATAGTAGCTTAATTGACTAAGTATTTATGTGCCAATGTTTTTCACACATTACCTCACTTGTCCTCCCAACATTCTATGAGATGAGCACTAGTAAGGGTCTCCCCAAGCCAGTCACAACTCCATCTTCCCTTCCTTCCCATGGTAAAGACTGACCTCTATTGCAGCAGGGGTGGGCACACAACCCAGGTCCAGACAACAAGAATGTAGATAGCATCTGCTTAGAGAGTTCTAGGTCAGACACTGGCTGGCTGGGAGAAGGTAGCAGCATAAGAGGAAACAGCTGGCACTTCCTCTGTTCCCTCCTTCCTGGCCTGACCATGCTTCTTGTGATGGTTAAAGCTGGGACAGATCCTTGTAACACAGATGACACACATGAAGATGAAAATCCAGTGGCTCAGTCTATCAGAGCAAGAGACAGAAAAGGTGTGTGACCTCAGTGACATCCCTGAGCCACTGAATCAGTCTTGGGACCACTATGTCCAGGTTTCTTGAGAAGTGAAACAGTAAATATCTGCCACATTTAAGCCACCATTGGTTGATTTTTCTGTCACTTGCAGGCAAATGTATCCAGATGTTCAGTTACTTACTTGAGGCCAAGCCTGGAAATAGTGGAGCTGGGATTCAAATTCAGAACTTTCTGACTCGAGTTATGCTATTGACTTCTGCACTTTTTCCTTCTTCAAACACCCATTAAGAATAGTGTGCCGGACTTATTTTATTATATGTGATGGGTACATCTGCTGTCCCTCCAATGGTCTCCCTCTCTTGCTTCTTCCTCCATGGTTTTGGATATCTCCTAGGTGTCAGGCACTGAAGCAAGCCTTAGGAAATAGTAAAATGATTATAATTCAGTCCCTGACTGCAAGTTGTTCATGATTTAGAGGAGGTATTGGCAAATTTTGGCCCATGGGCCTATTTGGCCCACTGCCTGTTTTTGTGCAACCTGCAAGCTAAGAATGTTTTTGTTTTTTTTTAATATTTTCAAATGGTTTGGAGAAAAATGAAAAGAAAAATAGTACTTTGCGAGCTATGATAATTATATGAAATTCAGATTCATGTTTCAGTGTTCATAAATACAATTATACTGGAACACAGCCATGTCCATTTTCTTATGTATTGTCAATGGCAGTTCTTGCACTAAAACTGCAGAGTGGAATCATTGCAACAGATAGAATTCGGCCTGTGAAACCTAAAATATTTGCCACCTGTCCCTCTACATTTGCTGACCCCTGCTCTAGAGGAGTGGAGTTTGGAGAGGGATTTAAAAAATGACCAATTCATTCTGGATGAGAGAAAAGATGTATACTTGAGATACTTAGAAAAATTTCCCAAAGTAAAAGGAGACTCCAAAGTGTTAAGACTTATCTCTAGAATTTTCCCTTTTAAAGATAGATTCTATAAAAGAGGTTGAGGGTGGGAGTAGACTGGGATATTTGCCAGGTTTAGTTACCTTTGTCTGCTGAATGTCTTGTGTTACTTGTTGTTCCTTAGACCCAGAACTGTATGCTTCAGTAAGTTTGAACTCCACCCAAAAGGAGAAAACAAATCATGATTTTTTTAGTGCACACTGTAAAATTGTCTTGGAAAAAATTGATTGACCTTTTAATTAACCCTCAGAGCCTCCCACATAATGGCTTTTACCTGAAACTCTTGTGTGCTAGATATTTCTGTCAGTACATGAGCCATTCCTCTTGGATCCTGGTTCCGGTCAAGCAAGTCCTGCTGTCCTGGGGGATACCACATACTTTGTACACACCCCTGGGTTAGTGGAAAAAGACCTTTCCATAAACCCAACTCTAAAAATCAACAAGAAAGAGTGTTTAATTTTCTTTGTGGTTTTTTTCCCCAAAAGAAAGTAAGTGACAGGAAGTCTCCTGGAATAAAAGTGGTGCTTGTTGTTTGCACAGTATTATCCAACTTAGAAAGCACTATTCTGTCTGTTTTTATTCTGACTCTTAAGCATGACACAAATAATTTGATTATAATGAAAAATAATGAAACTATATAAAAATATAATTCTGATATACCAACAAAAGAGGCCTTTTGAAATCAATGAACTCATGTCCTTTTTGTCTTCATTTTATAGAGGAGGAAACTGAGGCTTAGCAAGGAAGGCAGCTAATCAATGGCAGATCCAAGCATGTGCTTTCTAGTTATGATGATAATGAAGGCCAAGGTTACTTGGCATCTTTGTCAATCAAACATGTGTGGTCTATAGGTGGGGTGACATTCTATAATTTGTTATTCAAACTGAAATACTTTGGCTCAACAACCATAAAGCAAAACTGTTCACAGAGACCTATGTCACTTTATATATAGATTAAGCAGGTACAATAAGCCACATAGACCTTTGACTCCTTCTGATAATGAGATGTATCTCTAAAGTTTACTTCTACCTCCAGTCCTATGGATCTTGTAACCTTTGCATTTGATGAGAGCCAGGACTCTGGAACAATTTCTTTTCTTTTTTAAATTTTTTAAAAATGTTTTGTTTATTTTTGAGGGAGAGAGACAGAGACAGAGACAGAGAACGAGTAGAAGAGGGACAGAGAGAGAGAGAGGGAGACACAGAATCTGAAGCAGGCTCCAGGCCCTGAGTTGTCAGCACAGAGCCCGACACAGGGCTTGAACCCACAAACTGTGAGATCATGACCTGAGCCAAAGTCAGAAGCTTAACTGACTGAGCCACCCAGGCGCCCCTGGAGCAACTTCTTAGTAGAAATGCAGTCTTGGTTTTTACCACTGATTACTGGTTTTATGGCACCTCCAGGGCCTGGGCAATAGAGAAACCAGGAGTTGGACCTAGGAGGAGAGTATTGGTGTAACATGTGTTCCTACATTGACATAACCATTCTCTCTCTCCAAGGTGTAAGGATTCCTGTCTTTAGGTCCAGGGAAAATGTTTTAAAACAGATGTGGTGTCTGGTTCTAGACGAACAAGTTAGGGATATCCAGATGGAAGAGAGAAGAGAATGAATTTTTTCTTGACATTGTGTGTGTGTGTTTTATTGTGTTTTGTTTTAGAAAAAAGTAACAGTTAATCAATATTTATCGATTATAACAGTGTCCTCATCTTTGAGCTATGTGGGAAAACTAAGAAACATGACAGGGGAAAGGAAGGGAAAATATAACTTTCCCATTATTGTTTATGGTAGGTAACGAACTAAGAAAATAGAGTGTTAGAGCATTAAAATAATACTGTAAGCAACTATTAGAATAAACATACAAATCTTCCTAAACCTCAGAATAACTATGCATAAAAATAACAATAGACTACATTTTTAAAAGACTAAGAAATAGCACTATTCAACAGCATCATGGTACCAATAATATGATAGAATAAAAATGAAACATATTTGGATTGTTAACAAAAGTAAATCTTTATTAAGATAAAATAATTTTCAGAATGGACCAAAGCAAACACAGCTCTAAAGAGACACATTTAAAACATATCTTTCTAAAGAGATTCAGAGATTTTTAGAATTAAAGGATTGACAAATATATACTGGAGAAATACAAATACAGAGAAAGCAGGAGTTGCTATCCTAATATCAGATAAGGTGGAATTCAGTACAAAGATCATTACATGAGGCAAAAGAGTACATTATAATGTAAGGGGTATAATTCAGTAAAGACAACTTTCTTCCCCAGCTTTATTGAGATACACTGACAAATAATAAAATTATATAAAGGTATACAGTGTGATGATTTCATATACATGTATTTTGTGAAATGATTATAGTAAGATTAGTTACATCCATCCCTTCACATAGTTACCTTAGTATGTGTGTGTGTGATAGAACATTTAAGACCTACTGTCTTAGCAAATGTCAAGTATACAATACAGAATTGTTAACTGTAGTCACCATGTTGTACATTAGTTACTCAGAACTTACTCATCTTATAACTGGAAGTTTGTACCCTTTGACCATCATCTCCCCATTTCCCCCACCCCTCAGCTCCTGGCAACTCCCAATCTACTTTCTGTTTCTATGATTTTTACTTTTTTAAAAACAACATTTATAAATATCTGCACACCAAATAATATGTCATGCACATTTGTAAAACAGAAGGTACTAAAGACTCAAGAAACAGGCAGATGTACACTAGTAGAAAGGGAATTTAATTCACTTCTCTAGGTTTATAGTAGACTAAAAGGACAAAAGTAAGTAAGAGTATAGAATACTTAAATAACCAATTGATAAGATAGACCTGATTGAGTCATGTAACCAAAGAATAAAGCCTTTCTCTCCAAAAACTGAGAATCTTTATAGAAATTGATCATATATTAACCCATAAATAAATCTTCGACGAATTCTAAAAGTTAAATGTAGCATGGATAGCATTTTATAACTAGAGTTCCTTAAACTAAAGAGTGATAATAAAGAAGAAAACAAAAAACTCCTTCCATCTGGGAATTTTTGAAAACACTCTTAAATAACTTTCAAAGGGGAAATAAAAACTGGAATGGAAGACTGTCTTAGGAACCATAATGAAAGTACCTTTTTTTAAAATCAGAATTTGTGTGATGCAGCTTGTTATGGACAGAATTGTGTCCCACAAATATTCATATGTTGAAGTCCTAACTCCCAGTACCTCAGAATGTGACCTTATTTGGAGATAGGATCTTTACAGAGGTAGTCAACTTAAAATGAATTCATTAGAGTAGGCTAATATGACATCCTCATAAAAAGGGGAAATTTGGACACAGAGACACACACAGGGAGACTACTATGAAGACGAAGGTGTAGATTGAGGTTAATCTTCTGTAAGCCAAGGAGCATCATAGATTGCCAACAAAACACCAGAGGCTAGGCAAGAGGAGCAACATGCTCTTCCTCACAGTCCTCAGAACCAACCAGTCCTACTGCCACCTTGATCTTGGGCTTCTACCCTGTGGAGCTGTGAAACAATATATTTCTGTTATTTAACCCCCCCCAACCCCTCACCCCAACTAATGATATTTTGTTATAGCAGCCCTAGGAAACTAAAACACAGCAGACCAATGTAAGAGAAAAAAATCATAGCCTTAAATAACAAAATAAAGAAACAAAAGAAAGACAAATTAATTAAGCATTTTACTCAAAAAGTCAGGAAAACTATGCCAAAATAAACTGAAAGACACCAGAAGTCATTAGTGATGATAAAAGTAGAAATTAATGAATTGGAAAACAGATAAACAGTACTAATAAATAAATCCTAAATGTAGTTCTTTGAACCAATAAAATAGATAAAAACATTAGATAAGATAACCAAGAAAGAAGGATCAGTATATAAATATACTGAATGAGAAACTGAAAGGGATAGGAAAACTTATCATAATAAAATGTCAATTCTCCTTGATTTAATTTATACATTTAATATTACCATAATAAGATATACAGGGGGTTATTTTTTTAATCAGATGAGCTTATTTAAAAGTTCACTTGAAAAAATAAACTAGAAGTGCAACCGATTTCTGTACATTAATTTTGTACCCTGTGGCTTTGCTGAATTCATGTATCAGTTCTAGCTGACTTTTGGTGGAGTCTGTCAGGTTTTCCTTTGGGACTGCAAACTGGTGCAGTTGCTCTGGAAAACAGTGTGGAGGTTCCTC
Source organism: Neofelis nebulosa (assembly GCF_028018385.1). Taxonomy (NCBI): domain Eukaryota; kingdom Metazoa; phylum Chordata; class Mammalia; order Carnivora; family Felidae; genus Neofelis; species Neofelis nebulosa. The sequence continues at coordinate 33,534,827 of NC_080798.1, read as the reverse complement.
AAAAAATTAAAAATAGAACTACCCTATGACCCAGCAATAGCACTGCTAGGGATTTACCCAAGGGATATAGGAGTGCTGATGCATAGGGGCACTTGTGCCCCAATGTTTATAGCAGCACTTTCCACAATAGCCCAATTATGGAAAGAGCCCAAATGTCCATCAACTGACGAATAGATAAAGAAGATGTGGTTTATATATACAACAGAATACTACTTGGCAATGATAAAGAATGAAATCTGGCCATTGCAGCAACATGGATGGAACTGGAGGGTATTGTGCTAAGTGAAATAAGTCAGGCAGAGAAAGACAGATACCATATGTTTTCACTCATATGTGGATCCTGAGAAACTTAACAGAAGACCATGGGGGAGGGGAAGAGGAAAAAAAAAGTTACAGAGAGGGAGGGAGGCAAACCATAAGAGACTCTTAAATACTGAGAACAAACTGAGGGTTGATGGGGGCTGGGGGATAGGGGAAATTGGGTGATGGGTATTGAGGAGAGCACCTTTGGGATGAGCACTGGGTGTTGTATGGAAACCAATTTGACAATAAATTATATTTAATAAAAAAAAGAAAAAGGAAACTAGAAAATGAGAAAAATACAGAGAAATGACTAGCCTTACCAGATAGAAAAACTTATGATAAACGTTTAATAATTAAAGCAAGGTTGTTGTGGCAAATGAAGCATGCCCATGAAACAATACAGACAATCTAAAAAAGAGATATAAATACTATGGCAATTCAGAATATGATAAGATATTTCAAACTATAGGGGAAAGGACGAACAATTCGGTAAATGATGTTGGGATAATTGAATAGTCATTTGGAAAATTTTCAAAGGTAGCAAAGGTTTAAATCCTAAATATTAAACCATAAAGGTACACAAAGAAAACATGAAAGAATTCCTTTATAACATTAGAAAGGGAGAGGCCTTTCTAACTCTGACTCAAAATCTAGAAGCCATAAAAGACTGACAAATTAAATTTCATTAAAAACTCAAAAGTCTTGGGGCGCCTGGGTGGCGCAGTCGGTTAAGCGTCCGACTTCAGCCAGGTCACGATCTCGCGGTCCGTGAGTTCGAGCCCCGCGTCAAGCTCTGGGCTGATGGCTCGGAGCCTGGAGCCTGTTTCCGATTCTGTGTCTCCCTCTCTCTCTGCCCCTCCCCCGTTCATGCTCTGTCTCTCTCTGTCCCAAAAATAAATAAAAAACGTTGAAAAAAAAAATTAAAAAAAAAAAAAAAACTCAAAAGTCTTCATGGGCAAAAAATATGAAAACAGCAAACTGGGAAAAAGTATTTGCAATTCTTAACAAAGATATAGTGGTGATTTCAGTTATTTTTAAAAGCCTTATCCCTCGTACAACTCAATAATAAAAAGACAAAATGTGGGCAAAGGATCTGAATAGACATTTCTCCAAAGAAGACATACAAATGACTAATAAGCACATGAAAAATGTCAACATCATTGCCATCAGGGAAATGCAAATGAAGACCACAATGAGATACCACTTTACAGCAACTAAGATGACGATAATAAAAAAGACAGAGGATAACAAGTGTTGGTGAGGATATGGAGAAATTGGAACCCTTATGCAATGCTGATGGGAAGGTAAATTGGCTCATCCACTTTGGAAAAGTGGTCTGGTAGTTCCTATAAATATTAAACTCAGTTACTCTATGACCCAACAGTTCCACTCCTATGTATATATCTGATAAAATTAAAAACATTTGTGCACACAAAAGTTTGTATGCAAATATTCATAGCAGCATTATTCATAATAGCCCACAGGTGACAATATCTCAAACGTCCATCAACTGATGAATGGATATAAAATGTGGCATATCCATATAATACAATGTTATTCAACAATCAAAAGAAAGAAAGTATTGACAGATACCACAACATGGATGAACGTTGAGAGCATTTGCTAAGTGAAAGAAGCTAGTCACAAAAGACCACATATGGTATGGTTCATTTATATGAACTATCCTGAATAGGCAAATACATAAAGCAAGAAAGTAGATGAATGACTGCCTGGGACTGAGGTGGGAGTTGGGGGAAAGTTGGAGAATGGTGGAGAGTTAGAGGGCAATGGCTAAAACGTATGGGTTTTCATTTGAGGGTGATGAAAATGTTCTAAAGTTTATTGTGGTTATGGTTGCACAAGTCAGAATATACTAAAAACCATTGAGTTGTATATTTTAAGTGCATGAATTAAATGGTTGTGAATTATACCTCAATAAAACACAACTTTTATATAGAAATTAAAGCTGTTAGGTTACCAAAAAGGAAAAGCCTTTATTCATAGTGTCATCCGAAATCATCTCGGTACCACTAAACCTCCCCCACATATATCAGCAGTGATATACACCCCAATGTTTGGCAAACATTGAGTATCTAAGTAAAAACATCATGGGGTACACTTAGAACAACTGTTTAAACTGACTCTAATCATGAGGAAACAATCAGACAAACTCAGAATGTGAGACTTTGTATGGGACGCCACACCTGTGTTCTACAGAAATATCAGTGTCATCAATGATTTAAAAAAAAAAAGTAACTATTCTAAATAAAAGAGATACAATATATGTGACGGCTAAATTCAGTGTATAATCCTTGAGTGGATCCTAGATTTTTAAAGAAGCCATAAAGACACTTTTGGGGAAATTGAGGAAGTTTGGATATGGACTTAATGTTATATAATATTATCAATGTTAAACTCCTTTTATGTGATAATGGTATTATCAATATTTAGGAGAATGTCCTCATTCATAGTAGAAATATAGTTGACTAATAGGGACTAAAATGTCATGATGTCTTCCATTTAAGTGGTTCAGCAAAAAAACCCTCATATATATAAATACATATATATGTGCAATATATGTGTATTATATATGCACAAACACATGTATATAGCAAAAGTGGCAAAATGTTAAACAGTCAGTGAATCTGTTAATAGGTGAAAGGTGTACAGGTGTTAACATGTATATGTAAATATACTATTCTTTCATCTTCTGTAGGTTTAACATTTTTCAAAATAGAAAGTTGGAAAAAATAAATTGAAATAGATTTAAGTATGAAAATATGAAGAACCAAAGCAGTGATAGCCTTTGGCTCACATGATTTAGATAATTGTCTTAATAGTAGGCTCACTTTTCCTTGTGGTGTGCATTTCATGTTGTATGACATAATTCTCATTTTTGTTATCACTTTATGAAAAAATATTGTAATTTTATTACCACTGATTCTCCCAAGTTTAACTTGAAAGTAATTTATTATTACATGAAGCTATATCTTGGAATCCAAGTCATATAAGCTCTGCCCCCCCATATTATATGACCAACTTCTTGAAAAAACTTGGTCAAGTTGCCTCCCCATTTTGGGCCTTAGATATTCCATCTCTTAAAAAGAGTATTAAGTGAGTGAAACAGCAAGACACAGAGAGGGAGAAGATATTTAAAATATAATATCCAGATTATATAAAGAACTCCTACCAAATTAAAAAATAGACAAACAATACAAAAATGTGCAAAAGACTTGAACAGGCACATCATGAAAGAGGATATCCACATGGCTAATAAACACATGACAAGGTGCTCAGCCTCAATAGTCATCAGGAAAGGGCAATTAAAAATACCACAAAATACTTTTCCACACCCATCAACATGACTGAAATAAAGATTTACAAAATCAAGTTCTGGCGAGGATGCAGAGAACTGGACTCCCACACACTCCTGGTTCAACTACAAATTAGAGCCATCACTTTGGAAAATAGTTCCAATATCTGATAATGCTGAATGTTCACCACTCTCTGACCCAGCATTCCTCTCCTAGTTATATATTCAACAGATATCTGTGTACATGAAAACTATTATTTGTATTATCCCCAAACTGAGAAAAACCCACATATCCATCAACAGTACAATGGATAAATAAATCAAGGTATTTTCATATAATGGGATACTATACAACAATGAAAATGAATAAATGACTCAACGCAGAACAGTGTGGATAAAGTCCACCAATATGATGTTGAAAGAAGCCAGACCAAGAGCACACACTGTATGATTTTACTTATCAAAGTTCAAACACAGTCAAACTTAGTCTATGATATTACAAGTCAGAGTAATAGTTACTTTTGGGGAAAGGGGTGGTAGTAGTGAGCTTGAAGGAGTGTGATGGAGGTTTCTGAGGGGCCATTAATATTCTAATTATTGATCTAGGTGGTATGCGTGTGTTCACTTTGGAAAAATTCCAGTACTTTATGTATGACATGCTGTAATTTAGTGGAAATTTATTACAATGAAATTTTAGGGGGCACCTGGGTGGCTCAGTCAGTTAAGCATCTGACTTCTGCTCAGGCTGTGATCTCACAGCCTGTGGGTTTGAGCCCTGCGTCAGGCTTCTGTGCTGACAGCTCAGAGCCTGGAGCCTGCTTTGGACTCTGTGTCTCCCTCTCTCTCTGCCTCTCCCCTGCTCACACTCTTTCTCTCCTTCAAAAATGAATAAACATTAAAAAAATGAAAATTTAAAATATTTATTGAAACAGAAGAAAAAAGATTTAAACATTTCTTTTATCAGATCTCACAGGATTACTTGCATCAGGGATATGAAAGGGCGATATATTTTAGTTTGAATTACACACTTATACATCCAGATTACTTAGGTGCATATTTATTTTGTGTATACAATGTATAATGCATAATTAATAACACTCTTGGAACAGTTGCAATTTCCCATTCATTTTCTTATTTAATTCTCATTTAAAAATAGTGTAACAGGAAGGCCAGAAATTATCTCAGTTTTACAGGGGACAAAATTAAGACTCAGAGAGGTTCAGGGACATATCCAAGGTTACCCAGCTAGAATTCGTATGTAATTTTAAAAAATTATAGGCAATTAGCTAACGGTATATAATCCACCGCATGCTTTTTAATCTTGTCTCACCGTTCAGAAATCCCAGGCACAAGGAATTTAAGAGCTGAGAGCCTTGGGTGCAGTTCTTCCCCTTTCCTAACACAGCCAGATTGCACAATCTTTCCATGTTGCAGTTGATACCCACTAATAGACTCTGGCTGGAACACGACATTTATCTCCTTCTCATTTGTACCACACAAATGAAGTTAGAATAATGGCACTTTGTTGGCACAAAGGAAAGCCAGTTCCTAAGTGTCCCACTTTTTCTCTTCTGTTCAGTGTTCAGAGTTGACGCAAAATAACAAATGCCCTGGCCCAGTTTGAGAACACAGCCCAGTCCTGTAATAAAAAGACCAGAATTTGTCCTTCCAGTGAGTGAGTGCTTAGTCATGGGACTTCCCATCCTATGTGGACATGCCACATCCCAGCCCCTTGGAGAGTGTCCTGAAGTAAGCATCTATGAGGTCAAGTAAGAGGGGGAGACTGAGCTGGCGACTAGGCAGAAGGTCCCACTGAGGCCCCAAGGGAGGTAGTGGGAAGGAGCCTGGATCAGAAGTTGGAGGACCCTGGTTGAAGTCTACTCCGATACCCGCTAACTGTGGGAACAGGAGTAGGCCACAAACCATATCATCACACACAAACAGGTCCGAATTCTGACTGGGCATCTTGCCAGCTACGTCACCTTGGCCCAATGTGTCAGGATTTCTAGATCTTTTTCCTCATCTGTAAACTGAAGGGGCTGTTTGGATGCCCTTGAAGGAACCATTTTCTGCTAGTTCATATTATGATCTCCAAGGATCCACATCTTCATCTGTGAAATGGAGAAAATTATTCTTGCCCATTTAATAGGTTGTTTGGAGAGACAAGGGGACCAGCATGTGGTAGGTGCCTGGTAGGTTTTCTTAGTACTCAATGTATTTGGCTTGAGAGTTCTTCCCTAGATTCTCAGCAACATAACCATTAACGCTGCCTCCTTTTTTTTTTTTTTTTTAATTTTTTTAATGTTATTTTTGAGAGAGAGAGAGACAGAGTGCAAGCAGGGGAGGGGAAGAAACAGAGGGAGACACAGAATCCAAAGCAGGCTCCAGGCTCTGAGCTGTCACCACAGAGCCTGACATGGGGCTCAAACCCATGAACCGTGAGATCATGACCTGAGCTGATGTCATACGCTCAACCAACTGAGCCATCCAGGTGCCCCAACCCTGCCTTGTTTTATGGTCCCTTTGATAGGCTGCATTTTGTAGGCCGTATCTTACATTAGCTGCCTTTATAAGGTCTATTCATTCTTCAGGGGAGAGGCAATTCAAATTCATCACATGGAACCAGCAGAACACCATTCCACTGGCTACCACAGGGAAGGAGAGGTCCTCTTGTTTCCAATTCCAGGTATTCTCTCCTCTTTCACTGCTCAGCCAACTCATGCCTAAGTAGCCCAGAGACCTGGTCTATGGTACCCAGCTCCACAGGAGACTCTAAGAAAATGATCCCTGTCCTCTGCACACACACACACACACACACACTCACACACATATTGTCTGAAGTTTACTGGGTTGTCTGGGGAGATAGTGAAAGCCAAAGTTATGACCCTCCGCAGAAGGACCAAGGATTCCTTGCAGGAAGTGTCTAGAACAACCAGACATGTGGGAAAGAAGGATGCTGGCTTCAGTGGTCTCCCTCTCTTGAGTTCATATGACTTCAGGCATATCCACACCCTTGTGGTCGGTCTGGGTAGTAGGGATCTTATAGGGTCTCTGCCCTGTGGAGATGGACAGGAGCAAGGCAAGACCTTCCCTCTGAACATGAGGGGACCATCAGATTATCTGGCTATCTGTAAGTGTGTGTGTGTGTGTGTGTGTGTGTGTGTGTGTGTGTGTGCATGCGCGCGCGCGCGTGTTTTAAAGGAGGCACAGCGCCCCCCTGAGCCCAGCATGTTAGTTGCAGGAGAGGTCAGAGAAGGTCCCCAGGCTATGAGGCCCAGCCATGCTCCCTTATGGAGAGTGTCCCATTGGAGTCCTTTGAGGCTGTGCTGAGTTGATTAGTGTCCTCTAAAACTTCATGTCCACCTGGATCCTAAGAATGTGACCTTATTTGGAAATGGTGTTTTTGCAGATGTAATTAGTTAAGATAAATTCATATTGGATTAGGGTGGGACCTAATCCCATGACTGGTGTCTTTTAAGAAGAGGGAAATTTGCTCAGAAGAAAACATAGAGACAGAGGGAAGAAGGCCATGTGAAGACAGAGGCAGAGATTGGAGTGTTGCAGCTATAAACCAACCAATGTCAAGGATTTCTGGCAACCACCAGAAGCTAGGAAGAGGCAAGGAAAGATTCTTCCCTAGATCTTTCAGAGGCACCTGACCCTGTCAACACCTTGATTTTGGACTTCTAGACTTTAGAGATGTGAGAGAAAAAAATTTCTGTTTTAAGCCACCCAGTCTGTGGTGCTTTGTTATGGCAAGTCCTGGGACACTAATAGAGTCCAAACTTTGATTCTTCTTGTAACTCTGACTATAGCCTTAACCCATGCTTCTCCCACTCTCTGCTGAGCTCTGATTCGTTTCACTGGAAGCCCATACAGATATAAATCTGCCTCCCCCAAATCCCTCTTCCAGTGGAGAAAGGCACCCAGTTGCCTGTGGATCAGCTAGCACCGCATCATGGCTCTTTGAACATAAATGAAAAGAGGGACTATCTTGTCTCCACTCTGCTCCCCACTTCGCCCTCATCCTTGCAGGTTTAGGTAAAATCTCAGGGTTCGTATAGACCTTCAAGATCCCTGGTCCGCACTGATTGCTTGACTTCTCTTGGCAATATCCTCAGCAAGAGGTCATGCTGCCTCCTGTTTGGGACCTTCTTGGATCTTTGTAATGTCATATTGCTCCTTCTTTCTCCCTCTTTCCTTTCCACAAATATTCACTGATTACTTATGCAGTTAACAGACTCAGTCTCCTCCCGCCCATGAGGTTTATATTCCAGTGGAGATTTAATACTGGAAAACTCTTCCTTTGCTGGGCCCTGATCTGCCACCAAAGCAAGGCTGTTCTTAGTCTAGCTAGGTGGGGATTGTGGTGGTGAACACCACAACACTCCCTTTGAGTCTGGTCACATCTTGTTTTCACATCTAGATTGATGCAGGTGTCAGGCAAGGGAAAGACTACTGAAATGGCATCTGCCTCCCCTCTTGTCAGCCTGAATTGCTGTAATTGTTCTAAAATCGATTTCATAAGGCAATTGGTGTTTAAACACTGTAACCACAAGAGATTGGCAACTTCCATGTTTTAGTTATCCCCAAATCAAATTAAGTATCTATGTGTATACTGGAGGGAATCATCACTTTTATTATGTGAGACAGACATTGTCGTATCGTTTTGAGTTTTATTAGCACACATATATTTGAAAAAATGCAATTTACATGATGTAAATTATACAATATGGTCTACTAATTAAATGTATGGTTTCAATATACTATATCTTTTATTATATGAGATAAAATATTTGGCAAGTGTTTCAAATTCATTGAACAATCTGAAGACATTTCATGGATGTTTAAAGCTGACAAGAACCTTAGTAATTAACTAGGCTTCTCTGATTTTTATGACAGAGGAAACCAAAGTAGAAAGAACTAAACTAACTTGTTACACAAATAGAAATTGATTGGCAACTCAAACTCAGATCTCTGGGCATCTTCCCAGCAGCCTAGTGAGATGGATTCCACTTTGTAAATGAAGTTGCTGAAGTTCTTGAGAAGTGAGGACTTAACTGGTTGGCCAGGATCATGTGGCTGGTGTTTCTATATATGTGAGGTGGACTATGCTTGTTTTTTGAGATATCCACCTTAATCTCAGCTGGATAGAGACTATTTAACATGTGTTTCGTTTTTACTTTAAAGTTGTATGGTGGGAATTGGTCTTCCATTGATGACAGAACTCAGTGGAGAGGGGACCAAACTGACTGTGAGTAGGTCTTCTCTCCACTGCCTAATGTAGTCAAGATGGGTCCTTCATTTGCTCTCAACAGGATGGGCCATGTGCTCAGAGAAACTCTCAGGGTTAATGGGGTCCCTTAGCAGGAAACTAGCTCAAGGAACCCATCCTCACGAAGGAGGTCCTAGAGATTATGAGGAATTCAGTTTGTATTATGCTGCTTGTCCAGAAACCAGTTGCCAGAGCTTTGTCCCAAGACCTCTGCTGCAGGGACAAGGCTATAGCTCCTTCCAGCTTCTGATTTGGCTCCCTCAAGCTTCCAGACTGGTGATCATACATGGTTGCCAGAACAGTGACTGAGAGGGTTGAAATGGGGGTAAGTCCATGGATGGTTCTGGGAAAGTTTGTTACTTAACATAGGTGAAGCAGTGAAGTGGCCAATTCATTTACTTATTTGATTTATCCATTCAACAAATGTGTACTGAGTGTTTGCCGTGTACCATTCATTCATGCTTCAGGATGCTGCTAGATAACTGCAGTGAACAGACAAGATCTCTGCTCTTATGAGCTCCAATTCTAAAAGAGGAGACAGAAAATAAGCAAGGAAACATTTTCATGTACAATATATTATCACAAAGTGGTATATGCTATGAAGAAATGCCAAGCACAGTGGAAGTATAGAGATTAATGAGATGCACAGGTTTAGATGGGATGTTCAGACACCTTTTAAGAGGGCACAGTCAGACAGAGAGCTGAATCAAGTGAGAAAGCAAACTGTAGGTATATTTGGGGGAATGACATTCTAGGCATAGCAAACTGGATGTGTACCGAGAGAGAAGGATGCTTGCTGTGCCAAGGAATAGCAGAGACACATGTGGCTGGAGAGGGGTAAGCTGGGAACAGAGGCAGTAGGGCAAGGAGCAGAAGCACAGCCTTATTGTGAGCAAAATGGGGAGCCGTTGGAGGATTTTGAGCAGATTCTCTGGCTGTTGCATGGAAAAGAGACCTCCGGGGGCAAGATGAGAAATGAACATCAGCCTAGGATGCTCTGAAGGCATCCTGTGGGTTAGTGGCTGGATGAGTAGAAGTAGTTGTAAGATATTTGGAGGATCTTGTTTTGTGTGAAGAGATAAAACCATTTTCCCTGCTCCATCCTGACAGTTTTCTTCCAATAACTTTTGACATCCACCTCTTCTCTGAAGCCTCCCTGGGTAGGACAGGAGAGAATCAATGGCTTCCCACTCCCTGTGCTCCCTTTGTTCTTCCCCATGGTGGGCGGAAGGAGTACCAGGCAAGGGGTTAGGAAACCTTAATTCTGTTCCAGTCCTTTTATACCTGGCCCATGAACTTGGGCACATCAATCACCATTTCTGAGCCTTCATTTCAGCACTCTTAAAATTAGTCTTATCTTCTCTTTGTTTCTTACCCCAGGAGACGGTTGTTAGTGTCAAAGGAGCTAATGTGAGCATAAGGATTTTATAAACAATTAAGAAGTAAGCAAATGAAGGGGTGCCTGGGTGGCTCAGTCAGTTAAGTGTCCAATTCTTGGTTTCAGCTCAGGTCATGATCTCATGGTTAGTGAGTTCGAGCCCCAAGTCAGGCTCTGCATTGACAGTATGGAGCCTGCTTGGGATTTTCTCTCTCCCTCTCTGTCTCCCCCTCCCTGCCTCAAAAAAATAAATAAGCCTTAAAAAAAAAAGTAAGCACGTGTAAAGGACTTTGGTCTTTTGTTTATTTTATCTGTATCCTGGCTATTCAGAAATAACCTTATCACATGATAACTCGATGGTGAAAATAGTTACAAGTTATAGTCTCAGTGAAGCAAACTAACAACTAAATAACTAACTGTGAACTAGTTAAACAGAGTCTTTTAAGAACATGGAGATAAGAAAAAGTGTGTTGATGGGAGTTTGGTATTTTTTCTTTAGGTTTTAGAGAATTCAGCTCCAACTCCCCCAAACCTGCCAATCTCTGGAGGTAGATGGAATCAGTGCTATTCAGAACAATGGTCTTCACTACCCATCATCGAACCAGTATTCCTTTACAATCCCTGAGCTCTGTTAAGTGAGGAAGGAAAGTGATCTTGACTTTATCTTATAGAATCTCAGTAAAGTTTGGAAAGGAAAGCGCTTTATGCCATCTTCCATGTTAGAACTTGTTATTTGTCCACAATTCTTCCTTCTCTGTGTCCTGGCCATGGCTTTTGTGTGGCTCTAGAGTATTTCCCTGACCCTTCAAGTTGGGGTTTGGTCATATGACTTGCTTTGGCCAATTGGAATGTGGATGGATTGTTGAGACTGTGAGAGGCATGGTAAGTTTCTGCCAGCCCTCTTGGAGCTTCTGTTCTACAGTTAAGAATAACATGCCGTAGCCCTGTAGGAAGACACACAGAGCAGATCTGAACCATCCCAGCCTGTGGGTCCAGTCTAGTTTCTTGAGCCCAGCTAAGCCTCCCCGAGAATGGCCAACTCCAGCTGACCCATGAGTAGAAAATAAATACTTATTGTTGTAACCTAGTAAGATTTTAGGATTGTTTGACATTCAACATTATTACAGCAAAATCTGACTCATACCTTCTGAGATGACAGAAAGCTCTGTTAACCACATTAGCCTGTTCCAAGCTATTTTGATTCCTTGAGGTTACTCTAAGCTGTGTCAGAAGCTTCTCAGGCTTCTGTGGCTTTATCTTATCTATTCACATCAATGAACTTTTACTCCATAGAATAGTTTTAAAGAGCAATCTCCATGCCTTTTCACAAGGCAGCGCCTCAACCAGAATCAGTCCCATGTTGATACCAAACTAAAAGCTTTAAAGTTAAGATGACCAATAGAATGTTTGGAGATGGAAGGCCAGACTGCAAGTGTATCAGGCCCTTATGGATTCAAACAAGAAATAGATCAAGGCAGTCCAATAAAGAAAGACCATAGAAAATGACCTACAACTGCAATGTCACCTTCATGTTTGAAGAGTGACTCAGATCAAAAGCTTTGAGACTGGGTGAATCTGGAAATAACTTACCTCTTGTCAGAAATTACCATTAGCTATTGGTTTAAACAGTGAAATTTGAATCTCCAGCCCCTGTATGTCTGGCTATGCCTACCTGATGGAGGACCTAGTGGGTCCTCTAGCTTATTAGAACTGGATAGCTTCCCACAGAACTGACAGTGCAGGGAGAATGTAATGTGCCAGCCTGAAGGCATTGGAGATCCCTGGACCAGTCACCTTGGAATTCTCTGGTCTCCAGGACAACTGAGTCATAAATCCTGGGCATTTCAGAGCTGGAAGGGGCTTAAAGATCGTCTGCCAACTCCCTGTCCTGATGCTTGAGATCCTTAAAAACATCTGAGAAAAGTCAGGTATCCATTGCACTGAGAAAAACATATTCCTTTTCAAGGCTACATATATCATCTTTGGATAACATCCTGTGCTATGGAATGAATGTTTTTGTCCTCTAAAATTCATATTAAAGCCCTAATCCCAGTGTGGTATTTCCAGATGGGGTCTTTGGGAGATAATTAGGTTTGAATGAGGTCATGGGGGTGGGGCCCTCATTATGGTATTAGTACCTGCATAAGAAAAGACAGGAGATATCTTCCCCTCTCTCCTCTGCTCTCCACCATGAACATATAATGAGAGAAGATAGCCCTCTGCAAAGAGGAAGTGGGCTCTCACCAGACACCAGATCTGTCAGCACCTTGACCTTGGGCTTCCCAGCTTCCAGAACTGTGAGAAATAAATGTTGTGGGTATTTCCCCCCCAATCCACCCAGTCTATGGTAATTTGTTATAGCAGCCCAAATGGACTAAGATACTCTGGTTGTGGAGCAGTTCTCTCTTCTACCAAGATAATCTCTGTCTTACTCTCATTTGCTCATTCTCTCTTCACGTTTTTGAAGGCTTAGAATAGGAGTTGGCAAACTTTTACTGCAAAGAGTCTAAATATTTTAAGCTTCGTGGACCATTCGATCTCTGTCACTACTACTCAACTCTGCCATGTAGCAAGCGAAAGTAGTCATCAATATGTAAATGAGTGGGCATGGCTGTGTTCCAATAAAACTCTATTTAGAAACACAGAAATTTGAAGAGGCACCTGGGTGGCTCAGTCAGTTCAGCGTCCGGCTTCAGCTCAGGTCATGATCTCACGGTCTGTGGGTTCGAGCCCCGTGTTGGGCTCTGTGCTGACAGCGCAGAGCCTGGAGCCTGCTTCAGATTCTGTCTCCCTCTCTCTCTGCCCCTCCCCTGCTCATGCTCTGTCTCTCTCTCTGTGTTAAAAATAAACAAACATTTAAAAAAATTAAAAAACACACAGAAATTTGAATATAATTAGATTTTTACCTTGCACTAGATATTACTCTTCTTTTGATTTTTTCCCAACTAGTTAAAAATGTAAAAAACCATTCTTATCTTGTGGGCTGTACAAAAACAGGCGGGGGCTGATTTGGTCTGCAGGCTATAGTTTGCCAGCTCCTAGCAAAGATTTTTCCTCTTCTTCAAGACAGCCTTTCAATTACAAATAATTTCTGCTCCATCTTGGACACTTATCCAATAAGTACTGAGAACTCACTATGGGCTAGGGAGCAAGTTTGCATCAGGTGCTGGGGATACGCATCTGAAAATGACATGGTCCCCACCCCAAGGGGACTGGGTAGAGGCACTTTCTAATTGGACCTTCACAGCAGTCCTTTGTGGCACATGCTGTTATCATACAGAAGAGGAAATCAGGGCCAGAAAGGGTAAATAATTTGCCCAAGGTCTAAGAAGTGACGTAGCTTGGACTGGAACCCAGGCAATCTGGGTTCAGTGTCTGCCCTGCTGTCCCATCTCTGCATGGAAATCGAGACAGTCAGCTATATTTTACACATCTCTTTTGGGCTGGGCACTTTGCTCCTAATGTCTCAATCCAAATGACGTCTTAGGAGGTAAACGTTAGCATTCAAATTTTACAGATGAGACTTATACAAGGCAGTGACTTGCCTGAGGCTATGCAGAGCCTTGAGCATTCCCCACATCCTGTCTGTCTGTCTGTCTGTCTGTTCTTAGCCCCCCACCAAGGGATAGGAGAGAAAAGGACTCAGAGCTGCCCTCATAACACATATAGTCCTGGTAGGAGACAGATTTACCCAACCCACCATTAACTTTTGACATTTAGGATCCCTCACTAAGGTATGGAAGACAAAGTGTGCTCATTTCTGTGGCTTCATCCTATGCAGAGACTGGAGAACACTGGGTGCTGGTGCCTGATGGGTGGATGTTGGGATTTAAAAAGAAGGAGAAGGCATTATAAAAGGGTTATGGACTCTTGCTACATAAAGTGTGGTCCCCAAATCAACAGCACTGACACCATCCAGGTGTACAATCTTCTGAAGGGTCATCCCCTGCAATGTGACAGTCATTCCAGGGCACAGAGCTCTTTCTTGGGTGCCACTGGCCATGCTGAGCTGAGCGTGGTCCTTCCCCACCCTTTCCTTTCTCCTTCACTTGCCCTATAACTTGGGGCAAGTTCTAAACCTTCTCTGGGCCTTAGTTTCTCTTTTGTAAAATGCCCAGATCACTGTTCTTTTCAATCCTGACTGTTCTGTTGTTACTGGGGAATTTTAAAATATTTTAGTTCTGATGTCCAGGGCCTACAGCCAGAAATTCTGATTTAACAGGTCCTGGGTGAGGCCCAGGAATCAGTGCTATTTAAGATCCCCAAGCGGTTATATCGTACAGCCAGTGTTGAAAACCGAGAAGCCAGATCCCTGATTCTCAAATATCTGGATGCGTCGGTGTTACCTGGGTGCTTCTTAAGGATTCAGATGCCCAGGCCCACCCAGCACTTCTGAGCCAGAATTTCCCAGTGAGCGGCCCTGGGGCTGGGCATGAGTATGTTTAACAAGCTCCCAAGATGATGCTCACAGGAAAGCTTGAGAACTCCTGGAATCAATGGCCTCCGAGGTCTCTTTCAGCTCTGACTCTGAGATTCCCCCAGTCAATGATTCTGTTCTTTCTCCCTGTGCTGGCATCGCCTGCTGGCAATGAGCAGAGGCATCATCAGCTTGTAAGCAAAGCTCCAGTGCCCCCTGAGAATGCAGCCAGCTGGCAACAGTGGAGAAAAGCGATAAACACATTTGACTTTTCTTTATCAGCTGTGCCATGTACATGATGTGCAAGAAGACTGGGTCTCTGTGTCAAGGCCGTCTGAGGCCTTGTGTTAGGACCAAGGGCAGGCCTGGGCCCTGCTCTGTTTGCCTGCTCCCTGCTTTGGGAGTCACTAGTACCCCAGGGTGGGTACTAGTGACAGGCTGCTACTGCCTAGATGCCAGTCCCCAATCCACTTGAAAGAGGAAAATGAGCCTTAGAGTAGATGCGAATTTTCTCACCTTTCTTTGCCTTTCCGGGTCAGCCCCCTTAGTAGGCTAGATCAATACCTTGACTCCCAGGAGGATCCACGGCTGGAATGAGGAACCCAGAGCCAGGCTTAGAACAAACTCTAGGACAGGGCTCTGACCTTGCCCTGGCTCAGGGAGGCCATTCTGGAGTCTCCATTCCTTTATGTAGCATGTGGCGATTTAATGGCAGTGAAATTTATTGTGGGTAATGGAGTGTCAAGCTCCTTATTGCTAATGGATGATTTCAAACGTGGAGAAGGATTTATTAAATAACTCAAGCATACGCCTCCAAGAGACGATTACTGTGAGTAAAAACAATTATGTAGTTAAACAAGGAGGAAAGAAATTTTAAATTCATCTTTTTAAAGTTCTCTAAATCGGTTTAAATGTGTGATTTTAGAAGGTGGGGGGGGGATTAGTTTCAACAAATTACTCATCAAGTTGTTTTTTTGGTTTTTTTTTCCCTTCAATTCCACAGAAACCAATTGCCCTATTTGGCTGCCATTTAAAGAGGTTACAGATTGGTGTTTGGAGAGAAAAAAAAAAATAAGAGAGTGGGACCTAGTTTGGTAACTTCCTGCAGTTCCCAGGTTCAGATTTCCTTGGTGTATAAGTGACTCTCACCCTGAAATGGAAGGAAGGAGTCAAGGAGGCAGCAGGAACTGTCATGCAAAGAGAAGGATCAGAGATGTCTTCCTGATACTAGACAAGGGCCTTAGAGCTGGGAGGACTTTGGGGGACCAGTTTCATTGTGCAGATGGAGAGGCTGTGGCCCAGAGAGGGAAAGTGACTTTGTGAAGATCACACAGCTCGGAGATCGCAAGGCTAGAAGCCAGAGTGCCCCATTGGTCTCTCTGTAAAATGGGATTATAAATAGTGACCTCACAGGGCTGTCTGGAAGGAGACAGGAAACAGGAGGGAAAGTGCTGTGGGAAGTGTACACGTTTAGTACCCAGAAGGGGCTGTTTAAGGGGGAAGGATTGGCTGTGAACCTCTGTGGTGGTTCATTTTGGTGAAGGGCTTGCCCCTCAGTCGCTTCAGACATTCTGCAGCCAGGACCACAGCTGGCTGAGGTCCTTGGCCTCCTTTCTCTCCCACTGCACCGAGGAAAGGCACAGGCAACCACAGTCCCCTGACATTTTCTTTGAGATGGTGACAGCTGGTAGGACTTTTGACTAAAGGCGGAAAGAGCAAGCAGGGAAAAAAAATAAGTTACTGTGTTCAAAAGTGGTTTAAAAATGTGCTCTGCCATCTGTTTGGCCACAGTGGCTTTTGGGGTGGGTGGGGAGAGGGACAGAAACCTTCCCCTCTCCCATTCCTGGGTCTTTCTGTGGTCAGGGCCCACATCAGAAACTCGATCAAGTCTGCAAGTTTTGTTTTCCATGTTTCCTTCTTTCTGCTCCATTCTGTTCCTGATGCAGGCCCTCAGTTCTGCTTCCTGAAAAGACATTTCCTTAATTGCCCCAATTGCTAACGAAGTCCACCCTCTGCCAAAGCCCGGCACTCAAGAGGCACGGTTTTTTGGTTTGGCCTTTTGCTGAGTCTGGTCCTAGTGTAGAGAAATGGGATTTGAAAAGACAGGTATTTAAGCTCTGCTCTACCTTGCAGTATTACAGCCTTTGTATTTACGCAGGTTTTCCCTCATGTCCTAAAGCTTTTTACTTTTCTCCTGCTGATATTTCTTACTGAGTTTGTCAGAAGCATTTTTCAGGTTCTGTTTTCTCCTTTTGTGAATAGGGTTATAAAATGCATATTCTAATTAGCCATTGCTGTGTAATACGAAAGTTATTAATCTTGTGCATGGATTTTTATATCTGTCGCCTTGATGAATTCGTATTTGATTATAATCACCCTTTGGTTTCTGTGGATTTTTTAGGTAAATGGTTATATTGACTGCAAATACTAACAGTTTTATCTCTTTCTGTTCAGTGTTACATTTCTTATTTCCTTCTCTTGTTTTTCTCTATGGGCAGGCCCATGCTACAATATTGAAAAGTAGCAATGATCATGGGCATCCTTGCTTTGATCTTGACTATGATGGGATTACTTCTGGTAATTTACCATTAACTATGATGTGTGCTGTGGGTCAATAGTAGAAAACATTATCAAGTCAGGTCAAGTTGTTGTTGTTGTTGTTTTTAATCAGAAATGGGTACTGAATTCTATTAAACTTTAGCATCAATTGAGATGATCTGCTGAGATGATTTCAATCTAGTCAGAAACATAGATGGTGTTCAGATGTTGAACCATTCTTGTATTTCTGCTCATAATGCAGTACTGGTTCTGATTTTCTAATACCTTACTTAGGATTTTTGTATCTTTGCTCATAAATGATATCGGCTTGTGTTTTTTTTTTTTTTTTCCTTTTGTCTGTGTTTTCCTTGTCCAGTTTTGGAATTGGGTTATGTTAGTCACATAAAATGAATTGGGTGGTTTCTATTTTCTATGCCCTGGAGTATGTATTGCATGGAATTTTGGATTTCCTGAATGTTTGGTGGGATGTTCAAGACTGTAAACTTTTTTGCTTTGTGCATCTTAGCAGGATAGAGCTTTAGTTATGATTTCAATTTGTCCTATGATTATTAGTCTTACTTGATTTTCTTCTTTTTGAGCCAATTGTGATTTATTGTTCTCCAGAAAACTATCCAATCCCCCTAGATTTTCAAATGCTTTGGTATAAAATTCTCTTTACTTTAAAGTATGTGTTATCTTTTCTGTCTCATTTCTTATTCTTCTCTTTAAAGTTCATTTATTTATTTTGAGAGAGAGAGTGAGCATGTGAGCTGGGGAGGGGCAGAGAGAAAGAGGGAGAGAGAATCCCAAGCAGGCTCCACACTGTCAGCGCAGAGCACGGTGCAGGGCTTGATCTCATGAACCGTGAGATTAGTCAGGACCTGAGCCAAACTCAAGAGTCTGACACTTAACCGGCTGAGCCACCTAAGCATCCCACATTTCCCATTCTTAACATTGTATTTTTCTGTCCCTCTCTCCCAACACACCCTTGCCATAGACTATTCTAGTTTATTGGTATTTTCAAAGAATCAACTTTTAGTTTTATTAATCTACACTATTGCTGTGTTTCCTACTTTGTTAATCCTGCATTTTATCTTTATTAGCATTTCCCCAAATTTCATTGTTTTAATTTTTTTAACTTCTTGAAAAGCTTAGTTACTCTCCTTTTAACATTTTTTCTTTTTTCTGAGAACTTTAAGACTATAAGTTTCCCTGCATTAGGTATATGCCTCAGAATTTTGATATATGGACTCTCCTTGTCAT
This sequence comes from Neofelis nebulosa, assembly GCF_028018385.1. NCBI lineage: Eukaryota > Metazoa > Chordata > Mammalia > Carnivora > Felidae > Neofelis > Neofelis nebulosa. Next base: position 33,516,340 of record NC_080798.1, on the reverse strand, counting down.
TAATTTCTAAACAATAATATTACTTTTATGTAACTAAGAATTATTTAAAAGAAATTTAACATTTTCAGATGCAGAGGAATTTTTTGGCTATTTATTTGTTATTAACTTTAAATTTTACTGCATTTTGGCCTGAAAGTAACTTGCTTGACTTCTTTGTTATGGGATTTGTTGAGATTTCCTTTGTGACCTAATACAGAAGTTAATTTTTAATGTCCCACGTATGACAGAAAATAATGAGCAGTCTTTTATTAACATCTATGTCTATTAAATCATGTTTTAAAATTATAGTATATATGCTATTCACATCCTCTCTGTACTTGATCTATATAGCTACTTGATCTAAGTGAGTGCTGAAAGCTAACTAACAAAATCTCTTATGATGATTGTGAATTATCACTTCTCCTTGTTCATCTTTTAATTTTTGCTTTATGTATTAAAACTATGTTATTGAGTGCATAAAAGTTTATGGCTGATATATCTTTTCTGTAGAATTTATATTTTATCTGTGTAAAATGCCTCTTAGCCCAGTCCCTTTCATTGTTCTTTGCCTTGATTTTTATTTTGTTTGATATTATTACTACTCTACCTACATTGTTTTTATTACTATTTGCATGGCATAGCTATTTCCATTCTCTTAGTTTTAACTTCCAACCGTCATTTTGCTTTTGTATAGTTTACAAGCAGTGTATACCAGGCTTTTATTTTTTAAACCTAGTTTAAGAGTTTCTTTCATCTGGGGTGCCTGCATGGCTCAGTCAGTTGAGTGTCCAACTCTTGATTTCAGATTAGGTCATAACCCCAGGGTCATGGGATCAAGCCCCACATTGGACTCCATGCTAAGCAAGGAGCCTGCTTATGATTCTCTCTCTCTCTCTCTCTCTCTCTCTCTCTCTCTCTCTCTCTCTCTCTTTTCCTCTCTCTCCCTCCCTCTGCCCCTCTCCCCTGCTCATATGCTCATGCTCTCTCTCTCTCAAATAAAAACATTAAATTTTTAAAAAAGAGTTTCTTTCATTAAATAGGGATTTAAACCAGTCATACTTATTGATATTATTGATATAGTTGGATTTACTCCTGTAATTTTTTTCCCTTTTTTTAATCATGAACTCTTGCTTTACCCCCCTTTATCTCTCCTGCTTGCTTGCTTTCTTTCTTTCTTTCTTTCTTTCTTTCTTTTTGGTTGGAGGGTGACTTTTTTGAGTGACTTTTTGTTTTCATTTTCTTCTCTAGTGGTTTGAAGTTATTTATTCTATTTGTATACTTCCAATAAATTATTGTAATACATCAGTGCTTTTTTAAAGAGACATACTGATATCTGGAAATCAATCACTATCTAGATCCTCCCAGTGAAAAATACTAAAACCTTTTACTTTTTTCATTACTTGATTTCTCTTACTACTCTTTCTTTCTCCTTTCTTATACTTACCATGTTGATATATTTCGGTATTCTAGTTACAAAATATTAATTATTTTGTTTTAATATAATCATGTATTTCAATTAGTAAAATCTTAATTTCTTTAGTTGTTTTCTCTTGTTTGTTGTTTTGTTTTATTTTCCTTAACATTAATTCTTATAGCCCGTGTTTTTCTCTTTGATTCATTTTTTCATTTTATACTGTTTTATCCTGTCTAAGAATTCTTTCTGGAATGTTTGACAATATCTTTATTTTCCCCTTTTACTTCAAAGATAGTTTTACAGGGCATCAAATTCTAGGTTAAAAATAAATTGTTTCAGATATCCGAGATTATTATTGTTCTATTGTCTATTGCCATCTATGGTCCCAGGATGAATTTTGATGATGCTTGATTCTCATTTCTTTGCAAGGAATCAGTTCTGTCTGTATGGAGGAATTTTCTCTTCTGTGTAAAATTTTCCACATGATACCTAAATGTAGATCTTTTTAAATTTAACTAGCTTAGCACTTGATGGACTTTTAAATATGGAGACTTTCATGTTTTTTTCAGGAGTTTTTTTCCCACATCTTACTTGAGCATTTCTTTTCCATTCTCACTATACCCTCTTTCTAGTCTCCTATTACATGGATTTTGTCACTGTTTTGATTCATTCTCCATTTCCCTTAATTTTTTCCTCTTTATCTCTGTTGGTTTCTATGCTTTGCTCTGGGTCAAGTCCTTTGTTCAATCTTGAAGTTTAGTAATCTGCTCTTTAGGTGTGTCTATCCTGATACTCCACCCATATATTGAGGTTTTTATTTCAATCCTAAAATGTGTCATATCCAAGACCTCTCATTGATTATCTTATATGTTTACAAATACCTGCTCACATGAAAATACTAATTAAACTTTTCTAAAGGCTTTTTCTATTTGTTTTATTGATTCTTTCCATGGGTTTTAGTTCTTCAGGTTGTTATTTAGTTCTTTTTGTTAAATTTAGCTCCTCAGATTGTTAAATTTGGTACTTTTCTTTCATGGTGTTGATTTTTTTTTCAAGACCATTTACCCTATCAGTCATCCTTGGGTCCTCCTGCTGACTTCGGTGCCACAAAGCTGCTTTCCCAACTTGTTTGCAAAAATTCTTTCCTTTGTGCAACTGGGATGTGGTTTTCTTCTTCAGTTTTCCCTGTCTGCCTTGCTTTTTTCAGGGATTTTTAATAATCTTTGGTCCACAGGGGGCACCTCTTCTTTTGTTCCAACACTGTTTGGGATTTTTATTATTATTTCTTCTTCTTATATATATTATTTATTATTAACTTATTTATATTGTTGTCATCAGCTATTATTGTTATTGTTATCATCATTATTATTATTTCTTCCCCTTTTTTTTCCTAGGAGTCTAGGGTAAGAAGGAGAATGTAGAGCTCTGCATAGTTCACAATTGTTACCTGACCTCCTAAGCTTTTTATATGTTGAAGACTGATGTTTTACATCAAGACTCCAAAGGTGAAGGTGAGTTGCGCAACTACACTTAACCAAAGTTGGGTCTGCCCTCTGGGTCTGGCTGACAGCTGCACTGATAGACTCGGGGTCCACAGCAGTGTCCTTCCACCAGGAATTCCTTCTGTGTTTGTTTTCCATTGTTGTGACGTTTTCCTGCCTCACGTCTGGCTGGAAAACCCATGAAGTTGGACAAGGTTTCCATTTGCTGGCCAGCCGTGAATAATGAGTATGGGGGAAGAACTGGACTTGAAGCACTAGCCTTCCTGGTGTCTGGCACGAGGGAATGTGGTGGACATTGCGCTGCACCCCCCAGATTCCCCTTCTGGAATAAAGAACCTAACTGTTGGCCTAGCTGTAGTTTCCCTAGCTGTTGGCCATGTCTCTGGAATACAGATGTCAGCTGTCAGCCCTTTAGGGGTTGCCTCAGATAAAGAGAGTGACTTTGCTTCATGCCACATCTTCCCACAGGAAGCCAGTGACCCTGTTGCCCGGCCTTCTTGCCCCAACTCAGGTGGTTCTGAAGGATCATCTCATTTTCAGAATTCCCCACACTTCCACTGATACTACATCATAGCTCTGTGTCTCCCTGGGCCCACTCTGCCTCCTTCCCTTCATCCCATGGGTGTTGATCTCAGGAGCACTCTAATAAACCTCCTGCATGCTAACTTCATGTCAGAGTCTGCTTCCTGGGGATTCTGACCTAGGACCAAGAATTTACTGGAAATTACTACATCTATCAGAGGAAAGCTGATGTTTAGTTACAGAAATGCTTTAACCTGCCCTGGGCTTAGGTAGATGAGTTATGTAAGGACAAACACAGGAAATCAGAAAGCAAAGGAAACAACGGCCTCTTAAGCATGCCTGATTTGCCCACCCAAATCTGCTCCTTCTACAGCTTTTCCCAACTTAGAAAATGGTGACATCTTTTCAGTTGCTCAAGATGAAATCTTGGGTTCTTTTCTGATCTTGATCTCTAACACCACATTCACAACCCATCAGGGAATCCTCGGCTTTACCACCACAACTGGTCCCAAATCTGCTTCTTCCTTACCACCCAGAATGACAACCCCCGGTCCCAGTCCCCACTCCTTTGGATTACCGTGATTGCCTCCCAATGTGACCCTCAACCTCAATCTTTTGCCTCTGCAGTTTGTTCTCAACACAGCCAAAGGGATCTTTTAAACCAAAGTCCAATCATGTGTTTCCTTGGTTTCAAAGCTTTCTGGTGCTTGCTGTCTCATTTGAAGCAAAACCCTAAGTCTTTCCATGGTCCCTGTCAGGGCCCACCAGAGAAGCAGAATCAGTAGGATCCAGATAGATACAGAGGATGGGTATAAAGAGGAGATTTATTATAGGAATTGGCTCATGTGGTTATGGAGGCTGAGAAGTCCACAGTCTGCCATATGTAAGCTAGAGAACCAGGAAAGCCTGTAGTATGATTTAGTCCAAGGCTGAAGGCCTGAGGCCTAGGAGGCCACTGGTGTAAATCCCAAAAGCCTGAGAACCGGGAGCTCCATCCAACATCCCAGGAGCTTCACTGTCTGAGAACAGGAGAAGATGGTCATTTCAGCTCGAGAAGAGAGAGAGGAAATTTGCCCTTACTCCATCATTTTGTTCTGTTTGAGCCCTCCATGGATTGGATGATGCCCATCCACACTGGTGATGGCAGGTCTTTTTCACTTAGGCTGCTGAATCAAATGTTAATCACTTCCAGAAACACCTTCACAGACACACTCAGAACTAGTGTCAATACAGTCAAATTGACACGCAAAATTAATCATCACAGCCTTCTAGGCCCTACCCCCACACTGTCTTGCTGCCCTTTTCAGCCTTCTCTGTGCCAAACCTGTCCCTGACTCAGGGCCTTTGCACTTGCAGTTTCTTCTGCTGGAAAGGCCCAGATATTTTTCTCATGGCTCTCTAATTACCTTTTTCACTTCCCTGATTGTATTAGTCTGTTCAGGTTGCTGTACCAGAATATTGCAGACTGGGTGGCTTATGAACGACAGAAATTTACTTGTCAAGTTCTGGAGGCTGGAAGTCCGAGATCAGGGTGCCTACATGGTTGGGTGAAGGCCCTTGTTCAGGTCGTAGACTTGTCTTCCTTACTGGACAGAAGGGCGAGGGAGCTCTGTGGGGCCTCTACACTCTTAGTATCATTATTTTGAGGATTAGGATTTCAACATATGAATTTTTTTAACGTTTATTTTTGAGAGTGAGAGAGAGAGAGAGAGAGAACAGAGAGAGAGGGAGACACAGAATCCAAAGCAGGCTCCAGGTTCCGAGCTATCAGCACAGAGCCAGATGTGGGGCTCAAACTCATGAGCCCTGAGATCATGACCTGAGCTAAAGTCAGATGCTTAACCGACTAAGCCACCCAGGTGCCCATAATTTCAACATATGAATTTGATGGTGGTGGGGGAGGGCACACAATTATTCAGACCATAGCACTGATCAAATGTCATCTTCTTTGTGAGACCTTCTTTGACCACCAGCACATGACCCCAACCTCCTTTCCCTACAACCCCAACTTGCCCTGCCCTGCTTATTTTTCTCATGGCACTTACTGCCATATGATTAATTCACTTCTTTACTTATTTATCATCTAACCCTTTCCTCAATAGAATGGAAGCTTCATGAGGGGTGTTTGTTTACTTCTTTATTCCCAACACCTACAGCAGTGCTTGGCATGGAGTAAATGCTTAATAAGTACTTGTTGAATAAATGAAATCTTAATTACCTGGCTGTTTGAAGATGTCTCTAGTGGGAAAACTGCATAAGCACGGGTTGTATTCCTTGTTCTGCTGCTTACTTGTCTAATGACCTTCCCCAAGCCCCTTTTCCTCTCTGAAAGCTGAGGAGGCAGGATAAGAGGGTCATCCAGAATCCCTTCCCAAGTCTGATCTTTTTTAAAGCTGTGATTTTTTTTTAAAGAAAACAACCAGCTGTGGCAAAGAAGAGATCGGAATCCTCTCATGTGGTTTTTCTCACTTGGAGATGGGGAGAGGGAACATTGAGAAAGTTGGGGTTCAGGCTGTGGTGTGCTGTGTAGTTGGAGATAGTTATGTTTTATTTTTTTCTGATTTACACTTTCTCCTTCCCTATAACCCTCCTCCCCAAGGAGATATTATTGCAGCTATGCTTCTATTGCTTGAGTGACTTCCACATGAAGCCTGGCTCCAGGATCCTTCTCTGTGTCATCCTACCTGAAGGAGTAGCTCCAAGGTGCTTGACTCCTTTTTTTCATCTTAAACTTCCTGCCCCTCATGTGTGTTCTGTGACTTGTTTTGGCCTCATGTCAGGCGGAGTGAATGTCCTTGCCTTTTGATCTGGTCAATGGGATGTGAGCAGATGTGGTACCATCAGTGGCTTGAAATAAGCTTGGACTATGGACTTGTCTTTGTGAGCTTCTTCCACCAACATAAGAGAAACACACCCTGGCTAGCCCAGTGGTCCAGGAAGGATGGAGGGATACCCAGAGCAGACCTGAACCAAACCCAAGGCTGGGAACCAAACTCAGCTGAGCCGACCAACCCACATATGCATGAGTGAGCATAAATTATTGTTGTAAACCACTGAGTAGTGGGGTGGTTTCTTACATGGCATTATTGTGGTAATAGCTGGCTGATACCAGTCTTAACAAAACCCAGCCCAGGGTACTCACTCTTCCAGAAAATATTCCCTTAACGCAGATTTGGCCAACAGTAAGAATTTCAGGTATGTTTCAAGTCAGTGGGGTCACTCGTTTGTGGGGAATGAGAGAGGGACTGTAGCAGAAAGAAGGGAATGGGAGCAGCCAATATTGCTCAGTTGTACCATCTGATGAGTCTGAAAACAGGAAGAGCAAGGATGGAAAGGATTTATAGAGAAGCTGGTATGATGAGGCTGTATTGGCGTTGTGTCTTGGGGCTTCTTCCTCAAGGCCTCCCTCCAGGTCATGGGGCTATTAACCCTGTCCATGGCCTGAAAGGTAGCCTGACCTAGGGCTCCTGGGTATTTCACACTGGAGCAGCAGGGCACTGCTATTCTGGCAGTGGAGATTATGCTTTCCACGTGGACATTGTGGACATTCAGAATCAAATCTTGTTAAAATATCCTGATTTGCATATTAAGAAAGTCAATGGAGAAGCTACTTTTTTTTTTCTTCTTACCCATTGAAAAGATGAGCCTTAAGGAGACTTTACCACAACTACCTTTTTAGGGCTTAAGTGAATTCCAAATGCTACTGTAAATTCCATTTATTATTGATACAGCTTCAGCTCCCTTGAGAAGCTGAGTGCCTTACAGGAAGGAAGGAGAGATCAAATCCATGTGGAATGGAGAGGTCTTAGGGGGTCAGACTGTGTGGCAAAGGGACAGGGTCTGTGGTGTTGATGGAGGTGTCTGTAGGGAGATGGGTCAGGAACCTGGTTGAGTAGCAGTGGGATCAAGATGGACAGAGCTAGGAGAGTCTCTAAGATCACCTGGGCCTAGGATGTTTTGCTAACTTTTCTGGTTCTGAGAATCATGAGTTACTTGTTAAAAATACAGATGTCCAGATCCCTCCCTTGGAGATTCCATTTTAGCAGTTCAGAAGTAGGGGCCAAATATACATACTCTTAAGAAGGAGACCAGGTGATTTTGACAACTAAGCATGTGTGGAAAATAGCGATCTATCAAGATGCCTGTTTCATAAATGAAGAAGTTGAGGTTCAAGTAGGGGTCTTGCTCCAGATCCCAAAGGCCCAGTGAATGCTGGAGTTGATGTAGGACAAGGTCTCTGAGACTTGAATGGCATGGTTTAGTATGGCCAATTTACAGCCACTCTGAGACTGGCAGTATAGTCTGCAGGTTTGCTAATCTTTTGATTCTCTGACTTTTGTTGCTCATTTTCTCTTTAAGAGTAGCTGAAGGCAGGAGTCATGGAGCCAGAACCCAGTTCAAATCCTATCTTTACTTCTAACTGCTGTGCCACCTTGGGCACATTGTTTAACTTCTCTGAGCCACTGGTATGATCACTAAATGAGATAATGTACCTATGCATAGGTACATGCTCAAAAAATATTATTGCCTACAGAGTGCCAGGCCCTATTCCAAGCACCATAATAACCAGCATAACTCATTTAATATTTTTTTTTTATTAATCCCATTATAAAATTAAGTGATGAACACAGAATGAGACTGGCTTGTTCAAAATCATGCATATAGCAGGAGAGGGGCAGGAGAAGATTCGAACTCAAGCAGTCTGTAGTTGTCCTTTCCTCTGAGGGCTGGCCCAAGTCACTCTTACTCAGTACGCCCCTGGTGTAAGTAGACAGAAGTGCCTGATGAACTCATTTGAGATTTAAAAGGCAGGACAAGAAATGCACTTCAAGTGTGCTTGAGGGTGGGGCAGTTGGAGAGGGATGTCCAGAGGCCTTGGGGGAGAAAGGCCTGTACTCCCAGAAGGTTGGGCAGGGGCTCCAGAACCAATTCCTGGGTGATAAAGACTGATCTCAGGCCAAGTAAGTAGTATTGAAATGCGCAGAAGCCAGGAAGTTTCCTCGCATTGTCGTCCGCAATAGAGAAAAATCCAGACTGAACTGGCTGCTTCCATTAGAAGTGATGTAACGAGCCGGCTTTGGCCTAGTTTTCTTAAAGCAGGCGGCCCCCTGGCTCTCCCACACCCTTCTTTCTGGATCTGCAAGTGACAGCTACCGCCATCTAGCGGTCGAAGCGGCACTGCACAGGCACCAGGAAAGAACGGTTGGTTCTGGATCGCAAGGATTTAAAAGATGACTCTGGCCCGACTTAAAGATAAGAGCCCCTGATCTTGGTAGGGAGCTTTATTCTGCTCAAAGCACGTTGGCGATTTTTACTTCGTTAAGTCTTCTCAACAATCCAGGGAAGTAGGCAGGGACCATTGACTCCATTTTATGGACGAGGCAGCAAGTCCCTACAGGGGAGGGGTCTTTCTTAACAGCTGCATTGCCAGCTATTAATGGAACTAGGACTGGGACCCACGTCTTCACGACTCCAGTTTATTGGATGAGAAGTGACACATAGAGGCTGTCAGGTCCCTTGAAGTCACTTTGGACAGGGGAACAGAAGATGATTCTTCCTGGAGGTCCCAGGTACTTCTCAACATGGAGTGGGGGGGTGGGGGGGGGTGGGGGAGTGGGAGGCATGGGGATCCTCTTCATCTCAGTGACTTATGAGAATTTTCTCTGGAATGAGCATTAAGGGTGGATATCTGGGCTGATAGTTTTCACACAGGAGGTTTTGAGAAGAGATGAATACTACCTTTCCAGCTCTAGACCCTAGTGCAAGACACCTGGATCTTGTCTAGTCCGGGGCCCTTGTAGTAAAGATGAGGAAACCAACACACTGAGAGGGGGAGTGACTAGGCTGACATCACACAGTGGCAACACCGTGATTAAGGACTTCCTCTCCAGCTGTTCTTTCGGGTTTCCATTCTCTGATGTAACAGCTGGAAATGCACCATTCCAGGCAGATATAACTGTTTTAGCCCAGAGTGAAAATCAGATTCCAGCATCTTGCATGTCCTGCCACAAAGGGTGCAAAGGAAGAGAGGAGCCCCTGGACTTTTATGTTTGTTTCATCATCTGTAACGTCAGCAGTTCTCAGACTTTTCACATTAAAGCACAGGCAGGACTTGAGTAGGTGGAGGGCATAAAAGTGGAGAGAGAGGTGGAAGCAGACAATCACCCTGCCCCAGGCAGCTCTGCAATGCCCAGGGGCACAGGAGAACACAGGCTGAAAGTCGAGGAAGGAATGTGTAAGGAGCACTGTGGAGTCCCAACACCTGGGCTCTGGTCCTTGCTCCGACACAGGCTGTGTGGTCTTGGGAGTCCGTTTCTCACTCTGCTCCTCTGCCGGTTTCCTCATTCATAAAATAGTCCAATCTTCCCACTTCCCAGGGCTGCTGAGAAGATCGAACGGAGGGAACAGGGGAATGGGTGTGAAATGTTTTATAGAAAGTCAAGTGCTATATTCATCGAGGATTTCTTTTCTTTGTACTAAATTGAGGTAAAAAGTGTATACAATAGAAATGCACAAGTCTTAAAATGTTCAGTTCTATGAGCTTGGACAGTTGTAATCAGCTGTGAAAACATTACCCAAAACAAGATAGAAAACATTTACACCAACCCAGAAAGTTCCCTTGGGCCCGTTTCCAGACAACCTTTCCCTCAGGCAAGTACTGTTGTGATTTCTATCATCTTAGCTCAGTTGTGCCTGTTCTAGAACATGGCATGGATGAAATCACACAGGATGTAATCTTTTATGCCTGACTTCTTTTCCCCACCATAATGGTTTTGAGTTTCATCCAAGTCGTTCTTTCCTTCAGTGCTAAATAGTATTCCTTCTGTATGGATGTACCTTTGTTTTTCTCTCTTCCCATGGAAAGCATTTGAGTTACTTCTAGCTTGGGGGTATTATGATTACACCCACAATGAGCAGTCTCGCACATATCTTAAGTGCACATATGTATGCATTTCTGTTGAAATGGGAGTGGAATGTTGGAGCATATTATAAATGCTTAACTTTATTAGAAATTGCCACACAGGGGCGCCTGGGTGGCGCAGTCGGTTAAGCGTCCGACTTCAGCCAGGTCACGATCTCGCGGTCCGTGAGTTCGAGCCCCGCGTCAGGCTCTGGGCTGATGGCTCGGAGCCTGGAGCCTGTTTCCGATTCTGTGTCTCCCTGTCTCTCTGCCCCTCCCCCGTTCATGCTCTGTCTATGTCCCAAAAATAAATTAAAAAACGTTGAAAAAAAAAATTAAAAAAAAAAAAAAAAGAAATTGCCACACAGATATCTAAGGTGGTGGCACCATTTCGCATTCCCAACAGCAGCACTTGAGACTTCCAGTTAGTTCATAAACTCCACCTTGGTATTGTCAGTCTTTTTGACGATAACCATTCCGACGGGCATCCATACCTGTTCCCAATCTAAGGGGAAAGCATGCAGTCCTTCACCGTAAAGTATAATGTCAGCTGTAGGTTTTTTATAGCTACCCTTTATTACATTGAAGAAGATTCCTTCTAGTCCAGTTTCACTGAGACTTCATTATGAATTGGTGTTGAATTTTATCAAATACTTTTCCTGCATTAATTGATATACTCATGTGGAGTTTTTTTTTTTTTCCTTTTAAAGTTTAACTATGGGAATTAACTACATTGATGGATTTTTCTAATATTTAACCAGCCTTGTATTTCTGCCTTAAATGTAACTTGGTTGTGTTTTTTCTTCTTTTATGTATTGCTGGATTTGGTGGCTATCATTTTGTCAAGAAATTTTGCTTCTATGTTCATGAAAGATATTAGTCTGTAGTTTTCTTTCTGTCACTATCTTTGTAAGTTCTTGGTCCCACGGTATTGCTGGCTTCATAAAATGCATGGGGGATATGTTCCCTTCACTTCATTTTTTCTGGAAGAGATTGTGTAGAATTAGTGTTATTTCTTTTTTATTTTGTAGAATTTGTCAGTGAAACCACGGAGCCTGGAAATTTTTTTCTTGAAAGATTTTAAACTACAAATTCAATTTCTCTAATATTTGTAGGACAATTTAGGTTGTCTTTTTCACCTTGAGTGATTTTGTTTTTTTGTGCTTTTCTAGGAAATGTTCGATTTAATCTCAGTTATGGAATGTACATGTATTGGTGTGTTTGTGGTATTTCCTTATTATTCTTTTTAGTGACTACAGGATCTGTGATGATATTCCCTTTTTCATTTTTGATGATAATTTGTGTCTTTTTTTGTGATTCTTGCTACACACATTTCTATTTTATTGATTATTTAAGAAAAGAACAACTTTTGGCTTGATTTATTTTCTCTGTTATCTTTCTGTTTTCAATTTTCTTCACTCTGTATTAACTTTATTGTTTTCTTTCTTCTCGTTGCTTTGGTTTTATTTTGTTCTTCTTTTAATAGGTTCTTGTGGAAGTTTAAACTACTGATTTGAGAACTTTCTTCTTTACTAATGTAAGTACTCAATACAGATCTTCCTTGACTTACAATGGGGTTATGTCCCAATAAACCCATTGTAAGTTGAAAATATCATGTCAAAAATTCATTCAATACATCTAACTTACCAAACATCATAGTTTAGCCCAGTCTACCTTAAATGTGAACAGAGCATTTACATTAGCCTATAGTTGGGAAAGATTATCTCATCCAAAACCTATTTTATAACAAGGTTTTGAATATTTAATGTAATTTATTGAATAACATACTAAAAATTAAAAACAGAATGGCCATATGGATACAGAATGGTTGTAAGCATATCGGTTGATCACCCTCCTGATCATGTGGCTGACTGGGAGCTGTGGCTTACAAGAGAGTGTTGCCAGCCCTCGAAAAGATCAAAATTCAAAATTGAAAGTAAAGTTTTTGTTGAATGCGTATCTCTTTTCCACCATTATAAAGTTGAAAAATCATAAGTCAAACCACTGTAAGCTGGGGACTGTATGTACTATACATTTCCCTCTAAGCACTGCTTTAGATGTGTCCCACACATTTTGATATGTTGCATTTTCATTTTCATTTGGTTCAAATATTTTCTAATTTCCTCTGAGACTTCCTTTTGGACCCATGAGTTATATAGAAGCATGTTGTTTAATATGCTAGTGTTTGAGGTTTTCCTCTTCTCTTTCTCTCATTCATTTCCAGCTTAATTCCATTATTGTTTGAGGGCACACTTTGTATGATTTCAATTATTTTAAATTTGTTAAAGTTTATTATTTTAAATGTTCATTTGTTTTTGAGAAAGAGGGGGGAGGGGCAGAGAGAGAGGGAGACAGAGAATCCAAAACAGGCTCTGTGCTGTCAGCGCAAAGCCCAGCATAGGGCTTGAACCTACAAACCGTGAGATCATAACCTGAGCTGAAGTTGGACACTCAACTGACTGAGCCATCCAGGTGCCTCAAAGTTTATTTTATGGTCCAGGATATGGTCTATCTTGGTAAATATTTAATGTGCACTTGAAAAAGATGTGTATGATGCTTCTCTTTGAAAAGACAAGAAATCTGTAAATGTCAGTAAGATCTAATTTGTTGGTGGTGGTGTTCAATTCATCTGTATTTCCTTCTCATTTCCTGAGCCAGAACCCAAGAGCCTCTCCTAGAACTCTGTAGGAGCTAATGCTCACTTCAGGGTTTGGCTGTGTTACGTTCAGGTCCAGGGATACCAGAGTGGGGAAAGGTGTCAGTGGTACTTTGAATCCTTGTCTTATTCCCCTTTCCACCTGTTATTACTTATTTCACAGAGTCCTCAGAATGCTCCATGCATTCTGTCTAGGTTTTAAAACGGACTTTTAGTGGGGGGATCTGAACTACCCCTGTACACTCTCAGTTCATCAGGCAAGAATGGGGGGCCCTCATTCTCAGTTCCATGTGCCCTACCCTAGCCAGTTAATGTATTCTACCCTAAGGCTACAGCAATTAGTTGAGGAATGGCCATGTGACTCAAATTATGCAACAAGAGTTATTTCTGAGACTTTCACTGAAACCAGTGGGAACCAGAATCTCTTTCCACTGGAGTTAACTGCTAGGAGAGAATCTTGTCAAGCTTGGGCAAAGTCTGCCTGAGAGCGAAAGAGCACATAGAGAGGGAGAGAGACAAATACCCAATGAGCTTACTTAAGCACCTAGATCCAGCCATTCCTGAAGCTAGTTGGGATCCCCATGTTCTGGACTTTTCAGCTATATGAGCCACAAGAAAAAGTTACCTTCTCTGTATTAATCTATATTAGTGTTCCTATCACTTAATACTAAAAAATCTCAATACATATCTTAAGTTTCCTTTCAAACCACTTAAGTTCCTTAATCAAGATTCTAGGGACTCATTGTCCCCTTCAGCCCTCGGGTAGCATTCCCTTCCTTGAGCAAGCAAATAGCTGATTTCATAGTTGTCCAAACAGAAATGGTTGTCCTTAGAGAATCTCAGCATGAAAACTGGCCAGAGAAGCTGGGTCTCAGCACGGAGCCAGAGAGTGTGTGTGCATCTGTTGGCAAGATTAATGTGCAAGGCAGGCTGTGGGCCAGGGTTTATTTTTAATAATCAGAAACCCTTCTTTCTTTTGCAAAATGCTACAGCTTCCTGTGACGAAAGAGAAAAGATCATTCACCCCTCCTTTTCTTTCACTCCCATGGAATCTAAATTTCTGAACATTTGGAGATGGCATAACTTATTCACCCCTGAGACTCAATATTTAAGAAGGAAAAAAAAATGTGTGAGGGTGGGAAAAGACAGACATTTTAAAGATGGGAAAAGGAATATTTGTTTCTCTATAGTGGTTTGCTGCATTTGCTTAGGTTCATCAGACACCCAAGTAATGGGGTAGGTAACATTTTTGGCATGTTGGTGAGCCAGGCTTGGTTGTCAGGATCATACAACTTGAGAACCACAGAGACCATGAACTTATAGCCCAAGATTTTCCTGGTGGAGGAAAAGAGAACCATTGAGGGAAAAGGATGTGCCCAAAATCACGTGGAAAATTAACAGTAGATTGGCATTATGTGCCAGTGTGGATTCCTCCGTGTGTCCCCAAACCTTCCCTTTGTAGCCTGCACAATACAGACCTCACTTACAACTTTCCCACATTACTGGAAGTGTCCCTTGTCGGGGGATTCCCAAGGTGTGGATACGCTTGGTTACCTTCCGCCTGTCTGTCACTGATCCATCTAGCAGTCCCCATGGGGGTCTGTCTGACATAGCTGAGTTTTATCAGGCAAGGTCCGAGGTGTGAAAAGTGCAACCAGAAGCATGTAACTTGCTTTGGGCAATGGAATGTGAGTAGAAGTGACATGTGTCACTTCAGGATGGAGGCCTTCAAGTAAGCCTGACTTACTGCTGTGTCATTCAGCCAAGGGGTTATTGAGGACCTAGTCTGTGCCATGCTCTGTTCTGGGAAGGCCCTGGGTGCACTGTCTGCCTCTGCTCTCCAGGAGCTCACAGCCCAGTGAGGGGGGGCAGGCACGGAAGCCATTGTTACACTGGGTGATCAGGCTGGGTCAGTGCTATGCCCCAGTCAAGTGGGTCAACAAAGAGAGTGGCCATTTCTGCTGGGAGGTGGGGGTCACAGAAGGCTTTTCCAGAAAACGCAGACCCTGAGTTGGATCTTCAAGGATGCATAAGATTCTTGAGGTAGGCAAGGCAGGTAAGGGAATTGCAGCGAGGGACCTAGCCTCTCCACTTTCCTCTTCTGTGGCATATATGTTACTCTGTCCTTGATATCACCTGTGTGTAGGCCTGGTGACCATTTGCTGCTGTACTTAACATCTTTGTGCCTCAGTTTCTTCATCTGTAAAGTGAGTGTAATAACAAATGCTCCTAATTAGAGTTGTTTTGATGATTAAATTGTTTAATATGTATGAATATGTATGAAGCATACCGGGGGAGTACCCTATGCACAGGAAGCACTCGGTAAAAGTTAAAGCACCATACTTTATATATAATATATGCTCAAAAGATATTTTCTTCCTTAAAGTTTACCTAACTTCCATAATACCTCATCTAAACTAAAAACCTGACTCTGGCTGTTGGGACCTTCGGTAGCCTCATGCCTATCCTCAAAGGGCATGCCTTCCTTGAATGAGCTAATTCTCTGATCTGAATTTGTGTCACTCAGTGGTCAGCCAGGACTGAAGTAATACCTACTTCTAAAAGTCAAGGAGACACAAAGGAAAAATTCTCCAGCCTGGCTCTAAGACGTAAGGGCCAGCTGGAGAAACACAACATATAGGTGGACCCGACCACAAAAAGATACCATAGAACCAGCTGGATTTCCAGCTTGTACATACTTTCACATCAGTGCATTATCACCAGGAAGGTGGGCATGGGAGTTATCAGATTGGGCAGAGAGATCCCAGTGGCTTCTCAAATGGATTCTTCAGCGAGCACTCTGAATAGACCCACTAAGAAAGGGAAGACGTTGGCCTATGGAGCTGCAAAGACAGCATTGTGAAGAGTAAATACCAGGTCTCTCTTTTCTTGTTCTCTCCCATTAATTCTTTGAGGCATGGGAAACAGATTTCCAAATATGATAGGAAGTCAGGAGTGCTGCTGAGGATGATCCAGAAACAACAGCACAGTTACTGGGGTCCTGGGTGGACTGGAGATGGCAAGGGCCTTGCGGAGATAGGAGAGTTGAGATGCCGCCTCAGGGAATGCCGAACTGAAGTCCTGAGAACATGGGCTCTCCTTTTTGGTGACAGTGAAGGACCTATCTACAGATTGGAATTTTGGCAGCAAAGGCAATTTCAGCTTTTGTGTGTCATTTCTCTGACTCAGTGTTTTTATATGTTGCTTCCTGTTTATTAAATTCTATTCCTGATAATTTTTGATGAGAGTGTTGGCAGGCATGCCTGTCTCATAGTTTATGTGGTCCCAGGAGGACTGGGTGGAATGTGTGTGGAAGTGAGGATACGCCAAAAAAGGCATGAATCATTGAAAAAGATCACCAGGAGAGTTGATGGAAAGGTACACTGACAGAGCAGTTACACGCAAATATCTACCAAGAGAGAACCTGAGGTTGCCTGAGTTTACACCCCCCCCCCCAAAAAAAAGATGTAGACTTTAGACCTGGGAGAGAGTAAGCTGGATGGTTCTGACTGGGCCTTGAAGGATGGGTGGAATTAGGTCATTTGAAGGAGAAGGGATGATATTCTAAGATGGGGAACAGAATTTGTGAAGCAAAGTTGTCCTAAACGAATGCTTACTGAGACTCTAATATGGCTCAAGCACTGTGCTTGTCATTTTCTGTGATCTCATTTCACCCCTAGGCTCATGTTGTGGGAAACATTTCAAAATCTGGCCTGTGGATCAATCTTGTACCAGTATTTATTGAGCATCTACTATGGGCAAGAGTTTTCTCCATCCCACCCTGTGGGAATTTCACATATTTGTTTATTTGATCAACAATTATTTACTTAGTGTCCACTAAGTGCTTGTAATGCATCAGAGGACAAAATAATGGTTCCTGTCCTCTTGACGTTTACAGTTGAGCTGGGAGAGACGAAACGATCAACAACAGATACAGCAAATAAGGTAACTAGATAGTATGTGAGAAGGTGACAAATGCCATAAAAATGCTGAGTATAGTAAAGGATTAAACATATTGAGGTAGGGTTACAATTTTAAATAGGTTAGTCAGTGAGGCCTTACTATGAAGGTAAAATTTGAGCAAAGAAGGGAGAAGGAGGTGAGGGAGTGAGCCATGCAGATGTCTGGGGGACCACAGACCAGGCTGAAGGAACAGCAAGTGCAAAGGTCCTAAGATGAGAACATGTCTGCTACATTTGGGGAATGGTAAGGAGACTGGTGTGGCTGGCCAAGAGCTTGTGAGGAGGACCAGAGTAGGAGGTCAGGCCAAAGGTGAAAAAGGAGAGGTCAGAGTGTATAGGGCTTTGTGCTCCATTGTAAGGAATGTGATTTTAACGCTGAGACAGGAGCCCTTGGAGGGTTTTTAGCAGAAAAATGACTTAATCTGCTTTACATCGTAACAGAATCACTCTGACCCCCATGTGGTCATGGTCCAGGGGAAAGATGGTGGGGAGACGGGCCAAAGTAGCAGCAGTGGAGGTAAAGGAAGTGATCAGATTCTGGATATGTCTGTCTATCTATCTATCTATCTATCTATCTACCTATCTACCTACAGCTTTATTGTGATATAGCATACCATATAATTCACCCACTTAAAGTGTACATATTCAAGAAAGATGCCAAGGTATTTGAGCTGGGCAACCAGAAGCACGGACTTGCCAACAACTAAGATGGAGGAAGAAATTAGGTTCATGGTAGGGGAAGAGCAGTTTCTTTTTGGATGTGATAACTCTATACCCGGTTGCCAAGGCCAGAAACGTGGGAATTATCCCTGACTCTTCCCATTGCCTCCCCACCACCACCTCCCACCCCCACGCCTGGTCCATCACGTCAGATCACCTCTGTCTCCAAAAATAAATACATTTCTGTGGTCCACAAAGTGCTCATTGGATAGCTCACATCCGTATTTGCCATTTTGCAGATGGAGTCATGTGACTGGTTCTGGCCAATGAATTATGAGCAGAGGTGACACAAGGCACTTCTTGGGCAAGGCAGTAAAGAACCGTGCGCCTCCTTTGCCTCTCTCTTTCCCTGACACGATATATTGGAGGCC
Source organism: Neofelis nebulosa (assembly GCF_028018385.1). NCBI lineage: Eukaryota > Metazoa > Chordata > Mammalia > Carnivora > Felidae > Neofelis > Neofelis nebulosa. Next base: position 33,498,313 of record NC_080798.1, on the reverse strand, counting down.
ACATGTTCCAGGCTCCAAGATGAAGGGCTGCCCTACCCACATTGAACTTTTGTGTGGGCAAGAAATAAACTACATGTACATGTGCTGAGTGTTAATTAACCACTGAGATTTCAGATCTTTCCCTAATACAATTTTACTTCTCTATTTCTACCTGAACATCCACCATTGTTACTGCATTTAGTGGAATGGCCACCTAGTGTCCCCACTTCTGCACTTACATCCCTGAAATCCATTTCTCACCTAGCAGCCAGAGGGATTAGAAGTCAGAGCTCTTCAGTGGCATCCCATTACAGTTGTGTTTGCCCTCCAGTCAATATGTGATCCTGATCGCAGAGGCTTTGCCCTCATCATTTCCTTTGCCTGGCTCACTCACAGCTGGCTTCTCACCCTTCAGGTCTCACCTAAGATGCCACTTCCTCAGAGAGGCCTCCTTGATGACTCTATCTACAGCTGCCCACCTATTCTCTATTTATTTGAAACACTAATAACAATCCATCCTTTAATGAACTAATTAAAACATCTACTCTGTCTCTCCTATTTGAAGTAAACTCCACAAGAACAGGGACCTCTATTCATCACTATACTGCCTGGGTCTGATATGTATTTCACAAGTAGTAGATACTCCATCGCTATCCTATGATTCAGCATCAGAGATCAGAGGTGCCCAGGGCAAGGTCTCTGTCCTCCAGAAGCCCATGGCAGAGTAAGGAAGCAGGCCATTAAGAGCTCTGAGTGAGAGGCCAGGGTACCTCCCAATCTAAGGGGAGGTTGGAAGGGTTTCCTGGAGGAAGGAATGCCTGAGGCAGGCCCTGAAGGACTGGGGACTACTGTCCTGATGAAAATTAAGAAAAGGGCATTTTAGAGGATAAGGGTGGAATGCATGAGGTGGAATATGGTGGGCTCAGTCCAGAAATGGCCGTGATGTGGAATATGAGTTGGAGCAATAGGGAATGAAGGTAGAGAGAGAGCAAGGACTGGTATGTCATACTAAGGAGCTGGGACTTGACCTAGAAGCAGTGAGCAGTAATTGACTGACCCAAGTGTCTTGTAGTCTTGGGCTAGCTCATTTTGGGCATCACAGTGAGGTAAAAGACCTCTGATTGAAGACTTTGTGTTTGCTACCCATTAGCGTCCTGGGCTTTTCTTCCCCCATGGCTCTCTGATCTTTTCTTTATGGGGTATCCACATTGGTGATCATGGCCTTGCCCCCTCTCCAGGGCTAAGGGAATTTATAGATAGGATAAGAACACAGCGAGTGTTCCCTTTCTCCTCTAAAACCCTTAAATATTGCCAAATTATCCCTTCAAAAAAATTTTTACATCACTTTTACTCCCCAACAGAGTACTTGTTTCACTACATCCTTATTTGCCAATGCTGAGTAGTCACAATTTTTTGCATTTTTGGTGACTGAGTTACAATGATCTCATTGTTATTTTAATTATATTCCTTGAGTTCTGGCAAAATTAAACAACTTTACTTGTGTTTATTGACCGTCTTTATTTCCTCTTCTGTGTATTGCCCATTCATATGCTTTGCCCATTTTTTGAGGGGGGGGGTTCTTTGTCATTTCATTGATTGATAGGAGCTCTTTACATATTATGGTGTTATCTGTTATTTCTTGCAAACACTTTCTCCCAGTTTTCCAATATGGCATTGTACTTTGCTCAGGAAGTCTTTTCCCAGCCCAGATTTTTAAAAACTTCCTAAATGTACTTGCAAAAGCTTTTAGGGTCAGTTTTTGTTTAGGTGTATATTTAGGTCTTTACTTTGGCTGGAATGCATGCTTTGTGTGTAGTGTGAGGAGGGGACTGTAATTTGAATAATTGTCCCCACTAGGTTTATTAAACATGGCATAGGATGAGGCCAGACAGGTGGCTATTGAGAATATTGCTTGGGCAAGATCTGGGGGTCCTGAGTTGGTCAGGCATTGATCCTTTGGTTGCTGGATTGTGGGAGGTTCTGACAGGATCCTGTGAGAGGAGCTAGGATGACAGGGGACCCTTGGAGTGAGGTGCTGGTGCTTCAGATTAGGAAGTAGTCCAATATTTTAACAACCCCTATGGCCATATGGGTGTGTTCCAGCTGGCTACCAGTGGTTAGGATGGAACAGTGGGCAGAGATCCAATCATGAGGACTTAGAAGAGTTTTGCTTGTATCTTGACAATATTGGGAAGGCACTGCTAGGACTGAGGAGGGTGAGTGACCACATTTGGGTTTGTAGGACCAGGACCAAGATGAGGAAGGTGAGGTGCTTGCCTTGGATGAAGAATTTAAGGGGCATCTGGGTGGTGCAATCATTTGAGCATCTGACTCTTGATTTCGGCTCAGTTCATGATCCCGGGGTCGTGGGATCAAGCCCTGTGTTGGGCTCTGCACTGAGTGTGGAGCCTGCTTAAGATTTTCTCTCTCTTTCCTCTGCCCCTTTCCCTCATTCACATGCTGTCTCTCAAAAAAAAAAAGAATTTAAGTGGGGGCCAAAAATCAGTAATTAGAATAAATATTTTAATGCAGTATTTAAAATTTTTTTAATAATGCAAAAAAATCCATTATGGACAAAATACCAAAAATTTTTTAATGAAGGCATCTACCCCTGTACATGTAGGATGAGGCCTTAATTTGCCTTAACCCAAACCCCACCTGTCCAAAACTGTCTTTTGTATAAATTTTTGATATTTGCTTATCATGCATATTTTTTTGCATTAATTTTGATTTTTAAAAATATTGCGTGAAAATATTACTTATCTTGTTTGCTGAGTAATTTTGGCACCTACCTAAATTTTGTGCCTCGCCCAACTCACCCTAGTCCCAGCCCTGATTTTGAGGTGGTAACTGAGGCTAGTTGGGGCTGGGGACCTGCAGGGCCAGCGTGGTCGGGAGAGATCAGTGGGGGTGGGGTTCACATGAGAGATGCTGCCAGATTGTGTGAATGTGGCGTGGAAGGAGATGGTGCGGGCAGGCCTGCGGCTCACTCCCCCTTTGGAGTTGTCTGAGGAGGGGGCAAGAGGGGGATGCTGTCAGCAGCCCATCTGCGCTGCATCCCTGCCAACCAGGCCTGTGAGCCAAGCGCCCACTTCCCTCAGCAAGGCTGCTGGAGAACCATTTTCTCTGAAAGTAGGAAGCGCCTTACGGTTGGACTTGGCCTTGCCTTGGGGTTGATCCCAGGTGGTCCTCAGGAGCAGATGGGCCCCTCTCTGCTCCCTTCCAATGCCCACTCTGACCCACTCTCTTCCCCAGTACAGCACATCTGAGCCCTGGTCCTGGCTATGACTTCTCTCATGTGGTCTGTGTGAAACCCTCCAGCCACGCCCTGAGACCCCATGGGCAGGTGGGCCTGCTTGTGTCACTGAGATCTGAGATTGTACCCAGACCTTGAACATAACCTACCTCTGTGGTCCTGCAGGCTGTGGCTGGAAAGCAGAGCTTGGACATCCACAGAGGGCCTCGAGCGCATGGGCCTTCAAAAGTCATTCCCTGATGCAAGGTCAGAGTCACGTGGGACCTCTGAGTCTTGAGGTCATGCTTGTCAAGACAGTGCAGGTCACGAGAATGTTTTCCGAGGCTCTGAGTAAAGAAGTAAGAGGGGCGGAGGGGATAGGGGAAAGACACTGGCTCAGAAGTCAGCAGGCAGTTCTACTTCGCCTGCTGGCCGACCTACTCAGTGTGATCTTAAACAAAGCTCTTGTTTCTCTGAGCTTCAGTTTCCCGATCTGTCATATTGAGAAATTAGGATGGAGGAGTCTTGTTGTTTTTCTACCTGAGTGTACACGGGGTGCTGCTTGGGGAGCTCAAAAGGAAAAGAATTTATTGTCCCATTTTTGAGGGTGAATTATTAAGCTGGTGTATTAGCTACTGCCACCGTGATGCTGTGTGACAAAACAACCCCACTCGGTCTCAGTGACTTGACACAGCAATCATTTATTCTCTTGCTCACAGTCTTGCACATCAGCTGCCTCTCAGCTGGGCTAGGCTGGGCCCCAGGCTCTAGGCTGAAGATTGGGTACAGGCTCATTCCACATGTCTCGTCTTCCATAGGCCAGCAGCCACTGGGGACATGCTCAGGATGTGTGCTCTACTCCATGGCCACCGTGGCACAAGACAGTAAGCCAAACTGGGCAAGCAGGTGTCCAGCCTCTGCTCACTTCACATTTTCTGATGTCCGTTGGCTAAAGCAGGTCACGTGAGTAACCCCCAAATCATGAGGTGGGGAGGTTCACCCCACCCGCTATGGAGCTATGGCAAAGATGTAGATATATAACATTGCTGCAGGGGAATGAAGAATTGGGACCAATTTGCCACAGTTAAGGAAGAATAGAATAACCCAGGGAATTTGAAAATGTACTACAACACATCAGGGTGTGGTCACTTCATCTCTATCCTCTCCTTAGCAAATCCGCCTGGTGGCATTGGCATCACGAGCCCGCTCAGACTTTAAGGACACCCAGGTCGGGCGTGGGGTGATGAGACACTTGGAGCCTGCCATGTAGGAGAAAGTTCCAGCTTGTCAGGACCATCCCACCGTGTCTTCATTCCTCTGGCGGCCTTCGTATCACTGTGTAGAGCCTGGGAATGAAGCCAACACGAAGTGCAAACTGAGCAGTTTTGAAAAACCAGGTCCTCATACATCATCAGAGCATCTAGATACAGCCTTGCCTGAAGCCAGGACTTCCAGTTACATTAATCAATAAATTCCTTTTTTTGTCTTAAACCAATGTTTGAATTGGGTTTTCAGTTACTTGCAATGGCAAGGGTGGTCTGTGCTCAATGCAAGAACTTACCTACCCAGGAGGATCTGATGTCAGTGAGTGGATGGCAGGTACTTTCCAGATGCAGCGTGGTATAGAACCTCACCATACTCAGTGTTAGCATTGCTTGGGGGCTTGTTAGAGATGCAGAATCTTGGGCCCTTCCCAGACCTACAGAATCAAAATCTTCATTTTAATACATTTTAGCTAGGCCCCCAGGTGATTTCCATGCATGTTAAAATTTAAGAAGTATTTGTATGAAAGAGCAGGACGAGTCTCTTCACCTCCCTGGGCCTTCCTTTGTGACTGGGTGTGACTGAGCAATTGACTGGAGTTGGTGACCAGGGTTCAAATTCTGGCTTTGCTACTTAATATGTTGAGGGGCAATGAATAGGGGTGTTTTAAAATATCTCTGAGCCTCAGTTTTCTCTTCCGGAGAATGAGGATAATAGCAATAGCTGCCTCCCAGGACTTCTGAAAGAAGTCAGTGTATTGAACTCACAGAAAGCGCTTGGCACACCTCTAGGCAAAAAAGAAGAGCTCAAAATTTGCCAGGTATGGTTATTTCCACAACTCTACAGTGGAGCTGCTTTACGTTCAGCCCACCCAATAGCTTTTTATCGATCAACAGCAGATGGGAAAACATTTTTGGAATGTATAAATTGATTAAAAAGTAGTGATTTTTCTAAATCTTAAAAGAAGATAATTCATGGGGCACCTGGGTGGCTCAGTTGGTTAAGCGTCCAACTTCAGTTCAGGTCGTGATCTCACGGTTCATGAGTTCGAGCTCTGCCATTGGGCTGTGTACTGACAAATCAGAGCCTGGAGCCTGCTTCAGATTCCATATCTCCCCCTCTCTCTGCCCCTCCCCTGCTTATAGTCTCTCTCTGTCTCAAAAATAAACATTAAAAAATTATTAAAAAAAGAAGATAATGCACAAATGTTGCTTAACCACTATGTAGTTAATGGTTGTTTTTGACCTGTACCTCTGGGCAAGGGTATGAGGCAGTAAAGGGGTAAGGAGAGGTCACCAGGAAGGGCGACACTGTTCTGAGCTGAGTCAAAGGGGCAAAAGGGCCCATGTCTCCAGGGAGAGGGAGGATCAGAGCATTTGTACAGTGAGTCCTGGCTGAAGACAGACCTCAGAGAGCTCTGATGGTAGGCGAGGATGTTGGGCTTTACCCAGCAGGCGCTAGATGAAACTAATCATAGTGACAGTGGCTTCTCTGTGGCCCTTTGACTTGCTGGATTACAAGTCTGTTTCTCCGACTGCATAGCTTCTGAGTTGCATAAACCTCAGAAGAGTGCCAAATGAAGCTCCTTGAAGGCCTGACGCAGCCCAGCCCTACTGCAGGCGAACACAAGATGTAGTTGCCTGCAAGCGGGTGAGGGCCTTGAAGAGGGGAGGCCTGCTGCCTGGGAGTTGCCTGGCCTCTGTGATAAACACGGCCCAGCTGCAGGTTTGGTCTGTGGCCTGGCGCCTTGTGTTGTTGATTTGGTGTGGGGTCGAGAGATGGGCCACCAGCCCACCTGAGACTGTGAGCTGAGAGAGGAGTGGGGTAGAAAGAGGCCCCGGCAGGGCACTGCTCAGGGTCCAGAATGAAATCTGCCACCTACTCTTGGAGAGGACACATGGATCCTTGGCTCAAAAGAATCCTGAGCATCCTCGATTCTACTCCAGATCCTCCCCAGGGGAGATGGCTCTTGAGATCTGTTGGGGCAGGCAAGTCACAGTACTGAGTAAACGCTCAGTGCTCACAACCAGTGTGAGGTACTAGTGATAAAGACACTGAGCCAGATGTAGAGAAGCTCTCCCAATGCCAGCTTCAGGCACAGGGAGGTGTTATATGTGATGAAGAGAATGGAGTAGAAGTCAGGCAGCACTGGGTTCTGATCCCCCTTTTACCATCTGTTTCATGGCTTACTCTGTGGGATCACGGGAAGATCTCATCACCTCTTTGTGCTTTCATTTCCCCATCAAAAAAGTAGATATAAATATGCCCTTTTTGCGGAAGCATCCATGGCAGCACAATTACACAATATTGTGCAGATGAGACATAGTAAAGTGATAAGGTTGGCTAATAATGATCTCATTCAGAATCTGATGGTCTGACAAATTGGAACATGGACAGGGGGGTGAATTTAGGAAAGGCCTGTCTGAGGAGTTGACACTTCAGTTGAGAGCAAAAGGAGACAGCAGTATGGGATAAAGCATTCATTATAAGAATTCATTGTCTTATAACGGGAGATCCTGGGGCAGTGAAGTTTGGAAGGGGAAGGGTGAATTGAAGGGTCAGAGAAAGAGCCAACAACAGTCCTGAAGCCCCTGTGTAGGTGAATACATTGGAGCAGTGGGGACATCCAAGAAATCAAGCATATCCAGCTAGCAAGATGAGGCCATGAGGAGACTCACGGAGAGGGCTCTGGAGTGCTGTTGCCTCTGGGAATCTGCCACCTCCCTGGGGCCACAGCCACACATCTGGACGTGGGCCTGGAGTAGCTGTTGGTTAGTTGTTGGCCAACAGTTAGGAAGATAAGCTGGACACAAAACAGAGGAGATATGGACAAACTGCAAGGCTCCAGGTACTTCTGTCTGCTCAGCAGTATATGTGACTTACACGATCTTTCAATGATAATGACTGATGCTTCACTTCCTTCCTCCAAATTCTGTGCCGGTTCCCTCTTTGGCCAACTCTATCCCAGAACCATGCACGAAGGAGATTCTGGGAGATGTAGTTCCAGCTTATCCAAATTGATAGTACACTCCATTCCGATGCTAGTGCACTGGTTACTAAGATAGAGAAAATACGGAGAGGAGCAAGTTTGGGGTGGGAAATGTTAGGAGTTCTTTCATGGGCACGTTTAATTAGAGATGCCTATTTAAGATGGCCATCAATGATCCTGCGCTTTATGCCCTGTGTGATCTTCTCCCCTTGGGGTGGGCTGGATTTAGTGACTCACTTCCAACAAACAGAATTGGGCACAGAGGATGGAATGTCACTCCTGAGATCAGGTTACAAAAAGACCCTGGCTTCTGTCTTGGGTACTCCTCCTTGTCCTCTTGCTCACTTTCTCTGAAACAAGGCAGCTGCCATGTTGTGAGTTTATGGAGAGACTCCCATGGAACAGCCATGTGAGTGAACTTGGAAGCAGAACCTCCCGCATCACACCTTCTGATGAGACTGCAGCCCCCACTGACAGCTTGAGAACATCAGCCAGAGGCACCCAGGTAAGTGGCATCCAGATTCCTGACTCACAGAAACTTGAGATAACATGTTTATTTTTTCAAACTGTTTACATTTGGGGGTAGTTTGTTACGCAGCAATAGATAGCTATAGACACCAAAGTGGATATTTATGCTTGAAGCTTAAGGGGAAGGTCAAGGATGGATGTGTTTGTTTAGGAACCATTAGTGTTTGATGGCATTTAAAGCCATGGAACGGAATAATGTTAAGTAGAAACAGTAGTCAGAGAAGAGCAGAAGTCTGAGGAGTGAGCCTTGGGGATTCTCACCGTTCAGTGGTCAGACAAATGCGGGAGATTCAGCAAAGCAAGTGGACACCAAGTGGCTAACGTGGAAGGAGGAAAAACAGAAGGGTGTGGTATCAGGAATCAAGAGAAGGTCATGTATCAAGGAAGTGGGGCGGGGGGGCTCAATGCTGCTACAGGTCAGTCAAGGTGAAGGCAGAGAAGTGCCTGTTGGCTCTGACCACGTGGATTTGGTTAGCAACCTGGACAAGGCCGTTTGAGTGGAGCAGGAGCTCACGTGGACAGGACTGAGGAAGGTGGGGGGTGTTCTGTGCTTAGCTGTGTAGCATGAGGCATGCCCAAACAAATGGGGACTCCCCCTTTCAGTTCTACTATCGCTGTGTTTGCTTCCCTCTCTGGTTCTTGGCTTTGGGAGATGATGACAGAAGATGACAGGGGCTGGGCAGAATGGATGGTGGCTTTGAGGAACAGGAGCAAGTTTGGTAGCACAGCTGGGGAGCTCAAGTGGACATGTTCGTTCGCTGAGATCATTTCTTTGTTTGGCCTGAGCTAGAAATTTGAGTGAAAATCAGTCATTTGATAGACGCTTACTGTGTGCAGAGTCTTCCAGGCAGGAGTGATCTGTCATCGAGTGAGACATTACCCCGAAAGGAGTGGATTCAAGGTCCAGGGGGAGGCACATGTTTAAATAAACATTATAGGACCTTGTGATTAGTCATGTATGACAGAGGTACGTCCTGTGCTGTGGGAGAGTAAGAGAAGGAGGGCCTGAGCTTGCTACAGGGGGTTGGGAGTGGGTGGGTAAAGAATGAAGGCTTTCTGGAGGAGGTGGCCCTGGGGCAGAGGCTTAGAGAGTACCCACTGAGTTTTTAAACTTAAAGTCTGGGAAGATTATTCCAGGTCCCTTCTCTCATCTCCCTTCCAACCCACCCGCTTGCCCTCCTTTTCCAACTCATACCCCTGCCCCTCTCTCCCTCCTTCTCCTCTTCTCCTTCTCTCCCTCCTCCTTCCCTGGCCCATGATGAAAGGCTTTAGTGGCCTCCCAGTTAATGAATTATGCATGCCCTTCAGCGGGTGTGCCTGGCATCCAATTAGGGCCTTGGCCAGGTTGATAACATAGATTAAAATGTAATTCATTGAGGTTGACATTTAAGCCCCAGTGTGAGTGGCAGGAAAGAGAAGCAATGCTTCCCCAGGACCTGGTGTTTTGGGTGGGGGATGGGGAGGCTCTCAGCTACCAGCATTTGCTTAACTAGTGCTGGTTTAGAGTCCAGCCAGCCTGCGGGCTGAGCCTTTTGATGCACCTTTGTGCCGGGGAAAGGTGCAAGGCAGGCTTTGGGTCAAAATAAGCTTTTTTAAAAAAAATTTTATTTAGAAATAATTTGAGATTTACCCAAGAGTTGTGATGATAGTACAGAGAGTTCCCATATACCCTTCACTGAGTTTTCCCTCATGTTAACATCTTACGTTACTATGGTACAGTGATCAAAACCAAGAAATTAACATGGGTACAATACCCATTAACTAAACTACTAATGTTTCTTCAGATTTCACCCAGTTTCCCACTAATGTCCCTTTTCAGTTCCAGGACCCCGGATTGCCAGGATCCCATATGTCAGTGCAGGCTTTGGTGACTGCGTCTCAGCATGGACAGCAGTCCCTCTCCACGTGCCAAGCCAGGGGTTCTCAAACTCTTGAGTCCAGGGAGTTTCTGGGGATTTTGTTGAAAAGGCACATTCTTCCCTAGACATTCTGATTCATTAAATCTTGCAGAGAGCCCTGACATCTATATTTTTAACAAGCACCCCAGGCAATGGAGAACTGTTGACCCTGACCAGCACTCCAAGCAAAGTTGGTTTGATTCCTAGTTCCTTTGGCAACCCAGTTGTCAACCTGCAGATTTCCCTCATCCCCCAACTGAGCCTTTGGGCCTCGCAGGGTTATCCTCACCCAGACCCTGGGGGGAGGACGACTAACACGCTGGGCAGGGCAAAATCCCAGGTAAGTTTTATGAGAGAGAAGAAGGAAGAATATTTATCTGCCAGTCATTAATATACAAGTTTTCTTGTTTAATCCACACAACAACCCCTATGAGTAGATACTACTGTCCCCATTTTATAGATGAGGAAACCAAACAATCATGATATTAAGTGTGAGGTTGCCAGATTTAACAAATAAAAAAATCGGAGGTCCAGTTAAACTTGAACCTGAGATAAGGCAACGTTGGGGTTATACTTATATTTTGAAAACATTGTAGTTCATCTGACATGCAAATTTAACTGGGCCTCCTGTATTTTATCTTGCGGCCCTACTAATATCCTTTGGTTGCAGAGCTCACTAGTAGGCTTCGACCAGATCTGGCTTCAATGTGTGTAGCCTGGGGCACCCTGTGCTTACCTGTTTAGTGCCCGTCTCACCTGTTGGACCACAAGCAACAGGAGGTGGGGGCCATATGTAATTATCCCCTGCTGTATCTTCAAAGCTTGGCAGTGTGGCAGTAGGTGCCTAGTAAATATTTATTGAATAAATGAATGGCTAAATGCATGCACGAGTAGAATCTCTACTTCCTTTGTACCATCATGGTGGTTGACAGAGAGCTAAGCTGGTGAGGTGTCATGTGATCAACTTGCTGATAGAGATGTGGGAGGAGTTAGAGGGTCCAAGGTATCATGCCCACATCTGGAACCCTAGCCCTTGCGCCCTGAACAAGGACAAAGTGCCAGCTCTTCTCATCTCATCCTCTCAGGGCCTCTGCTCTCCCAACTGGGAAATGAGATTGGGTCCCTTCCAGCTCTAGGTTTCGGCGATTCTGTGATTCCTAACCCTACCCTCCCGTGGAGATAAAAAAAATATGGCCAAATAAGAGGATGTGCTGCCGACTATATTTACTTCCCAGCTCATTCTTATCTCTCCTCTTCTTCCTCTCCTCCCTCCTCCTCCATAATGATTTTCTCCACACCCCGTGGTGCCTGGCTTTGGGTTCCTTTCCTCGAATGCTCCCTTCCGCCCTGTCAGACGAAATCAGAACCCCAGAGAGACCCGGCACAGCACAGTTCTTCACATTCAAGGGAGACATTGGGAGCGCATTGTATCTTTTAAAATAGACCCGTTGTCGTCGGAATGTATTTTTAGCTGTGGGAGAGATTGGCATGCTCTCCGTGCCACCATCTGCCAAAGGCAGTTGCTAGGCAACTGACACTGACGACAGCAAGGGGATGACTTCATGGAGGATCTGGGGACCCTGATGGCCCCATCCCTCTCCACTGTCTAACTCCTGCATGCGAACAGCCAGGCCCAAGGGAATAAGCACTCCTTGCTTTCCGGGAGAGGCCAGGGAGCTGGTTCAAGGCCTGTGGGCAAAGTACGGGAGATGCTATACAGGTAACAAGAGACAACGGGCCATCACTGCCACCCTGACTGGTGGATTTTCTATTTAGAAATTTAGATGCTATTGTGATTTAGGGCTGGGATCTGGACTCAGTGAATCCAAAGGATACATATCCTTCTTCTCAGCAGCCCACAGGCACTGGTCTGAGTCACAGCAGGAGCTGTTTGGAGGTCATCAGCCCAGAGCAGGATTCATGGATGAAGTAGCCAACTGGTGGCCAGAACCCCTAGGTTTTTGCTCTCTGAGTGATTTGGGGTGAGTCTCTGCCCTTCTGTGTCCCCCAGTTTTGTTATCTTCAAAGTAAGGATATTGAGCCAGATTATAATTCACGGATAGGGATAAAAAGCAGAAGAACCACAGAGTAGAAAAACCCACGAGCCAGACGTCGGTTTGGAGCCCAACTTTGCCCCTTAAAGCTCATGTGTGACTTAGGTGAGATGCTGAACTTGTCAGTACAGTCTCAATCTGCGAACGACGGCAGTAATGGGCTCATTTTGTGTTGTGGGCATTCAGCAAGGCAGAGCCGGGAAGGTACGCAGCAGGACGCCTTCACTTTGGGGCCCGGTAAATGGGCAGGTAGATTCCATTTCTGCAGCAGAGCCTGTAAAGCATCTGCTGCAATTATTTCCCTTCATGCATATTAACACTTCATGCTGGGCACATTTCCAGCCTCCCTTGCAGCTAAGTTCTCAACAAGGACACATGAAAGGAAGGGACGGCTGCAATTTCTACCTCCCTCACTTAGAAGAAATTGCTTCCCTGGATGTCCTTGCTCCTTTCCTTTCTGGAATCCAGGGCATGGATAGGTCCGTGACACCACTTTGACCCTGCGGAGCAGGACGATCTGCTTGGGGTAGGGGAGCAAGGATGAAAGGACCCTGGGTCGCTGTTCTAAGAGGACTGAGCACGTGTGGTTTGTTTGCTTGGGGGAGGGCAAGAGCACTGGCAGGTGAGTGGGGAGGCGACAAAAGGAAGAGAAGGTAGCCAATAAAGGCCAGCCACCTCAGCAGGTGACAAGAGCTTAATTCCCTGGGGAAGCTCTGCAAAACAGAGTAGGCCAGGAGCTTCAGAGAGAGCCGAGGGTGAAGGAACTGGGCCATGTTGCCCCCCACACCCTTGATCCCTGGACCACTCTTCCAGTCTCGTGTGTGCCCATGGGCAGAGTGAACGCCCCCAGCCCGAGGGCAGCCCTTTGCCATCAGAAGCCAGGCTGGTGGGCATGGCAATGATAAGGGGATCTGAGCGGATGTGGCACAGCAAGAGAGCAGCAGCTGAAAGAGAAATAAACTTCTGTGTGCTTCAGGCCACGTAGTGAGGATTGTTTTTTTGCAGCTCAACTTTTACCCTAGCCAATTCAATTTCCAAATGCTATGCATATTAGGAAGTCTCAGTTTTATGTAATCCCTCTAAGCTCCTAGACTCCATGCGACATTCGTGGAGGTTACGTCATGGTCGGGAAAGCAAGGTTAATGCTAAGGAGCACAAGTATCTCAACGGAGCGTGCGTCACATGGCACCGCTGGGATTTGGGGAGAAAATGACGTAGGTCCTCAGAGAAGGGCAGATGAGTATAGACCAGCACAGTCACAGGAGTCTTCTTGGCGGAGGTGAACTGAAGCTGAGCACTGTCGGCTGGGGTGGAGGGCACCCTGGCTGAGCCCCGGGTAGCTCTTCCGTGAGGTATGGGGCAAGCAGGTACCTGGCTCACAGCACCGCCGTGTGGTCTCCACCAGTGGACGCTGGGTTTAGCTGCACGGTGCGTTTAAGGAGTGGGCTGCTTAGTGCCTGTTAGCTGGGAGTTCTTCCTGGTGTCTGACTACAGTCAGTCCTGCTTCACTTCAGGTTTTACTTTAACCTCTAAGCATGGGTTGGGTTTGACGATGACTGCGAGGAGTGGGTTAAAATTAGCAAGCCCATGTCACCCCCATTCTCTGTGGGAAAGGGGGTGTAGAGAAGAGTCCAGCCCTCCCCCCCTACCCCCATGGATTGAGGACAAATAGGAAAGAATGAGGCAGTCCACCCAGGCTCCCAGAGCCCCAGTCATCCCCAAGGCTGGGAGAAAGAGCAGAGGGCAGCGTCTCTTAGGCGAGTGGACTGTACGGCCTTGATCTGAACGCAGGTAACTCAAACTCACCCTTGCCTGCTTGTTGCCAGTGCCACCACCAACTCATGTCTGTGAACATGGGGCATTCCCCCCCCCCCCATTCTAGATTTTCCTGGCATTTTATTCTCTTTGAGAAAATAAGAGCAGCTTTCTTTGTTCTCTTTGGGAAATATGTGTGGAATGGGGAGAAAAGAAGGGGTGCAGCCTTTAGAACTGAGGGCAAAAGGAGGGTCTCTCTGTAACTAGTACTAATTCCCTGTGCCCAGGGAAGATGGGGACATAGGAGGCTCCGTGAAGCATCCTGTCTCTGAAGAGTAAGAGCCACAGGCCAGGGTACTTAGGGCCAATACAAGACATAAGATGGACTAAACTGCGGGGCTTGGGGCCCATCTGAATATACCAGAAGCAAGAAAGGAAAGATCGGGGGCACCTGGGTGGCTCAGTGGGTTAAGTGTCTGACTTCGGCTCAGGTCATGATCTCACGGTTTGTGAGCCCCACATCGGGCTCTCTGCTGTCGGCACGGAGCCTGCTTCAGATCCTCTGTCCCCATCTCTCTCTGCCCCTCCCCCACTGGTTCTGTCTGTCTGTCTGTCTCTCTCTCTCAAAAATAAATTATTTTTTTTAAAAAAAAGAAAGGAAAGATCAGTGTGGACTATAATAGAGAGGGCACTATGAACAAGAAATGTTCATGGGATGCTGACCCAGAGGATTCGGGCAGGAACAAGAAGCTGGAGTGTTTAGGGGGAGCAGTGAACACAGCAGAGGCCCTCTGCTCTGAAGGAGTAGGAATGGAGCAGGAGAGTTAAGCTAATTCCGGGGGTGAATGCAGGGTGCTGAGGGAGGGGGAAAATTGGCAAAGAACGAAGCAGGGAAGGGAAGGGAGGGGACGGTTACCCAATGCCCAGGCCAGACAGGAGGCCATTTGGTCAACACTTCATGGGCTGGGAGTATCCATATTCACGTCCCAGGAGCTTTGGGGAGTGAGTGCGGATGGAGAAGCCCAGTGAGTGGGGCATAAAGAAGAGATACGGACTGTCCCTGGTGGATTACGATGTGCCTCAAATCGCAGGAGGCCTGGAGATGTCCTCGCAAGTCCCACACAGCATGCACATGAGGGACAGTGACAGGGGCTGGATGGCAGGGGGGCCTCCTCCTGCCAGGTTGAGCTCATGTCTCTCCACTCTGCTCCAAGAATCCCTGCAGTGAGTGAGCTGGCCTTGCCATGTCTCAGAGCAATACCTTTACCAAGGCTGTGGGGCGGGCGGGGGGTGGGGGGGGCTCACCTAAAAGTAATAGGCGTGGAATCACTGTGCTGAGTCTAAAACTCTTCTGTCTGCTGCACTGTCATTCTGGAGCTGGAGAATGAAATTGTCCATTCTTTCCCATACATAGCATTTGAAGCTGTCAATAACTTGGATCTCACCTCATTTTTCATTACTGTCTTCCATCGTCATCGTCATCATCACCACCACCATCATCATCATCATCATGTTAATAACAAAATTAAAATTAACTAGCTTTTATTGAGTATCTGTATGTGCCAGGAACTCTTTTAAGCATTACAGATATAATAGCATTTAATCTTTGTGGCAGCCCTATGGGTAGGAACTATTTTTTCTCCCCATCTCACAAGAGGCAACTGAGGCACAAAGAAAAGAACCGGCCTAAGGTCTGTACACCAGCATGTGACAGGACAGCGGATGTATCAGACGCCAGAACGTATTGCATCTGGTGCACATTCGTGCCCCCAGCCTTTCTGCAGGCTGCCCACCATGCCTGGACTGCCTCCCCACTTCTCAGCTTCTCATTCACCTGATGGACAAGCATGCAAACCCTAGCCGGCAAGACCTAGCTTAAAAGTCACCTCTTCTAGAAAGTCTTCCCTACCTCCTGGGGAGCAACTTTCTTTAAGCTCCCCCAGCACACCCTGATTATGGTGTCAGTCACATCACGTTGCTGGGTTTTGTTCGTGTGCTTGTTATTTCCCACAAAGGAAGAAACCACTCTTTTTTTTTTTTTTTAATCTTTGCACTTTGTAAGTAAACAATTAATTGATATATAAAGAAGCTGCATTTTTGTTCCAGTTCATGCTTTCCCTCTCCCTTCCCCACCCAGGTCTGGTGTAGAGCAAGGCTGCAATAAATATTCATTGAATGGGAATGTCTTTCTGCCCCCACTCATCTCCTTTCCTGACCACCCTGTTCCCGACTCTTTGCTGTGTGGGAGAATCCAGACATCTTGTACAGCTGCAGCTCAGTGTGGCCCATTTTGGCTGGGATTCAAGGAGTAATTGCAGACAAATAAGTATTATTACAACCCGCATCAATCAACATCCCTCTCCTCAAATGCTCTTGCCAGGAAACAGGGGATCTCAGTAAGAATCTTTCTTGTTTAAGCTTAAGCATCTTTCTGGTGCCCATGGAGTATGTGATACTCAGAGGGTCACCAGCACTGACCATCTGCAGCCGAGTTTGTAAAACATACTACCCATATTATTTGAGATTCCAGGCCCCTAGAGGCAGACATACTTGGATTCAAATCCTGTCAGTCACTGTATCTCTCTGTGAACTTCACAAGGGGCTTGCCTTCTCTGGGTTTCAGTGTTCTCACAGGTAACATGGAATCACTAATACTTCCTGGGTATATGTTGCAATGATTAAATGAGATAGCATGTTTGAAGCATCAGGAGATTTTCTGGGCAATTAATAATTGAAAACTTTCTTTTTCTCTCACTTCTTAGTTAATAATTTCATTCTTTGTACTTTATTGGAGGTAGGGCTTTGTGTCAGCAGCTAAACGTTAAGTTCCAACCCTATCTACATTCCAGAACTTGCAGAGCCCAGAATAACCAGTGTAGAGAAGCTGCCCTGGAGAAATAGGGGCTTGATCTGGGCATGGGAGGAAGAATCATGTTTAAAATAAAATTTATAGGGGCACCTGGGGGCTTAGTTGGTTAAGTGTATGACTCTTGATTTCGGCCCAGGTGATGATATCACAGTTTCATAGATTCGAGGCCCATATCGGGCTCTGCACTCAGCACAGAGCCTGCTTGGGATTCTCTCTCCCTCCCTCTCTGCCCCTCCCTCACTCATGCTGTCTCTGTCTCTCTCAAACTAAATTAATAAACTTAAAAAATGTTTGA
Source organism: Neofelis nebulosa (assembly GCF_028018385.1). Lineage (NCBI taxonomy): Eukaryota > Metazoa > Chordata > Mammalia > Carnivora > Felidae > Neofelis > Neofelis nebulosa. Next base: position 33,481,448 of record NC_080798.1, on the reverse strand, counting down.
AAAATAAATAAAATTTATAGATCTTTTGTGGGGTGCTAGAGTATTCTGGAGACAAGGAAAACAGGGAATTAGAAGACCCCAACCACAAAACTCCCCTCCCTTGACAACACCTTCAGAACCATCCATGATATTTCTGCAAAGGAAGTTGCCTGTATGATGAGGCCTGGAAGGTGGGTCTGGGGGCACTATTGGATGTCCAGAGCAGCACTCTGAAGCTAAAGGAGAAAGAGCTTTCCCTGGGTCACTGGCTCATCTAGCAACCTGTTTTGCAAAATAAGGTTTTAAAACTTAACATTCAAGTGGCCAAGTGGCTCTGTTTGCATGGATGGTGCTTGTGTGTGGTAGAATTTGGCTTCTTTTTGCCAATCGTTCAATTCAGTTGAATAAAATGTCCTGATTACTCTCTTTGGGTCAGACATAGTGGTAAGAGTTGAGGATCCGGGGCAGGAAAGACAACTTGCCACTCTTGTGGTGCTTACTGTCTTCTAGAGTGATCTATGGGAAGGCATGAACTAGAAACATGAGTGCTGACTTCTGCCTGGGGGCAAAGGGACACCTGACCTGAGATTTGAACGATGAGTGATCGGTTATTATTATGTGTCAGGTGAGTGTTTTCAGTTCATTGGCCAAAAAGAAAGAAAGAAAACAAACCTGGGTTCAATCCCAATTCTGTCACTTATTAGCTGTGTCACTATAGGCTAATCACTGAATTTTTCTGAACCTCAGCTCCTTTTCTGTATAATGAGGATAGTTGTAAAAGCTCCTACTTGAAATGGGTTTTGTGAAGATTAATAGAGGCATATATGTAACACACTTACACAGTGCCTGCGTAACCACTCGATAACTGGTAGTGGGGATGGTGGTAGTGATTTTACCCAGAGAAACCGAGGAATGGAGGCCCAGAATCTCAAAGTTAATGTACAGTTGGTGCTTTATGATGTGTTTTCCACTGGCCTTCTGATATTTTCTATGAAGCTCATAAATTCTCTTCCTCCTCTGCCATCAATAACTGGCTGACTCACTGCAACTCAGTTCAGATGTTCCATTATCTGGGTGATCATCCGTGGCAGGTCTAGTAAAAGAGTTACAGAGAAAAAGCACAAGCACAGACACATTTCATTATTAACTTGTACTTTGACCCCAAATTCCAATGAAATCATAGTGAGTTGGGCTGGACCCGTCTCATGATCAAACCCTTCATCTCCACAGGGTAACTAAAATCCAGAAGCCTCCTATTCCTCAGTTTAAGCCATTATAGGTTTCTTTCTGGGGTGACCAAGTACAATCGGGTTCCCTTATTTAGCAAATACTGTGTTGTTCAAATCATCTCACTATGAGTATAGACTTTTGCAACTTCCTCATATTTTTCTGTCAGTTAACTCATTGTTTTCTCCCTTATTTGGGGAGGGTGTCAGGTTATGCTTTATATATTTTGAAGCTTGTTAGTGGGTGCCTACAAGTTCTTGATTGCATTAAAATCTTAGTGGATTTTTTTTTTAATCATAGAGTTCCCAGCCTTATCCTTATTCATGTTTTTCAACTTAAATTCCATTTTGTCTGATTTCACTATTGTGAAATACCTTCTCTATCTTTTCATTTTCAACACTTTTCTTATTTTGTTTCAGGTATATCTTTTGTAAGCTAAGTGCAATCTGGTGACTTCCAACTTTTTTTAATTGAATATATTTGACATATAATGGGTAAATGTAAGGTGTACAGTGTGTTAATTTGATACATTTATGTATTGTAATATGATTGTCATTGTAGCAATATTTAGCACCTTTATCATGTTACATAATTGTCTTTCTTTTTTAATGGTTGAGATAATTAAGTTTTAGTCTCTTAGCAAGTTTGATGATTGTAGTACAATATTATTATCTAATTCATTATATAAGGAATTAGATCTCTATGGCTTATTTATTACTCACTGCAAGTTTGTACCCTTAAACAACATCAGTCTTATCATCCAACCCCCCAATCCCCTAAGCAACCACCATTTTGCTCTATGCCTTTTATGGGTTTGACTTTTTTAGATGCCAAAATAAGTGATATCATATAGCACTTGTCTTTTTCTGTCTGACTTATCTCACTTAGCATAATGTCTCAAGGTCCATCCATGTTATTGCAAATGGCAAGATATCCTTCTTTCTCATGGCTGAATATTCCCTTGTATTACATATGCAAACATATATGTCACTAACATTTTTAAATGACCTCTGACTTTTAATAAGTGAGTTTAAGCCATTTACATCTATTGTGATTACCATTATATTTGGTTTTATTTTCGCAATCTTGTATTTACCTCACCTGCTTTACTTTTTTCTTCTTTTACTTCCTTTTGTTTGTTAATGTTTTCTTTGTTTTCTCCTTTTTCCTTCCTCTGCTAGTATAAATTCTCTTGTTTCTTGCCTACCTTTTCTTGATATTGTTTTGTGAGTTCACATTTGTTGGTGAGAGTTTTTGTTTTCTTTTTTCTCTCTGTGCTCATCACTGTCTGTTGTGTGTGTGTGTGTGTGTGTGTGTGTGTGTGTGCATGTGTGTGTGTGTGTTGCTTCCATTCAGCTCTCCTGGCCTTTAGATTCAGGCCTTATATAATCAGGTATGTGTGTAGGTGTCTTATTCTATATGAATATTACAAACTAAGTGACTGAGCCAGCAAATCACTTAGATAAGTCCATGTTGCCAGGGTTTCTATGCCTGTCCAGCCCCATTTCAGTCAAATAGCTTAGAATGGGGCATAGCCCTAGGCAGGAAGAATACCTTTCCCTAGCTCAGATATAGGTCTGAGAGCCTGGCTTTGGCCTCCCAGAGTTCATTGCCCCTCTTAGGCTTCAGGAGTTGAACTTTTTGCTTATTTCAGGTCTGGGAGTACAGCAGGTCTGCAACTTCTCTTCATACCTTTATTCTCTCTCTCTCTCTCTCTCTCTCTCTCTCTGTCTCTCTCTCTCTCTCCCTGCAAACCTTTAAAACAGGTCCAGCTTAGGGATCTATATCCAAAGGAGTCTCGATTAAGACTGATGAGTAGAAGGAGTAAAATGACCTTCCCCAGGCTGACCTTTTGTCAGAATTGTGAAAGAAGCAGTTATTCTTTGTTACCTCCTCTTTCTTATATCTTTATTTCATCTTTCCTCTCTCAATTCCCTTCTTTCACTACTTCTATATTGACCTGGATTCTTCTGGTCTGAAAAACTCATCCCCCTCATCTGGGGGCCTTGAGCTTCACCACCACTCATTCTCCCCCAAGGTATTCGTGTTGTAAAGAAGAAATGACCAATGGTGACATTTGAAGTAACAGGTGGAGATAGAAATTTGGATGATACTCTCCATGTTTTATTGTAAATGCAGGGGCATGAGGTTGTATCTGGTGGGGGCTACTCTTTTGTATCCTTTGAGTCCCCTTCAAAGGCACTAGGCTAAGGACTCTGACAGCTGTGGATGATGCCTCTGATAACCCTATATATTGTGACTATCTTCTTGGGAATGTTTGAATAGACAATGATTTCACAGAATGTTGGTCAGGACTGAGAGAAGAAACCAAAGTGATCTTTTCTTTCATTTGCTTCGTGTCTTCTATTGAGCAGGTCTCTAGGAGGCCAGTCCGTGTCTTCTGTGGGCAGGTTTCTAGGAGGTCAGTCCTAATGGTCAGTGAAGAAGTTGTGCCATCTCTTTCTGCCTGAGGGTGGAGGACAGCCCTCCTGCTTAACCAAACTGGACATAAGGCAGCATGATAGAAAATTTCTACTGTCCATTCCAGGCCCCATTGATCATAGCCTCCCCAAATGTCCAGTCACTGTTAGGAAGTAGATGTTCATGTTTCTCATTCCCTACCACTGGCTGTCCTGACCTGCCAGGTGGCAAAGTTTCTGTTTCATTCTAAATGGAGCAGAGGATGTGGAAAATCTTTGGTGGCTTCTGGCAGGCAAAGGATCAAAGCAGTGTTTAGCAGCCAAAGGCACAATCAGAAAGGCCAAGATCAAAGGGGAAGGGCTTCATTTGAGAGTAAACTCTTCTGTTCCTCATTACAGTCCTTGCCAAGGCTTCTATCATTCTGTGTTGAAAGGAACAAGGATGAGGAATTTGGGTTGCGGCTGGCTGCTCAAGCCACGTGCTGACAGACAGTCCTGGAACAGCTACAATTTAATTGTAAACCTTAAAATTAAAATAAAATCCACTGACTTATAAGAGGGAAAGAGGGTCAACACTAGTGGGGTCAGAAAAACCATTTTCAAGAGCCCTTGGGTTGGCCTAAATTCTATATATAAAATGGAAGGTGAAAGTGTTTGCCATGGAAACCATCAGAAGGAAGATGAGGGAATTCAGGTCTTGGTAAGTGATTCCAGTTTTTGTTGTGGGCACTCAGTGCACCAGGGGAAATAATTGAGGCCTTGATAAATAGGAAATCTGGAGAGGCTATACCTGAGGCTTAATGCATTTTTTAAGGGGATGGATTCCTCACTGAGGATGGGGAACCTGCTTCCCAAACTCTGTGGTGGGTAGCTTAGGATATTTTGTGTTTGTAGGGGTTTATTTTAACTTTACAGGGTAGCTCTCTCTCTTTTTTTTTTTTTTTACAACTATGACCAAAAAATCTTTGAATAGGATGCCCACAGGTATCTGCTTGCTGGCTTTTTTTCCTTTCCTGTCTGAGAAAGGACCCTAGCTTGGGTAGGGGTGAGGTGAGAAGCTCTTCTCCTGACTCAGGCAAACCTCTCCCCTCTTTGTGCCTCAGTTTCCCTATCATCCAATGGAGATGTGAGATGAGATGAGTGCTTCCTGGATGCACTTTTTAGAAAAGTGAACAAAACTTGGGCATGGCAGTGGGTGGATGGGGTTTAAGTGTCCAAGTACTAAAACGAGGATGTGCAGGTTAAATTCAAGTTGGCACGCAAAATGCCACAGAGCTCCCCAGCTTTTGGCTGCAGGGTGAGGGAAAGCTTGACTCTTGTTCCTCATCCCAAATCTGCTTCACGCAGACCATCTCCCAGATTCTTCCCAGCTCTGGAAAGCAGAGCTCTTTGACAGGCTGTGTGTCCTCAGCCTCTGGAAGTGGCTGTGGCATCACAATTGCATTTTTCCTGGAGGACAAGTTCCCCTGCACTCCTGCAGGCCCCTGCACAGGCCTTATTATGGGATGGCACCGAGCTCATTCTTTCAGAGTGAAAGGTTCCCTGTCCATCTGAAGCGAAGCTATTATTCCTTGATAGGAAAGCCTTGTCATTCTCAATGTGCTTCTCATATGCCTTTTCTCTCTTCATCAACGTGAGCGGGTATTAATCTCACTTAATTCCCTGCAGCTGGCCTCACTTTGCATGGCTGTTTGGGGATAAGGTTCTTTTGTTCCCCTCTTCTTTTTTCTTAGGCAGATTTTCTTTTGAGTTCTGGATGAATGTCACTCCAAGTTTTTGGTGGGAAGCAGCCCTCTCAGAAACAATTTCTCCTGGGGCAGAGCATTAGAGCAGCAAATAGGGAAGAAGCATTTCCTGTGGCTGTCCTGCAGTGGAGGCCAGGCTTCTGTGGTAACAGAAAGGGTTAACAGAGGTGAGGGGGCCCATGTTCAGGTCTGGATCCATGCTTGTTTGCTGTGTGACCTTGGGAAATCCCCTTATTCTCTCTGAGCTACATTCTGACTGTCTTGCAACAGAGATTTGGATTTAATCATTGGCAATGTTTAAGACTACTTTAGAACCCTCTTTTAATGAAAGCTATAGAAAGCCAATATGAATCATGTAAAATCACTGCTTTTGTAAGTCAAAAATGTCAAGTGTATCATATGGTTTATCCCAGGGTTTCTTAACCTCAGTGCTATTGACTACGGGGGTGGATAATTGTGGAAGTCTGTTCTAAGTAGAGTGGTCAGTAGCATCCTTGGCCCCTACTCACTGGATGCCAGTAGCACTCCCCAAGTTTTAATAATAAAAATGTCGTTAGACATTTCCAAATGTTTCCTGCAATGGGGAGGGGTACAAAATTGCTCCTGGTTGAGATCCATTTTTTTGTTTTGTTTTGTTTTGTTTTGTTTTTGTTATGAGAGACAGTGAAGGAGGAGGAGGAGGAGGAGGAGGAGGAGGAGGAGGAGGAAGAAGGGCAGAGAGAGAGGGGGACAGAAGATCTGAAGTGGGCTCTGTGCTGACAGCAGCGAGCCCGATGTGGGGTTCGAACTCACAAACCCACGACATCATGATCTGAGCTGAAGTCAGATGCTCAACTGACTGAGCCACCCAAGTGCCCCAAGACCCACTGTTTGATCTAATAAAATAAAATAAAATCTAATAATTGAGAGGTGAGAGTGTCCTTGGAAGTCGGGGTGGGAAGGAGCATTACCTCGATCGGTTCTCTGTGGCTCCAGAGGCTGTTCTGATATACCAGTGTTTTAGAAGACACAGTTTAAAAACTGATAGACTCAAAGCCCAGAGTGTCTCTCAGCTCAAAACTTCCAGATGAATCCAGGGTCCTCTTTCCAAGTTAGAAATTTAATGTGAAAGGCAGGGGAGGCAGCTCCTGAGGGATAGCCGGCAGCACCCTTAGTGCTCCCAGCTTCCATTTTGGAAGGATGTATAACAGTATAAGCTGCTTTTTCTAATCATCCTCATTTGGACACCTTCTCCAGGAAGCCTTCCATCATAACAAAGAGAGAACATGCTCTTGACTTCTGTATCTGTTCTGAAAGGGACCTGTCCATTCTGTTCCACCAAACCAAGCCTTCTCTTCCTGCAGGCCCAACCACTGAGGCTCTTTGAGATGTTGGCATTGGGACCTAGGGCAGGTACTTGAGCATGAGGATCTCTAGAAAGGCAGGTCAGGCACTTGATGTGCTTGCCCAGGCTTGGGGCTTGGCAGGAAACAAATCCATGGTTGTATTTGGATCCACGCTGAGTCATAGGCAGTGCCTCTAAAGCCCTTACGGCAGGACCTCTGTCCCAGCCTCCACCTCATTTTGCCAGACCAGCTGTGGGACCTTGGATGAACCTTGCTTCCTCATCTGCAAAATGCAGCCATCAAGATTTCTTTTACATGACGATTGAGAAGAGTAAATTTAGATTACCTACTTAAATACCTACACAGTGCCAGGCACGCAGCAGTCTCTTTGAAAACAATCACGAGTGTGATGATTCCTCTGAAGATTTTAGTGTTGGCCGTCCAGCCCAGGCACCTGGGTCAGGCTATCATCCCAGGAAGCCCCTAGCCCCCCTCTCATGCTGAGAGAGAGCTGGCCAGACTAGGACAGAGATTTCTGGGCTCTGGGTGCCCCCCAGGGACACATCCCTTCGTGAAGACGAACCTTTTCTTCCATAATTGGAGATGAGGCTTCAATTCTTACTTGTACTCACTGGATCTCAATTTCCTGGTTTAATGAAACAACCTTATGGGGTCAAACATCTATTCTACAGGTAATTACAGAGTGTCCATGATACAGCACTATACTTTACTTGGAGCCTTCCTCCTTTGTTCTTAAGGATTATTTGCTCTTATGTTGCCTTAATTCTCTCATTCCTCAAATAAAAATAGCCATTTTTTCTGATTATAAAAATAGTACATGCTCATAATAAATACAGTTGCAAACAATACAGAAAAGTATGAAAAAAGTAAAAAAAAATCACTCCAATTTTTGTCTCAAGATTTTCGCTCTCTTGATATCTTGTGGTGGGCCTTTTAGAGTTTCTGGAAGCACCTACACATGATTTCACATGCACACACTCAAGGAATATTCACTATTTGCTTTTATGTTTTAATTTAAGTATAATGTGCAACATGCATATAGAAAAGTGCACAGATACTTAGTGTACAAATCAAATCGTCACAAAATTTTGCTCATGCAACCGTACCACCACATCAAAATACAGAGCATTTCCCAGAACCCCCGAAGTCTTGCAGTCATTACCCACGTCCCCGCTATTCTGACTTCTGTCACCATAGGTTAGCCTGACTAATTTTGAACTTTACACTATGGGAATTATGCGGTATATACTCTTTTGTGTCTGGCTTTTTAAGTTTGACTTTGGGAGATTCATTCAATCCATGGCCTATAGTAGCACTTTGTTCTTTTTCTTCGCTGTAAACTATTCCACATATATTGTGGATATACCACATTTATTCATCCTACTCGTACATTTATTTTTTCTACTAATGCTGGGCTTTTGAGTTGATTCCAGTTTTTGACTATTAGCAAATAATGCTGCTATGCCTGGTAAGTTAATTGTCTAAACCCTGATGGTAAAGACACTTTGTCATCTCTAAGTACCTCTTAAGCAAAAAGGAAATGTGGAAATACCTGCCCTATGCAGGATCTTGGCTTCTCTGTGGTACATTTAGAATCTTGGAGGAGATAATCTGTCAAGGTTCTTCCATCAGGAACATGAGGGATTTAGGGATTGCATCTTTATATTCAGACACATGCTTGATCCTTCTCTACTCGAAGGTAGATGTATTATTAGTCAGGGTTCTCCAGAAGAACAAACCCAATAGGATATATGGAGATATGGAGATCTATATCTATCTATATCTATATCTATATCTATATCTATATCTATATCTATATCTATATCTATATCTATATCTATCTATATCTATCTATGGAGAATGATTGCAGGTCAGTGGTTGTAGAGGTGAAGAAGGCTCATGATCTGCTGTCTGCAAGCCGGAGAACCAGGAAAGCCAGTGGTGTCGTTCAGTATGGGTCTGAAGGCCTGAGAGCTGGGGTGGCTAATGGCTTAAGTCCCAGTCGGAGTCCAATGGCTAGGAGGTCAGGAAAAGCTGCGTGTCTCAGCTCAAGCAAAAAGCAAAGTGCCCATCCTCCATTTTCTTTGTTCTATTCAGGCCCTCAACAGATTGGATGATGCCCACCCACATTGGTGAGGGCAATCTTTTTACACAGTCTACTCATTAAAATGCTAATCTCTTTCAGAAACACCCTCACAGACACTCAGAAATAATGTCTTACTAGCTATCTGGGCACCCTTTCATCCCTTCAAGTTGACATATAAAATTAACCATTGCAGCAGGCTTCCTTAGGACCTGCCCCTTCTATTTGGGTATTGGCCGACATCTTCTAAGTGAAACAAAGTAACTCTTTATCTTGCCCCCACTCTAACCCTGGGTCATGTAAAGGGTCCCAGCACCATTTCTTCCCCTGGCAGTAAACCTCTGCCCCTGGCCCCCAGCCCTGGAGGTGCCTTGGCCTTTTGGCCAGAGGAATGAATAGATCATGACCCCTATCCCCCGCCTCCCCCTTACGTGCTGGTTCTCCCCTCCCCCCTCCAAGTGCTTTGTTTCCCATTGAGGATAGCAGGCAGTGGTCCCTGGCAGTTAGATGCTGTTGGCATGGGCTTGGGCAAGCAGAACACTTAGCAGTCCCCTGGAGACACAAGCTGGAGAAGAGCTTTTTGCACACAAGTGAGCAGGAGGGCCTTAGGCAGGCCCCTGAGGTGGGGCCTGGAGAGGTGGGGGCTACTGTAGGCATGTGAGAAACCTCCTGGGCCCCCAACTAATAGAAAATCTTCCCTTGCGAATTCATTCCCTGGGATGATTGCCACTCCCCAGGCAGGCAGAGTAGGAGTTAAGAAAACAGGCTTCCCTAATAGAGTGTTACTTTCAAATGCTGACTCTGCCCTTCAGCATCCAGGACCTTGGGCAAGACAATAACTTTTTGAAACCAGTTTTGTCATATTTAAAATATCTCCCAGTGTTGTCATCAGGATGAAATGAGACAATGCATATCACCCTTTTGCTCCACGGTGCTTGCACATTGTAAGGTCAGCACCGTCAGGGAGGAAAGTGAGAACCCTCTGTGTAGAGAAGAGTGGTCAGGAATCAGGAGCCATGGTCCTGGTGTGAGCCCTGACCCCTCTAACCCTCAGCGTCCACATCATTCTGATGAGGAGGCTGGCTTTGGTCATCTCTGAATCCCTCCTAACTGTAACTTTCTTGACATCTGTGTAGCCATGATTGCTGCTTCCAAAGACAAATTTTGCAACGTAGGGGAATGGGTTAAACAGACTTAGAAGTCTGGGAACTAAATACTTAGTTCCCCTAAGCCTTAATTCTCTCATCTATAAAATGGAGTAGTAATACCCACTTCATACAGTTGTAGGAAGATTAAATAAAGTAACTTATGTAAAGCACTTAGCACCGCAGAAGTCATGATAATAATAATGAAACAGTCAATATTACATAATAATTATATAATATTAATATAACCCATAAATAATTTAAATATTTCCTCCAGTCGCAAGGAGTTGAACTTTTAAAGCTTGACTCCCATGGCCATCACTGAGAGCAAAGGAGTGTGTTGTAATGTAACTACCCCAAAGTAAGTCCAAAAGTATAATGTTTCTAATTATAATTTATAATTCATAATTATTCTTTATAATGCTGTTAGGATGTAGAGCTCTCACTCCACCCAAGTGGCGGGAAAGCTTAGCCTCACCTTTTTCTGGATTCCCTAGGCCCCTCCCTAGTTCTGCAGATTGGGTCCTAATCCCTGGACCATCAGCCCACGCCATGGCATGGTTTAGGGGCAAGAGGTTTGCAGGACCACCTACTTCTCAATCATTGGTCCACAAAGGGTCCACCATCCATCATCCAGAAGACCTATGCCTTTTGTGAGTTACATTTGGGGCAGGGGACTTGGCCATTTGTGTGATGGCTTATAAGATCTTGTGCCTGGGTACATGTTACCATTCTGGCTTGGGGTCCAGGACTCATCTCCTCTCCAGCCAGGAAGCATGACGCAGATCAGGTTTCTCCTTCTCTCCACTCTCCTCCACCGTTCTCTGTTCCTTCTAGGGCATGACCTTTTGGAAACAACAGTGTGGAACTGAAATGTTTGCCAGACATTGATTCTTTTTCTGCCTTGCTACAGGCTTTTTATCTTATCGTAAGCAGCTAAGAGCACACTAAAGATACAACATTCTGTCTCAGGAGTTTTAGGGGGTTTTTTTTAGGCAGCATCTAACATCTACATACCAACTTCTGTCTCAGTTATATATTGCTGTGCAACAAACCAACCCAGAACATAGTGGCTTTAAAAAAATAACCATTTATTCAGCTCAAGTTTCTGTGGGTCTGGGCACAGCAATTTGGTCTGGGCTTACTCAAGCAGTTCTGTTGGTTTTAGCTAGCCTCACTCATGCATCAGGTCTTCTGTCAGTCAGCTAGGAGCCCCCACCATCAGCTGGAGCGATGGGGACATTGGTGCCCTGACTTCCATCATCCGGTAGGCTAGCCAGACTGGTTCACACATGGTAATTGCAGGGTTCCGAAGGGCCGAAAGAGAAGCCAAACCCATATAAGCACTTTTCAATTCTTTGCTTGTATGATATTTGCTGTTGTTTCATTGTCCAAAGCAAGTCACATGATGAAGCTCAGCGTCAATGTAGAAGAAGAGTCAATGCCAAGAGTGTAGATATAGGTAGGTGTGGACACATTTTAGCCTTTCCTGCAACAATCTTCCAGAACACCTTCCCACTCCTTACCCGCTCCTTAAAAAAAATTTTTTTTTAACTGTTCATTTATTTTTGAGAAGCAGAGAGAGACAGAGCACGAGCAGGGGAAGGGCAGAGAGAGAGGGAAACACAGAGTCTGAAGCAGGCTCCAGGCTCTGAGCTGTCAGCACAGAGCCCGACGCGTGACCCGAACTCACAAACTGCAAGATCATGACCTGAGCCGAAGTCAGACGCTTAACTGACTGAGCCACCCAGGCGCCCCACACCCTCTTTCTGGTAAGTGTTGAAACACTATTTCTTCCTTGACACAGCCCCACAATCGTCTGGGGTTAGGTATCACAGTTTTAAGGTCAAAGAGGAAGGATACTGTATGAACTACCCTCAAAGCTGTGGAGAGGACTAGGCTAGGAGCAGGGAGCTCCCTGATGAGGAGCCCTGAAGCCATTGGTCAACAGCTCTAGGTGCAAGGGTGAAAAATAAGGGGGTATCTGCCGTGTTGCCTCGGATTAACCATCTTCCTTCTTTGCACACCATCTCGGTCCAAAATGCGGTTGGGGCAACTTCCACATTCTGTCTTCTGTTAGAGTTACCTACATTCACACAGTAACTCCCTCTAAGGTGAAACTTATGCCTTATTTTCCTCCTGCCCTTGTGCCCTCCTGCCCACAGAGTCTTGCACATATTAGTTTCTCAGCAAAGTTCACAGGAGGTCCCAACACTCTCCAAGGATGTGTGGAGGGATAATATTTTGAAGTGTCACATTCTCCTGCATTCCTTGCACCTATTTGGCCCTTTCCCCATTCAGTTCGTGAGGCCATTCTGCATTCTTCTCCTCAAGGAAGGACGGCATGGCATAAGGCAGCCCAAATGGGAATCAGTTCTGAACTTCTGAGGCTCAAAAGCCTTAGCCTTCAGTAGCTGGAGAAGGCGTGTGCTCATGAACATTATTAAGTTTGAAATTTCTGGGTCAGCATATGCTGGGAATTTGTTTGTGCCTCGACATTCTCCTCCGGTCCAAATCCACTGCAATGACAGACAACACAGAAAGGGAACCTTGGGAAGGTGGAGCTCTGCTCAAACTCCAGGCCAGAAAAGGAGCAGAGACAAAGAGCAGTGGGCCAGGAGGGAGCTGCCAGCTTGGATCTGAAAACAGCAATAGTGGCAGGTGACTCCACTCTACAGGGTGGTGACGGGCACGCAGTATAGAAATTCAGTTCACTTGGAGAAAAATAGAGTCTCATTTATTGTGCTGCCAAGTTTGGAGAGTGGGATTCACACACACACACACACACACACACACACACACACACCCCTACATGCAGACGGTATAGTACACCTGGACACTTACTGATTCTTTCCTAGTGGAAATCAGAGACCTCACCTGCACTGGTGAATGGGCTTGTGCTGTTGACAGAGAGCTGAGCCATTCCAGGAAGTGCCCGGTGTGTTTTCAGGGCTGTGGCCTGAGCTCAGGGTTTAGCCACAGGATGTGAGGATGAGAAACTGACTAAATCCAGGGGTTGGCTTTTAGAGCACGTCCAGGGCGGAGGGAAGATGTGGAAGTCAGCAAAGTATCCTGTCTAGCTGGAGTGCCAGCATACAAGCTATAATAACAGTGACCCAGGCTTGACAGTGAGTGAATCTAGAAATGGCCTTGACTTCTGACCCCCAGCAAAATCCTTAGAAATGAGACCTCGCTGATTTATCTTTCAGCCAGTTGTTGAAATATAACTTACCTAGAGACAAAGCGTCAGTGTTCAGCTTCATACATCTTTACATAGGTTGACACCCATGTGATCACCAGATTAAGACACAAAACATTTGCATAACCCCCCAAAGTTCCCGTGCCCCTTTCTGCGCAATTCTCCCCACTGGCATGACCACTATTCTGACTTCTGTTACCAGAGGTTAGTTTTGCCTGTTGGTGTCTGGCGTCTTTCAATCAAAAGAATGTTTCTGAGATTCACTCACATTGTACATTTCAGGAGTTTTGTTTATTTTATGGCTGAGTGGTAGTATTCAGTTGTATGAACACACCACAGTTTATCCATTCTCTTGTCGATGAACATTGGTCTCTAGTTTGGGGCTATTATGAATAAAGCTTCTGTAAACATTCTTGCACAAGTCTTTTTGTGGACACATACATTTATTTCTCTTTGGAGTATAAGTGCTCAGTCATAGGGTTGGTGAATGTTTACCTTATTGGAAACTGACGTACAGTTTTACAAAGTGGTTTTTACCATTTTAACCTTTCTCTCCTAGCAATGGACTCTGCATCCTTGCCAATACATGATATAGTTAGGTTTTTTTTAATTTTATTTTTTTATTGTTATCCCTTTTGGTGATGTATAATGGTACTCACTGTGTTTTTAATCACATTACCTTGATGGCTAATGATACGGAATACCCATTCATGCGCTTATTAATTACTTGGCTAGGTTCTTTTGTACAATGCTTGCTCAAGTCTTTTGCCCAATTTTTAAAATTGAAGTATGATTAACATAGAACATTGTACTAGTTTTAGGTGTACAATATAGTGATTCAGTTTGTACACAGTGTGAAACGATCATCGCAGTAAGTTGAGATACCATCCGTCACCGCCCATAGTTATAAAATTTTTTTTCTTGTGATGAGAACTTTTCAGGTTTACTCTGTTAGCATCTTTCAAATATGCAGTACATATGGTTAACTATAGCCACCATGATGTACATTAAATTCTTGGGACTTATTTATCTGATAACTGGAAGTTTGTATCTTTTGACCTTCTTCATCCCTTTTGCCCAGCCCTCCCCCACTCTGTTTTTGCCCATTTTTGATTAGGTTATTTGTGGGAAATCTTACATATTCCAGGTATGATTCCTTTGTCAAGTATATGTATTGTGAATGTTTCACTCAATCTGTGTCTCATCTTTTCACATTCTTAATGATGTCTCTTGATGAGCAGAAGTTTTAAATTTTAATAAAATACAATTTATAAATGTTTTTCTTTTCTGATTAATGCCTTTTGTTTCTCTCAGAAACCTTTGCCTATTCTAATATTATGAAAATGTTCTCCTACGTTTTCACATTTAGGTTGTGGTATGTCTAAATTAATTTCAGTGTATGACGAGGTAAGGGTCAAGTTACTTTTATAGTAAGTCTTGATGTCTGGTAGTGTAAGTCCTCCAAAATTTTTTAAGGTTTTACATTTTAGAATCAGTTTTTCAATTTATTTTTGAAAAAAAAAAAAAGAAAGGCCTGCTGGAGTTTTTATTTGGGTTGAATTCACTCTATAGATCAATTTTTTTGAAATGACATCTTAATAATACTGAGTCCTTGAATCCATGAACATGGTTTATCTTCCCCATTTATTTATTCATTTATTCCTCTTAGCATTGTTTTGTAGTTTTGAGTCAGAGGTCTTTCAAATCTTCCATTAAATATATCACTGAGCATTTGATGTTTATGATACCATTATAATTTCATTTTCTAATTTTTTTAAGTAGAAAAAAATAGATTTTTCATATTGAAAATAAACATGTTCTCTCAAATTTAATAACAAATGGATTGTTCTATAGCTATGGTAGCAAGTAGCCACCAGAATTGGTTTTAAATTTGTTCAGTTGATCAATGACAACTTGCTTCAGTGAACATGCTATTGAAAATCACAAATCATCATTATTTGCTTGCTTTTGAAAATTAGCCATCAGGGACACACTCACTTCAGTAAACACACTTCTGAGGGGCAACCAGTCAACAATAGTCTCACCTGAGTAAGGATGCTTCCAAAGATGATGTCAGTCCACTTATGGTATCTGAAAGTCCACCAGTCCCTGAACTCCAGTGTCTAATTTACTTTGTTATGTGAAGGCGTGTTGCTTAATTTACAAGTGTTTGGAATTTTTCTAATTATCTTTTGTTATCAACTTTGGCATTGTGCATATATCAGAGAATATACTTATTTTAATTTAATTTTAATTCTTTTAATACTTTGCAATTTATTAAAACTTGATTTAGGGCCCAGAATATGGTTCCTGTTAGTAAATGTTCTAAGTGCCCCTGAAAAGAAAGTGTAATCTGCAGTTGTTAGTCTAGCATATATCAGTTAGATCAAATTGATTATTAATACGTTGTTCAAGTCTCTCTCTTAACTGAAATTTCCCTGCTTATTCTACTAATTGTATGGAGAGAGCTGTATTAAAATTTCTAACTATGATTGTAATATTTTCCATTTCTTTGTATACTTCAATTTTTTTCTTCATTTCTTTTGGCTCATTGTTAGGTGCATCACAATTAGGATTATTTTATTTTGGGGCGCCTGGGTGATTCAGTTGGTTGAGCATCCAACTTCAGCTCAGGTGATGACCTCATGGTTTGTGAGTTCGAGCCCCGCGTCGGGCTCTGTGCGGACAGCTCACAGCCTGGAGCCTGCTTCGGATTCTGTGTCTCTGTCTCTCTCTGCCCCTCCCCTGCTCATGCTCTGTCTCTTCTCTCTCTCTGTCTCAAAAATAAATAAACTTAAAAAAAAAGGACTGTTTTATTTTTCTGGTCACTGTATTTTCTTTTTGTCACTAAAAAAATGCTTCTGTTTGTCTTTGGTAAGATTTCTTATCTTGAAATCTATAGTGAATGCACTGAAAAACCATGGTCGCAACTTGTAGTGTTTAATCCGTTTTTATCAAAAGTGTTTACTAAAGTGGGTAGGCTGAAGTCTATCACTTGGCTGTTATTTCTTTCCACCAGTTCTTTTGTAGTTTCCTTTATTCCTCTTTTCCTATTTTCTTTTAGATTAATAGAGTACTTTCTGTGATTCTTTCTTTGGTCTCTGCTGTTGAATTTTTTAGCTACATAATATAAGGAATTTAATATAATATTATCCCTTTTACCCCCTCCTCTCATGCTTTGTTTTGTCATATATATTACTTCTGTGTGTCTTAGAGCTCCATCATACATTTGCATTCTATTTGATTTATCATTTCCTTTCAGCCTGAAAAACATCCCATAAGATTGGTAGTCATGTTCCCACTTTCATTACTGACCTTAGTATTTTGAATCTTTTCTCTTTGTGTTTTGGTCTATCTATCCCAACAGCCCCATGCAGGGCTTGGCCTCATAACCATGAGATGATGAACTGAGCCGAAATCAAGAGTCAGTTGCTCAACTGGCTGAGCCACCCAGGTGCTCCAGAAGTTTAGATTATTTATTCCAGATCTTCTTCTTTTTTCAACGTAGGCATTTAGAGCACTGCTTTCACAGCACCTCATAAGTTGTGCTGTGATGTGCCTCTATCTCATTCATCTCAAAGTATTATTTTTTAAGTCACAAGTGTGTACTTTCAGAGAACATCTCAAAGTATTTTTTAATTCCCTGGTGAGTTTTTCTTTGACCTGTTGGTTGTTTGAGTGTCTTTCTTAGATTTCACATATTTGTGAATTGTCTGAATTTTCTGTTGTCATTGATTTCTGTTTTAATTCCATCGTGGTAGAAGATACTTTGTATGATTTCAAACTTTTAAAAATGTATTGAGACTTGTTTTGTGGTCTAACATATGGTGTACTTTGGAGAATGTTCTATGTGCACTGGAGCAGAATGTGTATTCTGCTGTTGTTGGATATAGTATGCTATGCATGTCTGTTAGGTCTAGTTGGTGTTGGTTTGCAAACTGGCTCCTGTACGTGGAAGACAAGGAAAAGACCAAAGAAAGAGGCAGAGCACTCCAGATTGGTGGCAGGTTTAATAAGCAAGGGAACTTACTTTTCAGTCTTGTCTTGGGTGGCAACAAAATGAGTAGATCTTGGCATCCCCTCACCAGAATCTTACAAGTTTATATGTAGGTCTTAACTGGATTCAGTCATGTATACCATCCAGATGGTCTCCACAATGTCTTACTCTGTCAAGGTTTTGTCCTTCAAAATGGCACCCACTGTGGGAACGGTGGGCAGAGTGTATATTTCAAGGACAGGGGAGGGGGTGACGAGCCTCCAATTGCCCAGGTCCAGTTCCAGGGTTAACTGGTGGTCACATCCTCTCAATGACCTCCTCTAGCATGCCATACCTTGGGACAGGCTCTTACACTCTTACACACCCCCCACTTCCTCAGTGTGCCTTGAGATGTCAACAAAGGATTTCACTTGCATGTAGGCTGTTGGCTTGGTGGCTATCTGGCTATACGGGAGGCAGATACCACAGCAACAATAGAGGCATATGCAAGAGAAAACACAAATCAAGATAATTACCAAAATAAGTACCTTTTTTTTTTCTCCCAAGAGCCCAACCACTGATTTATTTAAGTCCCCTAGACTGGGGGTTGATCACTCAAGGCATTTCACTTGTGTCCTCGTGTGATTTAACAAAGATGATACATTAGCAGCCTCATCAGGTATGGACACACAACATTCTATTTGGATAACAGTACAGGTGCCTCCTTGGGAGACAATAATAAGGTCCAAGGCCATCCTATCTTGGAGGACAAGACAGGATTTCTTACTATAGACATTTCAGTGTTCAGTAAAGAAATGTTTAGTTGGCTATCATTTAAGTCTTGTTGGATGAATTTAGTAAGGGCTTTTACGTGTGTTATAATGTCCTCCAGGCCAATGGAGAAAAAAAGATGGTGGCCAAATGATCGTGCCAGTGGAAAACAGAACTTGCCCACCTGGCCTTGAGGAGTGTGGGGTTGACAGCTTTGGGAACTTAGCCTGGCTGTATATACCATACATGTTGACTGAGGGAGACAGCACTGTCAGGCATGAAGAGATGGACTGGAGACAGGATATGCCAGATCAGGACTACCACCCTCTCTCCCCTTTCAATGGTGCGTGTTCTATTGCAGGCCTAGTACTTTTCAACAGCTCTGGCTTGCATCAGGAGAATAGGATCCCAGTGGAGACTGAGTAGTTCCCCCTCACCTAGGGGGTGAAGTAACTTGTCCATCCCAATGGGACGTCTTATTGCAAGTTCTAGTGATGATACCTTTCTCTGGCATGATGGGACTTGGTGTTCTTAGCAGCATATAGCACATTGATCCATGGTGAGAGCCAAGGCAATGGCTGCCCCCATAGCTTCCATACCTTTACAGTGTTGGGTGTCTGAGCAGGAGTCCCTAGTGTGGCGTATGGGGCAACAAGCCCTACTGGTTGATCACTTAAGTGTATTAAAGCCTGGGACAGTACTTTAGTCCATCTGACCAATGTGTTTTACCTGTTAGTAATTTAACTTGCATCTTTAATGTTCCATTCTTTCTATCAACCCTGCTGCTTGCAGGTGATGGGGGGAATGAAACCTCCATTCAATGGCATATTCTTTTGTCCAGTCTTATGCATCACAACCTTTGAAATGTGACCCCCAATCACTGTCTAGTTGACAAGGGTATTTGTATATGGTATTCAGCTTGCCCAAGTCCGGAGTGACATGAAAGGGTGCCGGCTTTGAGTGGGGTCTGGAGAGGAAATGGCACCATGGACCAATCATCCCAGCTATTGAATGATAGGACCTGGCAGGCCTTAGGATATTGGAGATGTTGGGGATGGGAAAAGATGCAGTGTAGAGTTTATGGAAAACTCTAGTGGGAGACTCATGATATAGGTCCCTGGAATTCTGGAGTAAATCGTTGCTAACTGCAGCAGAGAATTATATGCCCTTTGAGAAGCATCTACTGGAGTCTTACTGACTGGGTCCTGGTTGAGAAGAAAGACTAGATCATGGGCATCAAATGACCATGCATCTGGAATTTCCCATGATGAGGTGGGTCCTGGCTACAAATTCCTTTAGAGAAGGATTGAAGGAATGAATATATATATATATATATATATATATATATATATATATATTATAATATTTATATATATATTTGTAGTGGCATTACATAGTTCTTCTTTAAGAAGACCCAGAATCCTTTAATGAATGGATTCAGTAAGTTTGAGAGGTGGTTTATTTATTTAAATTTTTTTTCTCAACGTTTATTTTTTAAAAAAATTTTTAAATGTTTATTT
The DNA here is from genome assembly GCF_028018385.1 of Neofelis nebulosa. Classification (NCBI taxonomy): domain Eukaryota; kingdom Metazoa; phylum Chordata; class Mammalia; order Carnivora; family Felidae; genus Neofelis; species Neofelis nebulosa. The sequence continues at coordinate 33,462,037 of NC_080798.1, read as the reverse complement.
ATTTTTGAGAGAGGGAGAGAGACAGAATGTGAGCAAGGGAGGGGCAGAGAGATAGAGGGAGACACAGAATCCGAAGCAGGCTCCAGGCTCCGAGCTGTCAGCACAGAGCCCAATGCGGGGCTCGAACTCAACGAACTGTGAGATCATGACCTGAGTGGAAGTCGGATGCTTAACCAACTGAGCCACCCAGGCGCCCCAACGTTTATTTATTTTTGAGAGAGAGAGAGAGAGAGAGGGAGCGAGAGAGTGTGCACAAGCAGGGGAGGGGCAGAAAGAGAAGGAGACACAGAATCCGAAGCAGGCTCCAGGCTCCGAGCTGTCAGCAAAGAGCCTGACACAGGGCTCAAACCCATGAACCCTGAGATCATGACCTGAGCCAGTTAGATGCTTAGCTGAGCCACCCAGAGAAGTGGTTTAGATCTGGAAACATCTGGTAAGGCATTGTGATCTTTCACTGTTATGGCTGGCATGCAACTTCTGCTCACCAGCTCTTGGCTTTTTCTGGTTTTACAACTGAAGCAACATTCAAGTTGGCTGCCTACTTATTTCTAGGAATACCATGGTCTATTAGTCACTGTCATAGATCTCAGTGGGACAAGGCACCCTGGTTGCCACTGCCTTTGCTGTCCATTGAGGTAGCTATTTCCACGTTATCTCTGGTGGTTAAGTAGCACTACCTGGCTTCTGCTATTCCAGATTCACTCACATTGACTGAATCGGAACGAAGCCTATTTTCATGGTAGCATTGCCTACTGTCAACCTTTACTTACCAAGAACTGTCACCATTGGGCTTCTCAAAGGTATAGGTGCCCTCTACATTCCTCACTACCCTAGTGAAGAGAGAAGTGGGAAGGTGGTACATTCCTAGGGAAGTGGTACATTCCTCACTACCCTAGTGAAGAGAGTCCCTGGGCACTCCTAGTAAATATCACCAGGTGGTGAGTTCCCTCATTCTAGGAAATAAATTTATTCTAATAGACCCATATCCCGAACCTTCTGATCACTTTATCAATACTTGGCCATGGCAATTCTAGCATTTCCATCTCATTTTTTTGTAGGCTCTCATCGTGTTCAAGCTTCAAGAAGCCATTCCTGCAGCATATTAGACCAGCTCGAGACATTCTTTCAGGACAATAAATCCTGAGTCCTGAGAATGTGCTCTTGTGTTAAATTCTCTCCTATCCAGTCTTATCTTCTGCTCCACCCTTCAGGTCCACCACCCTCAGGATTCACTCCTACACATGTTTTTCTCAGTTTTTACCAGGACATATTGGCCATGTTATGCAATTAATTCAGTGAGAAAGCCATTTCCTCCCAGAGAAGGGGCTACATTCCCTTGTTCAAGCTCTGCTGAAACCTGGCTTTCATGACTGGCCAGGGGCAATGCATGAAATCGGGTGATCTTGAAGTAGAAAAGCATTTCATGTGAGACACACATCACAAATCAAGTCTGTCCTCCTCTAGTAAGAAGGAGAGGTTGGTTTCTGCTCGTTTGGAGAGTTTAGGAGAATCTGGATGTTCATGGTTCTCAAACACATCCATCCACATGTCTCCACCCCAGGTCTCGGGGTCCTAATCATCTTACCTGGACCCTGGCTTTAGTATAAGAGATCTTCCACAGCTACGCATTGAACCTTCTTTGTAGCTCTCTCACTCTTATGTTGAAATCTTGGGCCTCACAGCATGGCCTAACTGTGGTTCAAGGAGATAAGGTTATCTTTAAAAGCTGCCAGGAAGCCTACCAATTTTCACTCTGTATTGATAGCAGATTGACCAGAGCCTGTCTTTTTTTTTTTTTTTCAGGGTTTCCAAGGCAGTTAATGAAATCCAGCCAACACCACAACCCTTGTAATTAGCATCACCTCTATACCTTAGAGATGCTAGGGTTGAGGCATACATCAGTGGTCCCCTCCAGCTGGACCGCATCCCAACCCATCCCTGAGAGTCTTTATGACATGATGCTATCTGAATGGTGAGGGATCCACTCACATATTCCCACTGACAATCTACTTCTTAGGTCTCCTTCTGGTGCCCACTGACTTAGTTTTGTTCCCTGAGAGCAGAGCTTGGGGCTGGGAGAAGAGAGAGAAAAGACAAGAAAGGATGTATTACTGAGACTGCTGCTGTGAGCAATGAGAACTCAATTTTTCTGGAACCCTCTGCCTCCTGAGCAGCACACAGAATGCCTTCAGAGGCTGGAGTGTGTATCTCCCAGGCCTCGTTCTCCCTTCCTTGAGAGTGTTACTCCTGGGTTATTCTAGTTCCAATCTCACTTCGACAAAGTCAGAGGGGATATTTGTGACAAGGGAGAAGGCCTTGGGGCAGAAAATAGAAAGTCACATGGCCCACCCGTGCTTCAAGTGGTGTGCAGTCAGTGCAAGGTGAGACTGAGCCTGCACAGAACTGTCCACTGCAGCTGTGACTTAAAGCAGAAGTGGCCTGAGGTTATGTGACCGGGAGACAAGTGATATCGGCATCATCATCCTCAGCCTCATCATCATTTGTGGCTAAACAGCCACAGAACGAGGACGGAGCATGGTAAATCATATAATAGAAACATTGACAAAGCACACAGGAGGAAAGAGAAAACGGTTGTAGCACTTGAGAATAAGGGGCTCTGCATGGAGGAGACGGTGTTCCTGTGGGAGCTTGAAAGACAAATAGGATTTTGCCAGGTGAAGAAGTCAAGGCAAAACATTCCAGGAGAGGAAAATGTAATTAACAAAGGATGGTTGCCAATGGGGTGCAGTGATGGGACCCACAGTGATGGGAATAAACGATGGTAGTATGATGATGAGGTTGTAGGGATGGGGTGAGGTGATGGAAGCACAGTTATGGGGGTGCAGCAGTGGGGTGCAGCGAGGCATCCATCTGGAATGGCAGGATGAAGCCAGATGGGAAAGGATTTGAACATCCTGTTGAAGCATTTGCATTGAGCAGCAATGTGAAGTGGGATTGAAGAAAGGCTGTGGGAAGGAAGCCCCAGGGTACCCAGCTCTGGGCCCATGGTGGGTGACAGGGGGATTGCTCCCTGTGACCCGAGTCCATCCCAGAGCACCCTCCCTTTGTTTTGTCCACCTGCAGTCCAGTCTGCACCCGAGGCCATTGGTAGCAGGGTCGATTAGCATATGTTTTAAGCCAAAGCCGAGCCTCACACTGAGGGTTTCTCCCACAGGGTTTCAGCAGAGCAGTCTGGGAGGACAGAGAGAGCCCATCAAAGGTCTGTGTCTCAGGGGCCATCCAGGCCACTGGTCTGTACTACTTATGGGAACATCAAGGTCCAAGGAGGTGACGTCAGGGGGTTACTCAGCTTCCTAGAAGATTAAATGATTTTTAACAGCCCAAGAGCTGCAGGAGTCAGTCATGCTCCCTGACCTTCATTCCTCCTTCTTTCTCTTCTCTAAATGGCTAAGCCTGCAGTTTGGAAGCAGGAAGTCTGGGCTCAAGTCCCAGCTGTGCTGGCTTCTCAGCCTTGTGATATTTCGCAATTCCTTCTACCTTGCAGAGCCTCAGTTTTCTCATCTGCAAAGTGGGAATAATGGCATTAAATAAGGTAAGGGTTGCAAAACGTTTAGCCCAGGTTCTGATAGCCTGGAAAGCATTCCGTAAATGAAAACTAGTATCATTATTACAGGCCGTATTAGTTTCCCAGAATGCAGGCCCTGTCCATTAGCTGGCGCCTGAGATGATCAGAGGTGGCACCTTGACAGAAGAGCAAATATAAGATACGCAGTTAGGAAGTCATGCCCTCCACAGTTCTCTTTCAGCGGTGGGTTTGTAGAAAAGATAGCATCAGTTTGCCCACAGTGTGTTTCTTTTTTTAATCTTTTTTTCAGTTTATGTATTTATTTTGAGAGACAGAACACGAGCCGGGGAGGGAACAGAGAGAGGGAGAGAGAATCCCAAGCAGGCTCCACACTGACAGATGGAGCCCGATGCGGGGCTTGATCTCACTAACCATGAGATCATGATCTGAGCCTAAGTCAAGAGTCGGACCCTCAACTAACTCAATCAACTGAGCCACCCAGGCACCCCGCAACCTATTTCTTATATATATCTATAGCACTTACTAGTTTTTCTTTCTAACAAAGAGAGAACACCTCATCCCTCGTGGTTAATGGTACATATTTACATTGAGCTCCCTCTGGTAAATTCAGTCCTATTCAATAATTTAAACAATCTCTTTAAGTAACATAAGCTTTTTCAAATAAATGCATGACCTCAGATTTGCTTCCCATCCTCCCCGCTCCTCTCCAAGATGGCATCTGGATGCATGAATTGGGGGAAGCTTATGTGACCACACAAATAGAAGCGTGGAGGGAGCCTGGCCCTACTTGCAATAGTCCTAGCATTATTGGGCTGTCCACAGCAACTTCCCTGTGCACCAAATTCCTGGGAAGATGATTAATTCTAACATGGCGAGCTTGTGGTGTATCCTGTTGTCTTGGTCAAAGCCCATGGATCCTCAATGACTCAGTGCCCCACCTCAGCTCTGACCAGCACTCAGCACTGTGCTCCACCTAGGTCAGGGTGTGGTTCACTTTGTCCTCAAGCCCAGGAAGCACCTCTGTGGGTCCCCTGATCTCCTTCCTATCCAGCTCCCAACCATATTCCAAGTACCTCTGAGTTCCCTTCAAGGCCATGTTTGGGGCCCTTCCAAGGACTAACTGATCCAGGATAAGCAGGAGCATCACCTGAGGTCTCTCTTCGCCCAACCTCTTCTACTCGGTTTTGGCTGCCACAGTCTGGCTTAAGGATTTGGGGCACCTCTGTGGCAGTCTTCTCCTGGAGAAACAAGTCTGCCTTCAACTTCCCTGTCTAGCACATCTCCCACTTTTGGACTTAAGTCTAAGAGGGGCTCAGGGCGCCTGGTATCGCTCCCTGTTTTCCCTACCATTGTCCCGTTCTCTTTCCCAAGATCCATGGTGCAGGAGGGGCAGATTCTCCACTCTGTCTTTTTGGGGTCCTCTACACGATACCCTACAGCTTTACTATAATGGTTACCAGAGGTGGGGTATGATTTTGTGGTATAGAAATGCAAAATATACTGATTTACTCCTTTCAAAACACTATTTCCATTGCATTAGCTATATACAAATTTCTTGATAATAAATCATTTTTTAAGTCAATTTAAAGAAAACTTCTGAGTGAATCGATAGTCACGTTAGTAGTGGGAATGGTACCAACTGTGAAGTTACAAGGCCAATGGCTAAGTTGAGGGAAACACCAGGACCCACGGAAGAAGCTGTGATGGATACATAAATGGAAAAGACCTTTTGTCTAGAAGGAAGGCAATCCTATTCGCAGGTAATTAGGAAGCAAGAGGGACCAGAAAAGCAAAGTTCTAAGGAGTTCAGGAGAATCTAGGAAAGGTTCTTGAAAGAGGTGGGTGTTGAATTGAGTTTTAAAGGGTAAGAAGCTAGAGAAGAAAGGCATCAGCATGTGTGTGTGTGTGTGTGTGTGTGTGTGTGTGTGTGTGTGTCTTAATAAGCTAGGGTTAGATTCCAGTCTAGCAGATACCACTGACGACCTACTCTATGGCCCGGACCCAAGCTAAGGGCTTTGATGCCTAAAACACTGTAAGTACCTGAACCTAGCAGCAACCAGCATGTCTATACATAGGATTTTGGTATGCTTAATGTTGAGCCTAAACCAGTAAACTCTGCAGGCACATCAGAAACATTTTAGAAATTCCCACCCCATCCCCCATTCATCTCCCAGGATTTGTGATCACTTCAAAGGTGGGCAGTTTGAATATCCAGACGTCTGGTATAGGCAGTCTCTTTCTTCCTTACTCCTCAACAGCATATGTAGGGCCTGTTCACTGGATTTCAGGGGCAATTTGAGGGATTTTCAAGCTTTATTTGAACCATAAGTGATTTTTGCTGAATTAAGAATCAAACTTTCAGAAAGGACTGCGCTCAAGTCCTGTTTTTGTAATTCCTGGTGCTGTCATAGGCATATCAGAAATGGAGCTGGAATTGAGGTGAAAGATATTATTTGCTGGAAGGCTTCTATTCTGCAGAGGTTTACAGAGCACCCGCCTTTATCCAAATGCATCAGGCAGCCCCTTGCTCTGAGCTCGAGGAGGCCTTTCCTTGCCTATTATGCAGAGTTCTGTAGCCAGCAGGCTCCTAATATGTGCTTGTGACAATCCTGCGTTTCTCAGGAGGTGACCACTCTGGGAAACCTGTGCATTAGGTTGATGCTTCCCAAACCCACTATGGATATTATCCTGCCCCCATATCTCCAGGGGGAGTGGAGCAGAAGGACACAATATCAAACAAGTACGCCAGATAATTGATTCTACCCATCCAGCCCCAAGCATTTGGAAAACCCCATCCCAGGCCCTTTACCCTGAGGGCAGCGTGGACCCTGTTGGGAGCAGGATGGTGATGCCCCTGGGTCCTGAGCCGGATCTTCTATGACCCACCAGCAGCGCAGCGAGAACCCAGAATGCTAAGGACATGCTCCAACAGAACCACGCATGGTAACTTCACCTCTTTGGGCTTGTCTCCTCATATTTACACAGGGTGCTGGGTCTAGATCAGAATTGCAGCCAGTAGAAATACTGCATTGTGTTCATATCATGACTTTTAAAAAGTGAGGCTGCATATAAAAATTGAGAGAGATCGTAGACTTCTGGTTTGGTGTACCTACATTGTCATAAGCCAAATGTTTACTGGAGTTGAGAAGCCATTGCCCCTTTAAGACAGGGCATGTGCTATCCAGTTTTCCGCAGTCCCCACTGCTTCCAGTTGATCTCTCTTGGCCAGCTTCATTCACTGCTTGTTTGCTGCCTTCCTGACCTTCGCAGGCATCAGAGCTGAGGTCTTTGACTTACCTGATCCCAAACGTCTTTTCTATTTGTATCATCCCATGAGCCCAGAACCTACCACATTATTCTTCACCAGCTCACTAGTTAATCATCAGCTTCTCCTTATATAAATCGGAACAAGAAAGTCTTGCTTGGCCAATTCCTCTGCAGATCTTGGTCTGATGCCTTTCTCCACCAACCCTGCATCCCGTGTCTGCCTCCTCAACATTTGTTGAGCCCTTTCTTTCTTTGACTGAAGCTCTCTGAGGCCAGCGGAGGCCGCGGATGTGCGAGGAGTTCAGGCGGTCCAGCCGGATGAGTGGGATGTGGGTGCACCCAGGCCAGACCCTGATCTGGGCTCTTTGGGTCCTTGCAGCTGTCATTAAGGGTGAGACACCCAGTGGGAGAGGAGGGCCCTCAGAAGATAGGGTTGGGGGATTTCCTTATCTTGGATGTTTTTTTCTACTAGTGCAAACAAACTTATTTCTCAGAGGTCTCATGGTGCATGGAAAGCCATGTAGTAACCTCAGGGCACCTGACCAATGTCCTGGTGTCACTGAAAGCCCCCCAACAGAGTGTCCTTTGTGGGTGTGGGTACTGCACAGAAGATCCAAGTCCTATCCTTGGGTGCTCATACCTTGTCGAGGCTTGCAGAGCCCTCTGTCCTGGGTGCTGGGGAGGGGCAAAGGATAGAGCCCATGCTTTGTGGTACTGGCTGCCCGGATAGGACTTTCACTGTCACAGTGACGTTAGAGCAGGTAGCACCAAGACACCTGAGTCCTGCCAAGCAAGTAGCTGGGCAGTGAACTTCTCAATGCTCTATATTCTATGTGGAAACCAAGAAGCTTGCACTCTCGGTTTCCCAAAATGTCCTCCTCATATCCCGGAGGTGGATGAGCTGATGTCAGGTGGCATCTGTATGAGAACTTTTTATTTTCATTGACATCTACTTATTTTCACGCGTATTCAAAAGCGTAGACTTAACTTATCAGAAGCACAGTTCCGTAGACGTTAATGCTTAGGAATCCTCTAGGTAAGATTTTTTAAGTTTATCAAAATTTAATTTTAAGAAAAATTGAAAAGCTAGTAGTCAGACAGGGGATGCACAGACATGCCAGCAAATGTGATGGTGAGTATGAAAATGACCAGCATGTGGGGACTCTGGGTTAGATGACTTTGTGGGATCCTAGGGTCTGCAGCCCTGGCATGTATCAGTTCCAGAGTAAGAGAAATCTGTGCTGCAGAAGGGAGAGGCTACTTGTGCCCTAAGGTGACCAGAAACTTTTGTGGGTCGGTGCTATACTCCTAGTAGAAACTAAGTCAGTGTTGTTATGCAGGCGGCAATCTTGAAGGAAGCAGTGGGCCTGGGTTCATTGACGGGGAGTCTAGATACTTCCTGTTGCACCGTGTCTGGGCCAAAAAAGAGTGTCCCCACTGAGGGGAGCTCCTAGTTGAGCTTATTCTGGTTCTCTACCCGGCCAGCATCTGATTCCTCCCTGTGTGTCCCCTCAGGGCCAGCTGCTGATGCACCAGTGAGGAGCACCAGGCTGGGATGGGTCCGGGGGAAGCAAACCACTGTACTGGGAAGCACCGTGCCTGTGAACATGTTCCTCGGGATCCCCTATGCTGCACCTCCTCTAGGGCCCCTGCGATTTAAGCAACCAAAGCCTGCTCTGCCCTGGAATGACTTCCGAAATGCCACATCCTACCCTAAATTGTAAGAGCAGGCTTCGTCCCATGGGTGGAATGTGAACTGGGAGTGGGGACACAGCACTGAGTGGGAATAAAGGTCATGCAGCCTCCTGGGAAAGGTGGGGAACAAGAAGGAGGAGGAGGGGACGGAGGAGGATGAGGAGGACGAGGAGGAGGGTGGGTACGGGAGTAGACAAGACCTTCGGTAATCTCATGGCTCCCCAGCTGGCTGACCAGCAGAATCAGTGGTGGTGGTGTTCAGAGCATGCAGATTTCTTGGGCTCCCTTCTTGAACTTCCTAAATTGGAATCTCCGGAGCTGGGCCCAAAAAACTAGAGTCACTGAAAGGTCTCTAGGGATTTGTGGACCAATCAGGTTTGGGAACCACTACGACGGACTTACTGAGTCTTTGTCCGGGTGATTCCATGTCACCTCTCACCCAGGCTGAGGGCTTTAGGGTAAAGAACCACCTTGCAAGAGATTTCAGCTCTAGCACTCTGTGCCCAGTGCAGGGAAATCCATAGACACCTATGGAATACGTGAGTGTGTTCTGGGCCGGGAGCTCCCAGTCACTGCAAATTTTCAAGCTGAGTGAGGTGGGTGAATCCTGAGAACTTGAGCATAGGTTGAGATGGAAGACTTGAAAATCCTCAAGAATCTTCTGACACTCAGATTTTGTGAAGTCCTCACATTGGGCCACGCCGGTTCCTTGCCTTGGCGGTCCCAGGCAGAAGGAGTACCCTGGTTTTAGGAAGTGCCCTAAGCCACAAAGGAGACCCCATGTGGCCCAGCGACTGAGGACACTAAGCTGAAACTCATCTGTTCATTCATTCAGTTATTCATTCAACTAATATCCATTAAGAGCCAGCTCAGTAACTTCCTCTCCATTAAGCTCTGGCAGATACCACAGTGGGCTGGTCACAGCTTCCCTGAAGGAACTTGGGGGCTGGTGGGAGTGGCAGGGGTGGAAATAACAGCAATAATTAAAATATAGAGTGACAAGGGCAACCTTAGGGGATCAGAAAATGGTGCTGAGAAGGAACCACCTAGCCTCACCTTGTGGGGAGGTCAGGGATGGCTGTGTTGAAAGGAGCGAGGGCTTGATTTCTGATAGACAACATACAAAAGGGCAAAAAGGGATAAGCACTTGTCTGGGGGTAAATTTGCAGCGATGGTTTCCCACCGCCTAATCTGTACACTATTTTATTAAAAAAACAATTAACATTCATGGAGCAGTGAAGTATAGTAGAAATCACATATGTAGACTCCTTCAATCTTATTGCATAGCAAGCAGGCTCAGTGCTAGGGGCTATGAAGTACTGAGGTGACCAAAACAGAGTCCTAGGCTTTAAGCTGCTCCCATTTGAGTGGGAAAGCTGGTAACACCCATGTACAAGCCCAGGAGAACTTCTAGGAAAGAACACAGCATGTACAGCGGTCTCTAAAGAAGAGCTGTGGTCTAACTGGAGAAATCTCAGAAGGCTTCTTGAAGGAGGTGGCACTTGCACTGAATCTGAAAGAAAGGAAAGAACACGAGCAAACAAACATGAGGAGAGAACAGTCTGGGCATAGGGACCAGCTTGAGCAAAGGTTTGAATGCAGGAATCTCCTTGTACATATACCTCTATTGGTCCCTGGTAGACAAGCCTAGAGGTGTCCTTTTGTTCCTCTGGGTGCAGAAAAGGGAACTACTAGAGTAATACCCTTGATTTGCAGCCCAGGGTCTTGCCCTTTAGTTTGGGGAATTGTTGAGTCATCTTGAATCTCTATGTGTGTGTCTGGGGTTATGGTAGCGGGTGTGGGCATGGGTGGGTACTGGAGGTTAATGGCACAATTATTCTGCACAACATACTCTCCTACCCCCGAGCCAGATCAAAGAGAATCATAGTTTGTTTCTTTGTCTGTGCCACCACGGCGGGGGCCAGGGAGATGATTAGACTCTGTACCAATAGCTCCCATATGCCTCTTCTGCTCAGACATAGGACACCAGGCCTCCCTGCCGTCACGGGACCTGGCCCCTCCCAGGCAAGTGTGCTGACAGCAACTCTGAGGATTTTTCCTTTTTTTCCTCCAAGATGCTCCCAGGACTTAGAGTGGCTGGTCTCCTATCAACACATTCTCAAAGTGCATTACCCCAAATTGGAAGCGTCCGAAGACTGCCTGTACCTTAACATCTATGCGCCAGCCCATGCGGACAATGGCTCCAACCTCCCTGTAAGGCTGCCTGCCATGCAGGGGGCTCCAGCTAGCAGGTTCTCGGCCAGGGACCCAGGAGGAGTGGCTGGGTGTCTAGAATCCAACCTACCCCCTGTTGGGTAAAAGAGAAATGTAATCACTTGCACATCAATAATTTTCTTAAAAAGTCATTTAATGACAGATTCCCTCTAACTTCCTTTCTGATTGCTTCTTTATTGGCAGGAACTTGACCTTCAATTTTTATTTTGTTTTGATTTTCCCCTCTGTTGAGTATTTAATGGTCTGTAAACATTTAGAAAGACTGCTTACAAGGACTCTGTTTGGGAAATCCTTTAAAGAGGATATACACCTTCCAATTTTTCTGTTTGCAACGAGGACAGGTAATAATACTAAGTATTTCATTTAGGAATGTAAAATATCTCTGTATAAGTGAGTAGGAAAGCCATCATCTCTCCCCCATGCCACTGCAATGAGAGACTCACTCTATTGGATCATAACAACAACATATATTGAGCAATTGACTGTGTGCCAGGCACAGTACATTATCTCATTTAACCCCCACAGTAATCATGGGTAAAGATTACTGGACCCATAGTACAGATTAAGAAGATGAGGCACAGGGATGGCATAAATGCCTTGTACACACAGTGAGTAGAAATTCCCGTGTCAAAGCCAGTGCTTTGTCTGGTTCTCCCTTATCCCCCATGGCTGGCCCAAGACTTGTAGTCCCTAATATGACCTTAAAAAAGAGAATGAAAAAGATATATTTGTAAGTATATGAATCATGATAGTACCATGTGAATGTTTTATGTTGCCCAGTCCCAATTTTTCTAATTGATATAGTAAAGTTTTCACACTTCTCTTCCCTTTTTTTTTCTCTCCTCGCTTCGCTTCTCTCTGTAGGTAGTGGAAAGAGTAAAGTTAAAACAGTTTAAGCGGATTTTGCTCTCCACAGGGCTTACAATGATTTCTGTCTTCGTGTGGGTCACAAGTTCAGTGATATTTGGTTAATACTTTCTGAGCACTTGAAATTGTTCTAAGAACTTAAATGCAGAATCTTGTTGAAATCTCATGATAGCCCATAAGATGAGATACTTTCATTCTTCACGTCTTATAGATGAGAAAAATGAGCCTCAGAGAGGTTAAGTAATCTGCCCAGCATCACACAGTTTGTCAGTGGCAGAGCTGGGAATCAAACTCAGGCCTCCATGCTCACCCCTTGGCCTTCTTCAAAAGACATAATCTCTCATGCTTTTAGAAAGGAAAGTGAGACACCTATATTTCCCTAAAGAAGGAAGGTCCCAAATGTATGGGGAGGGGGTGTGAATGCCTGGCAGGCCAACTGGAGGGTTCCTCTCCCTTCTACAGGTCATGGTGTGGTTCCCCGGGGGTGCCTTCAAGATTGGCTCAGCCTCCTTCTTCGATGGGTCCGCCCTGGCTGCCTATGAGGACGTGCTGATCGTGACTACCCAGTACCGGCTAGGAATATTTGGTTTTTTCAAGTAAGTGTCCCTGAGAGCTTGACACCCCAGGTCCCCGAGGCACAGCTGTATGGCAGCCACAGGGGATTCAGTGCCCAGCTGCGTAAGGAAGAATGAGCCTTCAGTGACACTGAATAACTGTGACCCGAATTAGTGAGGTAATCTTTGCAGCTATAACAGATAAACTCCCAAGTCTTGGTGGCTTAAAACAATAAAAATCTCTTTCTCACTCAAGTAAGGTCCAACTGAGTGATCCTGACTGACAGACATCTTTTCACATGGTCAGTCAAGGACCTGGCTCCTTCCCGTCTTGTGACTCTGCCCTCCTTTTGGGGCCTAGACCCTCTGCGTCTGGCCAGCAGATGGACGAACAGCAGGGAAGATCCTGCAAAGGAGTGGCCACCCACCCACAGCCTCCACCTTGAACTCCTTGAGCGGCAGGAAGCAGATTGCAGCCCACTGAGTATTCTCACCCTACTTCTGGCCCCAGCACAGGGGATGAGCATGCCCGCGGGAACTGGGCCTTCCTGGACCAGGTGGCCGCCCTAACCTGGGTCCAGGACAACATCAAGTTCTTCGGTGGTGACCCACGCTCCGTGACCATCTTCGGACACTCAGCGGGAGCCATCAGTGTTTCCAGCCTCGTGAGTTCTTCTCTTTGGGATCTGAACAGACCTTGGTGGGGAAGGTTACAAAAATGAGGACCATGAATCACTTATAGCTGACTGGTGCTTTCCTGTGAAACAAACACTTTTATACACATTGTCTCCCTCAAGCCTTACAGAGAGAGTTAGGGGCTCTCTGTCATTTTGTGGACAAGAGCTGTCATCAGGAAGAGTTTAAATGAATTACCCAAGATCACATCCTGAGTAATAGTTTGAAGAAAAATCCCTTATATTTATAGGGTGGAAGCCCTGGTGTCCAATTACCGGGACTGGTAATTACTTGTTTAATAGGAAAGTTCAGCTAAAACTTTTTAAAAAAAGGATGCATATAACATTTTATTTTTTTTTTTAACTTTTTTAACGTTTTTTATTTATTTTTGAGACAGAGAGAGACAGAGCATGAACGGGGGAGGGGCAGACAGAGAGGGAGACACAGAATCAGAAGCAGGCTCCAGGCTCTGAGCCATCAGCCCAGAGCCCGATGCGGGGCTCGAACTCACGGACCGCGAGATCGTGACCTGAGCTGAAGTCGGACGCTTAACCGACTGAGCCACCCAGGCGTCCCTATAACATTTTATTTTATTTATTTTTTATTTTTTTTTAACGTTTATTTATTTTTGAGACAGAGAGAGACAGAGCATGAACAGGGGAGGGGCAGAGAGAGAGGGAGACACAGAATCCGAAACAGGCTCCAGGCTCTGAGCGGTCAGCACAGAGCCCGACGCGGGGCTCGAACTCACGGACCATGAGATCGTGACCTGAGCCGAAGTCGGACGCTTAACCGACCAAGCCACCCAGGTGCCCCATTTTATTTTAACTTCAAAGAGAAAGTGTGCATTTCTCTATCAGTGGTTTGGTATATAGTGTGGTATCTTTTCAAGGTTGGTCTGCTGGCTAGAGGTCCAGCGTGGTTCTCTGGCATAAACCACCCATTGGAATCATGGTCCTCTAATTACGGTTTCAGCTTCTTTACAGTGAGCATGAATTTTAAAAGATGCGTGCTTTGTAGTCTGTGAATGAGGTGCATTTATGGAATTTTCCGCTCCCCGCCGCCGCACCCAACGTATTTTACTCTTATCTTTTTCACACCTAATTTGCCGGCAGTATTTTTCAGCTACTTGTCTTTATCACAGGTTTCTTTCCCCCAAACATAGTTTTGTTTCTTTTCTTACACACATACTTCACTGGTTCCCGCGGTATTTCACTGATTATGTAATTACAGTAGCAAGTGTAACTGACCAAACAAGTGAGGAAGCAAACACACCTGCCTCTTGGCCAGAAACTTGTGGGAATAGAAACCTGTGGTGGTGCTAGAAAATAGCCCACTGGCTCTGAGTGCTTGGCATCTCCAGGGTCACATGTTCATCACAAAAGTCTGTTACATAGAAGTGGTTTAAGAGAGCTTCCACGGTGTAGCACTTGACAATATACAAAATATTTTTGTATCTTCAAAATAATTCAGTAAGGTGAATTATAATAACTCAACTTTACACATATGATGACAACCCCCGTTTCGTGGGTGCATGCTGTCCGACCAGGCATTGTGCAAAGCCTTCTATATTTGTTACTTCTGCTCTATGCCACAATTCTGTGATATGTGCTCCATTTTTCCTTCCAGTTTTGCAAGAAGTAAATTGATGCTCAGAAATGTGAAACAATTCGCCTGAGGTTCCCCCAGCTAGGAAATGAACGAGCTAGCAAGCAATCACACACCAGGATGTTTGACCTCAAAGTTCCTGAGGCACCTGGGGCTCAGACAGGTTAAATAATTTGTCCATACATCCATGGCTAGTCCTTGAGTCCCCAAACCAGGGCTTTTTTTTTTTTTCTGTAAGCACAAAGCTTTTAAGGAGGCTTCCTGGGAAGGTTTCTTCAAGGAAAGGTGGGTGGTGTATGTGCTGGATGGAGAGTCCCCTGCATAACTTTTCCTGGTCTCTTGTGTTCTGTCTCCAGATTCTGTCCCCCATGGCCAATGGCTTATTCCACAAAGCCATCATGGAGAGTGGGGTGGCCATCCTGCCTTTAGTGATGAGATCCCCTGGTGATGAGAGGAAGAAGGATGTAGGTATCTCGTTAACACCTCTCCTCTACTTGGTCAGGGGAGAATGTGGTCAGGTGTCGATAGACCATGTGCTTGGCAGTCCTACTGACCATGGTCAAAAGAGTCTGATGCTGGCCAAGGTGAACCTTATTGCTCTATGGGAGGCCTGGTTTGACAGAAAATAGGTCCCCAGTGAAATACTGTTGGTGTGCGTGAATGTGTGTGTGTGTGTGTGTGTGTGTGTGTGTACATGAGTGTCTATGTAATTGTTCTGACATCTTATTCATTATTCTTCGCTTAGGATATATAACTCAGTCCCCTGTGTTATATACGGCTCATCTCCTATATCGACTCCACTCTGTCTAGAGTACTCTGTTAAGAAAGATTCTTAGGCTGTTTCCAATTCAGTGGGAAATAACACTGTGACTGATTCTTGTTGCCTGGCATGAGATTGTGAGGGGGCGGTGAGGCATATGCCCCAGACTTTTGTCATCTGTCATCTTGGTTAGTGCTCTAGCGGACAGTGAGGACCTGGAGACCAAGGTCTCTTGCATCTTTCATGTCCCGGCATGATTCCTGGTGCATACTAGGTGACTATTGCTGTTTGCTGAATGAATGAGTTAACAAATGAGCTGATTCGGTCAATGAAGATTAAGCACGGGGCTGTGGAGCCACCTCCTGGGGACTATGCATTTTCGTGGTGCATTTGCTTGAACACCTGATAGAACATGACAGTGCACACCACAAGCAGAGACATGGAGTCATAATATTGTAAAAATACTCTCAATGCATCGGGAATATTGGTTTGGGGAACATGACGTATCAACTTTCAGTTTGTGCCTCTGTTTGTTCATTTAGCACATGTACGCTGAGTGTCCATAGTCCTCCCAGCTCTATGCTAGGACCTGTGGGTTTATAAATGGGAAGGGCTACACTGACTTCAGAAGACCATAATCATTTTACGACAAAGGTTTTTAACCTGAAATCCATGGGTAGTTGGGAGATGGTCCTTGAGCTCCTACAGTTGTACGTTGTGTGTAGATTCTATATGTTTGTGCATTTTCCCAGGGAGAGGGTTTGTAGCTTTCGTTGGATTCTCAGAGCATTCATGACTCCCAGACACTTGGGGGGCCACCACTTTCAAGGGATGAGCTCCCACGGAAAGTTCGACGACTGTGCAAGGCAGCGTTTGTGAAAAGGCTAGGTAGAGAAGGTGGGAATCCTTGAGGTAACAGGAAATCAGAGGAGGAAGGGGTTCATGGGAGCTGCAGTGGTCTGAAAGGACATCTCGGAGGAGCCAGGGATGAGTGGAATTGATGTGAGACAGGAAAAGCTGTTCAGGGTATTCTAGGCTGTGGTGGGGGTGAGGCTTAACAGAGCTGACAAGCTGGCACTGAGCCAGAGTCATGCCTCAACTGACAGTTAAGTCATGCTTGCAAAGCTGCTCCTCACGCTTGGGGCTCCTGGCTCCACTCAGCATCCCAGAGTTGGGCGTCTGGACTCAGTGAGGCCTACTGCCAGTGGAGCCAACGTCATCGGACTGGTCTCCCCATGGCCAGGAATCTTGACCCTGTTCCACAGCCACAGGCTGACACATCACCTCCCCCTACTCCAGCGGTTGCTAAAGATGACAAGGAGAGTCAGGCAAGAGAACAAAGAGGTACAGTGCCCGCCTGTCCTCAGGGGGTGGGGAGGGGCAGCAGGCTTCATGTATGAAGGATCTAGGACTCTTCACTTTTCATTTTCTTGGCGACTTTCCATGCTGTGCTCTGACCTGGTCCTTCTCTGGCAACAGTTGCTGGTGCTGGCGCATATCTGTGGTTGCCATGCGTCTGACTCGGCTGCCCTGCTGCAGTGCCTGAGGGCAAAACCCCCCGAGGAGTTGTTGGACATCAGCAAGGTGAAGAGGGGCGGGAGGGTTTGGGGGCAGGGTGGTGCTTGGAATGGAAGGGCAGACAAACCCCACCACTCTCTTACTTACTTTGATATGGGATTTGGAAAGATGGAGGTTGGGATTCATAGTAATGGCTGTAGAATGTACAGAACCATGATAGGTCATTCAAAGAACTTGATGGGCCAGGGATGCTGCCTAGCCAGGAGAAGATCCAGGAAAACACAAATGTTGTCTTTAAGTCACTGGGAAGAGGGACTTCCCCTGTTCCACATGCTGCCAGAAGCTAAAATCAGTGTCAAGAGTGTGAGTTCTGTTAGGAAGCCATTTTGGCTTGGTGTAACCAGGAAATTTCTAAAAACTCTGAAAAAGGGCCAGCACCTTTAGAAGATAGTGAGGCACCCCCCTCTGTAGGTATGTAAGCAGAGTCTAGATGACCACTGACAAATTTCAGTCACTGGACTGAATCAGCTCTTTGTGCCCCTTCCACTAGTGAGAGCTTCTGATGGTCCTTGGAAGAGCAAGGTCATTATCTGTCAGATTCCAACAATTGTGAAATACTTTGTTGGCATGGATGAAGGGTCCGCTGTGAGTTGTGCTGGAGTCTGGGAGCTGGATAACAAGTCCTTGACCCGATGGAGTGTGAAAGGTCTTCTGTGTGCTCCCCGCCATCCCCACTCCCAAACAGAGACCCCCAAAAAACGTGGATAAAGCCAGGTGTTTCCTCCTGAGACCCAAGACTCAGCCAGATCAAAGGCACAGTGCTGAGGAGGACATCTCAGGAAGATGCGCATACTAATCCCCACTACTGTGGCCACTCCCCTGTCCCCTGCTCACCACTCTGCCTGCTGCATTTGGTCAGAGGTTCTCAAAGAATTTGAGCCCCTTTGCCTAAGCAAGTGCAGGGCCGGCCAAGCAGAACTGATACATCAGGATGGGCCAACTGTGGCTTTTTCCTTTCTTAATGTAGTTTGACCACTGCTCGGCGGGTTGGGTCTCCTTGGCTGGGGGCTTGGGGACAGCAGATTTTGTGAACAGAAGCAGATGCTGATTTTTCTCTTCTTCCTTATTCCAGAAAATCACGTTTTCCATTCCAGTGGTTGATGAGTTTTTCTTTCCTGATGAGCCTCTAGCCCTATTGACTCAAAAAGCATTTAATTCAGTTCCTTCTATCATCGGAGTCAATAACCACGAGTGTGCCTTCCTGCTGCCCACGGTAAGGATCCCAGCTGTCCTTCCTGTCGCTTCCTCAGCGGTGTGGCAGCTGTATGTGCTTCCACAGCTCAGCACTGCCAGCAAGGACGCCAAGTGTCATGCGGGAGCCCGGAAGCCAAGGACACGGTGATGCCCCTTCCCCTCTCTGAAGGAGGGTAGCTGAGGATTGAGGGCAGCCGGAGTCAGCATCTGCCCTGCTCCTCATACAAGGTTCATGGAGAAAGAAACAACTCTATGAAAAAAGTAAGAGAGGATGGATCCATTCGAGCTTTGTTCAAAACATCACAAATGATTGTTTCAAATGAGCACAGTTACTACTTCAAAGATGAATTTCATGCAGCTTTGGAAAATGTTCAGGCCTTTACATTTTCGTGTGCGGTTATGAAATTTTGACTTCCAAGAATGCTCTCTGGGTTTGTACAAGTTGCGAAATCACTGAATTGTCTTATTCATTCAACAAGTACGAAGGGAACATTTACTTTACGCTCTACACCCTGGTAAAAAGCAAGCATTCAACAGTGAACAAGTCATGCAGTCCCAGCTTTCTGCAGGCTCACATCCTACTGGGGAGGCCCAGATGAAATGGACAGTTGAAAAGATGGTTTCCGGAAGTGTAAGGACATAAACTGGTGGGAGAAGGTCTTTAGGGAGGAGGAGGGGTGGTCAAGAAAGGCTTCTCCAAGGAGAGATTATTTGTGCTCAGGCTGGGTCCTGAGAAGGAGCCATGGTTTCTTGACCCTGCCATTTAAAGAAGACCCTGTTGATTTGAAAGAAACTTTTCATCTGTCCTCAGAAGGGTAAGAATGCTCAAGCCCATAACATCATCACGGCGCAGTCACGGAGACCAACCTCCTCCTTTTAAGCTGAGGGAAATGTGGTTATGAAATCCAGAGGCTTGTCAAGGTTCAAAGCTAGTTGGTGGCTGGTTAGAACCAGAACCCTGAGTTCATCGGGCTATTAAAGGCCTGTTCTACCATTATTAATGTGACTTACAGAGCAATGTTTTGGAGTAAGTGGGAGTGAGGATCTTTCTGCTCGTGTTGCAAATGAGGCATCTGAGTCACAGACTGTGGCTTCAGCAAGGCCTTTCGATGCTACCAGGTTTGTGCTAGAAAGAAAAAGGCAGGTGCTACCGATGACACCACCACCATAACCACTGCAGCCAGTCCCGAGCTCTTCCACGTGCCCAGTGTGTACCATCTGTCCAACAACTTGCAAATGGGCATTGTTATTCCTGTTTTTCAGTTAAAGAAACTTAGTCTCAGAAAGGCTAAAATTCCTTCCCCAAAGTCTCCCAGCTGGGGGAGGAGACAGTGTTGTGTAATTTCTTCATGCATTTAGGCTCTGCCATTAAATGTTGGGTTCTCTGGTAACCTGCTGTGTGACCTTAAGTGAACTGCCCAACCTCTCTGAACCTTCGTTCCTTAATCCGTGGTATAGGATGATCTTAACTACCTGCTTCACAAGCACACGTCAGTAAATGTTAGCTATTGGAATTATTCAAGTGGCAGGATGGGAATTGGTGCCTGGGTCTGCATAGCTCAAAAGCCTGCATCAGTGTGGATAGTTCATGTGACCTCACAGCGACATCCACTGCTGACCATTGGAGACCATAGGAAATCCTCCAAAATTCCCTCCAAATCCTTCAGCTGCCGAACATATAGAGAGGTTCTTAGTGGTTGAAATACACGTGTAGATAAATTGAATGATTCAGGAGTTTCCCTCAGATTCCAGGAGACAGAGATGTTTAAATATTTACCCTCGTGATTTATTATCTCAAGACTTTCAGCAGAAAATGTCAAAGCGAAATTCATTGGACAAGTGGAGAGTATTTCTACCCTCTCATGTTTTTAAGCTGTAATACTGGCCCGGGAGGGGTCTTTTAACAAGTAATTACTCCTAGCCCTTACTATGTACCAAGCATAGCCTATGTTCTTTTTAAAAAATATTTATTTATTTATTTACCTATTTATTTATTTATTTATTTATTTATTTATTTTATTTATTTAGAGCATACGTGCATGACCAGGGGAGGGGCAGAGAGAGAGGGAGAGAGAGACTGGGCCCAAGCAGCCTCAGCACTGTTAGTTAGCAAAGAGCACGACGTGGGACTCGATCTCACGAGCTGGGAGATCATGACCTGAGCTGAAATCAAGAGTCAGACGCTTAACCGACTGAGCCACCCAGGCACCCAAGAAAAGCCTCTGCTCTTAACCACCAGTCTTGCCACCTCACTGGCTCTCTGCAAACTGCTGGCATCTCAGAGGCCCTAATTGTAAAGATCTCTAGAAAGAGAACAATAAACCAGTAGTTTGAGATTTTTCTGGCCTCTCTTTGAATGTGGTGTCAAAGCCGAGCTGTAGCCTGTATTAGTTTGCCCGGGTTGCCACAGCAAAACACCACAGACCAGGTAGCTTAAACAACAGAAACTTATTTTCTCACAATCCCAGCGGCTGGATGTCCAAGATCAAAGTGTCAGCAGGCTTAATTTCTTGTGGGGCCTCCCTCCTTGGCTTGCACGAAGCCATCTTCTCCCTGTGTCCCCACATGGTCTTTCTTCTGTATGCACACACCCCGATGTCTCTGTGTGTCAGAATTTCCTCTTCCTATAAGGACACCAGTCAGGTTGGATTAGGGCCCAACTAAAGTCCTCCCTTTGATTTCATCACTTCTTGAAAAACGTGGCCTCCGCTCTATCACACTCTGGAGTACTGGGGGTTAGGTCTTCAACGTGGGAATGGGGGTTGGGGGGCACATTTCAGCTCATAACACGGTCTTTCCACAGGGCAGCCACTCGGGCCCCACAAGGCCACAGGTATGGCAGGGAATGGCTGCCTTTAGCAAGTGTGAGAAGAGACTGTCATTGCTCCAACCCACTGAGGCCACTCCTGCATGTCGCCCCTTGGGGACTAAATGGGTTCCTGCTCTTCCCAGCCTCCCCTCTAAAAGGCAGGCCCCTCAGCCCTCAGCGAGACCACTTTCCCTTCTGGTGTCTTGAGGTGCTCACAGAGGATGCCCTACTTCTCTCCACAGGAGTTTCCTGAGATCCTCGGGGGTTCCAACAGGTCTCTGGCCCTCCACTTCGTACACACGTTCCTGGTAAGTGAGCCTGGGCAACTGTGACTCGTCAGAGATTCACCTATTTAACAGACCTCCTCGGGGCACACTCAGCAGTAGGGGCTGGGGCTACAGTCATTCCTCGTTCACTCATTCAGTGAATCTTTGCCAAATAGAGTACCACAGTCCCTTATTCACGATCTCAAAATCCAAGGAGCTCTGAAAAACAGCCTGTAGGACAACCGAAACTTCCTTAGCTGATAGGTGGCCCTTGGTATTTATTGTTCTCATCCACTTCATTCATCCCCCTGTTCATGTGCTTCTCTGATGACATAAGTAGTGTGGGGGCTGGGGCAGCCGCCCCCAGAGCACGTGACATGACACGCAGCCTATATACTGAATTATTTATGCACAGTCAGCAAAGTTCTGAATTCTGAAACACACCCGGAACTAAGGACCTGTATTCACTCCACGCCAGCCGGGCACTGTATTAGGTTCCAGCGAGGCCCAGGATCCTGACTCAACTGTTTATTCATTCACTCCCTGAACAGACGTGTCAGTATCAGGTCTTAAGCCAGACGCTAGATGTAGGAACGGATTCCTTTCTCTTCTTCCCTCCTTCTTGCCGTAAACATCCAGGGTGAACTCTGTACCAGGTTCCCTTTGTGCACTTATTCGTTGACTGGCTGCTTCTTGAGAGCCCAGCGCTTCCCTAGGCACTGAGGTACAGTGATGAGCAGGCACTCCTTCTACACTTGCAGAACCTGGGGAGCGTGTGGTGGATGAAGTGAAGGAGGCACTTCAGTAGTGTCTGCAAACCAGAGCAGAGGAATGTTCGAGGCCCCGTGTGGCCCACAGGAGGAAGCAGGTGGCTGCCTCAAGGAGAAGAGCCTTGAAGGATGAGTTAGGTTTGTCTGGCTGGTAGAGGAACAGGGGCCAGGGGAGCTGGAGGTCCCGGCCGGAGGACCCAAGATTAGAAGCAGAGGAGTGTGATGAGGTCAGCTGCAGGGTAGGCTGCAGTAGAGGAGGGTGCTTGCAGCTGTTATATGCTCTGAAAGGAAGGTGCCGTTCATCCCAGGGGCTGGGAACAGAGGAAGAGCGGCATGATTTGATTTCCATTTTGGAAAGAGCCTTCTGGCCACAGAGTGAGCCAGACCAGAGGCAGGGGATCCTTCGGGCCCCAAGGCCCAGAGGTAATGTTTGATGAGTCTTGGCTATCTAGTGGTCCGAACTGGGATTAAGGTTTGAGAGATACTTAAAATATATACACCAGACAGTGAGACCTCGCAGGCTGGATTGGAGATGGCCTCATGGAGGAGGAGGTGATTGATCTGGTTTAGGAAAGGGAAACATTTGACCAGAGGGCCTTTCAAGAGGAGTAGGTATGTTGAACCAGGTCCTGGGAGTGGAAAGTGGGCTTTGTGGGGAGGTGCAGGAGGACTGGAAGGGCACGCAGTCTCTCCTAGGTGCCAGAGCAAGTACTTTTCAAATGATTAAGTTGTTCTCTGATGCAGATGGCATAGCCTTGCTCTGGAACCCCAGGGGTCTGCACTGTGAGTATCCCACTGGGGCTCACCAGAGGGTCCACAGAGCATCCAGACCCTCCTTGGGTACCGTGAGCACCTAGGGGGTCTGCTGGTCACGTGGTCCAAGTCAGAGACACTTGCACCAGAGCCTGGACTTGCTCTGGGCCTGATTAAAAACACTCAGCCTTCAGAGGACCTGATGAACAAGTCTGAGTGTGCTGTATACTGCCTCCAAATTCCAGAGAAACACCTGCAGGACCATGCTTGTTTTCATGTTGGGGGGTGGGGATGGTGGCTGAGGTGCCATAACTTATCCCAGCATTCCCTAGACCCCCCAGATCCCCAAGAACATCACTGATGTGGCGGACCCTGAATCTTCATGAAGTTTACGTTGCATCCTCTGGCATTTGCGCTGGGGGCAAGTTGAGGGATCGAAGACTGGGAGGCAGCCCAGTGTCGGGTCAAGAAGTCAGGGAATTGCCCCGTTAAGGGTTTTGGCAGTAGGTGTTGAGGGAAACCAATAGAGCAGAAGACCTGCTCTGTGCCGGACAGCATGTTTCTTTCTTCATATCTCATGCGATCCCCAGCACGGCCTGTTTTTTATAGATGAGGGAACTCCAAGAGAGCAACTAGCTCGAATCAGCAAAGGACCGGAGGCAGTGCTACTACCCGAAGCCGGCCTCCTGGGTGTGGGACCTGCGTTGGCACAAAGGTCTACACTCAGAAGAGTTCTACACTTGATTGAATGCTATGTTGTCACCATCTTGAAATTGGTATCATTTTTGAACAACGTTGCCCTGCAAACCATGTTGCCAGTTCTGGCCAGGGGTGGCCGTTTCTGGAGCATCTCAGAGAGGCATGTGCACGGTGATTAGTAGC
Source organism: Neofelis nebulosa (assembly GCF_028018385.1). Lineage (NCBI taxonomy): Eukaryota > Metazoa > Chordata > Mammalia > Carnivora > Felidae > Neofelis > Neofelis nebulosa. The sequence continues at coordinate 33,438,577 of NC_080798.1, read as the reverse complement.
ATGAAATTTGGCTGCAAGTGAAAGAATGGCTGTACCAGTTTGGACAACCCCTTAACCTCTCTAAGCCTCAGTGCCCTCATCTGTGAAAGGGGGCTAATTTTGATATTTGCATCGTGGGATCACTGTGTGCATTAAACGAGGCGATGCATGTAAAGACCTCAGAATCATGTCTGCCCAGGCAAACGCTTGACGTGTTGGATGTTGCTGACCTGGATCTCCCGTGGCCATGATTTCTTACAGCAGATCCCCACCCAGTATTTGCACCTTGTGGCTGATCATTACTTCTACAACAAGCACTCCCCGGTTGAAATACGAGATAGTTTTCTGGACTTGCTTGAAGATGTGCTCTTTGTGGTCCCTGGGGTGGTCACAGCTCGACATCATAGAGGTGAGTCTCTCAGCACTACCCCCGCTCCCGCCACAGCAGGGTCACAGCTCAGCAAGGCCAGTGGCTGCGGGAATTCTTGTCGCCTGATGACTGGCCCTGCTCCACCCTTCTGTTCCCTCAGTTAGAGGGAGTTCCCAAGGATGTCTGGGATACAACCCTGCAGGCTGACCTTTGCAATTGCCGTGCCTTTCAGAGTTCAGGGATGCTGATCAGTTTTTGTTGTTTCTGTTTCTCCTCCTTCGTCAGGACCATCCAGAAAATTCCCACCTCCCCATAATTTTATTTCCCACATTCCTTTCTCTGAAAGTGTCTTCCCAAACATTTTAGGTATCAGCAGTAGTGGAGCAATCAGAAAGGAAGTATTACTTGTGGTGACACAAACCTTGTTTCCCTCCTTACCCCTGCCCTGCCCTTATTCTCTCTCCATCTCTCTCTCTCTCTCTCTCTCTCTCTCTCTCTCTCTCTCTCTCTTCCATTCCCCTTTCCTTCTGTTTCCACAATTTTTTATCAAGAGCCTACTATGTTCCTGACAGTATTCTGGGCCCTGAGGATACATCAGTGAACAAAACAAAGACACCATGTAACTCACATTCTAGTTGGGGAGACTAACAAACAAGTCGAGATAGAATATATATGTGTTAGATGGTAATATAAGTAAAAAAACACAGGGCGGGGGATAGCAGTGGCAGGGAACTATAGGATTCTGTATCAAAAGGTCTGCAAAGGTGACAAGGGAATGAGGACCAAGAACGGACTCTTGAATTTGGGAACACAGAGGTCACTGGTGACCTGGACAGGAACTATTGTGATAGGATGATGGGAGTAAAAGCCTGGTTAAAACGGATTCAAGAGAAAATGAGCAAACTGATCTCCAGAGAATACAATCCCAGTCTCAAACTTTCACCAGTGGTTTTGGAGAAATGAATGAACTGACTCGAAAAATTTACATGGAAATGCAAGGATAGCCAAAACAATCTTGAACAAGAACACCAAAGTAAGTGGACTTACAAGTTATCTGATTTCAAGTGTTATTTTTGAGTACAGTCATTAAGAAAGTCTGGTACTGGCTGAAGAATAGACACATAGAACAGAGTGGAGAGTCCAGAAAATCGACAGTTAACCAGTTTTTGACAGAGGTGCTAAGATAAGTCAATGGAGAAAGGAAACTCTGTTCAAAAAACAGAGCTGAAATGACTGGATATCTATGTAGAAAAAGTGAGCCTCAACCCTCTAACTCACACTATACACAAAAATCAATGTGAGTTGAGTTGTAGACCCAAATGCAAAAGCTTAACTTGTACTTAAGCAAAATAAACTTTTCAAAAAACACTATTAACAATGTTAGCAAAAGTGGTGGAGGAGGAAAGTCCAAAATCTGTCCCACCACAAAAGCAGTGAATAAATTGGCATGTACTGTCAGAATCAATTTTACCAGAACGCTGGAAATAAATCAAGGGTGTATAGCAAGCAAATGAACATTTCATCAAAATATAGACCCTGGAGTCTCAGTGAGAGTGTTTGTGGCATGTTAACTTACTCTGCACCATTTCCTGCCACCAGCTAGGCAATGGCCTTAAAGACAGCAGCCCATATTTATAGTCTAGGCTGCTAGTACTGGAGGGAGAAAAAAAGAACCTATTCTCAAAGACTTGTGGTTGTTTGCTTTGACCTATCCGGTGGCTCCCTAAACAACTAAGCTAAAAGGGCTTGCTTTTATTTCCCCTAACATAGAGCTTTCTCAGGGATTAGACACCTACCTGGAGGGCATTTTTCATGAACATTTAAAGGTAAATGCATTTGCTGATACCACTAGGGGCAAGGGATAACAGTTGGAATAAATAAGAGACGACACTTAGGAGGAAAAGCTGGGCAATGAGCTGCTCTGGGAATAAAGGATTGAGAAGCTCTCCATATACCTGGGAATTTAGAAGGCCTTGTGCATATTCAGAGTAGGGAGCATGCTCATAAAAGCCCTGAGATGGCCCTAAGCTGTTATATCTGGCTGACCTGGAGGCTATCCTCAGACAGAAAGTGAAAACTAAGTAAGACTTGTAAACTGTCTGGCTGAGTGTTGAGGGATGTTCCAACACACACACACAATGTCCATCTTCAAAGACTGGGAGATTTTGTTTGTTTGTCTTAGGCTTTTATGAAAACCTCAGCTGACCCATAAAATTATTAGTTGACCACTAAGAAAACAGGAGAAAGACTTTGGTGGCTACACATGACCAAGAAACATTTATCTTTTTAATTTTTGTAATGTTTTATTTTATTTTTGAGAGAGAGACCGGGGGAGAGGCAGAGAGAGAGGGAGACACAGAATCCAAAGCAGGCTCCATGCTCTGAGCTGTCAGCACAGAGCCCAACGCAGGGCTCAAACCCACAAACTGTGAGATCATGACCTGAGCTGAAGTCGGACGCTTAACCGACTGAGCCACCCAGGCATCCCAGTACAGAAACATTTCTAAACAAACAAACGACCACAACCACAACAGGCAGTAACAACAAACCATGGAAAGGAGTTAGAATCTGATGTTCAGAGTTGCCACAATATAATATTCAAAATCTCCAGTTTTCAACAAAATATTACAAAGCATGCAAAGAAATGGGAAAGTATGGCCCACAGACAGGAAAATAATTAATAGAAACTGTCCCTGAAGAACCCCAGACATTGGATTTACTGAAGACTTTAAACCAACTATTAAACATGCTCAAATAGCTGAAGGAAACCACATATAAAAAATTAAAGGAAACCATGAGAATGATGTTTCACCACATACAGAAGCAGTAAAGAGAGAATTTATAAAATTATAAAAAGGACCAAATAGATATTCTGGCATTGAAAAATACAACTGGAATGGAAAATTCACTAGAGGGACTCCACAGCAGATTTGAACATAGAGAAGAAAGAAACAGAGAACTTGGACACAAATCCATTGAGATCACCCAATGTGAGGATCAGAAAGAAAAAGGAATGAAGAAAAGTAAACAGAGCTCAAGAGGCCTGTGGAACACCATTAAACATCTCAACATATGCATGATAGGACTTCCAGAAGGAGAGGAGAGAAAAAGAGGTAAAAATAATATTAAAAAAGTAATTATCAAAATGTCTCAAATTTGATGAAAGATGTAAATATTCATGTACATGAATTTCAGTGACTCCAAAGTAGGAGGAAACTCAAATAAATGTATGTAGAGACATATTACAATCAATCAAAAACCAAAACCAGAAATTCCTGAAAAAGGTAAGAGAGAATAGACTGATCATGTACAAAGTAGTTTCAATAAGATTAACAGCTGATTTCTCAACAGAAACCACAGAGTCCAGAATGGCATATTCAAAGTGCTGAGCTAATAATTATTATTATAACTAATAATTATAATAATAATAAAGTGCCTGCCAACCAAGATTTCCATATCTTTCAAAACTATCTTGAAAAATGAAGGAGTAATCAAGACATTGCCAGATAAACAAAACCTGAGAGATTTTGTCACTAGTAAACCTGCCTGATAAGAAATGACAAAGGGAGTCCCTAAGGCTGAAATGAAAGGACACTAGACAGTATCTGAAACCCATAAGAAGAAAAAAGAGCACCACTAAAGGTATTCACATTACTTATGTTTACTTGTAGAAGTCAGTATTAATTCATTTTTGGTTCTCTAATGTCTTTTTTCTTCCTACATGATTTAAAAGACAAGTGTAAAGAACAATAATTTTAAATCTATGTTTTGACATACAGTGCATCAGGGTGCAATTTGTGACAACAACAACATAAAGGCACAGAACTATAAAGGGGAAAAGTTTTTGTATACCATTGAGACAAAGTTGGTATTCATTTGAAATACATTATTTTAAATTAGGATGTTAATTATAATCCCCAGAACAACCACTTAGAAAATAACTACAAATATGTAGAGTAAAAGAAACAAGAGGGAATCAAACCGGTACACTAGAAAATATTATCTAACACAAAAGAAAGTAGTAATGGAAGAATTGAAGAATAAAAAATATATGACATATTGAGGAACAAATAGTAAAATGGCAGAAATAAATCCTTCCTAATCAGTAATTCCACTAAATATAAATGGATTCTCTCAAAAGGCAGAGATTGCAGAATGAACGGATTATAAAAACAGAGTCCAACCGTATGCTGTTCTAAAAGAGACTCACTTTAGAAATAAAGATACAAATAGTTTGGAAGTAACAATGGATTCTTGGATATAATGCCAAAAGCGTAATGAAAAAAGAAAAATAGATAAATTGGACTTCATAAAAATTAAAAATTATTGTGCATCAAAGCACAATATAAAGGAAGTGAAAAGACAACCCACAGAATGGGAGAAGATATTTACAAATCATATACAGTAAAACCTTGGATTGAGAGCAACTTGTTCTGCGAGTGTTCCACAAGACAAGCAAACATTTCTAATAAAATTTAACTTGATAAATGAGCAATGTCTTGCAATACAAATAGTACATGACACCAAACATCACATGATCACAGCTGAGCCTGATTCTTCTCTCTCTCTCTCTGGCTGTGGGATTGTGGGTGATCGTCTCCCATGCTCAGATGCTCAGTCTCAGGCCAGAGTGTTTGGCAGAAATCAGTGATTTTTCAAAACACTGGAAGGTGCCTACAACTGGCACTAGTATATTTTTTGTCCCTTCAAAGCACCTATGGACAGTCCTTTGCTTTTCCATACAAGAGTAAGCTTAGGAATGCTTTGCTTCATTCTAGGTCAGGCTGCCTGAGATATAGACCCTTTCCTCTGCTGCCTTGCCAGTTACATTAAATACAGTATAAGACAAGAGTTTATCAATATTGTGCTGTAGTCAACATCTGTGTGAACATAGACAATGGTCCCCATGCAGAAAAATGTTGAAAGGAAAGGCAGTAAGAAGGAGATGATTATGGTGGAAGTTAAGGAAATCATTGAGAGGTCAGAATGAGGTATGTGGGTGGCCGAAATTGCAAGATTTTATAGGAAATCTACATTGAGCATTTGCACAATATTAAAGCAGAAACAAGAAATAAGGGGGCTAGATGCACCAAAAGGAGTCAGGAGAATATCAAAGCAATGGCCACGTGTTCTGGAAGATGTAGAAAAGTTGCTTCTGGTTTGGATAAATGGGAAGCAACTAGCAGGTGATACTGTGACCAAGAACTTTATCTATGAGACGGCAAATGCCTTGTACGCTGACCTCATAAGTAAACTGCCAGGTACATCAACAGAAAATGAAAAAGTCGTCAAGGCAGGCAGGGGTTGGTTTGATAACTTTAAGAGGACAAGTGGCATCCGTAGTGTTGTGAGGCATGGAGAGGCTTTGAGTTCGGATGCTAAAGCAGCTGACGCATTCACTACCAAGTTCAAGAAGCTCATGGTTTCCGAGTGTTACCTGCCAGAGTAAGTTTTTAACTGTGATGAGATGGGGTTTTGGAAAAAGATGCCAAAGAGGACTTACATTACAGAAGAAGGGAATGCAATGCCCAGTCACAAGCCCGTGAAAGACCATCTCCCCCTCTTGTTTTGTAATAACGCAGGCTAGAGTTTTAAAGTCAAACACCTGCTCGTGTATCATTCCACGAATTCACAAACCTTCAAGAAATGCAAGGTGCAGACAAGCCAGTTAAACGTTGTATGGAGGTCCAACAGGAAGGCTTGGGTCACTCATAGCTTGTTCACTGAGTAGCTCAACGAGGGCTTCAGTCCTGCGGTGAAGAAATACCTTTTTAAAATAATCTGCCACTCAAAGCTTTGCTGATTATGGATAACACTCCTGCTCATCCTCCAGGCTTTGAGGACGACTTACTGGAGGAATTCGAGTTCCTTAAGGTCAAGTTCCTTCCTCCCAACACCACTCCAATCCTCCAGCTCATGGATCAGCAGGTCATTTCAAACTTTGAAAGGCTTTACACCAAAGCACTGTTTCAGCAATGCTTTGAGGTAACTGAAGGAACAAACCTTACCCTCTGAGCATTTTGGAAAAATCATTTCCACATCGTGAGCTGCCTCAAGATCATCGATAAAGCCTGGGATGGGGTCACCAAGAGAACCCTCAGTTCTGCTTGGAGAAAACTGTGGCCTAACCGCATTCTTGGACATGACTTGGAGGGGCTTGCTCGTGAACAGGAGCCGTCAGTTGGCCATGTTTGCGGGGAAGTCCATGGGACTGGAGGTGAATGACGACAATATTCAAGAGCTGGTGGAGACACATGGCCAGGAGCTGACCACCGACGAACTGAAGGATCTGCATCACGAGCAACAACAAGAGGTTATGGAGGGGATCTCGTTGGCAGAGGAGGAGAAAAAGGCAGAGGAATCCCTCACTTCCGATGAGATTAGGGAGACATGTAAAATGTGGGAAACGGTGAAACATTTTGTAGAAAAGCACCATCCAAATAAGGCTGCAGGTGTGCGAGTGATGGATCTATTTAATGACAATGCAATGTCATATTTCTGTGAAGTCCTCAAAAGGAGGCAAAAGCAAGTGTCATTGGATGGGTTCCTTATTAAAGCTGCATGAAAAGAAAACGATTCCACTGAGCCAATGGATAGCAATGATTCTAATAGCGATAGTGAAATTCTTCCTACACAATAACCCTCCTCTAGTCTCCCTCACATCAGCCGTGAAGGTTTTCAAAGGTAAGTGCAGGTTACTTTGCTTATTTTTCTTTCTATTTTGTATTTTCTTTATTATTTTGTATTATATTATAGTATTGTAATCATTTTTATGTGAGTATTTTTGGGTTGTGGAATGAATCATCTGAGTTTCCATTATTTTCTATGGGGAAATTTACTTTGATATACAAGTGCTTTGGATTACAAGCATGTTCCAGGACAAATTATGCTCACCAACCAAGGTTTTACTGTATATGATAAGGGTCTGTTATTCGGAATATATGAAGGACTCAACAAAAAGTCAAATAACTCAATTCAAAAATGGGCAAAGAACTGAATGGACATCTCTCTAAAATAGATATACAAAGGACTAATGAGCACATGAAAGGGTGATCAACATTATTAACCATCAGGGAAGGCAAGTCAGATCAAGTCACAGTAACATAGCACTTCATAACCACCAGAGTTGCTGCAATAAAAGAATAAGTAAGCAAACAAAACCCAGAAAACCACAGTGTTATTGAGAATGTGGAGAAACTGGAACTCTCATATACAGCTGGTGGGAACGGTAAATGGTACATGCAAATGTGGAAAGATGGTTTGCCTGTTCCTCAAAAACTTAAACATAAAATTACCTTATAACTCTGCAGTTCCACTCTAGGGATATACCCAAGATAACTGAAAACAATAGTGTGACATGAATGTTCACAGCAGCCTTCTTTAGAGAGATCAAACAGTGGTAACAACGCCAAAGGTCCATCAGCCCACGAAAGGATAAACAAAATGTGGTGTCTATATACAATGGATTATTATGTGGCCATAGTGAGAAATGAAATGCTGATACATGCTACAACATTGTTGCACTATGAAAACATGCTAAGTGAAAGAAGCCAGACACAAAAGGCCACATGTGTGATTCCATTTATATAAAATGTCCGAATTGGCAAATCCATAGAGACAGAAAGCAGTCTCCGAAGGAAGGGCAAATGGGGAGGGACTGCATAAAGGCTTCTGTTTGGAGTGCTGAAAATGTTCTGGACCTAGATAGTGGTGATGGTTGCACAACATTCCGAACCTACTAAAAGCCACTCATTTGCACACTTAGAAATGGTTACAGTGGTGAATTTTACACTACGTGTATTTTACATTAAAAGAAAAAAAAAAAAAAAAACCCAGAGCGCTGTTACAAAAATGAAGAGGCAAGCCACAGACTGGACCAAAATATTCACAACATAATTGACAAAAAAATTCATATCCAGAATGTGAGAACTCTTACAATTCAATAACGAAGAGACAAACAATCCAATTACAAATGGATAAAAGGCTTGAAGGGATACTTCACAAAACAAGATATCTGAAGGCTGAAAAGGTGCTCAACGTTATTAGTCATCAGGAAAATGCAAAATAAACTTCAAATGAGGAAACCATTTACACCTCTGGAACGGCTAATATTAAAAACACAGAGGCGCCTGGGTGGCTCAGTGGGTTTAGCCTCTGACTCTTGGTTTTGTCTCAGGTCATGATCTCACAGTTCGTGAGTTTGAGCCCCACATTGGGCTTGCACTAACAGTGTGGAGCCTGCTTGGGATTCTCTTTCTCCCTCTTTCTCTGCCCTTCTGTGCTCTCTCTCTCTCTCTCTCTCTCTCTCTTAAAATAAAATTTTTAAAAACTGAAAAAAAAAAACCCACAAACTATATACCCAGAAGTATTCCACATCCAAGGATGCGGAATATTCAGAAGTGTCATATACTTCCGGAGAGAATGTAAAGTGACATAACCATTCTGGAAAAAGCTGTCAAGTTTCTTACACAGTTTAATGTACATCTACCCTGTTACTCAACTATTCTCCTCTTAGATATTCACTGAAGAAAAGTGAAAGCATATGTCCTTACAAAAGACTTGTATACGGATATCCCTAGCGGCTTTAATCATAATACCACCAAACTAGAAAGAACCTAAAAGTCTATCATCAGACAAATGGATAAATACATTGTGATATATTAATGCAGTAGCATACTACTTGGTGATGAAAAAACAATCAACTACTGATACGTGCAATAACGTGCATGAATCTCAAAAACATTACACTGAAGAAAAGAAGCCAGACACAAAAAAGTCTATATAATGTGTTATTCCGTTTACACGGAGGTCAAGGACAGGCGAAATTAATCTGTGGTGACAGGAATAAAAACATTGATTGTCTCTTGGTAGAGTGACTACAAAGACACACAAGAGAATTTTCCAGGGTGATAGAAACCGTCTGTATACCTGGGCATGACATACCTGGGCATGGTGATGTCATGTCGTGGATGTCAGTGCATTTGTAAAATCTTATCAAACTGTGTAATTAAAATCTGCATTTTTTTATTGCCCGTAAATGATACTTCAGTTAATAGAAAGAAAGAAACAATGAGAGGAGAGGAAGCAGAGATGATGAGTAATGTCAGGTCTTGCTAGAAGGGATTTAGAGAGATAAGGCAGTAACCAGAGGGGAAACGGAGACCAAGAGTACGTGTGTTTGTGTGTGCCTGTGGGTGTGCATGTGTATGTGTGCGCATGTGTGTGTCGGTGCGTGTGTACGTTGCACATGTGTGTATGCATGTTAACGGGAGACTCTGGAAGCCTGTTGGCTACTGATGGCAGTGGTCCAGTAGAGAAAAATTGATGATGCAGGGAAGGAAGGGGGGATTACGAAGCAAAGGCCTTCAGCTGAAGAGAGATGAAACGATGTTGAAAGCAGGGAGTAACTTTGTTCGCTTTGTCTCCAGACAGCCGAACCAGAGTTAGTGACAAGAAGTCACAGGGAGGTAGGTCTTGGCTCAGTAAGAAAGGCTTTTAGAGAAGTAAAAAGCTATTGCCCTCTCAGACTGCCCGGAGGGGTGCTGAGCTCTTGCCACCAGGGGCATAGGGGCTGCTGTGGCAGGAAGTGCTGGCCTCCGACAAAGAAGAAGGAAGTTAGCATGGTTCGAGTCACCTGCCTTCTCTCAGCCATCCCACCCGTGGGTCTGTGGAGCCAGGACCAGCCCGGGTGGGGACGCAGGGCCGCCCCTGCTCCGCTGCGCATGCGCACCGGCCGCAGGCCCTTTCCTGCCTCTCCACAGATGCTGGCGCACCTGTCTACTTCTATGAGTTTCAACACCGGCCCCAGTGCTTAAACGACACAAGGCCAGCTTTCGTGAAAGCCGATCACTCTGATGAAATCCGCTTCGTCTTTGGAGGTGCCTTCCTGAAAGGCGACATTGTCATGTTCGGTAAGAAACGGCTTCGGGGGCTTCTGTTCTCGCAGGGACTGGAGCTTGGGATGAGCTGGGGAGAAGGCACTGTTAGCACGAAGTCCCTCAACCGCCCAATACTATGCAAGAGTCCTGAAGACTGGTGGGTTAGGATTTAATCTATGGTTTACAGACATAGCCATTCCCTGGAAAATGGCCCCCTCTTATTTTTAGGAAAAGGAGTTGCCAGCATTTGCTTGATAAGTGTTTCTCTTCATACTAAAGCCTAAAGGCGTGGGCCCTTGAGGGCACTCATGCAATCTAATTTTTTTGTTTTTAATTAGAACCTCTTTCTTCCTTCTCTCTGACCACTAGTCTCAACCCTCCTTGCCCTTTCTAGAATCACTGATGCTACCCAGGGCTTTAAAAGGAAAACAAACAAACAAACAAACAAACAAACATGTTTTTCATAATTCCAGCCCAAAGTAGTGGGACCCAGGTGATCTAATGCAGATGCTTGCAAACTGTTGCTAGCAAGGTTCGCTCATTCATTCCTGAATTTATGACCTATTCAGTGCCTCAAATAAGAAGCCAGTCATATGAGGTTATCAATAGAGAAAATATAGGAACTACACACTATAGATATCACTAAAATATTTTGTTTAAGAAATTGCACAACACAGGCTCGTAAGCAGTTCGCGCTGGCTTCTTGACAATGAGGACAGAGCCTCCGCCAGAGTATGCGCTCTGAGGTTTATTCATTATGTGATTTATTCATTCCCATCCTTGTAATACAGGTAATGACACAACTGCCTCCTACGTTGTCTTAAGGATTAAATGAAACAGTTCTCATGAGGTATACAGTGAGTACTTAATAAATGTCCCTGTTACTATTACTCAGCAGCCATCACTGAGCTCATAACTGTGTGATGGGCACAGGAATCTCCAAATGGGAAAAAATGAACCGCATGTGTATCAAAGGCTAAATTCCTTAATATCTAAGGAGCTCTTGGGGCACCTGGGTGGCTCGGTTAACCATCCGACTCTTGATCTCAGCTCAGGTCTTGATCTCAGGGTCATGAGTTCAGGCCTCTCATTGGGCTCCACACTGGGCATGAAATCTACTTAAAAAATATAGATAGATAGAGATAGAGAGATATATGGTATATATATCTATAAATATATATGGTACATAATATATATAAAGAACTCCTAAAATCAATGGGAAAAGAACAACCCAGTCAAACACTGGGCAATATATAAATAGTTTATGGAAGAAGAAACATGTGACTTTTAAGCATGAAAATCCACTCGACCTCACCCATATCAAGAGGATTGAACGTTAACCTTGACTGAGGAATTCTCTCTCAACTATCGAGGTTGGGGAGAGCGATACATTTTACATAATATATTTCAGCAGGTGTGGGGAGACAGACAACCTCATATATTAATGGAAAATTTAAAATGCAGATAGTCTTTACCCTAGCAGTTCAACTTCTAGAATTTTTTGCACAATTATATACAGGCAAAGGTTTAGGCACACACTGAAGCATTGTTTCCACCAGCAAAAGATTGGAAACGATGCAAAGATCCACCAAGAGAATATCGGATGCCTGAATTCTATATTCATAGATAACTGAATATATACATACTTACGTGTTATACATTTATAGAACAATAAACGGCAATGAATGGAAGGTTTATAGACAACAGTGTGGGCCTATCTCCTGGATACAGTTTTAGTACAAAGAGAAAGACGCAGGATATATGTTCGTATTATACTGAGTATGTAAAAAGGCATCTGCCAAAAACCCTTGCACGAGGCTAGCCTGCCTTCGGAGGACACTCAAGAAGCTGGTAGCTATGGTTGCCTCTGAGGCTGGTAACTAACTGGGTGTCTGGAGGGAAGAGACAGGAGGGAAACTTACTTTCGTTAGATACCCTGCCTGCATTTTGGATTTGTCCTTTGAGCAAGTATTACTTTCTCAAATAGAGAAATGCCATAATTAATTAATTGTTTGAGGGGGAGTGGTAGAAGGAGAGAGAGAGAGGTGGCCTCTGACCCTAGGAAACCTGCAGCCTCATGGGAATTTCTGGAAGAGCACTGGTGAGACAGGGAAGCTGTGTGATCCGCCTCCTCCATTTGGAAGCCAGGATCCCTCGGGCGAACCCTGGCAGCTCTAGGCCTCAGTATGTGCAGACACAAAATGAGCCCAACGATTGAGGATTGAACGGTGGGCCAGTGAGAGGATCCCGGTGGGAAGGGAGGTGTGAACGAGATTCAGCAGGCCCGAAGCTCCTTGGGCTTCTGGCAAATCCGTGTGAGAGCCGGATTTTGTGATTGTCTCCTTCAGAAGGAGCCACCGAGGAGGAGAAATTGCTGAGCAGGAAGATGATGAGGTACTGGGCCAACTTTGCTCGGACCGGGTAAGTGAGCACTGCCTTGGTGCGGGCTTTCCCCACAGCCAGGTGTCTGGGGGTAGAAATCTCACCCCCATCTCTGCCCTCACTTCCAGGAACCCTAACGGGGAAGGTGTGCCTCTGTGGCCAGCCTACACCCAGAGCGAGCAGTACCTGAAGCTGGATTTGAATGTGAGCGTGGGACAGAAACTGAAGGAGCAAGAGGTGGAGTTTTGGATGGATACCTTCCCCTGATACCCTCCACTTCCACAGCCCTCCCCAGTCCTCCTTCTCCCTTACTCTCCCTCTCTCTGCTCCCTCCTGGCTTCTTCTCTTCTGCTCCATGGGAAGTTCTCTCTGTGTGATTTGGTTTTCCTTCTTCCACAATTTCACCCGCGATCCTTAGCTCCGTTTCTGTGTTGAGCTACTTCGTGGAATCAGCTGCTTTCACCGATGTTTTATGGTCTTGAGGACGATTCTTAGGGGAATTCTTTTCAACATCAAACAATGCTACTGGCCTTGGAAGGCTACCAGATTTCTTCAATAAATCACCGTGATGGCTGGCGTATTACTTGGTATCATAATGACCTTGTTAGTCAGATGAAACAAAATCAGAATGTAAAATATGTACAAGGAACAGAATTTAATTCTGTGTTCAGAACATTCTCACAACCCCCAGCATTTAAGATGATGTGGACTTCCTATGAGAGAAGGTGTCTGTGTGTGTTAAGTGAAATGTGAGTGCTTCAGCTCCGATCCAGGGGAGTTTCAGCCACAAGCCAAACATGGATGTCCTGAACACCGATGGCCTGAACCGGATCTTTCCTCCAGCTCAGGAGATATGTGGGGGAGGGGTGGGGGAGGCCGGAGAGCCTCCTCCTCAGCAATGGAAACCAGACATCCTCCAAGGTCAGGGGCCCAGAAGTCAGACGCCAGGAAGTAAGGTCAGGTCAGGGAGATACTGAGGAGTAAAGATGTTTGATGGGACTGAGACTAATCCATCCTTCCATAAACCTATAATGGGTGCCTGATGTGTACTAGACAGATCCCCACTGGAGCTACAGTGGTAAGCAAGACACGTTCGCCACCAGTGGTAAGCAAACAAACAGTAAGCAAACATTCACACAGGCGAATATCTGATGATAGAAATTTGATAAGTTCACCTAGGGAGAGTAAGGTGTTTTATTAAAGTGTAACGGGGGACCTAATTTAGATGGAAGTCTTAGGAGGTTCCCTCTGGAGAAATGATATTGATCTTAAGAAAGGATGAATTAGAGTTAGCCAGTTGATAGGTAGGGATGCATTTGTACCCTTGATATCCATATAATTCATATTAAAACCACACACTCCCTATTCTATTCATGTCATTTACCAGGGTAGTTAGTTTTTCCTTGTGATTGCTCCAAGAGTACGTATGTGCATAGAATAGGAGGGTTCCTGAAATGTCAGTAATGTAGAGTTCCTCTGGGTCAGAGATCTCCTAATCCTAGCCTGAGTTTGGCCCCAAGAAATGTTTTGTTCAGTCCACACCTGTCAAAAACATTTTGGAATTAGTTTCCAGTTAATATGAAGTTAGGGGAATTTCACTTTGGAAGCCATGTGTCCAGCTTCTCCAGAGTAGAAGAAGAAGGTAAAAAAAAAAAAGGAGGCGGAGGTGGAAGAGGAGGAGCAAGAAGAAGAAATCTGGCATCAGCGGAGCTGAATTCCCACATGGTAACCAGGGCTTCTGACACCCCGCACATCACCTTTGAGCCAATTAGAAGGCATTCTTTCTTCAAAACCCTCCACAGACAGACTTCCTTCAGGAAGTCATCATTGATAAATATCTACGTCTATGATGTGAAAAATATCTCCTCTGAAGTAGTGCCCCTGTGCAGTGCACAACCTGCACAACTGTTCTCAATGACCCTGATAGAATAAATCTTCAGAACTGAGTAGAGTCTACCCCTTTACAAAGGCATGAGCTCTCAACTTTCTACAGTCCTCACCATTCCCCTTTGTCTTATGCCTGGTCCATTTCACTCATTGATATTACCTGGCCCCAGAAGGTGTTTAAGCCTGGGCCCCTGGCCTCTCATTTTACAGAAATCTATGGAGAAGTAAAGGAATTCATCCAAGATCATTCAGTGAATTAGCAGCAAGTAAAAACCAGGCCTTGAGTCTCTTGTCTTTCCAGATCAGGACTCTCTGCCATGCTGCCTGCCTCCCTCAGCATATGGTTCAAATCTGTTGGATTGTTTCTGGCCTAGGTGGTTGTGGAAGGAGTAGATCAACAATCCTTGGGGCATTTTATGGTTCTAGGAAGAGGAACCAAGCCACACACAAGCAAGCTGGAAATTCAATTGCCTGTGCAGCTGCAGAAGGCTAATTTCTACATTGATATTTGGCTTAACTAACAGCTAGAAAACACCACTCAACTCATTTTTTAAAATACTATCATATTAAATGACATTACACTTATTTATATACTGCACACAGTCCCAGTATCCTCAAATGTGATTCTAATTTTGGTAGGTGTCTTGCAAGAGGGAGCATATTTCCAACTCATTCAGATACAGGGCCCTCTTTCCTCCTTATTCCTATCCACATGTGATCAGATGGTGTATTGAGTTAAAGTTGAAATATGAGTGTCAGTGGGCATCCTGCTTTTTTCATTTAATTCAGGATTTTCTATCAGAGGTGTAAGTAGAAGACTCACCCAGGGAGCTTTCCCAAAATTCCAGTGCCCAACCTACTCCCCCGTCCAACCAAACCAGAGACCTGTATTTTCATTTGTTGGGCATTTGATGCACACCCCTGGTTAAGAGCTGCTGAGTACTCATAGTGTGGTGGATGAATTCCAGGTTGCTAGAGGATCATCAGACACTCAGCTTACGTTCTGCCTGATGTGGCTACATCACAATTTCTAGCTGTTAGTCTGCTCCTGGACATTTATGGATATAATTTGGTAAGCAACTTTGGGAAGGAGTGCTTTTGCTTTTTTTTTTTTTTTAATTTATTTTGAGAGAGAGAGAGAGAGAGAGAGAGAGAGCAAGCAGGGGAGGGGAGAGAGAGGAAGACAGAAATCCAAGCAGGCGCCACGCTGTCAGCTCAGAACCCCATGTGGGGCTCGAAACCATGAACCGTAAGGTCATGACCTGGGCCTAAATCAAGAGTCAGACGCTTAACTGACCAAGCCACCCAGGCACCCCCGAGTACTTTTACTTTTTAAAATTATGTCTGGCATCTGGATTTGCAGCAGATGGACCCGGGAAAAGGCCCTGCCCTTTTTCAGTTGCTCTTATGGTCTACAAATGCACTTCCCCCGAAGGGTCCTTTCACTTCCTGCTCATCAACAGCACAGATACATGTATTTTGCAATCACCTCTGCTTTTCCATCAACATAAAAACAGAAAATTTAATTACTTTCTTACTGTAAATTAAACAACTTACTTTTTTACAGAAAATATATACTTTTTTCGAACAATCTTGGATCTGAATCACTAAATCAAATCAAATCAAATCGAACAAAACTCTGGAGACAAACTAAATATTTGCCTGTGAATTTCCTAATGTGCAGCAGAGGGCAGCATTATAAAAAGGGAAAAAAGTGCTTTCCTCCTCTGAGGCCCCTGGGGTGCTAGTGAGGTGATATTGCAGAACTTGGAAGAAAAAGAAAACCAAACGAAATAGTTAAGTTATAAACCAATACCATTTATCATTGTCCCTTTCCTCTGTAACACTTGGAAAGGGGAAAATTCCAACCCATTGCCTCAAAAGTCTAATTTCAAATGACTGCACTCACAGGCAGAGCAGAGATTGGGGCCAGCAGGGTTTCTTCTTTCCTAAGTTTTATACTTTCCCATCAAGACCCCAGGAGCCTGCCTTAGATGGGCAGAAAGGTGTCCCTTTCCTGGTGTCTCCCTGTCCCTGCTCCTCTTCCCTCAAAGACCCTTTAGATTCCAGACCTTTCTGCCCAACCCCAAGGCCCAACTCCCAGCCCTGTGGCCCTGGCTACAGGTCACAAACAGGCAGAGGTGGGAGGGGGGGTGTGTTCTCATATCATGTATGACATTTATCCACATAGCATATGGTTATAGTTTTTTTTATCACTGCCGTAGAGTCGTTATTTGTGTGAATATGCCATAATTTACCCATTCTGCTAGTGATGGGCATTTGGATAATTCCTAGTTTCAGGTTATTATGAAAAGAGTTGCCATGAATACTTCAGGACACGCCTTTTAGTAAATACACCCATGCATTGCCCTTGGATATTTACCTAATAATGGCTTTGCTGGGTCACCAGGGTTGCATATGTCAACTTTAGTAGATACTCCTGTCATAAACCCTAAGTCTAACATTCTCTTTAGGACATCAAAGAGCAGGACGTGGGATGAAAAGCGAGAGATGGCTAATATCCAGGAAAAGACAAGAGCCCTGAATAAGGGTCCTTGCCCCATATTTATTAAGATTAGAAGGCTTACAAATGTGATGGGCGTGCACAAAGAGACAAAGAAACTGGGAACATTAACTTGGGGACATGAGGGAAAAGGGGGGTTTTGAAGATATACGGTGTTTGGGGTTTGGGTCCATATAAAACAAAATCTTGGTGCCAGGCAGATGAGCAGATGTTTGTTAATGGCAGACAGGAGTCGCCGTGTCTGTTTATCTTAGCTAGCCTAGGGGATAAGACAGATAGGGCAAATTACCTCAGGGTTAACAAGGCACCTTTTCTTATGTGAACCATCTCCACTCTAGGCTGCTTCCCCTGCAGTACAGCGGTCCATAGTCCAATTCACCTGTTTACTTAACTTTGCCCTTTCCTCCTGTGAAAGCAGCTTTTCTGTTATAGTACTAAATTGGGAGGCATTTTTGCCCTGCATGCCTAATTTTGTTTACCTCATATACCTTTGTATTGGGAGCCTTTGCGCCCATTCCTATTTTGGGGCCTTTGCCCCTCCCTCTCTATTCTGGGAGCTTTGCACCCCTCTCTATTCTGGGGTGCCTTTGCACCTCCCTATTTTGGGGGTGCCAATCTTGTTTATCCAAACTTGGGTGTGAGCATTCTATGGCTTTGTATTTCTTTATGCCTTGTTAACCCATTGGTGTAAGCCCAGGAGATTCCTAAACTTATTCCCCACAACTCCAAAAAGCTTTCCAGAGTGGGTGTGCCCTCATACCAGCAGAGTAAAAAATTTCTAGCTGCTCCATATTGTCAATACTTGGTATTTTCTCAAGGATTCTTTCACTTTTATTCTTATTCATTACTGTATTTCCTTGCTTAGCTTTGCTGTAATGCAACAATTGATTTACAAAATTGCATTCCTGAAAATAAGTTACTCAATGGGAAAAGTGGACCACTGATGGTCAGTTAGTAATATAAAGGCAAGGACAACTTTGTCCACCACCATGGCCACTAGTTAGATGACCAGGCATTGACTTCATCAAGGGTCGTTTTTACTGCAGCCATTACCTTGAAACCTCAGGGAATGTCTTTTGACACTCAGATCTCTGGATGGAAACCACACTATGTTGATGTTGCCAAGGCTCTTTTGATGCTGTCTTGTAAGCAAGTGATTGGATTCCCCAGATTCGACCCATTCTGGAACTGGCAGAGGCAGAGCACAGTAGGAACTTTGGTCTGGAGGTGGATCTCAGAGGGGACAGCCGCACCTCCATGTGCGTGGGGGTGGGGGGTGTATCTGCATTCCCGCTCTCACAGATACACAGTAGCTCTAAATCCAGAGGGTTTATCTACTGCTACATTTTAAATGTGTTTGTCCAGCTGGGGGGAGGGTTCCTCCTCATGCATCGGGTTTCCCTTTCTCTTCTCTAAAAGCAGTCGTCACTCCTCTGTCTACCTTCCTACTTCTAAAATGCTGACGGATGTCATTGTCTCTCCTCTTCCATTCTGTTTGTACACATGCTTGTGGACGTTATTTTTTGACCTTTTAGAAGAATGTGGGGAGGGAGTGGAAATAAATGCAGCCACTGATCCTTCTTTAGTAGGAAGGGGCAAAATGCTTTTTTAAAAAATTTTTAAATGTTTTTATTTATTTTTGAGAGACAGAGAGACAGACAGAACATGAGTGGGAAAGGGGCAGAGAGAGAGGAGACACAGAATCTGAAGCAGGCTCCAGGCTCTGAGCCGTCAGCACAGATCCTGACATGGGACTTGAACCTAGAACCATGAGATCGTGACCTGAGCTGAAGTCGGATGCTTAACAGACTGAGCCACCCAGGTACCCTGGCAAGATGCTTTTTTATTAAACAATTAAAAATAGATATGTTTCTACATTTTTGACAGCCACACGGCATCCCATAATAGGAATACTTGATAAATTATTTAAACACTCACTATAATTGGTCATTCAAGTTATTTCACAGGTTTTACTACTGTTAGTATTACAGAGGTGAACCATTTGATGCATTCTCCTTTGGGCTCATTCATAATTATTCCTTGTTAGAGAATAACAAGAACGTGGAGATGCCCCTTTGAAGTGTTTGGATGGATTTTTCCAAATTGCCCTGAATAAAGCTTGTACTAGTTTATCACTCATAACAATGGTTCCTGTTTTTCCACACTTCTGTCAATATTTGGCACAAGCACTAACATAGTAGTGGTAGAAATCCTTGCCAGTTTGATAGTGGCAATTTGAGTGTCTGCTTTTAATTTGCATGTCTTTTTTTAAGTTTATTTATTTATTTGGAGCAAGACAGAGACAGTGCAAGTGGGGGAGGAGCAGAGAGAGAAGGATAGAGAGAATCCCAAGCAGGCTCCATGCTGCCAGTGCAGAGCCCGACAGGGGTCTTGAACTCATGAAACCGCGAGATCATGACCTGAGCTGAAACCGATAGTTGGACACTCAACCGACTGAGCCACCCAGGTGCCAATTTCCATGTCTTGATGTTCGTGTTTATTGGTATGTTGAAATGACATTTTATAGGTGTATAGCTTCAAGGGCCCTTGGAATGTAGGTGATAGGATGAAGGGGGTTGACTCACTCATCCTTCCCTCCACCACAACCTTATGTTCACACCTGATGTGCTCCTGACCTGCTTCCATACAAAAACAAGTAGGCACAGAGCAGACAATGATTTGGGGATGGGGTTACATCTCCCCACCCCTAGCTGCCAACCAGCCCATTGGGCATCCTAAAGATTTCATGGCCCCCTGGACCTTCTAAAGTGAGTGCTGAAGGCCAGCCTTGGTAGATCCTGAGATTCGGGCAAACCATTGTGCAGTCCAGCATTTTGAAGAAGCTTATGTCACTATTCTTGCTGAGGCCTGTGGGAGCCCAAAGGCCAAGCTTTCTCACGCATGCAGAGAACTTAGCCTGCTCTGGAGAGCAGAACTCTCCTCCCACCCTTCTCTCATGCATGCAGAGAACTTAGCCTGCTCTGGAGAGCAGAACTCTCCTCCCACCCTTCTCTCATGCATGCAGAGAACTTAGCCTGCTCTGGAGAGCAGAACTCGCCTCCAGCCCCTCCATTGAATATTTAGGAGGAACCCTCTTGACCTCTCCAGTGGTTTGCCTGCTTCTGCCAGATTCTACTTTCAGAAACACCTTTTTTTTCTTGTCACTCCCAGAATTAAAGACTTTTGGTGGCTTCCTGTTGTTCAAGGTGAAATCCAGTTCTCCTTAGCTTGCCATCCAAGCCTTGTGACCTCCATTCACCCTTCTGGCCCAAATGTTCTCCTCAAGAGGCCCCCAAGTCTACCTTGCACCAGTGACCACGTGCTCTCTTCTCTGATACAACAAATCCTGTTCACCTCTTAATGCCCTCTACAATCAGAAAATCGTGGATGGTTTGGGCATTAATATATATAAACTCTAACAGAGCTCAGAGTAAGAAAACACACAAAACCCTTCTCTCATTCAAGGTCACTGTATCACCCAGATGTCTATTAATACAATCTATAATAATTTGAGTTTGCTGGACCCTTTCCAGAAGAATTTAATTCAATCTTAACTTTCTGGGGCCTCAATTTTTATGTCTTTCTGATTCACCCTTTTTCCTTTTTTACTCTTAGAAGGCTGAAGGAAACCTTTATAGCATAGCCCTAGCAAGCAAGGACTAGGTTTACAATCTTTTATTTAGAATTTAAATAAAAGAAATACACAAGCTCCTTGTTTACCAAAGTATAGTACACTTATTCCTAGAGTTATGCAAGATTACTTCAGATGGTGCACAAACTTCAAGCATTATAAAAATTCTTTTAATGTTTATTCATTTTTGAGAGACAGAGAGAGAGAGTGCAAGTGGGGGTTGGGCAGAGAGAGAGAGGGAGACACAGAATCTGAAGCAGGTTCCAGGCTGTGAGCTGTCAGCACAGAGACCAACGTGGGGCTTGAACTCACAAACCGTGAGATCATGACCTGAACTGAAGTTGGACGCTTAACTGACTGAGCCACCCAGGCATCCCCAAAGCATTATATAATGGTTATGTATTTACTTTGCTATATATTAGAAAAAAGCTCTAATATCAAATCTGTGATTTAACGGATATTAGTATCTGGCAGGAACTACCATTAAAATCTGTCTGACCTTCTTTAGCACACAACCAGACCATATTTCCTAGACTTCCTTGCAATTAGTTTGGCTAAATTGTATGGCTAAATTATTTCCAGTGGAAATTCCAGTGGGAATATTTCCAGTGGAAATTCCAGTGTCACTGTGAGTGACATTGAGGTATGCCACATTCAGGCCTGGCCCACCCACCCTATTCACTCCTCTGTGCTTGCCCTCATTCCAGCTGCCTAGAATTGGCACCCGTAACAACATTAGAAACTATGAATTAAAGGTAGTAAAGCTGCCATGTTCTAGGTCAGGAGTTAGCAAGCTGCCCATGGGCCAAATCTAGCTGGCCACCTGTTTTTTCAATAAAGTTTTATTAAAACCCAACCATGCCCATTTGCCTAGGTATTATCTATGGCTGCTTTGGCTGCAATGGCAGATTGGACAGTTGCCACAGAGACCATATGACCCTCAACGACAACAGTATTTACTATCTGGCCCTTTACAGAGAAACTTTGCCAACCCCCCTGGTTAGATCACTGGAGGGCAGCCACCTTGTTGACCTAAACAGCACCACATTTCTTCACATATACATGAAATAAGCCACTGAAATTCTAGGACGATCTGCTACCATAGTTTACCCTGCTCTCAGTATATTCTTACTCACAATTGTCAAGCTAGGCAGTCCCATGAGATTGCCTAATGGAGACAGCATGAATGTCAGTTGCTTGTGCCTTGTGGGATGACCATTTATGTCCATGGTGAGTGAAGCACTCCCCTCCAGAGCACACCCCCAGGCCAAAACTTCCCACAGGTGCTCTGCCTCAGTCTATCCTAGGACATATTTCTGGCTCATATTTCTTCTGGTGTTTGTCCTAGTAGGTGCTCTCCATATGTCTGTTGAGTGATTTGATGGAGAGACTGAGGGAGGGATAATTTGGAGGCCTCAGAGTTGTCTTCCCTCCTAAGACCTGCCTAAATGCTTGAGAGTTAAGGCCAGTTTCTAGGACTTTACTCTTTAGACCATCTTGCTCCACAAGAGAAACCTTAGGGAGTTTCCCACAGGAAAAGCAATAATCCCAGTCAAATGCCAATGAAACAAGAAGAACTGTATTATTTACAGAGCTAATGTGGTGCAAGGAGAGCGTAAACATTAAGCAAAATTGAGTTCTGGCATGAGCCTTTGTGAACTCCAGCCTCACTTGTGTAGAATCATCATGAGCCAGAAATGGGCTTCCAGACTGCAGCCAGACATGGCAAGGTCTGGGAATGGCTTCCTCTGTTTGTAGAATTGGCCAGTGTCACAAGCAGGCATGTGATTAAGTGGGACTGGGAGAATAATTCATCCCCACCTTTTGTATTTTGCTAAGACAGCATCCTAGAATTTTTTTATGCTAAAAACCAGGGCTGTGTTCCAGGCTGCAAAGACCAGCTGGCCAGGTCAAAAGGCATAATGACTATGCCTTAACTGGTGTGTGTGTGTGTGTGTGTGTGTGTGTGTGTGTGTGTGTTCTGCTGATTAGAAAGAGGCTTATTGTCTGCTTAGGAAGACAACCCAGATTGTCCCATGTGGATAGAGATGGGGTCCTCTTTCTTAGGGTGGTCTTTAGGACTCAGGTTTCTTTCCTGGATGAAAGGGAGGAACCCCAGCCCAGGTCAGTCTTCAGAGAAGCAATCACCTCTGGGGACTGACTCTATTGCTGTCACAATGTTCTCACCCCTATCCCCACACTGTCCTGCCACGGTGACTAGAATGAGTGAAAATTAATATCCTTTTTTGAATTTGAGTCTCCCGAAACTTCATTTCAGCTATAACCTGTGGCCTTGGCCAAGAACCCATGAGCTTCCCTGAGTGTCATGTGCTTTATGGCTGCTGGTTGCCCAATTTTCTCAGATGTCAATACTGGTCTGGCCTGGACAAGGGCAGCCTTGCCAGATGACACCAGGAAAATAGTGTCAGCCTGGAGAAGGCACGGCTGCCTGTTCAAGGCACTAGCCGGAAGACAGCTGTCCTCCACATCTGTTTCCTGTCCATTGACATCTCATGTCTCCAGTTCAATGCAGGGGGATCGGGGCATGCGATTTCTGGCTGGACAGCGACTTCTCAACAGCAAGTCAGAGCCAGCAGCAAACGCCTCCGCTGCCGGGCTACCTGTCCCAAGAGCCTGTTTCCACCTGTTTCAACCTGCCATCCCTCCAGGCAGCCTAAGGGCCCAGGAGGTGTCAGCAGGGAGTCATGGGTGCTTTGAAGGGTGGAGGTAGAGACGGTTCCAGGAGAGAGAAGCTACCGGAGCTTACCCACAGGCGAGTCAAGCATGTGCTTAGGGCACCAACACAGTCAGTCTGTCAACAAGGTTTTGACACCACAGCAGAATGGTTAAGAATAGGGGCTGTAACAGGGGCGCCTGTGTGGCTCAGTCAGCTGGGCATCCGACATCAGCTCAGGTCATGATCTCATGGTTCGTGGGGTCGAGCCCCGCGTAGGGTTCTGTGCTGACAGCTCAGAGCCTGGAGCCTGCTTCAGATTCTGTGTCTCCCTCTCTCTCTACCCTCCCCCACTCGTGCTCTGTCTCTCTCTGTCTCAAGAATAAATAAATGTTTTAAAAATTTTTTTTAAAAATGAATATGGGCTGTAACATTATGCAGCTTTTGTTCAACCCTCAGCTCTTCCTGTACTTGATGTTCCTTGCCCTGCTGAGCCCCGGGATATCATAGAATCAATTCACGGGGTTAATTTTGAGAACTGAGTGAGGTACAGAATACAAAACGCTCAGCACCTCGTTTGCCACACGGAGAGCTCTCAATAAATCTCTGTCGAATGAAGTCCTGAAAGAATAGAAGTGGAAAGTATGAAGTAAAAACACGATACTGCAGCCAGGAAAATGGCTGTGGTAATACAAATTAGATGTATAACCTTCCAGAACTTTTCCCACGCAAAGATCTGTTTTTACTAAAATGGGATATTAGTATGGAAATAGAATTCATAGACCATACAATTCACCTTTTCCAAAGTGTGCAGCTCAGTGTTCTTTTAGTATATTCACACACCCCCCCCCATCTAAACCCAGAACATTTCGTCACTCCACAAAAAAGCCTCCTACCCATTCTGAGTCATTCCTTATGCCCTCCCTCCTCTGCCCCTAGCACCCTCTACTCTACTTTTTGTCTCGATGGATTTACCTATTCTGGATTTTTCCTATAAATAGACTTCTATAATATGTGGCCTACTGCTGTCCAGTTCTTGTTGCAACAAGAATCCGTGGTTCCTTTCTTTTCATGGCTGAATAATATTCCATTGTATGGAGAGATCAGACTTGGTTTATCCATTCATCAGTTGAATGGTCACTCGGGTTGTTCCCGCTTTGGGGTATTACAAATAATGCTTTTCTTTGTGTCTCATTTTGTATGGATATGTTTTCAATGATCTTGGGTATACCTAGGAGTGGAATCGCTGGGGGTATGGTAACTCTACGTTCGATTTCTGAGGAACTACTCAGTTATATCCTAAAGCAGCCGCAGCTGTTTCATAACCTGATTTTGCCCCTTTTGTAATAGATCATGACTGTCTGTCCTTGTGTGCCTCACTAGTTTGAGTGAATGCATGCATAATATTTCCTTAGCCAGCTGTACCAGACTGTATTTAACGAATTCCCTTTTGTTGAACATTTAATAATCCTGTGAAAGAGGCATTGAGCGTCTAACTTGTGTCCCCAGAAGATACATGACACCTTCCCAGGTATATTCAGGGCACTTTGTATCCCCCTGTTGTAGTGCTTCCACAATGTGCAGTAATCCACTCTCCCTGACACCACGGTGTCGTATCTACTCCATGGTGAGGTCCTTGAGAAGGAACATCCCTTGAATTCATCTCTGTATCCATATCACCTGGCATAGCACCAGGCTTTTGGTAAATGGAGAATAAATGAATAGATGGAATAATGACTGAATGGAAGGAAGGATGAATGCATGATTAGAGCCAGGGAGTAGGGAGAGAAAGAGTTCACTTGTGGTAAGAGCTGTCTGCCCAAAGATCCCCACCTGGAGATGTAGTGAGTTCCCTGACCCTGGAGGTATGTGATAGGAAGCTGAGTCACTTGGAGAGAATATTGTAAAGTCAATTTAGACATCAGAAGGGAAACCGGATGAATTTAAGGTGCTTCCAAACTTGACAGCATAGAACTCCATAGAAAAGAAGCCCAGGCAGCTAAGAGATTTGTCGTGAGTTCCTTAGCTGAGCGGCTGTGAGGCTGGCAGTTGCTCTAGAAGTTTTCAAGTTTGTTCTGAGGACTTTGGACTAAAGCCTCTCTCTCCTTCTCTACAGGCATCCAACTGTTCATGCCTGCTTGTGAAACCCAGAGTACACTGAGGTTAGAGTCCTGCGAGGCAGAAACCCTTATATAACAGGCTGCTGGACGAGTCCGTGGCTATCTGTAATCGGAGAGGCAGTCCTGGCAGTTTGGACGAAGAGGGTAAACTGAGCGGGTGTGGCTTAGAGGCCCTGCCACTTGTGGAGCCACGGAGCGGTGGGGGCGGGAGTGGGACCAGGGGGTGGTACCCGCACAGCCTCTATAAGCGTCGTGGACACCTTGAGGCTCTGCAGCTGCAGTCCTTCCATGATGTGGCTCTTAGCTCTGGTCTTGACCTCCCTCACCACTTCCATGACTTGGGGTGAGTCCTTCTGAAACAAAATAGCGAGGGGCGTTTGGAAATTCTTGTCCAGGCACGAGGTGGGGGAGATGCATGAGGGCAAGGGTGTGTGTGGCAGGACTGGTTCCGCAGCAGCGCATGCCCTCCAGACTTGGCGCGCTTGGGACCTAGCGGGTCCCCGCCAACCCGAGACGCAGGGGAGCATGAGCACCCTGAGACTGCAGCTGTGTGCACAGGAGGGCACCCAGCTAACCTCATGCCTCATGGATGAGGGTTTCAGAGACTCCATTTATTTTCCACTTGATTATTTGTCTGAGTATGGCTGAATCATAGAGGGTGGCTTGGAAGAGTAGTAAGAGTACCCGTGGCTTTCTGCAAGTTGCATTAAGCCACTTTGCTTTTAGGAAAGACCTATATTGGTACCTGTTATCGTAACCCAGAGAAATCCGAAGAGGCTCTTCACTGTTCTGTTACTGTGCTCACGTAGGTCTTTTCTAAAAAGAAAGAGGCCTGATGCAACTTGCAGAAAAAGAGGTGGGCGGGGGGCGGGGCGGGGGGTTGCTCTTCACTTCATCCCATTTCGACTTCGGAAAGATTTCATAGGAATGCTCTACCTTTGGCTGGCACACAGAGAGCCTGGATGGACTGTATATCCAGAGTGCATGGGTTTGAATTACTAGCTGGGTGTCCTTAGACGCCCTGCTTTAGTTTTCTGTGCCTCGGTTTCCCCCTCTCTAAAATGGGAATGACAGTACCTACCTCATTAGGCTGTTGTGAAAGGTAAAACAGGTTGTTTCTAAAAAGTGCCTGCTATGGAGAGTGCAAATAAAGGATTCCTAAATAAAGAAGTTGTTTTCAAATGTAGTGCGGTTGTAGAAAACTTGACGTATGTTAAGGCCAACAGATCAGGAGCCAGCCGCAATAGCTCGCTACTCACAGTTCCCAGGAGGGGGAGGCATGCCACCACCATGTCGCAGGGCAAGGTGATGCTGGGGGGGGGGGGGGGTGGGAGGAAGAGGGAGGAGGAAGGAATTTCGGGAATTACCGTAGTTGCCAGGGGAAGGAAGAGGTAAGACAGGATAAGCAAGTTTAGGATTGGGAAAGGAACCAATTTCAGGGAGTTCTCAGGCACAAGAGCGGCTGGCTGTTGTTGGGTACCTGGCCCTGGAGTGATTAGGGCAGGATGGTAATGGCCTGGCCTGGGAGAGCCCCATAAGAAGGTGGTAGGGGTACGGGTTCTGCCTGCCCAAAGGGAAGTTGACTCCTGTCTCTAGAATTGGCTCCCTCTGAGAGGGGCAGTGCCTCCGGGGTCAGCAAGGCCCCAGATGTCAAGCATCAGCATACACAAAATAAAACACGAGATAACACAAGAGTGTAGCACGGGACCCCGAATGCATCTGTGCCCGTTTCCAGGCAGAGAAACAGACTCAAGGGAGGGAAATGTATTTGCTCAGGGTCAACTGGAAAATCACGCTCTGGAATCTGTCTGTGGTTCATGAATTGAGAGCCAGGGCTGTGACCATCAGAACTGTGAGGGTCCAGACCTCATCTGCATTTTATCTTCATTCTGATGGGGACACGGTGAGAAACCTGGAACTGCATATAAGGGCAGAGTAAGAACCCAGTTAGGAATGGATCTATCCCTTCCTGCTGGTTACCCCCTGGCAAGGCCATCCCATTTCCATCCTCAGAAAGTCCATACTGGCTGCCTCCATTTCCTCAGCTTCCTCATCTGTAAAATGGGCATATTGTAAAGATAAATGGGAAATGGACCGGAATGCACACGTGGCACATAGTGAGCGCTCAGCATACAAACATTACATCTATACTTACGTCGTACATCGAGTGCGCACTGCTCCTGTTACCATAACCCTTACGCCTCTCCCTCCATCCACCCACTTTTTTACCCTCGCCGATTGTGCTTCTGTCCACTTCATCTGTCTTGAGGATTATCACTGGATATTCTCCTATAAGACCAAACCTGGATTCTCCTTTTCTGTTCTGCCCTCACATTTTGAGGGAGAAGTTGGCCTTTTGTCTATGCCTAAAAGGGAGCAATTGGAAGGATGCCAGGCTAGAAATGGTTTCAGATGAGAAATTTACACACACAGGCTGCTTGGGGGATGGGCCGTGATCAAGAGTCTGAGCAGCCACTTGCACATGCAAATCCAGAAAGAAACCAGGACTGGGGTGGAAGCTTCAGGGAGATGGGTGCAGCTGGGTGGGGAAGAACTGCCTGCCCAACAAGGGTGGAACAGGTAGGAATCGGACCCCCAGTCTCCCCTCTGGACGACCCTGCGCAGAGCCACCAGAAGAACCCCCTTCAAGCTGATTGGGTCACTCTGGCATATTCCTAGACTGTTCACTGCCTCTCATTTACCCACTAAATAAAGGCCTAACTGTTAGGCTGGCGCTGAGGCCCTCCCAGGACTGAACCTGACTCATTACAGGCTGCCACCGGCTCCCCAGTGATTCCCTTCGCTCTTCCTCAGGCTGGCCTTGCATTTTGCTCTCAGAGCCTCGCCTAGGCGCGTTCTCTTCTCTGCTTTATACCTTTATCCCCACTCTCCCCTCTGCTGCTTGTTGGGTCCCCCTCTCCCACTGCCAGTCTCAGCTCCAAGTTCACTGTCCCCATGATGCCACCAATCAGAAGGTCCCCCTGCCTCTTCTGACTCCTGTAGGGCCTCACTGGGACCTCTCTCAGGACACCAACCCCCTTGCTTCCCTCTGAGTGGAGTCAGGTGTGTTTATGACTCATTCTCCCTACAAGGTTCAGAGACACTGAGAGGAGGGAGTGCCTCTTGTTCATCCTCTCGGCCAGCATGCAGCTCAGCGCCTGGGTCCTAATGGATACCTGTTTCTAGAGTCTTCTAAGGGTGAAATCAAAAGGCTTGATCCTCTCAGCAGCTCTTTTTCTTGCATTTCCTTTTTACTCGATGATATTATACCTCCAATACCAATACCAATCCAGATAGCCCCGAGTAAGGGGCTGTTTACAAAGAAGAAACTGAGGCCCAGAGGGTTTCAGTGACTCATTCAAGGTCACATGCTGAAAGCGGAAAACCCACCTGCAGTCCAGGTCAAACTTTTCCTCTCTTTCCTCTGGATGTCCAGCAGGGCACCCGTCCTCACCTCCTGTGGTGGACACCTCTCAAGGCAAAGTCCTGGGCAAGCACGTCAGCGTAGAAGGATTTGCACAGCCTGTGGCCGTCTTCCTGGGAATCCCTTTTGCCAGGCCTCCTCTTGGATCCCTGAGGTTTGCTCCACCACAGCCTGCAGAGCCATGGAACTTCGTGAAGAATACCACCTCCTACCCTCCTATGTAAGCTGGCATCTTTTCAATGGGAATGTTTGCCTCAAAGTGATACAGGAAGGAGCCAAGGCAACACCCTGAGTGGCTTTGTTCTGAAATCTCTGAGCTGTTGTAGATCCTTAAAAACCTTGCAGAACTCACAGCATTCTAGAGCCCTTTATTCAACAAACGTTTATTGAGCATGTTCTGGGTTCCTAGGATCCATGCATGAAAATTATCCCTATGTTCGTGGCGCTTGCATTCGAGCAGGGAGAGTTAGATAACAAACAAAAAATATGCAAATTAATAAATTATGTACTATGTTAGAATATGATAAATGTCTTGGGAAAGAATTAGAAGTTGAGTCAGTGAGGGAGATCAGCTGTAATGATTCTGTTTATTCTCTTGTCTCGAACTTTGCTAAAATGGGGGAGCAGGGTGGGTGAAGGAGGTTTGTGGGTGGGGAGTCCTGAGGGGAGTTGACTGGGAAAGTTCTCAACTCTCAGGTGTGTCTAAGTACCTAGTCATGAGCAGAGCAGTGGTTGGTGTGTCCCAATCACCCTGACCAAAGGTGGCTCAGTCGGTTAAGCATCTGACTTTGACTCAGGTCATGATCTCGAGGTTCATGAATTCAAGTCCCGCGTCGGGCTCTGTGCTAACAGCTCAGAGCCTGGAGCCTGCTTTGGATTCTGTATCTCCATGTCTCTCTGCCCCTTCCCTGCTCACGCTCTCTCTCTCTCTCTCTCTCTCTCTCAAAGATAAATAAGCATTAAAGTATTTTTAAAATGTATGCATGTTTATTTCCTGATTGCAAAGGTAATAACATACTCAGTACAGAAAAGGGAGGAAGCACAGGTAAGTAAAGGTAAGACAATGAAAATCATACACAATTCCCCCATAGAGAGAACTGCTGTTCACATTCTAGATTCTGCTTTTCTGGTCTTTTATCTATTGCATATTTTCTCCATTAAAAATAGAATCCATAAGATTCTGCACTGAATTCCAACGCGTGGGTTTCTTTTCCCCCACAACAAGAAACAATTCTCTGACACCAGCTGTGTGTCCTACAATTCAAATCATTCTTACACTGTTCTGCCCGGAGATAGTGTCAGATCCCACAGGTTAAAGACTCAGCCCCACAAGACTGCTGTCTGCTTCTGATGACAATCACAAGTAGTCCAAGCTGTCAACTGTGCTTGTGACCTTGGCTCTAAATCACAGGTTCCCATGACCCCCTTCTTGGGTTCTATTAATTTGCTAGAGTGGTCACAGATCTCGGGAAACTGGTTTATTCACTAGATTACCAGTTTATTACAAGGTTTTTAAAGAGTATGTATCAACAGTTAAACGAAGAGATCCGTGGGGTGAGGTCCCAAACAAAGGAGATTCTGTGTCCTTCTAGAGTTTGGGTTCTGGCACGGTGGCCTTAAAACGTTCTGATTCAACAACTTGGGAACTCTCTGAACCCTGTCCTGTGGGTATTTTGGGGAAGGCTTTGTTACGTAGGCATGATTGATGAAACCAGTGGCCACTGGCCAGGATTCCACCTCCAGCCCCTCCTGCCTCCCCAGAGGCCAGGGGGCAGGACTGAAAGTTCCAGGCCTTTAATAAGTGTTTCATTTACCTGACAACCAGCTCCCATCTGAAGTGTGATCAAAAGTCACCTTATTAACACAACAAAAATATCTTTGCTGTTTTCTTCGCAGAGGAGATGCCAGAGGTTTTAGGGAGTCTATTCCAGAAATAGGATGGAGGCCAGATAGATATTTCTTATGATAAAAAACAATATCACCTCACATGATAAAGGTAGTTTAGATGCCTGCTTTGCTCATTTATAAATATATCATGAACATTGTTCTATGTCATTAAATATCATAGCCTAACATAGAAATAGCTACATTACATTGAGTATTGAATCATACTTTATTTACCCAATCTCTTATTTGGGGTCATTAAGTTGTTTTTGATAGTATAAATAACACTCTGATGAATATCCCGCAGCTAAATCTTTATGCACACCAATGAATATTTTTGGATAAGTTCGAAGAAATGACATTTCTGAGTAAAAGAGTATGCACCTCCTGTTAAATTCCTTTCCAGAAATGTTCCAACTACACTCCTCCTATTAATATATGAACACCTCCATTCACCAGAACTTTTGCAATGCGTGGGGTTATTAAAAAATACCTTTGGGCTGTTGGATAGGCAAAATAATAATAATTATTATTATCATTATAGTTATATATAATTTTGCTATTTATTCCCCATTAATTTGAACACTAGTGACGTTGAACTCTTTTCTCTCTTTTGACGTTTGATTTTCTTCTTTTATGACTATTAAGCTCCTTGTTCTGGTGATCAGGAGAAAGTTCCCTTACGGTGGAAATTAAGAAGTCACCGTTGGGGGCCCTGATTCTGCCACTTGATAGCTATGTCATCCGAGTGCCTCACGTACCTAATTTACATACGGGGGGCAGTGATACCTGCCTTCTGGTACCTTGAGATCCAGAAGCGTTGCTTATTATGTCCTTAGAAATATAATGCACTACATAGTATAGATCTTTCCGGCTGCGTGACCTTGGGTAGTTCTCTAACCTCTCTGTGCTTCAGTTTTCTCAACTGTAAAATGGGGATAGTAATAGAATCTATGTTATGGGCTTGTCATGGGAGGATTAAAGGGGTTAGTACATAAGGAGTACTTACAACAGCACCTGGCATGCTGGGAGGGCCATGAATATTACCAGTTTTAATCTATGTTGGAGCTTTAAGATCTGTTATTAGGGAAACCAATAGTGCTTGTCTGGGTTGGATAGATTCTTAGCATGTCAGGGCTGCAAGACCTTTTTTTTTTCTTTTTTTTTAATGTTTATTTTATGTATTTTGAGAGAGAGACAGCACAAGCAGGGGAGGGGCAGAGAGAGAGGGAGAGAGGGAATCCCAAGCAGCCTCCGTGCTGTCAGTGCAGAGCCTTAATGCGGGGCTCCAACTCACGAAGAGCGAGATCATGACCTGATCTGAAATCAAGAGTCAGACAAGCTTAACCGACTGAACCCCCCCAGGCGCCCCTGCAAGGCCCTTATAGAAATCCCTTCCCTCACAGAGACCTGGCAGAGTCAAGCCAAAGCAGGCAAGGGATTCACCCTGGGTCTCCCAGAAAATTAGTGAGGGAGGCAGGACCGGAATACAGTTCTCCTGATATGGCCCCACACACATTTCACCCCTGACCTGTTGTGGTCCTTAAATGCCTGCCATGTGAGTGACTTTGCAGGGATTATGGAAGTCTACCATGAACTAGAACATGCTCACCTGGTGGAGGACACGTTTACCTGGAACACGGAGAGCTGGGATGCTTCTGGGACTGTTTCCTCTGGCATTGAAACAGTCCTCTCCCAGGCAGTCAGCATACTGGCAGCCTCCTCTCCTTGACCCAGGGCACCTCAAAGCCTCCAGGAAGGGGAGAGGTGCTTCTCACCGTACATGGTCCTGGGAGACCTTAGTGAGCCTCAGGCCCCCTACCCAGACTCTCCCTCACCGCCTCTCCTGAGAGAGTCTCTGAACCATTCCAATGTCTCCAGCCTAGTAAGAACAGCTTTACTTACCAGCCTAAACCCACCAGCCCAAGGCCTGGCCTGACCGCAGAAGGCATTTGCTCAGCTCCGGGTGAACCTCACAAGCTCCTCTTTCTTGTCCTCTCCCTAGGTGTTCCCAGGATGCAGTGGGAGGGCAGGTGCTCTCCGACCTCTTTACCAACAGGAAGGAAAACATTCCTCTCAAGTTTTCCGAAGACTGCCTGTACCTAAATATTTACACTCCTGCTGACTTGAGGAAGAACAGGCTGCCGGTAAGCAGAAGCTTCCAGCACTGCGGGTCTTCTGGTGTAGACCAGAAGAGTGAGAAGGCAGCTTGGGTGGGGGCTGTTTCAGGGACCCCCTGCTTCCCTTACCTCCCACGGTCAGACCTCATGACCCCAAGAAACAAGCTCGCCACACCTCAGTCTCCCCTAGTGACAGACACGGGGCCTTTGGGGGAGTTTGCTGTGCCTCTGTCATGCACATTGTGATTTTTGCCAAATTGTTTCTTGCTGATAGAAGGACAAGAATGATTACTCTTAGAGTTAAGCCACCAGCCCAATCCTTCCTTTACAAGTAGAGAAACTGAGGTCCAGAATGGGCGAGGGGAGATCACGCTGTGGGATTCGCAGGATGAGAGCATAGGCCTTCTGAGTCTCAAACCAGTGCTCCCTGGCGCAGACTGAGAAAGTGAGCCTGGGTGGCCTTTCCTCAGCACTTAACATGCTCCTCTGTCAACTTCCAGGGTCCCCTGAGAGATGTTAGGGGAAGAGCCTGGGGCAACCCATGAAGCTCTTTCTTTTGCCTCTGGCCAAATTTCTGGGATTTTATTGTAGCTAATCTCCTTCCTTGATTGTCTTTGGCACTGACCTATGACCCCATGAGTCAGCATTTCCACAATAAAAGAGGCCTAGAGGTGGGGCAGCTTCCAAACTCAAGCTGAAGCTTGGAGGAAGGTCTCCTGGAAAACGAGGTATTCCCTGGGGTGGAGAGGCGTGGGGATGTTAGCACCCAGCCATCTCCCAGAAGCACACCTGGCATGATGCCCTGGAGTGGGGAGACGGCATCTGTGGACTTGTGAGCGAAACTAGCACTGTATATGCTCAGCTCAGTGAGATGGGACAATGTTTCACTCACTCATTCATTCATCCATTCTGTTAGGTACTCCGTGCCCTCCCATGCATAGCTACACCTGGGGGTTAGGACAAAGGAGGGACAAAAAAGCCATCACCAGCGATGCTCAAACTTATTGACCAGCTTCTTCAGTGAATCACTACTGACCAGCCCTTGCCTCAGCCTTCACGCGGATGACTGCAAACTCAGTCCCTCTCCGCAGAGGCGGGCAGGGATCAGAGGTGTGGGAGGAACAGAGGGAGGACCCCTACTTATGGACACAGGACTACAGGGTCTGGTCTTAAGCCTCGGTTCTGCCTTTTACTAGCAGAGAGACCTGGCTCTGTTTCCTTAGAATAGCGTTAGTCACATATTCGATGACGCATGTCAAGCTTTGTCTCAGTGGCTGGTGAGTGTGCAAGGCAAGTCCTCCTGAAGCATTAGTTAGAGTTGAAGGGAAGATCTTACTCCTGTCCTAACGGCCAGCCCACTGCACCAGGCTGGGGGCCACACTGCGCTGGGTGGCTCAACAGATGGACTCCAGAGCCAGACTGGGTGGGTCAAGTCCTGCTTCTGCTGCTTATTAGTTGTGTGACTTCAGGCGGGTTAAGTGCCTCAGTTTTCTTGCCTGTTAACGGGACAGCATTAGTCCCTACTTCATGGAATGGTACTTGGCACTTAGTGTTACAAATTCTTTTTTTTTTTAAGTTTATTATTTTGGGGGACACCTGGGTGGCTTGGTCGGTTAAGTGTCCGACTTTGGCTCAGGCCACGATCTCCCAGTCCGTGGGTTCAAGCCCCACGTCGGGCTCCGTGCTGACAGCTCAGAGCCTGGAGCCCGCTTCGGATTCCGTGTCTCCCTCTCTCTCTGACCCTCCCCCACTCATGCTCTGTCTCTCTCTCTCAAAAATAAATAATCATTAAAAAATTTTAAGCTTATTATTTATTTTAAGAAAGAGAGAGACAGAGAGAGAGAGAGAGAGAGAGAGAGAGAGAGAGAGACAGTGGGGGGGGGGGGGCAGAGAGAGAGAGAGGGAGAGAGAATCCCAAGCAGGCTCCGTGCTGCCAGTGCAGAGCCCCATGCGAGCCTTCATCTCACCAACTGTGAGATCGTGACCTGAGCCAAGGTTGGATGCTTGACTGATTGAGCCACCCAGGTGCCCACCCCCAATTTTTTTTATTAACAAAACTATTACAATATTATTTTTCAAGCACCCTTACTCCCTGGCTGTGTGAGAGCCTACATGCCAGAGCCGAGCATTATGAAGGGCCGTGTCTACCCTCATCCTCAAGGCTTATCGTGGTCCCTGGCACATAGTAGGTTCTCACATCATATCGGCCAAACGAATGACGACCTACTGGAGGAGGTGGCTTTTAGGCTGGGCTTTGGAAGATGGGTGGGATATGGGGTTGCAGAGGAGGCAGAAGGAAGGTGTATTTGAAAGAAATGCCACTGGGGGCACATGTGCTTCTTGAGACAGTCATTCATGTGCCAGAGCCGTTTAATTCACCGCACACGAGGTAAGTAAAATGAGGCTGAAATACAGGGCTGCGGCAGGCAGGGCGTGCAGGGCTGTGGGAACAGTCCGAGCATGAGGACAATGGGAGTGTTGGGTGTTGGGGAGAACGCGGTACTCTCAACCTCGGCTGCTCCCATGATGAAGTTCTCAGCGTGAAGAGCCTGGTGACACTGGAGCTGGGGACCCAGGAAGGGACAGCCAGGGTGTACCGAGTAGGGTGGTGGCCCAGGCCCCGGTTGGGAGCACAGAGGAAAGGAGCACCTGCCTGCTCCCACTTTGCTGGGGACTAGTGGACTTCAGGGATCGGCCCCCTTGGGTCACGGTCAAGAGGTAGGTGACCAAACCAGATAACCTGTTGAGGCCCTTCCCAGCTTTGCTTCCTCTAACCAGGACGGTTGCTTCCCTCCTGTCCAGGTGATGGTGTGGATCCACGGAGGGGGTCTGATGGTGGGCGGAGCATCAACCTATAATGGACTGGTCCTCTCTGCCCATGAAAATGTGGTGGTGGTGACCATTCAGTACCGCCTGGGCATCTGGGGATACTTCAGGTAAGATACATTGGCCCCCAAAGCAAGGATGCAAGGATTCAGCTCTGATCATGTCAGCCCTCAAGGGGATCTTGGCCAGGTTCCCTAGTGAAGCATCCAAGTCCCTTCATAGTTGGGCTCTACCTATCTTCTCCTTCCCCAGCCACACGGGTCCACTTGTTTCTGAGCTTTTTGTAGGTGTATCCTCTCTACCTAGAATGCCCGTTCTACCTGATGGACTTCTTCCTTTTTTTTTTTTTTAATGTTTGTTTATTTTTGGGGGGGAGGGGCAGAAAGAGGGGGACAGAGGATCTAAAGCAGGCTCTGTGCTGACAGCAGAGCCTGACGTGGGGCTCGAACTCACGAACCGTGAGATCATGACCTGACCCGAGGTTGGACACCTCAACCGACTGAGCCACCCAGGCGCCGGTACCTGATGAACTTCTATTCATCCTGCAAGGCCCAACCCAAATGTTACACCCTCTGAAATACTCTTCTCTTTCTCACTTGTGCCGTCCCAGCACGTTGCACACATCTATCGAGACAGCATGTGGCGGGGCACTTAGAGGCTACCACATGAGAAAGGGAAGAAGGAACGTGGTCCGGGCAGGAACTCAGTGCATCCTTGTGGGTGAAGGAAAAGGAACGGGTGTCTGGAGTGAAGGTTGTCGGTGCATCTGACTGCGGTGGACAGCCCCCCTGGGAGGAATGTCGGGCCCACTCCTCCCGTTTCCTTTTTTGGAATTTGGCCCAAATGAGTGAAGGCAAGTGTCTTCCCGATTGAGTCTCCATGGGGCAGGGACCAGTTTCCCTGCAGGACACAGTTACCTCTGTGTTACACAGTCCCTCTGACCCTGAGATGGCTGAAGGGTAGGCCGGGGGTGGGCTGCTCCCAAGAAAGACCCCCAGGGCTGGAGGAGGACTACCCCAGGTGAGTGCTGCCTCGGGATGAATTGCCATCATTGAGACCCCTCTCCTCTCTCAGCCATGGCCCGTCTCTCTGCTCCCCGTTACAGTCAAACTGCTATATTAGCTATTTCTGCTGCTGCGGCCCCTCCCAGTCCGCCCTCTGCCCACCCCACCCCGGTCAGGGTTCCTCTCCAAACACACCACTGCGTTCTGGCCGAGGTCACCAGTGACCCAACAGCTCTTGGGCCAACCTCGGCAGCATCCACACACGACTCTTCACACGAGACCCTCTGACCTCCATGTGTATCTCTCTCTCCGTCTGCACTGGCCCCCTGGGTGACCTCAAAGCTCCCCGTTTCAGCCCCTGCCTCTCCTTGGAAATCCAGACGTGTAAGGCATTAACTAGTACCTGCACCTGCTGTCATCTCCACTGGACGTCTGAAGGGCCCCACACTCCACGGGGACACACGTAACCCTTGACCCCCACCGCTCCTTGCTCCGCACTTTCCTACTCTCCTGACAGTGCCTCCTGTTGGCTACTGGAAGCCCCTCCTTCCACCTGCTCCAGATAGAAGACTAATGGGCACCCTTGACTTGTCTTCTTCTTACTCCCCACATCCAGTCGGGTCGGCAAATCCTCTCGGTTCCACCTTCGGAATATATTCAAGATCCAACCACTTCTCGCCTCCGCCCTTATGGCCCCTAACCAGCCCTCTGTGTCTCTCTCTTACTTAGAGGATTGTAATAACCACCCACTTTTTTATAACCCTGCTGCTTGGATGCTTACGTCTAATCCAGACAGTAGCCAGAGCGATCATTGAAGACATAAATGGAACCTTGTTGTTGCCCTGAAATGGATTCCCACATTGCTAACAATGACATCAAAGGTCTTACCAAGGCCCACAGAGCCCTCTAGCTGCATGTCCGACACTCCTACTTTTGTCCACTGGACCCCAGGGCCTTTGCACTGGCTGTTTTTTCAGCCTGGCATTCCCCTTCTTTGGATATGTGCAAGGCTTATGCGCTCATCCATTCAAGTATCTACTCAAACGCTACCACCTCAAAGAAGCCTTTCTTGATCATGTGATCGGAGATAGGACCCAGCTGCTCCACTCCTGCCTTTTCCCTCACCCTGTTTTATTTTTCCTGAGAATACTTTTACTATCTGACATCATATTCTGTATTTATCTGTTTGTGTGTGATCTGTAGTGTGAGCTCTGTATAATCAGAGATTTTGCCTGCTTCGTTGTCAGATGTGCTCCTAGCTCTTAGAACAGTGTTTTGCATAAAGTAGACACTCAGTAAATAGATCCCAGCTGAATGACTGTAGAGCCCTACAACAGAACAAGGCTACAGAAATGAAGACAGGAGACGACCCTTGTGTCAGGGTTGTGGAAGCCCAGTCTTTTACTAGAAGACTCACCTAGGGCCCCCAGCCCCATTTACGGTCCTGAGAGCCCTGCCATGAAGTCTGTGCTCCCGCCTCCACCCTGTTCTTAACAGCACAGGGGACGAACACAGCCGGGGAAACTGGGGTCAGTTGGACCAGGTGGCCGCACTTCGCTGGGTCCAGGAGAACATTGCCAACTTTGGAGGGAACCCGGGTTCTGTCACTATCTTTGGAGAGTCAGCAGGAGGTATCAGCGTCTCTATTCTCGTAAGTGTTCCTGGCCTCGGTACGGCTACTGATGAGACTCCTTGGAGCCTTTTGCCCTGTTGGCACCTTTCCCTACGAGATCTGGATCTAGGGCTGCCCCTACTCTGCACAGCGTTAGATGGTGGGGAGGGCTAATGGTCAAACTCTCCTTGGCCCCCGGGAGGCTCAGAGCCTAGGCTAGTGTCCTGGGTCCTCGAGAGTCTCCAGCCCCAGCCACAGCGGCGACATTCCTCCTCTTCTAACGTGGCTGAGCTCCAGCTCTCTCTCTCCTTCCTACTCATCTTAGCATTAGGATTCACTGCACTTCTCCTGGAAGGTAGGGGTGAGCATGGATTATGAATAAGAGTTGGACAGCGTCACTGTTCGGCCTGAAGCCAGGTCTGCCTGTCGGGGGATGTGAGCACTCAGAGCAGGGCAGAGGTGGAGCCAGGATGGGGGGAGTGTGTGAGCAGGGGAGGGGTGGTGGACGTGGGGACGGGAAGGGATGGGGGAGCCGTGTGGGCTCCTGGGGCCCCTGGGGGCCAGGTGTGGGGAATGAGGCTGGGGAATCGCTGAGAGAAGCAGGGATGGAAACCAGCTGACAAAGTGCTGGGAGCCATAAAACACCCTCCAGCCCCTTCACTGTTGAGGGTCAGCACCATTACTGTATTTTGAACATATGTATTGGTTTCCTTGTGGAACACTCAGAAGGAAATGTTTTTATATCTTATTAAGTGGAGAAATAGGAAAAGTACAGACAAACCCAAAGAAAAAAAAGTCATCCATAGCCCCATTACCCAGGGAAGCTCACCATGGACATTTTGACACTTACTTTTCTAGTGTTTTCCTCCATGATTCGCTTACCCTGTTTCTCTCTCTCTCTCTCTCCCTCTCTCTCTCTCTCTCTCTCTCTCTCTCTCTCTCTCTCTCTCTCATCTATCTATCTATCTATCTATCTATCATCTATCTCTGATTGATCTATCTATCATTTATCTACCTAAGACTTTTTAAACAAAACCCTTCCTTAGCATATCTTATAATGGAAACATTTCCCTGAACATTAAACACTCTTCCACTAATATCATTTTGTTGTAGACTCCATGGTATTCCATGGTATAGATTTGCACAGTATTCCACGGTAAGAACGGAAAATGGTTTATTCACTCAACTGCATGATACTGGAAGCTTAGGTTATTCCCAATTATATTATAAACATTATGATCACTTTTCTTAGGATAAATCCTGAGTAATGGAAATGGGG
Organism: Neofelis nebulosa; assembly: GCF_028018385.1. Lineage (NCBI taxonomy): Eukaryota > Metazoa > Chordata > Mammalia > Carnivora > Felidae > Neofelis > Neofelis nebulosa. The sequence continues at coordinate 33,398,983 of NC_080798.1, read as the reverse complement.
AATCAGAACTGTGTCTTTAAATAGTTCTGATTGTTTAGTTTAGATTGTTTAGATAGTTCTGATTGTTATGATCAGTGCGATCATAACACTTCCCCTTCTCCCCTCATTCTGTGCTGCTGGCTCTCTCCAGCTAAGGTTCTCTTGGAGAAACCAGTCCCAGGATCGGCCTGGGACCAGGCCTGGCCAGGCAAGGACCTGCTGTGTCTACTGAGTGCCAGGGTCTTCAAGGGAATGGGCCAGAGTAGAGCTGTGGATGGGATAGCTCTTGAAAAGCCCTCCACACAAGCAGAAACTCTCTTTCCGTCCACTCTCCTGCCAGGTGTTATCTCCACTGGCCAAGAACCTCTTCCACCGGGCCATCTCCGAGAGTGGCGTGGCCCTCACTACTGCCCTGGTCAAGAAAGACATGAAGGATGCAGCTCAGGTGGGTCACCCTGGGTCACCTGACACCCTTTGCTCTGCTCCCCTGGAGTCTTCGGGGGACTTTCCTGCCAGGGCATCCAGAGTCATGAAACTGGAAGGGCGAGGAGACGTTGCAGCCAGCCTCCCAGTTTTACCACTGAGCAAACTGGGGCGGACAGTGGAAGCAGCTTGCCAGGGACCACGAGGGATCGGGGCAGAGCTGGGATTCGAGCACGTGGCTCTGGACTGCCAGCATGGTGCTCTGTCCACTGAGCACTCTTCCCAAAGTGTGCCAAGGCGGGCTGCCAGGCCACACAGTGGGCAGCGGACTGTCCCCACGTCTCGTCTCTCAGGGTCTCAGTTCTGGTGAACCCATTAGCAGGATGTGGGCCTGGAGTGGCTCCTCCTTAAGTGCCTCATGGCTGGGGTGGGTTCCTGGAGAATTTATTCATTCACTCATTCATTCATTCATCACATAATTTGGGGATAGCCAGACATCTAACAGCCACATGAATTTTGCATTGTAATGGAGGAGACAGATTAATGATTCCATAATCGCACAGATTATAAAGTCTCAGCTGATAAGAGCAATAAAACAGAGGTGTCTGATGTCATAACGTAATCCAAAAGAAGCACCTAAGCTAGTGTGTAGGGTGTGAGGCTTCCTGAAAAGACATCTGAAACCAGGCAGTGTGGTTCTGGATTCCATGCTCTTACAGCCCCCACCCCCCGCCCCGATCCCCTGCCCTGCACTCCCTCCCTCTAGACGCTCAGCTTGGAGATCGTTACGCCCATTTTAACAGAGACAGGGGAATAAGGACAAAGCTTGTCTAATTGGCACGACGGGACCCAGGACCCCCACCTGCTGGTCTAGAGTCTTCTCTGCTCCCCCACCGCTGTCTTTAAAAATGAAGGTCGGGGTAGAACAGCTCTTTATTGATGGAGGGAAGGGACATGGCTCTTGAATTTTGCTGTTCCTTGTGATCTCTGCAGCAAATTGCTTTCTTTGCTGGGTGTAAAACCACCACCTCGGCTGTCACTGTTCGCTGCCTGCGCCAGAAGACAGAAGAGGAGCTCTTGGAGATATCGCGGAAGATGGTAGGTGTATCCATTCTCGTGGCCACGCGAGCACCCCACCCAGGCTTCATTATTGCAGCAGTCCCCTTGACCTAGAAACCTGCCTGGGACAGTGTCTCTCCCCTGGGGAACAGTGTCAGCCTCTGGATATGAATGGGAATTTCTTTCTTTCTTCGTTTTCTTTATTTAATTTGAGAGAGAGAGAGAGAGAGAGAGCGCATGCAAGCTGGGGAGAGGGGCAGAGGGAGAGAGAGAGAATCTTAAGCAGGCCCCATGCTCATGCCGAGCCCAACTTGGGCTTGATCCCATGACCCTGGGATCATAACCTGAGCCAAAATCTAGAGTCAGATGCTCACCCGGCTGAGCCACCCAGGCGCCCCTCTTTTTTTTCTTTTTTATTATGAAATATCTCAAACATTTGCAAAGTTGAAAAACAGCACAATGAACAAATTGTATCATAATCTCTCACCTCTGTCAAAACTTACTATTTTCCCATTCTTGTTTCCAAATGTATTTTTAAGAAATTAAGCATTACATATTCCCAGAGATAACTACTGTTCTGAATTTTGAGGATGGGATATTAAGAACAAAGATTTTAAGGAAGGTTGTCACAATTTATCTTGCTTGATTTAGAAATTACCTAGGGGTGCCTGGGTGGCTCAGTCGGTTGAGCGTCCGACTTCAGCTCAGGTCACGATCTCGCGGTCCGCGAGTTCAAGCCCCGCGTTGGGCTCTGGGCTGACGGCTCAGAGCCTGGAGCCTGCTTCCGATTCTGTGTCTCCCTCTCTCTCTGCCCCTCCCCCGTTCATGCTCTGTCTCTCTCTGTCTCAAAAATAAATAAACGTTTAAAAAAAAAATTAAAAAAAAAAAAAGAAATTACCTCAATTATATCCCGGTGGTGGCCAAATTTTCTGGCTTTTCTGAGACTCTGCTTCCATTGTGATTCTAGAACAACCATCCATCCATCCATTCATCCATCATCTCATTTGTCTACTCATCCACCAGTCTGTCCAATTCATCAATGTTCTTTTATCAGTTTAATATCAGTCCATCCCTAACTTTCATTCATTTCAGTTATCTCTACATTATCCAACCACCATGTGTCTTCACTTACCATTCACTTATCATCCAAAATCAATGATCCATCCCTCACCTAGTTGTTGTTGATCTATCCACCAATCCGTCCGATTCACCCTTACGCCATTGTATTGACCAACTCCATCCATCATCTACATCCATCCATCTATCTATCTGTCCATCCATCCGTCCCTCCCTCCACCCATCCTAGGTGTATGGAGAAGGGTAATTGGGTGGGTGTTGCAGACATTAATCAGATACAGTCCTTGCTTATGAGGATCTGTCCAAGGAGAAACACACTCATACATGGGTTAAGGGTGATGGGAGTATACAGAGAGGAAACATTCATAATAGTCAGTAGGGATGCTTCACAGAGGAGGGACATTTGAGGACTGATGGATGGCTATGACAGTGTCATCACAAGGACGCCCAGAAAATACAGCATGTAAGCCCAATGGGAACTATTCCGTCTGTGGGAGAAGGGTATGAATGTGAGCTAAGGTGTATCCTAAGCCCCTGGACTCTCATCTGAACCCTCAGCCTCTAAGGATATTCCCGGACCCCCCAGGGCTAGGCCTCTGGCCCTGGACTCTGTTTTATTTCCTGGCTTAACTCCAACGTCCAAAGCCTTGGGGCTTGGATCTTGGTTTCTCAGTCTCAAATAAGGTGATCAGTGCATTCAAAGAATAAAAACACAATTATTTCTGATTCCTGGAAAGAGGTAGGTTTATTTCAGCAATTCTCCATTGACTTAAGAAGACTCAGTTTATAAGGAGAGACTTGGTGATTTTGAGAAAACCCAGAGAAATTAACAGTCCATGTTATGTTTCTGAGTTGATATAGACTGTCTCCCCAAAACACACCCACACACTCCCCCCCCCCACACACACACATACAGGCACACAGACATACAACTCACTGACTGGTAGGGCTATAGCCCTAATAAAGAATACCTTACTGGTCACTTGCTACATTCTAGTGAGACCTGTTAGCTACAGTGTAGCAAATATACAGCAAAAAGGAGCATGGGTTGGGGTGAATTTCAGTGAGTTTGCTTAAGTCAAGACTTTCTTATACAAGAGGAGACTCCTCTCAAAATGCCTTAAGTGGAAAAAGAAATGTGTCGTAACAAAATCTTCATGAAACTAACTGAAAACTAAACCACAGTTGAGGAATACAAGACTTCAGGCATGGCTGGATCCAGATGCACATATGATATTATTAAGAATATACCTGCCCTATCATTCAGCTTTTTTTTTTTTTTTCTCTCAGGCAAGTTTGTTCCCTGGGGAGGTTAAAGATAGCAACAGCATCTAGACTTACATTCCTATCCATTTAGAAACTTTCACAATAATTCCAGCAAAAACTTGGGGGGTAAAGTCTATTGGAGTAACATGGGCCTGTGCCCATACCTGAACTAATCTCTATGGTCAGGGAGATGGGGCACCCCAGGTCACATACAGATGCCTGGATTTATGGAGTGAGAGTGGGGAAGAGGGAGGTCCCCCAAAGGAATACTGGGGTCATGTTGCCTAGGGAAACAAGTAGGGGAAATGGATGGAGGGCAGGCACAAACAACAGACGTTTTCTCCAGCGCCTTCCTCCCCCATCCCACGCCTACACCTGTGCCCCTGCCCAGGGGAGCCAGTGTCCTGCCCACTTCCTCTCAGTCCAGCCAAGGTGGCACCAGGAGGGAGAACCTGACACCTTTGGCTCACCTCTCATGGCTTTTGTGCTGGAAGCCTTCTCACCCACACCCTCTGCCTTTGTCTTCACAGAAATTTTTCACTATTGATTTATATGGAGACCCCAGAGAGGTAAGGACTTTTGGTTTCTTGATTACAGGTTTCTTGACACCTTTAAGCTCTAGTCAAATAGGAATGAATGAACCCTCCCTTGTGGGCTCTTGGTAACTCCTCGTGTTTATGTTGCCGAGGCTCAGAGAGGGGCAGCGACCTGCCTGGATAACGCAGCCAGGGGGGCTAGTCATGGGACTGGAACAGGTTTCCCTGATTCCCAATCCAGAGCTCCCAGTTACCAACTCTGTGTCCCTTGGCCCCAGCCTACTGCCCACTTCTTGTTTACATTTCCTGCTCCCAGAAATTCCCCTCAGGAGAGGGCTGGGACTAGAAACTTCCACCATGGGGTCGTGGAGCTAGCTGGGTGAAGCGTTTCTTAAGGAGCCTTCACTGAGGAGCTCACGCCTTTCCCAGGAGGCTGCTGGGTTGATTAGCCGTCCAAGCTACACTGTTGGAGGGGCCGTCCGGAAGGGGCTGAGAATCTCAGTCCTGAGGATATACCACTCTCCTCCCAGCCACACCAGAACTCCATAGTAGCCTCCCCATCTCCTTCCTCCTCCCCTCCTACTTTCCAGCACGTTGACAGGTTCTGAGACATTATCTCTGCAACATTTACAGTCCTGTGCTCTCTGCTCTCTCTTGGGGATGGGCACCAGCACCTGCCTTCAAAGGTGTTGTGAGCATTCAGGGAGATTCGTTCATTCATTCAGCAAAGATTTAAGTAGCACTTACTGTGTGAAAGGACCTGATTTAGGAGCTGGGGAAACAGCAATAAAACAGGCAAAGCAGATACAATGCCCTTGGAGTGAGGGAAGAGTACAGTAACAGAAAAAGGGTCCTTGTTATGGGGGGAAAGAAAGTGAGAAATGGGTATAGAGTTTGCTGTGGTTTGAATCTGCATAGCAGAGTTAGGGAAGTCTCAAGAAGAAGAAGGTGACATCTGGGTCAACTTCTGGAGGCAGAGAGGAAGGCAGCTGTCAGGTAAACTGGAGGAAGAGTATCCTAGGCAGAGAGAACAGCAGCTGCAAAGGTCCTGAGGCAGGAGGCCTGTGTGGCTGGTGTGGAGGGGGTCGGAGGAGAGAACAGGCTTGAAGCTAGAAAGGAAAGGGAGGTGGGGGCGGTCCCTTTAAAGGAATTGGATTTTGATTTCAAGTGAGATGAGGAAGTGTTGGGAGCGGTTTGAACAGAGGAGTGAGTTGACCTTGGGTTTTACAAAAGGGCTCTTTGATTGCTGCATTGAAATTGAAAGTAGGGAAGGGTAGGCAGCCCCGGGAGACCCTATGGGAGGCCACTGAGCTGCAGTAGTCAAGGCCAGAGGTCGTGGCAGCCTGGGCTGGGCCCGTAGCAGTGGGGGTGGTGAGACAGTGGGGTGGCATCTGGGTGTTTTTGAAGTCGTGGCTGGTGGGATTTGCTAATGGACAGGATATGGGGCAGAAGAGAAAGAGGGGGGTGAAGCACGCCCCTGGGATTTTGACCCGAGCCTGGGAATGCCCGAGGCCCACACAGGGCAGCCACTGGGAAGCGATCGTGTTGTTCTTGGTGTCACTTGTCAGCCTCCGTGGGACGCCACCTCGGTCAGATCATGGCCCCTCTGTCCCTCTCCTGGACTTTGATTATCTTCCACGTTTATTTCCCCCCACCCTCGTCCCCCAGTGCCGCAGACTGACCCTTGTAAACACAGGTCAGGGCATGTCACTTCCTTCTTAAAAGGCTGACCTTTCTTACAAGACAAACGCCCTCGCCCCCATGGAGTTATCCCTTCAGAACACGTCCATGTGACTGCTGTGTGCCAGGCATTGTGCAAAAAGTATGCCGCAACATCCAACCCTCCCAGGCCGTGCCCGTTCTGGATTAGGCTTTGGGCGCCGGTCCCGCTGAGCCCCTTCTGTGGCTGCCAGAAATGGCCCGTCATCTCTTCATCGGCCCTTGCAGGGCAGCTGCAGTTTCCTGGAGCCACAGGGGACTGTCCAACGCCGCCTGCCCTCCGGTGGGGGGAATCAGGCACATGGCGTGTGGAGCTGGAAATACGGCTCATGGAGCTGGCGAGGGCTCCGGAGCACTGCCAGCGAGTTTTAGGAGTGATCTAACGTGTATCGAGCTGCCTCCGGGACCAGGTACTGTGCCGAGCATTCTGCACCGGTTCGGTCACTTAATCCCTATTCCAACCCGTCTCACAGATGACAAAACTAAAGCGCAAACAGATGAAATAACTTTCCCAAGTTACCAGCCAGTAGGTGGCAGAGCCAGGATTCAAGTCCCGATAATCTGGCTCCAAAACCCACATTCTTAATAACGACTGTGGCCAAATATGCATTATAACCATGCCCAGAGCCGGCTCCCCGGATGGTGACATGGGGGTCAGGTGCTGCTGCTGAATCTGTGCCCATGTAACTGATCTTCATCAAAGGTAAAACCTCAAATGGAGACATTTTTTTCAATACAATGCGAGCCCATCCCTGATGATTTTATTCATGCTTTTTCTCTCTAAGAAGGAATCGGGTCTCTGTTTAGGCACCTTGAGTGATGGAGGGCTCACTACCTCCTCGAAGCGAACTGTTTATCAATAGCAGCTTGTGTTTAATTAAATATAGACCGATAATTACAATTGATTCTTATTAATTGTGAATTCTGTGTTTGTGAATTCATCTACTCTCTAAAATTAATGTGTGACCCCAAAACTGATACTCCTGACACTGCTTTTTTTAACGTTTATTTATTTTTGAGAGAGAGACAGAGCATGAACGAGGGAGGGGCAGAGAGAGAGGGAGACACAGAATCCGAAGCAGGCTCCAGGCTCTGAGCTGTCAGCACAGAGCCCGACGCGGGGCTCGAACCCACGAACTGTGAGATCATGACCCGAGCCAAAGTTGGACGCTTAACCAATGGAGCCACCCAGGCGCCCTGATACTCCTGACACTTTTTACCGTCATTCATGCACATGGAGTGGTGAGAAGGCTGAGAGACCACGTGTAGGCTCCCGTTCGAGATGCAGCAAAGCCTCTGGCTCCTTGTCTCATGTCTCATACTCTTTTTTTTTTTTTTTTTTCAACTTTTTTTTTAATTTACTTTTGGGACAGAGAGAGACAGAGCATGAACGGGGGAGGGGCAGAGAGAGAGGGAGACACAGAATCGGAAACAGGCTCCAGGCTCCGAGCCATCAGCCCAGAGCCTGACGCGGGGCTCGAACTCACAGACCGCGAGATCGTGACCTGGCTGAAGTCGGACGCTTAACCGACTGCGCCACCCAGGCGCCCCTCATGTCTCATACTCTTAACACGTGTCCTTTCCACTGTCTACTCAGTGCCACGTTTTCCGCATTTTTGTGCTTTCTGTTGATGGTTTCACTGTGGCAAGTGGCCCCTCAGGCACTGTCCCGTGCTCCCGAGGGAGGGCTTGTTCCAGGCTGTGATGCGCCTTCGTGTGTTAGTTAGATCAGCTTCTTCCAGGGCGGCTGACTGTGCTGTGGGCTGTGAGTTCAGCGGCAAGGGATCAATACGGCAGCCCATCCAGGAACAGGAAGGGGCAACTTGCCGATCTGTCTGTGAGGCGGCTTGGGAAAGCGCTAAAATAACATCTAGTATGTGATGAAAGCTGTGGGAAATCGGGCACATCCGTGATTTTGTGAGATGACCACGGATACGAAAGCATAACAACCCTGCCGTGAGGCTGAAGGCGAGGAAGTTCCAGGCATGTTCCCGAGGGCCCAGGAAGATGGTGAGGCCTCAGCTGGTGTTTTATTATAAATAAATACTACATATAATTAGTTATTTGTAAGCAACGCATATTCCCTCAAGGTGTCTTTAAGCACACGGAAAACGGAGTTGATGAAAATGTGACCAGATAGTTGCAGGAACCTGACGTCGTATTTCCCCATGAGCAGTGGCCCCGCATTTGCTAGTTCAGAGCCCACGGTGCCTTTAGAGAACCGAACAGCCACGGATAACAGAATTGACTCTAGAGATCCACATAGGCAAATGTAAACTGCAAATTGAGAGATATAAATTTTTACATATACGTGCGGTGTATATATATGTGTGTGTATATATATGTATATATTTTATGTATTTATATAAAGTTATATAAAATGTATATGTTTATAGATTTTAATACTAAAATATATTTGCATATTTATATATTTATATATTTAATAAATTTAATGTATGCTTATATGTACATAAATGTATGGACATATGTAGAGATATGTATACATGTATTTCAGTTTGAGTGAGTTTTGCCCCCCTCAGACTTCCCACTGCTAGTTCTGCCTCTGGGGTCGCATGCACTTGGCCCTGTTTGGAGGAGCCTGAGTTCTGTGGCCACCGCCTGTGGCCGTGCAAGTGTGGGGTGCTGGCCCCCTGCTCTGACAGGTGGAGAGGGGGATATGCATGTGGCCTTGAGAGCAGAAGCCCAGACACCATGATGCCCTCCTTCCCAGAGCCATCCCTTCCTGCCCATCGTGGTGGACGGAGTACTGTTACCAAAGATGCCTGAAGAGATTCTGGCAGAAAAGAAATTCAACTTTGTTCCCTATATCATCGGAATCAACAAGCATGAGTTTGGTTGGCTTCTTCCAAAGGTGAGAATGTGGGGTCCCCTTAGGCTCCCCTCCCCCACCCATCACATCACCCCTCCCATCTCTGCTCACAGAGGCTCCTCCTTCTCGAGGCCCCCCTCTGAATCCAGGGCAGCTGTCCCCTTCACATTTCCATGGGGGGGGCATTGACATTTCCGTGGGGAAACTTCTCCAGGATGGCCCCACTGCCACCTGGGGACCCCTCTCCCCAAGCAGTATGACTGTCTTCCAATCTAAGAATCCCACAACGTGGGTGCCGGGGGAGTCTGTAGGGATAATCACTGAGCAGATGGGCAGACCGAGACTGGGAGAGGGACGGACTCCCAGTTAACGAGTGAGGCCTGAGCCCCTGCGGCCCGTCCACCTGGGCTGGTGCTCTCCCTGTCCCTCCATAAATCCCGCACCTGCTCTTTCTTGGTCATCTAACTGGGGGAGTCAGTGGAGCTTTCTCCCTCTGGGGTGAAAGTTCGAAAAATCAGAAGTGCTCTCCCTCTGTCAGAAAAAAACACAGCCAATGCCAGGTAAAGCGGTGAGGACCGTCTTATTTAGTTCTACCCCCGCAGCAGGGAGGAGAGACCAGCGTGAGCTGAACTCAGGTCCCTGCAACAAAAGGCTGGAGCCTGGTTAAAGGCCTGAATGTGCCAAGGAAAGACACTGTGGGGGTGTGACAGGGGCACGGAGGGTGGGGGAGTCTGTCCACGGGACTAGGCCACCTCAATTTGTTAAGTGGTGTTTTTCCAGAAACAGATTTCTGTCTCTTTGCCCAGAGGCAGTGGTGTTCAGGCTGCAGCAGGGTGCCCACCAGAGTCACAGGGACTGAGAGGGAGAAAGGAGACTTAGGGGCTGAATGTCTGCATTTCAAAAGGTGGCCCTAAGGTCCTGGAGGAAACAGTTTTGGGTGGTAGATTTACATCTCAAAGGGCAGAGAAAGAATTGTAATTGCAAGCTTTCTAAAGTAGCTGCTCTAAAAGGGGGTTCAGGGACCTATCAACCTATCACCAGGTTTGGGCCAGAATAAATAATAAATTCCCCTGGTGTCCAGGGGCTCGTTAAGGGGAACTGGGATAATCCTAGGGACAAAATCTTAAGCTCTGGCAGTCAAGCCAGAGTTTGGTCAAGTTCTACAGTGCAGAGGTTTGGATGGAGCACAGAAATTTCAGAGGTCACTGACGGACCAAAGCCATAATGGCGGGATTTGATGCTTCCTTGGTCATCTGAGACAGTGGGGGTATTTGTGAGGTCGGTGTTCTTTGTCTCAGAGCCCTCTACTTCAACACCAGCCAGGCATAAATCTCTCCTGTGTGTCTCCATGTCCAGGGTGGGGATTCTTGCCTATGATTGATACACACACACACACACACACACACACACACAGTGCAAGGCCCTGGGACAGCTTCTCTTCACATTTACTTTATCCTTTTGCACCTGCTTGGATATAATAAGCTTGTTTGTCTCATTGATTTTACCCAACTCATCAAGGAGCCATGTCTGTCAAGTCATGACAAAGTGACCTTTGGTTGGTTGGTGAGTGTGGTTCTTTGTGCTAATTCTTGATGATCCACACTTGTGTCACTTGTTTTAACAGCTGATGGGTTACCCACTCTCTGAAGGCAAGCTGGACCAGAAGACAGCCATGTCACTCCTGTGGAAGTCTTACCCGCTTATTGTAAGAGTCTGGGGAACCATGGGAACTGGCTGAGACCCAAGGAGGGGCAGAGGCTTGCCCCAAATAGCTGAACAATTCAATGGCAGAATGCAGACTGGGGCTGGAGGGTTCTGTCCCCATTTTTCTGCCTTTCCCACCTCACCACGCAGGGTAGTGCTGGAGAGATTTACCACTAATGCAAGGCATTCTCTGTGTCATTCACTGGGGTGGGGGCCGGGGCCACTTTTACTTGTGCTCCATTTCAGGGCATCCCTGAGGAATTGATTCCACTGGCCGCTGAGAAGTATTTAGAAGGGACAGATGACCCTGTCAAAAAGAAAGACCTGTTCTTGGATGCAATTGGAGATGTGATGTTTGGTGTCCCATCTGTGACTGTGGCCCGTTACCACAGAGGTGAGTCCCACAGGTTGGGCAGGAGAGGGACACTGAACCCACCAGCTTCACTGTTGGTCCTACTCACTTCTCAGCATAGACAGATATGTGGAAACCACCAATGGTCAAGCCTCCAAGGCCAATTCCATATGCCCGGGGGTGGAACACTGTCTAACTTTGGGTCTGCCAGAAACCAACTCTGAGAAAAGAATCTGAATGCAAGTAGCTTATTTGGGAGGTGACCCCAGAAAACACCAGCAGAAGAATGGAGATGTGGCCCCGAAAGGAGAAGGAAACCAATCAGACTTCCCTGGACTCCTGGAGCTATCGTGTCTCCAGTCACGTCTCAGGGCTATTCCGTGTGAGTGGCAAGGGGCAGAGGTATTTATTCTTTCACTCTCATGAGCCATGAGTTGAAGGCTGTTCCCAAGGGGCTGGTAATTCCCTGGAGCTCTCACCTGCCTTACATATGGGCAGTGTGGTCTCTTGGTGGCCAAAGGGACGCCGGAGGTGGGAGTCAGGCTGGCACGTCCAGAAGTTGGATATGTGGTGAGGCACCAGCAGCACCTGCCACAGGGACCCCTCCCCTGAAGTTACAGTGGTCTGTGGGGCCAGAGGGCAGGTCTTAGAAGATATGCCTTGGCAGGTTTCCAAGGTCAGAGCTAGCTGCAAACTGGTTTGTTAACTGGTAGGGCTGGGGGTAGACTGAAGCCAAGCATATAATCAGGAGGCTTGTCTAGGACCAAAAGACAAACAAAGCAATACAAACAAACAAACAAACAAACCCAAAACAACAACAACAACAACAACAACAAAACAAAAGAAAACCAAACCAAAATAAAACAAAAGAAATGAGCAGTGGGAGGTGTGGGGGCAGGTGTTCCAGAGACTGTCCATGTACACAGCTGGCTTCTGTCCATCCCGATGTGTGCTGACTCTACCACAGGACCTTCCTGCACTGATCCAAGGCTGTGAGGTGGATCCAGGGTTGGATAAGCTCATCTAGAAAGGATGCATCCCTTCTGGGCATCTTTACGAGGTCCTCATAGGACCCTTCCTTCACCTAGTCTGCAAGCCAGGAAATGGTTCTCTATCTAACCATGCCGGAGGGGTTTTAAAATTCAGGACTTTCTGTGCATGATAAAAAAGCAGCTAGAGCTGACCTACCCTGTCCCCAAGCCCTCGGTATAGTGATGTGCAGAAGCCAGTTACTGTTTCTTCCTTCCGGGGGTCCTGATGAAACGCTTCAGCCAGGGGCCGCCTGGGGTCAAATTTGCTCTTTCATAACCTTGGTCTTGCCTCTGGATACATGGCATCTTCTTCTGCTTCGTCTGCTGGTCCCAGCTATACTGGACTTGTGTTTTTTATCTGGTATCCTATGACTTTGAATTCGGGGTCTTCTTGCCAGGACCACACAGATTTTTGTCAACGTTATTCTCTCATTTTGTATTTGTCTCGATCTCTTTTTGATAAACAGAAAGTTTTCCGAATATAAAATTAATATCCTACATGTGTGGAAAAATTTTAAGATATGGAAACACATGAAGAAGGAAATTAGATATTACTCTAAATTCCTCCACCTAGAAACATCTGCTATACGTTCTCTTTTAAATTTTTTTTTAACATTTATTTTTATTTTGAGACAGAGAGAGACAGAGCAGAGCAGGGAGGGGCAGAGAGAGGGAGACACAGAATCTGAAGCAGGCTCCAGGCTCTGAGCTACCAGCACAGAGCCCGACACAGGGCTCGAACTCACAGACCTTGAGATCGTGACCTGAGCCAACGTTGGACACCCAACTGACTGAGCCACCTAGGCTCCCCTGCTATACATTTTTGATATATCTTCTTTGAATAATCTTTCCATGTCTTACATATAATTTAGAAATTAATTTGATATCGTATGCCATATTTTTGTTCATAGAACACTATTTTGTGTTCAAAAACAACCACTATTTCATGGAATGATGCATCAAAATTTACTTTAGTATCCCTGTCTCATTGGATATTTAGCCTGGCTGCTTATATTTCGATGCAAGAAAAATATATTATGCTCAGCCTTTAAAGTCAGACTTTAACCAAGTCTCTAATAATTTTCTTAGGATTGGTTATTAGAAGTGAAGTTCCCAAGTGGGGCTGTTAGAGCATTTTAAAGTTCTTGATACATGGTGTGAAATTGCCTTCCAGTGCATGCCTGGGATTTCTTAATTCTCTCGCTTGCAAAACTCAGATTAAAAAATAAAGACAATGCTGCCAATTTCACAAGCTCTTCCTTAAAAAAAAAAAAAAAGGGCCATCCCCATGCTTTAATGGCAAACTTAGATTACAAAAATCTGTCCTTTCTGCTTCTCCTATTCTTCTTCTGCTATTGTCTTATCCTAATCTGTGCCCTACTTTCCTTTGAAAACATGTGTTGTGCTTGTAGGAATTTTATACCTCCTCTTGGTTTTAGGCAGAAAGTTAAAAGAGAGAGAGAGAATTCTCTTTTGTGCCGCATGCTGGCTGCCCCAAAGGCGTTCTCTCATTCACAGAAGGTCTTCCCTCTGTGGCAAAGAGCTCCTTTCTAAAACTCCCGAGTGGTGGAGGGACGTTACAGCCCCTTCCCTCAGTGAGTTCTGCTTGACCTTGAAGCAGCTGTTTAATATGTGGATTTAAAAACCACAGAAGGGTTGCTTCTTCCAGACAACACCTCTGGCTAAATCAAGGGTGCACTGTTGGGGGGTCGGGGAGGCATTCCAATAAATTATTCTACCTCCTCATGTGGGGATGGCATATAACGTTAAATCATTTGGGGACAAATATTTAATGATATGGAGAAATTATTTTAGTATATTACAAAATGACATATACACATCGTCCCATTTGTATATGCATAGAAAGATATATGCTAAAATATTAACAGAGGTGTCTTCAAGTGGTGCTAGGATTATAAGTGATCCTTTTGGTCATTTTCCTTTTTTCTGCACTTTCCAAGTTTGTTATGGCACCCAAAGGGGTAAAAAGCGGTATCATTTCTCCTCCAGCCAGACTAGGGACCCAACCCTTCCCCATCAGTCATTCTGCTGTGGGCATTGGGGTCCATGCAAAGTGCTAGTTCCAGACACCACCCTAGACTGGTGGCCCCCAACTTAGCCCTGAAGGGGCAGGCAGAGTGGACAGCTCTGGATAAAGCTATCTGAGGGAAAATCAACACCTCCTGGGGGCTTGGAGAGGGGGTGCTGAGAGTGGGGGCTGGGAAAGCAGGAGAAAGGCACCGTTGTCCTCCCTCAGAGCCCTCTTTCTCTCTTCTGTCACCACCCCAGGCGCAGCAGGAAGCAAGATATGAAGTGACAAGGTGATGGATCAATAGAAAATGCTGAGTTTTCGGCTTCCCCAGATACAAGAGACAGATTATGCCCTTCCCCCATGTTTGTATAAATATCTGAGCTGTCAAGCCAGCAACTAGGATTTGCTTCCCTCTTCCCTAGGAATTAGCTGACAAGCACACTGGAAACTCTCCAAACTGGGTAGAATAAAAGGCACATGTTGGGCTGCAGATAGTCTCCAAAGGGATCAAAACCAGCCCGTTTTTCAATGAAATACAGTAGCGTAAACAGTGTGTATAGAGATGTTCTTGCGTGTGAACCCATCAGTAGGCAACAGGATCTGTGTGTAATTGGCCCAAGGCCCCTATAATGATACTATTTTGAATGGATTTACTCAGAATTTCAACATTTCATTCATTCAGTCTTCATTCATTGACTCATTCAACAAATATCTGACGTAAAGCCAGTTTATCACCAGTTTATCACCAGTTGATCACCGCCAATATCACCTCCTCCAACTGTGCATCTTTAAGCAAATTGCAGAGCTTTCCCAAAGCTTTGTTTCTGTGTTGTGCTGGTAACCAAGGGTTTTCTGTAGGGCCACACAATGTCCAGTACACAGTTGGCTCTCACGATGGGCAGCTATTAACGTTGCTGCTGTTGTGTACCTAGGACCCAGGTGTGCCACCAATTCCCGGAGCGCTCAGGGCCCCCTTGGTGCCATCCAGGTGCGCATCTGGGGAAATGAACTGTGCACGAATCCATGTCCTTACAGATGCCGGAGCCCCCACGTACATGTATGAGTTCCAGTATCATCCAAGCTTCTCATCAGACATGAAACCCAAGACGTTGATAGGGGACCACGGCGATGAGCTGTTCTCAGTCTTCGGGGCACCATTTTTAAAAGGTGATGGCCCTTCGGTGATGACAAATTTGGAGTTAGAAGATCTGGGTTTAAGTCTCAGTTTGGTGGCCATGGGTCAAGTTCCCCCTTCTCTCTTGACCTTACTTACCCAAATACATCGGAGCAGGGCTGAACTATGAAAATTTCCAACCTTTCTCCTACCCTGACACATCTGATGGAGAAGGTATATCCAAGTGCCCCCATTCATACTCTAAGAATTCAGGCCTGGCTATCAATAAGCCACATGGCAGGTCACCTGCTCAAGCGCTAGAGGGCCCTGCTCTAGCCCTCATCATGCAGGGCCCTGCTCAAGTGCTAGAATGTCACCACTCACTTCCTACTGTGAGTGAAGGTAAGGTTAGAATTGGTGTTGACCTTGAATCGGGGCTGATGTGCACGTGTGTGTCTGTCTGTCCAACCATCTACCCACCTAAAATTCCTAACTTTCTCAACTTAATATATTTAATAATATATATAATACTTTATTATTTTTTAATGTTTATTTTTCAGAGAGAGAGAGAGAGAGACAGCGCGCAAGTGAGTGAGGGAGGGGCAGACAGAGAGGGAGACACAGAATTCGAAGCAGGCTCCAGGCTCTGAGCTGTCAGCACAGACAAGCTGAGAGATCACGACCCGAGCCACAGTTGGACGCTTAACCGACTGAGCTCCCCAGGCACCTAGATAATATAATACTTTAAAGAAGACCTTTCACAAATATCTCCAATGCCTTCACTATCACCAGTTACAGATGACTTGCGTGTGACCCACCTCAGGCTGTTTGTGGCCGACACAGCAGTGCCTCTGGGCATTTCCTGCGTGGCTGAGTCATTAGGGCCACTGCACATCAATGATATTTCAGGTTTTATGAGAACGTGGGTGGGTGAAGGAGAGCGAGCAAAGGCCCAGATGGGAGCAATCCCAAGGTGGGGTCTCTGTAGTGAACATTCTGGGTGTAGCCCTGGAGACCTTGATAGGTGCGGAGAGGCGTGGCTGTCTAGGCACTGAGGAGACTGCAGCCACCCCCGAGTCCCCCATCAGCAACGCCCAAGCTTAGAGTGCACACAAATTACCCAGATCTTCTTGACATGCCGATTTTGACACAGTCGGTCTGGAGCAAGGGCTCAAATTCTGAGTTTCTAACAAGCTGTCCCGTGCTGCTGGCCATAAACCACACTTTGAGTAGCAAAGGCTTTTTTTCTTCTTCCCCACAGGAGGTGCTTCAGAAGAGGAGATCAGACTCAGCAAGATGATGATGAAATTTTGGGCCAATTTTGCTCGGAGTGGGTGAGGCTGATGACAGAGATGGAGCACGGTTGGGACAGGCGGGGGTGTTTACTGGGAAAGGTAGTTCCCAGCCCTGTAACCCTGACAAGGAGCAGCGAGAGTTCTCTAAAAGTGGACAGGCTGCCTAGGATTCGGTGAGCTCCCTGCCTCTGGAGGTGAAGGAGCCTCCTGGGGGAAATGAAACCAAGAAGTCCTGCAAATCTCAAAGTGTTCTTGGGTCCCCACAGTCACTTTGGGCAATTCTCATTTGATTCTGTTCCTAGGAACCCCAATGGGGAAGGACTGCCCTCTTGGCCGGCATATGACCAAAAGGAAGGGTATCTGCAGATTGGAGCCACCACTCAGCCAGCCCAGAAGCTGAAAGACAAGGAAGTGGCTTTCTGGACCGAGCTCCTGGCCAAGGGGGCAGCAAAAAAGCCACCCCACAAAGAGCACGTTGAGCTGTGAATGGGTGGCCTGGCTGGCCATGGGCCCTGGGGGAGCCCAGACTGGGGTAGTCTATAGAAGGTGTTTATCAGCCAAAGACGGATCTTATTGGAGGAGGCTGGGAATATGTCTGGTGGGGGAGGGCAAAGGCCGGGGAAGAGGAATTGTGGCCAATTTAGGGAATAAATGTTCTCTCGGAGACCACGTCAGTGTCTGTGTCTTGGGCTCAGGGAAAGAAGATGAATAGGATGGGCATGATTGTCTGGAAGGTGCCTCCGGTGGGGATGGCTTGGCCCCAGGAGCTGCCAAGGATAATTGTGCATCTGCCCCATGTCTCTGGGCCCTCAACAACTTCCAGCAACAGGATGTGGGGTGGCCAGAATGTAATGTCTCTCTTGTCCATGTGGAGCCACCAGTCTACATATGTACCTGCAGTGGTGGAGAAAGGAGGTGTCGTGGTGACCCTGTGGCAACGTCATGTGGCCCTTACTGACCCTTCCAGAGATCCGCAGTTTTTCTTCAATGTACACAGCATCCTCCCGGGCCCTTCCCTGAGGTCATCTCATCCAGCAACTTGTCTGAACCCCTCCTATAGCCTGGATCACTTCAGGATTTATCGTTAGCACATCTGTGCTGGCTGCCCATTAGAATCACCTGAACAACTTTTTAAAAAATGCCGTTGCCCAGGCCCCATCCTGATTCTAATTCCTTTGTCCGGGGGAGGGTCCTGGACAGCAGGATTTTTTTTTTTTTTTAACTCCCTATGTTTAGCTGGTGTGCGGCTAGAGTTGAGAACCACTGACCTGGTCCGTGAGTTCTTCAAGGCAGGACTCTTTGTATGAGTCTCTATGTCTCCTGGGCCCTGTACAGTGTGTGTGCTGAATATGTGCATGGAAGGATGGCATAAGCCAGCGAATAAAGGAGAGTTCCCAGGTTCCTGAAGATTGCTAAATAAATAAATAAATAAATAATTATAGGCCTTCCCAGGCAATGAGACCAGATGGACAGGTTGATAGATGGTGGTCAGATGGAACTTTACAAAGTGAAGGTGGGCATCAGCCTTCAGGTATCTGATGATTATACCTTTGAATCCTATAATAGTAACAGTAACTAGAAGTTATTGGATATTTATTATGTGCCTTCATAATAAAGTACTTTTTATATTAATTCAGATAATCTTCACAGACACCCTTTGAGGTGCATGCTTGCTATCAACCCCATGGAAGTTAACACAAGGCCCAAGAAAACTCAACTAGTGAGCGACAGACAAGACCACGTACATAATTTGCTGTGCAATTTTATTAACAATAAAAATGACTATTTATTTAAAAATTGTTAAGAATTCAAGATGGCGACTGCAGAGTTTTAAAGCCACCGTGAGCCTAGAGTCCTGAGTGAAGGCACGGGTCTCGCACCTATGAAGCCCATCCTGGTGACGCAGCTGGAATGTGGCCCTTAGCAGTCTGGCTCTAGAGGTGGAGCCCGTAAGTGCGAAGCAATCCTTCCTCTGTAAGCAGGACACTTCAAAACTATTCTGGGCTTGTCCTGACCTCTCCAGTTCATCGGATGCGGCCAAAGGCACCCATTTGACTGGCGGTTCTTTGCTGCCCTCTGGTGGGCGGTGTCCAGATAGCCGCACTTGCTTCCGGGAGGGATCCAGGACTGTAAGGGGGCTGAGACTCCCAACTGTGTCCCCACCGCGGTGACTACGCCTGAGCTGACACGTTCAGGGGCAGCATTCGGATTGGTCTCTTGGCGCCTCCAGAGTCCTAACCACGCAGGGGCAGCTAGGGTAGGAGCTCCTCAAGTCTTATTCCTACTTCAAACTGAGATGAAATGTTTCCTGGCCCTGTGGTCTCCCCAGCCTCCAACAGAACGAATCCAGTTCCGGGCACCTCAGAAGTGCTCAGAAAACTCCACTCGCACAGCACTTCTCTGCAAAGCGTCTGTCCTTTGCCTCTCATCCGGGCTGATGAAAGTCCTAACTAGCCTCCCTGCCTTTTTTTCTCTGTGCTATAGAGCCAGGGTGATCCATCTGAACGGCCACCCTGGTTTTCCCTTGCTATGCACATCCTTTGCCATCTGATTTTGCAGCTCCACTCATAAAGAGTCTGGGTTGGCCTCTTCACTGGCTTTGAACAATAAAATATGGCAGAAGTGATGCTGTGCCTCAAGAGGTCTTGCACGTGTTCACACACTGTCTTTTTTTTTTTTTTTTTTAATTTTTTTTTCCAACATTTTTTATTTATTTTTGGGACAGAGAGAGACAGAGCATGAACGGGGGAGGGGCAGAGAGAGAGGGAGACACAGAATCGGAAACAGGCTCCAGGCTCCGAGCCGTCAGCCCAGAGCCCGACGCGGGGCTCGAACCCACGGACCGCGAGATCGTGACCTGGCTGAAGTCGGACGCTTAACCGACTGCGCCACCCAGGCGCCCCTCACACACTGTCTTGAACCCGCATGACTGCCGTGTGAACGAGCCCAGGCCAGCCTGCCCAGGAATGAGGCAGCACACAGAGGGGAGTCATCCCAGGAGAGGCTATCCAAGACCAGTCGGCCTCCAGCCAACCCACAGCTTCAGACGCTTGGGTGAGCCCAGTCAGGGTCAGCTGAGGTCGGCCAGATCCGCGGACCTTCCTGGGTGGTCCACAGACCCCTCGGCCGAATACACGGCTGTTGTTTTAAGCTTTGGGCCGGTTTGTTCCACAGCAGTCACTTCCTGATACATTATGTGACACCCAAGTATGGACATCCGCTCCACTCCTATCTAAAACTTATTAATGACTCCTCATTGCCCTCTGGAAAAAAGTTCCATCTCCCTATTGCAAGTTGGGAAGGCCCTCATCTTCTAGATTTTACTTGCCTCTGCAGCCCTTCTATTTGGAAATTTCCACTGCAAATTTCTTCAGATCCTTGTGTCCCCTGTAGTCCTGCGTGCATCTGTGCTGTCACTTTTGCTATTCTCATGACCTGGAATTTTCCTCCTGACTCAGCTCAAGTATCACCTGTTGCAGGGCACTCTATGATCTCCCCAGGTGGGGTTCTGTGCATGATTTCTCTGCCAGGTTTTGAGATGGCCTTGTCCCCCTCATCTCTGTAAACCCCACCACCTACTGAGGGCCGACCATGTGCCAGATACTCGTCTCGACACTGAAGAGATAGATATCGGTGGTTGCTGTCTTCTGTCCCCAAAGTTGCTGGCCCCCTGAAAATTCATTTCAACAAATTGTGGTAAGTTTGGTGAGAAGGGTGGGTTAGGAAAGGCTTTTTAGGGGCGATACCATG
Organism: Neofelis nebulosa; assembly: GCF_028018385.1. Lineage (NCBI taxonomy): Eukaryota > Metazoa > Chordata > Mammalia > Carnivora > Felidae > Neofelis > Neofelis nebulosa. The sequence continues at coordinate 33,378,816 of NC_080798.1, read as the reverse complement.
AGGGACAGGTAAGAGTTGGCCAGTTTCAGAGAGATGGGGAAAGGCCCAGGGATGAGGCCCAGGGGGACAGGGTGTCCTTGGGTACACATCTGCAGCTAGTATAGGGTGACCAGAAGAGAGGGGGAATGAAATGAGGATAGTCTGGGTTTACTTTGAAGGCACTGGGGAGACCCCAGCGGGCTAAAAATAAGCACGCAGTAGGTGCTTAATATATGTTTCCTGATCAGCACACCATCTGCCTCCTCTATCAGACTGAGAGTTTCTCAGTGACAGGGTTATTCCTTCGTTGTATAGTCCAGTTCCTCCCTGGTATGCACTAGGACCAGGTAGGGTTTTCATCAGTAAATAAATGAATGAAAGAGTAAATAAATCCACCCGAGAGATAACAATACAAAACCAAATGGATCTTTTCATCCAGACAAAAACTACTCTCTGCTCCCCTGGTTCAGGGAAGTGTGGAAGGTTCGGATGGGCTCTGAGGGGGGTCTAGAGAACAAAGACCCCCATCCTCCTGGCTTCTCTCAGCCTCTGCTCTGCAGGAGGAATGTGCATTGGTGCCATCTGGCGGCCACAGCGCCCATATTCTATTTTAATCCGCTTCCTCTGTTGCTAAGGTGTGGTCAGGCCAGAGAAGGTAAGTGGGAACCTGGGATGGGCAGAAACCTTCTGTCAGCAGACACGCATCCCCACCTGCTCAGCCAGCCCCGGGTCTGCCTGTCCTCACCCTGCAAGACCTCAGCCCTGAGTCCAAGAGAGTAATTGATTTCAGCCCATGGGACAGAGAAGCCCTTATGTACGGCCACTCAGACCCTGGTGCTTTCCACAAGGGCCCCCACAGTTCTCAGCAGATGATGGATTCCAGGGGTGAAGAAGCCACGGGAAAGGAGGCAATGACCAGTGTTTTCCCAATATCCTTCGTGTCTTCTTCCTAAGAGAACCCTGATTTCGTCCAGAGCAGCAATGTACCCAGTTACAAATTCCAGACACCCTGATAGCTAGAAATTGCCATGATGCGTGGATCTGGCCCATGAGATACAGGCAGACATCCAGGTAGGGTTCTAGGAGACCCACCCTTCTGAGTAAAGAATCACAGACACAGCTGGCCTCTGCCTTTTGCCCCTTCTCTTTATTTCCCCTCCTCCTGCCTGAAAGGTGGGCAAGATGTCTGCAGGTGAATTTGCCTGCCCCCCTCCCCTGCCACCCATGAGCATGAGAACCACATGCTATGGATGTGGATGGTGAAACGGAAAGCTACAAATAGTCCACATCCTTGACAACTTTTCTTAAGTGTCTCCACAGTCATCCCAGGCTACTGGGCATGTCTGGGCAGAGACCCTCACTAAAGTTCTTCTCTGAGAGCAGACACTTCTCTTCTTTCTGTGAAGAACATGTCTCTCCCTGACCCATTGCCTATCTGTCACAAGAGCATGAGAAAAATCTCATTTGTTAAGGGACCATACGTAGATTCCTGTTATGTTGTCATCCTAACATATAGAGGATAAGGATAGGGAACCCAAGTGGAACCTGTATCTGACATAAAGAACCAGACGGCATGGGATTAAAGTGTGTTCAGAGAAAGCATAGGTATTTTCTCCGGGAGCCAGGAACTCCAGAGAGTTCAAGATGAACTCTCTTACTGTAGTGACCTTGGGCAAGTCTTTTGCTTCCTAGCACATTGGAGGCACTTAAATGCATACATATTTAAATATGTTTGTGTGTATATATACATATATAATGTGTGTATATAAATTACATATGTGTGTACAGATTACAGATTGTTTGTAACGAAGAGGGTGTTGGAACTAGTTGAGGACCATGCCCTTACCGGCTGAATCATGTTATGCCTGTATGGCCAGGGCCCAGAGACAATGGCATACCAGAGTGGCTAAGAACACAAGACTCCCAGGGTGCCTGGGTGGCTCAGTCAGGTAAGCGTCTGACTTCAGCTCAGGTCATGATCTCACGGTTCGTGGGTTCGAGCCCCACATCGGGCTCTGTGCTGACAGCTCAGAGCCTGGAGCCTCCTTAGGATTCTGTGTCTCCCTCTCTCTCTGTCCCCGCCCCTCCTTGTGCTCTGTCCCTCAAAATAAATAAACATTAAAAAAATTAAAAAAAAAAGACAAACACAAGACTCCCTGGGTTCAAACCCCAGTTTCACCAACTGGTAAGTTATTTCATCTCTTTGTGTCTCAGTTTCCCCCATTTGTAAATGGAGATAATCATACTACCTCCTGGCCTCATCAGGAGAATTCAATGAGATGAAATTTGCAAGCACCTGGAACAGTAACTGGCACTGGATAAGCCAATGTTTGGCTGATTAAATGTCAACTCAGTGCATTGGCCTTGTCCAAGGTGCTGATGTTCCTAAGGTCACAGCACCTCGGGGGATCCATGGCTGTGAGACCAGGAGGGCTCCATTCTCTCTTTAACAAACCCAGGGACTCCTTGTGCCCTGTTTCCCTTCTAATTCCATAACTTCAGTGGGGCCGCTCTGAACGTAACTAATTAACAATTCTAATCTTTGCTGTGATGCTCCCTGATCTGACTCTGCGGCTCATTTGAAATGTCGGACTTGCCTTGCCCTTCCTTACCTGTGAGCATGCCTCAGATACCACCCACCACCCACTCTTCTCTCCTGATAGGGTGTCATTACTGTCATGTGACTGCAGATGGCGGATCAGGGCTTAATGGCAACTACCGGGGAGCCTGGGGGGCTGTGACGCAAGAAAAGAAGTTTAGCACGGACCTGGGAATATGCTCGGGTGGACAGCAGGTAGGTGCCCCGATGTTGGGCTGACCATGGCCTTCAAGTCTGCACCAGGCTTCCTGTGGCCAGGGGCTGGGCGTGTTTCAGGCCTCTCCTCTTCTGATTCTGAGTCTGCCCATTCTCAGCTGGTACTCTGGACTGGGGCCTGAAGCTGCAGGGTGTGTGGGGTCATTCTTGGCTACAGAAACGATCCATTTGTGGCCCCTGGGTATGTCCAGGCAATGGACTTTGCTTGGGCCTTCTCAGGGGACAGAGATGGTCTTCCTTGATTTCCTGCAGCCCACCCCCTTACCTCCATGCCCTGCTGGTCTGGCCCAGCTCAGCCCCTCCCAGGCCTGAGGCCGACAGAGCCAGGAGCTGAGAAGCAGGACGCCAGAAGTCACTTAGTTGCCAGCTCTTCCAGGAGTCTCTGGTCACCACACCTCTGTCTGCTCCTCCTCTGGGCTGGAGTTGAGGTCAAGGCTGCCCGAGCTGATGCCCGGCTGGGGGAGCCTCTCCCGTGCTATCAGTCTAATGGAGGCTGACAGCAGAGGGCTTGTGGGGCAGGCGGGTCCTGCAGAAGGCTGGCTGTTGAACGCTGGCATTTCCCGAAGCTTGAACTTCCTGCCCAGGAGGGTCACATGCACTGGGGCCCAGGGAGAGAGACTTGGGTTTGGCTACCCAGACCCAGTTCAAACCTCAGAGGCAGCATCTGAAGGAGGGGGACAAAGGAACAGAGACCCTGTTTTGGCTGCAGGAAAACCCAACAGTAACTGGGCTGCCTTTGAAATGGGCAGAGGTGGGGGAGGGGGAGGAGATAGACGCTCATCATGGAGCTGATCTGCCCTGAACACAAGCTATGGAGCAGACACTATCCTGAACATAATACTAACGTCTAGTCCTCCCCACGGCCCCACCAAGTGGCCACTCAGGCAGAAATCACAAACCGAAGCAGAGGAGGCTAAGGAGACTCACTCTAGTTTTTTGCCCTATTGAGTGATGGGACCAGGGTTTGGATCCAGCCACTGCGGCTCCCGGGATGTCACTCTTAAGTGCACATTGTCTTGTCTGATCCTCCGGGCATAGCTCTCTTATGCACACTTATTCCTGCCCTTCAGGTACAAGAAAGCCTCACATATCTTATTTAACTTTCTCCAGGATTCCACGGCAGGAAGTAGTAGAGATGGGATTCAAACCCAGGTCCAGTTTGCTAAAGAAACCTTTTGTTCTTTCCACCAGACCCAAGCAGACTATAAACTGCAGGCCAAATTCAGCCCCCCAAATGTTTCATAAATAAAGCTACTTTTATGCTATAGTAGCAGTTCAATAGTTGTGACAGAGACTTTTACAGAAAATGTTTGCTGACCCCTGCACTAAATCTGTAGGGTGAATGAAAGGCAGCAGCAAACACCTCTGTTTATTAGTGTCTGCCTAGAAAGGTAGTCATTCACATCTTAGTGTGAATTAGTCCATAGGCCCTGTGACAGCTTCTGGAGATATCTCGTAGAGTCAAAAACAGAAAGGACTTCAAAGTATCACCTAACCCAACCCTTTCTCTCTATTGATGGGGAAACCAGTGCTTAATGTTGACTTTTCTAATGTGACTCGGTCCTAACATCAGAGTAGCTAGTCCCAAGTGGGCTCTGAAACTTTCCATAGCCTTGACTCCTAACAATACTGACCCATCCAGACACACCTTGACTACCCTACTAGAGACTGTGTGACAAAAAATCCTCTTCAGTCCCCTGCAATGTATCCTCAACCTGAATTTCAAGTCCTCATAGCCCCACTGTCTTTTCCCACAGCTCAAGGCACCTGTTGGAACTGATCCCTCCCCCACCTCAATTTCAGAGGACATCCCATAATGCAGAGAGCAAACACTCACCCTTCAGTGGCTGTGTGTCCCTGGGTGGGTCACTTCTCAACCCGAGCCCTCAGTTTCCTCATCTGTCCAGTGGGTACATTGTTCTTTTTGCCCCTTACCTCACCTCACAGGGTCATTGTCAGGAAAACAAATGACATGTTGGATGGTGGGATGGATTATGTCATGTTCGCTTGGTTGGGGGTGGTGACCAGAGACCAACGCCGTGTATCATTAGAAGAGGGAGGCCCCCAAAGCTTATATGCACATATACCCATGAGTCTCAAACATCCGAGACTCTGAAGGACACATGCATTCTGTCTCCCAGAGGAGTAGACACAAACTCATCGAAGACAAAATTTGCGTTTCATTTCAAAAGGTTCTGACATTTTTCAAGTCCATCCATAAACAGTTTTAATAACTCCTGACCCATTATACAGATGGACAAATTGAGTCCCTGAGAGAGAGATGACACATATCAGTGCTTTTGGAAAGAGATAAAAATGAAGCTACGTCCCTCCCAAAGGCTGTGATTAAACTGGGGGAAAATTTAAAAGACTAGCAGTTGCCCAAAGTGAGGCTCACCGGTGAGTCTTCTCCTACCACATTTGTCAGGCTAGGGCACAGGGTGGCAGCCAGGGTCGCCAGGTGCCCCACCGTCCCCAGAAGAGCTGTCCTTTCAGCTTCTGACCCAACCTCCCTCCGCTCCACCCGCAGGGCTGCAGACACTCGTTAAATGTCAGCATGCACAAAAGGAAGGCTGGAAGCATGACTGCCTTTTATTTGATTCACTATAATAAACCCCAACTCTGATTTCGGAGTCAAAACCAAATGGTCAGAATCATAAAACCCTCCCTGGGATGTCCGCCCAGCTGCAATTCAACAGGGCAAACCAGTCCTCACCTCAAGACCCTTGGTATGTGTGTTTACCTGTCCTACCGCTGCTGCGTGAGGTTGGGCTCGTGATTCTCCTAAAAGAAGCTCCACGGAGGGGCCTTTAGAGTTTGTGCACCCTCTCTCCCCCGCCCCTATGTGACACCAAGTCCCCTCCATAACCTACCCAAGAGACATTGCCTGCTTGCATGTCTCCAGTGATGGGGAGCTCACCACTTCCAGCAACAGCCCATTCTCCGTTCTGGTCTAATCTTCTTGTGAGTTGTTTATCACCCATCCCTGACTGCCTTTTACATATTTAAAGACATAGACTGGATTTTTTTTTGTCAATACCTCATTTATATTGATGTCACTGTGTCTGCTTGTTGACTTGGATTGAAAATCATAATGTGAGCTCACACCTTCCCCAATAATGACAGTACTTAGCAATAAGGACCTATGCGTTAATGTATCCTTCTCCCCAGGAAAGTGTAGCAATAGATTGTGCATTGAATTCAATCGAATTCAGCCCTAGAAATGGAATGCAAAACTAGATAACTCTGTGTCACTTGGACAGAGTTATTCATTAAAAATATGTCTTAAGAAATAAAACCAATGGAGGCTCCTGGGTGGCTCATTTAGTTAAGTGTTCAACTTTGGCTCAGGCCATGATCTCATGGTTCATGAGTTCGAGCCCCTCATTGGGCTTCCTGCTGTCAGCCTGTCAGCAGAGAGCCCGCTTTGGATCTCCTGTCCCCCACTCTCTCTGCACCCCCCCCAACTCTCATGTGCTCTCTCTCTCCAAAATAAATAAACAAAAAAAAATAAAAACAATGTAACTACGTTAGTGGCTTGAATTTCAATCAATCAAAAAAAAAAAAACATACGTGTCAATCTCAGAGCTGGGATTACATATTTAACCCCCTCCAGTCTCCTGTTCCATGGGTTATAAAAAGAGTTATTTGGGTGAAAAGTGGACCACTCTGACCAGAAGCTCTTCCTTACTAGCTGGAGGCTGATCACAGACACTCCCATCTGCCTTACATAATTCATAGCATTTTACCTTCGTGACCGAGAGAACCCACTACTAGATACACGGCACAGGAAATCTCCTTTATTATTCTGTACACTGATTTTTCCATGAAGAGAACAGCTTTTAAAATAAATCCACACCAGACACAGACACCTGCATGACATGGGAACAGTCCGTGACACAGAGAGGGCACCACTGGGACAATCCTTATTTACACAGAAGTGGAGAAACAGAGGGCTGAGGGCAGGTACCCCAAAAGCAACTTCACGTTCACCAGTGTTTCGGTGGTTTCTGACATGGCGGCAATAAATATGCTGATACCCACACAGCTGTGGATCCTGGGACTCACCGGGGCCTCACATGTTACCCTCAAGATCTTGAGCACGAATGGGTTGGATTTATTTATTTATTTTTAAATACCAAGTGTTTCTGGCACCAGTGGAAGAAATACTGGAGAAGGAGGAACTACTGAATGTCCAGAAAAATCAAAGTTCTGGAGGCCAGAAACCTGACATTTCTCTACTCAGTAGGTTATTGGCCACCAGATCATTCTGGAAAGACTCACAGTCAGCGAGGTGCTTCCCTCGTTGTAAATTTAGCACAAGTACGTTGTCGTGGAGACCGGAACATTTTTTAACGGGATGGGACCTTTGATGATCTGATCTGACCCTTGCTTTTACAGACAAAGAAGCTGAAGCCCAGAGAGATGAAGAGACCCCTCCCTAGGAACCCCGCTGGGCAGCGGTAGACCCAGATCCCTGCAGACTCTGAAAGCTGTGCTGTTTCTACGCGCTCCCTCTCTGTTCCCCATCCCCTGGCTTTCAAAGGACATAAACATACGAAATGAGCTCCGTGGGCTTCTTTGCTAGGAAATGACGTCTTTGGTAAGAGTGCTTCCGTCTCACATCACCAGGGCCGCCGTATGGATCATACGGCCAGAGACAGCCTCCCCCCCACCGGGCAGGGGCGCCCTCTGAGAATTAAGGCAGCTTCGGGGACCTTTACTCAGCAGGATATTGGCAAGAGTTGGTGGCTCCCTTCTTCTTTGTCTCATCTGCATCTAGAATGACGATCCACTGACGGGTGGTCGCGAAATGACTAGACATCCAGTAGATGTGAAGGCGATGGTCTTAAACGGAGAGTTTACATTTCATGGAAAATAATAATTCTTTAAAAACCCGGTAAAATAGCAAAAGTGTCATATACAGTACACAGGAACACCCTTATCTCGGGTAACCTCTGCTATCAAAAAAAGGCCACAAAAAAGAAGTCAAACGTTACTCAGGATAAAGCACATACTCCTCCTCCGTTAAGTGTGGGTGGAAGGTGAGCCCAGAAGGCCTGCCAGCACCTCCATGAGAACTTCCAAGGGCTTCCTGGGGCCCCCATTCCCCCCCCCCCGGGGGGCCCGGGCTCGGGGCCAGACCCCCCTCACCCCAAGCTCAGGAGCCGACTCCCGACACAAGGCAGCACCATGGCGTTGGTTTGGTGTTGGGTCAGCTAGCACCACGTCTCTGATTCACCCTCGGGACAGATGTCTGGAGGCAAAAGGGCCACATGCAGATGGAAAGAGAAAACTGCAGGTTCCCTCTGAAGCGTGCCCCTGCCCTGACACACACACAGGCTCTTTCTGCTTGCCCTCGTTTCAGCCAAGTAGACTCGCCTTTCGTGCCCTGCTGTTCCCCAGAGTGACTGAGTCCATCAAAAAGGGGACAGCTGTGAACAAATGACGCCCTCTCCCCTCTTCCCTTCTTCCAATACATTGCTCTTTTGCTAGGAAACACTCCCTGGCCACTTGACTGGGTTTTGTTTATTTTTTAACGACAGCCCTGGGTGGGGTAAACCATAGTGTGCTGGGGATTTCAAAGTGCTCTGGGCTAAGAGGCACGGGATCCGACTTGAGGGTCTGACTGGATCCCTTAGGAGCTGAGAAAACTTGAACAAGAGCGGCCGAAATACTGAGCCTTGGTGTTCCCACCTAGGAAATGGGACAGAGACCAGCCGTGCAATCCTTGCTGGGAAGATGGGAGGTGACAGGGATGAAGGGACTGTGTGTAAAACGACTAGAACACCTAGGGAGGAGTTACTCTTCACGGGAGGATTTGAAGTCGCTTATGGGACCAGATCCCACCTGTGATGGGTCGCCCTTCCCTCATCTCCTTCGCCCCCACCTTATTGTTCAGCTCCGTTGGATGCCCTCAGGCCCCGCCTTCCACAGCAGTCCAAGACACCTGCCACTTGGGCTTAGCCTTTGAACTGGCCTTTTTACATAAAAGTATCAAAAGTCTTCTGATTCTCCCACTTTTCTCCAAAAAATGACCCAAGGACACTGACTTAGCAGGGAAATCTCAGGACCTTCAGAGAGAAGACCACCTCCCTGCCCCACCACTCCCCCCGCCCCCAACATAACCCTCTTCCACAAACTGCATGATTGATTGATCGGGCTCAGGGACACCCCAGTCTTATGCAAAGTACCTTCTGGATGTGAGTCTTCCTACACTCCCAGTATGAGCGGCCTATTTATTTATTTATTTATGGCCCAAGATTCCTCAATAGGGGCTTCCTCAGTCACAACAAGAACCTCTGAATCTAGATTTCCAAGGAAGGCATAAGAGACTCAAACCATAAACAGAAACCCCAAATAGATGCCACCAACTTCCCAAACTACAAATCTGTTCTCTGAATGAGCTGAAACTCACCACCACCACCACCACCAGAGGGCGCCACTTGCAAATGTGTATCAGAAGTCAACCTGCAAATTCTCTAAAACCATCATCCTGCTCCATCAGCTCAGAATATTTTCCCCTCGACTTGACTGACCAGGTTGCTACCTGCTTGGCTCCACCATGCCCTCAGATGCCAAGTTAAGACCATCAGGAGAAACAAAGGGAGTTTTCAGGGCCAACTCCCCACCACTTGAGAGCCCTGGTCCGTGCTGGGTGGGATTCCCAGGGAAGACCTTTGCAGGTGTCTGCGGACAACAGATAAACAAACAGCCTATCAGGATGCCCTTGGGCATCCACCTGTCCCTGTGAGGACGGCAGAGAATTCCATAGTACAGACACACTTCTGGCCTCGCTGGGTTCCTGTCCCAAGTCCCCCAGAAAGATCTCAGAAGCCACAGATGGGTTTCTGGGCCCCATGTGCCCGACAGACCAAGACCTGCACGTGGCCTCTATGAGCTCATGTGGTACTTCTGCAAAACCTCCTCACTGCGGCTCATCTACATTTTGCCTCGTGACATCCATGGCTCTGGACCCTCTGACCACCAGAAGCTGGAAGAATGTTCCAGAACACGCACAAATCAGATTCAGCTTAGCCAGAGTGAAAACTAACCATGAAGGATTCTTCTCACAAGCCTCCAAAGCATCTATCCAGACTGGTGACCGGAACAAACCAAGCCACGCTCCCTGATCAAGGTTCAGACACCAGAATGCTGACTGGGTGGCAAGAGAGAGAGAGGATCCCCTGCCCCAGACGCAGCCGGCCTTTTTGTTTGTGTTCGGTTTTATGGTATCTGGCCAAAAGCGACATCCTCTCTCTGATTTGGTGGGCGGGATTTCTCCTGTGGCCCCGAAGTGCAAGCAAGGTAGTGGTGAATTCTGCCCGAGCCGTGGATGGAGCTCAGCTTGGGCCAGATCCCAGGGTGGGTGAGGCTTTCCCAAAACAAAAGGGGCTCGATGGAAGTCACTTTTCCTGTTCCCTCCCCTCCTCCTCCCCCTCCAGACTTTCCAATCCAAGCTCAAAGCCTCCGGGCCGGATGAACAGAAGGTGAAGAAAAACGAGGTCACGAAATCATTTGTAACTGGGGAAAGAGGGGTAGGGATGGAGAGAACATCTTTCGGGAGAGGAGTCCCAAGACTGTGTCCGGGGTGGCAGCGAAGCCTTGGACCTGGACGTCGGCATGGCAGGGTCCCTCCTTGGGGCTCAGATGGCCAGCCAGTGCTGCAGCTGCAGAGGAAGATGACAGGTCGTGATGCCAAGGCCAGAGGCGGGTGGGGACGAGAGGACCCGGGGCCCAGAAGGACAGCAGAAGCACGGGAGGCAGAGAACACAGCCCCTCCCTCCAAAGACCCCGGAGAACGTGCAGGCTGACTCCCTAACCGTCACTTGGGCCCAGAAAGGGCGACGAAGCCTCGCAAAGTGGCACAGCAGGTCTGAAGCAGGGGGCTCACAAGGACCCTCCCCCAGCCCCCAACCCCCAGGGTTTTAAAGTTAAAGGACTTAGGTCATCCTGTGGCTCATCCTGCGAGATAAGAGATCCCCAGCCTAGGGTGACAACTTACAGAGAGGAAATAAAGCTTCGGAAAGACTGGACGTGTGGTTTCCCAGGACCAAGGAGCAGAGGGGCAGCTGGAAGCTAGTAGAAGCAGGGGACAGGCCCCTCTCCGCCATTCCTGACACCACACCCCTGGGACGATAGCCCCACAGCTGCTCAGGGTTTTGTAGCATGTGGTATGTGCAGCCAGCATACAGTGGGGGGCAGCTAGGGTCCCCCGCCCAGAACGGTCCGGCCTCCCGCCCAGAGCGGTCCGGCCTGCACCTACTTGGAACTGCCTGACATCCCTCTGGGCCACCAGGTGATGCTCGTTCTCCGGGGTGATGCCATAGGCCAGCCTCTGTGAGAAGACGGGGAGGGGGAGGAGGCCTCAGCCGGGCCCAGGAGCACCTCCCGGCAGCCCAGACACAGGCCACCTGCATTCTGGCCCTGAAGTCCCACAAGGACAGCGTGTGAGGTCCACACAAGACACACTGTCCTTGTTTGTGGCCCGGGTCGGTTCACGCGGACTCATTGGCCTAGTCCGTGTTTATGGGGTCGACTACTGTGGTCAGACACGAGGTGAGGCCCTGGGGCTGCAGAGCTCAAGGAGACGCACACGGTCTGTGCTTTGGGGAACACACAAGCACACGGGCAATTTCGAAACCACAGCTGAAGTGTTGCAGAGGCCAGGCTCGGAGCACAACGAGGGCCCAGAAGATGGAGTAGCGTTGCTGGGGATCAGGGCAGGCCCTCCCTGGGGTGCAGACACAGGGCGGGGACTCGGGAAGGCATCTGGATCAATGACTGATCCCTGCAAGGTGGGACGCCCTCCCTGCTCCCACAGTGTGACAAATAAAAAGCACAAAGCAGATCGTGGTTCTCAGGCCCAGGATGCGCTGACAGAGCACAGACCCTCCCGGTGACCGGAGGCTCCTGGATGTGGGATTTCAAGGACAGAAAACATGTCACAAGGAGCCGGGGGAGGGGACAGAGAAGCCCGGCCTGGGACCCTCTTCCCCCAGCCCTTGTGTGGCCCGCTTCCTGATGCCCTCATTTGTCTGTCTGTCCCCTCATTAGAATGTGAGCTCTGGGGAGTTGCATCTGGTGCCCAGCGGACCGCTGGGGCCGTGTAGACTCACACCAAATAGCTGGAAAGTCAGGGCATGAAGGGATGAAGGAATGAAACTTCATCTTCCGAAGTAAGGACATTAGGAAAAGACCGTCACCATTATTTATGAAAGAAAAGGCCTATCGACGAAATAGGACAGACATAATTTCAGAGTGAAGGCACCGTTCCCTCAACCTTTCTCCGCGCACATGCACACACAACGCGTACAAGTAAGAGAGGAAGGTGTCGGGTTCAGGAAGGAGGCGGGTAAAAGCTTCGATGATCAGGTCACAGCGAGCTCAGACTGGGAGAGTGGGGGCATCTGGGACACGACAGACCTGAGTGTCACCTCCTCACATAAACATCGGTAGGGACTGAGTGCAGTCAGAGCGTGTGTGCACCCGACACAGACATAACAGTGGGCAGCAAGCCTTGAACGTGTCCTCTGTGCCCGGCACTGTGCTGAGCGCTTCCTGTGCCTTCTCAAGATCCATAGCGCTATCCCCAGGGTACCAGTGCGGAAACTGGGGGCGGGGGGCGGGAAACGACTTGGCCGTGGTGGCGGCTCTGGGGTCCGTGTCCTCGTGTCTGTCCTCTCCCGTCGCATCGGGGATGACCGGGGACATCCCTCCCGTACTGTCCCCCGCACCGCCTGGCGGCCCCAAGCTTACCTCCCGAAGGGAGCCCCGCGTGCTGAAGAACTTGTAGACGCTGTAGGCAGGCACCAGGACCATGGAGGACAGCGCGATGCCCCATCCAACCCAGTTGGCCCAGAGCGGGAAGATGTAGTCATCGTAGGTGAGTGGCTTGAAGTTGACGACGCTCATCACCACCACAAACTGCGGGACAACGGGCAGTGGGAAGGGACAGGAGGAGGGACGTGAAGACAGAGCAGGACAGGGAGCCACGGGGAGAGGACAGAGGAAGCGGGCGGGAGAGAGGCAGTGGAAGATCCGTGGGAAGTGAGGGGCCAGGGGACGGAGACAAGAAAGCAAGAGAAAAAGAGAAAGGAGGTAGAGAAGGAGGAAGAATTCATTCAGCAAGCAAATGATGACCAAAGGGGACAAAGGGAGCCAGAAACAGAGAAAAGGAGTGGCAAGGTGACCCTGGAGCTGGGCCGAGTGGTGGTGCACACAGCCCCCCTGGAGCCCCCGCCACGGCGGGGCTGAGTGTCCTGAGTGTCCCCTCTGCATAACCCGGGCTCTGCTCCTCAGAACCTCCACCCGCAAAGCTAAGATCCCCGTGCCCCGTCCCCCCAGCCCAGACACAGCCCCCTCTCCCCAGGAAGGCCGGGCCACACGGTACGCACCAGGAGGAAGGCGGGGCTCACGAACTTCCAGCACAGTCTCCAGTACAGGCCTGGCTTGAACCCCATCATCTGCTGGATGTCGTTGCTGAACCTGTCCACACCTGTGCACACACAGGGCAGGCTGTTACACCGGTCCCTGAGGAGCGCTGGGCCGCGCCCTGCTGCCCTCCCCTGAGAGTCAGGCTGCCCAGGGGGCAGTGGGGCAACGCTCGGACACACTGGCACTTAGGAGCCCCGGGCGCCGGTGGTGGCTGGCGAAGAACAGGGAAGAAGAGACACCCAGCAAGTGCCATTTGTGACAACACGGACGGACCTAGAGGTCACCATGTCCGCCACAGAGACACAAAGGCCATATGACTTCGCTTCTATGTGGAATCTAAAACACAAACCAAAGGAACAAAGTAAAAAAGAAACAAAGAAAAAAACACACACACTCTTGAATACTCTGGTGGTTGCTGGAGGGGAGCCAGGTGGGAAAGGGATACAACACACAGACAGAAGGGATTAAGAGGTACAAACTTCCAGTTAGAAAATAAGTAAGTCATGAGCGCAGGGAAGATAATGAACAGTACTGTAGTGACATTGTTTGGTGACAGATGGTGACTGTACTTCTCCTGGGGAGCACTGAGTAATGGACAGGGGTGTCCAATCACGATGCCTTGCACCTGAAACTAATGTAACACTGTGTGTCGACTGTATTGCAGTTAAAAAGTTAAGAAAAACAGTATCACCTTTTATGTGCCATTCTGATTTGTTTTTCAGGGGGAACACAGTGCTCCGGGAGCAGAGGGGACTTACTCCAGGTAACACAGCCAGGGCGGCCTGGCTCCCAAGCCTGCCACTTTGCCCTGTTCCCTGTCTTTTAGAACAGTGATGATGGGGGCACCTGGGTGGCTCAGTGGGTTAAGCTTCCGACTTCGGCTCACGGTTCGTGAGTTCGAGCCCCGCGTCGGGCTCCATGCTGACAGCTGGGAGCCTGGAACCTGCTTCGGATTCTGTGTCTTCCTCTCTCTCTTACCCTCCCCCATCCACTCTCTCTCTCTCTCTCTCTCTCTCTGTCTCTCTCAAAAGTAAACATTAAAAAAAAAACAAACGAACAGTGATGAAAGAGTCCAGACTCACGTGGATTAACTCTTTGATGCGACACGTGGGGAAAAAAGAAAACAACACATTTGACAGTTTGTAATGCTTTCTCCCCATTCAGCTCCAGAATAAGGTCATCAGAGAAACAGTAAGACACTCGGTTATATCTGAATTTCAGAAAGATAACGAAAGAGATTTTGGTTTAACTCCATCCCATGCAATATTTGGGACATACTTAACAGTAAATCAATTACCAATTACTCATTGTTTATCTGAAATTCAAGTTTAACTGGGCGTCTTGTATTCTGTTTGCTAAATGCGGCGATCTCACTCTAGAACGAATTGCACGGCTTGGAGATCAGCAGCTCCCTGAGTCCCTTGCTAAAAGCTGGCACTGGGTGCCCCTGGGGGGCTTTGCAGCCTCCCGTTAAAAGGAATTCATGCAAAGATGAGCTGGGGGCTGGAAGACCTATTCCCTGACAAGCTACTTGCTCGACTCTGGAATCAGGCTGTGGCCACGCTGGAAAAGGAGAGCCCCTTTGCCTCTGCGGGTGGGGGTGAGGCTTTTCCAGGGCCCTGCTCGTACCATAAAACCAGGAGACTCCGATGGCTTCCATGAGCACGGCAAACAGAATGGAGGTCCCCGCCGCAAAGGTGTCCAGCAGGGTCAGCACGTATATCCCACCCTGGGCACAGAGAGACAAAGCCTGAGGTCATCCCGGCCAGAAATGGCCACTGACCACATCCACCCCAATTCACCTGCCCCCTGTCCCGCTGGCTCAGAACCCTGTTTGAGAAGGCAGGTGACAGGGTTGTGGTTCCACTGTCTCCATGTTGCATATTTGCTTTCTACTGAAGGTCTTCTGTAGTCCCTGGGCCTGAGGGTGGGTATTTCAGCCAGCAAATGGGACAGGGCTTTCACAGGGACTTTGGCTGCCCCTCAAACAAATAAGCAGTTGAAAAAGTAGCCTGGAATTCTTCAGGCTCAGAGGCGGGAGACTGAGGACACTGGGGGGTTAGCCCCAGGGGATTGGGCTGCAGGGCTGAGGTCCCGCCTCCCTTCCCCGCTGAGCTCACCCTGGCCCTCCCCACCCCAGCTCCAAGGCTGGGGATGCCCGACTGGATTGAAATGCAGCCTCCAGAGCTCCAGGTGACCCAGGGCCCAGCCCCTCCTCACCTTGGTTATGCAGAACAGGGCCAGAAGGAAGGTTCCAAAGGTGACACCAAATGTGAAGAGTTTCCGGTGTCTCTTCAGGACCTGGAAGTCGTCTGCCAGGCCTGTGATGACGGCCTCCATGCCTCCCATCTGCACGGAGCCAGGCAGGGCGAGGAGCACGGATGAGAGACTGCCTGCACCTGGGTCCCAGGCCCCAGCTCCCTGGGACCTCCCAAAGCCCAGGAGACACGGGCACCCTGGTGGCGGCCTTGCCTTCCTCCTCATCCTCACCCCACTCTGCCCTGTCCTCAACCAAACTCAGAACTCCCAAACTATGTGGGGGAGGCTGGAAAGTTAACTCCTGTGTCCCTCTGATCACAGGTACCTGTCTCCGGTCCCATGCAGTTGGCCTGAGCCAGTACTGATTAGCCCAGGAAGAGGGCAGGGGGTAAAATGCCAAACTGCTCATGCATGGAATCTACCTGCATATAAGCAGAGGGCTTTCTGGAAACAACCACCAAAAGAGCATTTCCGGTGGCTGGAACTTGAGGCAGCGTTTTCTGACAAGGATTTTTCACGCAGACTCTCAGAGTCGGAAAGGGTCTCATATGAGTAATAATCATGTGGTCACTCCAGTGATCCCCCAAGCCTGGGATGGCAGATAAGAGGTGCACACACTATCACTCTCTACCTATACGTGTCCCCTGTCCCCTCGGCAGACGGTGTTAATCAAAATCAGTATTCCTTCCTATGAGCCTGGAAGCAGCCTCAGAATCCTTCTCAACGCACTTCCCTACACAGAGACTTCTTGCAAATTTCCAGGCATGACGTACCGAAGGTGGACACAGACATAAAGAGGTCCGTAAATCTAATCTTGCATATGGGTTAACAAAAAAGGTACTAAGAAGCTAATGAGACTCAAAGTGTTGTGTCGGCCATTGGTGATGAAATATAATGGGAAGGGTGCTTGGTTAGAGAAGAAAAGTTCCATCCAGGCCCCCTCCGAATTCAGCTCCCCTAGGTGTGAGAGGAGGGCGCCCGGCTGGCTCCGAGGAGGTCTCTTCCCATGTGAATTCTGTGATGCCATCACGTTTCTACTGGTTCTTAACCTTGGCCTAAGTCTTGCCCTTTTTTTGAGTGAGGCCTTGTCTGCATTTAATTAGGGCTTTCTGGAAACAACCGGTAACCAAGCGGGGACGTCAGGCTGAGTACTTGGGGGATGGGGAGGGTCAGGCCCAGCGTGTGTGTGGTGGGGTACCCCGAGCAGGGTCACTCACCGAGCTGTCAATTCCCAGAGCCAGAAGCATGATGAAGAACACGACAGCCCAGAATGTGGATCCCGAGAGGGTGGAAATGGCTTCTGGGTACAGGATGAAAACCAGGCCGGCTCCTGTGAGAAACACCGAGGACCTTGTCAGCGGCTGGGCCCGCTGGTCAGAGCTGCCGATGGGACAAGGGTAGCTGAAGCCGTCAGCCCAGCCAGCCCCGCGGAACTTGGCCAGTCACCTGAGGCAGAGCAACCAAGGGTCCGCGGGTGACAGGAGAAGCTGGATCCAGCTCGTAGGTTGTCACGGTCCCGGGGAGGTTGACCTCAAACAGCCAGGCCAGAGAGCAGCGCCTCGCCCGGGCAGCTCCAGGCTCCAGGCCGCGAGGCCCATGCCCGCACACCCTCAGGGAGCCTCCTACTCTGAAAAGTTTGTGGTCCTCGGGGTCCATTAGAGTTCCCTCCCGGGCCTCGACCTCTTTGTGGCCATAAGACTACGAGAAACAGTAGGGAAGGCCGGTCTCCAGAGTCAGACAGCTCAGGGCTTGAACACTAGCGCCACTGCTCACTAGCTGGGTGACCTTGGGCAGCTCACACAGCCTGAGTCTCAGTTTTCTCACCTGTACAGTGGGCCGATTAACACTTTGCCACCCACGGCGGTGTGAGAACTAATGAAGGGATGTCAAGCACTCAGCTCCAAAATCGATCCTGCCTAGCCCGACTCGGGGAAGGTTCCGTTACATAAGCAGGGGCCAGGACTGCCGGGAACTCCCCACTGGCAGCCTCAGCGGCAGCTGGAAGATTTGGAAGCCTCCACGCCCAGCCCTCTCGTTCCCACAGCCCCCGCCCTTCGTGGGCTGCGTCCGCCCACCCACCTTCGGTGGCAACGTCCTCAATGTTGACCTTGTGTTCATGGGCCATGTAGCCAAGGATGGAGAAGATGGCGAACCCAGAGATGATGCTGGTGACACAGTTGATGGTGCTGGTGAGCAGGGCGTCCCTGGGGGAGAGAAGCGCCGTTCGCTCACGTCACCCGATGCCCCACCTGCTCCCTGAGCCCCGCGCTGGCTACGCAATGGCTGCTTCAAATGCCACCCCCCCCTCCCCCCGCCAGTTTCCCTGCCGCCACAGGGACCCCGGTGCCCCAGCGGGTCAGGACGTGCAGGCGCAGGAGACGGACTGACAGCTTTTGGGTGAAACACGTTGGGACCAGGGGCTGGTAGCAAGCTCTTGTTGGGGAATCACATGCCCCGCCCTCCACTTCCACCAACTGTCTGTAGCTCCCCCGTGCTTCTCGACTTCAAGGCCTTCAAGAGCTTCATTAAGATGCCCCAACCTTGGGGCACCCTAGGTGGCTCAGTCGGTCAAGCGTCCGACTCTTGACTTCGGCTCAAGTCATGGTCTCGTGGTTTGTGGGTTCGAGGCCCGTGTCGGGCTCTGCGTTGACGGTATGGAGCCGGCTTAGGATTCTCTCTGTCCCCGCCCCCGCCCCTCCCCCTGCGTGTGCGCTCTCTCTCTCTCTCTCTCTCTCTCTCTCTCTCAAAATAAATAAATAAGCTTCAAAAAAAAGTGACCCAACCTTCCTGCCTGCCTTCCTTTCCATGATGCAGTCTTAGGACAAAACATACCAGTCGACTTGCTGGCCCACGGACACAGCACCTCCCCGGCTTCGCTCAGGCGTCTCCCCACCACCCGTGCCCTCCACTCTGTGTCCCTCCGTCACAATCCCCAGCCATCTTGCAAGGCTCACCTCACGCTCCCCTCCACGCTCTTGCCGACCGCCCCACTCCCCTGGCCTGCCTACAGCCTGCCCGCTGGCATGCACCCATCCCACTTTGTCATGCACCAGAGGATGCTGTGCTTCTGTCTTTTAGAAAAATGTTTACTTATTTGTTTTTGAGAGACAAAGAGCTCGAGCAGGGGAGGAGCAGAGAGAGAGGGGGAGAGAGGGAACCCCAAGCAGCCCGCACTGTCAGTGCAGAGCCCGACACGGGACTCAAACTCACGCACCGTGAGATTACGACCTGAGCCGAGATTGAGAGCCGGACACTTAACTGACTGAGCCACACAGGCGTCTCTTTTATTTTTTTAATGTTTATTCATTTGAGGGGGAGAATGAGTGTGCAGGGGAGGGGCAGAGAGAGAGGGAGAGAGAGAATCCCAAGCAGGCTCCACACTGTCAGTGATGTTTAACCGACCGAGCCACCCAGGTGCCCCAGTGTGATTCTGTCTTAAGCCTTCGCCGGGTGGGGGACCCAGCCCAATTTGTGCCCAAGTCCGAGACTGTCACGGCACTGGGCCCAGGGGAGGCAGGGTTAACTGTTGACCTAGAACCGAGCTAGAACGTGGAACGTGGTCTTTTGACTCTGGGGTCACATACGGACTTCTCTGTCCACCCTGCAGTCTTACCTCTGACCCTGCCAGACCCGCACCTCCCATGTGACCAGTCCTTGCCTGTCTGGGCGTCCGGACGGTGTTGTCTGCTCTTGAAAGGCACACGGTGCTCCTCTGCCCCAACTACCCGTCCCCATGACCTCCCAGGTCTTGTGGCCTCACTTTTCCCAGCACCCACCTTGCCTGTTGAAGAGGTGTCCCGAATTAAAATGCATTCGCTAGGACCCCCTTAGGCCGTGTCAGAGGTCACCCACTCTGCAGTTCATGGAAAGTCCACCCTGCCTCATTTGACAGCGGAAGAAGAGTGGACTCGCCCCAGACCGGAACCCTCTTTCCCACCCCTGCAGGAGTCGGTCCCCAGATCTAGAGTTTTCCAGAGCCCCAACAAGGATCTTACCTGTAGCAGTTGTTGTCAAATTTGTTGTAACTGGCAAATGCAATCAGGACTCCAAATCCAGCCCCCAAGGAAAAAAATATCTGAGTCGCCGCATCGATCCACACCTGAAACAGCAGACAAAAGCCATCACCCTCTGCTGCCTACAGAACAGCACCACCTCACTGCTCCGGGATGGCTGGCGGGCCCCAGGGATGCTCTTGAGACCTGAGGAAACGAGGTCGGAACCAGCGACGGGCAGCCACGTCACTCCCCCGAAACTTGCACAAAGCGACCTTGGAGAGAGGCCTGCGGTCCCTCTAGCAGCTCTGGCCTTCGGTGGCCACGAATGAGCTCACCCTGGAGGAATTCCCTGGTTCAGTTTGATGTCCTGACTTCCAAAGAAAGTTTATAAACTCACGGTTCTAGGCTAGAATGTGGATGGAGTGAGGGCAAAGGGTATGAACATCTCAGGAGTTACCGAGACGGCATCTTCAGAAAAGAGACAGGGACTCCTACTGTCTCAAAACCAGCCCGCAGACCGCGGTGACTTCCTCGGGGGGCCAGGGGTGTTACTTATCCCATCTTTTGGGTGATGAAAGCACACGGCTGGAACCCCGGAGATCTGAGCCCCCCTCCAATTTCTATCCCTGGTCACTTTCACCTCTTTATATACCAGTTTCCTCACCCGCACGGGGTCGGGGGGGAATCACATCCAGCTCACTCGGGCAGAGATCTGCACGCGGGTTGGACCTCCCTCACGTCTCCTAGGCTTCCCCTACTCTGCAAGGCGAAGGTGTAACAAGAGAGGCAATCTGACGGAGGAGATCGGGTCGGCTCCCTGAGACAGCATATGGGCTCAGCGTCTACGCGTCACAAAGACAAGATATTTAAACGGGTGCAGAACAAACCGAACTCCGGCTTGCTTCACAATTTACAAGACTGGTTCGGGTCTTAAGCTCTGTTATCTTTCTGACAGTTACTAAGGAAATAGGTTTCCCTCTGGGTTATCGGACTGTAACACTGTGGTGTGTTGGAGCGTTATCACTATGGGAGGTGAGTACTAAGCTACGTCCCTCCTAAGCCTATGTGGCTCCCACCTGCCAGGATCGCTGTGGGTTCAGACAGAGTGTGAAGAAGCCTTTGGGAAGAGTGAGGGGCAATGCCGATCTGCTGTCCCTGAGGCCGGCCTCAGGGAGGAGGGGGAAATGATCTCAGCCGCGGCTGGAAGCTGCTCAAGGCACCGGACACCTCCAACACTCTGATCCCAGCCTCGCTCCACTGCTGCGGACTCCACTCCGCGTTCACCCCATCTTCACTTAGTCTGTGTCTCTGGGTAGGACAGTGAGCTGGAGGAGGCTGTGGCAGGGTGGGGGGAGAGTCAGCGGGGTCCAGAGCGCCCTGTGGCTGTAGCTGCTGCTTCTGCTGACATCACGGGATGGCAGCAGAGGCAGGGCTGGGGGCTGGAGGCAGGAGTTAAGGCTGGGGTGGCTGGGGTGGGCTAGGAGGCCAGAGCAGGTGTCAGGACCCGGGATAGAGCATTGCGTCCCTTTGGAAAGTTCTGCACAGAACACCACATGGAGCCACAGAATCCCGGGCCATCACAGCTGGGAGACCAGCAGGGGCGAATCAAATGGGCGTCGGTCAGATGGGAGAAGCAGCAGCGGGGAGAGGGAAGGGTCTACCCTCCACCCCAGGCTATGCCACAAGTTTATGGCAGACCTAGGACCAGGTTGCCTACGGCTGCCCGCGCCGAGACCCCTCCCCAACCCTGACCCACGGGTGCGTGGTCCCTCGTCACTGACCGTGGCCTCTCTCAGGCGGTAGAAGTCGATGTGCAGGTAGGCGTTGATGCCGTTGGAGGCACCAGGCAGCGTGATGCCATGGACCAGGAGCACAAACAGCATGAGGTAGGGCAGCGTGGCCGTGATCCACACCACCTGGAGGCGGACAAGCTTGCTGTGAGAGCCGGGCTCCACCGCCACGCTGGGGGTGGGGTGGGGGTCAGGCTCTCGCCCAGGGGGCCGGCCACGCCCTCCCCACTCTTTCCTTCACGCATGCCACAAGCCCCCTCTCGGGATGAGGCCACTCCCGCGGCTCAGGACCAAGTGGGAGAGTCCGCGCACTGAGGTAGCACGGCCGCGGAGCGGGGGCAGCCGGGACGAAGACTGAGTTCTCACCCGGTGCCTCCTCTTTGATGAGCGGCCTCTACTGACCCCTTCAAGTTGCCCCAGGCAGATCTGAGCATATCCACGTCTAATGCTCTCCACCCTTCCTCCCTCCCGCCTCTCTCCGGCTCCTCTTTCTTCATTCAAACATCTCCTCCCAACTCACTGCCCGAGAAGGGAGATGTGGCTGGGCAGAAAGAAGGCTCTCTGGCCGTTCTTTATCTCGGGACAGATTTAGGACGACGACAAACCTCACTGTCCCTTCTCACCCCTGACTACGCATCAGAGTACTCTGGGGGAAGTTACCGTTAAAAATGTCAAAGTTCAGATCCTATCCTTGGGGTTTCTGATTTAACTGGCTTGGAGTGTGGCCTGTACTTTAGTATGTTTTATGAGTTCCCCCTCTCCCCCCGCGTGACGTCAATGTGCAGTCAAGGTTTAAAAATCACTGCCATAGGCAGGTGCAGCCATGGAGAGCCTTAGAGAAAGAAGACTGTGAAATGTGCTCAGGGCTGGGTTAGGCAGGACCCAAGAAGACCCAGCTGAAACAAAAGAGGACACATGACACCAGAGAGTCCCTCCTCCCCAGGCCCTGGCACTATGCAGTCCCCAGAATCTTCACACACTCCTGGGGAGAATATGGAAGCCCTGAAACATGACCACAGGTTAAGTTCTTTGCTGGCCTAGAAAGACAATGGGCTCAACGCAAAAACTGAGATATGAAAAACAAAATTCTGTTTTCCATACCGACATTGAAGGACTGGGATTTATCCTCTCTGTCTTTCCTGTTAGGCCAGGAGCTCCTTGGAAGCAAAATCCCTATATTTTTCAAGTTTGTACCCCCAGCACATGGCATACATGAATGCTTAAAAAAACATTTGTTGGATAGATGGATGGATGACTGGACAGTGGTACAGATGAATGATTGGATGGGTGGATGGATGGATGGATGGATGATTGGGCAGTGGTACAGATGAATGATTGGATGGGTGGATGGTTGGATATATAGTTGGGTAGACAGTTGAGTGGTAGATGTGTGGTTAGGTAAGTGAATTATTCAGCAAATGGGTGAGTAGATGGATGAGTGAGTCAGTGATAATTCTGAGGGTCAGCGGATGACCGAGTTAGTCAAAGAACAAATGAAAGAAGGAGCAAGTGAATGAACGAGCAACTGAGCAGGGAATAACTAAACGCATCAGTGGTTGGTCATGTCTTCTGAGGGAACCAGAAGAGGAATCAGCATCTTGTTTCATGTTATCCAGCCGTTCCTCCATTGTTCCCTGATTCTATGGGGGGGGGGGGGTGGTCTTTGTGGATATAGGATTTAGGTCTCCGTTCTCTTTCAAAAGTGCAGGAACAGGAGGACAAATTGCCAGAAACAAATAAGGAGGGAGACATGCCTTGGAAAGTGAAACCATTGCATCTGGGTGGCTCCGCATTAATCCTGGATTTATCCCCCTAAACTGGAACAAATGGGTCTAACTCCTTGGTGACAGGCACAGGAGGAGCCCTCACACATCCTTGCGTTGGTCCTAACTGCTGTGTTCCCCTACACTTCACGTCCACAGCTGCAGGCCAGGTGAGACCATACTCCATGCATCAAAAAACATCCTTGGGTCTGACTCCAAGGCACCTCCCAGGGGATGTGCAGGCAGCACTCATTCGTCATGTCTGAGGCTCCAACATGGATTTAATTTGGAACCTATCAGGACACAAGGACCATGGGGACATGACTGAGCTGTAACCCTGACTGCAGTCAAGCATCAAGAAAGGGGAACTTCTCTTGTCCATGCATATGTATTCAAAGCGAAACCATCTGAGTCTTATTGAAAGTGCTCAGAATGGAAGGTGGTAGTGAGTTCAGCTGCCTAAAATCTTGCGTGAAAAGATCCTTGGCCGACTGCGAGCTCATACTAACATGTGCCCAGCCTGTACCCTGAGCTCTGTCATCTCTGCTCTCCAAATTTTAACTGGCAGTGCATCTCTGGCCACAAGAAGCCAGACTTGGTCCATCTGGGACCAGGAGATGAAAAGACAGACAAGCAGCCCATTGTTTGGGCCAAGTGTCCTCAGTCCCCAAGGGAGGCCACTGCTTTCCACTGCCTCAAATCCAGCTTCTCACCCACCTTGTGGTTCTACGCATAGGGGCTAGAATTTGTCTGGCTCCAGGCTGCCAAACTCAAACCAATGGTTGATAATCACAACGAAGATCTTCGCTCTATAAAAGGAAGAACTTTCTAATGACTGGATCTCTCTAAAGAGAGAATGAGCTTCCCAGGGAGACGCCACGGTCCCTGTTATTGAAGGTGTGCAAATCTTGCCAGAGATCCAGGCATGGGGCAAAGGATTGCCTACATCAAGGGGAGGCCCATGAACCACAGACATCAGCATTGCCTGGGAACTTGTCATAAATGCAAACTCCCATCCCACCCTCACGCAGTCAGACTCTCAAGGAGACACCCAGAAATCTGGGTTTTGACAAGCCCTCCCTGTGATTCTTATGGGCACTAAAGGTTGAGAAGCACTGCTCGGGGTCACCACTGAAGTCTACTCTAACACAGAGATGAGAAATGTCCGTGCTTTGTCACCACAACACTGCACTGGTTTAGCCTCTACTGATTCCGAATGTGTGACCCTCCGAACTGGGCTTTCGGGACAGTTGCACTAATAATGAAGACCTACAAGGTTCATGCGGTGAGGAGTATGTACTGATGTTACATGAGAAAACACCAGGGTATAAAAATTGTAGCACATTCATTGCTCCTATGCAAATGATATTCTCCATTATACTGGGTCCAGTCGAGTCACTAAAGCAAGCGAGGAACAGCTTGTATTGAACCATTAGCGGGAAGACTTGGGTAGAATAAAGACCAGAGGGGCAGGTGCCTGGGTAGCTCAGTTGGCTAAGCGTCAAGCTCTTGGTTTTGGCTCAGGTCGTGATCCCACGGTTTGGGGGTTTGAGCCCCGCATTGGTCTCCTCACTGGCAGCACGGAGCCTGCTTGGGATTCTCTCTCTCCCTCTCTCTGCCCCTCTCTAGCTCTTGCTTTCTCCCTCTCTCCCTCTCTCTCAAAATAAATAAGTAAACTTAAAAAAATTATGACTTGAAACTTCCAAGTAACAAAATGACCTTTCTACTTAAAAATTCTAAAACTCAGGGTGCCTGGGTGGCTCGGTTGGTTAAGCATCCAACTTCAGCTCAGGTTATGATCTCGTGATTCGTGAGTTCGAGCCTGGAGTCAGGCTCTGTGCTGACAGCTCAGAGCTTACCGCCTGCTTTGAATTCTGTGTCTCCCTCTCTCCCTACCCCTCTCCACTCCCCCCGCCCCTCTCTTTCTCTCAAAAAGAAATATTAAAAATTTAAAAATTCTTAAAAATAAAAATTCTAAAACTCGGGTGGCTTTTTATTAATCGGTCCAGTTTTCTCCCCAACCCCACCACACTTTGCCAGAATTTGAGAGGTGTTCTGTCTCTTCCCGTCCACCCAAACAGCCCATAGCCTGGCAGTCCAGTGGGCAGTGCATGGTAGCCACGCCCAGCCAGTTCTGTTGTCTTGATTTATCTCCAGGCCTAGGGGAGCCCAAGATGTCTGAACACTTAGTACAATATGTAAACAGAGCAGGTGGGAGCCCGAGCCCACGCCTCCCTCCAATACACACAGAGTCTACGGAGCCTTTAGTCCTCTGAGGTGGGGAAAGAGCACTGGAAGGGGTGCTGGGGAAGGAGACAAAGGCAGGATGAAGATCATTTATTGATCAATTTCCATCTGCCAGCGTGGTACCGAGGACCTCTCCTCCATCCTCCCAGTGGCCCTGGAGGTTGGCACAAGTATATCAGTAGAGAGCAGCATTAATTCCAGGGTCACCCAGCAGGAAACGATGGCGCCCGGACTCCAACCTAGGTGGTCTGGCCACAAAGCTATGTTGTCGATCACTCACTCCAGTGTATACATGGGACCCAGGATCAGGTCTTAGCCACGCGAGAGACTGCGGTGAAATCCTGTCCCCCTCCAGGCCTCAGCTTCCCCGTGTGTCCAAGCAGGTTGGAGTAGATGGCCTGAAGGTGCCTTCTGGTCTGACATTTAGGGGGCTCGGTGACTGGGATTATGGTTTAAGAGTCAGTTCAACTAAGGACTCATAAGATGGGGGGCGGGGGGGGGGGGGCAGGCAGGACTCCAGGATTGCCAACAACAGTGCCCGTGCTTCCAGAGTGACTCCCTGGGGGCCAACTCCCCACTCAAACCTCTGCCCTCTACCCCGAGGTGGTCAATGGGCCAAGGTCAGTGTGTGTGTGATCTGGGGCAGCCCCTCTCCCTGATTCAGACCGTGCCCTGCCCCCCACCATCATAGCTGTCCCATGGAGTCACAACTCCTCCCAGACACAGAGCCTTCACTTGCCAAGACAGGAAGTGTGAACATTTGCAACTCATTTTGGGCCATCTCTGTGGCTGTGGAAGCCTGCTAAGAACAGCTCCGTCCCGTTCCAGATGTAGTCTGGGCAGATACACGCAATGCTCTTGATTTTCTCATGAGCTAGTTTATAAAAGCAATTCAAGACGGGGCACAGGAACGTCCTGAGTGAAGCTTCCCATTCTGGAAAGCTCCCTCCCCACGGA
Source organism: Neofelis nebulosa (assembly GCF_028018385.1). NCBI lineage: Eukaryota > Metazoa > Chordata > Mammalia > Carnivora > Felidae > Neofelis > Neofelis nebulosa. The sequence goes on along the minus strand of NC_080798.1, from coordinate 33,352,574 downwards.
CTGCCAGGGGCCTTTTCCCTTTCAGCCACCAGAGGCCGGAACGCTGGGGGGATTTACGCAAAATGTGGGGTGGAGGGTTTCCCTAGGGCAATATCCCCCCCTCCATGCCCCAACTCATTACACTCTGAAGGGGAGGGCTTACCTCCTCAAAGGAGGTGCGGAGGAACTGAGCGGGCTCAGCTGTGCTCTTTCTTATCATCCGGCTCCCTGCAGACAACTCAAACTCTGCTCCCAGCAAGTGCTACCCTAGGTGGGGCCAGCTGTACCAACTTCGGCGATGGCTGTCGGGCACTTAACCTTGGGATGCAATGTTAGAGGCTGTGGTGGCCTCAGGCTCAGGCCAGAAGCAGTGGGAAAGATCATGCATCTTGCAATTCTGCCACCCGCAGAGGCCGGGAGAGCCCTTCTCCTGATACCCAGGAAAGGTGCAGAGAGGCTGGATGAGGCTGGCCCGGGCTTCCGCGCCTCTGTGGCTTTACTCAGGCAGTTCCTTCCACTGAAAACCCCTTCCCTCTGTCCCATCCCTACCTGCTCCTGTCCTTAGAGACCTGGGCCAAATGTCACTTTCTCGTGGTCTTTACGGCCCCTGTCAGGTTCCAAGAGCTCATTCTGATGCAGCATCTCTCACTTTTTTGACCACTCACGGTAAGAAAAAATCTTGAACACCGAGATGAAATCCACACCAATGTGTGGATCGCTAGGGCTGAAATCCAAATTCTGCAAGCCAGCCAGCTCTTCCTTTACTACGTGCAATGCACTCTGTTACGATCTAGGCCATTTTCTTGTTAAAAAACCGTGGTGACCTGCTAAATCGATATAAGGACAGCTGAAAAATCCAGTTTGTATTTCAACTAAAATGCATCTTGACTCCCGGATGTGAAGGTATCTCCACGGTACAGTAAAAAAGACAAAAAGCAAAAGCAAACAAACAAACAAAAAACCAGGACATAGAATAGTGTCCACAGTTTGCGACCATCACTGTTTATTTAGAGGGGACACACATATGTCTCTGGATGAAGACTCAAGAAACTAGTGGGACTGGTTGACCTATGTCTGTCCGTAACACACATAAGACCATAAGCACCTGGAGAAGGAATCTGTCTGGTCTATTCTTGCATCACTAGCATCAAGCCTGGCACATAGTAGGTGTTCATAAATGCTTACTAAGTTGTACTGAATTCGAAAGAACACTTCATGAGCCTCCCCAACTTATTTATCCACCCACCTTTCTTTCTTTCTTTCTGCCTACTTAACCTCCTTTGCTCACGAATCCTTCAATTAGTATTTATTGAAGACCTACTATGTGCCGGATGTCGGGATGGTAGTGGTCCTAGCCTGGTTTTGCCCTACCTCGGAATTGCTCCCAGCTCCGGTCCGCATTTTATTTGGGCTCCTCCTTGGGGCAGACACTGGGTCTCCAACATGCTGATAGAAAGCTCCACGTCAAGCCTTTCTTGACAGATTTCATCCCCACTGGCTGCTGGACCCCTGCCATTATCTCTGCTCTCAATGGCATTACCAAGGACTCTATGAATACCAGGGATACCAAGGACTCTAGGATACCAAGGACTCAGGAATACCCTGATGCACGCCACTTTCCATATCACTCGCCTAACGAAGCTTCTCACCAATCCCCACCTGCCTGATTATGGTAGATTGCTGCCTCGTGACCCCCAGTGAACCCACACCGGTGTCAGTCCCCTCCGTTACCGATGCTGGGCTTTCCCACAACACTTATCTTGGCTACCGGGCCAACGGCAAGCATGATGCAAGCGGAGGCTGGAAGAGCTACTTGCACACTGGGGCTTGTCTGCTTGGAACTTGCTCTTGGAACTCGGTGCCATGCTGTCAGGAGCCCAGACCGCTTGGAGAGGCTACGTGGAAACAGCCCAAGATGCTCTGGTTGACGGCTCCAGCTGGGCTCCCAGCCAGTACCAACTGCCGTCCATGAGCACGCACCATCTTGGACGCTCCAGCTCAGCCGAACTCCCAGATATGCAGCCAGGCAATATCACGTGGGGCAGCAGACCCACCGAACTGATCTCAGTCAACCCATGGGGTCATGAGACATAACAAAATGGTTATGGTACATCACGGCATCTTGGGGTGTGTTGTTACACAGCAATTGCCAATCAAAACGTGGGAAAGGGCGTTTTTCAACTACAGCCTCTTTGGTACAGTGAAGTTCCACGTGGACCCCACGGGGCCCAAACGGAGTTGTTGTTCTCATGATGCTCCCCAGGCTCAGAATCAACATGGATCATGAAGCGGATACACTCCACCCCGAGGAACTGAATACAGGGGACAGGAGGAAGGGTCACCCAGGACAAAACGCCAACTCCCGTGGCCCTCCTACGTCATTTTACCCTGTGCCCCTCTCCCCAGGAAACCTAGACCCCTGTGGGCACTCAGCACTGTGCCAGACTACACACACCGATTTTTACAGTGAAGGAAATGGTTATGTTCCAGAGAAGGATGCAAGTTTGCGTCAAGTTTGGGGCCAGAATTCATGATTTATCAATCACATGTCAATAGGTTGCTTTAGGCCTTTTCTGAGCCCCTTGTGGTGTCCCATTCCCTGGTCTCTGCTATCGGGGAGCTTTGGCTTGAATGTGGGAGCCCTGACGCACCCCCCCACCCTACTGCTGGGGAGCCTTGGGCTTGGGGAAGGGGAGGGACTTGTCTGGGGTCTCCCGGTTAACCAGCGGCAGAGCTGGGGTGGGGGCAGACCCAGGCTCTGTCCTTCTACGTCCGCCTTTTTTTTTCACCAACCAGCTAATCATAGCTAGAAAATAACTGTTGTTTTCCGGCCAACCTCCGAACGGAAAGAGAAAGAAAGGTATTACCTTTCCTGATGTCTTCACTCCTTTCCAGAGGCTAAAAAACAGGATGACGACGACGACCATCAGACACAGCAAGAGCTGCCACTGGGGCAGGCCGATGTCGTGGATCCCGCCGCTCTCATGAAGGTGCAGGACGCCACGCCTGCCCGGAGGAGGAGAGGGGACCAGGGAAGACAGTGTCGTCACACAGGGTGACCGAGGCCTTGACCACAGGCCGGCCCCCGAAAGCGCACATTGACGGAAGCCGGCCTTGGGCCGCCCCACCCCCGGCCCCTGCCCTGCATCGTTTGGGCCTGCTCGACGCCATCCTGCCCTGGGCCAGGAAACCATCTGGGAGGTCTTCCCACTCCAGGCTGTCTTTTGTAAGCAATAACAAAAATTTTCAGTGTGACAAAAATCTCTTGAGTGCCACCTGCATGCCTGGTCCTGGAGAGAAGATGGAAATAACAGGAAAAGTCCGGAGGCTGTGTTACTGGCATCTGGAGGATAGTGGCCAGGGACATCCTACAACGCACGGGACAGCCTTCACGTCCTTTCATGGGCAGGACGGCCTCCGACAACAAAGAATTGTCCAGTCCAAAATTTTCATGTTGCTGAGTTTACGAATCCCTTGGTCCAGAAACTGAGATGACAATAAACGTTTCTCATCTAAAAGCTAAAGGCGTGCATATCCCGCGCCCTAGCAAGTCCACTCCTGGGTATTTACTCAGTAGACATGTGTACGTATGTTCACCGAATCACATGTTCTGGAATGTTCCCAGCAGCATTAATCACAATAATCTCAGATTGGAGAATACTCATATATCCATCAATAGTAGCATGGATCGATCATGATATGTTCATAAAATGGAATATTACAAAACCACCGGCTCTCTGTGGATGGGCCCCTCACGTACAATCCTATGAGAAAGAAGTGAACACCGAACCTGAGGAAGTCAGGACTTTCTGTCTGATTCCGCTCACACAAACTATAACGGGCCAAAGTAACCTAAGGTGTTAGAAGTCAGGAAGGGTGCAGCCAGGGTGGGGATGCGGGTACTGAACGGGAGGGGACACAGCAGGAGTTTCTGGGACGCCGGTCAGTTATGTTTCTGGGTGCTTGGGAACATGGCTGTGTTCAGCCTGTGACATTCTGGAACCGTCCCTTCCTGACATGCACTCCCCTACAATATGGCATATCCTATTTTAGAGTAAGGAAAACAAATAAAATACAAATGAGGTTTGAGAATAGCGGGGTTAGAGTAAGGCAAACAAATAAAACACAGATGAGGTTTGAGAAGGGCGGGGTCTCTCACACAATCTACGGTGAAGAAACGGTCAACAGAATCGCACGCAAAATGACCGGCTGCTCACGGCTAATCAACGTCATTAGGGTCTAACCAAACGTCAAGGAAGACCAACGGATGAAACCGCGGACCGGGGAAGACAAAGAAAGCAGAATTGTTTCTGTGGAAGAGGGAACAGCTTGGTAAGGCAGAGCCATCTACACCCCGATCACTCATTCCTTAGTGAGCGCCTGCTGTAAACAGCCTCATCCCGGGCCTCAGCAGCACAGTGCGGACTCCTGGCACCTGGTGCCTGGTGTGGGGGGCTTACAGTGTAGCAACCGAGGCAACATTGAATGCACAGTCCCAATAAAGTGTGACAAGCATCGGGAGCGGAGGGAGCTTCGGGGGCACCCAGAACTGGTCCCTGCCTGCCCTCCACAGCACTCCACACTCAGAGGCTGCAAACTGTCAACACCCTTCAAGGCCCAGCTCCAATGTCACCTCTTCTGGGAGGCCTCCGCGATCACCCCCGGCACGGGCCTTTCAACCCTCCCAGTTCCTGCGGCTCCTGGCTCATTCCCCAGGCCATGCCTGCCCCTGAGGCGTTAGGGCTGACCGCATGCCAGGTTCTCCCAGGGTGAGAGGGTGGACGAGCCATCCTGGGTCCCGGGTCTGCAGTGCTAAGCCTGGGTCTGGCACTCAGGCCTGGTTAGCTCAGAGCAGACTGTTGGATCAGGGACACGTGCTCACCACCTCACTTGCTAAATTCAATAATCCACCTTCTAAAGCAAGAGGACCCGGGAAGGACAGAGGGTCAGCCTCCCCCGCGGCCTCACTCCACCTCTCAGCAGCTCCTCCTCCGACCTGGGGGAGTCCTCACCCTTTGACACCGTCCAGGGCAACCAGCCACTTTCCACGCGGGAACCTAACTTCCCTTTGTCTCGTCCTGCAGGGCCTTTTGCTCTCGGCCAGCGGTCCTTTCAGAAAGTGGCTGATTGATACGTGCACACCAGCGATACAGGCCAGAGGCAGCTTCGCCATCCGTCCTTCCCCACAGTAGTGCCTTCACGCAAAAGAAGGTCACACTACAGGCAAAAGTTCACACGCCCACAGTGGATAAACCGGCTGTAGTCGACCATCTCTCTGCCTGTCTGTATCTCTGTCTCTTTCTCTCTCTCTCTCTCCCACCCCTCCTCACCCCTCTTCCGTTCCCTCCTTTTTCTCCTCCCTCCCTCCCTCCAGAAGAGAAATACGAGGTACAGAGAATGTAACCTGCAGGCCCATCAACAAAACAGGGTTCTCAACCTGCTCATGAGAATCACGCAGAGGGGCCCCTGGGGGCTCAGTCGGTTAAGCGTCCAGACCCTTGATTTCGGCTCAGGTCGTGTTCTCACAGTTTGTGAGTTCCAGTCCCACTTGGAATTCTGTCTCTCCTCTCTCTGCCCCTCACCCACTCGTGAACTCCCTCTCTTTCTCTTGCTCTCTCTCTCTCTCTCTCTCTCTGAAAATAAATAAATAAACCTTTAAAAAATATCACACAGAGAAGCGTTGTGACAATTACTGATGTCTGGGCCCCCCTCTCAACCAGCTGAATTAGAACCCATGGGGAATGGGCCTGGGCACCAGCATCTTTTAAATTCTCCAGGTGATTCTACTGGGCAGCCAAAGCTGAGACCCCTTGAACAACAGGCCCCCTCAACAAACCTGAGTTACAGGTTTTCCTTAGAGGAAACGTGAGTCTTCCAGAAACTGTCTTTACTTTCCTGGCAAAATAAAACTGGCTTTCTGTGCCTAAGGGGAAGAAAAGGCTCCAGAGCAGCTTAAAAAAATGCGGGCTTGGAATAGTTTGGACGCCTGGGTCTCAGAGGAGCCCACAGAATCAGAGGCAGATAGATGGCCGCTCTCGCTGGGAGCAGAGGCACGGGAAGATGCTACCCTGGTGGGGAAACCCGTACCCTGAGTCTGGAAACTTGGTTAGCTTATCCTTAGGCAGGAGTTTAAATCTGTGGAGGCCACCACCATTTAAATTTGTGGAGGCGCGTTTCATTCACTCATTTGATCATTTACTCATCCATTCAAGACCGATGTCTATTATTTGCAAGAACGTGAAAGCAAATAGAAGGACCTGGAACAGAACTGGGATCAGACAGACCTGGGATCCCACCCTGGCCCTGCCACCAGGGATGGGGTGGCCCGAACCCTCTCACTGATTCCGCAAACTCATTCTGCACATCTTCTGTGAGCCGGAGAGGGTTGGGGGCCCGTGACACGGCTGCAGACAAGCCACATGGAGCTCCTACAGGGTAGCGGGTGACAAAACCCGGTGTCGACTTTCCCCCTGTTGAACCTTGTTCCTTTTCAGCAAAATGCTCTCGTGTGGATTAAATTCCAGAATGTAGACAATGCCTAGAACTCAGGAAATGCTCAACAAATGGTAACTCTAATGATCATGATCCCGTCCCAGCCTTCCAGGAGCAGGAGTGCCCCCAAAGGAGCTAAGGAGTGCCCCCAAAATGACCGGGGAGTTAGGTTAGTCCGAGGGAGTCAGCTGGCGGGTTCACTGAGGGGTGGCCGGTGCCTTCTCTGCAGAGTGCGGGAGGACAGGTGAGCTGAGAGAAGGTGCACAGGTGTGGCAGAAGGAGAGATGGGCAGAGGGGGTGTGGGCGGGCACATGCATCTATCTGCAAGTGAGCAAGTGTGAACGAATGGGCAGAGCTGTGTGGTCCACAAAGGCCCATATGTCCCCTCTCCAGATGGCCCCTATCCCTGCGGCCCCCAGGCCAGACGTCATGGCTTTAAAGGACTCACCTAGCATCAGCACCCTCCCCCCCGCCATGCGATCGGTTTTAGTGTCTGGCCCGTCCTAATCCCGCCTCCTGGCTTGCTACCACCCCCCACCCTTGCTGCCCTGTCCCAGGCCAGACCCACATTCTCTCCCTTGCTGCTATAGAAGTCTCCCCATCTCCCCATGCCACGGCCCCTTAAATCCATCTGTCTGATCTGCCCTTCTAATCTGTCAGTCTCCTGCCCCTAAGTCTTCCAGGGCTCCTTATCACCTGGAACAGTGGCTCCCACTGCCTCCCCAGGGCTGTTTGGCAATGTCTGGGCTCTCGTATCTGGAGTGGAGGAGATGCTGCCCGTATCTCATGGGCAGAGGCCAGAGATGTCACCGAACATCCCAAATGCACAGGACAGCCCTGCCCCAATGTAGAATTGCCCAGCCCATAATGCTAAAAGTGCGGAGGTTAGGAAATCCTGGTCTAAAGGATAAAAACATAAACGTTTCAGAACCTGAGGCTTTTCATAACTGTCCCCTGCCCAGCGTCTCCCCTGTCTCACCATACCCTGCCTTGGGCTTCTGGCCCCAGCGAGCCACTGTCACTTCTCAAGCATATGAGGCTCTGGCTGCTCTGGGCCTTAGAACTTCCTGTTCCTTTCCACCTAGAACACACTTCCCCGCCCAATTTGTCTGCCTGGCAAACTTCTCCCCTTGCTGGTCTCAACTCAAAATCATGTCCTGACTTAGTTTCCTCTCTTACGTCCTGAGAGAGAGACAGGGAGGAGGAGAGAGGGGGAGGGGAGGGAGAGGGAGGGGAGAAGGAGGGGGGGTAGGTGTGGGGAGAGGAGAAACAGCTCAAGGAAAGGGAAGGGAAAGGACAGAAAGCAGGTGGGTGCATCCAAAAATTGACAGAGAACTAGAATCAGGTCCTGAACCCACCTGACTCTTAATTCTCCTTCCTCATTGTTTCATGGGCCAAATATTGAATGGTGTCAATAACCATTTGGCCAATTTGACTATTAAAAGCATGAGAAAAAGGCACCGGACCAGCTGTACTTGTCCTGAAAGTTGCTAAAATGACATGAGTGCGTGTCCAACAGGATGGCTGAAATGCCCCCACGCGCGTGTGAAATCCACGGTCAGGCTCGCAGGCTTTGTCTAGAGAGTTCGCCAGTGTAAAGGCCAGACTCCTGAGCTGATTCCCAGGAAAAGAAATGTGACCCCAGCCTCTCCCCAGCAGGCCCCGAGCCTCAGGGGTTTAGTACAAGTAACTTGGGTTTGTTGGACCCTTCCAGCAGTTTAATGAAAATGAATCATCGGGAAGTATCTGGTCCAGGCTTTCCAAAGTCCGCGGGCCAAACGGGCTCAGTTTCTTACTTGACATTTGAGCACAGAGGGTTGGTGCCGTGGAGGAGGGAGCGTCTCTGTCCCACCAGGAACAGGCAGGGGGTAGAAGTTTTCTGTCTCCGGAGCATGTTCACCAAGGGTGCCCTTTGGAAAGTTCCAGAGAGCGTCAGGGTTTCTTTTAGCTGCGGGTTGTCTGGCTTCAGGCCCAGAGCCTGGGGAGAATAGTGGTTTTGTTCCCTTGGATGGTTTTTCCAATCCATCAGCCTAAATGAGTACAAGATGGCAATGACCCTGGCCAGCGGGCTCTGAGGGAAGAGAAGAAACGACCTAGCCTTCCTCAGGGCTGGCACCGGGGGTCCCACTTGCTGGCTCCCCAGACTGAGACGGGGGTGACTCTCTTTTTTTTTTTTTTTTTTAAATAGTTCTATTGAACATTCTTTTTTTTTTTTTTTCAACGTTTTTTATTTATTTTTGGGACAGAGAGAGACAGAGCATGAACGGGGGAGGGGCAGAGAGAGAGGGAGACACAGAATCGGAAACAGGCTCCAGGCTCCGAGCCATCAGCCCAGAGCCTGACGCGGGGCTCGAACTCACAGACCGCGAGATCGTGACCTGGCTGAAGTCGGACGCTTAACCGACTGCGCCACCCAGGCGCCCCATGGGGGGTGGCTCTCTTAAAGCAGAAACATCTAGATACCAGGGCCATGCGCCATTAAGAAAAATCCACTTGCAGTTCATGACTTACGGACTGCAAAGCACACGACAGCAAGCTCAGGGTGAGAAAGAGGTGCGTGAAATGGGCTGCCGTCTACCTGCAGAGACGCCTGCACTCGGGTCCCCGGCCCACGGCCCCAAGACTCTCGTCGGGCGGGAGGAGGAAGACCGGAGCAGCCTGGGTGTGGGGTGAGAGCCCTGATCCAGACGACCTGGCTTCGGATCCCAGCCCTGCCACTTGCCGAAAACCCGACCAGCCACCTTCTTATCTGCGAGAGAGGAGTCATTTCCAACCCCGCCACCTCCGAAAACGAAACGGGTCTTGGGTGGAAAGAGATCCGGGGTGCCCAGCTCATGGGCTGTGAGGCTTGTGGGGGGCGGGGGAGGCGGCGAGCCCTGCGGAGCACGGGGCTGCTGAAATACGCCCCGGATGCCGCTCCCCGCCACGTGCCCCAAGTCCCCAGGTCCCGCACGGAAGACCGGTGTCTTTGTCCACCCCATTCTGCTCACATCTGAGCCGGGAGGGAGTTCAGGGCTGTAACTGAAGTGACCCGCGTCTCAAAACCCAACTGGCCTCTCTCTCTCCTGCCGGGGCAGACCTGCCGGTCGTGAGGACGTCAGAAGAGGAACCAAATAATGACTAGACTAGAGACGACCAACGCTATCGTTTTCCGTTTTAATTTACAAGGACAAGGGTTGCCCAGAGCAGAAAGAAAAGTCATGTTTTTTTCCTCTAGCACGAGATGATGAAGGGGAGAGCACAGAACCAGTTAAACGTATCAGCAGCACCCTCTGTCCCGGCTCCTTTGCCGCCTCCTGGTCCAAAACCACACTCATAAAGTCAGGAGGCCTAAAACTTCCATCCGCAAGCTCCCCAAAGGTTCTGGGGTTTTCTGAGGCCCCGCTCCTCAGAAGCAGAGTGAAGGAGGGGCGCCTGGGTGGCTCAGGCGGTTGGGCGTCTGATTTTGGCCCAGGTCATGATCTCGTGGTTCACGAGTTCGAGCCCCGCGTCGGGCTCTGTGCAGACGGCTCGGAGCCTGGAGCCTGCTTTGGATTCTGTGTCTCCCTCTCTCTCTCTCTCTGCCCCTCCCCTGCTCATGCTCTGTCTCTCTCACAAAAATAAATAAAACATAAAAAAATTAAAAAAATAAAGAAAGAAAAGTGAAGACGGCCCCACAACAGGACACTGCTGGGATGTCAGCCTGAAGCAGGAAAAATCTTGCTCTGAGACCGAAGAGCACAGTGGTCAAGACAGTGGTTGTCACCCTCGGCTGAACAACCAGAGGAGCTGGTGCACCAGAGGAGCCAAACCCCCCATGTTCTGGCTGCACCCAGACCGATGAAATCGGCGTCTCTGGGTGCAGGGTCCAGGCATCCGTATCTTTCTGGGTGGTTCTGAATCGCTGGGCTGGGAGCCTGGCTTTTCCACCCAGACTTCCTGGGTTCAAACCCATTCCAAATGTCACTTCTAAACTACATGACCCTGGACAAGTCGTTTCCTGCTTGCGCCTGTTTCCTCCTTCGTGACACGATGATAGTTCTAGACTGGCCACGGTGGTCAGGGTGAAAAGGCACTGTGCATAGTGACTGGGACATAATCTAGGCCGGACAAAGGTTAGCTGTGACTGTGGCAATGTTTCTGAGTAGTCATGGCCATTTATAAAGGCTCGAATCCAATACGACCCAGAGGTTAGGACTGCAGGCTCTGGATGTCACTGCCTGGCAAGGCAGGGGCTGGGGTGGGGAGAGGGAGGGTCCCAGGGGCAAAGCAGGGACAGGTGTTCACTCACGGCCTATAGCACAAGCTGCCTGGGCCCATTGCCCTATAAGCACAAGCTGCCTGGGCCCAAATCTTGGCTCTGTGCAGTACTGGCCGTGGGGCCCTGGGGCCCTGGGGCAGTGCTTATATTCACAGCCTCCTCGTGTGTGCACTTGGGGAGGCAGGGGGTAGTTACAGAAACCTCATGGGGTTGGGGTGAGGCTTAAATTGAAATAACACATGCAAAGAAGTCAGCAGAAAGCTGGACACACGTGCGTGATGGGGAGGGAGACAAGGATAACACTGTTAATGTAAACGGATGTTTGCTTTAAGCAACGGCAACGCCTCAGTCCTCGAGGGGTTTCAGATGTGCTTCAATCTGCATTTGATGACAACCTTGGACCCTCTCTCCTCCAAGTCCCACACCAATGTCATTTCGCACATGTCTGCTGGAAGCCCACAGGAAACACAGATGGTGGAGGGGACATGCAGGTCAGGGACCGGCAAGTTCTCGGCACTGGCTCGTTAAGGGCAGCTCCTAGGCCCTGAGCGCCTAATTTCCCAAGCCCCAGGAGGAACAAGGCTCTCCAGAGGCCACTTTTAACCGAACTGTATCTCTTTGGCCCTCCTGCCCTGAGATGGAAGGGATGGAAACTGGCCTAGGATAAGCCCAGTCTCCAGACAATCAGGACGCATCCCCAGGGCCTTGGTGTAGAGAATCCATAGCACTGAAGGAAGCTGGTCCTCGCGTTTTGTGTTTTATGAATCTGTCTTTTCTCATCCTCTGGACCAGAACTATCCAATGTGGTAGCCACGGGCCACATGTGGCTATTTAAAGGTGAATTGATGAAGATTAAATAAAATTTAAAAATGTAACTCTTCAGTCACACTGGCCATGTTTCAATGGCTCCATTGGCCACATGTGGCCCCCTCTTGAGCTGCACAGATAGAGAACATTCCTATCACCGCAGGGCAACACTGCTCTAGACCAGGAGTCGTCGGGCCGTGGCCCCCAAGCCAAGTCCAGGCCATAGCCTGTGAGCTAAGAATGGTCTTTGTCTTTGGAAAGGATAAAATGAAACAAAGCAGAATATGCGAGAGACATACATGCTCCTCAAGGCCTCAAACATTTGCTCTCTGGTTTTTACAGAGCAGCTTGTCACAGCCTACTCCAGACCCCGTACGCCTCACGAGTGAGGTCCCGGTGAGATTTCCCTGTCCCACCCCACAGCTGTAACAGGACTTCCTGCTTATCTGTTGTGAACACTTGTGTCTCGATTGCTAAAACGGGGCTTGTCTCCGCCCGAGGGAAAAACACAACACAAGCTGCATTCTGAAGAGCCCGACATGCAAACATTTTCACATTAGGTGACCAAAACCAAGTTGACCTCAAGACATAAAAGGATGGAGTTAAGGGGGCGCCTGGGTGGCTCAGTCGGTTGGGCGGCCGACTTCGGCTCAGGTCATGATCTCGCGGTCCGGGAGTTCGAGCCCCGCGTCGGGCTCTGTGCTGACAGCTCAGAGCCTGGAGCCCGTTTCAGATTCTGTGTCTCCCTCTCGCTGACCCTCCCCCGTTCATGCTTGGTCTCTCTCTGTCTCAAAAATAAATAAAACGTTAAGAAAAAAATTAAAAAAAAAAAAAGGATGGAGTTGAGGATGACAGGGGAACCACAAATAAATATTGACGGTTCTGGATGAAAACCACAGAGTAAAACAACTCTCCGCGAGCCCGTACAGATGTCAATGAATGACGGAGGAGATGCAAATCAAAGCCACCATGAGATATCAGAACCTCACACCTGTTAGAATGACCACCATCAAAAAAACAAGAGGTAACAAGAGCTGGTGAGGATGTGGAGAAAAGGAACCCTCGTGCACCGTTGGCGGGAACACAAACGGGTGCAGCCGCTGTGGGAAAGAGTATGGAGGCTCCTCAGAGAGTTACGAATACAACTGCTAGCTTATCCAGCAATTTCACGGCTGGGTATTTATCTGAAGGAAGTGGAAACACTAACTCGAAAAGATGACTGCACCCCTGTGTTCACAGCATTATTTATAATAGCCAAGACATGGAAACAAGATACCCATGGATGCATGAATGTATAAAAACGATGGAGTGTGTGTGTGTGTGTGTGTGTGTACGGAGAGACAAAGTGTGATATACACATATGTATACACACACATGTACACACACACACACACAAACTACGGTGTGTTGTATATATGTATTGTGTATATATGTATTAGATATATATATATACACACAATACAAAATATATATGTAATATACAATATTTTTATACTTATATAAAATTTATGTAAGTGTATATAAAAGATATAATTTATCTATATACATAAAATATTCACGTGAAAAAAATGGATATGCTTCCATTTGTGATGACATGGACAGCCCTGGAGGGCGTTATGCAAAGTGAAATAAGTCAGACAGAGAAAGACAAATACCATAGGATCCCACTTATACGTGGAAGCTAAAAAATTTTTTACAAAGATAAAGAAAACGAACTGGTAGTTGCCAGAGGCAGGCGGTGGGAATGGTCAAACTGGGTGAAGGTGGTAAAAAGGTACAAACTTTCAGAAGCTATAAAATAAAGGAATCATGGGGATGTAATGTACAGCGTGGTGAGTCCAGTTCACAATCCTACTGTATATTTGAAAGTTGCTAAGAGGGCAGATCTTGAAAGTTCTCATCACAAGGAAAAAAAATTTGTAACTGTGGGTAGTGATGAATGCTAACTAAACTTATTGTAGGAATCATTTTGCAATATATACATGTGTCAAATTATTGTACACCTGAAGCTAGTATGAAGTTATACGTCAATTATATCTCAATAAAAAAATGCATCAGTAAATGATAGAATGAAGGAATAAATAGGGGGAAAGGGACAAGTCTTCCTTACAAAAGAATCCCAATCAATTCATCTAGAGGGAATGATGGGAACAGAAAATCACAATTAGCAAACGCTATGATAATAAACTTTGCTGGCAAGAATCATTGAAGGATGCTGAGGATGTGGGGTAAGGATGATGAGAAACAAGATATTTACATAACCTCGAGAGGTTCCCGCAGAAGACACTTGTTAATTACAAAGGGAATAATGGTCTCTCCACACAGAAGGAAGCTGGCAGGTACCGTCTTAGCCAAGCGATCAAGGTTCCCATCCCCAGTAATAAGAGGCATCGTGTCCCTCCCGACACGACGCACTGAGAAGGACACAGCATCATCTCTATGGTATTCTTATCAAAAATGCCTAACCTCAGTTTAATCGGGAGAAGATAGCAAACCAACCCACACTGAGGCCTAATTCACAGAATAACTGACCAGTACTCTTCAAAAGTGTCAAGGTCATGACACTCAAGGAAAGACCAGAGAACTCTCACAGACTGGGGACTAAGGGGAAGGGACAGCTAAATGCCACGTGGCACTCTGGGCTGGATCCTGGACCAGAAAAGGACGTTAGTGGGAAAACAGACGAGTTCGAAAAAAGGCCTTTAGCAGGTTAGTTAACAGTATATGAACGTTAATTTTCAGATTTCAATCACTGCACTAGGGTTATATAAGGTGTCGACAGACGAGACTGAATGCCGGGTGTACACGAGCTCTACATGTTCCTTACCCAACTTTTCCGTATCTACAATGATTTCAACATAAAACGTGTCTTTTTAAAAAAGACATTCTGTCTTCTACCACCAGTCAGTGCCTCTCAGGCACACATGGTCCACATACTTCCCCCGAGCTGCACATAGCTGGCCTGCTTCCCGCTTTCTGAATTTCACCGACAACCTTCAACCTGGAAGCCCCAGAGGGACAGCAGCGCAGGTGGGCCACATGGCAGCTTCAGGACCAGTTCCATTTGGGTTCAAGCTCCAGTTCCATCAGCTGCTGGCTGAGCCCCTAGATGTCCCCTTGGCTGGCTTCATCAGTGTTCACGTCACCTCCTCAGACAAGCCCTCCCTGGCCACCTGAGCTAATAGTCCTTTCCCCCCATATACCTGGTTTTCGTTCTTTAAGAGCACCTACACTCCCTAAAATGTGTTTTATTTCCTGAAGGGCACGTCGACTCTCTAGAGAAACGTTCTTGCTTCCTTACATGTTTACTAGGGTATTTCCCCGCACCCCCACTCTCCCGGGCCGGAACACAGGGTCCTCCACTGCCCTGGCCAGGGCTGTATCCTCAGCTCCCAGCCCAGGGTCAGGCCTGTGGTGGCTTCTCAGTGCCCCCTACAAATGCCGACCGGGGTGGTTTCCCTTAGTGGTCGGCCCAGGTCCTGCCCCGCACAGGTCTCGGTGCGCCCGAGTGAATAGGGCAAGGGGTCGATGACTTACTCGTAAAACTCTGCTGCCGGCGTGAACTTGTACTTGGAGTACTTGGTGTGGTTGCCCAGCACAGAGCTGTTGAGGAGCTTGGGGTCGGTGCAGTTGGGGCTGTTCCAGGCATGGCCGCAGTCGGTCCAAGGCAGCTTGAGGGTGAAGGAGGAGAAGAGGTAGTAGAGAGACCAGGCGATGATGACGTTGTAGTAGAAGCCAACGTAGATGGCGATGAGGATCACAGCGTAGCCAACTCCTGGGCGGGGGCAGAGGGATCAGGCGCGGGCTTCCCCGGGCCCAGCCCCAGAGCCACCTCTCTCGGGGAGCCAGCTCCAACCATGGCACGACCCAACCCCTACGCCCCTCCTTCTCTGCAGCAGGTTGTCAGAGCCTCACCTCCATGCCCTGGGAGCCCACGACCCCTTCGCCTGAGTGCTCTCTCTTGCCTCTCTTGCCCACTCCTCAGGCAGGCCAGAAGGGTCAGGACCCCAATGTCCCCAGGGAGCAGCCAGAGCGTATGTACCGGAGTGTATGGAGGCACCAGAGTGTGAGTATCCCAGACCCCTCACCCCCTGGGCCGAGTAAGCGGGAGGCATGCTAACAGTCTCTCCCAGTGGGATGGGCCCCTGCTCCCTGGTAGAACAGGCTTGATTGACACACCTTTTATTGGCTGACACCCTCCCCTCTGTCCCTCACAGTCTTTCCTAGAATCGACTCCCCGAATAACTCCCTCCACAAATCCTTGTCTCAGGACGTGCTTCTGGGAAACCCCAAACAAGCAGTCCCTGATTAGCACTTCAGTCCTGGGTGTTCTCTGGGCCCTCCTTTCAACCATCTGCTCCATGCGTGGGCCAATCTCATCTTCCTGAATATGCTGGAAGCTCTTCTTGGGCTAGCCAGTTCTAGGGCTTTTGCCTACAGTAGATGTTTTTTTTTTGTTTTTTTTTTTTTGTTTGTTTTTGTTTTTTTTTTTTGCCTGTGCAATATTGATTAAGGGAGTAGACTTAAGTGTTCTTAGCATGTGAGGTATGGGTGAGGCTAATCCCTCACTTCCTTGATCTGGCTGTAGACACACGACTCAGGCCTGGCCAACCAGAGTTCTGCTTCCCCACAGCCATAGGGATTGGTTGATAGGTAAACATACGACTCAAGTTAAACCAAGGAGAGTCTTCTCTGGGATCTTTACTGATGATAAAAAGGTGTTTTCGATTTATTCTGTCACTGGTAAACTTGGTAGGATTTAATCTTGTTGTTAATGGCCGGTTTTGCTAGCACCTGAGAAGAATATGCCTGAGACGGATGCTAACACCGACTTCAGACGGAGAGAGGTGGAGAGAGATTCCAGATAATACTGTTCAAGGACCTGGATCAAGCTGTACCCGAAGCTAGCAGAAACTCTTGGACTTAACCATATCATAAGCCAAAAATTCTTTTTACATGAAAGCCCCTTTGAGCGGGATTTCTGGAAGTTAAACTAAAAAGTCCTAACCAATGCACACATCTTATAAGCCTCTTACCAGCCTCTGTCTACTACACGACTGAGTAGAAGGCAGTCGGGAGACAGGTGCCAGCTGAGAAGAGGCTCATAAGGATCATACACTGGCCCTCAGTGCCACCCGGGCCCAGTTCACTAAGCAGTGCTTGGGAGACACAAATTCTGATTCCATACCCTTCCCGTAGACATATGGGGGCCAAGAAATGGCAGTTGCTATGGCTATTTTTCCCAGATGTGCTCCAAGTCCCAAATGCAAGCAGGCTTCATCACCTGTCCCAGATGTGATCGATTAGTCGTGGCTGCTGTATTCAGGACTGTGAGACAATTTCCTAGCTGAGCCCAGAAAGGTCTACGATCTATTTATCATGTCTGCCATGGGAGCAAGAGGGGAGAATAGAGGCATGTGTTGAGTACTTCTAGCACTTTTGTAAATATTTCCCATACAGGAAACAGACACCCTCTGGTCAGTCAGCAGTGGAGGCTGGACTGGTACCCAGGCTCCCAGACTTTCTAGGCTAAGCTGGCCTTGACACACCAAGGGCTCTCCGTGTAGCTTGCAATGGTGGATGCTTTTGACCTTGCCAATACCTACGAATCCCACAAGAGAGCTGGTCTACCCCTCGGATCCCACCTTTGGAGCAGTTTCTCCAAGGGCACCAAGGAAATCTTTTGGACACTGCTAGACTCCCCTGCACCCATCCTTTACCTTTGAAAAATGGGCAGATCTTCCACACTGTGGCTGCCCCTTCTCGGTTGTACTGGCCCAGAGCCAACTCCATGTAGAACAGGGGCATCCCAGCAATGATAAGGAACAGGGTGTACGGGATCAGAAAGGCACCTGGAGGACACAGAGGCAGAGCGTGACTCCCTGGACCCCTGGCCAGCCTTGCGTCTGCCCCCTGCACCTGCTTGGATCAATGTCTACCAGAGCCTAAGTGTCCTCAGTTATCTGCTCCCCGGCCACTTCCCAAGGGGTGTTTTGTGGTAGGGAAATAGATTGAACACAGAGCACTCAAGACAAATAATCGTAACAGTAACAGTAACAGTAATTGTTGTGGGACCAGGAAAAACCATCACTATGATAATGAGGTTGTGTGGTCAAATCAGTAAAATCTGGGTTAATCAAAGCTGAACAAGCTTGTTCCTGGCAGGATTCTTCTGGCCTTGGATACACATAGGCACACACTATGAAGCACCATGAAGACGCTTAGAGGTATAGTCTTTACCAACTTCATTTAAATGCAGAACCTTTTCTTTCATGGATCACCACTCTGGGGAATGCCAGTTGCCCCAAACCCTCCTTTTAAAGGTCAGAAAGTTGACATCAGTGAGGGAGAGACAGTGCCCAAAGCCGCACATGATTGAGTTTCTAACTTTGCTTATATTTGTCTCATTTTCAGGTCACATGGGGCTTTCCCAAACACAATCTCACTGGATTATTACTTTCACAGCTGCTCAGAGACATGATCAGACAGGGTCATTATGTCCCCCACCTCCGGGGGAAACTGAGGGCAGAGAAGGGAGTTGAATCAGGCCTGTTCTTGCTACTGAAGGGACAGAAGCAGGATTCACATTCAGGTCTTCAAATGCATCAGGCTCCCCCTGCTACAGGCGACTGAAGGCAAATAATCCCTAGAGCGAGTGTCTGACCAGGGAAGAAACCCACCCAGAGCATCGCAGACACCAGTGAGAGCCCCTGGCCATGGGCAGCAACTCATCCCCAAGAGAATTCCTGCTGGGATGAGACGTGTGTGAGTCTCAGAGATGATGCTCAGTGTGTCCGGCAGCCTGGGGCGAGCTTACCGGGCTCTGACGCCGTTAGGTGACTCACTGGGATACGTGCCATGTCAGCCCAGGCTGCCAGCGTGACCGAAGCAAAATGCCAGCTCCTTTTCCTGACGCAGCTGGAGGTGGCCAGGCCAGATCCACACTCGTCCCCGCCTCTGGCCTTTGGCGGAGATGCAGTAACCTTGGAAACCAAACACTCTCTGGCCCGCCCACACCAGGAAAGTGCAGAAGCCGGGAAATATTTAATGACAGTAGCAGGAGGAATATAACATCCTGTGCTGTGTTCCAGGTGCTTTCCATGCAAGGTCTCATTCGACCTTCACAGTGACCCTAAGATGCAGCGATGATTGCTATCTCCATTTTCCAGACGTGGAAACTGAGGCTCCAAGCTAGCGGGGAATTATGGCAAAGTCACGCGGCACCCCAGGTTCAAACTCACCCAGTCTCACTTACTCAGACTGAGCCCCCACTTTCTTCCCAGGGCTGCTCCTCGGAAAGCCCAGGGATCTTAAGGACAAAGCGTGAAGTGTCGGCCCCAGTGCTCTGGGATCCAGTCCCTTCCGAAGCAAGAGAAGGACCAGCACTGTGGGCACAGGAAAGACACTAGCAGGAAGTGAGTCCCTCCTACGTATCATGTAGGCACTGGGCCCTGGACATCCGTGATCCCATCGACCCTAAGTCTGAGGTAGCAACTGCTATGCCCATTTCTCGGAGGGGGAAACTGAGGCTTGGAGAAATCCAGTGACTTGACCAAGGTCACCCAGCCAGTAAGTGATGGATCTGGGGTTTGGCCCTAGGTCTGCCTGCCTCCAGAGCTCCAGAGCCATTCCCAACATAATTTGTAGACGCCAGAATATTCCAGCTTCAGTGAGGGACGTGAGGCTGAACAGGGTCTCAGAGGGGAGGCTGTCCTGGAACTGGGGATCTGGGGCCAGCTTAGCCATCTCGTCAGTTGGTCATATATACTGGTCCAATACCCCATCCCCTGCTCCCTGCTGGACCTCTTTGAATGCCCACGTGCCACCCTCTCTCGTCCCCTCCTCATTTCTTGCTTTCAGACTCCACCTTGTCCTTCTCCCTCTCCCACACGCACAGAGGGCCGACCTGGTACCTGAGCTCTCGTCTGTCCACGGTGCTAGCAGTAATGGTGGTGGCGATGGGACTGACGCTGGTAATGTGACAGAGGTAGTTGGTGGTGGTGATGGTGACATTGGTGAACATCTGTTATATGACGAGCCACACACTGAGCTTTTATGTAATTCTTCATTTGAAATCATCCCTGAGACATAATTACCGCTATTTCCACTCAACAGATGAGGAAACTGAGGCTAATAAGAAAGGTTAAGTTGCTTGTCCAGACTAGAATAATCTGGACATCCCTTTGAGCCCCACTCTGTCTCCCACCGCCTTGCCACTGCCCTCGGGAGACGGGAGCCAGAGAGTAGGGGAAACAGACGCATCTGACTGTTGAATAGGTCTGAAGACTGAGGTCGGTGGCCCGAGGGACGGCGGGGAAGGAAAGAGAGGGGCTCACGGCTCAGATGTTGGCACTGGCGTTCCTTTCCACAGCGAAGGGAAAGAGCAACGTCAGCCAACTAACCAGGCGTCTCACTCGGGCCAATGTCCCCCACTCCAAACCTCCGGGTGGCCGGAGGTATACAACAGGTAGGTAAATTGCCCAGTTGGACATTCGTCTCCTCTTGTGCTTGGCTGGGAGTGCCAGCGGAGGAGATTAGGAGGGAGGATGACAGGTCTGCACGAGCCCGAGGCTCTTCTCTGTGAGCGCCTGTGATGTGAGCCCAGCCACTGCTTCAGGAGGAAACAGCCCAAGAACACTCCAGAATGATGGCGCAGCTGAGTGTGAATAAAAACCAGAAAGCTGCCCAGGGGCCAGTGCCTTATTCCGAAAGAAGACACTGACCAACTGGCTGGTCCAAGCCCCCCTTGCAGAAAGATCTGGAGGAAGCTGGAGCAGGGCTGGAGAGCCAGAAAGGGGTTTCAGGGATGCCTGAGGTCAGCCGAGGAGGCCTCGCTCAGAAACAGCCCCGCAGCGGCTCCTGGGAAACTGAGGCTGGACTGCAAACTTTCCAGAAGCTACTGCCCTGCAAGGCCCATAACCACCACATCCCCAAGGCCCTGCTACGTCTTCACACGGGGCAGTACCAGCTGCAAACTGGCCTTGCACAGGGTCTGAGAGCTGAGAGCCTCAGACGCCACAGCCCACAATCCTGTCTTGATTCTGGAATGCTCTCTCTGGTTACGGAGGTCCTGGTGTACAGACCCAGAGGAGCACCCACAGGGCGTATCTCCTGAGGCTCTCAGCTCCTGGCAGTCTTCACACAAATGCACGCACACAGATGTACACCCGTGCACACTCGTGACCCTTCTGCACAGTGACACACACGAACACCCGAGGAAAGACCTGTGGGCCGTAAAAGAGACTCTGACAAATGGCCTTCGGATGAATTTAGTAAGGAAAGCGTCCGTCCCATCACCGCTAGCCCAGGGCACACTGCCTGCCACCTCACCATTAAAGAGGCACCGCACTG
Organism: Neofelis nebulosa; assembly: GCF_028018385.1. Classification (NCBI taxonomy): domain Eukaryota; kingdom Metazoa; phylum Chordata; class Mammalia; order Carnivora; family Felidae; genus Neofelis; species Neofelis nebulosa. The sequence continues at coordinate 33,331,705 of NC_080798.1, read as the reverse complement.
GTCAGAGAGGGGTTCTGGAATCTTCTGTACAAATGCCAAGCCCTCAGGAAGTGAAGCCCAGGGGCACCAAGTTCCGAGTGGGATGCGCTGGGGCAGATGAGGAGGGCAAATGAGAGGAGCTCAGGAAAGGGGAGGGAATGTCTGCAGGGCCCTCAGCAGGAGGCAGAAGGGCAGAGGCCCACTGGGAATCCGGGGTGAGCTGGAGAGAGTGTGACCAGGGAGGGGCTGCAGGAAGGAGAGCTGGGTCCCTCAGGGAACCCACTTCCCAGTCTGCTGAGGGCCAGATTCCTCCAACTGTGCCTTCTGGCCACAGCCTGATATATCAAGAAGTGAAGACTCGTGGGACTGTTCCCTCGGCGCCCGTGGCTCAGCTGTGGATGGGCAGCGGCTGCGGCTTTCGCCAGAGTTCCAAGAAAACCTCGGTCAATGCCGAGAGTAGCCAGATTTGTGCCCTCGCCCTGAACACCCTGAAGGCATAGCAGACATAAGGGCGCAAGAGAGGGTGACATCTGCATGAGAGCCGGTGCTGCTCGCGGCAGGCACGCGGGTGGGGCCGGGGGGCAAGGTGGCCCTGGCATTGGACACCGCACATGGCCACGGTTTTCCACATGACCCATCAGGCTGCACCTTTTAAATCAAACATGCTCTGTCTTCGTGCCTCGACAAGTGCACGTTCGTAACTGTTCTATCATAAGGTTCCGTTTTGGAGCCCTCGCCTCTGAGAGCCCTGTGCCACAACGGGGCGGCGAAGGGGGGAGCCCCACCTCAGCTCTGTCCAGGGACACGCAAGGCCTTTTGCAGGTATGTATGGACTATTGCACACACATGTCTAAGCTCTGTCCACACCCCTGCAGACCACAGGCCTCTGGCCTCCCCTGGGGCCTGCGGCCTGTGCACATTACAGAAGGAATGAAGCGAGAGGCCCGTTCAGACCCAGAAGGAGGTTGGGGCGTTTGCACAGGGAATGACTGGGAACCGCTATCTGGAGTGGTGGCGGGGGTCGGGGGAGGGGGGGCAGTGTTCTCGGTGGGCAGGCCTCGGTGAGAAGGGAAAGAGGGCGGAGCAGGGCTGTCTAAAGCACAGGGCCCCGGGGAAGACCCCCTGTGACACAGTATGGAATACGGATACAGTAAAACCTTGGTTTGCAAGCATAATTCATTCCAGAAACATGTGTCCAAATCCAAAGCACTTGTATATCAACGCGAATTTCCCCATAAGAAATAAGGGAAACTCAGATGATTCATTCCACAGCCCCAAAATATTCATATAAAAATCATTACAATATGGTAATAGGATGCAAAATAAGAAAGAAAATTCAAAACATAAAGAAAAATAAACAGATTAACCTGCGCTTACCTTGGAAAACCTTCGTGGCTGGTATAAGGGAGACGGGAGAGAGGAGGGTTACTGTGTAGGACGACTTTCACTATCCCTAACAGAATCTCTGCTATCTATCGGCTCAATGGAATCTTTTTCTTTTCACATGACTTTAACCAGGAGCTTATCCAATGACCTAGAAGGAAGCCAAGCATTCCTAAGCTTCCTCTTGTATAGAAAAGCAAAGGATTGTCCATCGGTGCTTTGAAGGGACAAAAATACACTACTGCCAGTCATGGGCACCTTCCAACGTTCTGGAAAATCACTGATTTCTGCCAAACACCGAGGCCTGAGACGGAGCACCTGAGCCTAGGAGACGATTACCTATAATTCCGCAGTGAGAGAGAGAGAGAGAGAGAGAGAGAGAGAGAGAAGAACGATTGGCTCCGAATCATTGGCTCCGTTGTGATCATGTGACATTCAACGTCACGTACCACTCGTATTGCAAGACATCATTGCTTTATCAAGTTAAAATTTTTTAGAAATGTGTGCCTCGTCTTGCGGAAACACTCGAAAAACAAGTTACTCACCATCCAAGGTTTTACTATATCTGGTCTCTGCTCTGGGTTTCTGAGACAGAGCTCTTAAAAACCCCTTGTAATTTTCTTCTTCTCTTTTAATGTTTATTCATTTATTCTGAGAGAGAGAGAGAGAGAGAGAGAGACAGGCAGAAAGGGAGAGAGAACACGAACACACGAGCAGGGGAGGAGCAGAGAGAAAATCCCACGCAGGCTCCACGCCTCTGTCAGCGCACAGCCCCACACTGGGCTCCATCTCACCAAGTGTGAGACCATGACCTAAGCCCAAATCACGAGTCAGATGCCCAACCGACTGAGCAACCCAGGTGCCCCAAACCCTTGTAATTTTCTGAGTGGGGGTGATAGGAATGTCTTACACAGGGCTCCTAAATCCCTTGGAATTTTCTGGGTGATACGAGTATCTTTCATTCTAATGAGACAATTCCCGGTGAGCTCCTGGACAGGGGCTGGTCACCAGAAGAGCCAAGCCCTGATTAGAAGCTTGGAACTTTCAGCCCCAGGTTCCAACCTCCAGGAAAGAAAGAAGGGCTAGAGACAAATAAAGCTAATATCGATTACGCCTGCGTGATGAAGCTTCCATAAAAATCTCTGAACTACGGAACCTGGAAAACCTCCAGGCTGGTGAACATCAGAACAGGCCAGGAGGGTGGCACAGCCCAACTCCATGAGGACAGAAGCTCCCGCACTCAGGACTCGTCCAGAACTTGCCCCGTACACCTCCTCATTGGTATCCTTTACCATACCTTTTATAACAAACTGGAAAATGTAAGTTAGTGCTTCCCTGAGTTCTATGAGCGGCTGTGGCACATTACTGACCTGAAGAGAGGATCATGGAAACCCCTGAGTTATAGCCAGGTGGTCAGAAGCACAGGTGACAGCTTGAGACCCATGGGTGGCATCTGAAGTGGGGGCAGTCTTGCGGGACTGAGTCCTTAACCTCAGGGGTCTGCCAACTCCCGGTTGCCAGTGTCAGGACTGAATTGTAGGACACCCCGCTGGGGTCTGGGGAGCCGGAGAATTGGCCAGTGCATCTCTGGTTTGCTGTGATAATTGGAGACGATGGAGAAGTAACTACCTGGCGCTTAGCAGGCACTCTGTAAACGGGAATCACATCCCACCATCACACCGCAGAGCGTGCACAGTGCAACTTTGTAAACTGGAAATCGCCAAGTTGACAAGTGCCTGTGCAGGGGACGGTGGCCGGGTCCTGCACGGAGCACAGCGCCGAATGCCTGCTGGAGGCTCACCAGCACAGGAGGACGTGGAGGCGGTCCCCCGGACCCTTCATGTCCCTATCCCGAGTGAGGCCCGTTACTCCCCCTGTGGCCGTCCCCCTTTCAGAGGTGCCCACGGCCAGCTGAGGCTCTGCTGAACCTGGCAGCCGACCTGTCCCTCTGGCCGGAACTGCTTTTTCGCCTTCCCCAAATCCCTCCCCCGCAGCCTTCACTTTCCACCTTCTTTTTGTCCTTAGCACCATGGAGAATGGAACAGATCAGTCTTGTCCAAAGCAATGCTGTGCACGCTGGGTGTCGGGCATAGGGCCACCCACCACCCCCACCCCCAAGTCTCTGCCAGTTAAACAGCTGGCTTCACACGGCCATTTCTTTAGAGAAACACTCCGCTTCTTACAATAAACGAAGCCCAGATCATTCATGTTTGTCAACACAGACTCTGCCCAGGGTAGGATATTGGAACCATGCGGTGACCACTCGTGTTTCCTCCTCCCCGAGACTCATCTGCCCCTGCCCACTGGCCCCAGGATCCCTTTAACCTCAGCCCAAGTGGAGCCTCGCAGCTCTTGAGTCCTCCTGACTTTTACTGAGATTGGCCAGGAGCACGGGTGCACCCCTCTGCAGAAATGCCTGCTGCTCCGGGAGGAAGTTCCACACAAAACGAGCAGCACGGTCACTTTAGGGGCTTCCCGCTGACCTCCGGGCCTTCAGTCTGAGACCCGGGAACATCCCCAGCAAGGAGAAATGCCCACTTCCTGACGGATTAACACCCCTGCTCCCTTAAGGAGGGCAAAGGGGGTTAAAAGCAGGGAGACTAGCATTGGGGCTCCCCTCCGCATGGGGCGATTCTCTCTCTGCTGTCAACTTTGCAGGGTCTGACCTGATATTTATTAAGAATTCTGGGGCTTTCCATATAGCTCCTTGAAGGTTCTGGTTTCCTATCTCCATTCTGGTCTCTTCAAAATGAACAAATAAGAGGGCATTTGGGATGCTCAGAACTGTCTTTTGGAAGGCAACACAACTCACAAAGATCACTAGAACCTCATCCCCCTCATCTGGGATATAATACTTCCAATCACAGAACCCCAAATGACGTTAGCTTTTAGGATGTTTACAATAGACTAAGAGCTCTCTCAAGATGGGGATTGCCTTTTGCTCATCTCCACGTTCCTGGCATATGATGAGCACATCGGAAATGTTTTCTGGTTAAATAAATGGTTCCCAGAAGGGAGTCACAGGGAGGATGCAGCTAATGAATTCCCCAGGGCCCTCCTCTACTTGCATGGTGACCTAATCCTTAGTTAGGCAGCTGGGTCTGGGACCACAGGACAGGGTGTAGCATTTATCCCCATGAAATCCCATCTTGTTGGAAACAGCTTCTCTAGATCTTTTACGGCCAGCTCAGAGCAGTGAGCCCCCTCCTGCTGATGACCCCAGATTAAAGTCTCAGCTCTAGCCCCCGATGAGCACCTCATTCCTGCAAACTCGTCAGCGGAGGGCCACGCCGGCTGGCCGGCTCATGTGTGCCTGAGCCGAACCGTCAGCGTCAGGGTCAGGCTTGGCAAGCTCAGGGTGTAGACGGCCTCCTACAGCCAGGCCGGAGGTGAGGGCATTGAGTCTGCAAACCTCTGACCTCTGTACCAGCCATGCTTCACACCCAGCCTCCAGAAGCCCAGATATTTTGGCCGAGAGGGTTGCCCCCCACGGGCTGTGCATACCTGAGATGCTCAGCTTACTCAGGAAAGGAGGAGAACCCTATCCGGGACCAGAACCTCATCTCACGGGACCTGGTGCGGGACTGTTAATCCCCCTTTTCCAGGTGAGGAAAGTGCAGTGGGGCGAGGCTGGACTGCCAGGACCTGGAACAAAGAAAGCCTAGGTCTTGCCTCTTGCTTTCCCGTGACCCAGATGTGCCTAATTTCCAGCCTTATTCCCCTTCCTCAGTTCTTCCTTAGAATTAGTTCTGCTCCCTCCAAAACCAGGACGCCACTGGGTCTAGCCTGTGGTTAAAAATCACCAAATGAGGGGCGCCTGGGTGGCGCAGTCGGTTAAGCGTCCGACTTCAGCCAGGTCACGATCTCGCGGTCCGTGAGTTCGAGCCCCGCGTCAGGCTCTGGGCTGATGGCTCGGAGCCTGGAGTCTGTTTCCGATTCTGTGTCTCCCTCTCTCTCTGCCCCTCCCCCGTTCATGCTCTGTCTCTCTCTGTCCCAAAAATAAATAAAAAACGTTGAAAAAAAAATTAAAAAAAATTAAAAAATCACCAAATGATAACAATAATAGGCGCGGGTCCATTTATTGAACCCCCACTATGTTGCACACGTCATCACCCTGCTGATGAGAAAGTATACTCTTTCCCCTTCTCTGCACAAGAAAACTGACGCCCAGAGAGGAGGAGTCCAAGACTACATTTCCAGGAAGTGTCAGGCTCAGATGCAAACGTGGGTCTGTCTGAACCTAGAGACCATGTGTCTGACGGCACAGGACTTGTCTCAAACTGAAGCGGCCGTTGCCGAGACCCCTTCCCTGGCAGGGAGGCAGACATGGGGACCCGGTCGATCTGCCTACGCCTCCCCAGACGTCAGCGCGGCCAGGCCCAAGACCACCACCGGTGCAGGGACAGTATCTAGCACCCTGAAAATAGCCCCACTGCCCGGCACTCCGTTTGAGAAGGTTCCGAACCCTGGAAATTTCAAGGCATTCCCCATCGGCAGCTTCCCGTATTTGTGCGTCCCAGCAGCTGGCCTATGCGAAGATGTTCAGGCAGGCTCATCTTTCCCAGGAATTAACTCAGAAAGTATTAGCCGGGGGCCTAAACTCCTGGCACTTTTACCATTTCAAAACACCCTCCAGTATGGGCCAGCGTGAGCAGCCAGGCGCGGAGGTTACTTTGGTAAACTGGCACCGGAGGAGAACACAGGCCATGAAATAAACAGGGCAGGTGAGTCCGGGCTTAAGTGCAGAGCCGAGCCAGGTCATTGGAGAGGGACAGGTCTTGGGGGTCACTTACGCTCACCTCCAGCTGTAGTGGGGAACTCGGGCGTAGAGACGGGCTGGGCTGTGCCCACAGAAACAGAGCTGGGATTCAAACTTGGGTCTTTTGGCTGCTTGCCAACCTGCTTGCCCATCTCAGGGGCTGACTTTAGAATTACATTTAAGAATTGATCCCCAAGGAGCAGCCAGGGGGTCTCCGCAGAGATCAAGCTCAGAAGGGGCCAGCTGAACTCCCCCAGAGGGGTGAGGAGAAAAGGATCTGCCTTCGAGTCTGCGACGGAAATGGGAGGCTGCCTCGCTCCCCTGTGCCATCCATGGCCACCCCAGCCAGAAATGGAAATTCACTGGGACAACTTCTCCACCCCTTAGCCTGGCATTCAAGGTCTCCGGGGCCGGGCCCCAACTTGTCTCTCCGCCCTTATCGCTGATGGCTTGCCCTCCTGCCAGCCCGCACTCCTAGTCTCTGCGATGATCGCACGTGCATTCTCGAATAAAATGCCTCCTATCTTCTTCTCAAGGCTTGTCCATGCACCTCCCTTCCCTTCCTTGGGGCGGTGCTCCAAGCACAGTCCACCTCCGAATCTTTCCCAAGCAGCCCCTCTTCGGGCCTTTAGAGCACCTGTCACCTCTCCCACCCATGTCACACGTCATTAAAATGTTAAGGAAAAGCAGCAGCTACCTTTACTAAGGCCATGCTCTCTGCCTGGCTCTCCACCAGCATTATCATATCATCACGTCCTTATCCTCTGAGCTGAAAGCCATTCTTTCCATTTGACAGATGAGGACACTGAGGCTTCAGAGGCTGCCCCAAATCACACTGCCAGAAGTTGGAACCCGGGACTCCACGGCCAAGGCCCCTAACTTCTAGATTGCTGGCCCCACCCCTCCCAGCGCATGCTGCCTCTCTGGGTTAGTTAGTGTTTCTGGATAGGCATTAGGTCTCTGAGGACTTGGACCATTTTCATTCATTTATTCACTCAACAGAAGTTTGTTGGGTACCTTCTATCGCATTCCTAGGATCTAGACTTTACTTTGGGCATTAGAAATGGAGGAAGAAGTGACAGTCTATGCCCTCAATGTGCCCCAGTCTGTGTGGGTGACAGATACACAAAGCAATAAATGACCGAACAACGCAGGTGGGTGATATACAGGGCTAGCAGACCCAAGAGAGGGAGCTTCTGGCCAAATTTACCTACAAATTGGAACCTGTGACAAATCGGCTATGTTTGTGCCCTGAGCCCCTGGTATGTCACCTTTCAGGCAGCAGGTAGTCACAATTGGTGGCAATGACCAAGTGAGCACACGGTGTCAGCGGGGCCCCAGAATATCCATCTAGCTGATGTGTGCAGCTGGCCATCTGGGATCCTTGGAGTTTCACCCAACGCTTATAACAGTGGCAGTGGCGTGGGGATGGCATATGACACTTCAGGTGACTGAAGCTCCTGGCAGGCAGGTGTGGTGATGAATCTATCTAGGTGACCCCTGCAGAGCCCAGCACTGTGCCTCACACCAGGGAGGAACTTGTAAATATTGCTGATTATTGATAGAGGCTTCTGCTGTCTGGGGACACATGGTCTCAGATGGTCACTGAGGTCATGCTAGATGGCACATCTCAGGGTCTCTCAGTCTGTCTTCCATCCATCACCTCCCCACTTGCTAAAAATACACGGAAGCTGTATTTCCTCCCTTCCTGGGTCCAAAGGGCCAGAATTCTTACACCTGACCAGAGACTCTTGAGAGGCCACAGCAGCCAAACACGGAAGAGTGTCACCTCTGGGTCACGTTTCCCATTTCTCCACCAAAGCAAGTGTCCAGAGCAAACACTGAAGCAAACAGCTGGGTCCCAGACCCTATGGGGCAGATCTCAAGCTTTCCCTTTACCTGGTTCCAGGTAAGGAAACATCTGCCCTGCCTCCCTCTGAGCCCCTGGAGTCCTGAGCTACAGTTGCTGCCAGGCGGGATGGCCCAGGGAACAGAGAGAAGTTTCCAGAGCTGAGCCCCCGTGTGCCAACTTCTTCCTTCCTGTCATTTTTCCAGGCTCTCCACAGGGCACCCCTGAACTCTAGCAAATGAGCACAGGACTGGTGTGGTTTAGGCACCCACGAGCAAAGGCCCTCAGGAAGGAGCTAGGCTCTTGTGTCCTGTCCCCCCAAGCTGCTTCTTCCAGGGCTCTGCCATTTGGTTGGGCTATAGTTGGTCTCTAGACTTCATCCCAGGCAAGTGGGTAGCGTGTCACCCTGCACGGGAAAGGGGAGAGAGCCTCGCTACTTCCACTGGAGTTTTCTCCAGGCCCCTCTCCTACTCCACCCTGCATCAGAGCCAAGGACCCCAGGCGGCTGCAGGGGGCAAAGGCTTCACCTGCCTCAAGCATCGGGCCAGTTCTTGGTCCCTAATGACCCATTCCTACCTAGACTGTGCACTGCGGCCCCTCCATCAAAACAAGCACCAACATGACAGTGGAGCTCTCTGACATTAGCTTCTCTTTGTGGGTCTCAGTTCCAGAGTCTCTGTCCCCAAGAATGCAAGGCCTCCCAAGTGCCTTCAGGGAACCCACATCCTCTCTCCCCTTCTGGCCCAGAGGTCCCTGCCCCAAGACTCAAAGTGCTGGAGTTAGGATCACTGTGTGCCTGGCTGTCACATCCTGTGCACTTCTGGCACCCCTTGCAGAGCTCTCCAAATCTTCTTGCGAACCATCAAAAGATCACCTACATTCCTCATGCACCTATCACTGTCCAGGGGCAAGCCTCCACTTCCCCTTTCCACTGAGGACTCCAATTCTGTGTCCGTGAGCCCCGTGCAGACCCTTCTGCGCTCCAGACTCGCTCGCGTGCTTCCTCTTCTCCCGCGCATCCCAGCTCCTCCATCCCGGCCCCGGTCCTGGCCACTGCTGCGGTCAGGTAGCCTCCCAAGTCCAAACCCCAGCCCATCAGGGGGCTCACCGCCACCATTCTTGTAGCAGAGGTAGGGGAAGCGCCACACGTTGGCCAGGTCCACCGCGAAGCCGATCACTGACAGCAGGAAGTCGATCTTCTTGCCCCAGGTCTCCCGGGGCTGCTCGTCGCCATCGCGGGACGCCAGGAGACACTGGACGCCGTTGCGCTCTTTCACCACCAACAGCTCCGCGGCTTTGCGCCCTTGCACCGGCTGCTCCGGCCCCGGGTCCGCCCCGCCGTTCTCGGGCTGCACCTGCGGCTTCATCCGCGCCAGAAGCATGGGTGCGGTTGGCGAGGGGGACGTCAGCCGTACTGGGAGCGCGCCGAGGCTCTGCTTGGATAAAAGGAAAAGATGTGGTCACTAGGCCATCCCGCCCTCCAGGCGCCTCCCGAGACCTCCCGGGAGCGCGGGGATAGAGCGGCCAGCGCGCGCACCGAGCGGACGCAGGGTTCCCCCAGACTCGCACGCGTCTGTTGGTAAAATTTGGAAAGAGCGGTAGTGGCGCGGAACTGAGACGGAACTTAAGAGTTGGAGACCAACCCTGCCGGCCCTGTGGGTCTGGTCCCGGACCCCACAGCGCTTCCCTCATTCGCCCGCTCCCTCTCGCCCCCAAATGGCTGGGTTGGGACACGCGGAGGCGGAGGTTTCCCAGGGCGGTGACCCTGCCCGTGCCGTTGGCTGCCCCCTGTCCCCCAGCTCGGGATCTGTGCCACCTCCGGCAGCCCCAGGAGCCTCCCGACACTTACCCCTCCGCACTTCAAAGTCGCTACCGCTCTCGCTCTGCGCACGCAGCCGGGGTCTCCGGCACACCTCGGCCGGGCGGCGCGCAGGGCGCACTCACGTGTCCGGCAGCGCCGCGGTCCCGGGTGCCCCGCCTGGCCGCGACGGGCTGTGGGGCGCCGGCCGGGGCTGGGCTCCGCCGCGTGGCGCTCGGGCGCGGCCCCAGGAGCGCGGGAGGCGCGGGGCGGCCGGCGGGGCGCGCGCTGGCTGCTTCTGGCCGCGCCGGGCGGGGGCCGGGCTGGTAATGTAGCCTGCGCCCCAGGTAACGCGCCGATTGCATTAAGCCCGCGCCGGGCCCGCTCCGTCTGGAGCCTGTTAGCGCTAATGGAGACTGACAGCGTGGCCGGGGCCGGGCAGGGGCGGGGGCGCGGCGCGGGCTCGGGGGGCGACTCGGGGACCCGGGTGCCCGCTCCCTTTCCAGCACGCACCGGCGCGCCAGGCGCAGCTCCCGGGGGCCACCGGGCTCTGGCTTCCCACCGCGGGAAGAGAGCGAGACGCCCAGAACTGGGGTCAGAGTCGCGTCTGAGAGGGGGCCGGGAGAGCAAACGACCCGAGTCAGCACGGGCTCTGTCATCTGCCGCAGGCCATTGAAACTTACCCTGCCAGACTTTCTCCGTCAACGAAGTGGGAATGTTCTGCTCAGCGCATTGCCGCGGTCGGCAAACAGGCAAACACGATGGCTGGCCGGCCAGTTGGCCGGCTTGGGGTTGAAAGGTCACGCCCCAACCCTTACTCCTCCATCTCTGTTACCGGCAGGCTAGCCCAGATTTGCAGTTCTGACCCTCGTTCTATCGGGCTTCATTCATTTCTCCACTCATTCATTTACCCCTAACTCATTTGTTCCTATCCGTGCCTGCTATGTGCCAGGCACTGTTCTAGGCCTGCACAACTTAACTCAAAAATCCCTGCCCGGGTGGCGTTGATATTCTGCCAGGGAGAGACAGGGGAATCAAGAAGCAAAATAAATGCACACTTTCTATGGTATGTGAGGTGATATTTGCATAGGGAAAAACAGCACGGTAGGGGATGCGCAGTGCTGTGTGTGGGGAGGGTGGGGAGGCAGTTGGGTCAGGGGATCTGAGAAGGCGACGTTTAAGCAAGGAAATGGACCTGGTATTCACGGATGCATTCCCTTGTTTGTCTATTGGTTAATTGATCCATTCTTCCAACGATCACCTGCTACATGCCTGAACAGTGCTGGCTAATGGAGCTAGTTCCTGCCATCAAGGAGCTGACAGTCCAGTGTGTAAAGAGTCCATCACGACCCAGATTGGTCAGGGCCCGTTGTAACCACAGGGGTATGGAAACCGGTTGGAGCCGAGTCGGCAAGTAAGGGCAAGTAAGTAAGGGGTAATCCAAGAAGGCGTCACAAAAGTGACAACACTTAAGTGGGATGGACAGGAATTTGGATAAACCCAGGCGTGCTGACCTCTCTGTCCTTTAAACATTCCAAGCTCAGACCCACCCCAGGACCTTTACACTTGCTGTTCCCTTTGCCTGAGTTGTTCAGATCTCAGTTCAGTGGTCCCTTCCTGTCCAGTCAAACCTGAAATACACCCCCACTCTCTATCATGTTGCCCTGTTTTATTCCCTTCATTACATCAGTACACAAATTTATTTGTTCATTTCTTGTATGTCTTCTCTTGGGTAGCATATGACTCCGTGAGGGGAGGAACCTTGGCTGTCGTACACACCACTGTGTTCCTAATACCTGGAACATACTAGGGCACCAATTAGTATGGAAACTGAATGGATTAATGGTAGTGCATGGAGGTGCTTAGAGCATTTTCGCCAGGGGAACCAGCAGGACAAATATCCTCTGTGAAGGATGTGGAGAGAAGAGGATGGGAAATGAAGGATGGTGAGCCTGCCCTGGCCTTCTGGCGGCTGATGATGGGTAGAGGCAGAAGGTCAGGGAAAGGACTGAGCAAAGGTCTCAGGAGTGCCCGGCACCACAGGTTCCCATCCACCAAGGATGTTAATCTTCTTTGGCCCATGGACAGTCTTGACAAGCCTGTGAGGAAAGCAGGGAAGAAAACACCTTTCCATTTCTCAGGTCAGGAAACTGTGGCTCTGAGGATCCAAGGGACCTGCCTGAGGTCCCACAGGTTGGAAATGACAAAGTTGAAATGAGAACCCAGGCCTCCCGGCTCCCAGCCCCTGTCCCCTCCACCAGTTTATGGAGGGAGACACTCAGAATGTCTCTAGTGATCACGTTTCCCTCCTCTCCTTTTACCCCATGCCCCACCCAGCTGGCCCTGAACACCCACCTCTGAACACCTCAGCCTTCCCCCCGCCATAGCACCCCCATGGAGGATCCCCATCGCCTCACTGCAAAAACCTCCCGGCTGGCCACCTCACATCCAGTATCGGTCTGATCACCTCCCTCTTCCGTCTCCTCTTCTGTCTCCTCCGAGAGACGACACACAAAATGTGATGTAATTAACCGCGGATTGAAGGTCATTTTATTTTCTTCTTTATGCTTGTCTTTGTGTGCCAACTTGTCTACAGTGAGCATTTGATACTCGTGCAATCAGAAGACGATAACCCACAGTTTCTCGAAATCCTCCAATCTTTTCGACATAATATCGAAACACCTTTAGCATGACGGACAAGACTCTGCCCGCCCGTTCAGGTACCCTGGATACCTCGTGCCTCTGGATTTTTAACTATGCCGTTCCTTTCTTCGTCTACCCGGAGAACTCCTATTCATCCTTCAAAACCTCAGAAGTCATGCCCACTGTAAAGCCCTTCCTGGTAACCACCTCCTTCTTTATACTGCTTTGTGTATTTGTCTAGTACAGTTATCGGTGTGATTTCCCTACTAGGGGTAAGGAAAGTGCCCAATATTTCCTGTTACACAGCTTGTGCTATGGAGATGTGTACAAAACAGAACTAGAAGAGATCTCAATCATCGGCTGGGTTTGGGTTATCGGTCGTTTATGTTGGATTCCTCCAGAAGCCTAACCTGAAACAAAGATTTGAGTTCAAGTAGTTTACTTAGGAGGCAATTCCTGGAAGCACTGGTATAGGAGTGGGGAGGAGAGGCGAGAAAGGAAAAGGAACCAAGAGAGGGGACGTTAAGGGGCAGTTACAGCTGTGGGCAGCTGGTGTTTAATTCTGCTAGGGATCTCCGGGAGGCTGCGTAGAGCAGGTCCCTGTCGTCCCACTCCTGGGCAAGGAAGTTGGAGTATTTACCCATTAAGGCTGTTCCCAGGGTGCTAACTTGCCAGCATTTCCAGCCTGCCTGGCGTGTGGGCTGAACATGTTCCAGCTGCCAGGAAGAGGCTTCTAGCAGAGTCCGGGTACTGGCGGTGAGGAGCTGGTGGTGGGGTCTGCGTTGGCAGGCACGGCATGGGCGGGGGCGCTGTAAGTGAGCCACGGGGCTGGGGGGAGGCATCCCCCCACTCATGCACACCATCAGAGGGCCAGTCAGCAAGCCCAGAGGGTTCCACCTGGTGGTTTCAGAGACTTCTGGGGGACAGCAGTGGAAACACCAGGCTGGGACTGGGCCGAAGGGGAAGGCGTCTCTCTCCATTTCTGACCCAGACTCCCTGCGCATCTCTCCAAGAGCCACGGGGCCATGTGGCTTCTCTCCATACCCTGCATTCTGCCCTTCCAGGTGGCCTGAGGGCAAGTGGGTGGGCAGACGGCTGGAGCATTATCAGAGCTAACTTGATCTCGGGGGAGGCGTCACTTCCACTTACCATGGCACTTGGTGACACAGGCCATGGGCACAAGGCGATGGCTGGTGCTGTCAGTCCAGCTCTGGACATCTCCTGGCAGACGCCAAGACCCTGATACGCAAAGGATAGGCTGGAGGACATTTGGAAGCCAAGGGTCTGGGTACTGGAGGTGTCTCAAGAACACTGTCAGAACTTGGACCTTCATTGCACGGATGGGGGAACTAAGGCCAGAGAAGAGGAGAGGTTTGCCTGTAAATTTTCTGCTTGCCTGCCTTCCTTCCTTCCTTCCTTCCTTCCTTCCTTCCTTCCTTTTTCCCTCTTCCCTCCCTCCCTCTCTTCTCTTCTTCCTCCCTCTGTGCCCCCCACTTCCCTCCTTCCTTCCTTCCTTCCTTCCTTCCTTCCTTCCTTCCTTCCTTCCTTCCTTCCTTTTTCTTTGCCTGTTTGTTTTGTTTGGTTTTGTTTTGTCTTTTAACCAGGGGCATTAGACCTATGTCCTTGCACATGACCTGCCCTGGGGCCATTGGTCACCGGCATAACTTACATTGTATTTACAAATAGCATAAAAGTCCCCGTAATAAAAGACCCAGAGAAGCTGAAATCGGTCTCCTCCAGAACACCTCCCACCAAAGCCCCTCAGTCCTTGAGGCTTCTAACTCACCCATAGGCGGCTCAGACCTTAGAGTCTCCTCTGTTGAGCACCTACCCCAACTGGCCACATCCGGGCCCTGGCATGAAAGAGCATCCATCCGTCACTGACGTCCACGTTTACATCCTCCGCCTGAATCCAACCACAGACTGCATGTCTCTACGTGGGTGATAAAAGGCACCTGGAATTCACCGTGTCCGAAATAGAATTCTTGAGCTCCCCTTCCTGACTTTCCCACAAACATGTTCTTCCTCCTTCTCCCTCATCTCAGGTGATGACATCTTCTTCCTTCTAGGTCCTCAAGCCAAAAAACCTTGGAGTTGGCCCTGACTCCACTTTTTCATTCTTCCACATCCAATGCTATTGCAAACTCTTTGCGTCCAAGTGGCCTCACCCCTCCCCACCTCCACGGGGACCAGGCTGCTCCAGGCCATGCCGTCTCTCACCTGGATTACTGTGCAGTCTCTGAGTGGCCTCCCTCACTCTCCCCTTTGCCCTGAAGTTTAAGCCCTACCCCGTTGCCAGACCTTTTGGAGATGAGCTCAGATCCTGTCCCTCTATCTCCATGCTCTCATCTTACTCGGGGGAAAACCAAAGTCCTTCCAAGGGTGATATGGATGAACAAGTAAACACATCCTTTTGCGGACTCGCCAATGCAAGCCCAGCTAAGCCCTGTGGCCCCCGAGGCGTGGGAATCAGGCAAGGACACAGGCCCTGGGCAAGAAGAGAACGGGACGGGCAGGTGGTATGGCAGAAAGAACCCCCGGGGCTGGGAGTCAGCACCCAGGGTCCCGACTCCTGCTCGGCTTGATTTCAGGCTTTGGGGTAATGGCCAAGTCCAATGACAACATGGGGATGAACCACAGGAAGAAGAAAAACAGAAAAAAGGGAGGTCAGGAGAGGAGCTGGGGAGGGAGAAAAGGAAAGGAGGCGTTCAAGGCAAAGGGACTCCTTCCCTTGGGAAGAAAGGTGGTCCTCCCTCCTCTGCAAGAGCCCCTTAAGACATCCCTTGGCCTTAAGGTAGTCATGAGTTATGGCGACATGGTGCTCACACCTAGTTTGTGCCCATCTCCACGGCAGAGGGGATTTGTGCTCAGCTGAGCAGAATGAGCCATACATAGCCAGGTTGGCACAAGGACTTTGCATCCCTGGGGAATACCAGAGCAAGGGGGGACCCCCCCAGGAACCTTCATGCCCAGGTACCCTCCGTTAGAAGACCAGAAATGCCTTAGGTAATCTGATGAAATGTAGATTCTCCCAGAAATATGCACATACACACAGCATTTCTAACTTAGTGTGAAATGTATCATACGTGAGCGAAAGCATATAAAACAGGTATGAACAGTTTACAGTTTAAATAATATTAATGATATGAACATAGAAGAACCCACCTCCATGGGTTGAGAAGTAGAGCATTTCCATAGTCAGTTAAGCGTCTGACTTCGGCTCAGGTCATGATCTCACGGCTTGTGAGTTCGAGCCCCATATCGGGTTCTGTGCTAATAGCTCAGAGCCTGGAGCCTGCTTGGGATTCTGTGTCTCCCTCCCTGCCCCGCTCACGCCCTGTCTCTCTCACACGCACAAAAAGAAATAAACATTAAAAAAAAAAAAAAAAAGGAAAAAGAGCGTTTCTGGTTCCCCATCAGCCCCTGTGTGCCCTTCCTCAACAGCCCCCTTCACTGCTCTCCCCCACTCCAAGGCAACCACCACCCCTTGCTTAGCAAGTAATCATTTCTTTGTCTTTCTTTACCACCTACCGATATCTCCCCAACAATACATAGTTGGAGTCCTTTTGTCCTTCTTTGAACTTCATATACAAAGAATCACACTACAGACATTTCTGTGACTTCTTTGGCTGAATACCACATTTTTGAGATTCATCCGCGATGGAGTGAGCTGTAGTTCACTCATTCTTATTGTTGGATATATTCGTTGTATCGGAGGAAGAGTAACTAATTCATTTATTCATTCAACTGTTGAAGGACATTTGGATTATTTCCATGTGTTTAATATTTGAACAACGCTGCCCATAAACTTTGGTACAGACTACTCTGTGCATGTGTGCATGGGTTTCTAGAGTTTCTATACTTAGCAAATCGCTGGTTGGTAGTGTATGTGTCTGTTCCGCTTTATCAAGGAATGCCAAACTATTTTCTAAGATGGTTGTACCATCCTCCCCAAAGCTGGGTATTATTTACACTTTGAATTTTTGCTAGTCTTTTATTATTTTTTAAAAAATTTTTAACGTTTATTCATTTTTGAGGGACAGAGAGAGACAGAGTGCGAATGGGGGAGGGGCAGAGAGAGAGGGAGACACAGAATCGGAAGCAGGCTCCAGGCGTTAGCTGTCAGCACAGAGCCTGATCCAGGGCTCCAACCCATGAACCGTGAGATCATGACCTGAGCTAAAGTCAGGTGCTTAACCAACTGAGCCACCCAATCGCCCCTGAATTTTTGCCAGTCTTTTATTTTTTTTAATTTAAAAAAAAATTTTTTTAATGTTTATTTATTTCTGAGACAGAGAGAGACAGAGCATGAGTAGGGGAGGGGCAGAAAGAGAGGGAGACACAGAATCAGAAGCAGGCTCCAGGCTCCAAGCTGTCAGCACAGAGCCCGACGCGGGGCTCGAACTCACAGACCCCGAGATCATGACCTGGGCTGAAGTCGGACGCTTAACGGACTGAGCCACCCAGGCGCCCCTTTGCCAGTCTTTTAGATGTAGCTTTAACCTGCATCTTCCTGACTTCTAATGACGTGGAGTATCCTTTCACATGTGTATTGTCCATGTGTGTTTCTTTTTGTCCTGTAAAATGATGACGTGGTTGGTGCAATTTGCTTGTTTGTTTGTTATTTTCTATTGGCTTGTTCGTCTTTTCTTCATGATTCATAGTAGTTCCTAGTATTCTGGGTACAAATATTTGTCAGTTTTATTGCAAACATCTTTTCTTGGTTGCATTATAAGTCTTTTTTCCCTACGTGGTAAGGAAAACCTTTATTTTCACATAAATAAAGGTTATTAATGTTAATGTAATGTTCATTTAATTTAACTTTTCTTTTGGTTTAAGTATTTATGTTTCAGTTAAGAAATCCTTCCCTACCTAGGGGGCACCTGGGTGGCTCAGTCGGTTAAACGTCCGACTTCGACTCAGGTCATGATCTCACAGTCCATGATTTCGAGCCCCGAGTCAGGCTGTGTGCTGACAGCTCAGAGCCTGGAGCCTGCTTCCAATTCTGTGTCTCTTCTCCCTCTGACCCTCCCCTACTTGCACTCTGTCTCTCTCTCAAAACAAAATAAAAACATAAAAAAAAAAATCCTTTCCTACCTGATATTTTCCTAAATTACAATTTAAAATTTGCCAGGTTTTCCCTTTATACTCCCCTTCAATAGCTTAACTAACGTTACTGCCTCGGTACAGACTTTCACTTGTAAGATGAGTGCTGGGGCCTAACGTAAAGCATGGTGACCATAGGTAACAACAGCATGTTACGTATCTGAAATTTGCTAAGACAGTAGAGCTAATGTGTTCTGACCATACCCCAAAAAAGAGAACTCTATGGGAGGTGATGGATATGTTAATTAACTTAATTACGGCAACCGTATCACAATGTGTATGTATATCAGATGATCACATCGTACACTTTAAATACATACAATTTTACCTGTCAGTTGTACCTCAATAAAGCCAGGAAAACAAACAGACGAACAGCATTGCTTTGTAATATGGTCTTGCCACCTGATGGGCCAAGATGCTTCAGTTCTCTTTCAGGAGTGTCTTGGCCGTGCTATTCTTCACGAATTTCAGAATCAGCTTGCTGAGCTCCTTGAAAAATCCCACTGGAGGTTCCACCGCGATTACACTGATTGTAGAGATCGATATGGGGAGACCTGACATTTCTACAGGATTCGGTCTTTCTATCCAAGAGCACAGTGCATACCTCTGTGTATCTGTCATCTTTAACGTACAAAGCATTTTAAGCAGAGGTTAGGGGATCTTCAGATTCCCACATGCAACCCATCTCAGAATCCCTTGACATTGCCTCCTGCTAGCCTCCAGGCTCTCTTTTCTCCGTGTCATACACGTGAACCCATTCTTACAGCTACCTCTCACCCCCTCCCGGTTCGTCCTTCTGGTGTCCATTCCGAAGAAACTGACCAGCCTCAGCTTCTTCTGCAGCTTGGAGATACAAGACGGTGAACTGGCTGAAGCGTAGTTTTAGGAGCCACGACGCACGAGCTCTAATCCTCGTTCCGCCCCGTGCTGTCTGGGAAATCTTGGCCAAGTTCCCCTATTTCTTTTGTGCGTCTCAGTTTCTTCATCTATAAAATGGGTGAGATGGGGATGGCAACCGTACCCATCCACAGCATTGTCGAGAGGATTAAATGAATAAATACATGCAAAGCACTCAGAGCCATAGACCAGCACGGCGTAACGTGTTACTTCTGTTGCTTCAAAACCTTTATTTCGTATGTCTGTGGGAGATAGGGGTCTTCTCCAGAATTTTAAATCAGGTTTATCGGACGTCACCATTCAGGCCTGGGATGGAATCACAAATATACGTTGATATGACAATGATGAGTGCGGAATTGGAATTTTTTTAGAGAAAGTTGGGAGGGTTCAAAGCCTGGACTCACCACTTGCGTGCTGGGTGCCTTTGGTTTCTGAGCCTCAGGTTTCCCACTTTTTTTTAATTTTTAATTTTTTTTTCAAGAGAGAGTGAGCGCAGGAGCAGGGGGTGGGGAGTGGACAGGGAGAGACAGAGAGAGGGAGAGAGAGAGAGAGTCTAAGCAGGCTCCACGCTTAGCATGGAGCCCAACGCGGGGCTTGATCCCACAACCCCGGGATCGTGACCTGAGCCCAATTCAAGAGTCAGACGCTCAACTCACTGAGCCACCCAGGTGCCCCTCAGTTTTCCTGCTTGTAAAATGGGAGTAACATGGGGCACCTGGGTGGCTCAGTCTGTTAGGCGTCTGACTTGGGCTCAGGTCATCATCTCACAGTTCGTGGGTTTGAGCCCTTCGTTGGGCTCTGTGCTGACAGTTAGAAGCCTGGAGCCTGCTTCAGGTTCTGTGTCTCCCTCTCTCTCTGCCCCTTCCCTGCTCACACACACTCTCTCTCAAAAACAAATAAACATTTTATTTAAAAAAATTGTTTTTAATGTTTTTATTTATTTTTGAGACAGAGAGAGACAGAACACGAGCAGGGGAGGGGCAGAGAGAGAGGGAGACACAGAATCCGAAGCAGGCTCCAGGCTCCGAGCTGTCAGCACAGAGTGTGACATGGGTCTTGAACTCACGGACTGTGAGATCATGACCTGAACTGAAGCTGGACGCTCAACCGACTGAGCCACCCAGGCGCCCCAAAAACAAATAAACATTTTAAAAAAATGTTTAAATGGGGGTAACATACCTGTTCGATAAGATAACCAATGGGAAGGACTTTGATATCATTATTGGAAGAGACCCATTTCTCAAGATTCCACGATGCCAGCTGCCGCCGTGTCCCCAGGGGTCACTGCTTCTTCCTAGAGGCCTTTCCCTCTCTGCCACTCTCCCAGATCCCAGATCACACTAGGCTAGCAGGCCGTGCAAAGGTGCAGATTCCTTGGTCCCATCCCAGAGATTTGGATTCAGTGGATCTGCAGCAGGGGCCTGGAATCTGCATGTTTACAGTGTGTTTAATTCCTGTTTAAAAAAACAGAATTCCGGTGTTAGTGACACGTTTCATAAACATAGTCCCAGGCGGAGAGTGGCTGCAGCAATTTCCACCTGCTTTGCTTGACCCGAGCTCCTTCTTTCTCTCGCACTGGTGCACTTTTCTTCCTTTTGCTGTGGCCGCTTAGCAAAGAGCACACAGCCACTTCCTGGCTGAGCTGTGTTTTCCCTGGGAGGGGTGAACGGGTGCCCTCTAGGGCATGCAAGTGAGAAGAGCTGCTCCGTGCTCACTGTCTGGGCCACTGTCACGGCCATAAAACACGCAGAGCAGATGCGTCGGATGGGTGAGGGGACAGAGGTGGGAACTGCACCCTCATCAAGGTGATCGTCGAGAGGCCTCAGCACGGGGTTGTTCACAATGAAGCCAAGGGCTGGGGATGTCGCCTCCAGTCTGGGCTGGTCCTGCTCTGCCTTTGTGCCCAGGAACCCGAAGGCAGTTATTGATGGCAGTGCAGGCGGTGGTCCACACTGTGTAGACCACACACAGACAACACCTGCCCGAGGCATGTCCTTATGTGAAGCCTGCCATCTCCTCCTCCCCCAAGGCGAAAGCTGAGTGGTCCTAGGGCAAGGGCAGGGGAACTAGTCAGCTGGGCTAAGGGGGTGGTTTTCTGCCCCTCTTCATGGTAAATACCATCACCATCCCCTTCCAGTTTTTTAGGAGACCGCAGACCCCCTGGTGGCCGTAGTGTGATAAGCCAGCACAGTGACACTCGACTTTCACACTGAGTGGGACTTCATTCAAATCCTGGCTCTGTCACCTGGTAGCTGTGTCACCTTGGGCTGATGTGTGCCTGTTTCCTCTTCTACACAGTGGGGTCCATCATCATAGTTATCTCGCAGCGTAGTTGGAAGGCGCGGAAGCATCATGACTCTGAAATGCCCCCGACGTGTGCGGCATATACGAAATACACGTGGGCATTTGCTACGTGTCTGGCAGGCCTTCACTGATGGAGCATTTATTGGTTGTAAGGACCACGTATGATTGCGTATACTACTCACCGTGGTTATCCCCATTTTACAGATGAGTTAATGCTGGCAGAGGTCAAATGGCTTGTCCCTGGCTGCGTGGGTAGGGTGGGACAGGAAGTGGGATTTGAACCCGGATCTGGGCTGGCTCCAGGGCACCTGCTCTTAATCCCTGCTCTTTCTGGTGGCTCAGCGTCTGCCTCCTGGGTCCTCGCCGTCTTCATCCTCCCTGCCTCCTCACAGCCCCCTCCCCATCTCAGGAGGACCCTTTTCCCTTTGTGGCTGGGAACCTGGAGGCTGTGGCTGATGCAGTTCTGAACCTCAGCGCCTTCAGGAGCCACAGTCTTCTCCCATCCTTGCCCCTCTGAACCAGAGTCCTTCCTCCCCAAGGCTCCCCTCCTCCCACCCCGATCCCTGACGCACCCACCCTGCCCACCACCTCTGGGACCTGCCTCGACACCACCCTGCCCCTCTCCTGCTTTCCCTCTCCTGTCTCCTCCCCTCCATCCTACCCACCTATCCAGGTCTCCCCTCTTTACAGCTGTGTCCCGCTCACTCCATTTCCCCCGTGGCTCAAGGAAGAGCCCGAGCTGCATCGGTGGCCTTTCCCCCAGTCACTCAGGTTAGTGGCAGGACGAGCGCCCAGGCCCTGGCTCCTGACACATGGTCCAAGGCTCTTCCCACAGCCCACAACCTCTCTGTGGAGTGGTTATCAGACTGGGCACACCCTGAGGGCACAGGACATGGGACAGGGAAGCAGAGGAGGCTGGGAAGGAGGGTCCAGACTGGCCGGATCTGGGTGCTCGCAGGGTCCAAGAGAGGCCATTCCTTTCTTTTTTTGTTGTTTTTTTTTTTTTAAGTTTTTTAAATAAATTTTTTTAAGTTAATTTATGTTTTTGAGAGAGAGAGGGTGCGAGCAAGGGAGGGGCAGAGAGACAAAGAGAAAGAATACCAAGCAGGCTCCGAGCTGTCAGCACAGAGCCCAATGCGGGGCTCGAACCTATGAGCTATGAGATCCTGACCTGAGCTGAAGTCAGATACTTAACTGATTAAGCCGCCCAGGCTCTCCTAGGCCATTCCTTTCCTGCTCCAAGGGACACAGACACACACCCATCAGCCCTACAAGGCACCGCTTTCCTGGTGAGGAGACAAGGTTGCGGGTTCTCACCGTGCATGGATAGCTGTGGGCTGTTGAGTTCCATTCAGCCCGGGTGCCGCCCCCCACCCCGTCCAACAGTCCAACAGAACTCACTTCTGGGTGCGTGTGTGTGGGGGGTGAGCAGAGGTGGTGGGGAGGGGACTCGTGAGGGGCGGACCCACTGGCCTGAAGGGAGGGTGTGCTGTCAGAAAGGGGAGGCTGTACTCATATTCTAGGCAGCTCAAGGGCAGGGCCGGAGCCCAAAGCGTTTGCTGTGGGGCCTCAGAGCCCGGCTCCTGGGAGCACAGGAAGGAGTTTAGCGGGCAATGTCAGGGACGGAGGAGGCCGCCTTCCGAGGCCTGAGTGACCCCTGGTTTGTGGTAAGAAATCACAGTGTGGGGCCTGTTCGCCTGACAGTTTTCCAGGCCTCCGTGAAGCTGGGGAAGGGGCCGCGGGAGGGGAGGGCAGATTCTGCCAATCATTGCTAATCAGTTTGCTGGGAATAGCCCCTCTGGTGGCTGGGGTGGAGGACAAGGCCATCCTCCAGCCCAAGTGGCGTCCAAGTACAGTTGAACGACAGCATTTTCTTCTCTGTGCGTTTACTTTTACATTTACCATCTATTTATGACCTTGAAACAGGTTTTCGATTTCTGATGGTGATATAGAGTCTCTCTCATAATTTGTGAGTTCTAACTTTATGATCTTAAAATCATGAAATATCGCAGACTTACATAAAAAGATACCCATCGTATAACAAACAGCGAGCTAGCTTAAAAAACAAAAACATTAGCCGTATGACCGATGGTCCTGTGTTCTACTCCCCAGGTGTGCCCCTGTCCTCCCTCCTACATGGCCAACCAGGTTGATTATTCTCAGGCATGAAAGTCATGAATCTATCAATGTTTTCTCTAGGTGGATGGATGGATGGATAGATAGATGGATAGATAGATAGATAGATAGATAGATAGAGGTAGGTAGGTAGATAGAGGTAGAGATATAAAAAGATTGACAAATATAGGGATATATATGGATATATACATAGGAGATATATAAATCCCTAAAATTATAAATGTGTATTTCTAAAATTATCATATACTAACAATTGGGCCTTGACTAATACAGGTTTGTCCACACACGTCCACTAATATGCAGATGTTTTACCGTACCGTTCAGTAAATATATTTTCTCTTCCTTAGGATTTTCTTAATAACCTTTTCTTTCTCTATTTTTACTTTATTGTCAGAATATGGTATATAATACTGGTAACATACAAACTATGTGTTAATCAACTGTTTACATTGTTAGTAACAGTTCTGGTCAATAGTAGGCTATTAGTAGTTAAGTTTTGGGGGAGTCAAATTTACACATGGATTTTCGACGGAGTGGAAGGGTCAATGTCCTTAACCCCTGCATAGCTCCAGGGTCAACTGTCTTTTTTTTTCCCCCTTTGGGTCAACCGCCTTGATGTGCTTGTGTCTATGAGGCTTAACATACAGAAAAGTGCACTAATCATAAAGGTACTTTTTACATGGTAAATACATCCACAAAATCACCATTCGGACCATTAAAAAGTATGACCAGCACCCCAGAGACTCTCCTTGTTCCCCCTCCTAGTGAACATCTACCTACTCCAGCCCCCACAAAGGTAACCACTCTCTTGACCTCTAACAGCGTGGATTAGTTTTGTTTGTCTAAACAATAGAAAGTATCATTTTGTGCATGTTTAAAGTTGATACGAATGGCATCAGTCTGCATGAATCTTTCTGCAAATGTTCTTGAGATTTTTCCATGTTGATACTTGAACTTCCTTTTAAAAACAAATGTATTTAATTAAGAGGAGTGAGTTGATTTGAAGGAAAACACCGAGGGCATACTAGGACAAGTTGAGCAGAGGGTGCCAGAACTTAGGAAACATTGGATCCAACTCCGCTATCTTCCCCTTTTACAGGTGTGAAAACTGAGGCCAGAGAAGAAGAGCCACACCCCGCCGGGCCACTCTGCAAGTTCATGTACTGCTGGGACAAGGGCCCCAGCCCCAAATGCCTGAGGCCAGAGATCTTTTCCACTACGTCATGTTGGCAAGGAACACCTCCCTCCACCCAACCCCATGGCGACAGATAGCAACTCTATTTCCTAGCCAAGGTTACTTCTTAACCTTGAACTGCAGAAACTAAGCTGTTCTCATTGAATTGTTTTAGAATGAAGCCTGGGGTGGGGGCGGTGTGGTGTTGTGGGGACAAGTCAGCTGTCCAGCTTTCAAAGTTATGACAAGTCTTCCACTCGGCAGCCCACCTCGGTGACCTATATTTTAATATGTGCTATTAGATTATTGCTAATGAGACATTTTAAGGCTAAAAGAATTATGCTCGCTGCCCGGGCTGCGGTAAAAGTACAATCGAATTAAGGGCTGAAATCGTTTAGGACTCTGCTAGACAACCTGTCCCCCAGGCTGGGCCTGAATGGAGAGATTAAGCTTTAGAAATTACACAGGAAAAATAAGTATAATTGATCTAAGGTAACTTCACTCATCTAAATTAAATAATGTGATTGTTACAGGCAGAAAGGATCAGGATGAGGAGCCGGACGGAAAAGCCTCGCTATCTGCAAACAAAGTTATAAGTAAAAGCCCTAGGGAATTGACTTTTTCCTGACGAGCTGAACACCCTCCTTGCTGATGGCTTTGAGAGTCCGCTGGGGCATGAGCCGGAAGTGGACCCAGTCTGAGCTCAGAGAATCTGAGCTTTGGGACCCCCAAACACCATTCTCACATCCCCTGCCCTCCCAAATGGGGGAGCTGACGCCACCCTATCCCCTTAGGCAGGTTGTCCAATGTCTTCACTCTCGGGTGCGAGAGATTTCTCTGCGGGTGGCTGGCCAGCTGCTTTCGTGTGGCCGGTGCCCACCCGCGTGAGTCCTGCCCCCCTGGAGCACCAAAGATCAGGTCCATGCCAACCTCCCTGGAACAAGCTCTCCCCCGACCTCCCGTGCCACCATTTATCGTGGCACAGTGCCAGCCTGAGACCAGTTCTCGAACGGGGCTGCAGCGTTTGCACAATGGCAGAGGACCTGGTGTTCAGGGAGCTGACTGGCTGAAGGAGAGAAGTGATATCTCCTCTCTGGCTTAAGTGTTTGCATCCCACCAACACTTCCCTCGGTTGAGAACCCTTGGTTCTACGTCATTGGGGAAGAGGGGGCGGGGTGGGCAATGTCAGTCCTGGTGCTGTTCATTCAATGGCAGATGCTGTCGGCAGGAGTCTCCCTGCTAACCGGTGAGGGCAGAGACTTCTCACCTCATCCATCTATCTCGTCCGCTCAGCCCCCTTTGCCTCCCAGAGCTCCTGTGTGTCCTACTCCTAGGCGAAGAGTGGGCTGCCTGGAAGGGGAGATTTGGGGGCTCCCAAACTCCCCCCAAATATTGCTGCATCTAATGCCTTCAAGCCCATAGTTAACCCTATTTAAAAAAAAAAATTCCAGGGCACCTGGGTGGCTCAGTCGGTTGAGCATCCGACTCTTGGTTTCAGCTCAGGTCATGATCTCACAGTTTGCGGGTTCGAGCCCCACGTCAGGCTCCGTGCGGACAGCATGGAGCCTGCTTGGGATTCTCTCTTTCTCTCTCTCTCTCTCTCTCTCTCTGCCCCTCCCCTGATCCCTCTTTCTGTCTCTCTCTCAAAATAAACAAATAAACTTCAAAAAAAAAAAAAAATTCCAGGGTGCCTGGATGGCTCGGTGGGTGGAGCGACCGACTCTTGATTTCGGCTGGGGTGGGATCAAGCCCCAAGTCAGGCTCCGTGCTGAGTGTGGGAACCTTGCTTAAGATTCTCTCTCCTCTGCCCTCCTCCCCTGTTCACACTCTCTAAATTAATTAATTAAAATCTTTTTAAAAATTCCAGTTAGTCAACATACAGTGTTGTACTAGCTTCAGGTGTACAATATAGTGATTCATCACTTCTATACATTACCCGTCGCTCATCATGATACGTGTCCTCTTAATCCCCTTCCTACCAGTTTCACCTATCCTCCCACCTACCTCCCCTCTGATAACCACCAGTTTGTTCTCTGCATTTAAGAGTCTGGGTTTGTTGGTTTGTTTGTTCGTTTGTTTTTGTCTCTTTTTTCTTTGTTCACTTGTTCTGTTTCCTTTTTTTTAAGCAATTTTTTTTAATGTTTATTTTTGAGACAGACGGAGAGTGAGCAGGGGAGGGACAGAGAGAGGGAGACACAGAATCCGAGGCAGGCTCCAGGCTCTGAGCTGTCAGCACAGAGCCCAGCTCGGGGCTCGAACTCACATACCGCGAGATCATGACCTGAGCCAAAGTCGGACGCTGAACCGACTGAGCCACCCAGGTGCCCCCATTTGTTTTGTTTCTTAAGTTCCACATATGAGTGAGATCATATGGTATTTGTCTTTTTCTGGCTGACTTATTTCTGTTAGCATTATACTCTGTAGATCCATCCATGTTGTTGCAAATGGCAAGAACTCACTCTTTTTTTACAGCTAAGTAACATTCCATTATGTTATACACCACATCTTCTTTATCCGTTCATCTATCAATGGACACTTGGGTTCCTTCATATCTGGGCTGCTGTAAATAATGCTGCAATAAACATAGGGATACATACATCTTTTCAAATCAGTGTTTTCATATTTGTTGTTTAAATAGCCAGTAGTGGAATTACTGGACCAGAGGGTAGGTCTCTTTTTAATTTATCGAGGAACCTCCATACTGTTTTCCACAGTGGCTGCCCCAGTTTTCATTCCCACCAACAGGGCATGAGGGCTCATTTCTCTTCACATCCTCACCAGCCCCTGTTGTTTCTTGTGTTTTTAATTTTAGCCATTCTGACAGGCGCGAGGTGATATCTCATTGTGGTTTTGATTTGCATTTCCCTGATGAGGAGTGATGTTGAGCATCTTTTCATGTGTCTGTTGGCCATCTGGATGTCTGTTGGAAAAAATGCCTGTTCATGTCTTCTGACCATTTTTCATTGGATTATTTGCTTTCTTTGGTGCTGAGTTGTATCAGTTCCTTATATATTCTGGATAGTAACTTCTTAATCAGATATGTCATTTGCAAATACTTTTCCCATTCCCTACGTTGCTTGTTGATATTGTTGAATGTTTCCTTTGTGTCACTCTCCAGGATAAAAACGAACTAGCATACGGGGGCGCCTGGGTGGCTCAGTTGGTTAAGTAGTTAAGCATCCGAGTTTAGCTCAGGTCATGATCTTGTGGTTTGTGGGTTCGAGCCCCACCTTGGGCTCTCTGCTGACAGTGCGGAGCCTGGAGCCTGCTTCAGATTCTGTGTCTCCCTTTCTCTCTGCCCCTCCCCTGCTTGCACTCTGTCTCTCTCTCAAAAAATAAACATTAAAAAAATTAAAAAACAAACTAGAATATTTAGTACAAAGGATTTCCTCCCTCTCACCATCCTTTCTTTTTTTCTTCTCCCCACCCCCTTCCTTCCTTCCTTCCTTCCTTCCTTCCTTCCTTCCAATAGATATTTCCTGAGCAACTACTATGTGTCAGGGACAGTTCTATGACACAGGACTACAGTGGTAAACAAGATGGCTAAGGCCCCTGCTTACACTCAAG
This sequence comes from Neofelis nebulosa, assembly GCF_028018385.1. Lineage (NCBI taxonomy): Eukaryota > Metazoa > Chordata > Mammalia > Carnivora > Felidae > Neofelis > Neofelis nebulosa. The sequence continues at coordinate 33,304,110 of NC_080798.1, read as the reverse complement.
GAGGGGGAAACATCTAAAATGAATAAACAAGCAAATAAATAAGATATCAAGACACACTGACAAGTGCTTGAAGACTACACTAGAGTGTGAGTTAATTCAGAAAGCTGGGAAGGGCCCCGGGCCAAGCAGGTACCCAGGAAAGAGATCAGAAGTGGAGATGGGCTGAGCCCTCCAGAGAGCAGGGAGGAGAGACTAAGGCAGAGAATGCACAGGCCGGGGTTGGAGCAGACAGAACCAGCAGGAAGGGGAGGCTTCCAGAAGAGACGGCGGGAAAAGGAAGGAAGGGTTAGGCAACGGCCTGATTTTAAGGCCCCTGTTGGCCAAGGTGAGAAGGATGGTGTGTGTCAAGGAAGCCATTGGGAATGGCTGAATGGGAGAGCGCATGATCGAAGTTGTATTGAAAGGGTCTGTCCGGCCGGTGCGTGCAGAGTGGGGCAGGGATCTGGTCCAATGGCTCTGGAGTCACCAGGGGAGAAGAGGGGCTGTGAACAGCTGAGACCCCTCCCGGGCAGGAGGAAGAGGACTGGCAGGAAAGGACAGTCTGGGGACAGTTTCTGATCCTGAAAAACATAAAGAGACACCTAAGGAGTAAACAGACATGCTCTCTCCAGTTCTTTAGAGATTCGACTGTCCTGGCCCAGAAAACTGCCCACCTTGGCCGTCCTGCTGGGAACCATCTTGGAGCCCGTTTGTGTCTTTCAAAGTGGGACAGACGGGATCAGCGTCAGGGGCCGCGGACCTCTGAAACACCTGCTCTTTGAATGGGTCTGTGGACAGGGCAGAGCACAGATCTTGACTGCTCTTAAGTACATCTCCAAACCTCACTCTGTCAGCAAACAGGTGACTTTCAGTTTGTGGAACAGGAGAGATCTCTGTTCCTCAAAAGCCTGTGACCGAGTCCAAGAGACTCCCGTATTCATTCCTGTCTTTGAAAGCAGAAGTGCAAGCTTGAACTTGGGCAGTATAAACCTCTTTCTCTCGTGAATTCAGGAGACAACACGAATTGACTCTTGCACACCTCAGTCCTCCCCGTTGCACTTGGCACAGGGTCTACTCTTTGGGCCTCAGCTTTCCTTTCTGTATAAGGGGCGAGATGATTTCCAGTGTTCATTCCTGTCTGACATCTATGTCCTCCCTGAAAGGGAGAGATGAGGGGTAAACTTAGGGGCAGTATAACAGGGGGCAAAGTAGACAATTCTGAATAAATCGTGGGCCCTCTGCCCATCTCACTGTGTCCCGGGTTGGGGGGCTGCCACCGACCAGGCCAGAATCCGATGAGAGGGGAGGGCCAGGGGGAGGATGGGCTGGCTGCCACAAAGGACCCACATACCAGCGCGTAATTACATTTTCCCGACTTCTCCTGTTGTTTTGGTCACCTGAGGGCTTTGCAAAGCTTTCGTCGTTCTTTTTCCGTTGTCTGATTTTCTTTTCTCTTTTTCTTTTCATTTTTTTCCTGTTACCTTCAGACAGTGATATTAGCTCAGTGACTCAGCCCTTTGGCTCCTTATTAATTCCAGGCTCCTGTGTCCCCTGCTTCTCAGAAGCCCGGCTCGCACTTTGGTTCTTCGCGGGCAGCGAATGCTGTCCACGATGCCCCGCTACCTTCCTCTCTGAAGTTCCGTGGGTCTGTGGATTTCCTGTGCTGACAGCTCCAAGTCCCATTGCTAGTGTAGACAGAAAATTCTGAAGTCGCTGCATATTTTCTAAAACAACAAGACCCCCAAATAAAGCAGGGCAATGGAACATCACAAGATAAGCCGCAACATTTTTAGGACGGAGGAGACTCCAGAGTTCATCCAAAGCAGCGTGTCCTCTCCACTGTATCACCCCCTCAGCAGTGGCCATTTAACAGGTGCTTGCATGCCTCCCTTGACGGAGTGCTTACTTCTTGCAAAGGCAAACGACTGCACCTTTAGACTTCGCCGACTGGTAGGGAGTCCTGTGGTCAAGCTGCCGGCCCTGGGTTCAGCCCTTAGAGCCACACGGAGGATGGTGACCCCCTCCTTCCGCACAACCACGGCAGATACTGGAGGACAGGGATAGCGAGTCTCCCTCCCCGACTCCAATGCCACTGCCACCCACCTCGGGTTCTCTCTTGTCTAGGCCAAGCACCCAGCCCCAATGCCTTTAAGTCTTACAAGAGACTTGATTCCAAGTCACAACTCCTGGCCTTGCCTTTGGAATTCAGCAGCTGCCAGGGACATCACAGCTAATTGCCTAAGAGGCCACGGGGACACATTTCTTCCCCTCCCCAGTCATTGACTTTCTCGGGTTTCGTTGATCCAGTTTGTATCGATTGCATCCCGGTGAAACGCAGACACTTGCATGGTTTCACCGCCCCTGAGAGACCCGCCTGTCATCTCGAACCGGGGCCAGACCAAAACCATTTGTGATCACTCGGGAAGGTGCCCGAGGGCCACTAAAGCAGCTGTGGCATCAGCCAGCCAGTCCGGGTGAATGGCGGAAGGAGTTACCCGGGATAGGGAGCCACCAGCCAGCACCTTGTGGGCCACCTGGAGGCCGTGGAGTTGTGGTTGATGCACCTGCTACGTCGCAAATCAGGAACTCTCACACGAAACTCAGAGTCTCTGGTTTCTTCTAAAGCATCGGGAGCTCTGTCCGGCCACCCTGAGTTTGGGGGAAGGCACGATCTCTCCAGCTGAACCCAGACTCCTTACTTCTCCTCGGTCCACTCACTCCCCTTTCTGCCCACTTTTGTGCTGTGGAGAGTTTGCAGCCCCTGCCCCGGGGCACTTCTGCCTCTCCTGCCCCAGAATTTCCACCTCTTTGGCACCAGGATGGTGAAAATACAGGACAGATGCCCAGAGAATGGAGTCTTGGTTGGGGACAAAAGGTAAGGCAGAAAAGGGCACCTTGTTCTTCCCGATGGAGACCTTGGCCTGGAGGACAGAGGCCACAGCTGTCGGTCTGACCCTGGAGGACTCATCAGCCAGTCGGCCACTAGGCTCTTTCAGGTCAGGGTCCTGCCAGTCTTTCCAGGCACTGCTCTCCCCTCCTCTCTCCTCACACCCTTCACTCCCCGAAAGCTGGGCCTCCCCGTTCTTCCTCCACGCACAGGTCGGTCCCTCTGTCCGGAAACTCCCTCCTTTCCTCCTCTTTGCTTGGAGAATCCCACTTCCTTGGGACTTCATTCCAACTCCTCAGACCCCACAGCCGGGTCAGACCCCCTTGGTCTGGGTTCCAGCTGTCCCCGTACCTCGAGTGACAGGCCTTACCCCACACGCCAGTGATAACACCGGTGCCCCCTGCCAGGGGACGAGCTTGTTGAGGGCTGAGACGGGGTCTCGTTCACCGTATACCCCCTCCACCTCCGGCTGCAGGCAATGCTGTCCCCACCCTGTTTTGTTGACCGTCTGACACGGCTTTTGGGCCTGACCAAATGTTGTGCTGAACAGGAGGGAGCAAGAAGGATCCTGGGGGTGACCAGTCCCATCTGCGTGTTACCTGGTTGCCCTGAAGAGGTGTGGTCACCCGCTTCTCCGGCAGAAGACGGAGGGTCTGGAGGGCTGTTGCCAAAGCTTCTTCAGCTCCATCTTTGGAAACCATCGGTTTACAAAAAAGTACCGTATTAGTTTCCTACGGCTGCCGCAGGCAACCACAGACTTTTGTTGTCTCGCTGTTCTGGAGGCTGGATGTCTCAAATTAAGATGTGGGCAGGCTCTGGCTCCGTCTGAGGGCTCTGGGAGAGAACGCTTCCTTGCCTTTTCCAGCTTCTGGAGTTTGAAGGCAGTCCTTGACATTCCTCTGCTTGGAGCTGCGTGGCTCCAATCTCTCCCACTGTCTTCATGTGGTGTCTTCTTTCCGTGGTTGTCTGCATCCCACTGTTTTCTTTTCTCCTAAGGACACCAGTCAGATTGGATCAGAACCCATCCTCGTATTAACTGTGTGTGTCAAGACCCTATTTCCAAATAAGGTGACATTCTGCGTACCTTCTGACATTCTGAGTTAAGGCTTCAGCATGTATTTTTTTTGGGGGGGGGGTGCATTTCAATCCATAACAAGTACCAGAATCTCCGTCACTCCTAGCCTTTGCCGTCTCCCAGCCGATGGCCGAAGGCTGACCTCAGTGACAAAGTCAATCGAGGTATTGCTGCGAATGACCCAAGACTAACAGGGCTCCTCAGCCAACTCTGGTCCTCCCAGAGGTCCACGAAGGGGCAAACCTGGATGCTGTCTAGGTGTTTCCTCATTCCACATAGGCCGTAAGCCACGGCTATAGCCAGGATGTCTGAGCAAGCCTGGTGCTCGAAACCAGCTGATCTGGGCAGGACGTGGCTGCGTGCCAGCACTGAGGACCCTGAGAGCAGCCATTTACTTTTGGTTCCCTAAAGAAGAGTAAATGTTGTGAGTTGTTCCGGAAGTAGGCTGGAAGCTCTCTGGTGGCCTTTCCTGATCGAGCTCAGATTCAGAACCGCAGATCTCTGGTGGTATCCTAATCGGGAGTATTATTTTTTCCTTGGCAAGACATAACCTCAGCCTCGGACTAAACCCACTCAGTTCAAATGATGTATTGACATTTGGATTTTTCCCCCCCATATACGAGTTATGAAAAAAACCGAAAACGTTGATTTCTACTGGAATGGATTTATTAGTAGGTGTTGGGGATGAACAAGAAGTCATACGTGAGCTTTCCTTTAGGGGGAAAAATTACTGGTTTGGCTCAAGCTTTAGAAAATGAGTTTGATGCCCCCCCACCCCCACCCCATAGTTTGGAATTCTGGTGCATGTCACATACTGTTTGACAAGATTGAAAACATGCTTGTTCTGAGCAAAGCAATCTAGACTCTTTTAAAGTTGTCAGTAGGGCGTTGAGTACCCAGCACCTCGCATGTGGAATACACCCCTCCCCTCCACCACCCATTCAATGGCACTGAGAGCCATCGCTTGACCAAATCAGGGCTCCGTCAAAGTGCCCCTTCATTCTGTTTCTCCTTGGCTGCCATTTGGAGGTGGTGAGAAGAACGAGCACCTGTCTCTCTAGGTCTCCTTGGTCTTACCTCTGCTTTTCTCGATACATCTGTAAAATGGGCGTCCCAGCGTATCAGAAGGACAGCCCTAGGTGTGAGCTCTGAGATCCTTGGGAGAAAAATATCAGATTATATCCACCTGAGTCTCCTGATTTTCCAAAGCTCAGACAGTAATGTCAGCTTTCAAGGTAATACTTTCCATACGATGTTACACTTCGAAAAATTTTCTCTCTCGTTCTCTCAGTCCCTGCCTCTGTCTCTCTCTTTCACATGTGTACACACACACATACACACACACATGTTTGGTCTGAACTGACTCCCTAAAGCTCCGTGATGGTATGTAGATGAAGTAATATCCCCATTTTACAGAGGAGGAAACTGAGTCCTAGCAAGCTAAGGGATGTGACAGTAAGTCAGTGAATGAACACAGCAACTGGAACCTAAGTGTCCTGACCCTGGCATTCTTTTCTCTTCACTACAGGCCCACCCAGAAAATGGAGAGCACAAGCAAACATGCATGGAGGGTGGGATGGGAAAGGCCCGAGCCCCCAGGTGCCTCCCAGATTCCCTCCCATGCCATCACCCTATGCAGCCTCTTCTGGCAATGAGCAGGTCTCCCCTCCCTCAGATGCGCACGGAAGCCCTGGCCCCAAGCCTGGCCATCAAGCTCTCTGGGAACAAACAAGGCCTTTCCTCCAACCCCAGAACACTCGATCTCTCCTCTTGTGCCGACCCCACCCTGGGGAGCCATGCGTCATTGCTGTCAACACACTGGGGCTGGGTGACCGCCACAGGAATTCATCCATAAACGCAGACAATGGCTGAGGAAGTGCGGGCCTTTCATGTGGCTTGAGGGCCGCATGTGGGGGATCAGAGCCAAGGGGGCCTCCATTCCAGGTCATATTACCACTTGTACCCCTTATGTGTGGCCTCTCATGAGCCCTCTGGTCTCGTTGGCTCTCTCCAAGGGTCCTATGCGGTAGACAAAGCCACAGTTATGATTTCCTCTTAGAGATGCAGAAACTGAAGTGCAGAGAGATTGCAGTGGCTTAAGGGTGCTGCATGAGACTCAGAGCTGACCGGGGGTTAGGGGACTAGGCCAGCTTTGCCCCCAGAGCACGACCTAGCAGTGACTTCACTTCCCAGGGTCTAGCTTCCTCCTTTGCAAAAAGGGGGCTATTGCTTCATTTGAGACACTTCTTGGGTCCAAAGAGGTAGCTTCTTTTTGACAACACTTTGAGAATTATTATGTTTTCTTAAATCACACAGGGACGCCTGGGTGGCTCGGTTGGTTAAGGGTCCGACTCTTGATTTTGGCTCAGGCCATGATCTCACAGTGCATGAGATTGAGCTCCACATCAGGCTCTGCATTGGCCTCTCTGCCTCTCTGTTCCTCCCCACCCACCCCCCAAAATAAATAAATAAGCTTAAAAAAATCATACAGGGGCACCCGAGTGGGTGGCTCAGTTGGTTAAGCTCAGGTCACGGTCTCACGGTTCGTGGGTTTGAGCCCCGCGTGGGGAACCGTAAGATCGTGACCTGAGCTGAAGTCGGACGCTTAACCAACTGAGCCACCCAGGCGCTCCGAAATAAGTATTTTTTAAAAACTGAAAAAAAAAATCATACATAACTTTCTGGCCCCATTATTCAAATGACCTACTGAATCAGTGAATGAATGGAGGCAAAACTAAGGTATATTTGTGGCTGTTCTGAGTGAATGAGCTCCAGCTAACAACAAAATCATTCTCCTAAAATATCCTCTGAGGATCAGAGAGCCATAGAACATTCCACAAGACCAATTATCTGGTTCCTTCTCTTGTGAACCATTTGTGGATTATATTTAAACATTCCCACAACCCTTCTCCATTTGCCAAAGTTGTTAGTAATGTCCATGACGCAGGCCTTGCAGGGTGATGGTGGGGAAAAAGGCCGTCTGCTCAGGTTTCAAGGCAGGTTGGGTTCCTGTTTACGTACAATTTAAACTAAGAGCCAGGCTGTCACTGGGGAAGGTGACAGCACTTCTCTCTTGGGATTTCTATGTTTTGGTTTTTCACTACGAAACTCTCGGGTTGAGAGCATTCGGTTACTAATTTGTATCTAATATCATGGCCGAATGGAGGAGGGAGCATTAGGCCTACGTGTGTGGTAATAGTTGGACGAAAAGAAAACGTGGCATGGCGAGACAAGGCCCAGACGGAAGGAGAGGGCTCAGGGTTTAGTGAACAAGGGCTGCATCCTGTGGCAGATCGGCCCGATTTTCTGGGTTCAAATAAATTAGCTGTATCAGAAGGCCCTTTTGGCTTTCCAAGCTTTTCTCTGTCCGTTTTATTGGAGCTTCGACAAGTCATGTGTCAGCCTACCTGTCTCAAAGTAACCCTGAAGGGAGTGTAAAGGGACTTCGGCGGCCCCGTCAACGCCCCTCTCGGTCGGGCCTGTGTTTACCATTCAAAGGAAATGGCTTTTTCCTGACGACTGTGTGGAGTACAGAGATGTTGCTTCCATTATTTCAGTTTAATTGGGAGCTTCTTAAAACCCTGACAAGCAGAGGACTGAACCCAAGAAATCTGGGAAACTGTGCAAGTTTATATTGTGAATGTTTGTCACCGAAGAAAACTCTGTGTGTGTGTGTGTGTGTGTGTGCGCGTGTGCGTGTGTGTGTGTAATAAATTTAGGGGAGGGGCTCCTGGCTGGCTCCGTGGGTGCAGTGTGTGACTCTTGATCTCCAGGTCATGAGTTCGAGCACTACATAATCCATCATTAGAAAAGGAAATATTTAAAGGGCACCTATGTGGTTCAGTTGGTTGAGCATCCGACTCTTGATTGTGGCTCAGATCATGATCCCGGGGTCGTGGAATCCACGCTCAGCGTGGAGGTGGGTGTGGTGCCTACTTAAAAAAATTAATAAAAATAAATAAATAAAATAAATGTAGGGGAAACTTCAGGCCACTCAAGTGTCTGTCAGCAGAAGCATGGATAAGACAATTGAGGCAAGCCTTACACTAGGACCCTACTGTGTTATAGTGTTCACCAATATAGATGAATCACAGTTACTATCTGCAAAAGAAATGGGACACCTGGAAGAGTACATGCTTCATGTACTTAAAGCATGTACCTTACAATTTCATTTATACGGATTTTTAGGATGGACAGGCTAATCTGTAGTGATAGAAATCAAACTAGTAAGTCATCTCTGTGGTGATGGCGATTATTGAATGTCAAGAGATTCATAGGAATTTTTTGAGACAAAGGTATGGTTTATATGAGTGTATCCAGTTAATCTGTGCATTTCATCGTGTCTGTATTTTATTTAAAATAACTATAAAAATAATAATAAAATACATGAACAAGATTCCTTAAAGATTCAGATATCATATAATATACTTTTTTCTCTTTGCATTTCTATGTTACGTGATAATGAATGCTCAAAAGCCTATTATTAATCATCTACCACAATTCTTTTAATCTTTATGTGTGTTTTAGATCTTCTACTTTGAATGTAGTGAATTGAATGTATTATAAATTCTTACTACTATCAAATACAAAGGAAATTAACGTCGAACTCATCGGAAATGGATGTTAATAAGATGGATAGGTTTTCTCTCTACCTCATGGTTCCTCATCAGTATTATTCCCATTTTTATTTTTATGGATGTAAGCCCTGAAGAGTTTATTTACCTGTGTAAAAGATAGTAATGGAAGAATTTGTTATAGAAAATTATTTAGGGGCGCCTTGGTGGCTCAGTCAGTTAAGTGTCCGATTTTGGCTCAGGTCATGATCTTGTCGTCTGTGCATTCGAGCCCCACATCAGGTTCTGTGCTAACAGCTCAGAGCCTGGAGCTTGCTTCAGATTCTGTGTCTCCTTCTCTCGCTGCCCCTCTGCCACTCAGGTTCTGTCTCTGTCTCTCAAAAATGAATACATGTTAAAAAAACATTCTTTAAAGAAAATTATTTAGATTATTTTCAAGTCATTTGCCAAAAATCACATAGTATCTACTATTAAAGATTATTTGTAATGATCCACCAGCTAACAAACCGGTTGGCCCTCCTTCAATTTTATTGCAAGCAATTAATTAAAACCATTACCATTAAATACATACGTAAATTAGTCAAATAACACGGTGAAGTATTTCTTATCCAATTATTTCCCCACCCTCCTTCTTAATACTCTGTCAGTATTTGAAATCGTTCCTCTGTCCCATGCCCAGAGTATTCTTATACCCCCAGAGTAAGGTGTGATTTTAAGACTTAGAATAGGTGCAAGGCACACCTTTTTTTCCTGTAAAGTATAGGAAATGTAAATGTGGAAGACGTCTCTTTGAAAGACTTGCAATGAATTTTAAAGAGGCCAGTCACCCTGGTATCTTTTTACCGCAACCAGACTAGATTTCTGCTAATTCCATGAATAAGCCTTCCTTTCTCCTGCACGTTTTGTTGTTTCCGGAAGAAACACTCCCTCTTTCACTCTTTAGCTTCTAGTCCTCTTTTCTGGCACGGAGGGCTTCCCTCATCAATATTAGTTATCGTTGCCCTTTGTCACTTTTCCAAAGTACCTGTTTTCGCCTGTTTTGTAACTTCATCACGCGTAGCGTTACTACCGTTTTAGTGATTTGTCTTCACAAGGCTGTGCATCCCATGAGGATGAGAACTGTTTGTTTTGTTCACCATTGTATCCTGGGATCTATACCAGGACCTGGCACTAGTTATGTGCTTAACACGTATTTATGAAATGAATCTAAATGAATGAAGAAGGTAAGGAAAGTACGGTGGAGATCTTTCACCCGTGGTCCACCTTATACTCGGACAATCTCTCTTGGTATCACTACGGCTTTACAATACGGTTTTATACCTGAGGTGGCAATTCTTCCGTCTCAAACACATGCAATTTGGGGGTTTTTATCTTCAGAACTTCTTGCTATGTGTAACTCTTTGTACTTCTAAATACATTTTACAATAAGCTTTTTAGAATCAGCTTGTCTGGTATACACACACACACCCCATGTCACGGAGGGATCTTGACGGCAATTGCTCAAATTTATAGAACTATTGGTGGAAATTTTACATGTTTATCATATCCAGTCAGCCTATAAATGTAATTATTCTTTCCACTTAGCCCTTATTTAACAGAGTTTTAATCAAATTTCATAATTTTGTCCAAGTTCTTGCAAATGTATTTTAGATTTGTTTTCAGATATCTATTATTTCCTTTTATTTTTAAATTTATATATATATATATATATATTTTTTTTTTTTTTTTTTGAGAGAATTGTGTGATGTGAGAACAGCTCTGTCTTTGGTAGCTTTGAAGATGGAGATGGGCCACAAGCCAAAGAATGTCGGTGGCCTCAGATGGAAAAAAAAAAAAAAATTCTCCCCTCACGTCTCCAGAGGGAAGGAATACAGCCTTACTGACACCTGGCTTTTAGCCCAATGAGACCCGGTGACCTCCAGAATAAGATAAAAAATTTATATCATTTATGCCACTGAACTTGTGGTAATTTTATAGATGCAATAAGAAACTGATATAGTATGAATGTAATTTACTTAAAAATATTTTCTAATATTAAACCATCCTTGCATTCCTAGAATAAATCCAACTCGATCATGAATTATTTGATACATTGTTGGATTGGACTTAATAAGAGAATCTATATTCATACATAAAGCAGAAAAGTTTCTGATTGTTCCCTTATTGCCCTCATATCAATGTTATTTTTCTCTGTTAAAGGATGTATAATATTGGGATTATCTGTTTCTTAAAGATTTAAAACTTGTCTGGAGCACCATCTAAGGGTTCCTTGGGCGGGGTTGATTTTAGCTACTTATAAAATTTCTATAACGATTATAGAGCTAGTCAGGATTTCTCTTTAGTCAATGTCTTGATTTGGCTTTCATCCTTAATGGAATGAAATTTCGTAAAACAAAGACTGATCAGCTGGATATGATCAAAGTCAAAGTCTTTTCTCTGTGAAAGACCCTGGTAAGAAGATCAAAAGACAAGCTACACGTTGGGGAAGAAATATTTGCATATCACATATCTAACAAAGAAGTATCTAGAATATATAAAGACCTCCCCAAATCCAAGAGTAAAAACAAAATAAAATAATCCAATTAAAATATGGGCACAAGAGGGGCACCTGGGTGGCTCAGTCGGTTAAGCGTCCGACTTTGGCTCAGGTCATGATCTCACGGTCTGTGAGTTCGAGCCCCGCGTCAGGCTCTGTGCTGACAGCTCAGAGCCTGGAGCCTGTTTCAGATTCTGTCTCCCTCTCTCTCTGCCCCTCCCCTGTTCACGCTCTGTCTCTCTCTGTCTCAAAAATAAATGTTAAAAAAAAATAATAATAAAAATTTAAAATAAAATAAAATAAAATAAAATATGGGCACAAGAGGGGCACCTGGGTGGCTCAGTCGGTTAAGCATCTAACTTTGGCTCAGGTCATGATCTTGCAGTTCGTGGGTTCTAGTCCCTCTGGGCTGACGGCTCAGAGCCTGGGGCCTGCTTCAGATTCTGTGTCTCTCTCTCTCTCTCTGCCCCTCCCCCACTGTGTTCTGTCTCTCTCTGTCTCTCAAAAATGAATAAATGTAAAAAAAAAATTAAAAAGAAAAAGAAGAGTGACCACACCAAATATTACAAGGATGTGGAGAAACTAGACCATTCATTGCTGGTGTGAATGTAAAATGGTACAGCTATGGTAAATAGTTTGGCAGTTTCCAAAAAAAAACCCAAAAAAACAAAAAAAAACAAAACAAAAACAAAAACAAAAACCCCCAAAAAACCAAAAACAACAACAACAAAAAACAACACTCTGTGCAACACTCTGTTCCTCAGCAATTGCACTTTCAGGCATTTATCCCAGAGAAATGAAAGCTTATGTTCACACAACGCCTGCCCATAAAAGTTTATAGCCGTTTTACTCGGTAAATGATAATAAACAGGAAACTACCCAGATGTCCACCAGTGGGTGAAAGGTGAGATAAACTGTGGTACATCCATGTCACGGAATAGAAAGGAACACGTTCCTGATAGAATCAGCAGCCCAAAGTTACATACTGTGCGATTCCATTGATATAACATTCTTGAAACCACAAAGATACAGACATGGAGAAAATATGCGTGGTTATCCGAGGCTAAGGGGAGATGGGAATGGGGGTGGGGGGAAAGGGCCAGGTGGCTGTAAAGAGCCAAATGAGGAACTCTTACAGTGGGTGGAATATTCTGTGTCTTGACTGTATTAATGTCATTACCCTGGCTGTGATATTCTACAGTAGTTTTACAAGATGTTACCATTGAGCAAAATCATACTAAAGTTTCTCAACACTAGTAATAAAGAAAAAATGTAAAAAAAAAAAAAAAGTAGCCCAGTGATAAAAATACATTATACACAAGAGAACCACGAAAAGAATTCCTTTTGACTTCTCATCAGACACAATGAAAGGAAGAGGTCAATGGAATCTTTACAGAACTGAAAGGAAAAAGGAAGTCAACACAGAATTCCATATCTGGCAAAAATAAGTCTTTAATGAAGGCAAAATCAAGACATATTTAGACAAAAGAAAGCAGAGAGAATTTATTGTCAGGCATCTTGCCCTCTAAGAATTGCTCAAGGACATTCTTCAGGCTGGGGAAAAATGAAGGAAAGGTAGAATCATACCAAGAAATTGAAATAGAGAGTGCCGGAAATAGTAAATATGTAGACAGACCTTTTTTCCTCAAGTTTTTACTTGACCGTTTTGAACAGAAATGATAAATGTGTCTTGTGGTGTTGAAAACACATAGAAGATACATGACAAGGGTCCAAATGGCAGGACAGAATGAAATGAAAGCACACCGAGCTTCCTACATGATAAGGGAAATAACGTACTTGTATTTGAAAGTAGACAATATTAAGTGAAAAGTATATATTATAAGCTCTGGAACAACCACTATTTACTTACTAAAAGTAAGTAAGTATAGCTAATGAGCCAAAAGAAAATATAAAATGACAAGATACTAAAAAAAAAAAAAAAAAAACGAGTCCAAAATAAGTCAAAAGAAAAAGATCAAAGAAAAAATGGAATAGAAAACAAAAAGCCAGATGATATAGACTCAAATCCAATCACAGCAATAATTCTATTAAATGGAAGGAGACTAAATGTTCCAATGAAAGGACAGAAATTGCCAGACAAGATAGATAAAAAGTAAGATCCAAATGGACCACAAAATACTCATTTTTTTTAAGCTTATTTAGTTTGAGAGAAAGAGAGTGAGCGAATGGGGGAGGGGCAGAGAGCAAGGGAGAGAGAGCGACCTCAGCCAGCTCCTGACTGTTCAGTGCAGAGCTTGTAACGCGGGGCTCGAACTCACGAACCTTGAGATCATGACCTGAGCTGAAGTCGGACACTTAACTGAGCCACCCAGGCACCCACACAAACTATTTATTTAAGAGACGCATATTCAGTATAAAGACACAGATGGGTTAAAAGGAAAAGGAAGGAAAAAGATAAACCAGGCAAACACTGGTCCTAAGAAAGCTGGCATGGTTAAGCAGTTACTTACTGACAGAGTAGGTAGTATTATTGGAATTACAGAGAAATATTCATAACGATAAAAGGGTCAGTTCATCAAGATGACATAACAATCAAAAATGGTCATGAACTTAATGGCAGAGCTTCAGACAAACTGACAGTTGATAACAGTCAGAGTTTTCAACATCCTTCTTTCAGTAACTACTGGAATCGACAAACAATCAGCAAGGTGGAGAGGACATCTCGAGTTGTCAAGTCACTGGACCTAACTTACATTTAGAGAACATTACCCCCAACACTTGTCGAATCCTCATTCTTTACAGGTACACATAGGACAGTCACCAAGATGGACCGTAGGCTGAACCATAAAATGAGTCTTAAAACATTGAAAGGGACAGACATGAAAAAAATAAGAAGAAGAAAGACCAGAGGAAAGTTTTCACCCCTAGCCTAGAACCCAGGCCAAGACAGAAAAACTCCCTCATTAGTCTTCCTTTGCCAGAAGTTGCATTTTTCTGGTTTATTCTTCTCCTGAGAGTATAGCCCTTCAGGCATCTGTGTGTCTCCCCTGAGACCTTGGTCCCAGATCCTCACCTCATTTAAAAACCTTGTCTTTTGCCTCGTAGGGCAGCAAAATACTAAGCCCCTTGTTACTGAGACTGACAAATGTCCGCCTGTGACCTGGAACTTTTATGCCTTCACATAGTTCTGGTTTCCAACTCTCTTTCCATTCTTGGCCGGCAAGGGTTTCCCTTCCTATTCTGCATGCTCAGCTAGCATTTTGAACATGTTTGTGACATTTTGCTCAGCATTCTATGGGTTTTGTGGCCAGAGGGTTCTCAGATTATCTAGTTTCCATGTTTCTGGAAACTGAAACCGGCCACATAATTCTCTAGTTATTTTATGCACTCAAGTTACCTTGGCCCAATCAAAAGTCCCCTCTTTTAAAGCCAGACAGGCTTGGGTTTGAATTCCAGCCCGGGTACTCGCCGGTTATGTAACTCTTGACCAAGTGATAGAACCTCTCTGCGTGAGTCTAGGGATCTCATAACGCCAGGTTTTCAGGTTTATTGTGAAGATGATCTCTGTTCTCATACAATGCGAGGCGCATGAAATGAAACCTAATGTTATTGTTGTTCATTCACAAAATAGTGTTTGCTCTGTGTAAGGCACACCTGTTAAGGGGTAGGAATAAGAGACAGTAAATATGCAAACAAATAATGTCACAGAAGTTTAAATTCAAGGGCAGCAGGATTCAGAATGCCTGTAGAGGTGGAGTGGGCTATTTTGATGGGCAGTGGCGGATTCCTATTTGATGACCTGATGTTCGATTTACAATCTAAACTCAGGGTGTCTGGATGGCTCAGTCGGTTAAGCATCTGACTTTGGCTCAGGTCATGATCTCACTGTTCTTGAGCTCGAGCCCCGCGTCAGGCTTTGTGCAATAGCTCGGAGCCCGGAGCCTGCTTCCGATTCTGTGTCTCCCTCTCTCTCTGCCCCTCCCCCACTCATGCTCTGTCTCTCTTTCTCTCTCTCTCAAAAATAAACATTAAAAAAATAAATAAAATGTAAATAAACTCAAACATTCTAAAAATTAGATGTGATAGTTGCACAACTCTGAACATTCTAAAAAAAGCACTGAGTTGTACACTTTAAATGGGTAAATTGTATGATGTATGTAAATCATGATCTCAATGAAGCCTTTGTTTCTTTTTTAATCTCAATGAAGAAAAGCGAACCAGGTGAAGAGACAGAAGACGGTTAACGGTTGACGTCTACACCTCCAGGGGGGCCAGACCACGTGGGGCCTTGTGGGCCATGTGGAATAATTGGGATTGTATCCAAACTGCAATGGGGAGCATTAGAAAGAATTTAACTGGAGAAGTGATAATTGGTTTGTGCTTTGTAACAGTCACTGTTCTCTCTGCCCGGCAAGGGAATTTATAGGAGGCCGAAGGTGTAGGCGAGAACAGCAAAGGGTGTGCTCCACAACAGTGCGAATGAAGGTCCTAGATATTCCAGTTGTTAGTGCTCAGTTCCCTACACTCGACCTTGATGATCATATGACATTATTCTGCGAGCAGAGATGTACTGTGTCCCACAGCAGAGGGACCCAGAAGAAGCAGGGGATTTATGCTCCTTCACTACCCACAAAGGAAAAAGATTACTGTAGCGTCCTGAAGTTGACCCTGCCATTGATTGACAGTCCCTTCGATTATTCATATGGGAAGGTTTCTGGATTTTCAGCCTGCCTATCCTGGGCCTCAGTTCACCCATCTTTTCCCATCCCAACCACCTCTGTCTTTCTTCCATTTATGAACTCAGTCAAAATTTGATATCTAGACCCCACAAGTAGGAACACATACGGCAGACATTACTCTATCAATTCTATAAACCAGGCAATGGTGATGCTATATGTAAATAATTAAGAAGCCTGGCCTTTGGAGTCAGACAGAACCCAAAGCGAAAACCCAACTCACATGTTCAGTATGGAAGAACGATCACACGTGTCATCTTAGTGCTATCTGAAGAGACATTAGGTACACCGAAAAATTCACATTTGCAGGAAAATCGAATGACCTTGGAAAATGTCATGTTCCAAGTGAAACAGTAGAGTGTAGAATACCATGCACGCTCTTATCTTGAGAATGTAAGAATATTTGGAAAAAAAAAGTGAAATAAAACATGTCAAAACATTCGTAATTGCAGATTTGGGGTGGTGGAAGCAACCGTGATTTTTCTGTTTATTCTCTTCTCTCTCTTTTTTTGTTTTTATTTTTTCTAATGTACAGAGACTCTTTCAGAGGAATGATAAGA
Source organism: Neofelis nebulosa (assembly GCF_028018385.1). Lineage (NCBI taxonomy): Eukaryota > Metazoa > Chordata > Mammalia > Carnivora > Felidae > Neofelis > Neofelis nebulosa. The sequence goes on along the minus strand of NC_080798.1, from coordinate 33,287,802 downwards.
AAAAGATAAGGTCCACGTTAGAAAAACTAGCGAGCTGGTATCCCAGTGTCGGGGAGACAGCTGGTTAGAGCCCCTTACACGCACACTCGACAAGGTGACGGGTGACCTAGACACAAGTGCTACGTTGAAAGGGCTAAAAGGGACATGAGCTCTTCAGGCCATTACCCTGTTTGGTCAGGTTTGTGACGTGTGTATTGGCAACATAGCAAGAACTTCGTGAGGGCCTTCACCTCTGTCAAACCACAAGGAGTGCTGATTTAATACTCTGGTATAACAACAACCACAAAAATTGAAGTCTCTTCAGGAGAACAGGAAAAAGAGGGGAAAGATGGTAAGTAGGTCTGCTTCCCTGCGGAGTGGTTTCTCACTGGTGGCTTCTTACCCACTTTGGTGATTGGTATATACAAACAAACACACAAAGGGTTTTGGGGTAGGGAGCCCACCTGTCCACCTCGCCCGGTGGGCCGATTCCCCATCTTGCATTTGCGGTAGCATGAAGGGGAGGGTCCCCGAGTCTGGGAATCAGATTTCTGTACTGTTTGTGCCTCACGCGGACCGCAGACCGTACGTCTTCTAAAAGGTAGGCGGTCTCTTTGAAATATCCGTGATGGGTACCACTACTAGCAGGCACGGCCAGCCCTCCGAAACTCGAGAAGCAGCGGCAGAGGGGTATGAAATATGCATAATGCCAGCAATTTGGTCTACAAGCATTCAGCACATCATTGTTCTTCAACAGAACTGTTCTGATCGAAACCTTTCGAGTTTTTTGGATTTTTAATTTTTTTTCAGTTGCATTTGTTTATTTATTTTTGGGAGAGGGAGAGAGAGAGTGAGCTAGAGGGCAGAGAGAAAAGGAGAGAGAGAGAGAGAGAGAGAGAGGGAGAGAGAGAGAGAGAGAGAGAGAGAGAGAGAGAGAATCCCAAGCAGGCTCCACCCTGCCAGTGAGGAACCCAATGTGCGACTCAAACTCATGAAACCACGAGACTGTGACCTGAGTTGAAATCAAGAGTTGGATGCTTAACCAACCGACCGAGCCACCCAGGCGCCCCTGTAGTTTTTAGGTCTTAGGATCTAGTATTTCTCCTTTCAAAAAATAACTTTTTTTTTTCAAGCTATTATAGGAAACCACAGTGCATTTAACTGATTTAATGAAATTTAATTCCTTACTTCAAGTTCTAAGAGGAGAAAAGTCTCTTTGAAGGCAATCTTTGCTATGATGGCTTCAAGAAGAACCTAGACTGTAGGGATACTGATGATCATGACTGTGGTTATACACACCCCACTGGCCAAAGTCAACTTCTTTAAGAATGGGAACTATGGCACCTTTAGCTAAAATTTGAGTTTTTCATTAGAGTAAGATCATGCCTGACATTTCATAAAGCTTAAAGGCAAACAAGAATGATTAATCACGTTCATAAATATGCAAACACATTCAAACCATGATATTAAAAAGGTGTATTACCTTTGAGACAAAATGGCAAAACCAGAACTTTTTAATTGCCAAGAATTTACGTAGCAAGTTTATTTATTCAGTAACATAATAAAATAGGGATATTACATTGGCAGAGGTGGACTTAAGGAGCACAAAATATTAGCTTAAAATGGGAAAACAGTGGGATCGTTTTCAGGAGGCTCATAGGAAACTCTCCATTTTTAATGCTACTTTTTCGTAACTAATAGGAGTAATATGCAGCCTTTCTATGATAAACAGCGATCGTGGTACCTGAGTAGTACATGCATTCTATCGCACACTCAGACACTATTCGGGACAGATACTTTTCTAATTACTTAAGTAATGCTTTCCAGCTCATTCAATACTTTGTCTAAGCAGCTTTAAGGCATGTGAAAAAGCAAACGATCATACGTGCTTAAGTATAAAACATTTCGGGAAGCGATGCTCCGAATGTACTCATTCACTTAGAGCACCAACTGCTTCATGTGTAAAACCGGCTTGAAATGATCACCCACCTCTCGTGAGGCTTTCCAACTTCAATAATGGCATTAAAAAATGAGTTCGGGGGTAAATCGCCAATATATTCGGAAACACAGCCCAAACAAAGAGACTGGATTCAAAGACAGAATTCAGAAGTGAGCCAACTATTTTTGTACATTATAGTAACTGGGTCTTCGTTCAAAATTTCAAACACAGGCGATATTAACCATATGTAGGATGCATGACATCCAATCAAAATGGCACTTGAAGGAAGTTGCTGCCTAACCTAAAGGAAAGATGTCACTGCCAGATTCCCGCATGGGGGTTAAATTCTTTACACTAATAAAGTAAGTTTTCAGATTCCCTAACTTTCGATATTTTGGAACCCTTTGTGTTTTCCCTGTAGACATCTCAGACAAGCTGTAAAATTTGTGAGGACACTTACCATCCCACTTGGATTGTAAAATATGTCAATTCTAATACTATATAAGGAAGGCAGATCTGACTCATTTAGTGGGCAAGCCCTACATTCTGAACTATGCAACTCAAACTAGACCCTGTGGCAAATGATTCATTTTCTCAGCAGGTAATTAAGGTTACCTGCAATAAGGCAATTCCCACTTGGCCTTTGGCCGTAGCCTGGGTCTTTAAAACAAGGTTCTAAACTGTAGGTCATGCAAAATGGTATAATTTCCTTAGCAGGCGGTTAAGGAAATCTTCCATAAAGGTGCAAGAGAGAGAATATGGGTTTTAAGAAGGCTCACTGAATTAACGAAGCTCTCCCTCCCTTCCAATCCAGCAAATTCAGTGATCCAAGAAACTGAATTGGAAATAGAAATAATGCATCTGTGAAGTTAAAGGCATAAAATTCCACAATGTTCCTTAGACTTCTCACTCATTTCCAGAACGGGAAGGGATTCGAGATAACAACATTACCTCATTTCTTTAGAGGGAAGTAGGTTTAAAAAGTGTTTACCCTCTTTAAGACTTTTTACAGTGTTGATTAGCACTCATCAGTAAATAAGTGAGACCATTGCATTCATTTGCATATGCAAATTAAGCTGGGAAATCCATAAAAACGTATTTATCACCAGTAAACCAACCAGCACAGCACAACATAAAAGAAAGGGAATATACGTATTCCCTTCATACGTATATTACTTCATATACGTATAAGAACAAAAGCCTTTTAATAAAAAAATCTATCATTTTTATTTCAAAAAAGCTTTCCATTTTAAACATCATCATTACTCAAAAATCACACTGAAAACGCTATCAATAAATGCCTTTACAACTTCAAGTAAATGACTTTCCTTGTGAATATTTGCTTTTAATCATCCTTTTTGTCTGAGGTGCTCTCGTCGTGATTTTCGGGACTGACTTTATTGCTGGCGATCAAGGGAGCTGCCTGGGCTTCTTTTGGTAATGAAAACACATGGCACGTCTGGAGGTCTAAGTAGGTTGTAAATATCTTCGCATATTGTGGATGCTTTAGGGCAAAACTTTTAAATTCCTCTAGAAGAGAGAAAAAAAAAAAAAGCCCCGTAAATAGAGACGCATCTTCTTTTGGCACGATGCCGATTAATATAGGACCTTAATGATAGGATGATCATTGCAAACTCCCGTTACTCGACTCTTAGGAATCATACAGCCACTTTGGAAGACAGTTTTTCCATCATTTAGTAGAGTCGAGGATGTACATAGGCCGTGACCTGTCGATTCTCTTCCGAAGTCTATAACCTAGAGAAATTTGTGCATGGTGTGTTCTGGGAGACATGAATAAGACTGTTCACAGCGACCTTAGTTATGACGGGTGACAGTGCCAACGACCCGAGTCTGTCGGCAGCAGACATGGGGATGCGTAGCATTTTCATGGAACAGAGCAGCTCTACGGCAGAGAAGATAAACAAACAGCTGTGTTGTAGCCATGTGGACGGATCTTAAAGCCATAACGTTGAATGAAAACAGCCAGATACGCAAGAATGCATATTCATATGAGTCCGTTATATGAAGTTCAAAAGCTCGGCCAAAGCTAACACATGATATTTAATGATGGTACTTTGTGGTGAGATGCTAACAAGTAAAGCGAGGTAGAGAGTCCTTTGAACGTCAGGTTAGCTAGACACACGTGGGTGGCTCAGTCCGTTGAGCGTCTCACTCGTGATTTTGGCTCAGGTCATGATCTCATGGTTCGTGAGAACAGACCCCATGTTGGACTTTTAAAGTCAGGTCCGTCATGCCCGCTTTAGGAGAGAGAAAGGGGTTGTCCCTGGGAAGGGGTGCACAAGGGTTTCCTGAAAAGCTCTATTTCTTTTTTTTTTTTTTAAGTTTATTTATTTTGAGAGAGAGAGAGAGAGAGAAGGGAGGAGGGGCAGAGAGACAGGGAGAGAGAGATTCCCCAGCTGACAGCGCAGAGCCCCATGCGGTGCTTGAGCACCTGAACTGTGTGAGATCGTCACCCGAGCCAAAAATAAGAGTCAGACTCTTAGCTGACTGAGTCACCCAGGCTCCCCGAAAAGCTCTATTTCTTGACCTGAACATTGGTAACATAAGTGTTCACTTTACAAAAGCTTGTGATGCTCTATGTTTATGTTTCATTCAATTTTCTCTATTGCTGTTATTTTTTATAATAAAAAAATGCTTAAAAATGCTATTGCTTCTGACTTTTTCTTACTGGCTTTTCAAACGATTTTAACCTTTAATTCTGGTATACAAATTCACAGTCTTGAGAAGCTGAGCCCCGACTTATGATCAATAAAGACAAGTAGAAGGTACAATATATAATCATCCTATCATGAGATCCCTGAGTCATGGGCCTCTTTCTATCTTTGGGGTCTTGGATTTACGAACTGAGGTAGAGGTTTAGAAGGCTAACTAAGTTAACCATCAGAGTTTGCACGTCAAGCCTCCGATAACCTGATGTTTCTGAAGTATAATGCCACCCTCAATTCTGAAGCCCCTCTATCCTCTTCTGTTTGGATGGAGAGAACTTTATTGAGTTTACACAGCAAAAGGAGCCTAGACTTTGAATCAGCTAGCTCTCCAAATAAAAGGATTTTTAACCCCATGTTCTAGTTCTATTTCTTTTTTAAAAATCCTCTGATAACCCAGAGTCTATTTCACAGCACGTTAGACTAACAAACAACTCCTGGAGAAACAAATAGGTCTCAGTGATGAGAAAGCTACCAGACTGAGCCCAAATCATGCTTTGCAACAGCAACATTATTTTGCATTAATAGACCACTTCATGTTTCTGAATCAGGCAAGCTATTAACATGTTCTTTGAATGTTCTTTTTTAACATCCAAAATAAAGGTTCATCTGCAGGAGTCTGTCTCAGTGATGAAGGCACAGGGGACTTAAGTGACTTTTACGGAAAGTAAACAGGAGAGTTGATCTACTGAAACCAAGATCTTTCAAGACTTGTGCTCTATTCAAAAAGTCAAGGTCTCTGTCCTCTTTGGGGATGTCAGTGGCATTAAAAAGTAACTCGTTTCTAGAAGAAGTGCTGTGACCTGGCTAACCCGTGGAATTTGGGCATTAATTTGGCTAATGGAAAACCGAGAAGGAAAATAATTTAAATGGTCACGTTCTGATACATTTCAATAGCTATTCTTTTATAAAATCATACTTAAATGCTTCCAAACATTTTTGCAAAAAAAAGGAAACTGGTATAATATCGGGGAAAGGGAGATACGGTGTGTATTCTAAAAAAGAAAAAGATTAAACACCGAAAAACAAAGCAGATAAAATTATTAAAATTGGCAGGTAAAGTTATGACTACCTAAACAAATCATTTTTGGTATAACTGCCACTGAAATAGTTACTCCAAATAGTTGTTCTGAATTTGGCAGCTCAGTAAGCAGTCTTACTTGTGAAAGGAAAATGGTCAGAGAATGAGTACCCAGGGGGTTTATGACTCATGCATTTTATCTCCGTAGGTACTTCCCATTTTTCCTCCTTCCCTCCCTCCCTCCCTTCCTTCTTTTCTTTCTTCCTTCCTTCCTTCCTTCCTTCCTTCCTTCCTTCCTTCCTTGAACTCAATAGAGTAAGTGCCCTAGGCATTTAATTACCTAACCTAGAATGAAGGGCAGGCAGAATGATAGTAATTAAAAACAGAGAGTAAAAGAAGTTTGTGATCTAATTCCCCCATCCCATGAAAGTTAACAAGCTGAAACTCTCTGCACCATAAGGAAAGAGGCCCTCAAGAGGAATCCCCCTGCAGCCTGCAGGAGAGGCTGGGGGAGGTACGCCAGCCTGACGTGAATGGCACAGCTGAGCCAAGCCAGGGAAGGAGTCACCCGGGCCTCTCCACTCAGCTGTTTCTCAACAACTGTACCGGGAAATAACGCGGAAACCGACGGACCATCCTTCAGCCCTAGGGGACTTGTTTTGATGTGTGGACTCAAGCCATCTGGAGAAAGCTTGGTCACTGATGGATGGACCTGCCATGTGGCCACAGGGTCTTCTTCTGCCGTGAAAGTCCCAGCTTCACAGCGGTGCCATCAACATGTTGGGAGAAAACAAGCCTGCGTGAAAGCTTAGCTAAGCTGCTGACGGTCCTTGTTGGCACCTCAGTCCCCACCGCTCTACTGCGGTTACACCCACTTCAGTTGACTTGCTCAGTTTTGCTCAGCCACGGAGAAGGTGGAAGGGAAAAGACCCTTCCGGGAGGGGCAGCGGATGACAGGTAAGGTAGGGAGGGCAGAGGGCAGGCTCTAAAACCAGACTGTCGTGGCTTTTGAATGCTGGCTCTGACATTCTCTAGCTGATGCCCTTAGGTAACTTAGCTAAATGTTATGCATCTCAATCAAATAATAATTAAGAGTACTGATTAGGGGCGCCTGGGTGGCTCAGTGGGTTGAACGTCTGACTTCGGCTCGGGTCATGATCTCGCGGTCTGTGAGTTCGAGCCCCGAGTCGGGCTCCGTGCTGATGGCTCACAGCCTGGAGCCTGCTTCGGATTCTGTGTCTCCCTCTCTCTCTGCCCCTCCCCTGCTCATGCTCTGTCTCTCTCAATAATAAATAAACATTAAAAAAAATAAAAAAGTAAAAAATAAGAGTACTGATTAAATAGGCCTGCTAATAAATAAAGATTTATTAAAAAATGTTTAGAAGATGTTTAGAAGATGCTTTAGCATCTAAGCCGTCAGTAATTAGCTACTCTTACACCACTACCCCTGTTATTATTACTGTCAACATCATTATTACCGTTATTTCTGTTGTTGATAGAATTAGTGGAGGGACCTCCCGCCCGAGGGTCCATCTGTAGTCAGGGATGGCTCCTGGTAAACTAAAGCAGAAACCAAGCTGCCCACTCACCATACGAAACAGAATCCCCCTGGGCTATTTCCTTGAAGAGACCGGAAACATCCAGGTCGGGCACCCCAAGGGAGGCCTGCAAAATGGTGGAAAACTCTTCCTCTGTGATGAAGCCGTCCTCATCAACATCAAAGAGCTGAAGGAAGAGGAAAATAAAATATAGGAATGAGTGCCGGCAGAACAGAAATGGGATGGAGTAATCCCAGAAAATCTTTAATAATTCAAACCGTTATTGTGCCAGGGGCAAGGGAGATGTACGTGAAGTTAGAATGGTCTCTGCTGCCCGTGTAGCTTGGGCATGGAAAGAGACAGAATTAAAACAGGGGTGACAACAACAGTAAGTACAGAGGACGTGGGAGTCCTGTGGAGAACAAGATGAATCCTACGGGAGAGGTCGGGGGAAGCTTGACCCAGCTGACACGTGAGGTGGGTCTCAGAGCACAAAGGGATATTCCTGGAACATACAAGGATTGGCAGGTGAGTGTCGGGGGCTGGAACCAGGAGACTGACGGACAAGCAGGACTCACGCCATGATGGGTGTGTGACACCTCACCTAACCCTGTGGGATTATGACAGTGGGGGACGCGCTGTGATCATATGTGAATTCAGAACAAGGAGGAAGGATTGGGGTCAGAAGGTTGGAAAGACTAGAGGCGGGAGAGCCAATTAAGTGTGGCGTGGAGGGGGGCCTGGGCGGCTTGGTCAGTCAGTTAAGCCTCGGACCCTCGATTTCGGCTCAGGTCGTGATCTCCCAGTTCGTGAGATGGAGTCTTGCCTCAGGCTCTGCACGGACAGCACAGAGCCTGCTTGGGATTCTCTTTCTCTCCCTCTTTCTCTGCCCCTCCCCTACTTATGCTCGAATGCTCTCTTTCTCTCAAAATAAATAAATAAACTTAAAAAAAAAAAAAGAGTCTGAGGGGGAGGAGTGGGAAGGACAGGAAGGGGCAGGATTTATAAGAAAGCAGGGGCAGGACTGGCATGGCAATCGGGGCCCTCGGGGATGGATGGGAAGGAGTGTGAGTGGGCGGGGGTGTTGTAGCCTGGGCACCTGGGATGAAGTGGGTGCCCTACCAAGAACGGGAGAACAGGGGTCCCCCGAGACCTAGGAGCTGGACCTGGGGGCGTAAAACCTGAGTGGGAGGAGATGAAGCGCCTCAGCTCAGGACCGTGGCGAGGCCTGAGCCGGGAATTCAGCAAAGAGCTGAGACGAGGGGTGTGTCGGAGCTTATCTGCAGGGAACGCACACAGTAAGGCAAAGCCCTGGGACAGCACGAGGGGAAGTACTTTGGAAGAAGCTGCCAGAGAGCTGGAGAACCGGAAATGAAGAGCATGCGACTCAGCCCCAATAGGAGGGAGAACAGCACCAAAGTGAAAAGCGAATGAGCATTTGTTTTTGCAAAGGGTGGCCCGGGGCTCAGCAGTAACTGCCAAGGATCTCGTCACACCCGGCTCCTCACAAGTGCGAGCGCAGCTTCCTTCCCCGGCCTTCCATCCCTAAACAATCCTCAGCGATTCATCTGTCACATTTGGTGCTTTGGTGGCTCTCACTTCTGTGGCAGTTCCCTTCACGTGTCCATACTGGGGGCCTTTACTTCTTCTCCATCTGGCCTCTGTCATCACTACTCCAGACTGCGCCCCTCACTGAAATGTTCAATTTCCCTCAACTACTCATTGCTCCCAGTAGTCTCCCTGCTGCAGAGTAAACCCCACACTCTGGACTCCAGTAGAGAGCTCAGCACCCCGATTTCCTTAGGGAGAGTGGTATCTCCCCACTGCATGGACTACGGTGGGACTCTGAGCCAAAACACCCCGTCTTTCCAGCAAGCACACGCTCTTTACAGCAGGACCAGTTGGACCCTCCCTGGAACGCGACTGAGGACAGAGGACAGAATTGGAGGTGCTCATTCTAACTGGCCTCTGGGGTTGCTGCCTGAGTCCACCCTTGAGCCCCCTCCCCGGCCATATGGTGATTTTTGCAGCCACAGTCCACGCCTGTTTGCTCAGGGCTAGAGAACGCTAGCTAACACTCTATCCCTGAAGGTCGCTGTGATCATGGAATGGGATCAAGGACGGGGAGTTACCTGGGAAGTGCTTCCCAAGTAAAGGATTGGATCCCGTACGTATAAACGGATAGTTCTAAATGAAACATAAAAGTGTGCCAAAATATTTCTTTAAACACCAAACACACCTGGAAAAGGAGGTTGAAAAATAACCACAGGAAAGCATGACCCTTGTCTTACTGGAAAAAGAGTTAATTATAGTTTCAGGTCTTCCTTGCCTGCCTCTGCACCAAACCGAGGTCTAGGCCAGAGAAAAATCTCTCGGCGTCTTTAAAAACAATAATTACTGTGATTGAGGGCCAAATTTTCTACCGGTCTTTCATCGGTGAACCAAAAGTGACCATTTACTCAGCTAAACTTACAATTATGTATGCAGTCCCGAAACAGAAACAGAAATATCTGAATTGGAATCAGTTAGCTACGTGTATAATTTTAGGTTTTATGATGAATAAGTCTGTAAAAGCCAAACGTTTTAAACTTGGAAAAAGTTCTGGCCCTTGCCTTCTGACCATCTGCTAAGCATCAACCACTTGGGTTCTTTATAGGCCTAACAGTTAACTCAGTTTTAACCAATCTGAGATAAAAAGCCGGCTTGGGGACTTTGCCGTTGATGACAGAGCACGTGAACATTCCTGAGGCTTGCCCTGGTGGCCCCTAAAACGTGAGAAAGGACTCTCAGAGGAAGAGAGTCTTTTCTAGACAATAGAGGGGAAAGAAAACCTTGTGGGATGCTCTTCTCAGAAAATCCGGAAGAGAGGGAAGTAGGAGCAGGAACAGGGAAGGTCCTCGGTGGTCGTGGTGGGTGGAAACAGGGAGACCTCCACGAGGCTGAAGGATGAGTCAATACCCACAGCTAGGTACCAAGACAAGCAGGGAGATCAAGTTTTTGTTTTACTTGAGAGCAGACGACACAGCCTTAGAATGGGAAGGGAACATCCTGCATAAATACTCAGCAGATGCAGCACCTTTTATCTCAGAAAAACGAAAAACACTTTGGGAACGTCTTCTTCCAGCTCCTCTTGGGGGCATGCAGGTGATACGTGGGAGTCGGGGTCGTCACAGCTCAAACCTCCACCAGGTTCTGCTGAGCACGGGACCATGTGTGCTGTTTCTCTGCCCCGCCCCCCTTCCCTGATATTGCTGTGAAAGTACACGTGATACCCCAGGAAAACACACAGGGTGGGAACTTGGGACATTTAGCATGACGCTCACCTGACATCCCACAATAAAATAAATTCCATCAGGAAAAGAGCACTTAAAATAGCTCTGACACACAGAAGGAGAAAATGTGAAGATAGAGGAGAACTTTCCGGATGGTGAATTAAGATGACTAGTGGCAGGTGGTGTTTATTTATACACCGCACTTCGGGGCTCCAAAACGGACAGGCTGGAAAGAAAGAATTTTTAAAGCGAATTTGTTAAATTCACCGGCTCTTCAATTTTGATGCTATTAGTTAAGCTTCTCCCAAAGACTTCCTTTTTGCTTAACCGGATGCTTGTGGTTTCTTTAGTCTCAGTGGCAATTGTCTTAATCACATTACCCCCGTGTACACGTCCCAGCAGATCTATAAACTCAGGTAATGGATTCACTGGTTTTCACATAATGCACTTAGAGTCAACACTTGTTCACCAGGCAGACGAAGATGTTTTCAGCGGGGCTGACAGTACCTTAAATGCCATTTGGATGATGTCCTCCGTGTTGGCAGGGTTACACAGGACAGCCAGGCCAATCACATACTCTCGGAAGTCAATGCTGCCATCATGGTTCTGTGAAAGGAGGGGAGAAATCAATTAGGAGAGCCACCAGTTGAATGACCATTAATCACAGGGCAAAGGTGAACTCCAGGTATGTCACACAGCTTGGCATCATCACATGCTGAGCTTACTTGGAAAAAAAGTTCCTACTGAGAGGGAACAGCAGGCCAGTGGCCTGCCCATTCCCAGTTCAGAAGGAAAGAAAATCTATTTCTGCTTAATAAGAAATAGAAACATTTACTCACTGAGGCCATGTAGAGCGGCTCTGGGGCACCTGGCGTGGGTTCTTGAGTGAAGGCCTGATGGAAGCCCCTCTTTGAGGCAGGATCTAGAATCTTGGTGGTGGCCCCGCCATGATGGCCAACACCAACAGGTCACTAGAGAGTGACCAAGGTCACTAAGCAACTCTCTATGTGTAGACAATGGAAAGGAAGGGAAGGGAAGGGAAGGGAAGGGAAGGGAAGGGAAGGGAAGGGAAGGGAAAGGGAAGGGAAAGGGAAGGGAAAGGGAAGGGAAGGGAAAGGGAAGGGAAGGGAAAGGGAAGGGAAGGGAAGGGAAGAGAAAGGGAAGGGAAGGGAAGGGAAAGGGAAGGGAAAGGGAAGGGAAGGGAAAGGGAAGGGAAGGGAAGGGAAAGGGAAGGGAAAGGGAAGGGAAGGGAAAGGGAAGGGAAGGGAAGGGAAGGGAAGGGAAGGGAAGGGAAGGGAAGGAAAGGAAAGGAAAGGAAAGGGCAGACTCAGGCAACAATTGCAGACAGATTCTTTCTTCCTTGCAGGCTTTGTCTGCAATAAGCCAGAAGCAAGTGTGCAAATCTGAGCCACTTCAATGGCCCCATGATGATGTGAGGCCCCAGAAGATCCAGAACTCCGAAGCATCTAGCTACTATGTTACTATCTGTGTACCTCAGGAGGTGTGGCATGGCAATATAAAAGAAGGCATGGATAATTCTAAGCCAGGTTGACTGAGTGCGCTGTTTCTTACACATGAACTACTCGTTTAGACAGGAACGCTGAGGCCGAAGTGGGGAGAAGGAGATTCCGAGAACTGCAAAGAGGCCCCTACGATTATAACCCCAGGGTCTTAGAAGCACTTGGGCGGCACAAAGTCTTCAAGCGATGAATTCCCAGATAAAGCGTGAACTGGTAACAATAGAGCTAGCGTGGTACTTCGCACTTGAACAAATGGTGTTCGGCATCACCAAGAGCGTAAGCTTTACCTGTGACCGAGTATCTACATTTCGACCATGAGGAATTCCTCTAGGGCAAGGATTGCTTTCTCTGTGCGGCACTGTGTTTCCAGTGCTTAGCACACATAGGTAGGCACTAAAAACAGTACTGCTTTTTCTCCTTGACTCTCACCTACTTTAAGTTCACTTTAAAAACTAAAGCGCCTGGTGGCTCAGATGGCGAAGCGTCTGACTCTGGATTTCAGCTCAGGTCACGATCCCACGGTTCATGAGATCAAGCCCCACGTCGGGCTACGTGCTGACAGTGTGGAACCTGCTTGGGATTCTCTCTCTCCCTCTCCCCCTTGCACGCTCTCTCTCTCTCTAAAAAATAAATAAGTAAAAACTTTAAAAACAAATAAATAGAATGAAGTCAGTGCTCTTCACTGGGGTTCCACGGATGAGCTTGGGGAAAGGGGAGGCTGTGAAGCCCCTGAAACGGTGTGCAGTTTGTGTGTGTGCATTTTTCTAGGAAAGAAAATTGCAACTTTTGCCTGCTTCTGGAAGCAACCAGGACTCAAAGGATCAAGAGTCACTTTTAGCATGCTGCTTTATCTTACTGCAGGGTGGGAACTAAAAGGAGAAGCAATTTAACTTCCCTTTCCCATCAGAGAAAATAGAAACAAAGATATTTCAAGACTTCCCTTAAGTAACACGGTTTATTCCGGAGACAAAAACTCAGGTCCTCTGACTTCCATTTTTGTCTGGTTATCTACAAAGGCGATTTCTTCCTTTTCTTGAATCAGTTTGTTTGAAAATAAGTTGACTTAAGAAAATGTATCATTTACATTTGATGAAAAGCACCCGTTTTATTTTTTTTTAATATGAAATTTATTGTCACATGGGTTTCCATACAACACCCAGTGCTCATCCCAACAGGTGCCCTCCTCAATGCCCATCACCCACCCAACCCTCCCTCCCAACCCCCCCCCCCCCCCCCCACCATCAACCCTCAGTTTGTTCTCACTTTTTCAGAGTCTCTTATGGTTTGGCTCCCTCCCTCTCTAACCTTTTTTCTTTTTCTCCTTCCCCTCCTCATGGTCTTCTGTTAAGTTTCTCAGGGTCCACATATGAGTGAAAACATATGGTATCTGTCTTTCTCTGTCTGACTTATTTCACTTAGCATCACACTCTCCAGTTCCATCCACATGGCTACAAAGGGCCAGATTTCATTCTTTCTCATTGCCACATAATATTCCATTGTGTATATAAACCACAATTGCTTTATCCATGCATCAGTTGATGGACATTGAGACTCTGTCTGTCATTTGGCTATTGTTGAAAGTGCTGAAAAGCACCCATTTTAAATGTGCAGTTAAGGTGTTTTGACAAATGCATACACCAGGGTAACCACCACTGCCACAACCAGTATCTATGACATTTTCATCACCCCAGAAATTTTAGAGACGGTAGAGTTTTAAGTGACATCATTTTCTTCTTGGGCCAGCACCAGTTTACTTCCTTATGCACCATGGAGAGCTGCTGTTCATCAGCCTTAGAGGCCGAGCAGAGCAGCTTTCCAAACCGTAGATGCATTATTCAATATAGGCACATTTATTCCGCAGGTGGCTTTCTTGATGAAGCAACACAGGGCCTTGGATAGAAGTTTGGAAAAACGGACAGAAGAATGGTCTGTGGACACTGAAGACGTCATAGATTGTGTGCCTGGGCCTGTGCTTTTAAATTTATGTTGTCTCTCTATTGTGAGGCATCCAATTTTTATCTTTACCACCGAACCCTACGTAAAACACAGGTCAAGTATCAGAACTCATTTTTCGGAGGGACAAAGAGAAATATAAAGGACTCTTCACATTACCACTATTCACAAAACAAGGTAATGTTCTGGACCTCTTCTCCAGGAGTGGTCTTGGCTGACAAAAAGAAGCAGACCCTTGATAAAGGATGTTAAAGCAGACCTTGCTAATCAGACACATGAGAAATTATATGTTAAATTTTCATCGTAGTAGTGTAAGGAGGGGAAAGCAGTGTGGAAATCATTCTTAGGTGTTTTATTATTGGATGAATAAAACGATACATTGTTAAGGTTCCAAATTAAAAAATAATAAGACTTGGAACTGGAAGGAACCTTAGAAATCATCCATTTGACTAATTCAGTTTTACTAATAAAAAAACGAATTCATTTTTACTAATAAAAAAATTGGGAGATTTTGACGTTTAAAAATGTAGATGGCATAATTTCACATGATTTTTAAAAATCACTGAGTATTCTTTTCTCTTTTTAAAAAATATTTATTTATTTATTTATTTATTTATTTATTTATTTATTTATTTTGAGAGAGAAAGAGAGAGAGAGAGAGAGTGCGAGCAGGGGATGGGCAGAGAGAGAATCCCAAGCAGGCTCTGCACCGACGTGGGGCTCTATCCCGCTTCACTTGACATCACAAAACTTGCTATTATCATCAACTACAATTAAAATTTAGGTAACTGGATTCCGAATCATTCAAATTAAAGCAAGTAGTTTAATAAAATAGATTCCAAAAACAAATAATAAAAAAGTGTACGATGAGGGACACTCCTTTCATTTTTTAATTTCAAATCAGTTCCGGGGTAAAGGTTAACCCTCAAATCTGTGGGGTTAATTCTTTAAAAACCTATTGAACTTCTCTGGAAAAATTATACACTTAAAAAAAAAAATCTAGGGTTGAGAATATTTCAGGGCCACATTTCGAAGGAGGAGACCAGCTTTCTGGAAGGAGACCCTAGTCCCTCCGTAATCTGTCCTAATCTGGAGGTCAGGACAGCCCCGAGTAGGAACCACGGATTTGTGCGGATCACTGCAAAAAGAAGGGGTGACCAAGCCTGGACGAAGCTCCAGACGGTGGGCCCCGTCCCTTCCCTGGTGGTCAGCAGGATCAGAAGAGCATGGAAGTGAGGGCTGATGGTCACCGTGACCTCACGGCACCCCAGCGCCCTGCCAGTCCCACCGTCACTCGACACTAGCTTCTAGGACCAGCGGGAAGTTCCAAACCACATGTTCAAACACGGCCCATTTAAAATTGCGGAAGGGACAAATGGTGATTTTCCTGCATCTGATTCTCAGGTATCCGTTCCCTAAAGCTTTTCATAGTTGGATTCGTTCAACACTTTTATTTCTACAGAAGCAGGTATGTTTAACAACATTTGAAGTCCAGCAACATTTAAGGATATGGGTGTCAATACATTTTGAAATGGCAAACCCCCAAGGACAGGACTATATACTCTTTGGTATGTTATCATGGGTACCACCCCTGAAGGTGAGAGATCTTCAATACCATCAAAATAATTTAGAAATGCTTCCATAAAAACAGAACTTACTATGCAGCAGTCAACAGAAAAAGGCCTTGAGTCCTTGAAGATACTCTACAAATCCAAAGGAGTTCTATTATTAAAATACAGTAAATTCTCAGTTTCCCAGAGGATTCTGGGGAGAGGCATTCTGTTGGCTCAAATATTCTTTTTTTTTTTTTTTTTTTTTTATTTTGGGACAGAGAGAGACAGAGCATGAACGGGGGAGGGGCAGAGAGAGAGGGAGACACAGAATCGGAAACAGGCTCCAGGCTCCGAGCCATCAGCCCAGAGCCCGACGCGGGGCTCTAACTCACGGACCGCGAGATCGTGACCTGGCTGAAGTCGGACGCTTAACCGACTGCGCCACTCAGGCGCCCCTTAAATATTCTTATTAAGAGCGTATTTCTACCCACATATGTAATTGTATTACCAATTTTCCAGGAATTAAATTGCTTTAATCCACTTAGCATTAAATGCAGACACTTTTAAGAAGTGATTCTAAAAGCACCTCAAAATCAATAAACATGTTAAATATCAGGACCCTGCAGGTGCATCAGTGAATGTTTTTTAAGGCCCCACTATGGGTTAGTTGCGCAATATTACTGATGGAATTTCTGACTTAAAAAAACAGTTTTTAAAAACACAAGCACTACTACTCAAAAGATATTTTAAGTGACCTTTAAGATGATGTATACATTTTGAACATTCTCAGAGGTTTGCTTTCCTTAGGTACAGAGCGTGTAGTTCTTTTTCCTGCTGCTACAGGTTACAGAATCCAATGATTATATCAAGATAAAGATGTTTTTCAAAATCAAGTGGCAGATTTTGAAATTAAAAAGTGTAGATGGTACAATTTCACTTGCTTTTTTAAAATCGCCAAGTATTCTTTTCTCTTTTTAAAAAACATTTATTGATTTATTTAGTTTGAGAGAGAGAGAGAGAGAGAGAGTGTGAGCAGGGGAGGGGCAGAAAGAGGGAGAGAGAATACTAAGCAGGCTTTGCACTGTCAATGCAAAGCCTGACTCGGGGGTCTGTCCCACAAACCATGAGATCATGACCTGAGCTGGAATCAAGAAATCAGATGTTTAGCCGAGCCACGCAGGCGCCCCACTGGGTATTATTTTCAACTTAAAACATCGATCGTATAGCTTAATGTTAGAAATTGAAAAACAATGGGATGAAATGATATGAATCAAAGACCTCTGTCTTAGGCTATAAGTAGTCTTCCATGTAGAAATGGTAAATTTAAGAAAGTGTATCACATAAATACTCCCTCTTACATTGAAAATGTGCCTTTAGGGGTTCCTGAGTGGCTCAGTAGGTTGAGCACCCGACTTCGGCTCAGGTCATGACCTCACAGTCTGTGAATTCAAGCCCTGTATCGGGCTCTGTGCTGATGGCTCAAAGCCTGGACCCTGCTTCGGATTCTGCGACTCCCTCTCTCTGCCCCTCCCCCCATTCATGCTCTGTCTCTCTCTCTCTCTCTCTCTCTCTCAAAATAAATAAACATTAAGAAAAAAGAACATTTGGGGCACCTGGGTGGCTCAGTCGGTTGAGCGTCCGACTTCAGCTCAGGTCATGATCTCACAGTTCACGAGTTCGAGCCCCGCATCAGGCTCTGTGCTGACAGCTCGGAGCCTGGAGCCTGTTTCAGATTCTGTGTCTCCCTCTCTCTCTGCCCCTTCCCTGCTCATGCTCTTTGTCTCTCTCTCTCTCAAAAATAAATAAACATAAAAAAATTAAAACATCAACTGTTGGATAAAAACTAAGAAATTCAGTTACTTGTGGCTATTGCTTCTGCACAATGCCAAAGTCTGGGGTACTTAAAAAAAATCCAGAGCTTGGATTGGATTTTCCAATGTCTACTCTAGTGACTGGGGTTATCTGTACAAATGTTCTACAAATTCAGAAGAGAAGAGAAGAGAAATGTAAGTAACTGTGGGATGTTCTGCCCTGTGCAGTCGGGAAGAGAATCATAAGGGCAGATAATCCCTTGACCCGTGAGGAGCAAGAAAAATACTTAATACTGCCTCCCACTTGAGGTAACTGTCTTAACTTCCAAAAAATATTTAGAATTAAGTGAGGAAAAAAAAGTGCAGTGCAGTTATGCTGCCCTTTCTACAACCATCACGCAGAAAGGTTAAGTAATAAGCTTAACATTCTGAGACCTTAAAAGGCATCTTGGCGGCTTTCCCCTTTCTTGGTTCTATTCCTACACTCATGCCTAACATCTGAATGGGCGGACTGTAAAATAGGGATCCTGACATTAACGTGGGGTTGCTGGAGGCAGCCTCATTCTGCTATGACCATACCTGGTCTAAGCAGCACACCAGAGCAGGCTTAAGTTACAAAGCTCCCGGCGGAAGGTGGACGTGGCGGTCTCTGTGCTTGGTTCAGGGCAGGATTATACGCCCGTGGCGGTGCATAAATATGATATGATGGTGATGATGGTGAGCAAAGAGGCCAAATGCCGACCTGTCCTAATTTCACCGGGGATTGCTCCCAGGCAGCCGCGGGCTGTTAACAGGGGAGTTACGTCGGGTCTATAGTTAAGCTCTCCTCTAAATGAGTCAACAGAGGAAGGATGAATTTATCTTCAACCTCAGGAGGACCCTCCAAGGTAGCCTTGGAGAGAGGGGGAACGCACGAAAAGCCAGAGAAGCAGGAGGGGTAGAAGCCAATTAAACAGCAGGCGAGGGGACTGAGCGGTTGCCCATGCAGCCCCCGTAGCTGAGTCTACTGGATCCTGCCTGCCCCACCATAATCACCTGAATCAAAATGAAAGAGCCAAACCGA
This sequence comes from Neofelis nebulosa, assembly GCF_028018385.1. Classification (NCBI taxonomy): domain Eukaryota; kingdom Metazoa; phylum Chordata; class Mammalia; order Carnivora; family Felidae; genus Neofelis; species Neofelis nebulosa. The sequence continues at coordinate 33,269,427 of NC_080798.1, read as the reverse complement.
GGGCCACACGCAAGAAAGCACGGCTGCCCTGCCTGACAACCGTGGATGCTTGCTGGAATCATCTGGGGGAGCTTTAAAAGTACTCATCTCTCCAGGGCGCCTGGGTGGCTCAGTCGGTTAAGGGTCCGACTTTAGCTCGGGTCATGGTTCATGGGTTCGAGCCTTGCTACGGGCTCTGTGCTGACAGCTCAGAGCCTGGAGCCTGCTTCGGATGCTGTCTCTCTCTCTCTCTCTTTCTCTGCCCCTTCCCCACTCGTGTTCTGTCTCTCTTTCTCCCTCAAAAATACATAAACATTTAAAAATAATAATAATAATGGTAATAATAATAATATTCATAATAAAAAACCTCATCTCTGGGCCCTACCTCTAGAGATAGATTTTTCTCTAACTCATTTGGAAAGGGAGCCAGATATCAGTATCCGTGAAGAGTTCTCTCTGATTCTGAATTGCAGTCAGGGCTGCGAACCACTATAATAATAATCCTCAGCAATACTTATAAATCTTTACGTATCTCTATATCGCTTTATATTCCAAATAACTGAGGGCAATTTAGGTAAGCTCTACTTCTTGTTTTGTTTTGTTTTTCTTTGCTTACTTCTCTTCCATCTGCAGTTTTCTAAGAGGAGCAAAACAAATATTCCTAGCTCCGAGGCAGGGCAAGACGTGACAAGAGCCAGCCAACATGAACTTGGCATGTCTGATTTTGCATACGTGCGTGTAAGAATGATTAAGAGTGACATTTCGGATTACAGGTCCGCCCTTCATTCTCCAATGCCCTGACCCTCTTTGCAAACACATCAAAACAAGGTTGCCGCATGCTTATTTTACTAGAGAAACAGGAATAAAAGAATTCTGGAATGTTAGAGAGCTACATGTATCTACCCCCCTCCTGTGAAACTGCTTCTTTCCTCATTTCTGAACCTGCTCCTATACAGTTAAATAGGTTTCCAGGAATACATCTTTTTTTTTTTTCTTACATAATGTAAAGAGCAGATGTGAAATGAGAGGAAAACAGATTTTGAACTTTCCTCCTCCTCACCTTTTTAAAGGGAAAACAGATCTCTGGAGGGCTTTTTTGATTTGTTCCGGGAGTTTTTCAAAATTTCACTCTCAATAACAACAAATTTCCTGCTCCTTGGAACTCACTCGCCAAATAAGCGACGGCCTGTTAAAATCTACTCGGCTGGGGCCCTGCCCCGCCCCGCCCCACAGCACACATGCGTATGTCCATATATGTCCGGTACCTCAAAAAGCTGACATACAAACCACTCAGAACATCCTTCACAAAAAAAAAGAAAATCTGTTTTAATGAAGCTGTTTCAAGGGCCGCCCCAGTTCAGAAGCATTCAGGCCGGTGCAAGAGCTCGCAGGAAATGACAGCTGTTGGGCAGGGTATCAGCCTCCGTGCAGGCGGCGCGGCTAGGCTCTTGGCGGTCCGGTCCTCCGGGAGGGCGCTGGCTTCTCGCTGCCCGCTTCAGGAATACATGGTCAGCTGCAGCCATTCTTGGACGGACACCTGAACCAGGCCGCCTGCACCTCTATCCAGAGACTTGAAGGCACGGAACATGGCATCCAGGCGGACCAGGCAGCTGATGAAGTTGTTGAAATCCATGCTTCCATCCTCGTCGGCGTACCGGCGGACGATCATCTGGTAAAGTTGCTCGTTTAGCTGGAAACCTGCTGCCTGGAGAGCCCCTCGCAGCTGAGAACTTCCCAGAGACCCAGAATGGTCCCTGTCATACTGCTTATAAACGCACTGCCATTTCTTGATGTTGTTCCAGAGGTACTTAAATTCTTCGAAGCCCAGCTTGCCGGTCGTGTCACTGTCCATCACAGACACGATGCTCCGGCAGGTGTCAAGACTAAAGCCGTCGGTCTTCAGGTCCTTGTGCTTAGAAAGGACTTTGTTGAGAATATTCATTAGGTCGGTGGCACCCACCTCCATGTCCGGCCCAGCCAGCTGTGCAAACTGTTGCCGAAACCGACGAACTTCCTCACTTTCGTTGGCCTCCACGTTGGTGAAATGCTGCTGAGTGGGAGGGGGTTCTGGGGTGTACTGAGCTGCGGCAGCCTCGCTGATGAAATTCACAATTCCTCCAACTATCCCGCCAATATTTCTTCCTCCTCCGCCTCCTCCTCCTCTTCTCTGACCGCCTCCTCCAAGAAGGCCTCCAAGAGCTTCCCCAAGACCCCGATCAGCCCCTTCCAATAAAGCCTTTGCCAGAAACATGCTTTTGGTTTAACAAGCAAGTGTAAAAGCTGCCGATACCTTGCAGATGGCGTGGAGAGAGCTGAAATGGAGTCTCATTAGCTTATAGGTGGAAGAACTGGCTTTTCTGTACCTGCTAACAGGGCACCACGCCCCATGGTGCTATGTCTCCCCTCCTACTGAATACTTGATTTCCATTAGGTCCTAGCACCTGCCAGTTTTTACAAGCACCTCAGTAAAATATTCGTAAGCTATTGTGTGCATGACGAATTACCAAAAATACTATGTTAAAATGTAATATATTAAAATACATGCGTCTATACATCATTGACTTCTCCACATCTGAAAGATGACCGTGCATTTCCCCAACAGAAGCTAAATGACTCAAAGATGTCAAGCATGTCTTTCCTAAGGAAGATTTGTTGTTAGAGCAGAACGGAATTCTTGATCATCGGGAGGATAGTGCCCTAATCCCTCTCCTTTAGCAAAGATTCCCCAAGTCCAGTGTTCTCAAGAAAAACTTGGAAGAGGGTAGGGGGATTAAGATGCAGGGTCCCTAGGTCCCATCCTCAGAGATTCTGATTCTGTAGCCTGCTGTCGGGCTCATGATGTACATTTTTGGAGTCTTTTCTGAAGTGTAACAGGCATATGTAGCGCTCAGAGAATTTCACACACTGTGCACACCCATATCTTCACAGCCAGATCAAGAGATAGAATATTACCACCCCCGGAGCCTCGTCCCTCCCGAGGGTAACCACTATTCTGATGACGAACACCATCGATCAATCGCTGTACCTTAAATACACGGAGTCAAACAGTACACACCTCTTTGCGCCCCACTATTCTTACTTTTTGTCTCCATGAACTTGACTGTTCTAGGGTACCTCGTGTAAGAGGAATCACATAGGATTTGTCCCTTTGCGACTAGCTTATGTCACCCAGCATGATGCGTTCAAGGTCCATCCGTGTGGTAGCATGTGTCAGAATTTATTTCCTTTTCGAAGCTAAACAATATTCCACTGCATGTACGGAACACATTTTGTTTATCCACTAGTCTGTTGGGAAGCAACCAAAAGGTTGCTTCCACTTTTTGGCTTTTGTGAATAATGTTACGAATGTGGGTGGACACGCATTTCTTCAAGTTCCTGCCTTCAGTTCTTTTGGAATATATACCCAGAAGCAGAACTGTTGGGTCATATGGTAACTCGGTGTCTAATTTTTTGAAGAACCTCCATACTGTTTTCCACAACACTCCTTCCTGCCCTCCCTTCCTTCCAGCCATCCTGACGGGTGGCAGTCGTGATGAGTATGAGGTGCTAACATCTCATTACGGTTTTGATGTGCGTTTCCCTAATGATAATAGACTGTCCTCTCATTTCTGATCTTGGGTCTGGCTTTTGTTGCATTTGGGAGATTTGGTTTGATTTTTTTCAATAAGTATCCAAAGTCAGTCTATGACGAGCAGTCCCGCACAATACTTTGAGAGACCCTATCTTTGATGCTAGCTAGAGAAGGAAGGCACCAGCCCGTCAGAAGTCTCTGGAAGGTCTACCAGTGAACTCTAGGAAAGGTGGCCAGGACATAATAACTAAACCATCACATTGCTTAGCATTTTGGAAATCAATTTCAAATCTGCAAAATGATGGTTAATACCATCTCTCCGCCTATTTCCTAATGACTCAGGGTCGTTTGTTAGGTATCAGGACGTGGGCTCAGTGTTTAGGATCCAGAGGTAAATCCATCAGGACTGCTGTGCTCAAGGATCGAGGACGCCCCCCGAAAACTAGTTGCAATTATAACCTGACATCTATGTTCACATTTCTACTATTAATACTAAACTATTACATCTGCTTATAGTATTCTTTGGTATTTAGGTATCACAGAATTCCTTTGAAAGACAAAATAGTCGCGATGAGTAAAGAAAAATTCAGAGAAGGTAGGCTACTGAGGAAAGGTATGGTGCTGTATTATCAAGCATGGTGGGTGCCCGAAAGGGGTGCGATGAATTCTGCCAAGGAGAGCATTTACCTACACACGAGGTAATGTGCAGGCCTGACGACAGGGCAAGCCAGAGTGCTTCAAACAGACGACGGATGTGAAGGGACAGCGTAGTAAAAATACAGAGGAGCTAACAGGATGCGTGGTCTTTAAGTGACAGACCAACGCGATGACAGTCCCTTGCCCGGCACGACAGGCCATAACGGCAGATCCACAGAACAGACTCAGGCTGGCAAGGGCTTTGAACCGCCAGGTGACAGTCTACCTCTCAGCGGGAACTGCCGAAGCTCGTGTATAAAGTCGAAAGGAGATGAGATGTGAAATTACTTTGTAAGTTTTGCAATTCTAGAATTGAATTATGATTGTTCTAGCCAGTGTCAGGGAGAGAACAGTAGCTGGGGGACACTGCTCTGTTCAGGACATGGGAGCGATGTCTCCTTCTGCCACACCCAGTGGTTTGTGTAAAACACTCCCAACGACTGGTTTTATGACACAGCGACTCCAATAACTGGTCTCATGGGCACAATGAAATGGCCTCTGTGAACACCAAAGGCCGAATGTCTTCCCTAACCACACAGAAGAAAGCACCACAAAAGGACCATCTTCCTTTTAGGGGATCACAGGGCCATCTGGCCTCAGACAGATTTGAATCCATTCACATGAGCTCCTCTCAGAGGAAATTACATGGGCTTTGTTTTTATAATATTGCAAATTAACCTGATAGCAGCCACCGCCACATAAAACACGCCTCCTCAGGCCCGGCTGAAGTGGTTTTCACTGAGGTTTAAATCCAATTCCCCTCCTTTACTTTCCATGAAGATGGAGGGCATTTGGCTACCAGTTTCTCATAAACCATCCTGGAATAAAACACTGCTATTAGATTAACAGGCCTTTTCTTCTCTGGACTATTTAACCCCCCTGAGGCTATTTATTAGAACATTAATAGTAACTTTGGTTGCTGTCTGTGGGAACTCTACCGTCCATATCTGCAGGAAGAAAGAGTAAGGGAAGAAGACACATCTGCTGGCAAATTTAGCCTCCATTTGAGGGGGAAACGCTACCAAACTCAAATCGTAAACAGTAATACGTGAATGCTATTAGCAACATTATTCGTAATGGCCCCAAAGTAGAAACAACCTGAACGTGTACCAACCATTGGTGAATAACCCAAACACAGTATATCCATACACTGGAGGGCTGTTTGGCAACAAAAGAGGACAAATACTGATCCATGCCGTGGCAAGGACGAACTGCGAAAAACATTACGCTAGGTGACAGAAGCGAGACACGTGAGACCATATACTGTATGATTCCAATATATGGAGACGTCCAGAAAGGGCAAATCTGTAGAGACAGAAAGTCTTTCTCCTGGACTAGGTCTAGAATCATACTTTAGGACTCACAACTCAGTAGTGGTTGCCTACGGCTGGGAGACAGCTGGTGACAGGAGCTAACACTTAATGCCACGAGGAGACACAGTGGAAATGTTCCCAAACTGATTTACGGTGATGGGTGCACAACTTGGCAAATTTACTCTAAAAATCACTGAATTGTAGGCTTGAAATGGGTGAATGGTATGATATGCAAAATAATGCCTCAAGAAAGTTATATATACACACACATATATACATATACATATACATATACATATACATATACATATACATATACATATATACATATGTAGGGCCCAACTGTGTCTCAGTAAAACCAGCAAAACAGGCATCAGGCTAGATTTGGTCCATCAGCTGTAGTCTGCTGACCACTGCTCTATTTCCTAAGCTGATGAAAACAAAGCATGTTGGTAAGGTTTAAGGACTGGTTGAGAGACTGTAGTCAGTGCTTAGAGTGCCTACTATTAATTTGTAGGATATCCCACATTTGATTTAAAAAAAATACACACACACACACACACACACACATACATATATGACATACATAAAAAAGTCAACAGCGATGGTTTAAAGTAAAAAGAATACAGACGAGCAGTTCTAGTCTCAGTCCTGCAACTGACCAGCTCTGTAGCCCTGAGCACCATACTTCTTCTTTCTGGCTGGCGGCTTTCTGCGAAATGAGGAAGGTGGGCAGTTTGACAGGAAGGCCCTGCCAGCGCTAGAATTCTAGGAGTCTAGAGTTTCATGTGTCCTGCAGTGGTGACGGTGGTGTCGTTTCTACCTTGCATTTCCTTTCCTTCTCGTGCCCAAGTGTTTTTATGCTACATGTTGACTTCATCTTCCTTTGTCTTGGGTCTGGCTGCACCACTTTTAAGGACATACTTACCCTCACCTCCACTTTGACACACTGTCTGCTTTTCAGAAGTATTCCTGGTGGTGACCCACCAAGCATGGTGCTCCTCCTCCAAAGAGAATGCCGAGATGGGGCTGCTGAACCCAGAAGGACATACAAGCTCCCACTTGCAAGGAATCCTTTCCGTTGGAGGCGGGGCGGGGTGGGGGGTGCTTTCACCTAACTGCACCATGATCTGGACCAGACCTGCCTAATTTATTGATGAAGATGTCATGTTGGATGAAATCAAAAGCCTTTCTAGAGCCCGTATAGATAATATCTATTCCTTCTTCTTTATCATCTTGGACCGTCACTCTGTCATAGGAGGAAATTAAATTGGTCGGACGCAATTTGCTCTTTACAAAGCTCTGTTCTTTACTTCCTGATGCTCACAGAGGAGGCCAGCAATTGCTCGCTTGTGCTAATAAAAAAAAGCTAAGCTTTAACTCATGCAGCCTCCCTTCTGTTTCTTCTGAGCACCTCCTAGGTATACTTGCATTGAGGAGCCAAAAATAAAGTGTATAATTCTCACGCTTGAGTGGATATTCCTAACGGAACAACACTCGGTGAGAGAAAATACTATAATGGATTGAATGGAGCAGCTCAGTCAACCTGAGACGTGAAGAAGGAAATGGCCAGACATACAGGACCACCAAACATTTAGGACAACTTGTATGACTGCACAGGAAGAAGGTTATGGCCTTTTTCTGTTAATTGTGTCATATACGCTATAGGTACATTTCGTATAACAAATCCTGATTAACTGAGATTTAGAATCAACAGGAGTTGTTTAGAATCAACAGGAACTCTGAGAAACTACATTACAAATCAAACCAGAACTGGAAATTTAAAGGATAGAAGACTTCACTGTCGGTGAGTGTTCACCTCTACCACTGTAGAGAGAAAGCAGCCATAGGCAATCCATAGACGGATGGGCATGGCTGTGTCTCAATAAAACTTTATTAAACAAAACAGGCATCAGGCTGGATTTGGTCCATCGGCTGTAGTCTGCTGACTACTGCTCCATTTCCTAAGCTGATGAAAACAAAGCATGTTGGTAAGGTCTAAGGACTGATTGAGAGACTGGAGTCTGTCCTTAGAGTGCCCAATATTAATTTGTAGGATGCCCCACATTTGATTTAAAAGCGATCACTCTGAATCTTTATTCTCATCTCCTCTGTCTGCCTCTTGCTGATACCCTCCCTTGGTGCTACTCGTGTTATTTGTCTTTAGAGATGAGAGAGACTGATTTCGAATTCCTCAGCTATAGATAGTCCAACATGAGCTCATTATCTGTTTTACCAACAACATTGCCTAACAGACCACCACCTGCTAAAATTTAGGTAGGTGGTGATTCTTTCAATTCGGTAAAAAAGTTTTGAAAACCGTCGTGATTTTTCCCCTTTCTGTCCGCCTTCTAACTGGTACTTAGTTCTTCTGGCATTCACTATGTCCTTTGTTGAAATATTGGACAGGAAAAGCGTGTGTGCACTTCAGCTCTTTGACACTCCGGCATTTTTGGCTATTGTAAGCTTCTGTAGATCTTTTATTGCCGTTTCACATTATGTGGAATGAATGCATTCCTTTATCCCGAGTTCTTTCCTGTCTGCCCGGTTCTCGGTATTAGTGCCAGCGTTAAATCACGAGTGCCAACAATAACAAGCATCTCGGCTTGCCCCTTCCTGTCAGACAAGGTGGGGTGCTGCAGCCTGCGGGTTTTCTGCTCACGCTGAGAGTCAGGACCGGGCGCTTGCGCAGCTGACGTGACTGGCCGTAAATAGAGAAACCTTTCTGAGTAGGATGAGGTGAACTTTTCTGTTCCGTTGTACAAGTTGCCCTGAAACTTTGGGACCATATGCCCCGCAAAGCAAAAAGTATTTACCATCTGGCTCTTTACAGGAAAAGTCTGCTGACCCCTGACATACAGCTTCTGCCACCAGTGAGCTTGCATAGTGTTGGAGTGATGGATGCCGACGACATACTAAGCTGAGCGTGTCACGAGATGCGGCGAGGAGACACCGGCCTCGCTACCAGTGAGAGGTAAAGGGCAGATGACATGGCACACTGTCAAGCTAGCAACGAAGGTGAGCTGTGCTGTGGGGGACGTGAGGACTCCGTCTCACAGGTACATCAGAGACTGCTGGTGAGGCGGCGGCACACGGGTCTGCTGGGGATTCCGCGCTGGAGGAAGGCGAAATCGACAACTCCGAGACCCCTTTGTAACTGTAAACACGACGGTGTTCCAATGATTTCTGGTTGAGCCAGTGTGGTTTCCGAATCCCATTAAGTACACTTCAATCCCTTCAAGAGTGCTGGCAAAAAAACCCCTAGTATTGAAAATGGGATTGTGAATATAAAAAATGTTGAGACACCACCATCGTCTCAGCCTTCGACTCTGACTCATCTGGACACCCGACTCATCGGAGGCAGAGTTCAGGGGGCATTCATAAAAATAAAGAAGCTAAATTCGACGCCAAGATGAAAAAGGTCTTTTCTATCTTTCAAAGAGATCAGACCTCTCCGAAGGAAATGATCCTAAACTAGGTAACTCTGGTGCGCTTTGGATCACGAATGCCATGCTTCTGTGGGACCTTACCTGCTGCCACATACATACCTGGGAGTCTGAAGGGACCTGTCAGAGTGTCAACAGGGGGCCGAACCAACAGTGTATTTTTTAGGGACGAAACTGAGACAAAACCATTATTACCAACGATAGCGTTACCAACGATAGCCAAAGTATAGAAAGAGCCCGAATGTCCATTGACTGACAAATGGATAAGGAAGATGTGGTGTATCTATATGCAATGGAATGCTGCTTGGTGAAATCTTGCCATTGGCAACAACACGGATGGAACCACAGTACATTATGCTAAGTGAAATAAGTCAGGCAGAGAAAGACAGATATTGCATGATTTCACTCACATGTGGAATTTAAGAAACACAACAGAATTTAAGAAACACGCAGTAGGGGAAGGGAAGGAAAAACAAAACAAGATAAAAACAGAGAGGGAGGCACACCATAAGAGATTCTTAAATACAGAGAACAAACTGGGGGTTGCTGGAGGGGAGGCGGGTGGGGGGATGGGCTAAGTGGGTAATGGGCATTAAGGAGGACACTTGTTGGGATGAATCACTGGGTTCTACTTCTGAAAGCAATACTACCCTGTATGTTAACGGACTTGAATTTCAATTAAAAACAAAATTACAAAGTTTTTATAGACTAGCCAAGAATGCACATAGAAAGAGTAAGGGAATGTGGGGAGATAGGTCTCTTCCCCCATCCCCCAAATACCAACACAACCACATTAGACTCTGGGAGAGACTGAGAGAGGCTTCGGGCAGCTGTCTGCACTGCAAACATTTCCAGCTGCTGGAAGAGCCACAGGAACACCCCGCCCTTTCTCGTTCCCACCCTTCCTCCCCCTCCCCTCCTCCTCCCCCCCCCCCTGCCCCCCCATGAAACATTGAGTTTAGCAAGATAAGCTACTCTGAGGGAAACAAACTATGGCGTTACTGAACTTCTTGTCTTTCCCCTGGAACATTCCCCAGCTAAATCACTTAGAGAGACTGAGAAAACAAGCCTAGGGTGGGAGTAGCTCACCCGCACAGGGCGTGGCAACAATTGCATAATTCGCCTTCTCAAAACAAAGCAAATCTTCACAGGCACAGACATGCGGATGTGTTAAAGACAAAAAAAAAAAAAAAAAAAAGGAAAGAAAGACAAAGACAGAAAGGGGAGAAAAGAAGGAAAGAGGAAAGGAAGGTCACGGGCGCTAGTCACTAACTCCCCAGACTATTTTGTCTACCTTTGGAAATCAAAAGGAAAGTGCTGGAGAGACCATCTCACTGTCTGCAGCGAAAGCCAAGTCGCACTATACAAAGAAGCGACAAACCCAGTTGTAAGTGATGTGTGAACCCGTGGAAGCGGTCCACGGGGGAATGTGATTGCCCAAACTGGCTGCCAAGACTCACCAGTCTCCTAAGTGCCTGGAGCCCACTGTACCCTCTAGTTCAGAGGGAACCGGCTCACCAGGGGTTATTGTGACCCTTGTGCTGCTCCCTTCCCCACTTCCAACCTGCCCATACTTAACACTGCCAGAGAAACGACGGGGCGGCCTGCAGGGACTATCAGTGATCGACAGCCAGATCCTCATGATCTGTTGTCCTGACGATGGTCAGGTCACTGCTGGCGGTGACAGTTTGACACCTGAAGGGAGGGCCACCTCGACAGATATTGTTTCTAATTTTGATCAAATATCCCGATGAGCACAAGGTCTAAGATGTGCTCGAAACTTCCTCCTTGGTTCCTGCTTCACGGCGCTTCCCATTTCCCCATCTCCTGTCCTCATTTGTACATCCCTGCCATATTCTTTCCTGTCACCATGTTCATATTTATAGAAGCTTCATTTAAAATTACTTGCCTGGTATCTAGAGTCAAAGAGGAGGATGCGACACAAATCCCACAGAAAGACTTGTAACAGTCCAAGCGAGAAGTTCTTCTGTTTTCCCAACTTGCATGGGTGGAGCTGATGACTTACTTCTCCTTTCTCCTAAATCTTCATCATGCTTTCTAGTAGTGCCACTGCAGTGTCAGGGACAGGGAAAGATTACTTGTGTGCCGCAAGCAAGCCAAGGAAAGGGCACTGGGCACTACCCAGAGAAGGTGGCTGAAGTGAGTCACGTTAAAGAATGATGAGTCTTAGAGATCACGGACTAGCTCATTAGGAACGTGCGTGTGCTCTGGGTAAAGGGAAAAAGAAGCCGTGTCCTGGTTGCTGTCATCAGGCTGTCATTTCCTCGTGAAGTATCTTTTCCCAGCGGTCAATAGAGAACGGGGACTTCCGGTGCCAGCCAGGAGGGACTAAGTCCAGTTGAGCCTCCCTCTCCTTCCAATTATAATTAGAAACTCTCATCAAAACACAGAAAGCAACTACCTCTGGACAAGACACCACGGCAGGAGGGTTGGTGAGGAAAGCCACAGCGAAAGAACAAGGAGTGTAAGGAGCAAAGTTGTGGGAGACCGAAGGCAGTATGACGTCATCATTAAATTGTTGAAAGGGAAGAGCTAGCAACTCAGCTCTCTTCACCACGCAAATAGCCTTCAGGAATCCACGTAACATAAAGTCACTCTCAGATAAGGAATAACAAGACCACAGTCCTAGGTATGTACCCAGGTGAAACGAAAGCCTATATTCACCCAAAAACCTATACAGGAATATTCACAGTTTGTATTCTTAATGGCCCCAAATTGGAAACAAACCAAACCCTCCTCAGTTGGGGAACGGATACGCCAAGAATGTTGCGTCCATACAATGGAATACCACTCCGCAAGAAAGGGGAACAAATTACTGATACACACAACAGCACGGCTGAATTTCAGATGCATTATGCCAAAGAAGCCAGACTCAAAAGGATATGTACCCTTCGATTCCATCTATATGGCGTCTAGAAAGGGCAAAGCTGTAGGGTTGGAGTGACTGTTGGGGGTTAAGGGTAGGGCAAGGATTTGACTATAAAAGAATAGCCCCAGGGGATACTTTTTTTGCACCTGTGATATATCTTGAATGGAGTGGTAGTTATATGCCTCGATGCATTTATGAACCCTCGTAAAACTGTAACCAAGAGAGGAAACTTCACTGTCAATTTTATATGTTAAAAAACACATTAAAAATAGAGAACCTGAAACCTTCATACATTTTTCCTAAGGAGACTCCGTGACAATTCAGTTATCTAACTGCGTGTACTGACATATTCATAAGCAGAAAATTGTACCCCCAATACAATGGCTAACAGCCAAGCTTTAATTGAAGCCTTTGTCATAAAATGTTATTTGAAAAGAAAATCTACTTGGTGGTCACACATTTTGGGGGCAGTCCAAAACCTTCAGAACAGAACAGTACCACCCCTGTCATCAATGTATGAATTTTGACATAAATATTTAAGTTCCTGTCAGTTAAAGAGGCCTTGGCAATTTCCATATTACAAACACGGTTTTGTGTGGTCACAATCTTTACTTCTGACTTGGTGTTTAAAATAAATAGATACTATCATAACTGTTGCAACACACACGTGCACGCACACACGCACATCATGATATTACTACTGCTCTCGTTTATTAAGGGGAACAAACAAAATCATGAAATTAAACCACACACTCGGCCTCGCTTCCTCTAACAGCGACCTGCCGAGTTCTTCTAATGCCGTACTGATTTATGCCCCGTGGAGACGGGCAGAGTATGAATGTTAGCAAGTTGAAGATCACGTTTTAACATACCCTGTCAAAGAGTGTGAAGAGTTGTCTCAAGACATCTGAAACAGGCAACTTTAAATACTCTGCAAATTCGTCAATTCCAATTCTTCCTCCTTTGGAACAACAGGCAATGGTTGCGTACTCGTCCAACTGCTTACGAATGCTATCCCAATCTAACCTAAGCAAACAAACAATCAGAGATGCGTGTTGTCAGCCCCTTACAATCCACAAGGACATTTTACGAACATTCGTTTGTCTGAGGGAAAAAATATTGTACATTGTTACATTTGAAAATAAAGATAAAATGGGTATTTTGGGATACTTATGGAACATGTATACAGGTTTCTGAGGGTTTTTTTTTTTTTAATGTTTATTTATTTTTGAGAGAGAGAAAACAAGAGGGGGAAGGGCAGAGAGAGAGAGAGAGAGACAGAGAATCTGAAGCAGGCTCTGGGCTCCAAGCTGTCAGCACAGAGCCTGACACGGGGCTCGAGCCCACAAACCATGGGATCATCATCTGAGCCAAAGTCGGACGCTTAACCGACTAAAGCATCCAGGCGCCCGCTTCTGAGTCTTTTAAAGGATATTGGTAAGACTAATTTCCCCCAAATACCTGTGCGAAAGAAAAGTAACTGAGAAGAGCAATGTGACAGAACAAGAAATGACTCATGAAAAGAAAATAAGAAATCATATTGTAATCCAAATATTACTAATTAAGTCAAAAGTACTTATTGAGTTGTTAAAAAAAAAAATGCCACTGTTAATTTCTAAGGAGCTTCCAGGCTGATAATGAACACACATTTCACAAAATGTTGTGTCAGGGAGATTCATTAGATAGGACACACTTCCTCCGATGTTAGTTATAAAAACACTAAAACACCAGAAAACGTACCGTAGCTTACAGCACATCTGCCTTTGTCTTGTACTATTAAACGGGTGACTTAACACATAACTGCTTTCTTCTGTATCCAATTTCAGTAACTATCTAAACTTTTCAAATTTATACGAATTTTGTAAATATAACATCAAAATGTGTTTGCTATCTAGAAGATATAAATAATACTTGATCTATTATCTTTAAATATTGACCTCTGGGGTGTCTGGGTGGCTCAGTCGGTTAAGTATCCGACTTTGGCTCAGGTCACGATCTTGTGGCTTGTGGGTTTCTGTGCTGACAGCTCAGAGCCTGGAGCCTGCTTCAGATTCTGGGTCTCCCTCTCTGTCTCTCACACTCTGTCCCTCTCTCTCAAAAATAAGTAAGTATCAAAAAAATATTTAAAAAAATAAGTAAATATTGACCTTTAACACAATAACTGGTTCTGCAGCTCCCTCCTACGGAGGATGCCAAGGCCAAGGGAATCAATACATTCTGCAAATCCCTAAAAGGGGTGAAAACAGAGTGAATGGTAGTAAGTGGGAAATGAGGGGTGACAGCTTTCATAGCAGATGGTTCAAATGGGTTGTTCATAAAAGCACAAAGGGGTGTCTTGGCCTTAAAAAAAAAAAGTATGTACCCAGAAGAAAAAGGAGATTGAGGGTAAGTACTTAAAATTCAGTGATGGTCAGAATTGCTTCTCTACAAGTCAATTCATTTTTCACACGAGAAGTTCTGACCGCCGCATGCCAGTCCCATCTAATTACGCCATCCTTGCAAAGGGCAGCGGGGTAGGCTGACTGCTCTGAGACCCTTCTGGGTGGAGGCAGATCTGTGCTGGTCCATATCCACTCTCTCTCAGTCTCCTCTTGTGACCAACATGTCTCTGAGTTAACTGTCCTCGAAAAAACACAACTAGATGAACTAAGCAGGAGAGAAGTTTACAACTCTGCCTTCCTTAATAAACACCATGGAGGTTCGAGAGCCGAGCATTAATGAAACCAGGGAAAATAAGCGTAGAGGAGTTCAGATCTCTTTGGGACACCTTTACCAAAGTGTAGCAATTTAAAGGTATACTTACTTCAATTTCCGGCTAATTTTGGTAAATTCCACCAGCCCAGCTTCCATGGGCAATGTTAGCTGTCCTGCTGAGATCATTAATCTGCAGTCTTCATAAGTGTGGTCTGTTACTGGAATTCCCAAAGCTCTAAACGGCATTTCAAAGCAAACAAATTCAATTTTTTTTTTTTTTTTTTTTTTTAAGAAAGGTAATGATTTTTTCATTAGGCCTGAGCTGGTGAACGAACAACAGTAAACAGGGAAGTATTTACTACTTTTTAAACCAGTAGCTTTGGCTTATTATTGCAAAAGAGACGTATTTCTCTCCTTCTGCACAGACTTCCTGGTTGTTTTGTGTTTTAACTGTGACAGTAGTTGACTTCAGTCTCAGGGAAAGGAATAAGGCTTATGTTCCAGTCCGGTGGAGTCTTTCACCAGCTGTGGACCTTTTGGCTCTTAACCTAAGCCTCGCTCTTGTCATCTGTATATAGGAATAATTACCCTACTTACTCTACAGGGTTATCTATCGTAAAGATGGGCCGAAAATGCCTGTGGGAGTACCATTTGAACAGATACATTTGTCTGTACACAGTGTAAGTGAGTAATCTACCCAAATCGCTAGCCATCTGCGTTTTCCCATCTCTCGAAACTGGAGATGACTTCTTGCTACATAATCTTCTGAAAATACTAAAGAGAACTGATAATAAGCTCAAGATTTCTTCCAAACCTAAACATCCTCCACCCTCGAAGGAGCACATAACCCCTACTAGCTCCCTCCTGCTCAGAGATCTGATAATGAATTAGATTGGAAATATATATATATATATATATATATATATATATATATAATGACTTGAAAAAAAAACTGAGTACTGAGAAGAAAGCCTGGCCAGAACATGAAATAATTTCCTGAAGATTCCTCTTCACAAAACTTTCGTTCACAAATATTCAGTGAGACTCATGAAGTTAGATCTTCAACGGTATTTGGTTTTGTTGAATCACCGTGAAGAACGTGACATTTTCAATGAATGGGATACGAATAAAATATTTTTTCCTATCTACAACTAGGCTATTTTTGATGAGTAAACATTCTGGTATAAGAATACGTAAGCAGGAAAATAAACATTTTAACTATTTCGGGAATGTATAATTTGTCATGCTCCATGGGTACAGCATGCTTGTTAAGAGCTTTTGGGTTTGGGTAGCAAGTGGGGATCTGAGTCCCAGCCCAGACCCTCACTGTCTGCTATGATCTTGGGCAAACGACTTCCCTCTCTGAATCTCAGGTCCCTCACTTGCCTCCTAGAAGTGCTGTGAGGGTCACGTTAGCTACCCAGAGTAACAGCCTGGCACAGTACTCGGTAAGTATTTATCAAGAGTAGTAGCAACCCCACTTTACCACTTTCAAATGCTTCTGTCATACACTTTCCTAGGTGACTCTCAGGATAAGCAAAACCATCAGAGAGGAGAGACAAGTATTCTAACTCCCACTTTACACTGGAGGAAAAGGACCCCTCGAGGGACTTGTCTGTCCATGGTTGTGCAGCTAATGGAGGTCTTTCCTACTCTTTATCCAAGACCCTTAAATCTCCACGGCTCCAAATTCAGAAAAAAACCAAAACGGCTGCCTAATCAAATCCCTGCTCTGTTTTTAGGCAAATTATTGGGAGGTCAAAATACCTGGTATAAATTCCCTCCATTCCCCAAATGTATCTTAGTTCCTAACTTTTGGACATGAGCTCATATGAAAACATAAGGAGAAAGGGAAGAAAACAATATACAAGCAAATTTTGTAGCTAATCTAGAAACTGGGAAAATCAAGTACCTATAGGTACACATAGTAAAATTTTTTTGAACATTTGAAAATTTATTGTTTTGAAAATAAAGTTCTTCTCCTGTGAAATATTAATATATATATAATATATACGTAATAAAAAATATAATCTTGCTTATAATACCAAATTCAGTCATGAAGCTAAATTCAGAGTTCTCATTTGAATGTTTACTGGGGATAAATATCGCCGGCCTATGAGCGTCAACCCTCCTACTGGAATGGCAGAAAGAGGTGGCACCTGGCATGAGGGTGAGCACCCCGTAGGGCTGCCTGGGAGGTCGGACAGTATGACACGCATGCTGTCATTATAGGACGGGAGGAGATTGATCTAATCAGAGTAATGGGCAGCTAAAACTCCCTTAAGCTCAGGACAATACTTGCCTCCCGTTTTGCGATTTACAAATCCTAAACTTATAGCCATTCCGAATGGGGGTGACTCCCCCCCGTTTCTGTGCCTCCATTACGTTCCCTTGCAAACTTCCTCCTTTTTGTTGCTGTATTCATTAATGCCTTTGAAACACCCAGCGTTGGCAGCTCTGTGGAGGCTGGGCCATAGGAAGTGGACCATGAAGGGCTCAGACCGTCACAAGGCTTTGTCAGACAGCCACAGGCCAGCTTAGGAGAATCCACCCCGTGGAAGTCACTGGCTGGTCTCTTCTGGTTATTGAATCCTCCCTGCTCCCTTTCTGGCAAAGACCCATTAGTTTGGGGCTGCATCTGGGGAAAATATTCGTAGATTGTTTTACCACATTCCTGGGCACATTTAAAATTTCTAACCAGAATGAGTTAAGAAATGAGACCCTCGGAATTAAAAAAAACAAAAAACAAACAAACAAAAAAACAAATCCTAAAACTATATAAAAACCATATATTTACCAATCATTTAAAAACTATTTATTGATTATGATGATATATAGAAACTCACTCTGCCATTAGACTCCGGACTCTACAGGCAAAAAGGATGGGATCGCTTTTTTCTTCATCATTTGGTACTTGAACAGGCATAAACTGAAAGACAAACATACCTTTCCATTACAACTGTTAGGCCTAAGCATTAAATGCTACATACATTAATTTATAAGCTGTCTGTCATTATATTAAATCCCCCACCTTCCTGGCGCATGGGTTACATGCTAGACAGGGAACAACATTGTGTGCCACTCAGCGGATCCGTAGTTCAGCCCTGCGTCTTTCTGTGTGTTAACTGGTAGGTCTCTGGAGTTTTCTTCACTGTTGCCTGGACCCTAACAAGAGGGCTGTGATCACCCACTCACTTCAGTGCGATGAGGATGAAAGAAGCCAGTGCCTGGAATATTCTGGAAGTTGTAAAGCTGTAGGTTCTGAGACCTTATTCTCCAAGCTGTACTTCCTACCACTTCCAGCCCTTTGTGTGAAAATGTTAGTACCAGAAGTAACCTGTTTCTTATGATTTATCTTCTCTACCCACGCCTGTGTCAGCCATATTTTTATCATTTGTTCAAATGTCACGCTTTGCATTTCTTCTGCTCTCTTTTTTTTTTTTTTATTTTTTTTTTTCAACGTTTTTTATTTATTTTTGGGACAGAGAGAGACAGAGCATGAACAGGGGAGGGGCAGAGAGAGAGGGAGACACAGAATCGGAAACAGGCTCCAGGCTCCGAGCCATCAGCCCAGAGCCTGACGCGGGGCTCGAACTCACGGACCGCGAGATCGTGACCTGGCTGAAGTCGGACGCTTAACCGACTGCGCCACCCAGGCGCCCCACTTCTGCTCTCTTTTAACCCTTAGCATCGGCTTTCTAGCTTTTGCAGAGTATCATGTGTTATTTTAAATTTTACTTTTTTTCTCTACTTGATATTCTGTAATGTCTCATTTGTACTGTTCTTGTTTTATTTACAGTTTTCTAACATTTAACAAGATTTTGGTGCTATATTGAACTCATTGCATATTTTTTGAGCACCTACTACATACCAGGCAAGATTAACAGGACTCTATTCCTGCTCCAAAAAAGATCTGTATTTTACTAGGATAGACCAACTAACTTAGGTTCAAGTTATAAAGGTCACATGACCAGGACTCAGCCCAAGTCCTATCAGATTCTAAAACCCTTGTTTTCCCCACTCAACCATCCTTCCTGGAGTATGAGAGCAAGGGATAGGAAATGATTAATTTGGCAGGGGGCAGGGAAAGGCAGCCAAAGAAGCTTTACAGAAGAGCTAATACTTGATCTTGGCTTTTTAAGGATAAACATGATCTCGCCAATAGCTACCGTTCATTGAATTATAACTATGAACCAGGCACCGTGCTAGGGGTTTTATATGCATTATTTTCATTCCACCAGTCCTCTTGATTTTAGTCACAGGATTGGGACTCACATTAGAAGACGTGCTTAAGACTTCATGGCCCATTTTCATTCAATAAATATTGCTGAGGCACCTCCTGTATGCCAGGCATTGCACTAAACCCAGAAGACAGGACAGCAAAGCCCCTGCCCTCAAGGAGCTCTCCATGCGGTGGGGTAAAAGTTATGACAGATGAGTGCAGTCTACCAACGAGAGCTCCCATCCATTAAGCACGTACCATAGGCTGGGTACGTGCCGGGTACTGTATATTAGGGGCTTTATAAGATTAACTCTCCACAATTCCTTGAGGTCAGTTCTACCACTTGCACTTGACGGGCGAAGAAAGTAGCTTGAAGAGGTTAAGACCACACACCAGTGGCAGGATCGCGATTTGAAAGAGAAAGAAGACTGTATAAAGAACACCACTTTTGGACTCATGTCGACCTGTTTTCAAATCCTGTTCATCGCGTCAAGAAGCCTTTGGGCAAGGGTGATTCAGAGATGAAGTGTGAGCCAGGGGCGGGCGTGACCAGGTCCAAGCTTTTGAGCAGAAACATCGGTTGGTAGGAGTGGACAAACCAGAGAGGAAAAGGCTAAGAGAGCAGGGACAAGCCCTGGGGGGTCTGGAATCACCCCGTGAGAGAAGGAAAGACCACGAACAGAGGGAGTGAGGGTGCAGAGGCGAGCATGGATGCAAGTGGTACGGGAGGACAAACTGGAAGGAATGGTAGGACCGTGCGCTAGGTGACATTGACCGCCATTGACCGCTAGGTGACACAGCCTCTCCCAGGGGACGGTGGCATGCTGTGCAAAGAACACTGTTTCGGCCGCTTGCCTTCTTGTGTCCGCGGTGAGGTCCCGGGAAAGTCATTCAGCCCTGATGAGACTCACTTCCCCCTCTTGTCAAGCGAGGAAGTTCGACTCGACGTTCTCGAAAGCCCTCTCCAACTGGAATTCGACGGCTAGCTTTCCACTTAGGATCGTTATTCTTTAAGATGGAAAAACAGGCTAAGCCACCAGAGGTCCCCACATCACTTATGTATCCAGAGCAACATCCGATCTTTGCAGATAAATCTTTCTCAAGTGTCCCTCCATCCTGTTCTAGATTTGAATTTCTTATGCGTGCTTAGTAGGAAATCCAAGGAAGCAAACAGGACGTTAAAAATCAATGTTCATAAAACGTCTAGCAAAAGAATACAAAAACGTTTTAAATTGCCATATAATTCTTCACTTTAAAAAAAAAAAAAGCCACACGATCATTTGACACACGCTTAATCTGTAGGTCATAAAAGCACATCCTTGAGAACCCTGAAAAACAAATTACGGCTACACTGTTAACCAAACATAATACGACGAACTGTGGGTTTAATTCCTTTTACTGCAGGTAATATTTTCCGTGAAAGAATTTTTAATAACTCTCATATTGGCATGGCATTTTATTCTCAATGAAGAAAATCCCACTGAGAGTACAAAATAATTAAAAGCCTGTATTTGACCCTCACGGGCCTTGGAGGCCTCCCATGCCTCCTGAGAAGCAATTCAATGGAAATTCTCGTAAGAAGTCACTTCTCCTTGGAGCGGACCTAGCCCTCTTTAACACATTTCCATTTTGCATGTAGACATTCAAGGCTCACAGCATATACGTGTCCTCTATGTGGGTAGGGAGACTGGCTGAAGACAGGAAAACGTGATTGTCATTGTCTGCTACTGTCCCCTAATACACAGCTCAATACTGCAGGGTCTTCAGGACCCCAAATTTTCTTTTCTACCTTCACTTTCTCTCACCATCCCGAGTATCCGCATGGATGGTTCGTCAGACATGTTGATCTCACGGCTCTCCACCTGGTCACAGGTGCTCTCAGCTGTGCCTCAGCCAGGGCGACAAACATAGGACACTAACCTCTGGCAAGTTCTTCCATGAGAATTTCCCTTCGTCGCCTATTAGCTTTTACTTCTCTAACCTGGTCCGGCACAGACTGTAAGAACCTGCTAGTGACCCTCAGGACATGCTCGTCCCTCCCTTCCTGGCAACAGCTGCCTGCCTGTCCCCACTGCCCTTCAGGAGTCAGACACCTCCATGTGGACTTTCTGTCATCCAGACTCTCCCCCTTCTGCCACACCCATGGCGCCAACCACATACCCATGATCGCCTCTCCTGCTCCTGCCTTCCCATCCCTGCTAGAGACCACTGCGGGATGCTAAAGAAAGGTGCACAATCTTACGGGCTGAGGCTCCTCCGATCCATGGGAAGCTCCATAGGGTCCTTACAGCTGCTTGAAAATTATGTGATTTTCCCCAGGTGACCATACCACCTCCAGACTCAGAAATAGTTTTGTTTTGCTGAAGGTCTTCCCTTTTCCTTTTAATCATGCAAGTGTGCCCCCAAATGTGATCTCAATACTGAGTCTGTTTCCTTAGTGTCTGTGTGACAGGTGAGGATCAAGTTACTTAACATGAACCTCACTGCGGCTTGGATATCTGTGCTGCACCTGCTGCCGTCATATCTAAATGTTTCAAACACGGTCTGTGCTTCTCAGGTTGCAGTCCTGCTTTCCATCCCAATGGTACTTCACGCTCAACTTTAGAAGGAAGACAGTGAAAGAGTTAAGGACATGCGACCCCAAAACAAACCACTTTGGTATACTGATTATTTTGAGCTGAAGGCGCTTGGAAAATAGCCAATGTGGGGAGACGTTTTCTCTGAACTTCCCTTACCTCCCTAAAGTCAGCTACTCCGAAAGGAACTCAGTTGTCCCTCATCTGTCCTAAAGTCCCTCCTGGGGAGTTTCATCCAACAGGGAAGATGGACTCTTACCGCAGGCGGCGACACGACTGGAATTTGACATCACACACAGACAAACGTGATCACACGCTATCATAGCTCCCGGTCTATTCTTCCCAGGGCCCACCAGTCTTTCCAGTCTTTCCTAAAAACCACTGACTCTCCCCTGCGTGGCCTACCCCCTCCCTCCCCTTCCTCACTACTTTTTGTGGTATCCACTTTTTATTCCCCATGACGCCTTGCACACATATTAAAAATGAATAGATGTGTGTATCCTTTCCCCTATTAATCTGCCCACCATGAGATTATCTCACAGATCCAGCTATGGAACCTCGGTGGGGAGATGGCAGGCACTGCCTCCCCACAACAGCCCAAGTGAGCTTTCCCAGTTCTTTCCCATTGCTCCCGAGACTGGCTCGGGGCCTCGCTTCAGTGTGCTCTGTTCCTTCCCCTGCAGGCTCGGCACCAACCTGCCCCATCTAAGGGGAGGCTAACCGACATATTTCCCATGCTAACACCTCATTTGTCCTGCTGGTCTGGGAGTGCCCTACCTCCTCCGGGGCCTTAGGCTGCATGCAAGATAAAGTCAGAATTCTTCAGCCCATTTTGAAGGCGATCCGATATCCAGAGCCAACCCTTTACATGGCTACTCAGGCCCAGCAAAACTGCCTTATTCATTGTTTCCTGACCACGCGGGGCACATTCCTTTCTACCAAATGGACCATCGTGAAAAAGAGAAAGACTGATGAGTGACGATACTACAATCAGTCTTTTCTTCTTCCAAGTAACAGGAAAGGACTGTAACGAATCACTCTCAACAAACGTGGAGTTCTGGCTCTTCTCGTGATTCTTCTTTTAAGTCTTCAAGAAAGAGCAAATGCGAATCAAGGAAGGCATTTACGAACTAACATTCGCTGCTTTCTTCCCTGAAGAACAGAGACATTTAGAGGATAAGGAAATACAAGTGAATGCTTATTGAACACCTACCACGTGCTAGTACGTAAGTAACCTTATTAAATGCTAACCACCCTATAAAAGAGGTGCCATTATCCCCATTCTACCACTGAGAACACAGGCTAGGAGAGGCTTAAGTCATTCGCTCGAGCACATACAGGTTGGTAGCAGCAGAATTGGAAGAAAAGCCCAGCTAATATTCTTTATAAAACATTCTATTTCTTTTTTTAAAAAATAATGTTTATTTATTTTTGAGAGAGAGAGAGAGAGAGAGAGAGAGAGAGAGGCAGTGTGTGAGCAGGGGAGGGGCAAAGAGAGAGGGAGACACAGAATCAGAAGCAGGCTCCAGGCTCTGAGCTGTCAGCACAGAGCCCGATGCGGGGCTCAAACTCGCGAACCGTGAGATCATGATCTGAGCCAAAGTCGGACGCTTAACTGACTGTGCCACCTAGGCAACACATACAACATTCTACTTCTCTGCTACTACTTAGAAATTTCAGAATTCTACCGAGTTCCAGAAGAAATTAGCTTTGTTAAAACAAGCACATATATAGGTTTTATGTGTGTGTGTGTATTTGCGTGATAGAGGTTTTCTAAAAGGCTTGTTTGTTTTAGATTCAAAACTACAAGTCATATGAGTGTGTTTGGATAATTAAATAAACTACATAAACATACCTGAACCTTTCCTAAGTAATAAACTCTTTGGAGATTTGAAAGGTTGTATTGGGGCGCCTGGGTGGTTCAGTTGGTTAAGCGTCTGACTTTGGCTCAAGTCATGATCTCTCAGTTCGTGGGTTCGAGCCCCGTGTCGGGCTCTGTGCTGACAGCTCGGAGCCTGGAGCCTGCTATGGATTCTGTGTCTCCTTCTCTCTCTGTTCCTCCCCTGCTCACGTTCTGTCTCTCTCTCTCTCTCTCAAAAATAAATAAAGATTAAAAAAAATTTTTTTTAATAAATAAAAAGTTGTATCTATCTATAGGGATTGGTCATAACACTCACTATTACAATCCTTTCCAAAATCAGAATTGTTTTTTTAATTAAAAAAAAAATGACCTTCTCTTACTTGTGACAATGGACTGCCCACCATAAAGTACTCTAAGTCCAATTTTAACCGCTAGAAGCTTGCTTTAAGCTTTGCAAAAGAATTTACTAAAACAAAATGTTTCTGTCTGCCTACAAATCATTTTTCTGTACCTGTATTATAATGGATAGCTCTGAATACAAATAGAGATGTAACCTATGAAGGAGGAAACAGACTGATGATCACTGTGAATGCCCTGTTTCCATTCATAAAACAGCTGCTGTCCACATAGGGCCCTATAATCTGGCTTTGCTTGGATTCTCTTTCATGAGATTCACTAGCAGGCTGTTGCTTTATGTCACATTTGGGGATGTTTCCTACTAGCTATCTTCTTCCCTATGCCCCTAAGCCAGATGCTTATAAAGACATACGTGTGAGGTAGCTGGCCAATAAAAGTAACCACTCAAAGACAGTTTAAACACATCCACTATGCCACTATGATCCAGAGAATAACTTTCAGGAGAACCTTCTGCGGACACACATGGCATCATTGTTCAAGGATGCCGGAAGACCAACTATAGAGGGTGTGAGGTTTGGACCTGATTGTATTTTTAAGATTCAAGAATCAAGGAAATAATGGCCTTTTCAAAAACAAGTTCTCTGCTTAAGAAAGCAGAGAGGGAGTGAGGGGAGGAGACATTACACTCCCTAGGTGTTAGCTATCCAATGGTTTTGGTAACTACAGAGTTGGAAAATCATCATCAGTGAGGAGTGAGTTGTAAAAGGAAAGAATACAGCCTTCAGCATCCAGAGATGTCCTATGACTCACCAAAAGGTGGGTCTAAAAGGTCTAAAGGATACCAAATGATCCACTCAAGTTCATTTTAAAAACTGCAAAACTTGGGGTGCCTGGTGGCTCAGTCGGTTAAGCTTCTGACTTCAGGTCAGGTCATGATCTCACGGTTCACGAGTTCGAGCCCCACATCGAGCTTGCTGCTGTCACTGTAGAGCCCGCTTTGGGTCTTCTGTCCCCTCCTCTCTCTGCCCTTCCCCTGCTTGTTCTCTCTCTCTCTCTCTCTCAAAAATATATAAACATTAAAAAAATAAAAAAAATAAATAAAAATAAAAACCGCAAAACGTAAGACCACATTCTTGAACAGTACATCTTAATTAAGCTTAACTGGTTACTAGAAGTTCTAAAGTTCTAAAAACATATGTAAAAAATAATAACTAGGATTTCCATCAGTTGTAATGAACATGGACGCTGGGAGGGGGTGCTTCTGAACAACCAACACGACTGTAGTTGGCACAACGAAACACGCCGAGCCTTCTAACTAAGCTACATGTGTGGCAGCTCAAGTCGGGCATCCCCAGATGTGGTGCAGAAGCCGGAGTTTTGACACAGCGCCCAACTCTCCAGGGCCCTGAGCCAGGGTGTGGACACAGAGAGCACCAGACGGGCTGTGGGATACATTTTTCAATTGTGCCCAACCAGGGGGAATTAAAATATTCAAAAGTCATAAAGTGGTGAGAAGTCCCCAAGGTGAAAGGTAGCATCATGAATCTAAAATAAACATAATTAAAATAAGAAGACTACATGTGAAGGCCACAGAGTCCCATCCTCTTGCCCTGCACCACAATTCGAACACATTGAATCTTACCAATTCAGCTATTCTAAACCAGGTGCTAGCCATTTTGTTTGTGAAGTTATCAAAGGATATATTCTTTCTTTGCCAGCAAATATTATTCAAACAGGTCTAAGAACTGGCTGGAGAATGCAAACACTGTAATGGAAAAGAAGGAAGGAGGGAATAAAGGGGGAAGGGAGGGAAGGAAAGAGGGAGAAAGAGAGAAAGAGAGAGGAAAGAAAGAAAGAAAGAAAGAAAGAAAGAAAGAAAGAAAGAAAGAAAGAGGAAGGAGGGAAGGGAAGGAAAGGAAGGGAGAGTGGAAAGGGGAAAGAAAGAAAGAAAGAAAGAAAGAAAGAAAGAAAGAAAGAAAGAAAGAAAGAAAGAAAGAAAAGGAAGGGAAGGAAGGGAGAGTGGAAGGGAGGGAGAGAGAAAGAAAGAAAGAGAAAGAAAGAAAGAAAGAAAGAAAGAAAGAAAGAAAGAAAGAAAGGGAAGGGAAGGAAGGGAGAGTGGAAGGGAGGGAGAGAGAAAGAAAGAAAGAGAAAGAAAGAAAGAAAGAAAGAAAGAAAGAAAGAAAGAAAGAAAGAAAGAAAAAGGAAGGAGGGAAGGGAAGGGAAGGAAGGGAGAGTGGAAGGGAGGGAGAGCAGAAGGGAGAGAGAAAGAAAGAAAGGAAGAAAGGAAGAAAGGAAGAAAGAAAGATAGAAAAGGAAAAAGGCTATGACACAGAAAGGAAATGTGGTAATAATGGTCAGGACAAAAAAATGAGGCCTTTGCATACCTCTGTTGTAATAGTTTGACCACTGAGACATGTGCTAGACAGTTCTAGGTACATTTCCACATCTGTTGCTAGATCTTGTTTTAGCTGGGGAAGGGTAAATTTAGAGGAAGGGGCAGCATATATATTATATAAACAATATCTTCCGATTTTGCAGAGAAGACAGGGTGGGTGTTTTAAGTATAAGTTTCCCTTCCTTCCTCCCTCCCTCTCTCCCTTCCTTCCTTCCTTCCTTCCTTCCTTCCTTCCTTCCTTCCTTCCTTCCTTCCTTTTTTTAGAGAAAGCAAACAGAGCTAGTCTATCTGCACAGCTATGGAAGATGGAAGAACACGCTTGGAGTACTTAGAAATAATATAATATTTCTTCCTGACAGGGCTTCCCAAAATATATCCTATGGAACACCGCTTCCAGGAGGTATCCAGAGAAAAAGGGATATGGTGGTCACACCATCTCAAAGGCACTGACAGGTCTTGAGAAAAAGAAATCTGATTGATTTTATTTACACTGGTATTTCTCAAACTTACTAGAGTACAGATTACTGTTTTTCTCTAGAAACATCTAAGTATATTCTTTTTTTTTTTTTTTTTAAACGTTTTTTATTTATTTTTGGGACAGAGAGAGACAGAGCATGAACGGGGGAGGGGCAGAGAAAGAGGGAGACACAGAAGCGGAAACAGGCTCCAGGCTCTGAGCCATCAGCCCAGAGCCCGACGCGGGGCTCGAACTCACGGACCGCGAGATCGTGACCTGGCTGAAGTCGGACGCTTAACCGACTGCGCCACCCAGGCGCCCCCTAAGTATATTCTAAGAAGTAGTGTTTTTTTGATCACATTGAGAGAGACCGAACTGGTTTTAAAGGTGGGGAAGTGTGGCATACAATTAATAAATAGATCGTTTCCTGGCAAGCAGACAACCTGTAAGTCTCCAGAAAAATTTCACCAAAGTGAAACTCATTTTGAAATGCAATTTGCCCCCTACATCATTTGGTATTTCTGACCTCTGTGTGGCTAAATGACTAAGCTATACAACAACAAAAAACCAGTATTCTTGTGGGGCGCCTGGGTGGCGCAGTCGGTTAAGCGTCCGACCTCAGCCAGGTCACGATCTCGCGGTCCATGAGTTCGAGCCCCGCGTCGGGCTCTGGGCTGATGGCTCGGAG
Source organism: Neofelis nebulosa (assembly GCF_028018385.1). Classification (NCBI taxonomy): domain Eukaryota; kingdom Metazoa; phylum Chordata; class Mammalia; order Carnivora; family Felidae; genus Neofelis; species Neofelis nebulosa. Next base: position 33,242,282 of record NC_080798.1, on the reverse strand, counting down.
CCTGGAGCCTGTTTCCGATTCTGTGTCTCCCTCTCTCTCTGCCCCTGCCCCGTTCATGCTTTGTCTCTCTCTGTCCCAAAAATAAATAAAAAACGTTGAAAAAAAAATTAAAAAAAACAAAAAAAAAAAAAACCAGTATTCTTGTGACTTAAATTCCATGTCCTGTCACTGGGAGCATGGGCCCCCACTCAGGACTCCGAAGTAACATATGCAAACTTAGAGTTCTCATTGCACAATCTACGGATGCAACTGGAAAATGAAGGCAAGAGCCTGACTCACTCTTCTGACCCTTCTCTCTTCAGAGGCTCCCTGAGGGTATCACTAGAGCCAACCCTACTGACTCTGCATTTATGAGTCCATTCCTCATCATTGCTCGCATCTAAGAACGGTTCTGGAACCTTCGTTCAGAGTCTTAAAAATCTGGGGCCAGGATTTTCAGAACCACCTAATTGCTCCCGCACTCCCTGCCTGTCTCTGCGACTCAAGCCCAAAGACGGCCAAACCAGACCAAAAGAATGCTGACGTGAGCTGCCTCCCAGGGAGGATTTCCGCAGGCTTTCCAGGTGCAGAGTGAGTCCAAAGTGAGGGCTTCTGACGTCTGTGCCTCTCCCCAGAGTCCAAGTAGCACCTCTCCGCTCTGACAGAACGTACTCTTCCAGGAGCCGTGGGGCTCCCTCGGCTGCTGTACGTAGCTCCTTTTGTCAAGATGTGAAGCATACCACACCGTCCAACCGGGCAGAGGTCAGCATTGAAAGGAGGATGATGGAAACCAGTTATGCAAATCTGGTCAGCCAGGGTGGTCGCCTATGAAAGTTCCCAGAAGCCAGAGGTTTTCCCTGATAGGATTCCAAGGGCTGGATCTGACAGCCAGGTGGACAGTTTGTAAAAGACCAGCGCCTATTTTAAAGATGGCGGATTTAACCGCCAACCTTTGTACAGTGGGGCTCTCGAGACTACAAGTGCAAAATAAAAGGAGAGGCCAAATCTCCAGTTCCAAGACTGTTTGTGAATGACTTACCTCAACTTCCACCTTTGTGAAGAGCTGGCAGAAAGTGAGCATACAGAGCTGAATGCTGAGGAGAAAAAAGAACAGGCCATCTTTATACGGTAATACAAGCATCATCTATATTACCCGACGATCCTTTCTTTATAGGCAAACACTGCCACGTCACGCTTCATATATATATTTTGTGCTTATAAATGCCACACGGCAGCTGTAACACTCCTTGGGCGTAAGCAAGTATCCTTGATATTCCAAAGTTAAATCACCAAGTACAACACCAAATACGTACTTGTGAGTCAGAGCTGCAGCTCGGCAGACTAAACCCCAAATGTGAAGTCTCCTTGACAACTCAGGCTCGTAGGCCTACGAGCCTAGAGAAACTACCGAGGCCACATTTTAAGGTACATACATGTGCTTATAGGAAAACTCCTGAAGTGAACATTACATTTCAAAACCCTTCTCTGATATTAAAAAAAAAAACAAACAAAAAACCAGTGGGCCTTTCCCTAAAAGTGGAAACTTTATCATAATTGTCCCAATTAATAATCAATATTTTATTTAAGAAATTTTCCGAAATGTTTCAAATTTCATTGCAAAACCAGATAAAGGCTTTCTTTAAAGTGGTTAAAACCAACCCTCTCAAAGATAATTTCTGAAATAGTTGTTTCTATGTACCTTTCTAATATATATTTAGATTCTCTGGATAGGATTTCTATGGGATTTTTATTTCACCTCATTTAGACAGATGACCCAGAAATCTGGCAGAGTGGATCATACTACATGAAAGAAATCAACCAACCTTTTTTTGTGTTTAAGAAGCTAAAATATGATTTAGCTATAAAAATTATTTAAAGGGGCTTACTTAAGACACGAAATTTAGAAATTTAAACAAGGAACTTAGTTAAAAGAAGGAATTTAAGAAATAGATGTACCAATTCCGTATATAATTATAAGTTGTTAAGTATTGGTTGTCAAACTTCGCATCTGAGAGGAAAAAAATATTTTACTATTAACCCCAAGCAAATAAAATCAATCCACATTGTCTACTATAAAGTAAATTGTCCCTGAGTTATTTAAATTGAACTTTTGAATTTGGTGATTCACACAGACAAATCTGTTCTGAAAATTCTGAATGCTGGAAGGAAGGAAGGAAGAAGGAAGGAAAACGAAACAAACCAGGCATAAGATCTCATTGAACCTGTGTTGTCCAAACAACACTTCTCAGACCCACACAAAATGGCTTTTCCATAGCTGCCCTTTCTCTGAGTGTATTCCCCAAGTTTATTAACTCTCTCCCTTAGGCTGTCTGTCTTGGTATAGAATCTCTTCCTTAGAATCTGAGTCTAGACTAGCCCTGGGAGCAGGAGCAACTGAGAAAACTGACTTAAGAGTAACAGATTCAGTGCTAAATATCGTATGAAGCCCACTGGAAGATTCGGGCAGAAATGAGAGTGACCACAGGCCAAGCACAATGTGGCATTTGGACAAAACAAAGCCGTGCCTTTTAAAGATTTTGTGTTTATCACTCCTAAGAAATCTTTAACTCCTCAAAAAGTGTTTTCCTCTCTTTTCTGAATTCTCTCTCCTATTTTCTTCTTCCCTTTGTCACACTTGTTAGAAGGCTGGTTTAACCAGAACACTCCATTTTCTATCCTGATCCCCCTTCCAAGAAGGCCTTCTCCTACTTGACCTTCATGCCTACCTGGACTGCTGAAAAAGTTTGAAAAAGCCATACTGAGCGCACTGTGCATCTGAAGTCACTATCTCTGCAAGGCACTTAAATTGTCAGGGCCCTAAGGATGACACAACTCAGGAACTATAAAGACACACTATATCCAGTTTGTAGGCACTCCTTTTTCTAAAATACTCTCATACTATTTGTTTCTTCTCACTTGCTCTCGTACAAAAAGCTGAAAACCAGGAACCCGAGATCAACAGTGGCACAAAACACGTATTCTAGCCAAATAAATAAACTGATTTCCTGAAGAGTTAAAGACCACATAATGCCTAGATATTCTTTACAATTTGTGGTCTTTATTTTGAGTGTCGTTTACTTAACTTCAACTATGAAGGACTGAAGCGTAATAGGAACATACATGTTTCACATGTTAATAAACACTAACACATGTGAATGGCCCATCAGTTACCTATTCTGATTTAAATTTATTATTTTGATGCAATTCACACATACGAAATGGAGAAAATTGGTATGCACCATAAAAAAAATCTGACTTTCATACATTGTTTGGATTATCTAAGAGGTATGCAAGGAAGTCACAAGATACTTGAAGGCGAATGAAGACTCCCTTTTAAATAGGTCCAAGTGGTTGTCTGTGCATCGACAACGTTATGTAAACTCTCTATGTAATAGTATCAAAAGGCATTGCTGGGTAAGCCCCAGGCAAAGTCCTCACATCCAGGCATTTTACATGGCTCTCACCAAATATAAACCAGCTCAGACTTATCCAGGGGGAACTCGACAAAAACGTCTTGAGAGAAAGTACGATTGTACATGCTCTGTTCTTTTTAAAGGCCTGTTTCAGTGCAGCTTGCTTAATGGCGAGCTGTATTCCTCTCCTGTCTTAAATGTTTATAGAAACTGCTGATCCCTCTGCTTTTAAAATCCAAGAACGGAACTGAAAGCTTAGCTATTTTCTCAACTCAGATCAGACATATCACAGCTATTTTAGGCCATATGACGCAATGACTCCGGACTGCTTAAACCGATATAGTAAAACAACAATGGAGACACCAGATAACATGCTAACTCTGCAAAGGGAATAAAACTACAAGATTAAAGCTAAGTAGGGTGCAAACTGGGTCACTGGACTGTTTCTTAAGGATTGGTAGCTACACACGTGAGACCCGCAAGAACACGGCAGACAGCTAGAATTCTGCACGTGGCCGGCGCTGGGGGCTAACAGGAAAGACAGTGATGACTTTCTCCTTTACAAGATTCTAGGATTTGATTAGAAATCTTTACTTTCACGAAAACAAGGCTTTAAAAAAAAAAGGAATAAATAATTTTTCTTTTTCTTCCCTGAACAAAATTTATATAAACCAATAATAGAGAGAAGCAACTTACAATGTATATCCCTGCCATGTCCACGTCACGGTATCCTACAATAACAAAGGTGTTTAGACTGTTAGTTCAGAGAAAAAAAAAAAGCTAAATAAAATCAAAATCTTATTTTCATATTGGTACTCATATACGTCCCTGCTGAATTAAAAGCAGTATGTTGAAAAGTAAAACAAGCCTATTAAACAACAGCAAATTGCTCTATGAGTTCTTGGATTATATCTCTACATGGCAAAAATCTGTTTTCTATACGTAGCCACCTATCTTTTCATGAAATTAAGTTGCTTTTAATTCTTAATAGAATTCTGAGCACGGTTAGCTATTTTTTCTCCTAATGTGAACACATCTGGATAATTAATTTGTTTATAAAGCCCAGAATATATCAGTTCTCAAAAAAAAAGAGGGGGGGTACATGCTTGGGAGAAAAGATTAGAGTAGTACATAGTGAAAGGATTTACATAAATGCCAAATAGGCAGGAGTACAATTAAGTAAATCTTGATAGATATTAATTTTTTAACTAGGGGATGTCCAAAGGTGAGAAGACAGCCACTGAAAGGAAGTTGAATTGATCGAGAACTCTTGATCTTAAGTGACATAGATAATGAATCATTACATTCTGCTTGTTCATGGAAAGTCTCTAGTAGAGAAAGTTCCTCTCAAGACAAAACAGATTCCAAAAATTCTTTCTTTAGGAAAACGGTGGCACAATAATATCCAGAAGACAGCAGTGTGCCCAGCTGGAGTGGAAGTCCCTGTTTCCTGAGCCAACCGTGCACCTTCTATAGGATGACAGCTTCTTTTCATGTATCTTCTTATTCACGTTACTTGCCAAGAGTCCCACAGCTAGGAAGTACTGAGCCAGTAATGAAACCCCAAGCCAGTCCCAGATTTATCCTGCGACACCAGCTATCCCTCCAGTAATGACCGCTGAATCAGGAAAAGTCTCTTTGTAGGCTCAGTGCAAATCACAAATCTATGCACGTTTCCTGCTACCCAGGCCAATAAGAGCCTGAATCTGAGACTTCATTGGACCATCACAGTAACAACAGAGGAGAAACTGGGGAAATGCCTTCCTGGAGCTTAGGAATACCAGAGACATCGTGTAATATTGGTGTCCACAAACACATGCCTCTCTTGGCAAACTTCTAGAAATGAAATGTGGCACGGGGAATGGGGTCTACCCATGTGCTTCCAACCTCTGTCTATTCAGAGCTTTCTTCAAATTCTAAAAGGGGTCCCAGAGGATTTGTGCTGTTCAGAATGTCTGAGATGTTTTCCCACGGTCAAACACTATGCTTACCAGCTTGTTCGGGTACCTAAGGAGGATCGGCTGCACGGGAACCCCTGGAATGAAGGCCCCTAAAACCACATTGAGACATTACATCTTCATATATGACATGAGGATTACCATAAAGAGAATTAATAATAAACGGTACACATATACTTTACTGCTTTAAGAATACACACAAACTGTGAAATGTTGGTAGAATCCCCAGTGCTTTACCAAAATGAGAGAGTTCTAAAATTCAGAATTAGGAAACCAAGACATTAAATGTTATGCCCAAGTCACTGAAAAGATTTATGTACATCCCCACGTGTTTTCATTTTCTAAATACTTATTATACAACAGGATTAAAAAATAAAAATAACGGCAAAGTCAAGACAAAGAGAAAATGGGGAGAAGAAAATCTAAATCAAAGCAAATACTTGTAGCAAGAACGAGCCCCACTTGCTAGAAGTGAGTTCTAACTTGGGCTCTGAGCATTCCAGCAGCCAATACAAACACATGTTAAAGTATTATCAGTTACTATGAAATTACGTATGAAATTATACATTGCTATGAAATTTATGACTTTATAATATTAAAAAAAAAAGAGTGAAGTGTAGAAGGCATCTGAAGGCATTACAATGATCACTTGTTTTCTATTAGAAAACACAGGACCTGGGGTGTCTGTGAGGGTAGCCTTGAAGGAAAAGAAGAATCTGCCAGTGGTTTCTGCGTGTGCATGGATATGTGTGTGCATGTGTGTGCGTGTGCATGCACACACACACACGTGTGCACACACACACACACACACACACACACACACAACTATCCAAGGAAGAAGGGGTTGTGATACCAAAAGAGAAAGTAAAGGAGTTCTGCAGATTCACTGTGTTAAAAACTTTTTATCGGAAAAGAAATGCCCAGAACAAACTAACAGATTGTTTTGTGTATTAGTATCAAATCATTTGAGAAATCTTCCACAGTTTGTTACAGTACATAATTTAATTGATCTCACCTGGTTTAAAAGTAATCAAACAGGAACGATTAGTACAAGTACCTTCTGGGAAAACTAGTATCTTGGGAGAAAAGGAATACGTAGATTTAATATTTCAGTCTAATGAATCGGTTACCTCTTTACTCAGTTTCTTACGACTTCACAAATAGCTGCCAGTTCTTAGAAGACGAAAATGAAATAAAAGGCTAACACTTGATTCTACCGAAAACTAGAATCAGATTATTCAGTTTTCCTCTAAAAGAACTATCGTCTGACCATTAAGGTAATTAGAAAACGGATTAAAGCTTTGAATAGAAAATACACTTAGCAAATGTTTCTTAATGATGATGCTAATGATCTGAAATAAACTTAAAAGAAGATATAGACCCTGAGACCTGGTCAAAGAGCACATTAGATTCTTTCCTCTACTGCTATACATCCTTAACCAAATCGTTCCTACTTCCTTGTTTCTGTTTCCCCTGTTAAATGATATTCACTCCTACAACACATAGTTTAAGGATATAAGGAGGAAGCAAAAAGGAGGAAATACTTGCAGTATGCTTTATGCTCCCTTGAATTAGTAGACATATGGAATAGAGTTTAGTATCTTGTTTGAGAAAGTGTTTTTAGCATTTAACATAGGCCTTTGTGTTCTTCAAGTGAAAGACACAGAGCACAGTTAGTTTCCCCATTAACGGAACAGGCTGGATTTGCTAAGGATTTCAGGATCGGGCAACGAGTAAATTGCCAAGCACATAAAATAACAAAAAAGAAAAATCCTGCACCCACAGCAGTTAGTGTGTGTACTTAGTTAGTATTTGTATCGTTGAATAATTAGAAAGGGAAAACTTAATCAGCCTAATGTGCCACAATGACAGGCTATTTATGAAATAAAAATTGTAAGTGTGTGCAATTTCATCCCCCAATTTAAAAACAAACAAAACAGGTTTCCTATTACAACAAGATACACTATCAAACGTGGTTCATTCAACGGAAATTCTACAGCTACTCCATTAACAATGAACGGATACAGAGTAAATCATAAACTCTCAGATCTGGAAGGGGCATTAAAAGCCACAGAGCCTTTCCAGTGCTTGAATTCTTTCTACAACACTCCCCTCCCCCCGCTCAAGTTGTTGCTTAGCCAGTGCCTGAAAATTCTAGAAAAGGATTTCAGATCAGATCATTCTGCCTCTGGACAGAAAGTTCCTTGAGGTGGGTGAAATGAGCTGAAATCTTACCTATTTGTTAACTTTTGCCCACAATCCTAGATATAGTCGTTGGATCCAAAGAGAAGAGTCAAACCCTTATTCCAAGTGTCACTTCTTCCTGGTCACTTTTTAAATCATTCCTCACATCCCTGGGTTTCTGAAACCTCCTGCTGGGTGATACTCCTGTTGGTATTTTAACATCTACGCATCATCATGGATGGCCAGATCACAGGGCCAAGGTAGAGCGATACTTATCAGAATTATCCAGTAACTGCTGCCCCTCCCCTTACCTTCCAAAGGCATTCCAGGGGTTGGAGGTAGTGAGATGGGAGAGTCTGGAAAAGTTCTATAGGTGATTCCTTATATACCCCTTGATCTGAAAAGCTCTGTCTAAATATACTTTGGATAAGACTAAGATCATAATCGCTTTTTTTCCCCCAGTAAACGTATACTGTTTAGTATACTAAACATACTGTTTAAACATACTGTTGAGTATAATTGAGCTTTGATAGGCTGTCTTTAAGATTATAAATAAATTCAGAGAATGTATTTTTTTATGACACAAATTAAAAATTGGTTCAAAGAGTCCGGAGAATAAGAAAGAATGATACATTTAATCCCACGGGATATCTCCTGGGGAAGAGGACTTCTGAATACTCACTCATTTATTCTGCTTCTATTATGCTGAAGACACCTAGCAGAGGTGTCCCCAGATACTGCCATCTGTGGAGCCAAACGATTTCCAAGCACACAAACAAGAAACAAACTCACAGTATTCTACATGAACGTCCCCTGTGTTTTACCTGCGGCCACTGTCCTCCTGATGTTGCTCGCCTTATTATTTCATTTATTGTGTTTTTTCGAGAATCCGGATCTACACGGGACACCAGCACTGGCTGTACAGCTCGTAAAAGTCCTTGAAAACAAACAAAAGGTCACAACTGAGTCTTTTTTTTTTTTTTTTTTTTTGGCTAAAGCTATCACAGCAATGATACTGTATGAATCATAAAACAAGTGTTATGTAAAATTAAAATACAGCAAATCAAAGAGAACTTTTTAAAAAAACCCTCCAATTTAAAGTTTATAAGAATTTAGCTTCCAGAGGCGCCTGGTGGCTCAGTCAGTTAAGCGTCAGACTTCGGCTCAGGTCACGATCTCACAGCTTGTGGGTTTGAGCCCCGCATCAGGCTCTGTGCCGACAGCTCGGAGCCTGGAGCCTGCTTTGGATTCTGTGTCTCCCTCTCTCTCTGCTCCTACCCACTCACACTCTGTCTCTCTGTCTCTCTCTCAAAAATAAATAAACATTAAACAAATTTTGAAAAAAAAAAAGAAAACTGATTATGTGAATTCACAGTACATACGAATAAGGGGCAATTATTAATTTTACTAAAATTTTCAGCACGACAGTCTTCTGAGTAGGTAGCTTCCTCAGGCACACAAAATAAACCTCAATTTGCCAAAACTCCATTGTTAAACAGCTTTCCAGGAAAATGCCATATGATACAAAGCACTGCGGCTACACTGAGGAAAAAAAAAAGAATGAGCGAAGGAAAGAGAGACAGAGAGAATTTTTCTGAGCTGAATGACAAAGCTGAGGACACGACTGTTTCTCCAAAGCGCCAAGGCAACCTCAGGCAACCTCCACACCCACTCTGTCACCACTTGTGGCTTGCAATAACCTTGGGGCAACCGGGACCAGTCACTTAGAGACTCACACCCTAGGGAGAGACCACAGCACCTGGTGGGATAAGCATTTCATTTGCTTCATTATTTTATACGGCAGGAAGTACTTATTGTTCTACATCATAATTTTCAAAGAGTTTCAGGTCCCTCATGGAGATTCTGGGGCAATAATAAGAAAACGGAGTTAAGAGGAAAGACTCTGTGTGAGTGTGAGCCTAATACTCTCAAGAGAAATTCGTGAAATAGCACATAACACAGTGTTTTCACCAGTTCTTTGGTTCAATTCTCCCTCCAGAAAATCAAGCATGTTTGGTACTTGAAACTCGGTCTTTCTAGCAATATAAGAACAAAAGGAAGTGACTGGACCCTGATAAAGATACGAATTTAATAAGAATTATAAGGGTACAGGTAGGGGAGTCTCTAAACTTTATCACAAACTCATTCTGAAAATATAGTTCCTCATTAAAAGTAAGAAAATAGGGGCACCTGGGTGGCTCAGTCGGTTAAGCATCTGGCTTCAGGTCATGATCTCGACGTTCGTGAGTTCGAGCCCCGCATTGGGCTCTCCGCTGTCAGTACAGACCCCACTTCGGATCCTCTGTCTCCCTCTCTTTGTCCCTCCCCTGCTCTATTTCTCTCTCCCTCAAAAATAAATAAACATTTTTTAAAAAGTGAATTAATCACTATGAAGTGTTTCACTATTTTAAAGTTTTTAAAAAGCCTACCGATAAACTATATATGATTTTTTGCAAATGTGAACCCCAAGCATGAAAATATCTATATTGTCTTACAAGTACTTACTGCCAATCAGAGGGACCTGTGCGTTCTCGTTTCGAGACACCATGGAAGGTAACCCGGCTACAACACAGGCAATTCCATCAAAGAATGTTGAATGAGGGGCAGCGACGAATATTGGTGCCTCCGCAGGACCCGCCACCTTTCCTTTCACGGTGACCATGAATCCCATGGATAAGAATATGGCATGACCCAGAAACTTCAAAACCGGTTGAGTAATTTTCCTTTGGAAATAAATATTAAAAAAAAAAAAAAAAAAAAAAAAAGACGCAATGAGCTTTGTTAATCTCAACTAACAGCAGGGCTTTACTCTAAAACACAATACAAAAACCCAAACATGTCAGAACACTTCATTTTAAGATAGTAGCTAAGAAGAATATAGCTAACAGTTACATGGGGTTCTTTTTGCCACGTACTATTCTAAATACCTTACATTTATTAATTTATTTAATCTTCAGCCCAATTGTATGAAATGGATTTTATTTTTTAGCATCCTCATTTTGCAGATCAGAAAACTGAGGCACAGAGAAGTACAATTTCCCAAGGACATATGGCTACTAAGTGGCTCCATGATTCTATGACTACAGAGGGATAAAAATGAATCTTCAACACACGTCCCCCACTGAGAAATCCAAATCAGTATTGTTCTTCACAGGAATGACCTTGGGAATGTACATTTGTGTAACAATGATACTATCTCCCCAGACACTTTTAGAACTCTCATGCTGCATCAGTCCTCAGTTATTTTAGGAATAATTTTTTAAAGCCTTATTACCTATGTCATTATAGCTCTTAGACATCATCAAAAATCTTAAAAGCTAAAGTCACCAGCTCGCTTTCCTGGAAGTAGATGCACTTACACAATTTCAGAAATTTAACTGCTTACTTTTTTAAAAAGAATTTATGTCAGGGGCGCCTGGGTGGCTCAGTCGGATGAGCGTCCGACTTCGGCTCAGGTCATGATCTCACGGTTCGTGGGTTCCAGCCCCGCGTCGGGCTCTGTGCTGACAGCTCAGAGCCTGGAGCCTGCTTCTGCTTCTGTGTCTCCCTCTCTCTCTGCCCCTAACCCACTCGCATTCTGTCTCTGTCTCTCTCAAAAATAAACAAACATTAAAAAAATATGTAAAAATTTTATGCCATTAAAGACTAATTAATTCATCAAACTGTGCCAGGACCTCTGCTGGACACGGAAGACTAAGACTATCCAGTCCCTGTCCTTGATAAGCTCAGTTGAGTTGGGAAACAGAAACACATTCCTGGGGCGCCTGGGTGGCGCAGTCGGTTAAGCGTCCGACTTCAGCCAGGTCACGATCTCGCGGTCCGTGAGTTCGAGCCCCGCGTCAGGCTCTGGGCTGATGGCTCGGAGCCTGGAGCCTGTTTCCGATTCTGTGTCTCCCTCTCTCTCTGCCCCTCCCCCGTTCATGCTCTGTCTCTCTCTGTCCCAAAAATAAATAAAAAACGTTGAAAAAAAAAAAATTAAAAAAAAAAAAAAAAAGAAACACATTCCTAAAAATGCAAACACAGGACGGATATCTGAGTATGTGAAGAGGCATGCAGTTTTCATGAGAAACAAAACCTGTGTCTTTCCTGTAACACATCTAATGAGAGCTTTAAAAAGTAGACTTCCTGTCTAATTCTCTCAGTACAATACAGCGAGGGGCTATTAAGCAACTAGTCACTGAGGAAGTTTCTCTGACTTTTATTCCACAGTAAGGAGAAGTGAGACACAGAAAGCCAATGTACTTTTCCAGAGGGCACAGGGAAATGACCGTCTCTCTCCTTCTTGCTGTTTAGAGTTCAGAGTCTATTTTACAGAAGGATAAAAAGCTCACCCCTTTACCGAATTTCCACACTTATTTTTGATTTAAAGTGGTGTAGATTTTGACAACCGCATTCTAAAATATCCCATATTCAGAGCTGTTAAATACTTTTTTAAAGGATTTTAAAAGGGCTAAAAGTTTGGGGCTGCATAATTAATTTCAATGTTACCTGTTTGAGAGGAAGTAGAAATACTTAATTGGAAAAAATGGAACTTTCTTTTTTTTAATATTTATTTTATTTTTGAGAGAGAGAGAGACAGAGACAGAGAGACAGCATGAGCGGGGGAGGGACAGAGAGAGAGAGAGAGAGAGAGAGAGAGAGAGGATCTAAAGCAGGCTCCAGGCTGAGCTGTCAGCACAGAGCCCGACGTGGGGCTTGAACTCACAAACTGAGACCATAACTGAATCGAAGTTGGTGCTCAACAGACCAAGCCACCCAGGCCCCTGGAACGTTCTTTTCTAACAGTTATTTAATCTGTTTTCTGGATTCTTAGACTACTCCTTCCATCATGATAGGGCTTCATAAGCTGTTAACAACAGAAACCAAAGAGATAATTGAAAGGAATTGGCGAGTCATGAAAAAAAATCTCTCTTAAAGTATTTTTTAGGGACACACGGCCTTGAATCATAAAGCAAAGGATTATGATTTGCAAGGATTGAGGTGGTGTTATTCTCTGGGGACACTGCCAGCCTTGTATTCACTTCCACTGGAAACCAGTCTTGTGCTGAATGTTGACATTATTCACTAGAACATGAGCTGAATAGTAAATTGCATATTTCTTTAAAAGTTTCTAGAACAGGGGCGCCTGGGTGGCGCAGTCGGTTAAGCTTCCGACTTCAGCCAGGTCACGATCTCGCGGTCCGTGAGTTCGAGCCCCGCGTCAGGCTCTGGGCTGATGGCTCGGAGCCTGGAGCCTGTTTCCGATTCTGTGTCTCCCTCTCTCTTTGACCCTCCCCCGTTCATGCTCTGTCTCTCTCTGTCCCAAAAATAAATTAAAAAAAAAAAAAAAAAAAAGTTTCTAGAACAGTGATTTTCAAAATTTTTGGAGGACATTCTCATTTGAGATTTGGAAGAAAGGAATAGACCCTATGTAGCATACAAATTTTAAGCAAGGTGGACAATTTTAGAGAGTTCAATGGTGCCCTGCACCTCACCTCCGGCTTTCTATTCCAAGGAGTCCACCTTACAAGCCTTCACTCTCAGGACATACTTACGGCAACAAGTTGGCTCTGTCCAGTGGGAATGAACTTTTACCAGTAACTATCAATTGGTGATGAGTTTATTCTCAAATACCCTGCTGATTAGATAAATATTCAAAAATACACTATAGCTGATCCACTTACTTGCACCACGGCAGAAAGAATGTAGTTACTACAGAGGGACAAAAGTAAATGTCATGACTGAGGGACAGCAGAGGAAAGACACATAGTTTTCAGCTGTAAAGGTTTCAAGTATACTAGTTGGGTTTCCCAGAATCAGGGACCTCTCACTTTTTGGCAATGACTCGGAAAACAATATTTTAATATTGGGAAATTACAACTTCAACAGAAAATTATCATAAGGCGCTTGGGCAAAAGTTTCTATATGTGATGAATTTAAGAACCGTTTCATCTGAGAAAAAGAAAATAAATGGTTAATAGTGAGTAGGCAACATTAGATAAAACCACTGACTGATGACTAAACCACAGTAATTGCTTCTTTAATCTTGATTTAGCTAACATTTAGACATTACTATTTCTTACCTCCTCCAACCAGTTATTGGATGGGTCAGCTTTTCAGGACAGCATGCTGTTGAAATTGCAGCAAATGGCCATGCCAGTAATATAATTAATGCAACCAGTAAGACACGGATTGGAAGCAGGATAATTCCAAGAAAGAAAATCTGCAAGTCAAAATTGATTAAAAAAAAAAAAAAAAGATGAGTGGACAATATTGTAATGTTCTGGCTATCAGACTGAAACACGTCAGAGGAAAGTTTTGTGTTATTCACGTGTTCACTAAAGGATAAACTGAACATTAACATGCACCAGACATGAAAATCTAAGCACAAGGGAAAAGAAACTACATCTGGCAAAAGCAACAGTGAATAAAACCAGGTACTATAATGACAACTTGATCTATTTATCAAGGAAGGTGATAGAAACAAAGTATCTGACTTAGCAGTCAGGGAAAGCTTCCTGGAGGAGTTGAAGGCTGAATGGTCTCGAAAGACAAGCACAGGGGTGCCCGGGTGGCTCAGTCAGTTAAGCATCCGAGTCTTGACTTCGTTTGGCTCAGGCCATGATCTCACGGTTCACGGGTTTCAGTCCTGCATCGGGCTCGGTGCTGGCAGTGCAAGAGCCTGCTTGGATTCTCCCTCTCTCTCTTTCTCTTCCTGTTTCTCTGCCTTTCCCAGCTCATGGACTCTCTCTCTGTCTCTGTCTCTCTCTCTCTCTCTCTCTCTCACTCTCAAAATAATAAACTTTAAAAAAAGAAAGAAAGACAAGCAGAAGCTAGCAAGGTGAGAGGGGAAATCGCTTTTTGAGAGCTGAGTGGAAGGAAGAGTGTTAATGAAGGTGTTAGAGTGTAAAGGAGTAAATGCATGATTTTTATACCTGCCAGTCCTTTATAATTAATAACAATAAGGAGACGGAGAAGGGAAAAGTACAAATAACAATAAAAAAATAAGGAAGAAGAATGAAAACTAAAAATAACCAACAACACATGAGGGCTTACTAGGAAGCAGGCTATTTGATTCCTATGACCTTAGCTTGTTTTACCTCCAGGAAGGGATGGCAAAGAGGAAGCTAAGTGAAGCTACTTTAAGATCACAGTTACCAAGTAGCAGCACCAGGGTTTGAACCCGGCTTGGTTACAAAGCCCTTGCTCTTCATCCTATACCATCTTGACTTTTAAATACACGGCCCTTATGCATACCAGATCACCTTTCTTCTGTTAGCCAATTACACTACTCACACAGTGCTGTCCTTCTGCCTCTATTGCCCCTTGATGGAAATCTGAGCATCATCAAACAATTTATGAGAGACACCAAAATTGTTCCACTTTTCTATCGAATGATTTAACATACAATTCAATCTCTATCAAGTTATCTGTGTGCCTGTGTGCATGTTTGAAGTCAAAATTACATATGAGGAAAATGCACGGATCTTAAGTACATAATTCAGTGAGGTTTGATAAATATGTACCCTTGCAACACCAATCAAGACACAGAACATGTCTACCATCCGGAGAGTCATCTTGGGCCTCTTCCAGTGAATCCCTACCCTTTTAGGCAACCAATTCTGGATTTCCATCACCCTGGATTAGTTTTGTCTGTTCTTGAACGTCATATAAATGAATCATACATCATGCATTCTTATGCGTCGACCCTCTCCCAGTTAACATAATGTGTTTTGAAATTCAACTATGTGATTTTGCAAATCAGTAATTCATTTTTTTTTATTGCAGAATATAGTTCCAGTGTATTGCCTGCATGACAATCTGTTTATCTATTATTATGTTGATGAATCTTTCGGTCGTTTCCAGTTGTGGGCTCTTATGACTAAAGCCACTATGAACATTCTTCTAGGAGACTTTTTGTGGATGTGGGTTTTCATTTCTCTTAAGTAACTACCTAGGAGTGGAACTGCTGGGTCATAGATAGTTTAACTTTATCAGAAATTGCCAAACCACTCTCCACTGTGGTTGTATCATTTTAAAGTATTACTGGCAATGTATGGGAATTTCAGTCATTTGTACATCCTTACCAACATTTGGTCTTAGTATTCTTTTTAATTTTTTTTAAATGTTTATTTATTTTTGAGACAGAGAGAGACAGAGCATGAACGGGGGACAGTCAGAGAGAGAGGGAGACACAGAATCTGAAACAGGCTCCAGGCTCTGAGCTGTCAGCACAGAGCCCGACGCGGGGCTCGAACTCACAGACCGTGAGATCATGACCTAAGCCGAAGTCAGACGTTTAATCGACTGAGCCACCCAGGTGCCCCGGTGGTATTCTTTTTTAAAAAAAATCAGGGTTCCTGGGTGGCTCAGTTGATTGAGCACCCGACTTTGTTCGGCTCAGGTAATGATCTCACAGTTTGTGAGTTTGAGCCCCACATCAGGTTCACAGCTGTCAGATCCTGCTTCGGATCCTCTGAACCCCTTTCTGCCCCTCATGCTCTCTCTCTCTCTCAAAAACGAATGAACATTTAAAAAAACTTCTGGGGTGCCTGGTGGCTCAGTCAGTTAAGCGTCTAACTCTTGATTTTGGCTCAAGTCATGATCACATGGTTCATGAGATCGAGTCCCACATGGGGCTCTGTGCTGTCAGCCCTGCTTGGGATTTTCTCTCTCCCTCACTCTTTCTCGAAACTAAGATAAATATTAAAAAATCAACTTTATTAAGGCATAATTTACATAAAATAAAATGCACCTATTTTAAGTGTAGAGAGGATGAGTTTTCAAATATATCCTTATGCAAACACCACCACAACCGGGATATAAAACAGTCCAATCACCCAAAAAAGTTCCTTTGTGCCACTCAGCAGTTAGTACACCCTCCCTGGTCCTCGGTAACCACTGACAGGCTCTTTTTCACCCTAGTCTTGTCTGTCCTAGATTGTCACATAGAGATCACACGGTATGCATTCTTTTCTGTCTGGCTTCTTTCCCTTCATATTTTTGAGATTCTTCTAACTGTCGTCATTATGTACTGAAAAGACATAATGTCAATACATAACATGGTAAAGTCTTTTAAATTGCAGAGTATTATTCCACTGTATGAATATATCATGATTCATTTATCCATTCATTTGCTCATGGACATTTGGCCTATTACAAGTTTTTAGCTATTATGAATATAGCTCCCATGGACATTAAAGCTCAAATCTCTGGTGCTCATACATTTTCACTTCACCAGGAGTGAAGCCATTGGGTCAGAATGGATAAATTTATAAGACACTGCCAAACAGTTTCCCAAACGGGTTGTATGATTTTATGTCTCCACTGTATGGAAGTTTCTGTTGCTTCATATCCTCACCAATATTCGGTGCTGTCAGTCTTTGTGGGCATTCAAGAGGGCGTAAAATAATATCTCAATGTGGTTTTAATTCACATTTCCTTGATGAACCATGATGTTGAGCACATTCTTCATGTGCTTACTGGTCATTCCTCTAACTTTTTATGTTAAGTGTCTGTTCAAATCTTTGGCCTATGTTTTTGGGTTGTTAGTCATTCTCTTATCAATTTGTAGGAGTTCTTTATATGTTCCACATACAAGACCTTTGTCATTATATGTATTAAAATATTGAAATATTTTCTTCCATTCTATGGCTTGCTTTTTCATTTTCTTAATGATTATCTTCTGATGAGAAGAATTTTAATTCTGACTCAGACTAATTTATCAAGTTTTAGTTTTAGTTTTCTGTGTCCTTTCTAAGAAATCTTTACTTATCTCAAGGTCATGATGATATTTTACATTCTTTTCTAGAAGCTGTATGGTTTTGATCTATGACCCATCTTAAATTACTTTCTGTGTGTGGTGTGAGGTAGGGATCATGGTTTGTTTTTGTCCACAGCTTTATCTAGTTGTTCCAACACTATTTGTTGAAAAGACCTGATACTCCATAATGACTTTCTTGGCAACTCTGTTAAAAATCAGTTGAACACATATGTGTGGGCTCTCTATTATGGTTCATTTATTGGTTGATATGATTGATTCATCTATTCTGTCAATACCTCATCCTCTCCACTTCTGTCACTCTTTTTAGTAAGTCTTGAAATCAGGTAGTAAATGTTCTGCAGGTTTTTCTTCAAACTTTTTTGGGGTTAATCTAGATCCTTTGCATTTCATCCATACATACATTTCAGAATTAATTTTTCAGTTTCCACACAAACAAAAAAGTCTCTTGAGATTTCAATGAATCTATAGGGTTTATTGAATCTATAGATCGATTTGGAAGGAATTATCACCATAATAATATTGATTCTTCCAATTTATAAACATGATATCTCTCTCTCCACTTATGTTAAGTTTCATTAATTTCTCACAATGGTGTTTTGTTGTTTTCAGTGTACTGGTTTTACATATTTTTGGTTAAATACATTCCTAGTTATTTAACGTTATTTTATTGCTATTATAAATAAAATCATTTAATTTTATTTGGCAATTGTTTGCTACTAGTATATAGACCTATAACTGATTTTAAGTTTTACACTTATACCCTACAACCTAGTCAACTTCACATATTAATTCTGGTTGTTAGTCATTTTGCAGATTCTTTAGGATATTCTACGTATACAAACATGACATCTGTGAATAAGTACAGTTATACCCTTTCTGCTTTTTTTATTTTTAATTTTTAAAACTTTAAAATTCCAATATAATGAACATACAGTGTTACATTAGTTTCAGGTGTGCAATATAGTGGTTGAACAATTCCATACATCACCTGATGCTCATCAAGACAGGTGCCTTAATCCCCATCACCTATCTTATCCACCCTCCCCACTCACTTCCCCTCTGGTAACCATCAGTTTGTTCTCTATGGTTATGAGTCTGTTTCTTGGTTTGTCTCTTTTTCCCCTTTGCTCATTTTGTTTGTTTGTTTCTTAGATTCCACATATAAGTGAAATCATATGGTATTTGCCTTTCTCTGACTGGCTTATTTCTCTTTCCTTTTTAATCTGTATGTCTTTTGTTTCTTTCTCCTCCTATTTTATTGCACTGACTAGGACTCCCACTTCAACATTGAATAGAAGTGTTGAACAATATATTTGTCTTGCTCCCAAACTTTGGGGGAACAGGCTCACTATTTCACCATTATGATGCTAGCTACAGGGGTTTCATAGATACCTATTATTACATTGAGAGAGTTCCCTCTTATTTCTATTTTCCTGAAAATTTATTTAAACATCAGTGGATGTTGAATTTTGTCAAATGAGTTATCAAAATTTCTGCATCCATTGAAATGATCATATGCTTCTTATCATATGTTTGGCTAATAAGATAAATTACATTGAAATATAAATTTTTGTAGGTTAAACCAACCTTGTATTCCTGGGATAAACCAAACATGGACAGGATATATTATCCTTTCCACACATTGCTATATTTGACCTGCTAATAGTTTAAGAGTTCTTATATCAGGATCATGAGGGAAATTGGTGTGTAACTTCCTTTTCTTATAACATTTTTTTCCCCCAGATTTTGGTATTAAGATGATGCTAACCACATATGTTTTTGTATAGTGTCTTCATTTTCATTTATCTCAAAGTATTTACTAATTTTTATGATTTTGTCTCTGAATCATTGATTTTTTAGGAGTAATTTAACTTCCACATATTTGTGAACTTCCCAATTTTTTTCTGTTATTTTTTTCTTTTTTTCTTTTAAAAAAATTTTTTTAATGTTTATTTATTTGTGAGAGAGAAAGACACAGACAGAGAGAGTGTGAGTGGGGGAGGGGCAGAGAGAGAGAGGGAGACACAGAATCTGAAGCAGGCTCCAGGCTCTGAGCTGACAGCACAGAGTCCGATATGGGGCTCAAACCCACAAACTGTGAGATCATGACCTGAGCTGAAGTCGGACACTTAACTGACTGAGCCACCCAGGTGCCCCTCTGTTATTTTTTTCTAATTTAGATACACTGTGGTTGAAGAACATATATATATATATGTATATGTGTATATATATATATATACATATATATATACATATATATATACATATATATATATGTATATATATAGACATGTATATATACATGTATATATCTTAGGGCTAGCTAATGTGTTGTTCAAGTTTTTTCCTTGTTTATACTCTGTTTCACTGTTCTACTATTGAAAGTAGGGACTTGAAGTCTATAACTACCATTGTTGAATTGTCTATTTCTCCCTTCAATCTGTTTTGCTTTGTGTATTTGGGGCTCTGTTGTTAGGTGCATATATGGCTCTAATTGTTATATTTTCTAGATGAATCAACCCTCTTATTATAAAGTGTCCTCCTTTATCTCTAGTAACAATTTCTGTCTTAAAGTCTATTTTATTTAATATTTTTTTTTTTTTTAATTTTTTTTTTTCAACGTTTTTTATTTATTTTTTTTGGGACAGAGAGAGACAGAGCATGAACGGGGGAGGGGCAGAGAGAGAGGGAGACACAGAATCGGAAACAGGCTCCAGGCTCCGAGCCATCAGCCCAGAGCCTGACGCGGGGCTCGAACTCACGGACCGCGAGATCGTGACCTGGCTGAAGTCGGACGCTTAACCGACTGCGCCACCCAGGCGCCCCTATTTTATTTAATATTAATATAGCCCCTCCAATTGTCTCTTGGTTACTGTTTGCATAGTATATCTTTCTCTGTCCTTTTATTTTCAGCCTATTTGGGTCTTTGAATCTGAAGTGTGTCTTTTTAGATAACATAGAGTTGGATTATGTATTTTTAATCCATTCTTCCAGTCTCTGCCTTTTAATTAGTGTGTTTAATCCATTTATACTTAATGTAATTACTGATAAGACTTAATCTGCTCTTTTACTATTTGCTTTCTACATATCTTATGTATTTTCATTTCTATATTTCTCCATAAAGTTATTTTATGTTAAACAGATATTTTTATAGTGTACCATTTTAATTCCCTTGTCACTTCATTTAAAATTATTTTTGGGGCGCCTGGGTGGCTCAGTCGGTTAAGCGTCCGACTTCGGCTCAGGTCACGATCTCGCGGTATGTGAGTTCGAGCCCCGCGTCGGGCTCTGTGCTGACTGCTCAGAGCCTGGAGCCTGTTTCAGATTCTGTGTCTCCCTCTCTCTCTGACCCTCCCCCGTTCGTGCTCTGTCTCTCTCTGTCTCAAAAATAAATAAACGTTAAAAAAAAAAATTAAAATTTTTTTTAGTGGTTGCTGTAAGTGTTCCCATCTTCACTAACCTAGTTTGGATTAATACTAACTTAATTGTAATAGTATACAAAAATTGTGCTTCTATATCTCTATCTCCTCCTTCCTCCTGTTTGCTTATATTGTCATACAAATTACATCTTTATACACTATATGTTTATCAACACATATTTCTAATTGCTTTATGTAGTTGTCTTTTAAATCACATAGAAGACAAAAGGATTTACAAGTAAAAATTATTTTTATATTGTCTTTTATATTTATACATGTAGTTATCTTTACCAGTATTTTTTTTATTTCTTCATTTGGATTGGAGTTGCTCTCTAGTATTATTTCAACCAAAGTTCTCCCTGTAGTATCTCTTTCAGGGAATGTGTGCTCGGGACAAATTCTCTCAGTTTTTGTTTAATTTCCCTTTTACTTTTGAAGGAGAGTTTTTCTGACTCTATAATTCTTGGTTGACAACCTTCTACTTTCAACACTTTGAGTATATCATCCTAGTGCCTTCTGGCCTCCATGGTTCCTGATGAACAATCAGACATTAATCTTATTCAAGATCTCTTTGTATATGATGAGTCTGCTTTCAAGATTCTCTCTTCTTCTTTGGCTTTTAACAGTTTGATTATGATGTGTCTGGGTATAGTTTATCTTTGAGTTTATTATGCTTGTAAGTCATTAAACTTCTTGGATGTGTAAATTAATGTTTTTTTCACTGAATCTGGAAAGTTTCCAGCCATATTTTCTTCAATTATTCTTTGCCTCCTTCTGTGGCTCCCATTATGCTTATGTTGATACACGTGATGGTGTCCTATGGGTCTCTTTTCTGTATCTTTTTTCTGCTCACTTTTCTGTATCCTTTTTTCTTTATATTCCTCATACTAGTTAATCTCAATTGCTCTATCTTTAACTTTGCTGATTCTTCTGTTTGTTCAAGTCTGCTGTTGAGTCCCTCTAGTGAATTTTTCATGTCACCTACTGTACTTTTTAATTCCACAATTTCTATTTGGTTCTTTAAAAAAAATTTTTTTAATGTTTATTTATTTTTGAGAGAGAGAGAGAGAAAGAGAGAGAGAGAGCTAGTGGGGGAGGTGCAGAGAGAGAAGGAGACACAGAATCCAAAGCATGCTCCAGGTTCTGATCTGTCAGCACAGAGCCCAATGTGGGGCTCGACTCATAGATTGCGAGATCATGACCTGAGCCGAAGCTGGATGGTTAACTAACTGAGTCACCCAGGTGTCCCTTGGTTCTTTTTTATAATTTCTATCTCTATCTCTATTTGGTGATACATTGTCTCATATTTTCCTTTAGTTCTTTAGACATGGTTTCCTTTAGTTATCTGAACATATTTAAAGTATCTAATTTAAAGTTCTTGGATAGTAGGTCCAATATCTGGGCTTCCTCAAGGATAGTTTGTATTGACTCCTATTTTTCCTATTTATGGGACATACTTTATTGTTCTTTGCATATCTTGCAATTGTTTTTGTTAAAAACCATTTTAAGTAATATGACAACTCTGAAAATCATATTCTCTTCCATCACCAGGGTTTATTGTTGTTGCTGTTTGTTGTTGTTGTTATTTGTTTGTTCAGTGACTTTTATGAACTAATTCTATAAAACCTGTATTTTTTGTCATGTGTCATGTGTGGCTACTGAAGTCTCTGACCAGTTAGCTTAGTAGTCAGCTAATGATTAAATAAGATTTCCTTACATGCCTAGAACCAATAAGTTTCCCAGTGTTCGCAAAGAGTCTCTTGTGTGTATGTTGGAGCATATCTTCAACACACAGCCAAGAAGAAGTTCACAGCTCTGCCTTAGCTTTTACTTCCTGTTTGTACAAAGCCTAAAGATTAGCTAGAGGTGAGAGCTTAGGGTATTCTGTTGTTTTGTTTTGTTTTGTTTTCAGGTCACATGTACAGCCTTGGGTATACACACAGACCGATATAAGTGGATGCCCTTCTAGATTCCTATGAATATGTCAAATCTTTTTAAAGTCCCCTAAGGACATCTCATTCCCTAGCTTTTTCTTGTAAGGTTTTTGGTTAAGCCTATTGTTCGTTCCAATCTTTATTCACTGCCTCAGGCAGCTGTCATGTTAAGCAACTGCCTCTGATTGTTTTTGACAAACACCACTGGAGAAAAGACTGTTTGCACTGGGTGACCTCCAAGGCAGGTCAAATAAGCCTTGCAAACAGTCTTGCAAATGACCTAGAAATAACCTTTACTGCAAGAAAGTACCATAGCATAGACCCTGAACAGACAGTTAGAATGAAGTTATAGTATATTCATACAATTTACTCACATTCACAATTAGTAGCTAATACAAAATTTAATTAAGTTGTCAAACATTGGGCAACTTTTTTATGTGCCATTTCCAGGTTTGCAACAAATAATGGTATTTAACAGTAAATAAACCATTTCTGAGGAACCTTTTGACAAATTAAAAGGATTCTCCACCATATTTCCATTTGGTACATCATCTCTGGAGGGAGGCCTTCTTTCAACACTCTCAGGGTTATCTCCTCTGGATTTTCTTCATAGGACTACTAAAACATGGAATTTCATATTTTTTGTATTTGTTTAACTTTTTCAGTGAAACATAAGCTTTAGATAGGCAGGGTCCTTATTTCTCTTGTCCACTGTTGCATCTCCAGAAATTAGAGTTGTGCCTGGTACATAATAGACATTCAAAAAATATTGTTGGTATGGTAAGTACCCCACAGTTATTACCAAACACTCATTTAAATTCCATATTCTGTTGAGGAAATGAAAGCCAGGCAACTTATTTCCATGCCACTAAGCGGCAGACCCTTCAATTGTCAGAAAGAGAAGAGGAAGGGCAAAGCTAAGTCTTACAGTGAGATACACAAGTGACAACAGTCCTTAAGCGAGATATTGATCATTATTCAAGGTTAAGTTGAGTCTGAATTGATCATAGTAAGTCATACTTAAATGAAAGTATATCCACCTTTTAAACTTGGTAATATAGATAACATTGTTTTTCAACCAAGTCTAGTTAAATCTTCCCTTTGCCCAGACTGTTCAAGACATTGAAACCTCTCTGGTATCTCTGGTCTATATTTTTAATTTAAAAAGCAAAAGCAAAACAAAACAAAAAACCTAGACTATATTCAACTCCGTTCAATACAAGTAGTAAATTTTAAGTAGAGTATAAAATTTGTAGACAACAAATAGCATAGCTATCAATATTAAGATCAGCAAACAGTCCAGATTCTTTCACACATTATTCCACTTAATTTTAACCCTCCTTTGATGTAAGACTATCCCAATTTAATCAATGAGGAAAGTGAAGTTCAGAGAGGTTAAGTAACTTGGCCAAAGTCATACAACTAATAAATGGCAGGGCCTGAGCAGGTTTTCTAAGACTAGTGATCTTTCCATTATACTACAGCTCTTATAGAGTTATTTGAAAGTGCTCTCCAAACAATAACAGGTCATGTATAAAAAAGAAAAACAAACAAAACAATTTACTCTAGATGTAATATAAATATAAATAAATATAAATATATACCACTTTGACCCTCTCTCCAAAATATAAAGCCAAATAGACATACTTTCATTGAAGAATGACTGATTTGACCAAATCAGACTAAAATTAATCCTGTATGATAGTCAATGTATTTAGAAGTATTTCAGAAATTTTAAGATACAAAGGGAATATCTGTCCATTTAAAGACACTAGGGTCAAATTTTTAAACATTTAGCTTCTTTACAAAGAGGTATTACTACATTATCTTCCTCTTCCTCTCTCGCACCCTTCTTCAACAGATGCCCATTACTCTAACCTGCCTCCACTGTGGAGGACAATGGTCTCAGCACATGTAAGAGGGCAATGCAAATATTGCACGATTTCAAAGTTGAAGTAAAGAAACGTGTGAGACGGACAGGAAAACATGAGCCCCCCCCCCTTTTTTTTTCATGCAGAACACACAGGACAAATGTAGCTTGCACATTCTATCTTGTTCTTTGATCGCTAACTTTACCAAAGAGGAAGTCCAAAGAGGGAGTTGTAACTGCTAATGGTAAAAGCAGCGCTTTACAAGAAAAAGGAAAGAAAAGGAAACTTCCTTTTTGTATTCAGCAATTCTCAACAGTGGAAAAAAGTTTCAAGAAGCGTTGACTCTAGCAGGGATTGAGTGAAGAATGATCCAGGGTGATGACTTTTGAAACACGTTAAGCTGACCCACGTTATCCCTTTTCCTAGATTCGGATTTCCTCCCCTTGATGCCCCTGTTCAGCTAGATCATTCCAGCCTTACTTCTTTCCTTGTTCTAATTCCAGACCCGGGTTCTCTGCGTTCTCCCTCACTCTTCACATCCCAGACTTCCTCCTCTCCTTCCCTAAGGCAAAAAAAAAAAGACTTCCCCAAGCCCACTCTCCTATAGATTGCCCACCCCCACCCCCCCACTCCACACTAACAAACTCGAGTTGAAGTTCTTGTCACAGATTCATCTCCCTTCTCAGCACGGAATGTTTCCTGTGCCACTGGCCTGCTCAGTGTTCTCTTGTTTAGGACTCACCTCTCAGACCCACATGTTCTTTGCATTTGCTCTTCTCACACACCTTCAGACCATCCTCCACTTGTCCTCAATTCTCACACCTACACCTCCGCCCCTTCCAGACTCGTGGTCCCTTCAAAAGCCCTCACTTCCTAGATCCCACATCTCGTTCTTCCTCAGAGCCTTTGCTTCTCAGACTCGCAACCCTCCACCCCTGCCACACCCACACTCCCTTCCAACAACTGCCCCTGTCATATCAAGGGCCCTTCCCTGAATCTGTCTCCCCTCTCAGACCCACATCCCTCTCCTAGACCTGCCTCCTCTCTGTGGCCCACATCCCTCCCCTGGATCTGCCTCCCCTCTCAGACCCACACCCCTCCCCTGGATCTGCCTCCCCTCTCACACCCACATCCCTCCCCTGGATCTGCCTCCCCTCTCAGACCCACACCCCTCCCCTGGATCTGCCTCCCCTCTCAGACCCACACCCCTCCCCTGGATCTGCCTCCTCTCTCAGACCCATATCCCTCTCCTAGACCTGCCTCCTCTCTCTGACCCACATTTCTCCCCTGGATCTGCCTCCTCTCACAGACCCACATCCTTCCACTGGATCTGCCTCCCTCTCACACCCACATCCCTCCCCTGGATCTGCCTCCTCTCTCAGACCCACATCCCTCTCCTAGACCTGCCTGCTCTCTCTGACCCACATCCCTCCCCTGGATCTGCCTCCCCTCTCAGATCCACACACCTCCCCTGGATCTGCCTCCTGTCTCAGACCCACATCCCTCACCTCTCTCACCTGGCTCCTCCTCCTTTGTCAGATCTCCACCCTTCCCCTGGATCTGCCTCCCCTCTCACACCCACATCCCTCCCCTGGATCTGCCTCCCCTCTCAGACCCACACCCCTCCCCTGGATCTGCCTCCTCTCTCAGACCCACAACCCTCACCTCTCTCCTGGCTCCGCCTCCCCTGTCAGATCCACGCCCCTCCCCGGATCTGCTTCCTCTCGGCCTCAAGCCCCTCACCTACCTCTGCCTTCACCGTCAGACCCACGCCTCTCCCCTTGTTCCTCCTCCTCGCCCCTTGTTCCGCCGGCTCCCTCACCTGGAGGCGACTCGCCGCGCCCATCCGTGTTTGCTGCACGAACGGGTTGGGCACCGGCGGCGGGAAGAAGGACGCCTGGCGGGGCACCATGGACGGACGCAGCCCGGCTTTCCCCATGCCCGCGCCCGGCACCGTGGCCGCCACCGCCGCCGCCTCCGCGCACTTGCTCATGGCTCAGCAGGGCGTCGGACCGGACCCAGCGACCGTCGCGAAACGCCGGAGCGAGCACCCGTCGAGACCTCCTAGGGGGAGCTTCACAGGAGTCCCAGCCCGCGGCGCTGTTGCGGGGCCACCGCGCAGGCGCGAGTCACCTAGAGGCCGTCCGGCCTCGCCTCTGGCTCTGAACGCCCCAGCTCTGGCTCCGCCCCCTGAGCGCTAGCCCCACCCCTTTAGGTATCTGGCTCTTCCTCTTTGGTCATATAACTCCCCCCACCCCCGCCCCCCGCCCCGAAAGTTTCTCCTTCAGAGCAGGGCACCCCAATGAGAGACAGTTTAGGCAGGGTTCTCTGCTTGAGGGTCACGCCCACCTGGAGTACCAATCTCTTTTACGGGGCCTGTTGGCCAAATCGCTGGCTCCAGGAGCCTCAGTTGGCCCCTTCTGTAAAATGGGATAAACAGAACTCAGATAAACAGAACCCAAATCCAGCCATCCCTAGGATGTACCATTTAAGTGAGTTAGTATATCCAGGGTGGGTTTTGTTTTATGTGTTTAATTTCTGGTATATGTTTCGGTTTTGCTTAAACCAGTTTGAGGTGGATGTTTGCCAGTTACAGCTGAAAGAGTCATGACAACAGAGATATTGGTACCTGGAGTGGAATCTTCCCCTCAAAACATGGACCAACAGTGGAAGATGGTTCTCCAAAAGAAAATCGAGCTTTCCCAATGCTGTTAATAGAAAAAGACAATGATTGCCAACTATTGCCTTCCACGCTTGATGAGGAACCTGGCCCCCAAAAGGGAAATCACTTGGGCCATGGCTCTGTTTTACCCTGAGGAAGTTCAAGGGCCTATCTGGAACTATATGAGTAGTGGTGGGGCTGGGGAAGATAGACAGTTTCCCAGGACCTGAGGCCAGGTGGTCAAGCCTTGGGTGCAGACAAGCAAATACTGGAGATGGTAACTTATAATTACTGGTCAACGACTCACTCCAGGCTGGAGGGCCTGGTGAGAATCCGAATCAGGACCCTGGGACAGCTGGTGCTTCACACTTAGCTACTGCATAATCTCAGAATCTTCCAACCCTACCGGATAGATGTGTGGCCTTCAGCTCCTCACTTAACCTCTGAGCTTGTACCCTCATCTAAGAATGGGAAAAAATTAATTTCTACCCCATAAAGTTGTAGTAACAATTAAAACATAAAACATGCAGTGTTCATAGGAAAGCAGTCAAGAAATGGCCCCTTTTAGGTATTACATTGTGGAGCAGTGGAATGTTCTCAGTGTAACAGAGCATGTTAATAATAGTGTATTATAGTCATGATGTAAGCTTCCTTAGCCTCGGGGGTCTTCAAGTAGGGGCTGGCAGTCCCTTGTGTCTTTTTAGCCAGGAACTTGCACAAAAGGCTATCTCTTCAGGACCCTCAAGGACCTGAGCCATTGGGCAGGCCATAGGAGAAAAGATGACTCCACAAAGGTCACCTCTAGAGAGTCCTGTCCAATCACCAGCCTCACCATGAGAGGCCTGAAGCAACCAGTCTGTCAGAGCCAGAAAGGGCCTCCGAAATAATCCCAGGCTTTCAATTCGTTTCCCAGCAACTCCAAGCTTCCTATATAGAAGGGGATTAGGGGTGGGCAACTTGGTGGGAAGGAGAGATAAAGAGCTTAAACATTAATAGAAGCTGTGTTTTGAAGGCCCACTTTATTTCTCCCTTAGTTATGTTTACTTAGGGTGGCTTTGGGGGCAGTAGAGGGTAATGCTGCTGACGGAGATTCTGGGCTGGGGCTAGAGCTCTTTCTCTAGGTCATCTTTGGCCTTGACTTGGGTTGTTACCTGATAGCTATGGTACCCTGGGCAAGTTGCTTTTCTCTGGGCCTGTTTCCTCATCAGTAAAAATTGAGCTAATCATAGCCTCCCCCTCTTTACGCTGTTGTAAAGGTTAAATGAAATGCTGCATGTCAAGTGCCTGGCACATAGTAAGCACTCTATTAATGGAGGGGCGTTTTTGGGGTTCAGTAGTAGTAAACTGAGCCTCAAAAAGGAAGGGGACCTTGAATGAGACCCTGCCAGCACAGTGACAGAACCAGTGTTATTTCAAAGGCTCTTCCTTCAGGACAGAGAGACTCCAGCTCACCCACTTGGAGGGTCTCCTGCTCTTTATTTTGGCAGCTCTGACCTTTGCCGCAAATGTCTCCCGGGCCCTGTAGGGAGCAGAGATTTATAGACTTTTTAAGTTTCTTCTTCTGCCGGGGGCTGTAGCCCCCCTCTAGGCTCTGCAGATTAAACAAAAAACAAACAAACAAAAAAAACCCCTGCAAACACTACCACTCCATTGGTGTCTTTATTCATACTTGTTGACATTTCCCACGGGGAACTGTTGAAGGAAGGTGGGGTAGGGCTGAGCGGGAGCCATGGCTTGGTTTTCCTCCAGCCAGTGGAGGAAGTGATGGGGTCAGGGACGTACTAAACAGAGTGAACAAGAGAACCATCACTATGTGGGCTGAGATGCATCATGGAGTGACTTCAGACAACCTGAAGTCCTTCTGTCAAGAAATTCAAAGTGGAACAATCAAGTCGATCGAGAGAAAAGAACAAAGTGCATACAGAGCAAACTGCTAACGTAGAAGAGGTCCTAAGGCGTCCAGCAATGAGAAGCCGGGTGTGCAGGGTGGCCACGTGACCATGCCCCTGTCCCACTGCCCCATGCCAGGCTGGGCTGTCGGGCCACCAGTGCCCTCTTGAGACAGTCTCTCTCGTTGGCTCCGAGGGTGCTGTAAGCCACAGAAAGTTGTGGAGGGAGAAAGAGCCCGAAGCGTGGCAGCACCAGGGCAGCCCAAGGCAGGGCTGCATTGGGAATATCAAAGCATCTCTTTGGGGGTGGCTCTGGAGGGCTGGTAGGGTATGGAAGGGGGATGAGGGCACCTGGCAGGGGTACAAGAAGCACCGTTCCTGGGGCACAGGGCAGAGCCACCCTTCAGAATCTTAAATTACCAGGTAGGGGTGAGAACGCTGATTAACTACAGAGCTGAAGGCTGCCAGGCCCATCCGGGTCCTTCCCTGGCGCTCAGGGCCTGGTTTTGCAGAAGACATGGACGCGCGGGGCCTGGAGGAGCCAGAGACGGCTCAGCAGCCCAGCCAGTCGGATTTGATGCTTCCAAATTTCACGCTCTTCAGACTCTGGTTCTCCAACTTCAGGTAATACGCGCCCTTGAAGAAGTAGCTGTGACCTGGGACGAGACAAAGGGAGGTGGTGACCACCCCATCCTTGGACATTATAGCACATGAAAGGGTCCCGGGAGCCTCCCGTAGGGAAGAAGCCTTTAAACCAGAGAAGACCCACCCCCACCCCGCCCCAACCTCTGAGGCCGGAGGAAGGGGAATGGCTGGGGAACTAAGCTCTCTTGAGTCCCTGTTTCTTCATCTGTAAAATGGGGGTGAGGATACGGACCTCTTAGACCTCTGGGCGAGGATTAAATCGGCTAATACATGCTATTACTAATATAAATAACCCCGCTCCACTGAGCACAGGCACAAACTAAGCACTTCCCAGAGGGGGCAAATGAGGAGGCTCCCAGGCTTTTCAGGCCGACAGCTGGCTGTTTGGCTTACACAGATTCTGTGTTTTGTTTTGTTCTGAATGAGTTGCCAGCGTACAAACATCTGGAAACTTCACATGAAAATACACATTTCTTGCTCCCTTTTAAAACAGCTAGACTATCTGAACGATACTGGGCCCCCATTCTTGCAGCAGCCATCAGAAGAAGGTGGTTGTAAATCAGCCAAGTGCCTTCTGGTTCACCACAGACCTCACCCTTCCCCACTGTCTGCCTTGCCTGCTTCATTCATTCATGCTATTGGCCTGGCCCCTACGGGCTGTAAAATGTGCGATTCCTGACGTACGTGATCTCATTTCCTTCTTTCAAAAGGCCGGCACACAGTAGGTGTTCAATAGATGTTTACTCTCGAAGACAATCCTTAACCTAATCCTTAGATTATGTGCTGCTCTTTCTTGGACATGTGAGATCTTTCACCACCGGAGCTTAGGGCCATGTGCTTAGCATATGATAGGGGCTCCAAAGAAATCTTTGTGGAGTTTAATTGAAACCTCCTGTAAAAAGCCAACTGGACTCATTTCCAGGACCCTGCAGACCTCACAGAAGCCTCCTCAGAATATGGTTTTCAAACTCCAAATTCTATCCCTTGCTGATACGGGGTTGTATTTTATTCAGCAAGGGACCGGGGGCAGATTGAGTTGAGTGGGAGAACTTTGCCACATCAGCAAGAGGGCAGGACAAAAGTCTGTCCTGTCTCCAATGGAGCCATCCTTCTGCTAATGGGAGGCAGTCACAAGGCCTCCTGTGGAACCTGAAAGGGCCTGGACCAAACCCCGGAATGAATCCAGGGCACAGAGCCCATGTTTCTTGTTCCAGCAGGCCTCCTGCCCTCCCCTTCCTTGGCTCCAGGCCCTGCAGCTGTGAGGGGCCTTTCTGGGTCTTACTGCCTGGAGCCAGCTGAGTGAGCAGAGGTCAGGGGTCTGGATGCCTTCCCAGCCCTGGGCTGAAGGGGCTGGTTTGTTTTCCCCGGGCTCCGCTTGCTGCTCTGCACAATGAGGGAGTGTGTGCTTGTGAGGAGCTGGGCCCCGGGGCTGGGGGCGGGGAGGCAGGTCCTAGAAAGCGGACAGGGGGCTGGGCCGCTCACCACCGCCCTGCAGGTCGACCACGGCGTCCAAGTTATCGGGGATGGCGTTCCAGGCATCCGCGATGAGCTTGGGGAACCCAGGGTCCATCTTCTTCTTTACTTCATTGTACCTGCAAGCAAACAGCAGATGAGGAACCGGGGGCGTCCCTTAAGGCCAACCCCCCCCCCCCCCAAACCTGGATGGGAGGGCCCAGCGGCTGGCTCCTGGCTGAGCCTGGAAAACCAGACCTAGCCCTGCAGGGAGGCGGCCGGCTGGAGTCAAAGGCCAGGGAGCCAGACTGGGTCTGGATCCCAACCCCACTGCTCATTAGTTATGTGACCTCTAAAAGTCCCATAAAAGCAATCTTGTGATTACTGCTAATGTGTAAGCAGTGCCTTAACCACTTTCCATATATTTCCTGTCAATCTTTGTGAGAATCCCAGGACACGGTTATTACCGGAATACTCATTTTACAGACCAGAGGCTTAGAAAGTGCACCCAGCTCCCAAGTGGTAATCCAACCCAGGCCTGCCTGGCCCCCCAGCGGCAAGGTGCTCTCTGAACCTCCGCTTTACCAACTATAAAATGGGGTTGTATTGAGCATCTTAATTAACGTATGTAGGAAATGAAATAACATATGCAAAATGCCTATCTCCCTGTCTGCTGTTTGGTATTTGGGAAATGTTAGTTCCTTTACACACTCTGATCCCTGCTGCAGTGTGGGGAGCACTGGACTGAGAGTCCAGGGATGGGGTCCCGCCTCCACATTCTTTCACTGAGAGGCTTTGACAAACCACTGCTTCTCCAGGTGGAGGTGACCGTCCGCATCCTGGGAGATGATCTCATTTGGGACAGCCAGGTTACACGAGTGGCATGCGAATCCAAGCCCTGTTAGTCACAGGGCGGGCCTCCCGCCCCCTCCGTCCCTGATGTAGCTTACAGGGCACATAGTTATCCTGGGCCGTGCGTTTTATCCAGATAAATACTTTGAGAATTAGTTGGCATAGTCTTCTTCCTGGCTAGCGATACCTCCATCGTTTTCCTTTTTTGGGGATTTTTTTTTAAATGCCGGGGCCACTGGGGCACCTGGGTGGCGCAGTCGGTTAAGCGTCCGACTTCAGCCAGGTCACGATCTCGCGGTCCATGAGTTCGAGCCCCGCGTCGGGCTCTGGGCTGATGGCTCGGAGCCTGGAGCCTGTTTCCGATTCTGTGTCTCCCTCTCTCTCTGCCCCTCCCCCGTTCATGCTCTGTCTCTCTCTGTCCCAAAAAATAAATTAAAAAAAAACGTTGAAAAAAAAAATTTAAAAAAAAAAATAAAAAAAAAATAAATGCCGGGGCCACTTTGATTCCTTTGGTTTTCTACTTACACTCAACCTACTCATTATTCTCTAAATATTTAATGACCTCCTACTCTGCCTGCCTGTGGATACTGCAGCAATCAAGATAAAAGTCTTGCCCTTGTGGAGCTGATTTTCTAGACAGATCTGTGCTCAAATGCCATTTTGGGGACAGCCGAGCTTTCCTCTGTGGTGCCTCAGAGCAGACCCTCTTCCCCGAGGCCAGCCCGACCAGCCGATCCTAGACACCAACAATAGCTTTCCCTGTGGGTTTCCCTTTCCATCCCTCACCCCAACCACCATTTCCACTTCCCCCTCTGCCCACCACCCTGGGAACCGTCGGGAAAGCCCTTCTTAACCCCAGCTGCATCATAAGACTTCCTGCAAAACCTAATATGCTTCCTCGTGACCTGGTCTACCAAAACCAAGTCTTCAGCCCAAAGTCCCAGCACCTCATCCACACCACCCCCTCTGACGCCCCCAACACTACATTCTCCCAGAGTGGTAACGGCTCCGACTCTGGGTCCTATGCTTGAACTCGCCCTCATTTCTCTCTCAGTCTACCCACAGAGGGTAGGCAGGGCAGGAAGCAAGCCCATTTTATAGATGTGGAAACCGAGGCTCGGAGAAGTGAACCAATTTGCTTCCAAGTTCTTTTCGGCCAGGAAGAACAAGGCATCAGGGCATCAGAAGGTGCTGGCTCTGAAGGGGCCCGAAGCTCTTCGTCTTCCTCTCTGTCTGCAGGTTCCTACACTGCCTGAAAAGGTTTTTTTCTCTGTGACAGTCCATGCCTCCCCACCGCTGTGGAAACTGGCAGTGCAGAGCAGGTGTTAAGAACACAGACATTTCTGTCCCAGCTTTTCCATGGGGGTACCCTTGAGGTACTTCAGCCTCAGTTTCCACATCTGGAGAACGGGGCTAAAATAGGATCTACCTTTAAAAAGAAATAAAGGTGAGGGGCACTGGGTGGCTCAGTTAGTTAAGTGTCCGACTACGGCTTAGGTCAGGATCTCATGGTTTGTGAGTTCGAGCCCCGCATCGGGCTCTCTACTGTCAATGGAGAGACCACTTTGGATCCTCTGTCTCTCCCCTGGTCTCTCCCTCTCTTTCTCTCAAAAATAAGTGAACATTCAAAAAGATAAATAAACGTGAAATGCACAGCCTCAGGCCTGGGATAAGCCTGTCACGGAAGCCATCGTTGTTTTTATCTAGAAGCTGTTTGCCTGTGTCAGGGAGGAAGTTTTTATCTAGTTCCCTCATTCGACCGTAAGCTCCACAAGGAAAAGCGTGACTATTTCTTGACCACTGTCTTCCAGCACCCAGCTAAGTGCCTGGCACATAGGAGATACTGAGTATACATTTGTGCACTTGGTGGAAGCTTCCAGAAGCAGGGGCTGAGAACGCCCTGGCACAGATGAGGGCATGCCAGGCTGGAGGCAGATGCCTGTCCTCTGTCATCTGGGGCTCTCCTTCCTTCTCCAGCAGGGAGGCCCCTGAGGCCTCTTAAGCCTCGGCTCCAGAAACAACGTCTCAAGCTCATTGACTATGTCTTCTGGAAACCCAGTCCAGAGCTTCCAGAAAGGCCTTTAGCTCTGCTGCTTTTAAGTCAGTTTCACTGACCTTCTAGAGCAGCCTGTGCATTCTGGACCCCAGCTTCGGAAGGTGGGCTCGTTGCAGAAAGGGACTGGGAAGCAGATAACTCTGCCCGAATCCCAGCCAGGTGCCGCCACAGCCCGCGTGTCCGTGTGTGTGCGTACGCATGCACGCTTGGGCACACTCGCGTTCACACGTGGCTACATCTGTCCTATATGTTCACATACACAGGGGGCCCTGGAGGCGGAGCACAAAAGTCCTTCCAACACCATGGTTTGTAGACGCAAGTGCTGCTTTATGGTTCGAAGATTCACGTTTCTGCGTGTCTGTGCTGCTCACTGTCCGCATTCTAAGATTTAGAGATTCAGGGCGCCTACCGCGCTGAGATGCTATTTGTAGTACGTGCTTGTGCAGAGGAGTGTTTGGGAGCCTACGGGCAGAAAGCCCGCTCCGAGGTTTCCTGGCTGACTGTGTTCTTTCTTGAGGCTTGAGATATCCATCAGCTTAAGTCGCTAAGTATCTTAGCAATATGTCTGGACTTCCTCCCTGACACAGGCAAACAGCTTCTGAATGCAGGGCAGCTGGGGGCAGGGCGGGTGGGAAGGGTAGGGAAGGGGGAGAAGAGGGAGGCCTGGGAGGGAAGCAGGACTGTTTCAGGGATGGCCGGCAAAGGGCCCGGATGCGGGAGCAGCCACAGGAGGAAGGTGCCAACCACCCCTCGCCCCAACCACCCCTTCCACTGACTGAATGACACGGAGGGTAGAGTGGAGGGGCTTGGGGTTTGGGGCCAGGAGAAGCAGTTACAATCCTGGTTCTGTGGCCAACGCACTTGCATTTAAATAACGTAGACAAGGTATTTAATTTCTTTGGACCACAGCTTCCCTGTCTGGGAAATGTGAAGCTTTCCAATCAAATTCCGGAAGTCTGGGTGGCCTTTCACTGACCATTCACGGATACTGGGCTCCCTGACCCATGGCCCGGACCATGGCCTCTTGGAATTGAACCCTTTCCTTTTGATGACCCAGAGCGGTGAGTAACCTCCTTCTGAACTGGCCCACTGCCAGCCTGCACCCACAGACACTGGCCCCGTGGCAGACATTTCACAGGGTGCCTGCTGCTTCCCGTGGGGCCTGATCTGGATGCTTCTGCGGGCAACTGGTGGACCTATGTCTGTCTTCATCATATTTTGCCCTCTGCCACCCCCACCTTCACCACCCCCATTTCTGAGGACCCCACTATCCCAGGTACTATAGAGAATAGGGAAGAATAAATAGCATGGTCTCTAGGAGCCAGAATTCCCAGGTTCGAATCCCCACCTGCCACGACATGGCTGTGTGACTTTAAACCAGATACTTAACCTCTCCGGACCCCCGGTTCCTTATCTGTAAAATGGGAATAATAACAATGCTTATCTCATAAAGCCCCTTGGAATAATGTCTGGCATCCAGTGTCATTAGTAGCAGCTGCTGCCTTTATTTTTATTACCCTCTTCTTCAGTGAGTCACTCCCAAATCGGAGGCCCCACACCAGACAGACACGGGCCCAATCGAAAGACTTCTGAGGAGGAAAGGAGGTTCTGACCAGACCCCTAGCAGCAATGTGCACAAGGATGCTTCGTCCTTCAGGGACTTCTCGCAGGGCCTGCAGCTCTGGGAGAGGAGAGGTGAGGGAGGGGGCACCCGTGGCCCCAAACCTCCGACTCTGACCCAGGAAACAGGAAACCACAGAGTGTCTTCTCTTCGTCCACACAGATGGCTGTGCTGTTCTCCTTTCTACTCTGCCCCACCCCCCTTACCTCCAGAACTTGTCTCCAGCAAAGATGTAGGTCTTCCTGTTCTTGCTCCAGTTAAACGCAGCATCTACCCGTTGGACATCAGGGGGCAGCCCCAGGCTGGTCAGCGGCTTGGGGTACCCTCGCTCCAGGGTGCTGGCTGAATAGACCCAGTATTCATTCCCTGCGGTGGAAGCAAAGCGTGCGTTGGTGACTGGTGCTGAAATCCCTCAGGCTGGCCTGTCCCTCCCGTCCTCTGTCTGCCAGGGACCCCACCGTGCCCATTTTCATCAGGGACACAGGTCCTGCTCACTTCGGGCTCAGTGCCCAGAATCAAGACTCACATATACGGTTTCACAAATTGCTTATAGAAGTTGCCTGGCCGAGGAGGAGAGTGGAGGGGGGGGGGGGGGGGGGGTGGTGCATGCCTTGCTCCCTCACCAGGCCACGCACGCTAAGTGCCACATTTACCATGAAGACCTTTTCCTAATATTGCATCACAGCCCACGAGCACTCTGGGACGGAGGAGGCAGGGAGCTGGCTGGCGGAATCTGTACCTTTGTGCTGCTAAGACTTCAGCTCCTCCGGGAGGCAGTCCCTGTGCCCACCCCTCGGACCAGGGCAGTTTCCTATCAGTCCTCCCTCCCTATGATCATAGCCTTACTGCATTTCCTCCTGACAGCCCGCTTTTCTCTCCCCGCACCCCCCGCCACCCCGTTAGCTTGTGAGCTCCGTGAGGGCCGGGCTGGATCCCTGGCACGCTGTAGGTTCAAATGAATGTCGAAGGAGCAGGGTTTCCCCGATGTCAGCCGTGTGACGCTCCCTTGATGATTCTTAACCACTTACAGAGACTTTTTCTACTATTGTTTGCTTAGTATTTGGCTTTCAGGGAATTCATCCTGAAATCCATAGAAAATACATGTATTTTCTTGAACTAAGTTTTGAATGTTAAAAATGAAATCACCTTTTAAAAAATTCTAACTCAAAACAGTCAAAGGCTCTAGCTTTAGGAAAGCGTTGGAGTCACCAGCACTGAACTGTAATTTTCCTTCTAGAAAACAGATCAGAAGGATTGAAAATTAAAAGGTAATGAAATGTTCACACGTGGGCTAATGCTATTTGATGCTGGGTGTCTGAGCCAATCTCCCAGATGAATCCCATGCTTTTGGAAGTCATGGTTGAGAGAACGGATCCATAAAAGAGAGGGAGCACCCACAGGTGCACAGGAACCACGGTGCAGACCCCCGTGGCGCCGAGGGCGAGGCAGGCCCCTTCCCACACACCTGCAAAGAACACTGCCTTCTCCTCCTGTGGGGCCTCGTATACAGCATCAATCTTTTCCGGGAGCTCAGGCCAGAATGTGGCCACCAGCAGGGGCCCCATGGGCTTGCTACGTGGTGTCACTGTTCGCCAAATGAACCTGGAATTGGGGCAGGGGACACAGAAAACCACACCTTGGGTCACTCTGCAGCTATTACCACAGGTCATATTAGCTCCCCAAGCCCACTCAAAAACTTCCCAGAGATGACGCCCTTGGAGGAGCCAAGATCAAAAGGAAGGTTGGAAAGACTGGAGAATGGGCAGAGCCCCCTCTGCAAGATGCCAGGGCAGAGAAGCCACTTTTTTGCTCCCTGTCTTGCTTCCTCCTCCAGGAAGCCCTCCCTAACTATCTCTGTCCATACCATATTCTTGTCCCTCTGAGTCTCTCAAAATCATCAACACTGGGTGCCTGGAATAGTAGTTTGTTGTTGTTGTTGTTGTTGTTGTTGTTTTTAAATATCTTTTATTTAAATATCTTTTATTTAAAAACATCTTCAAATATCTTTTATTAGATCAGAAGCCAGTTGAGGCAGGGGCTTATGGTATTCACAGAATGTCTTGAATTGAAAGGCAATGGACTCGTGCACCTTGGCAAGAGTGACTATTATTTCTGGAGGGCCTACTAAGTGCCAGGCACGTTGTGTGCCTTATAAAACGAAACCTTCATAATGTCACAAGATTGCAGGCACTCTTGGTGGTGTACCAGCACCCATTACCCACTTCTTCCCCTACCACCCTTCCTCACACAACTCCGGTATTCATGATCCAAGTTTGCCCACCGGTGGACCCAAACCCCATTCCGATTAGCTTAAGCCACCGGTCTCAAAGTGTGCTCCCCAGACCAACAGCATGAGCATGATCTGGGGACTGGGAAACACAAATTATTGGGTCCCACTCGAGACCTATGGGCCAGATTCCCTGGGCTTGGGGCCCGGCAATCTGTTCTAACAAGCCTTCCAGATGATCCTGATATGTGCCAACCTTTGAGAACCACTGGTCTAAGCTTATCAGAGCTTAGCATTTCCTGGCAATTATTATTGGTTCAGTAGTTGCTATATGATTCATGTGAGCCTGACAAGATTGGATAGACTTGTATTTCCTATCTGGGGACTTCTCTCTCTCTCTCTCTCTCTCTCTCTCTCTCCTGCCGGATGTGGGCAAGGAAGCCTGTTGCCACTGGCAGCCATTGTGTGACCATGAGGGACCCAGCCTTGAGATGAAATCAACGCGGAGGATGGCTGTGGACAAAGATATCATTGAGTCCTGCCCCTGGAGGCAGCCCTACGTCTGGACTTCATACCACATATACATAATTAAATTGCCTATAATCATGCAACCGTTAGGAGCAGGTCCAAGATTCCAACCCAGGGAATCTGGCTCCAAAGCTCATTCTGTCACCTACTACATTCTATGGATGGATGGATGCATGGATGGGTCGACAGACTGTTGAATGGATGGATGATGGATGGATGATGACTGACTGGTAATAGGTAAAGGATGATGGATAGATGATGGACAGATAGATGAATGATGGATGGGTGTATGTAAATGTGTATGTACAGATGGACGATGCAAATATTTTTTAATGCAGTCCTAGATACTGTCTGCCATTCTCCAGGAGGGCTAGGGCAGCTGGGTGAATCTCAGCTCTTGATCGATTGAGCGGAGGCCTTTATCTACAGCATAAAGGATACCACCTCTCCCCTGCGGTTACTTGATCCCCATAGAAAGAATGATTTGGCTATTTGAGGTCAAGGCGATTCCAGGAGAAAGCCTGTGGGAGCCTGGATTACTGTTTCCAATTCTTCCCTCCACCCCTATTTCAGAATTACACATCCATGTGCATTTGCCATGTGACCTCTCAGTACCACCGTCTATAGTGGGTGTTGGGCCTGGCCATGTGATTTGCTTCAGTCAATGGAACATTCTCAGACATGACGTGAGTGGAGGCTTTAAATGCGTTTGTGTGGTTTGATTTGGCCTCTTGTGTTTGTCATCTGCCACGAGCAGCTGCTAATCCCAGGAGAGTGAGTGATACGCAGAAGATCCCCGAACCCAAACCGCAGCCCAAAGCCAAGACACCTAGACAAGACCCATAGACTAGGAAAGAGTAATAGAAATGCCCATTGCGGTAAGCCACTGACATCTGGAGGCTGTCCAATACATAGGACAAGCTGTCTGTACGGGCCATTCTGTGAAGCAAAGGTTGGGGGCACAGGGGTAACGGGAAATGGGCAGAGGGCAAGGACGAGAAGCAAGCTCCTGTACTCACCTGTCCTTGAAGAAGAAGATCTCCCCCCGGATCTGAGAGATGCCATCAAAAACAATGTCCTGTTTGCAGATCTCAGGAGTGACGGGGCCGAGAGTTGGGGTGGGGCCGGTGCCAGTGTCAATGTCAGGGGAGGCCCCTGGAGGAGGACGTGCCCTCAGACTCTCGCCAGCTCCAGGGGCTCTCCCCACCAGGCTGAGCTCCCAAAGCTGCCCACCCAACCTGCTAAGGGTCAGAAGAAATAGTATTCTGGCCTTGGAGTGAGGCCAGGCAAGACACAGAGATGATGTCTGGACGTGGCAGATCAGTGAAGAGAGACCAGGGTCCCAACCAGCTGGTTGGTACTTAACAAATGCTATTCACTGACATCGCCCGAACCAGTCTTCACCATGGCCCTTGCAAGGAGGCACCGTTATTACTGCCATTTTACAGATGGGGAAACTGAGGCCCAGAAAGGTGGAGCGACCTTCCCAAGGATTCAAACCCAGAGCTCAGGTTCTTAAGCCCAAAAGAGAGTCAAGGCCAACAGCGGCCACCAGTGTGTCCAGCATCGGGGGTGTGGAACCTTCTCAAGCATTCATCCCTTTGTTCCTCGTGGCAACCCGTCACAGTTTAGAGAAGAGAAAAGTGAGTCCAAGGAGGTAAAGACCTGCTCCATCTCTTGCTGTTGGTGAGGGGCAGAAGCACTTGAACTTGTTATCTCTCCCTTTGACTTGGTCCGGGCACCGGGACCATTTGATACCTTTTTTTTTTTTTTCTTACTGGACCTACTCTAGCCTCATCATAAGATTAATAAATAAATCACTGTTTTCAAGCTCTGGTTGAATTACGCCTATTACACATCAAGATAAAAGAATTGGGTATGAAAACCAGACACCTTGGGTCCCCTCCCGGTCTCATCAGGATCTTCCATACGCTGGCACATTCGGCTCTGTATGTAGCTCCTTCTCCTGGATTCTAAACCTAACTGGGTTGCTTTCCTGATGACC
This sequence comes from Neofelis nebulosa, assembly GCF_028018385.1. Lineage (NCBI taxonomy): Eukaryota > Metazoa > Chordata > Mammalia > Carnivora > Felidae > Neofelis > Neofelis nebulosa. Next base: position 33,201,824 of record NC_080798.1, on the reverse strand, counting down.
CTGGGCCAAAAGGGTTACCTTCCTCAGGCCTCAGTTTACTCACCTAGAAAATGGAGAGCCAGTTTCTCCCCTGCCGACCTCACAGAGTGGCTCTGGGGAGCCAAGAGGGGCATGAATACTGGTGCTATTTGGAAAGGAAAGGGACTATCCAGGGGTCCCCTTGGAGGGCTGCTCTGATACCCCCAGAACTGATCAGCGCTCCTGTCTCCTGCCTTTGGTCTCCTGCGGTCCTGGAGAGACGGGACCTTGCTGGTCCCCAAGCCCTGGCCTCCATCCTGGGCTGCGTGACCTCCCCAGACCCCCATCCCGAAGCCCCACACGGAGGGTTACCATAGAGCTCTTGAATGCCCTTGATGTCGTCGTGGGACAGGCGGAAGTTCTTGGTGTAGGTATAAATGGGTGCCATCAGGGCCCCAGGGTCCTGAGAGTGCTCCAGCCCCATTGCATGGCCAAACTCATGGGCTGCAACCAGGAACAAGCTGTACCCTAAGGGCCGCAGGAGGGGAGGGAGGCAGAGAGACAAGGGGAGAGAGACAAGGGAGGATGAGGGTTCTGAGGACATCCCCATGGTAGGGCCAAGAGCCTTGCAAATGGCACATATTGATTTTTCCTTCTCCCGAATGCTCTGGGACTGGGATACTATGCCCATTGCTTCCAAGTCGGGTCAGCCAAAGTCCCTTTGTCCCTTCCCATGGTGGGCGGCTACTGTGTGCTATAAAGAACAAATAGCAGCTGCAAATCCTCTACTTGGGGTCCCATTTGATAAAAAAAAAAAAAAAACTTGCACTATAGGGTCTCTGAAGAGGAAAGAGAGTGGGCTCACCCTTCCTGCCCCAGGGGAAGTAATGACAACCATTCCCACTTGGAATGATTGCCCAGGCTTAGCCACAGACAGAGGGCAGGCTGTAGGATGAGGGGGGTCTCCCCAAAGGATAGGTTCAGTTCCTAAGACTGAGCTCCCGTGACTGTGTGTGACCTTATATGGAAATAGCATCTTTGCAGATAAATTAAGATGTAAGTTAAAAGGAGGTCACACTGGAGCAGGATGGGCCCTTAATCCAGTGTGACCCGTGTCCTTATAAGAGGAGAAGATACATAGAAGGCCACGTAAAAACAGAGGCAGAGACTGGGGCCATGCAGCCTTCAGAGGGAAGGTGGCCGTACCAATGCCTTGATTTTAGACTTGTAGAGAACACATTTCTGTTGTTTTAGGACACCCAGTTTGTGGCACTTTGTTATGACAGTCTTAGGGAACGCAAGTGTGCCACAACAGCTCTGGGGTCTTAAGCCATTCCAGCAGATGGAGAATCCCACCTTTACGTAGAAGCTGGAGCAGGGCAGGTAGTATCAGGATATGTCCTAGAGTGGCATTGGCAGGGGTTAAGAAAACGTCTTTCGGCCGGTCTCTGTCGGTTAGCCGTTACCCAAATACCACCCCATTGTGAGTAAAAAAGAAGAAAAGTAACATAAAAAGAGGCTGATCTAATTCTGGCCAGCCCCGGACCAGACCTCTCACCTGGCCATCTGGCACCATCAGGGAGCTTTAAGCCCAATCCACTGGGCCCTGCAGACTAGAGTGGGCATAGTGCCCCCAAACACCTTGCTCACTGCACTGACCACATAGTAAGGTCATGGCCTATCTCCTGGTCATGCTCTTGCCCCAGCCTGTGAGCCCTGGGGGGCAGCACTGTCAAGGTCCCCCCACCCATTCACAACTTGGCAAAAGAGGGTGCCAATGGGACACGGGGGGCTCTGGGGACTCTCTTGTGCTACCTGGAGGGTGGTGTTGGAGAAAGGATGACGCTCCTCCTGTTTTTCCTCTCTTTTCCTGCCCACCCAGCTCCTTGCAGGCAGCTCCCCACTGGAGGGGAATGCCTTGCAGGGGAATCATTCTCTGGAACGGGGTACCCTGCGCTCGGCACTGGGATGTTTCGCATAGTCACAGCCCCGCCTGTGGCGCGGTCAAGGCGGAGGAGAAGAGCGCCATCTCCAACGATGGGCGGGGCCTCAGCCAAAACAGTGTGTCTGCCAAGCACAGGTGGGTGTCTGGGGGTGATGTCTATGCCAGAGGTGGGTGGGGGCCCAGGAAGGTTTCCAGTGCAGGGGCGGGGCAGCATCTGGTGTTTCTGCCCAACGGGCGGAGTGCTGTACCTTGGTCAGGGCAGAAGCCCCACTTGCGGTCATCGTCATAGTTGGCTGTGGTCGCACACCACATCTTCCCATCGCTGCGGCCCGCGCTCGTACAGCTCTCATGCTTGTTGCCCAAGAAGGTGAAGGGGAAGACACAGGGGGCACCTTCTGAGTTCCCGCCAACAGTGGACATGGCTGTGGAGCGAGGGACATGGGTGAGGGGGCAGTAAGGCATCTGAAGCCACCACCAGGGAACCACACGATGTGGACATTAACAAATCACGCTTACGGAGCACCCGCTTCAGCCCTGGGCACCGGAGCAAGCACGTCTCTATAACCCTGTGCAGTAGGGACTGTAAGTCACCCCCATTTCGTGGATGGGAAACTGGAGCTCAGAGAAATTAAGAAACTTGCCTGAGCAGACGCAGCCAGATTCCAGAGCTTTATTAGCCTCCCGTGGATGGGGCTGGAGGGGACCAGAGGCAAAGGGTGCTGGGCATAGCCAACGGGGCCAGCATACTTAGACAGTGAGCTCCATCATGCGGGCCCCTGTGGAAGACCTACCTGTGTCTCCTGCAGAAGGCAGGTGCTCAGTAAAAATCAGGAAGGAAGGGAAGGAGGAAGAGAGGGAGGGAGGGAGGGAGGAAGGGAGTCCTTACTGAAAAACAGAAGCCAAAAGACAGAGACACAGACTAGAGCAAAGAAAGGCAGGGAAGACATACTTCAAGATGAGACAGAGAGAGAGAGAGAGAGAGAGAGGGAGAGAGAGAAACGATTACAAGGAAGCTGAGAGTGGGTGGGCCATTCACAGAGGGTCCTGAGCTGGCATGACATTAGGGATCACCATTTCGGCTGAACTGGCTATTGTTCTGATCAGCATCTGTTCGGATTTTGGTGCTCATGCTGTACCAGCTGCTAAGGACTCTGATGAGTTGCCCCGGACTGGGGGAGGGGGCTCTGGTAGCTTTTCTACCAGAGGACAGACTTTTCCATCAGAGGTGGAGACACCCACCGGTCTCGGGGCAGAAGCCATACTTCTTGTCTCGGTCATAGTCTTCCGTGGTCCCGCACCAGCGGTAGCCGTCGGTGCGGCCCTCAGTGGTGCAGCTGTCGTAGGATGTTCCCTGGAAGCGGAATGGGAACTTGCAGGGCTGTCCGTCAGCATTGCCACCCATGGTGAACAGGGCTGGGGGTGAGGGAGAGACGGAGAGAGCATGAATGTGAGAGGCCACCCACCGCCCAACCGGGAATGAGCTCAGCACCTGCGTGGGCGCAGGGCTGGCTGGGGGCCAACCTGCCAATTCACACCAGTGAAGATATAGCATTGTTAAGATGTTAAAACCCGTCTATGCTGGTAGCTGAACTGCTGCTCCTCTGGTCCCCTGGAGGGTACTCCTGCCTCCCCAGCCACCTCGATCCCTCTCCTGGGACCTTATGGGCCACCCCTCCTCCCACCAATGAAATGGTTAAAACCTGGCACACAGCATGGGGCCGCCAGAGCCCTGCCCCTGACCCAACCCCAAGGTGACTGTCCACTCTGCCTGGTCTGTGCCCAAGCCATGCAGATTGCTAAAAATATCATCCATGGTGGTCAGCAGGACCACAAATCTTTGCATTCGAGAGAAAGGAAAACTGAGGTTCTGAGAAGGCTGGTTCTGGAACTGCTCACGGTCATCTCTCTCTTGCTCACACCCTTTGCCACACACACACACACACACACACACACACACAGAGAAAGCTTCACCTCCCTTTCAACCCCAGGCGCTTTCCTGGACGGCCCTCCTGTGGTCTCTGTAGGAGAGAGAGGAGGAAAGGAGGGGGAGAATGGAAGAGAGGTGGCGTCTCCAGACACCTTCTAATATGCACTCCGAGCTCCCACTCTGACCTCCCCAAGACAGAGGTTATGCCTGGAGAATTTGGGGAGAGTGGGAGTCAGAGTCTGGGCTTGTCTGTCTTGGGTTTTCCCCCTGCTCCCCCATGCCTTCATCCACCCCCAAAGCTACAAAATAGTGTATCTCTGGAATTGCCAACTAGCAAAACCACAAGTTCGTAACAAGGACCATCTGTGCACAACGGTGCCAGAGGTGACCTCATCAGCCCTCATTAACTCCACCATGGCCAAAATGGGGGCCAGGGACCACAGGATCAGGGTCCCATATCCTCACTACTCCCCTCTCCCCAACCAAGAGAACTTCCCCCCGCAATACCAGAAACAAGGAGACCAGGGGAAGAGCCAAAACTGAAGCCAGACGCCTTGGTGGCCTCAGAGAGGGAAAGGCAACGTGTTAACCTTGAGGGAGGCCAGCCTCTGTCTCTGGTCTCCCAACAGCTGCATTTCTACCACCCAGGAAGCCCCCATCCCCTTTCAGATCCTGCCCCCAACAAGGATGAAGAAAAGCAATCATTGACTCAGCAGTCAGGAGGGGCTGAGTAACCAGAACCTCTATCCCAAGACCGAACACGTGCGTGTTGTATGTACTTGAATCTGGCTAAACACCAAGTAAATGGCTAATGTCCGATGCAGGGAAAAACCAAACTTATGAATTACAGCTGTTTCCACTTCCATGATCAAGGCATTCTCTTCTAATCACAGGGACTGACACATGGCAAGGTTATCTCTGCTCGAATCCCTACTGGGAAATGCAAGAGACATAAAATATCTTTGTTTAAAAATTTGACTTATTAATGGTCAATGACTTGAACTCTTACTTAATACAAACTATCGCGTGCTTTGGTATTAAAAGTGTAAACAGGAACGCCATTAACTAGTTCTTGGTTTCTTTCCCTCTGTTAAGATGGCTGGTGTTCAGTTGCAATGGGGTCGGAGAAATCACAAACATGTAAAATTACAGCCAAAAAGACAGAGGCATATATATATAGATCAAAGAGCCTTCAAGGGATGAGGAAGAAACAAGTAATAAAAAAAGTAAGTTCTGCATTTTCTCCCAAGTATTAAAAAAAGTAAGTTTTGCATTTTCTCCCATTTCCCTTCCAGTTTTCTGGGTTTTTGATCTCCAGATCACTAAGATGATATGATCTAGAATTAAGATGTATACACACTCTCTTTGTGATTTCTGGTTATGAAGTGTGTGTCATCGTGAAGGATCTACTAAAAAAGGGTTGGGTGTGTTATGTCAATACTCTTACCCCTTAAGGAAACTCCTTGCTCTATATGGCTTCAAAATATCTAAACATTTTGTCACAAGCATCAGCAAAAACACGAAGATACTGAGTCAAGCCTAATGCCTTTGCCGAGACACAGAGATGCAGACACAAGAAAGGGAAGACAGAGACCCCGAGAGGCACATGGAACAGTCCCACACCCAGACGTGTGCACGCAGCTGTGCGCACGCACACACACACACACACACACACACACACACTGGAAGAGTCAGCATCAGAACTGGAAACGATGGCTGAAATTCCCAGGGCTGGTGTCCCCAAGCCAGATTGGGTACCGGCCTCGGTGTCTGAGTCCCGCCTCTGAATCCCACTGCTAGGCTTCCGATCCACCCCCCACCCCCACCCCAGCCTCTCCTCGTGTCCCTGAATCCCCAGTTCTGGCCGGAGGACCACTGGGCATCTTAGTAATTCTAAATTCATTCTCATGCACATTAGAAAAAAAAAACAAAAAACTAGCACGTCAAACCTGTGATTTCACAAGTATTTCTGCTAAGGGCAAAACAAAACAACTGATTTCCTGCAAGGATTACGTACGTAATCGTGCCGATGAGAAGGACACAGCAAAGGCTCAGACGAGGCTGAACGAACGAATGAAGTGGGGCACACTGGCCGCGTCCGGCCTGGCGGGGGGGGGGGGGGGGGCGGAGCGCAGGGGGTAGTGGGGAGCCTGGGAAGGTGGAGGCTGCGGTGGAAACCCCGGGGCCAGGTGGACGCTCACCTTCGTGGGGGCAGAAGCCGTATTTGCCATCCTTTTCAAAGTTGTAGGTGGTGGAGCACCAGAGGAAGCCGTCGCTGCGGCCCGTGTCTGTGCAGCTGGTGTATTCCTTGCCGTTGAACAGGAAGGGGAACTTGCAGTACTCCCCGTCGGCGTTCCCGTACTTCACGCGGACCACTGAGGGCAGCAGGGGGTGGATGGAGTGTGAGCCTCTCCGGGCCCTTCTTTGGAGACCGGGACTCTGACTCACCGGGCTACGTGACCTCCCTCCCCCTGCCGTCTCTCCGGTCCCATCGGAGCAGATGGAGGTGCGCACGGGGGCCCAGGAAGCCACGGCCCTGGTTGCTAGGGACGGCGAGGCTCGCGGAGGACTGGGGAGGAGACCCGGGCGTGCGGATGTTCACTTTCTCACCTTGCCCTTCTCCCAGGGTCCACAGCTCATCGTCGTCAAAGTGGGAGTCTCCCCCGACGCCAGGGCCCGGGGCAAAGGCGTGAGCCAGGAGCCCGTCCTTGCCATCAAAGGGGTATCCATCTCCGTGCTCTGCAACACAGTGGGTCTCAGCTTCTAGCTGCCCCGGCCACACCCAGCCACGCCCAGACCACGGTCCTATAGCTGCCCTAACGTCTGTCCCCTTCCCTGTCCCGGTACGGTCATCCGGCACCGGGAACACGGCATCTCCGCAGAGGGCTCCTAACTTGATCGTCACCATCCCACGGTCTTCAGTACCCCTCAAGTCTATGTGGCCCCCAGTATCTCTACCACCGACCTTCACTAATGACGTTACACCTACACACAGACTAACATGCCACACGGGCGTCCTCCCCACTCACTCACTGTCCCCACCTCTACACCATTGTCTATATCACCTACCGCACGTTCCCTGCCATTTTGGCCCTAGCGCTTACCCTCAGGTCACACCATCACCAATATCCACAACAGTAGCCCCCATGCCTACTTTGCCGCCCAGGTCCGCACCATCCACCCACACGTCAACACTGCTGCCTGCGCCGGTGCCTTCACCCACGTCACAACGCCGCTCACAATGTCCACGCTCCCTCCCTGCACGTCTACACTACCGCCAGTGTTCACAAGGCCAACCCACATGGTATCCTTGATCCCGGGTTCTATTCCGCTGACTCTGGCGTCTACACTGCTCCGCTGTTTCCGAGCCACCCTCACATCCAGAGTTGCTCAGTGTCCCCCCAGCATTAGCCAATGGAACTTTCTGTGATGATGGGGATATTCTTTGTGCTGTTCAATTCAGTAGCCACTAATGTCCTGTGGCCACTAAGCACCTGAAATGTTGCCAGTGTGGCCGAGAAGCTGAATTTTAAGTTTTATTTACATTTAAACAGCCCTATGTACCCAGTGGCCACCATGTTGGGCAATGCAGGTAGACCACTTGCTTTCAGGGCACACCCCCCTGTCATGTCACCTGCCCCCACATCAGCGTGGCTCTCCAGTGTCTACATCTTCTACTCTCCTGTCTAAGCTATGCTCAGGACTCCGGTGCCCCTGTAATGGCCAGACTGCCCCCCCGGTCTCCACCCTGGCCCCCCGCTGACCCCTCTTCTGCCTACCCCAGCGGCCAAAGTTGATCATGATGTCCGCCTCTCCATCGTGGATACGAGAAAACCTTAGCGGGGTTACATCACTCCAGACTTGGAAGGCACGAGCAAAGGCATCATCCACTGTCTCGGGGTCCAGATCAGGCGTGTAGCCAATGATCCTGGAGGAGATAGAAACACGTGTGAGTGTGCCTGTGTGTACCAAGGAATGTCAGTGTGCATATGCACACGAGCATGGACATATAGGTGCAAGTGTGTATATGCAATTGTGTGAGTGACCATGCCTGAACGTGTGTGGATGTGCACGCATGAGTACAGGTGTGCGAGTGTGTGCTTAAGCAGGTGAGGGGTGCACAGACTTCTGCACGCACATACGAGCGTGTATGAGCCTGGATGCACGGGCAGGTATATGTGTGTGCGTGTTGAGCAGAGCCTGCTGGGAGAACAGCCCACCCAGAATGCCTTGGGGTTCTGTGGAGCCCTAGCCCAGCCCATGCCTCCATGCCCTGGCTCAGAAGTCTCATTCCTCACCTCTGGCTGGCGGGCGAGGAGGCATGAATAACGCGTTAAGGGGCACAAGGCAGAGATCTCCCCCTTGGAATCCAGCACGAGCCAGACAGAGCAGCGCTCGCAGCCCAGTTCACAATCAGTTATAACAATTCTTTAATATCATATAAAACTCAATTAGCAACCAATCATCAAATTCCCTCCACCTGCTCCAACGACCCCACTTAATAATAATAGCGTATTATTGTATTAACAGTGTATACGATGTGACGAACGACTAGCATTCACTACGCTCTTACCATATGCTGGACGTTGTGAAATCCCCTTTACTTATGACCAAGCTTAGTTCCCAACAACCTACTAGGAAGGTTGTGTTTTAGCCCCATTTTGGAGACTGGAAAGCCAAGGCTCAGAGCACTAGAAACTAAGTTGGCTGATGCCCCAAGGCTATTATTGTGAGATTCAAGCTGTGGTCCATCTGACTCCATTTCGTAAGAATTCCAGGCCCCTCGCTGGATACCCCCTGGGTCCCCAAGAAGGGAGAAGCAAGGCCCGGAGACCCACTGTCCCCACGGCCCAGGGGCCCTGCCTTGGCACCTGTATGTGATCTGGTTCTTGTCCCACTTGGGCTTGCGGGGGAAGAAGTTGTAGTTGGCCACATCAGGGTTGCCACAGCGAGGCTTCCGCATGGTCTCAATTGTGCTCTGGTCAAGGTCACCCGTCTGGGGCAGCCCAAAGAACTTCTGCATCTTCTTTAGTGTGTCCTTGAGCACGAACAGGTTACAGCTCTCCTTGGGGCAGCCGTAGAAGGTGTTCAGATATTGCTGGAAGACAGGAACACCCGGAGACAAGCAGCCACGTTAGGGTGGCACAATACTGACCAAAGTAGTCAGGGAATCCAACAGCACTGGGTAGAATCCTGGGTTCCCCAGCCAGCTGTGTGACCCACTGGTTGAGTCACATCATAAAGCATGGCTTGCAGCACGTGTTGAGTGCTTACTATTATGCCCTATATGGTTATTGTTACTATCCCCATCATCCAGATGAAGAAACTAAAGCTCAGAGAGGTTAAGAAACGTGCCTAAGATCCCACAGCTCATGAACGGAGGAGCTAGATTCGGATCCAAGCAATCCGGCTCCTGGGTCCACACTCGGAACTCTAACTCTCTGCCCCTCTTCTTCTCCTCTGTCATCTCTTTTAATTCACCTAACGGCTGATGACATAGAAATTGTTCTTTCGCCTTTCTTATAAGGAGTTTCATGGCTTATGTGCACGGATTCCAGTCGCAGACAGACCTGGGTACAAATCCTAGATCTGTCATTTCCAAAAGAGAAAATCGTCTTGTCCTTCCGGATCTGAGCAGCCAGCTCTGCCCTAACCGAGGCCTAAACCAAACAGACCCCTGGGGAGTCTCAGGGACTGACCAGCTCATTTGTCTCCTCACCAAATGTTTTTTTGACGGCTGCCATGGGCCCAGCCCTGTGCCAGTATTATTGGGGATAAACTGGTGAACACGACGTTTGTTTCTAGTCTCCAGGGTTCAGATCCCAGTGTGGGGAGGCTGATAGATCATAGTGGGTGCAATATTAAATATGTGATCTGTGTTGTAAAGACAGCCAGGAGACCTTATTACGGGGGCCCTAACCTTGTTTGGGGAGCAGTTAGGAACGGGAAATAGAGGATATAATAATAGTGATAATGAGAATGATAACAAAGGTTATCCCTTATTGAATGTTTACCGCGTGCCAGGTACCCTTCAAGGTGTCTAGGATGACTTCCCCCTTAGCCCTGAGACAGGCATCACTATTATCTTGTCTGTGGAAGCAGGTGAGATTGAGAACTTAAGTCATTTGCCCAAGCAGGTCAGTTGTTAGAGTCTCTCTGATGTGAACCTAACCAGTCTAAGTCTAGAGGAGGTTTCTCAGGCCTCCCACTGCATTGCCTCTGGGCAACACGGACTTCCTTCCAGGTGCTGCAGGAGGTGTGGGGACCCAGGTAGCTTTGTCAGTGCTACAAAGCTCACCTTCACCCCCAACCAACAGCCACATCAACATGCCGGCCAGCTCCAGACCCTTGTCAAAAAAAAGTAGCCCCTAAAAATATAAGGCCTCCCAACCCACTTACCCAGCTGGGACAGAGGCCTATATGTAGGAAATGGGAGTGGTGTTATCACATCCTGAGAAGGGACACCTAGGGTGACCAGAGGGGACCAAAGTCCTGTCCTGGGCAGGATGGGGACCAGGATGAAGGAGAATGAGATTTCTGGGGTAGGTGAAACAATAAAGGAACAGATGTCTGGAAAGCGGGAAGGAACATCCAGAGGGGTCCTCAGCCCCAGGGGCTCTCAAGGTGAGAAGAGGTGCCCCTCGGGGGCCCCCAGCCCCCTTGTGTAACGTGTAACGCTGCCGCGGTCGGTCAGGGAGCCCTTCCAGCCAGGCAAGCGAGTGAGTGAGCGCGCTGGCAAAACAACGTCTGAGCCACAGCTCGGAGCCCCGCCAGGAGGGAGGGCTGCCTGGCGGCTCTCCGGCCGGCCCGGGGCTCCTGGCGCTCAAGGCTCAGTCCGCCCCCGCCCCACGCGCCCGGGCCCTCCCGCACCACCCCTCCCTGCGCCGGGCGGCCAGATCTTTCCTCGGGTCCTCAACCCTCTCTGGAGAAGTTCGAGGAAACTTTCCGAGGTGCAACCCTTGACCTTCCTGACCAACTTGTCCATTGAGCCAGGTGAAAACGATGCGCTCTCTGCTTCCCTCCTGCCCCAAATATCTGCCAAAAGATCCCCTCCAAGGCCTCTCTCCAGATGTATGCCAAAGGTTCCTCGACGTTGGCCAAGCTCTGCTTTACCCTGAATTCCTCTCCACATGTGTGCAAAAGTTAACCCAAATTGTGTGCCAATGGACCCTATTCCCGAAGTCCTACAGAGGTTTCGAAAGATCCTCCATTTTCAGAAGAGACCCCTTTTAGGCCTTTGGCCAAAGGTCTCCGACTCTTGCCAGGGGCCTGTTAGCCAACCCCCCAGATGTGTCCAAAAGTTGTTTACAAAGCTGCCCCCTTGCCAAATCCCCCAGATACTACACAATGGCCCTGCTACTTACAAAAGGGGTCCCTTCCAGCTGTTTGCCAAAGCATTCCCTGCCCTACCCCCGCTGGTTTCTCGCGCCCCCCCCCCCCTGCTGTGTCCTAAAAGTTGCCAAGTTGTTTATCAAAGGCCTTCTCCAATTACCGAGGATCCCACCACGGTTTGCAAAAGAGATTCCCTCCTTCGGCTTGCCAAAGACCCCCAAGTTGTTTCCTGAAGCTCCTCCCCAAGCCGTGTACCCACCGCGGGGGTGGCTTTTCCGGAGACCCGGAGACCACCCCCCCCCCCCCAAATCCTCGGCCTCCGAAGTTTCTCTGAACTTGACTCCTGGAGACCAGCGCAGCGACTCACCACGGCCAGCTCTTTGTCCGTTTTGGGGGCCACATCTCCAGGGAACTTGATGATGGGCGACGGCGCGGCGGCGGCGCGGCCCAACAGGCAGCCCAGGACGCAGAGCGCCCGCAGCGGGCCGGCGAGTGCGCCCCGGGCCCCTCGCGCCTCGGTCATCGCGCTCCCGGGCCCCGCGCGTCGCCCGGGGGTCGCTGGCTCGGTGCGGGTGGCCGCGTCGCCGCCTGGCTGGCGCCTGCTCCGCCGCGCGGCGCTGCGCTCCGAGGGGCCGCTCGACTCGGTGGCCTGGGCTTCGCCCGGCTCAGCGGCGCATGGTCCGGCCCCCGCGCCCCAGCCCCGCGCCGCCGCCCGTTCCCGCCGGCCCCGGCAGTCCCTTTGTATGTTTAAAGCCCCAGATGCGCAGCCTCCAGCCACCGCCGGAGGAAGTCTGGATGCAGCGGAAACAAGGGAGGGGGCAGCCGCCAGATGTGGCCTGCTGGGCTGGGAGGGCGCTGGCTGTGCTGGGAGGGGGGCGCGCTCAGGCCCGGCCCTCTCCGCCCCACCCCACCCTACCCCCCACCCCCCCCCCCCACCCCCGCTGGCCCTCCTCCTCTTTTCTCCTCTCTCCGCCTCCTCGCCCCGCCGCCAGCCGCTCCCGGCCTTGGCGGGCACCGGCAGTGCGCGACCTCTCCACCCCTACCCCCATCCGGGCGGGCGCCAAGACTAAGGACCCCCTGCGGGGGGACATCTGGCGCGACCACTCTAGACTCGTGACGTCCAGAGGTTGGAGAGCAGCGGTTCTTGGAGGGACGCCCGGGGTGGGGGCGAGGGCAAAGCTGCCTTCCGTCCAAGATGGGGAGGAAAACCCCGAAACATCTTCAGATTGAGAGATTGTCAGAGGAAGAGATTTTAGAACTTTAGAGGTGAGGACAGAGAGCAGTGAGAGAGCCGGACAGAAAAGAAAAGAGACAGAGGGATGGAAACAGAAGTGGAGGGTCCCTCCTCTCCTTCCTTCCTTCCTCCCTCCCTCCCTTTCCTTCCTTTCTTTCTACGGCAAATATTTAAGCATTTGCCTGGCCTCAGGCATGATGCTGGGTGCTAGAAGTATATACACTTGGAAACACAGCAGTTGTGGTCCCTGTCCCCGAGGAAGGTCACCTCCCTCTCTCAGGAAAGAGAATTGGGTGCGAAGGAGAACTCCAGCAGACTGTGGGAACACCTGCCCTCAGCCCCTAAACTAGTGGAGGTGGTCAAGGAGGGCTTCCTGGGTGAAGGGGCTTCTGAGCTGAGACCTGAAGAGCTACCTACAGGAGTGTTAGGTGGGGGGGCTGGAGTGGGAGGGCTGGTTCAGGCACAGTCTAGGGAATGACACACGCAAAGGTCCAAAGATGGAAGAGAGCAAGGCGTCCTGGAGAAGAAAGCCGGCGCTGTCTAAAAAAAGGTGGGGGGCAGGGTGAAGAGATGGGACTAGGGGTCAGTCAGTAGGGACCAACGTAAAGAACAAAGTCACGGGCTGAAAGGGCCAGGAACAGTCTGCCAGTGAGGGCCTTCGGAGGCCACGGTGACAAGTCTGGACTTTCTCTTGAGAACCGGAAAAGCCCCCGCAGCTTGGGTCTCAGTGGGCTCCAGGCATGTTCAGGCTTGCCTGGCAGGCCTGTGCTGCTGGTCTGCCAGCACTCGGTCTGAAGGGGGTCCCTTGAGAGGGGCTTTGTCCCGAAGGAGGGAGCCGGACCCAGGGAGAGGCCCTGGCTATTTGGGGGAGGGTGAATCCCAGGGCAGTGGGGGAGGGGGATTGTTCCTGGCTCTGCCCCATCTGACACACGTCCATGTCCCGCGGACGGCCAGGGAGTCAAGCGGAGAGCTGGCAAGACGGAAAAAGTTGTCTCACTAAAGCAGGGCTTGCAAACCCGTGGCCTGTGGGCTGAATCCAGCCTCAGCAGCATTTTGAAACGGGGGAAACTTCACGTAAAAAAAATGTGACTTTCTGGTGTTTCTTTTAAAAATTCCCGAAGATCTGGCAACCCTGGGTGCCGGTTTTCACATGGCGCTAAATAGCAGCCGCCTGGTTGAGATGAGGCACGCGCTTCGGTTTGCCACAGTCCCCACCGTTCTCTGCTGCCTCGCACGTGACTCGGCTCAGTTCTGCTCATTTACGTCGCTCGCCCCATTCAAGGTTTAACTTTTTCCCCCGCAAGGCTCTGGGAGACGCTGGGGCCTAAACAGCAGAGCTTTGGGGCTCCTCCGGCAGAGGGAAGCTTTCGCGGTGCCTCTTCATGACCTGTGTGGCTCTGGCATTCCAAGGGCGCTGGGGTCCAGCCTAGGTGCTCGATGTTTCTGCTGCTTGGCAGAAGCCGCTGCCCGTGAGAGACAAGTGGCCTGCAGAGACCAGAGCGCAGGGCGCCAGGAGAACGCAGGCCGCCTCTAGCGGTCATGGACTTGGGGGCGAACACATGAAATCCCTGTGTACCCCTTTCACTCTCTCCCGCAAGAACCCGTTGTGGTTATCCTGGTAGCCCCAGGCTGGTGTGGTAGAACCACGAAAGGAAAGCAGCCAGACCTACTTTTGCGTGACGTCCTCCAAGAGTTGGAGCTACGTCACCACGGCGTCTTCTAGCCAACCCTAATGCAGGTCGGTGTAGAGGGGCTGTGTCGTGGGTAGGACGGTGTCCCCCCAAAAGGGTAGGTTCCAATCGTAACTTCCAGTGCCTGTACGTGTGTCCCCCTTTGGAAATACGGTGGACCCTTGAACAGCATGGGTTTGAACCCATGTGGGTCCACTTCTAGGCAGATACAGGACCGTACTGTAAATGTATTTTCTCTTCTCTGCAATTCTCTTCACAACATTTTCTTTTCTCTAGCTTCCCTTATGTAAGAACATAGAATGTAATACATATAACACCAACACGGTGTTAATCTGTTTATCTGGTTGGTAAACTTTCGGGTCAACGATAGGTTATTAGTAGCTGAGTTTATTGGGGGGGGTGGTGGTGGTGGTTAAAAGTTATACTGATGTTTTTTCAACCGCATGGCGGGGGGGTGGGGTGACCCTGGCTGCCCCCTGAGCTGTTCAAGGGTCAACGGTAGTCTTTGCGGATATAATCAAGGTAAGAGGTCAGAATCATGCGGTTGCATGCCAAGGGTTGTCTGGAGCCACCAGACCCTGGACGAGGCGAGGAAGGATCCTTCCTAGAGCCTTCCGAGGGAGCCTGGCCCTTGCCAACACTTTGATTTTCAACCTCTGAGCCTCCAGAACTGCGAGAGATTAAATTTTGGAGGTTTTTAGCTGCCCAGTGTGTGCTACTTTGTTACGGCAGCCCTAGAAAATCGATCCGGGCTGCAGTTAGGAGACCCCAGGAGACGGCATCAATCTCTGTCATTCATTCAACCATTTGGGAAAACTTTAATGAGCTCGGTTGCAGGTGCTGGGGCATAATGGCGTCAAGATAAAGGTTGCATTGATGAAGATCAAAAACAACAGTGTGAAATACGAAGCATTAGGTGATACCGGGGGAGGTGGCGGCCCTCTGTGGTTTATACCTTCCAAATGCCCTGTCCTCTCTTATTTTTGGAAGCTGCCCCTTCATTTTCCTTTGGGGAGCCTCTTCTCCCCAGCTCTTGGTCTACGAGGTCCGGGGGACGTGACCTACCTTCTGGTCCCCGGGTCCTCGTGATCCAGGCCCAGCTAAAAAGCGGATCCAATACCACTGGCCGGGTGGTGGTTCAGAGATGGGCTTGTGAGTCCACTAGAGCCGATGAAAATGGATTCTGGAACTTTTGCTGGAGATATTTGAGATGCGGCCTACACTTTAAGCTGTAAATGAAGTTGGTGTCATTCAGAGGGGGAGGTGCCCTTAAGGACAGAGGCTTTTTAAAATTTTTTTTTTTAAAGTTTATTTATTTTGAGAGAGGGAAACAGAGAGAGAGAGAGAGAGCAGGGGAGGGACAGAGAGAGAAGGAGAGAGAGAATCCCCCAAGCAGGCTCCACACTGCCAGCGTGGAGCCCGATGTGGGCTCAAACCCATGAACCGTGAGGTCACTGAGCCGGCCAGGCGCCCCAACCCCGAGCTATTGCCGTCAGCTCCTGGATCCAGCCTTGCCTGCGGCCAGGGCGTCCTTAGCTTTTTTGTGAGAGCCAATGCATCCTCTCTTCCTAACTTTGTGTTTTGTTTTGTTTTTCTTCGGCTGTTTGTCTTGAGTTTCTGTCGCTTGCCACCCGAGAGTCCTGACTTGACATGGGGAAGACTTAGCTGAGAATCCAGGTAGGACTCATCAAACCCTCTGCCTGAGATCATGGGCTGCCCTCATTTTGTACAGACTCTTGGTCCCAGGAACATCTGAGAAGCACCCTTGGGGGCACACGGGGGCTGCCAGCACATACAGCCCTGCAGGAGCAGAGGCAGGGACTTTCTGGGGCCAGGAAATCCCGGTCCCTTTGGGTTTCCTGCTGGGACCCCAACCCCAGACCCAGGCCTATGGATTCCAGGCTCAGAAGCTCAGAAGGTTTGGCTACTCTCTGCTTCAAATCCTTTAATGACTTCCACACACTCCTGGGAAAAACCCCACTTCCTCGCTGCAGCCTGCGGAACCCTACATGACCTGCCGTGGCCTCTCCTCGGCAGTCAGGGACCCAGGAGGGAGCAGATGGCACCCCTGGACCAGGATAATTCGAAGAAAGCTTAATGACAAAAGGGATTAAATCCAAAACATGTGTGTGGAGCGCTGGGCGAGCCAGCCAGCCTGTGGTGCAGTAACCTGGGCCAGAAGCTCTGGGACTGTGACTTGCAGGCCCAGAGGGTTGACAGGAGAGGGGTTATAGGAACCAGAAAGTAGAAAGAATTGCACAGAGCAGGGGCCTTGAACAAAGCAGACAGTCCAAAAGACCCTCTGGTGGTGGGGGAGGGGGGAGGGGGGGTCCGGGAATGAATTCCCCCATCTCTTCCTTCCAATCCTTTACTGGGCTCCCCCGGCCCAAAGCCAGGGGCGCAGAGCTGGGCCATGCATTCTGGAGGGGACAGAGTGGGAGGTGGGGGCACTGTCTGCAGGAGCACACAGAACTCCCAACTCCATCCTAGAACGTACTTCCCGGAAGGCGCAACTGACACCCTGTCCACCCCCCGGGTCTGCAAGCTTCTTTTCTGTTAGGTCTCAGCTGAAATACAGCCTCCTCTGTGAAGCCCTCCTTGATTGACCATCCCCTGACAGGATACTTCCCTCCTCCACCCCGCATTATTTTTTTCCTGTCAGCTACAATTGTCTTGGACAAACGTTGTTACTTTAATTTCTTATTTGTTCCTTGCCGCCTGCACTAGAATGTCAGCCGCAGTCCCAGTACCTGGAATAGGGCTTTTCACCAAGCAGGTACTCAGTGAAGATTTGTCAAATAGATCGTTGAATTAATTAATGCTTCTTCCCTAGATGTGGGGAGATGGAAGGGCTCAGTAATCAGGGGAGGGAAGGGTGGGGTGGTCCCCAGAGAAAAAGGGAAGGCCAGAATGAGCACCTGGGGGCCCTGACTTGGGCTATGGAGAAGTCATGTTGGCTGACTCAAAAACTCTGGGGCTTCTCTTGTCTTATAAAGGCCAGGACTCCGTCCTAGTTTTCCCCGTCCTGCCATGTGGATGGAGTCAGATGAGGGTAGACCGCTTTAGACTTTGGGGAGTCTGAGGGCAGAACTGTTCATTTGTGACCAACAGCAGGAGATACTTAGGGTAGACTTCAGGCAGGACTTCCCAACCGTGGAAAAATGGAATGAGGCCTTAAAGCGTCCATGAGGTAGGCTGAAACGATTGCTTCCCTAAGAGGCAGACACAAAGGGCCAGCCAAACCACGTTTGACCTTTCTTGAACTAGATGGATGGGCACAAAAACCTTCAGACAGCTTAAAGATCCCGTCTGGGCTGGGAAAGACAAGTGGGCCGTTGGCTTCCTTTCTTGCCGCCCCCACCTTGCCCGTTGGCCCTTCATTCTCCGCCCCCCCCCCCCGCCCCCCGCCACGCCAACATGAGTTCTCTGAGTCCTGAGTCACTGCCTCCCCCAGGGCGCTGCCCCTGCCCAGCTCCCCTGTGTCTCCGCCTGAGCGTTTAGCCACAGCCTCTGCCTTTGTTTTGGTCCAGATGTGTGGTCTCTGGCTGGGATGGTCAGGACAGAACGTGGCGCTCTTTGGGGCTGCCCAGCCCATTGTCTCTTGTGTTCACAGCTCACCTCCTTCCGTGGGGCCCAGGCCGGGCTGGCTGGAGCACTGAGCCCCTGGGAGCACAGAAGCCACTAGGCAGTTTCTATCTGAGGGGGCAATGCCGGCCTCAGGCCTCAGGGCGGAGCCGGGAAACAGAAGACACAGACTTGGGGACCCTTTGTGAGACCCCAGATCTAGCCTCACTAGGAACCAATCTCGTCTTGGATTTTTCCATTTGATGAGTCCTTTTAGACTTCATGCAGTTTGAGTCGCCTTTCTGTTGTTTGTACCTAAAAGCGCCCGGAGGAATGGATGTGATATCTGAGAATGGTCCGCCCCTGAGCTGCTTCTGCGGGCGGGGTGCAGCTGGAGGGGTGCAGTCCTCCGTGGGTCCCAGGACATCAGCGAGGAAGGGACCACATTCCCGCCGCTGCTTGAGCAGGCGAGGAGAAGCACACGCTACCATAGGTAGTGAGCTCCCCGTACTTGGATGTGTTCGAGGAGGCTGGGGCTCCCTGCAGAGAGGACTCCTGAAAACTGTCCTCAGCAGTGGGAGTGCGGATGTACCACCGGGCTCGCATCCACCTTGGCCCAGAGGACCCGTTCCCCCAGCTGCAGGCCAGCGGTCAACCCTCTGGGAGCTGTCTTGGCAGAAGTGCATGGACCCCCCTCCCCACCCGGGCCCCCCAAGGCCACGCCCTCTTCCTGGAGCAGCATTTACCATTGGCTGGTGCAGGGATATACAGCCTCCATCCCTGTGCCCCATTGGATGGCTCCTAAGGCGTCCTAGTCTCTGGGACCATGAGGCATGGGTTCCTTTGGGTTAAGGCACTGTCCCCTGGGTGGGATGGGGCTGGGGACGATGTTCTTCCAGAGGAAAGGAGTGTTTGGGGAGCCCATGTATCCGTTGCATTGTATATGCTGTATGGCCGGCTGGCCTTCCTGGAGCAGGGAAGGCCGCATGTGGTCTGGGGAGGGGGACGCCCAGATGAGGGGCATAGCCAGAAGTTCTGGAACTTGCTCACGTACTTGGGGCACTGATCGTGAATACCTATGACAGGCGGGTATAAGGAAGGAGAGAAAAAGAACTTGCTAAGTAAAAACTAACTAGCGTGTCAGATCTGGACGGATCCTAGAGACGGTCTGATGATACCTCTCTGTTTTTTGGGAGGTCACCGCTGGAGAACAGTCTGTGCACGGATAGCATGCCAGGTGCCGCGCTGGGTGTCTTAGAGACGTGGAATTTCCGGAGATTCCTTTGAAGCAGGAGGTGTGGTTAGTGCCCCCATTTTATAGTGGAGAAAACTGAGGGGCAGAGAGTATCCTCTCTGCTCAGGAGAGAGTGGCTCTCCCCTACTTTAGAGCCTGCTCAGGACTCACCCCCAGGAAGCCCTCCTTGGTTCAGAGCCCTTGCTCTGCAACCACACTCCTGGTGCTGCCTCTGGCTTCCTGACCATGACCATGACCATGTGATTAACTGCAGGAAGCCTCACTCCCCTTATCTGTCCAATACTCCTAATAACTATCTCTCAGGGCTGTGGGAAGGATCTGTGAGTGTAGATTGAATACTTAACACAGTGCCCGGCATGCATGCAGTAGGCACTTAATAATTAAATGATCACTATCTTTATGATAATTGTTTTCCACAGGACTCACCAAGTCAGCTTGTATGGATGCGTGTGTATCTGTTCAAGTGAGCAAAAGTCTTTGTTGAGCGCCTACTGAGGCCAGAGTCTTTACACTAGGCGCGGGTGCTAAGACCAGGGGCAGATGGGGTTCTGATTGGGACAGGGGGTTGAATTCCCATCACCGTGAAATAGAACCGGGCCTCCCCTGGCCTCAAGGCTCCTTCTTGCGTCTCCCTTAGCAGGGAAGGATGTGTGTGCAGCCCTCAGACCACCTATTCCGTAAGGCGGGGCGGTCCCCTTCCCTGCTCCGGCGGAGGTGTGGCTTCTTCTGAAGACAGACTACGCCATCTGGTGGCCGCTCCTGGCGAAGCGGCCTCAGGGCTCCGAGCGGCCGGGGTCAGACCCTTTCTCTGGGCTCATGGCTCCATCTAGTGGCATTAATGCGCAATCACAGTGTGAACCTCAAAAGGAGGGGAAGCTGCTCTTTGAACATTCCAGATTCCACTTTAGAGCTATTGAATCAGAATTTGGGTGGAGGGGGGATGCTTTCTTACAGCCTCCATTTAAAAATTTTTTTTTTTTAACATTTATTTATTTTTGAGACAGAGAGAGACAGAGCATGAACGGGGGAGGGTCAGAGAGAGGGGGAGACACAGAATCAGAAGCAGGCTCCAGGCTCTGAGCTGTCAGCACAGAGCCCGACGCGGGGCTCGAACCCACAGACTGTGAGATCATGACCTGAGCCGAAGTCAGCCGCCCAACCGACTGAGCTACCCAGGTGCCCCACAGCCTCCATTTTAGACAACATTCGCAGGTTATTAAGCTCTGGGAAAGGTTAAGTTTGAGAAGCGTGACTTTAAAGGGACTTCTGCAGGTGTGTTTGTAGCCGCTCCCCACCTGTTGAGTAATGAAATAGCCGTCCGCTTCACATCTGGGATTCTCACCTCCAGGAGGAGGAAACTGAGGCACAGTTAGTGGGCGCCGACCCAGGCTATCTGCTCTGGATCCCACGCTCCTAGTGAGCTGACTTCCAGTGCCCCAGGGCAGGCGAGGCTTGGCTTCTGACCCTGAATGCCATCATGGTCTCCTCTCTGGGCACCCTTGGCCAGGCCACCCACTCCCCCTGTCTGGGTCTTCTTGTTCCGAGTTGCTTATTTACCTAGTAAATGCGTATTAAGCCCTGTGCCGGGCACTGGATCTACAGCTGGTTAATCATAGTCATTGTTTTCATGGTGCTTACATTCCAGTGGAAGGAGACAGGCAACAAAAGCAGACACATTAATAGAGGAGGTAATTTTGGATGGTTGGAAGGCCTGTGAAGGGTGGCATCGAGATGATCTGATGAGGAAAACTTGGGAATGACTGGTGACGGTGGGGGGGGGGCTTTGAGGGGGATTCATTATAGATCTGATGAGTCCTGATGAAAGGAAAGGAAAGGAAAGGAAAGGAAAGGAAAGGAAAGTCCTGATGAAAGGAAAGGAACCAGACATGTGCAGAACCAGGGGAAGAGTGTTCTAGATAGAGAGAATGGCATATGCAAAGGCCCTGTGGTGAGAGCAAGCTTATCATATTTGAGGAACAAAAGAAGGGCAAATGAGTGCCGCAAAACGAGTGAAGGGCACAATGGACATTTGTGGGTTTGGCCGCCAAACATCTTTCCCCTCTTCCTTTGGGGAGTCCCGTCCCTTCCCACTGAGGACAGTGTTGCTGGGAAGGTAAAATGGGGCACTTGCCTTCCCTCTTCAGAGGCCAAGTGAGTCTTTGAAGCCTTCTTGGCCAGGCCTTTCCTCTCGCTACCCTACAGGTGGGCTTGCGACCTAGGCTCAGCCAAGGGGATGCCCAGGAAATCTTCAGTAACACAAACATCAATGGCGCTGCCGGCTGTGGGGCCCCACGGACTGGTGTTTCCATCTTGGCATGTGCCCCAGTTGGGAGGTTCTTGCCCCTACCTCTGTGATCACCCCAAGAACCCCCATTGCCCTTAAGTTAGAGTGTATTTCTATTGCTTGCACCCAAACAACCCTAGGGGTTTAGGGTGGCGATAAAGGAAGATGAATCTGGGGTGTCAGTGGGGCCAGATCATGCTGTCTGGCTGAGCTAAGGAGTTGGATTGTGTCCCGAGGGCAATGGGAAGCCGCGGGTGCCTCTGACACTGCCCTTCTGCGGTCCCACGGCGGCGTGCCGGTGGCTTCTTCCTTGCAGGGGTGCCCTCATTCCACCAGCCCCCGTCCAGAATGCCCCCCTCCCCCACGGAAGCCCAGGCCTGTGCCCATTCTACAACTAACAAGCACCTGCCTTCAGCAAGCGCCCAGCCAAAGGACAAGGAATGGCTTTGAGATGGTTTGTCTGCCTGTGGTCTCTCACGGCTCAGGTAAATGCCTCTGAGACTTTATCCCCACCACACACCCCAGCAAATGAAGAGCGAAGTGAGAAGGAAGGAAAAGGGACAATCAGAACATCCTGCATGTTGTGGGTCCCAGGTGGGGGCTGGGGAGAGGGCTGGGGAGCCCGAGGTTGACCCAGGGTCCCGAAGTGCCTCCTGCCCTTGAATTCCAAAGCATCAGGAACCAGTCATCATATCAAACAGACAGCTGGTGACCCCAATCCTTCTGCCCCAGCTACAAGCCCTGCCTATTGTTTTTCTAAGAATCCAGAAAATCCCTTTCCTGTAAGTACCACCCGCCCTCCCCCAGTCGGCCACAGATGCGGCTTGCCTCCCCTCTGCCGCCCAAGGCTACAGCTCCCTCCTTCCCTGTAGCTCAGCTTCAGTCCACTGTCCTCCCTGCCTCAGCCCAGAGACCCCCAGAGCCCGCCCTGGTTCCTGGAACCCCGACTCTGATGCCCAAATTAGTCTCCACATCTGGAACTTTCTCTGTGTCCTGTTCCCACTCATCAAACTTGCCTAGTCCTTGCTTCCCCCCTCGGTGACCAGCTCTAACAGGTTGACACCTCCCCTTCTTTACTTGATGGAGGCTCATTGAATAAATGCCTCTGTGCAGAATCCAGGAGGGGTTTGCGGTGGGATTGCAGATGGGCAGCTAGAAAGGGGGCCTGGGATCGGGGGGGGGGGGGGGTCCACAGTGCACCTTGTGGGCAATGCCCTGTCTTCCTAGGGAAGAATCACCAGGCACGTCCCCCCAACAGGGCAAAGCGGGAGTGAGGGAACCCAGCCTCCTGCAAGGTCTTTAGGCTCCCCTTAATTCAGATTCCCAGGGGACCCCCTCCCCACCTCGCGGCCAGGGACTGTCATGGGCCCCTGTGTGGGGGGCAATAAGTGTGATGAGAAAGGGGAGGGATAGTTTTAACATCTTACTTCACAAGTACCACCTTTCCCTCTTAGCTCCTGCCACACAGCCTCTGGGCGCTCACAGGGCTGACAGGTGAATACCCTTCCTTGCTTACGTGGTAGGGAGGGGGTGGTGACCAACAGGTGCCAAGGGACCCCCAGGTCAAAGCAGAGGCTGAAGAAGGGGGGATCCCAAGGGCTTCAAGAGTTGCAGAAAGAACAATCTCAGTCAAGGGAGGGGATCAGGGAGGACTTCCCAGAGGAGGCATCACTGGAGTGGAGCCTTGAAGGCTGACGAGGGGGAAGAACTTTCCAAACTGGGAGACAGGGGTCGAGAAAGTCTGGGCTGATTCAAGTTCTGATGTTGGTCACGTTTAGCCTTGAACCAAGGGCCCTGGCTGGGGTGTCGAGTGGGGTTTACGTCCAGCTAAGACAAGACCTGACATGCGTGTCTGCCCGTGGCTGCTGGAGGGGCGTCTGCCTGGAGGGGGCTGTTTCTAATTCACACAACAGCAAGGCCTTGGTGACAGGGAAAGATCTAGCTGTAGGATCCAGCTCGAGAGGATCCCGCCTCGACCTCTGGGCATCTCTGCCCTCTGAGCCAGGGATGCAGGCTCTGGAGTAAGAGCTTTGTAGACACGGGGGGGTGGGGGTGGCTGGAGGACCGGACGCAGCCTGCCCAAGTGTTCAGAGTGTTCGGACCATGTTGTATCCGAGGAGGGAGAGATTTCAGTTTAAGATCTTGGGGCTCAGAGCTCTTGGGTGTCACAGCCCCAGATATATGGAGCCTGGGGTCGGGGCTGAGGGAGAGATGGCTGGATGGGGCCTGCTGAGTGCACAGGTGGTCCCGGTGGCTGTGCATGAGTGGGGGTCACTGAGGCCACCGTGGCCCCTGCAGTCAGCATGACCTCCCGCGGGAAGGACAGAGCAGGTGGCAAGGTGTGAAGCGTTCAGAGGCTTCCTCCCCTCTCCCTGACCCCAGCAACTTTGAACTGATGATGCTTGATGCTTTGTTGAGCCAGAAATGTTTCCTGAGTCTCTGGTCCCTTTATTTTTTGGGGGAGGAGGAGAAGGATGTCAGCATAGAGTTGCTGTTTAAAACATGAATTAATTATTGTATCGGTTAGCTATCACCACGTAACAAATGACTCCAAAACTCAGGGGTGTGAAACAACAATTTATTTATCTTTTTAAAGTTTAGTTATTTACCTTGAAAGAGAGCCGGGGGAGAGGGGGTGGGGGCCGTGAGATCATGACCTGAGCCGAAGTCAGGAGTCGGACCCTTAACTCACTGAGTCACCCAGGCGTCTGTAACAAACATTTATTATTTGTCATTAGTCTATAGGCTGGCTGGCTGAGTCGTGGCTCTTTCCTGTTGGAGTGGGCTGGTCTAGGTGGGCCAGGCTGGGATGGCCACATGGTCCATTCCGCGTGGTCTCCGACCTTCCAGCAGGCAGGCCTGGGCCTGTCCTCACAGTGGAGACAGACTCCCACAAGGGCGACGGGTTCAGGCAAGGCCGCCTGAAGCCAAGGCTCTGAACAGACGTCCTTTCATTTCCGTTACAGTCAAGGAGATGTCAAGGAGCAGACTCAGTGGTGGGAAAGTAGACCCCGGCACATGATGGGAGAAGCTATGAAGTCGCATGTAAAGGGCCTGGATCCAGAAAGATGTGGGGCTATTTCCACAATCGATCTACCAAGATTCTAGCTTCTCGTATCCAGCTGGGATATCTGGACTCTCCGTGCACAGTGGACTGGAGCCACGTAGTGGCATCTCTTTCGATAGGGGGTGCTTTCTTCGGCTTCTCTCCAGGCCTGTGTTACCCAAGTGTAGGCAAAAGAGTTGCCTACCTCAGTCCCCAGTGCCACCAACTCATGGTCATGGACCATCTCTGGTTCCCTCTTATCAACAGGGGAAGGTCTACGCACCTTAGCTTGGCATTGAAGGCTCTGCATCGTGACTAGGCCGGGCTTACCTCTTGCCTCTGCCCCAGAGCCTCACGTCCCCCCTCCCCTGTTTCCCTTTACACCATAAGCCCTCATTACACATCTGCAAACACAAGAAACTTCCTTCGCACACTTCGGAATTTGTCTACTTCACAGGCTGTTCCTTCCGCTGGAAATGTTCTTCCTCTGCCTGGAGAAACCTACTCATCCTGCAGGGCTGGGCTCAGGGTCATGTCTACAGAGTCCTGTGTGATCCTTTTGGGCCCCCCTGGATGTCACCCTCCCCATCCTGACCTAGCACAATGAATCCCTCCTTCCCTTCCCCCCCCCCCCCCACCGTCTCCAGAGTGCTATAAACACAGCCCTCTCGCCTCACTTCCTGCCATTGCCCGCCACTCTCTTCCCCTGCAGTGAGCCTGTGAGCCCCACATGGGCCAGGAATGAGGAGCTATGGTGACAACATAGCCAGTGCTGGCTGCAGTACTCACGAACCCAGTTACCTTGGGCAAGTTGTTTGATGATCTCTCGGAACCTCAGTTTTTCCCCACCTGTAAAATAAATTCACAATATATCCACCTTGAGGGGCTGTTCTGGGAGGCCTCATTGAGGCAACACCCAGAATATACTCAGTATGATGCCTGGAACGTAGTAGATGCTCAGTAAATATTTGTTGTGTGGACAACCTGTGGTTCCGTCCCAGGTGCCTGGAAGCCCCTGCCGCCCCCACGCCCTTCCCACCAACACCCACGAAACCCTCCTCATTTCCTCGGTGACGACAGCATTTCTGTTCTCTGATCCATGTCAATTTCTTAATCACTTTGCAAGGATGGAGTGAAGGATGCAAAACATGTCCACAAAGCACTTGAAATCATTGCCAGGCGGGGATCAGAAGACAAAGGTTACATGCCTGTTTCTGTCTCACAAACAAATTAATGGAGTGGCAGCTTTTGGCGCAAAATACGATTCTTGTCGAAAGGATTAGACACACTAAGTCCAACTAGAATATGCCGTGATCTTGTGTGTGTATTTTTTTTTTAAGCAAAGCTGCCATAATCGTAAATTTACGACTAATAAATTGGGTCCTGTAATTCCTCTGCAATAAGCCTTTGAAATATAATCTGTCATTTCAGACTTACAGAACATGACTTTTCATAATTATAATTCCCCAGCACACATTACTACTTATAATTAAATTCACTTTTAAGAAATCCAAAACGTTTTTTTTGGTAGATTATCTGTTCGTACGATGTCATGATGGTAAAATTAATGTGTAATCTGTTGAATAAATTTGGTTAGTTCTTATATAAGAAACACACACTCTGCTACCGATCGAAAGCTGGAAAGACAGATAAGGTGAACAGAATACACACTATTTCTTAGCAGCAGGCTCATACAGAGGCAGGGCAAACCCAAGCCTCTCTCCCCATCCCTGCCTCTCAAAATGGGCAGCGAGCCCCATGAAAGGAGTGTTTGAAATAGTTGAAAGAAGGCAAATGTTAAATCACGGCCAAATTATCTGTCGAAGAGCGTGCAGACCCACATGTTTGGAAAAAGAGTTGAATAAAGACCCCAGGCTGGATGACCAGAAAACAGACCCTCGAAGGTCCCAAACCAGTGCAAAAGAAAATGTAGACCCACCACCTATGACACAAAAGAAAAGACAAGCAGATAAAGCAAATAGGAATCTCGAACTCAGAGCAACAAACACAGAGAAAGCAGGCGTGCGTGTGCATCCTGAGCTCTCGATACAGAATGGCCTAGAAGCCGTGTTGCATTTTTGCAACCCCGGGCATATTTGAGCCAATGCTTTACTAGTCAGCCTGAGGTCAAGGCCGTGTTCACCCACGACTGGGTGTGTGTGCTCCCTCCTTGTGCCTCGAGAGAAGTAAATGCTTCCTCGAAGATGGGACGTCAGGAATGGCAGCATTTTTCTTCTCCATCAGTGTAAATGTCTTTCCAGGTTTATTCCTTGCTAAACATGTGACAGTTTTTCCTGAGGGGCGGCTTGACTGACAGTCAAGCACCAACTGGGTTCCTTGGAGAGGGGTGTGAGGGAAACGGCATCTCCTGCCACCTGGGACCGTGAGCTTGTGTGGGAAACCTACGAGCATTGCCGCAAGAGTGGCCTCTGGGAGCTGAAGATAGGGGTACATGAGTCCACGTATCCGTGTTCACTGTCTGTGCAAGCATGAGGGTCTGTACGTGTGTATCCGTATCTGAGAGGGCGTGTGTGTGCGTGCATGTGTGTGTGAAGATGGTAAGAGGCAGAAGAAAGGAACAGGCTTCCGGCAAATCCCTTCTCTCCTCTGATCCTTAATCCCCCGTCAGCAAAACGGCGTTTCCCCCCCCCCCCCCCCCCCCGTGGGCCAGTTAATCTCAAATGTCACACCTACTACGTGCCGTCTCTGTGCTGGGCGCTGGGGACATAGACGTGACAAGTCAAAGTCCCTGCCCTCACAAGGGGTCAGTGGCGTCAGGGAGGGGGACACCAGGGCTCACATCTTCCCGAGGCCCTCACCGCAACAATGAGGAAGGCCACCACCTACAGAGCAGGGCCCGCCTTGCACAAGCGATTAAAAGACCCCGCGCCCCCCTCCTCGCCTTCCCAACAGATGGGTGAGCAAAATCTCTTCTGAGTGCACTCCAGGAAGTCACTTATCTTTGAGACGATGGATGCCACTTTCCTATGTTCTCCTTTGGCGAAAAGCATATAGTGCCAACAATTCAGCAATTATGGAGGCGTTTCCTGTGGTTATGGTCCAGGCAGGACACAGGGAGGAAGTCTTGACACATTCAGGCGGGTGAGCCTCTTAAGGCCAGCTCACCAGAGGTGATGTCGTTAGCGTCGGCCTGGGGCCTGACATGAGGTGATGAACCAGACCAGGAATGGTCGCTGCGACAATTTAGTCTCATAAGAGAATCTTCAGCTTGTGCCACGAGAAAGAGGGTAAGGCAGTAACCCAAGGTCCTATGCAACTTAGAAGCCAAAACAGGTCTATCAAAAAACGTCGCCTTTTAATTCCTGGTCTGTGCTGAAAACACACACAATATTATTTAAATACTATATTTGGCTGCCTCCCGCTCTCTGAAGCCGGGATAGGACCAGGATGGGACTGGAGATAAGACTGAACTTGGGGTTAGACTCATTTCTGTTTCTTTCATATTTGCTGGTACCTGGAAGCATTGGTGAATATTCAGTGGATGATGACACATGGATGGATGGATGGATGGATATAGAGATTAAGGAACGGACAAGCCTGGGGCCCAACAGTCCCCTCCCAGACTGAAGTTCATCCACACATGTTTTATTTTGGTCATACGTTGACCCATGCAAAGGTTTTGAATATTTAATAAGTACTCAATGCAAAATGAGGAGATTTCACATTTAAGAAATGCAGATTTCGAGATTCTCTTGAAAAAAAAAATCAGAAGGCAGAGCGATGGCAGGTTTGCACTCCCACATGGAAACAACCTCAAAACTGCCTAGCAACTGCCCCTTCTGAGGGGACGATGATTTCTAGCGCTAGGCAGTCCCCACCACACCCTCCTACCCGGCACCTTCCCCACATCCTCAATTCCATTACTGGTCTAGCCCCATAGGTATCCGCATTTTGGATTCCTGAGTTAAAAAAAAAAAAAAAAAAAACTCCTATGTCTCTCTTTTTCCCTCAGTTCACTGATGCTACACCCAGCTGGTCTGAGGCTGGTGTTCTCTCTTATTTCCCCCCACCTTTCCACCCCACCTCCTTGTTCTGCAGTTCGGGGCCGGGCACCCAGATACTCCTAATCCATGCCTCCAACTCAGGCAGTTCAAGAGACAGAGAAGCCCCAAGCAGGAACCTGCAGCCCACCTGCCTCCGGTCTCCCATGGGGATGCTAAGCGTCCAGACAAGGGCTCCCCAACAGCAGAGTAGAACGGTGGGTCGGGTACCCAGCGGCCAAGCCAGCCAAGCGAAGGAACAGCCAGCCAGCCGGAAGTTAAAAGGGAATGATTTCTGAGAACGTCCCCTATGCACTTTTGTATTTCATTGACATTTTAATTAAGGCTGGAGCACTCTTTGGGGAGCTCTGCTCTGAAGTTGAAATCACTTTAATATGCTGCCCTAGCATAAAGCTAGATGAATGGAGGCCTGGGGTTCTCATACGTTTCCTGGCACTCAGTGATTCCTCTTCACAATGCATTATGATGTTAAGACGGTTTATGAGTTTCTATTGGCTAAGTGCAGCCATAGCAAATCATAATTTTACTCAGTCGATTTTGCTCGAAGAAGATTAAAGGACACCCAGGCCTTACCCCGTGGGAAGGAGGTCCCAGGAGTTAACATTGTTGCTGGTGAGGTGACCTCCAGTTGAGAAGGCAGTTACGGGGTTAACATAACAGAAGGTCCCAGAAGCTGTCCTAGCTGGGGGTGAATCCACGTGTGCTAGGAATTGAATCCCACACGAGAACCTCCTCAACCCTCACGTCGTGTGAGTTTTTGTTCACAGAGCTATGCACTTTTGTATCTTGCTCTAGTATTCAGATTTTTCCACTTCATGGCTAACACCCGAACACAGAGGTTCGCAATGTGGAAGTGGTCCCACGGCGTTTTTATTGACGACATCGGTCTGCGGTAGCTTTCTGGTTGGCATATGCTCACGGCCCTTGTTCTTTATCAAAAGTGTTGTGGCTGCATCACCTACACTGTGTGGAGGATGGCTCCCACAAGCATTGTGAGTGATATTGTCATTGCGAAATAATTATGTAGCCTCCAAACAACGAAATACATGTGGAATACCGAAGCTGCTACCAAGGTTTGGGAGCCTTGAAGAGGTAGGGCAAAGCTGGCTTATTTCATAGATGTCTTTGGAAGGACTGCGTCGTCATCGAGAAAAAATGTACAGTTGGACCCCTACGTCACAACTTGTATCCAAATAAATTCCAGATGAGTGCGAGGTTTTATACATTCAATAATATGAAAATGAATTGGAAGCAGATAAGGGGGAACTTTCAAATAATCTCAGGATGGGTAAGAGTTTTCACCATACGACTGAAACACCAGAAGCTATAAAATATTGACCAATTGGGCTGTATTTTTAAGGATGCGTAACAAAAAACAAAGATTAAAAGCAATCTAGATATGGAAAAATATTTGTGTCTCCTATCATACAGAGACGAATTTACTGAATATACAAAGAGCTCCTATAAATCAATAAGAAAAAGTCATAGACTGAACAGAAATGTATTTTAAGACTGTGGACAGGCAAGTCAAGAAAAATCAAATACTGTTTTTCATTGGTCAGAGTGGCAAATACCGCAAAATTTGATGAAACCTTGATCCGGGGGGTTCTGGAGGAATAAGTAGTCTCTTGGTACATTCGTCACCTTTTCTGGATGGACTCGTGAGAAACTAAGGTCACCGTCTCTGAGGAGAGAAACTGGGTAGCTGGCTAGTGTATGTGAAAGATATCTTTCGTGATTAGGAAGTGTTTTTTGCTGCTGTCGTTGTTTTCATTTTTGCCTTACATATGTATAACCTACTAAAACAGAAGATCTGGGTCTACATATAGACCGGCACCCACATCTGCAACCACAGGACTTCCGGCTGGATGCTGGAACTTCTTTCGAGAATGGTTGATAATATAGGCTCTAGCTCAAGAAAAAACGTGTCGGAACCAATTCTATATTAATTAACAGCACTATTCTCTCTTTGCTTTCCTTTTTCATGGCTGAATAATATTCCTGTGTGTGTGTGTGTGTGTGTGTGTGTGTATTGCATTTGCTTTATCCATTTATGTGTCAATGGATGCAGGTTGTTTCCTTGTCTTGGCTATTGTAAATAATGCTGCAGTAAATGTGAGGGTGCATGTATCTTCTTGAGATAGTGATTTTGTTTCCTTCAGAAAAACACCCAGCAGAGCCATTGCTGGATCATATGGTTGTTCTATTTTTAATTTTTTGAGGAACCTCCATACTGTTTTCCATACAGGCTGCATAAACTCTTTGAGTCTCTGTTTGCTTGTCAGTATAATGGAGATAATAAGAACTACCTCTTTATTTTTAAGTTTTTAAATTTATTTTGAGAGAGAGAGAGAGAGAGAGAGAGAGAGAGGCTGAGAGCAGGGGAGGAGCAGAGAGAGAAAATCCCAAGCAGGCTTCACACTGTCAGTGCAGAGCCCCACACGGGGCTCAAACCCACGAAGTGTGAGATCCTGACCTGAACTGACACTAACAGTCAGATACCTAACCAACTGAGGCACCCAGGTCCCCAGTACGACCTACCTCTTAGGCACCTGGGTGGCTCAGTCAGTTAAACATCCAACTTCAGCTCAGGTCATGATCCCATGGTTCTCGAGTTCCAGCCCCGCATCGGGCTCCACGCTGGCAGTGCAGAGCCTGCTTGGGATCTTGCTCTCTCCTCTGTCCCTGTCCCTCCCCCCACGTGCACTTCCTGTCTGTCTGTCTCTCTCTCAAAATAAACAAATGAATTTAAAAAAAAAAGAATTACCTCTTAAACATGATCAGCAAATGCTAACTAAATTGAATAGAGTTCTTATCAGCAAAAGGTCACAATTGAGATTTTAAGGGTGGGAGGCAGGTAGGGGGTTGGTGCGGTGGTCTGGGGGGGGTGACAGAAGACAAGCTGGAAGCAGAAATGTTGGGGTAGGTGGGAAATGGGGTTTATACAGGGCTTACAGACCTTCAGCCCAGGCAGCTTTTGATACTTTTATGCTAAGTTGAGTCAAGACATCAGAAATGTAAGGCGCTATGAGTGTTTGTTATTTTGCAGGCTTTTAGATCCTTCTGTTTATGTGGATCTCTGTGTGTCTGTATTCCCAACAGCGTGCACTTGTGTGGACGCCTGTGCGTTCATGCATACACATGCATAGTTAGCAGGAAAGCACTGGAACCAGGTCTCAGGTTCTAGTCCCGTTCCGCTATCTCATACCTGGAAAATCTTTGAGGGTTGGGGCCGGTTTCTTCATTTGTAAATAGAGAAAGATTTCCCTCCTGACCTCACTTTACAGAGTGTTTTTATCTTTCTGTTTAAGAATCTAGGGGCGTCTGGGTGGCTCAGTCAGTTAAGCGTCCGACTTCAGCTCAAGTCGTGATCTCACAGCTTCTGAGTTCGAGCCGTGTGTTGGGCTCTGTGCTGACAGCCGGGAGCCCGGAGCCTGCTTCGGATTCTGTGTCTCCTTCTCTCTCTGCCCCTCCCCCACTCACCCTCTGTCTCTTAAATAAATAAATAAACAAATAAATAAACATTAAACTAGACATACATCAAAAAATAAAATAAACAAACATTAAAAAATTTTTGTTTAAAGAATCTAATGAGATGATGGATGAGGAAGCACTCTGCGCCTTGGAAAGACCTACGCAATTATAATTAGCGGGGCTTTCCTGCCTTTTGCTCAATTTCAGGCTTTGGCTCCTGTTAAAAACACCAACTCTCTGGTCCTCCTGCCCTGCCTTTCGTATTTCCCCCTGCTCTTAATTATGTGTGCCTCGGGGCAAATAAATAGGTTTGGCCAAGGAGAGTGCAGGGAAGAGTAAGTAATAGAACTAGAAATAATAATAATAATAATAATAATAATAATAATTGCAACAGCAACATAATTGCAGTAGTGATGTGTGTTGAGTGCTAACTCCGTACCAGAGTCAGGGGAGGCTGGTCCTGAGTGTGGGAGGTCCAAGAGGGGAAGAGAAGGTAAATTATGGCTACTTCAGAGCAAACTTGCTGCAGGAGGGCTCTGACCCTCATTACGGTGTGTGTGTGTGTGCGTGTGTGTGTGTGTGTGTGCGCGCGTGCTTGTTAGAGTGTTGGCTTCTTCCCATTTCTTCCCCACAGCCAGAGGGGTGAGAAGACACAGTGGGAAGAAGGCTTTGGAGCAGGCTCTGGTGAGCAGCCCTGGGGCGGTTGGGGGCCTGACAGTTCAGCCCTGGTGGTGTAGCCGTGAGATTCCAAGACTGAGATATCCGGGTCAGAGTCCCTGTTTAGCCCGTGCCTTGCTGGGTGTTTGGCCAGGTCTCTCCTCCCTCAGTTTTCTTATCCCCTCTGCTGACCTGAGCAGGTTGCTAATCCCTTCGGTGAGACGTGTAGGTCACCATGGTAACAGGCATCTGTGGTTTTGCCCCCAGCCCTAGCCTCCATTCAGAATCCCCCACTCTCAAGTCCAGGCAGGTTGGGCAGAGAAGAATCCACCCCCAGGTCCAGGTGGACTTGCAACCTTGGGCACTGGGATCGGCTCCACAATGGGCAAGTGACTCCATCAGAGCCGGAGAGATGCCCAATGGCTGTTGAGATTTCTGGACAGAAGTAATCAGTAATCAGAGCACCCAACCTCAGAAACATGAGTGACTGGAGCTTCTGGCAGCCATTTTGTCACCATGAGGAAGACATCCATTTGATTGGACTCAACACAATCAAAAGTGAAGCAGAGAGATAAGAGAAACTGCGTCCTAGGGACCTTGTCAGATCACCTGGATCCACCTCTGTACTCATAAGTCACGTGAGCTAGTGAGCCTGATTGCTACCGCCATTATTTGCCGAAGCTTATTTGACTCCGCTTTCCATCGCTTAGAGCCCAGTGACTTAGTCTTGAATTATGCAGTCATCATCATGTGCCTTTCAGCTCAGGAATCCGAAAGCTTAGTGGCTCGTGTGAGTCCCCCGAAGGGAGCGGGGCTGGCTCTAAGGAAACTGGGTCACAAGACTTCAACCACGCTTGCCCCGCTCTGCCAGAAGACATTCCTGACCTGCCTGGGTGGGGAGGGCTTCCCTGCCCTGGGGCCCCTTGGGGGGAAGGAAGTGGTGACCAGTCCTGTGATGCAGAAGTATTAATGAGTTTGTGTCACTTTGGTCCACAGCCCACTTGGGGATATCATATAATACATGGCAGTCGTGTCGTATAATCTTTTCTGAATCAAGTTTATTTTATGTATTTTGAGAGAGAGTCAACGGGAGGAGCAGAGAAGGGGGTGGGGGAGAGAGAGAACCCCAAGCAGGCTCCGCACTGCCAGCACAGAGACCGATGAAGGGCTCGAACCCACGAACCACGAGATGGTGACCTGAGCCAAAACCAAGGGTCGGTTGCTTAACCGACTGAGCCACCCAGACACCCCTTGTTGTGTAATCTTTTTAAAACCTGAAAACTTCTGAGTACTGAAATACGTCTGGTCCCGACAGATTCAGATAAAGGCTGGTGGCCTTGTAGTGACCTCTACTCGAAACACGGAAGCTTGCACATAAAAGCGTTCCCACATTTCTGGCTTCCTCGAAGGGGTAGAAGGTCTGGCCTTGCCCCACAGCGCCATCGGTATGCACCCCTGGGGTGACAGTGGCCTCTGCTCCCTTGCACGGAGCCTGCCCTTTGCTGTGGGTTCACAATCCGATACCACCCAAGAGTAGAGACAGTTTGGACAATCCTCTTTTCATAGGAGGTGGTGAGGGCTGTGGCGGCCTGCGGGGAGGCTCCTCGAGTCGTTCCCGGCTACCTCCGTCCCCCCGAGCTGTGAGCTACCAACCATAGCTTGGACAGAGGGCCGAACACATCGTGCGTCTTGCCCAAGCCCACACACCCTTAGGCACTGCTGGGGCAAGTCACATCCCTTTTGAGCTCTGGACCATCGTCGGATGGTCAATCAGCAGAGACCGCTGGACTGGGGGACCCCCCCCCCCAACCTGGGAGGGAAGGAAGAAAAGAGAACAAGGACCGACCAGCAAAAAGCCAACAATCAGAGTAGACGGAGCATGTGAAAGTGAAGGGCTTTCGGATTATTTGGCTTAAAGTTCTCGTTTTCTCTGTGGGGAAAGTGGAGAAGGTCCCAGGTTCCAGGCCTCACGGTTCTTTGGAATAGAGAAAAAGGCCATCATCACAGGGCTTTACAGGGAACAGATTCTGGAACCTAATAGTTAACTCTGGGCTTTGCCATTTGACACCTTCCACCCCCTGCAAACCTCATTACCCTGCTTTGCAGAGAGAGGGTGGGGGTCTCAGCCCTCTCACTTCCGCCCCCTTGCCCCTTGGCCTTTTCCCCTTGGGGGATCTTTCCATCACACCGCCCTCTTTGGACTTTGGGAAGTGAAAACCCAGCCCCCACTGGTGCGCAGCCACACTGGAGCCCCGAGGAGTGTTTAAATTCAGCTGGAGAGGCACGTAGTCCTCCAGAAGCCCAGATAAAGGAAAAGGATCTCAGGCAAAAGAGGAAAAAATAAAATAAAGAGGCAAGACTTAAAATGTCCTGTGAAATGGAGAGCATTTGGCCCCCGGCACATGTTGTCTGTGGGAGATGACTCAACTCCTTTATAAAGCGGTGAGTTTCGTGTGAGTACAGATGCATTTTGTTTTCCTAGGAGGAATCAATGATTAAATTATCAGAAACCAAGCTAAAAACCAGGCTGCTTGTATATTTCTCACACCTCCCCAGTGTCTCCCGCTTATGAGGTGCGGGCTTTATCTCGGAAGCTTTAGTTTAAATGTCCAACACATCTTACTAATGAAAGTAATAAGCTGTTGTTTATTATATGTCATAATGGGGACTATGACTATTTAATATAAATCTAACATTTAAATTCCACTTAGTTCTGCGATGTGGACAGTTTCAAGGCATAACTCTTTACCCCCGAGTAAAAACTCCCTGGGTCTGCATTTTAAAAGCATTGAAGTTTTCAAAGTAATCAGGTTCCTTTTTTTTTTTTTTTTTTTCCAGAGGAACCAAATTGTGAAGACATCTGTTCTGTTATTAATTTCACATAAATCTTAAGCTCCTCAAGGCCAGAAATGAGGCTTCATTCACGTCGAATTAATGAAACATGATTGTAAGTCCCTTGCATGGAAATGCTGTCACACAATTCTGAGCTGCTTATAAGCACTGAGTAATCTCACAAACTACCAGGGGACAGCCCGGCGAAATCCGCCCTCCCTTCCCCCCCGCCACCCGAAAACAATATCTGAAAATATCACAACACTCACTGTATCCTGAAAGATTAATAGCAGATGAACATTTCTGGGAAATGAATCAGACTTTCTTGGTAAAGGATACAAATATCGGGGGTGGAAACAGATTGCACAATGCAAGAGCGCTTTGGATACAGTTTAATAACTGCAGCCCTGTGTGCGCCTGGGGGGGGGGAGGGCCCCTCCCCCCCCCCCCCCGCCCCCGGGATGTCCTGCAGAGGTGTCTTTGGGGGGCATGTTGAAGACGTAAGTTTGAAACGGGAAACCTTCCCTGGCCAAAGCATGATACGGGTGTCACACATGTGGGAGGATGTGTGTGCGTCTGTGTGTGCAGAACTTGTGTGTGAGTGCGCACGTCTGTGGTGCGTGCATTTGTGAGTGTGTGTGTAGGAAAGATACGTGAGTGTGTGTGGACACAACAC
The DNA here is from genome assembly GCF_028018385.1 of Neofelis nebulosa. Taxonomy (NCBI): domain Eukaryota; kingdom Metazoa; phylum Chordata; class Mammalia; order Carnivora; family Felidae; genus Neofelis; species Neofelis nebulosa. Next base: position 33,165,927 of record NC_080798.1, on the reverse strand, counting down.
ACACACGTAGATAGAACCCTCTCAGGATAGTCAGCGGGATACGGATCTTAGGTAATAGCTTAGCACAATCTTATGCCCGGTTGAGCTCTTGAAAGGAACTTGCTTCTGGGATTTTGAGTGTGAAGGGCATGATTTTTTTTTGTCAAATAACCGAAATTGCCAGCAGAAAGATTGTCTGGAGGGAGCCGTGGAAAGGGGAGCCTGAGATTTCTTAATCAAACTTCCAAGTGTTATTTTTGGTCTTCCGCTGAGCTGGGACCCAAAAAAGAATCTGCATATGATATTTACATCTCAAATCTTCAGAGCCTCATTAGCTTTGATATTTATTTATTTATTTATTTATCTGCAAAAAGGAATTTAAATCAAACAGAGAGGCACAAAAGCAAAACCTTTGAATGCAGTGCAAAATTAATTAAAACCGGCAGCCGATGGATGGGTAGCGTGGAATACAATGGAACTCGGAGAAAAGACAATGAAACTAATTAGACCCTGATAGGAAACTCTTTCCCCTTTTACTGATCATCCGTTGGTAATTACTAAGTCACCAATATTGGTATTAGAAGAAGTCGCCAGGATTTTATCCCCGTCTTTTCTAGACGTTTCCTTCGTTTCCTTAGACTCTGATCTTCCACACTGAGCCAATCAAGTTATGTGAGGTTGTGTTTGTTTTGTTTTGGAGAAAGCAGTCAAATTGATCCCCAGCAACTGCTGAGCTCTTACCAGCCTCCCCAAAATAACACATAGGTGGGCTGAATGTAACAGACAGCAGAGGAGGACAGCAGGTCTCCAAAGGCAAGGGATGTGGAGCTCCCACAGTTGGCGCTCACCCAAGTGGTGGATCCAATTTGTCTACACGAACACATACAGTCCCCGCTACATTGTTGCCCATGGACACTCTGAGGCTTTGCGTTACCATCCGTGCTTCACAGATCTGTGAAAACCATTTCCAACCACCCAGCTGAAAAACCCTTGACCCACAATATGAGAGAGGCTTTTAGCTTTGTGTAGCATAACACACGCAGCAACACAAATGTACGACTGTCACAGTGGGACAATTTAACGCAGAGCCTGCCTGTCACAAAGTTTTAAAGTTTCAGCTTCTTTGAGAATCTCCCTCCTACCACCCCCCCTCCCTGTCAGCCCAGCACTTAAGTCCCTCAGGATGACCCTGGGTCATTGCTAGCTTAAGGAGAGCTTTGAGAAATACCTTGCTAAACCTGTTTGATTTTAAAAGATGGATACAATGCTAATGGCGGAATTTCAGGCTTTAGGGAGGTTGGATAAAAGGGACAGTTTTGAGCAAAGAATCTTCCCAAGTGATTCCTCAAAAACAATTCTCCTCCAATGCGCAGAGTTGGCCGTGTTTAGATAAGTGGGTAAATTAAGCAAGATCTCAGTTTTCCTCTGTGTAAAATGGAAGGAACTGAATTGGAACTAGAATGATCTGAATGATTTCTTAAAGGCGATGCAATTCATGATTCTAACACACACGCATCACATATGTGTGTGTCTATATATATGTGTGTGTGTGTGTGTGTGTGTGTGTAGATTGAGACAGAGAGAGAACTTTGCTTATGTACAAAGAAAACACGAAAACCAAGGCTCTTTCTTATAATCAGCATATGGATTCATTCATTCACTGCGCGCGCGTGCACGCGTGTGTGTGTGTGTGTGTGTGTGTGAGAGAGAGAGAGAGAGAGAGAGAGAGATCTCTGGGCCGGGTCCTGCATCACTCAGTTCTTCTACATCATTTCATTTAACCCTTACAACACCTTTCAAGGTGGGTATTCCTACCAAGAGTGGTAGTCAGTCTATGTAAAGATCCATAAACCATGACCCCTGCCAATCAGAAAGACACTGGCAGAGCAGTGGATGCCCTTGTCTGCACCAGGTACCCACTGCAAGATGACAAGAGGTGGAGTTTGGGGGAGGAGGGGGAGGAGCCGGGGGCTGGCAAGATGGAGGGTGTTGGAGGGTGTTTGGAATGTTTAGCAACTGGCCTGAGAAGTGCTCTAGTTTTTTTTAATGTTTATTTATTTTTGAGAGAGAGAGGGACAGGACCGAGCATGAGCACGGGAGAGGCAGAGAGAGAGGGAGACACAGAATCCGAAGCGGGCCCCAGGATCTGCACTGTCTGCATAGAGCCTGATGGGGGGTTCAAGCTCACGAACCGTGAGATCATGACCTGAGCCCAAGTCGGACGTTTAACCGACTGAACCGCCCAGGCGCCCCTTGAGGTGCTCTCATTTTTAAACAACGAATACAGGCTGTACCGTTGGATACGGCTGAATATCAGCCTTGGTTTTCAGTCTCCCCATTCTGCAGAGGACAAACGTGGGACTTTGGGAGGTCAAGGAACCTTCTCAAGATCAACCCACTAGGTGGCGACTGCCCTGAGGTGGAAGCCCCTTTAAGTTTTTAAGACTCCCAAGTTCACGTTCTTAACCACTGTGCTGGCTCTAAAGATCTCTCTAAGCTGACCTCAATATGTCCCAGGCTGGCCCAGCATTTCTTTATAAGGAGAGGCCCCAGAATCCTCTTTGAGTGGGGGTAGAGTTGCCAGATTTAGCAAACAAATACAGGACACTCCATTCAACTTGAATTTCAGATAGACAACGAGAACGGTCTTTGTATATTTTTAGCATATTGCATGAGACACACTAAAAAATTATTCATTATTCATCTGAAATTCAAATTTAACTGGACATCTTCTTTTTATGGGCAGCTCTAAGTGGCAAGGGGCAAGGGGGTGGTCACAGGGATACTGAGACATGTCGGTCTGCAGAAACTTTTTCTTTTCTGGGGACTCCCTCCTCCAAAGCCAACGGGTCTCACCTGCGGTCACCTCACTCGCTGTACCTTCTTGATTCTAAAGTTGCAATGCCAAGGTAGGGGTCATTTAAGCCAACACCCTGCCTCTCCCTGTCCTCCCTCCACTCAAGAAGGCAGAACCCATGGCCCAGTGGCTTGGCTTTGAAGCCAGGGAACACGGTCCACGAGGCGTGTCCTTCTCTCCAAAGCACATGGAAACTATTCCCTTCCAGAAGGCCTTCATGGTTAGCCTGCTGCAAGTCTCATGGTTTTTCGTCTGCAGTTATAATTTCTGTGGCACCCCCGCCCCAGCTCAGATGGTATTTATTAGAACACATTGCTTTTGAAAAAAAAAAACAAAAAAAAACCCCTCAAACACTGCATTTTAATTAAAGGTTGGCGATCCAAAGCCTCTTTGCAGATGAGCAAAATAAAACAACCACTAAGAAGCAGGCAGCGCGTCTCCTCTGTCGGTGAAAATACCACCGTCTACACTCGGGGCGGGGGTGGGGGGGGGTCTCCTATGTGTCAGCCACCCCACCTTCATGGAGTGCTTTGCTGCACAACTAATGGAAATGAGCCACAAGGCTTAAAAGGAACAGCTTTTAGAGCAACATGGTGCCTGGGGGTGGGTGGGAAGTTAAGGAAGGTTGTCTGGTGTGCAGAAACCAGCCCATTGGCCATGCCAGTGGGTCAATTTCTGAGGTCAGGTGGAAGCGGGGACAGTCTGGCTCTGCCCCGCCTCTGAGCCAAGACGAAATAAGCTGACGTTTACAAATAAAATGCCCCTTCCCAGGGTGGGGCTCATGAACTTGGATTTCATGGGGCAGAAGCTCCCTGAAAGATCCGTGGGGGGGATTTCCGGGAGCCTGTGAGCTTGCACGGGAAAAATTCACACACACACACACACACACACACGTGCACACACACACACACACACACACATACACGTGCACACACATGTTTTCTGGGCGCTGATTTCTAACTGCAAGTTGACATTTCCTTCAGTTCTGAAGGCAGGCACCCAACCACAATTGTATCAGCACTCCTTGTGACCTTCGTCACCAGTAGAAGTCACAGCTATTTACTACTATGTTCTCGTGGTCAGAGGACATCTTGAAGCCGGCTCAGTACTATCTCGAATTTGTAACTACCCGCCCCACCTCTCCCTCGTGTTTTTGAAAAGTTAGTAAAAACACACGGATTTACCCTATCTTGGTAAAATTACCTGGACTCAGAGTTTGTTTTCTTTGTAGTCCTGTTTATTTTGTAATAAAACCCGAACGGTGCTAAGGGAAGTACGCCAGGCACAAAACGACACATAGCTATTCGGTCCCACTCAGATGAGAGACTTAGAGGAGCCAAATTCACAGAGACAGAGAACAGAATGGTGCGAGGGCTGGGGGGAGAGGGGTGAGGGAGGAGCTAGTGTTCGATGGGGACAGGGTCTCTGCATGGAAGTGATGTTTGCACAACTGTATACGTAAGGCCATGAACGGTATGCTTAACCCTGGTTGGAATGGCAAACTTCGTGTTATGTAGATTTTATCACAATTTACAAACATTTTCATTAAATGTTTATTTTTGAGACAGCACAAGTGGCAGAGGGGCAGAGAGAGGGGGACAGAGGATTTGGAGCAGGCTCCGTAGCAGCCCCACGCGGGGCTCCAACTCACGAGCCACGAGATCATGACCTGAGCCAAAGTCAGACGCTTAACTGACTGAGCCACCCAGGCGCCTCTAAAATTTTTTTTTTTTTCAACATTTTTTATTTATTTTTGGGACAGAGAGAGACAGAGCATGAACGGGGGAGGGGCAGAGAGAGAGGGAGACACAGAATCAGAAACAGGCTCCAGGCTCTGAGCCATCAGCCCAGAGCCTGACGTGGGGCTTGAACTCACGGACCGCGAGATCGTGACCTGGCTGAAGTCGGACGCTTAACCGAATGCGCCACCCAGGCGCCCCTAAAAATTTTTTTTTAATGTTTATTTATTTTTGAGACAGAGAGAGACAGAGCATGAATGGGGGAGGGTCAGAGAGAGGGAGACACAGAATTTGAAACAGGCTCCAGGCTCTGAGCTGTCAGCACAGAGCCCAGCGCGGGGCTCGGACCCACAAACTGCGAGATCATGACCTGAGCCGAAGTCGGCGCTTAACCAACTGAGCCACCCAGGCGCCCCATAAAAATTTTTTTAACGTTTATTTATTTTTGAGAGAGAGGGAGAGAGAGCGCACGCGAGCAGGGGAGGAGCGGGGGTTGGGGGGGGACAGATGATCTGAAGTGGGCTCCATGCTGAGAGCAGAGAGCCTGATGTCGGATTCGAACTCATGAACTGTATCTTATCACAGTTGTTTAAAAATCCACGGGAACAATACAGATATTTTCATATCACACTGAAACAAAAAGACATTTCCTGCAAAGGGGGCGCGTAGGCCTCACTGGAGGGGTCCTTGTCACAAGCGAGGCTAAGACCCCCTGATTCTGGGGGAATCACCCTTCTGAGCGCCTGTATGCTGTTCCACACCTACTTTGCCTGGAGGAATACTTCTACCCTCTCGAGGGCCCGGCTCAAATGCCACTGTCCCCGTGGCCTCTGTTCTGCTCCCAGGGCTCACCTGAGGCTATGGTCCTCCTGTCCCGCTAAGCATGCTCCTTACATCCCAGATGGACCCTGCTACCTGTCAGCGAGCCCAAGGCCTTGCTGTCTGCCTACGTCAAGGGTTATTTGGCAAGTGCCAGAGCCACATAAGTACCAAACTGAGACTTCCCTCGTGTGCAACAGAGAAAGTCAAGTCACTATTACTTAATGCTGTGTCCATGCACGACTGACGTACATCTCAGGGTGACGGGGTGAGGTCTCCACTCCCTTTTGTTGGGTATTATCAGAGACAGCATTTTGCAGACGAGGAACTGAGGCTCAGAGAGCTGAACCTGTCTGGCCCCAGAGATCTTCGGCATCAGACCTCTTTCTCTTAGTGATGTTCCTCCTTAGAAGCCCGGGGCTGCAGTACGTGGAGATCACGTCTCGTTGGAGACCGTGGCTTTGAACTTGTCAGGGAAAAGTGAGGCACTAGACAAGCAGGGATTGTCTGACCCTCAGAGTTGCAAGGGCCATCCAGTTTCAGCCCCCTGTTTCAGATGAGGAAACTGAGGCACAGAGAGAGCATGCTGGAGAGCTGAGGCCATAGTGCCTGGGTCTTACCCTGGCACCGGCACGAGGGGCTGTCTGTTTCTTCTTCAGTCTGAGTCGTGGTGCTGGAGTGGGTGGGAGAGAGGGTCTGGGTTTGGAGTGCGTCCCTTGTCTCAGGATCCATGCCATGGCACCTCTTGAACCGACACCAAAAACAGCAATCGTAATCACTCTGCCAACCCCTTGACGTGGATTATCTCGGAGATTCCAGAACTTCCACCACTTGTGATTCCCTTTGTAAATGCGGCCGTATCTGCAACTTATCTACTTAGTGATTTTTTTTCCCCCTTGAAATGGACCTACTTTTAAGACTTAGATCTACTTAACTTACAGAGCAAATTCTATCTCACTACTGTAAATACAAAACCAGAAATCATACCAATCGCTTCCATCAAAGGAAAATATTTCCTAAATTCTACCTTCGTATTGCTGCCTGGAATAGACTCAGAGACCGATGCCTACTCGCTCTTTGTTAAGACACAAAGTGAACCACAGAAATAATCGGCACGTGTTGGGTGCTAAAGACGCACCAGCATCAGAGGCTTTCTTGATGTAACTGGTAGGGGCCAAAGGAAGTTGAAAAGAGCCATAATGTATTCACTGTGCGAGTCAGTGCTATTTAATGTCTTGTCTGAGTACCATCGCATGCCGGGTGTCATGTGTGGTGTTTGTACGTTTCCAAACGCTACGTTGTCTCAGTTCATCCTTGCCACAACCCTATGCTGGTAGAGTAGTGAGTACAGCCCCCATTTGATGGGTACAGAAGCGCCTCCATTAGGTGAGGTGGCCCAGCCAAACAGAGACACCCCTGCTCTCTTTGTCTCCAGGGCTGGGACTCCTCCCTCCCAGGCGGCTGAGCCGCGTTCCGCCCCCCCGGGGATCTTGCGGCCCTCCGTGAACCCGCAGGAGCTGCGAGGCCAGGCACAAAGTCCTCTGTGTGGAGCCCCGTGGTGACACGGACTCCGGGCCTGCGGCCTTGCATCTGTGTGACAGCAGTGAGCATGCAGCAGGTCCCCCGCATCTGCTCAGATGTAGCAGATAAAGGGGACACCGAGGCGGGAAAGGAGGCGTGCACGGGAGGGGAAGGACTTGAAGGCAGGGGAATGGAGAGAAGGAGAGGAGCTCAGGGTCTCCCGCTGCAAAATGGGGATGATGAAAGCTACTACATGGGGTAGGTGACTGTCGGCAGGATTTGCACATAGTAGGCTCTTTCTCCCCCCCTCCTCTCTCATACACCCCCTCCCCACGCATGCGTGTGTATTATTTAAATTTAAGGGGCCTCTGGGTGGCTCAGTCAGTTAAGCGTCTGACTTCAGCTCGGGTCGTGATCTCGCCTGTCATGGGTTCGAGCCTCCTATCAGCACAGAGCCCGCTTCAGATCCTCTGTCCCCCTATTTCTGCCCCTCCCCGCCTCAAAAATAAATAAACATTAAAAAAAATAATAAAGGGAACATAGGGGGGTTTGTAGCAGGGTTTGAGCTGACAGGGGAATCCACAGGACACATGGGACGAGCAACACCGAGAGCCCGAGCCCCCTATTGCTTCGAGGCAACTTTACCAGAAGCTGGAGCAAGGGGTCCCTCAAGAGGTTATCATCTGCCATGAACCCAGCAGTCCCTCCCGGCCGACAGCCTGCGACCCCACCATTGGAACCTCATGCCTCTGAGTCTGGCGTCCCCTCACTTCTGAAGGTTCCCCAGAGAATCGCAGGAGCTGGCCATAAAGGAGAATTGCAGATTTCAGGTGCTTTTTTGCAGCAGATCCCCCAGGAAACGGGGGGTCCCCGAGAAAGGGAAGGAAGGGACCCAGCACAGGTAGACGCCGCTCCCTCACACGTGGTGCGGAGGGGTCCCGGGGCTCTGCTCCCGCCTAAGAGGGGGAGGCCAGGCCTGCCAAAGGCCACAGATGAAAGACCACAGAGGAGGCCCCTCCTGCGGTGCGTGACTGTGCGTCAGTTCCCTCCACGCCGGCCTCTTATCTGCCGTGGGCGGAAAGGCGGCCTGATGAGAAGGCCAGATTACAGCCCAGCCCGAGCCTGCTTCTCATCGCGGGCAGACCACTTCCGCTGCCCGGAGCCCGCCACATCTGGCCACCTGGTGTGCTTTCCCTCCAGGACCAGGGAAAACACAAACACACCAGCGCGGGTGTGCAGGCTGTATAAACACAGCCGAGGTGTGCAAGGCTAGCGTAGATGGAGGAGGAGCCCGGGGTGGGGGGTGGGGGGGTTGCCGAGGGTCTAACCTGCGCTGGGGGCCCAAGAAGCCTGTCTCCTCCCTGGGCCTCAGTTCCCCGAACTGTAAAATTGTGGCCGGGAATCCAGCCTAGCCAGGTGTCAGAGTGCCTCTGGTCCTTAAAATTCAAACAAAAAAGTAATGATCCGGACCCTGCTCTCGGATGAAAACACAGATCCGCAAGGAATGCCCAGAGAGGCAGTCATGAATATTGTTGGCTACTGAAGTTCTGTCTTTGCACAGCCGAACACCTAGATGTTAAGAAAAATCCGACTCAGTGACAGAATCTTAATTCTCAGCCGAAGAGAGGGAGTAATGGTGCAGACTTAAGGGCCATATTTATTTGGTCTGAATGAATGAGCTTAATCTGAGCTCCGACAGTGGTGGCCGTCTTTATTTTGCACTGTACGGTGTTTTATAAAAACTGAGCAGGGGCGCCTGGGTGGCTCAGTCGGTTGAGCGTCCGACTTCAGCTCAGGTCACGATCTCGCGGTTCGTGAGTTCGAGCCCCGAGTCGGGCTCTGGGCTGATGGCTCGGAGCCTGGAGCCTGCTTCCGATTCTGTGTCTCCCTCTCTCTCTGCCCCTCCCCCATTCATGCTCTGTCTCTCTCTGTCTCAAAAATAAATAAACATTAAAAAAAATTTTTTTTAAATAAAAATAAAAACTGAGCAAACATTTTAACGACAGAAGGTTTCCCATGAAAATTCCCATATGCGATGTCTCTAGGAAAAGCTGCACAGAGTGCCGGCCTGCGGTGGCCACAGCGTGCTCGTCCTGTCCCTACCAGGTGACATTTTGGCGGTTGAGTTTGAGACCGGACTCTACGGGGAGAAGGTCTCTGTTCAAGACAGAGACGGGGATACCCGTCTTGGGGATGTTAGTCTCCTTCCTGGCGACTGATACTGACACAGCCATGAGCCTGCTCTGCCTCGAGATGACCAGCCTAGGAGCCACAGCCCAGAGCCGGCCTTGCCTGTGGCCCCCTCCCCATCTGTTGGCCAAGAAGGAGGCCCTGCGTGTGGCTGTCTGAACCCTTAGGAAGCAAGTGTCAGCCTGCTGAGGGCTGGGGCCCATATGCGTCCCAGAAACGTCCCAACCTCCCATTTGATCTGGCTTTGCCACTCAACCTCTATAGCATCTCCTGCCAACTGGTGGCTTTTCATTTCTTCTGCCCTGGGCCTTTTTCCAACGCGCCAAATTGCTTCTCTTTCTTTCTGCGGGTAGGTCTCCACGCTCGGTGACAGGGTTCTGCCGATGGAGGCTTGGGCAAAAACGACTTTCAGGGTTGAGGCCTGTGTCTGTCTGACTTTCCAGACTCCACCTCCCTCGTGGTCTTAACTCTCTGGCTCGGCCTTCCCGGTTTGCCGTGCCCAGGGGACGGAGTGGCGGGTGGGGTGGGGGGGTGGTGACAGCCAGAATAGGCTTCCCCAGGGGGGAGTGCCTGAGCCTGGTCACGGGTCCACAGCTAAACACAGCAGGTAAGTCACATAAGGGAGCGAGAAGAGCCTGTGGCACACCCCCGAGGTAGGACGCTGCCAGCTATGTTCTGGGGAGAGGCAGGAGCGGCAGGTTCCTGGAGCATCTATTTTAGGGATGGTGAGGAATGGATAGTAGGCAGGGCGAGAGTGCCGAGGGCCGGGGACGCCCTGGTCCACTTTGTCCTGAGGTCCCCGGGAGCTGTTGCAGGTTTAAAGCCACAGATGATGCTGTCAGATCTGCGTTTGGGAAACAGCAATGTGTTGATTAGAAGAGAGACAGAAGGAACAGAAAGAAGGTAACAGCAACGATCCACACGGCAGGCAAAGGCCGAATGGAATGGTGGCGGCATGACTGTGGGTCTCGGGGGCCGGAAGGGAGCGGTTTGGAGGTTCAGGACGGGCTGGCACGAGGAATGCTTCTGCAGGTTGCCTGTGAAGGTCGAGAGAGAGGAAGGAATGCCAGGGCACTGTTGGCTCCAGTAAGACAGACGGGGGGGGGGGGGGGGGGGCAGAAAAGAATGATTCTGGTTTTACGCGTGGATAAGTAATTAATATGCAAAAGACAGCTGCAGTGGGGGGGGGTATCAATTTGCACAATCTACAGCCTATGGGTGCACATACGTGTGTTTTGAACGCATAAAAGATCTTGGGAATCAAGGAAAAGTCATTTTCTTTCTGCCTTCGCTGCCGGGAGAATCACGTTCAGCTGGCCGAAATGTCGTCTCTTCCGGGCAGAACTCCGGGCTTCCCTCTACACTCCCGTGCTCTTATTTCACGGCAGTGCTTATCTCATGGACCGAGAGTTCACTGCTTCTGACTCTGTCTCGATGACAAGCTGTTGATTTCATCTTTACGTTCACCATCTGGCACAGTGTTTAATATACAGATATTGTCACTAAACGTTGAAGAAAGAATAAATGATTTTTTTATGTTCTTCTTATGGCTTTGGATTCAAGGCACAGAGAAACCCAAGCACTTGTCCTAGATCACACAATGATCTTACACCAGATCCCGAGGGACCTTTTTCACCAGCTTTGCCTTTCTCAGGAGACTTGACATTCACATTGTATGAAGCATGTATTTGGCCCACATAGTTATTTATAAGTTGGAGCCCACATAGAAATTGAGAGACTTACACTAAGTCTGAATTTCTTCTTGTTTCTTTAACTTTTTTAATGTTTTATTTATTTTTGAGAAATAGAGAGAGGGAGAAAGAAAATTCAAGTGGGGGAGAGGCAGAGAGAAAGGGGGACAGAGGATCCAAAGCGGGCTCTGTGCCGAGAGTAGAGAGCCCTATGCGGGGCTCAAACTCACAAACTGTGAGATCATGACCTGAGCTGAAATCAGACGCTTAACTGACTGAGCCACCCAGACGCCCTATTTTGTTTTTTTTTAATTTATTTTAAGAGAGAGAGAGAGAGAGAGAGAGAGAGAGAGAGAGAGAACATGTGAGTGGGTGGGGCAGAGAGAGAGGGAGAGTCAGAGTCCCAAGCACAGAGCCCAAAGTGGGGCTCGATCTCATGAACCGTGAGATCATGACCTGAGCTAAAATCAAGAGTCAGATGCTTAACCAACTTAGACACCCAGGCACCCCTGAATTTCTTGTTTCTTTTGATAACTCAGATCTGGAGACATTGTGCAGGCTCTTCCCTTCAGTTTGCCACACTCCCCACCACTCCCCAAGGTTACCCCCACACTGGGGTGGGAGGATAGCTGTTACATAGTATTAGGCTTGCATTGTTGGTATTTTCCCTCATAGAAGAACATGATTATATAGTTATGGCTTTAACGCAGCAAATTGAAGCTGGAGCAGGCCTGGTGTTTGGAGAAAGAGAGAGCACATACTCTTTCGGGTGGAAGTAAAGACTCCTAGCTTTAAGGCGCAAATGGCCCCCTCCTTCACTCTCTTACACCGCGACTCCTATGCCCAAGGACTCAGGCACCAAGGCCATCCCATAGAGGCAGTAGGGCATCCCTGATTCCGGGGCTGCAGAAGAATTCCGCAGGCAGAGTCTGTGACTTCTGTAATGATGACCTATGTCAAGTTGTGGTCAGGAAGGGGCACTCTCCTCAGGCTAGGACCAGGCGCACATGACCCTGACAGTGGGTAAGTTCATAAATTTTGCACCCTGGTGCCTCATTTGCTTCACCTAGTCCCTGTCCTGCCGTAAACCATTAGACATTCCTCAGACAAGGATTTTTTGGTTTAGTTCCCCCCTGCTCTGTCTCCAGTACCTAGAACAGCAGTGAACACACAGTAAGCCCTTGACGGATGTTTACTGAATGAACAGATCTGTCCTCTTAAAGTTCAAGCTACAGTTGCCTCTGCTGGAGATAGCTGGTGGTACAAACTGTCAGACGGCCAGTGTTGCCAGAAGGGACCTCGGAGATCAACTGGGACAGTTTTTCCCAAACCCAAGACGTTCGACTCTCACCACCAAGAGGTCTGCCTTATCCGTATCCCTCTTGAACTATTCGTTATTTCCGTTATCCAACTATCCTTTCTTTACATCCATTCGTGTGGACTTTACTCACATACTTTTTTCTGACAAAGAAATCTTTAAAAAATCCGTCCTGTAAAGGGAAACCGATGATTGCTTGCCATCAATAGGTAACTGTAAAAACAAGGGCAAAGGAAAGAAATCGTGCCCTGCCTTATGGAGGGGATGGGAACTTGAGCCCTCCCCTCTTATAATAATGAAAAGAGGTTCAGAAACAGAAGAGAGGGGTTAAAGTCACAGTGCCTTTGGACTGAGACTTTCTCTTCCTGGGAATCAGAAAGCTCAAAAGATAATTCAAAAGCAGTCCCTGTGCGCCAATATGATTTACTGCCAGTTTCACGTTTATCGCCCAATCCCATCCCGATGGTACCCAACCATCATGGTGTCCATCCCACTGGGGAAACCTGGAGCTGGTCGAACCCTCTCATGCTTGCAAGACTTAGGCCCAAAGGAGAAGGGTTTACCCAAGGTCACATTTCACTTATTCATTCATCTATTTGTTTGATGTGTATCCATGGGATACAATCTACATGCCTGGCACTGTGAAACAAAAAGGCCAAGTCCCGCCATCATGGAGCTATCATCCCAGGGGCAGAGAAGGGACTGTATCCCAGGTCTGCTGACTCCTAGTCTAGTGCTCCTTCCCGGCCCCTTCCCACCTGGTAGAAGGTGTTTTCATAATTCCCGTCCACATCCTGCCAGCATAGGTGACTTGGGCCCTCGGTGTTACATTAGCATTTTTTCATTTTAATCAAGCAACTCCATTTGCACCCCCCTCCTGGGCTCCCTGTCCCTCCAGCATGCACTTTGAGAGTGCTGCTAATTTCAGCGTCTGGCTTCCAGACCCAGACGTTAAAACAACTACCTTTCATCTCAGGTTTGTAACACAGAAAACCTCCAATATTGGGAACAGATAGCCTCGAAGGTGGGTTCATATCTCTCAGCAAGATTGCTGTAACTTTACTCTCCCGTGCCCGATCAAGGCTTTCTCTCTGCCTCGTAGGTATTTTAATACAAATGTTCCTTTCATTTGACTGATTGAAGGTCTCCAACCTGCAATAAATGAAACATCTGATCCCCTTGAATCCAAATCACTTTTTCTTTGATTTTCTTTTACTTCTATTTCTTCATCCTTTGTTCTACAGCTCGAGTCAAATTTCCCTTTAGAAATTGAAAGAATGTGTGTGGGTTTTTCCTGCCTTTTTTTTTTTTTTTTTAAACCAGGCTCTGGTGCAAGTGCTGGCTCATGGACTAGAATATTAAGGTCGAATTCAATGGCTGACTGTCTCCCGCAACGTGCTTGACACGCCATGGTCATCACCCACCCCCCCACCCTCCCCACCCCCCCACCCTCCCCACCCCCAGTTTTAGGCAATGGCTGTACAAATTAGCCTCTGTGTACAAGTCGCTAAAGCTGGCTTCCTGAATGACCCCTAGGCTTGGGGAGAAAATAGGACTAGAGAGTTTTTCCCCTGCTGAAAGAGTTGAGATATCCATGCACAAAGGCCTGCATGTTGGCATTTAACTATGGAGGTAAGCAGTTAATTGCCTCTATGGAGGTAAGCAGTTAATTGCCTCTGTAGTGACTTATACCTTCTACATGGTAGTGGGTCTCTGGTTTCAGGTAACGGGGGCCAGTGGAGACTGTCAGTCTCTGGAATGACCGGCTTGTCCATATTAGCGATTTCAAAAGGTGAGCAGTGCTTTTTCGGGAGCTGGAAAAGCCGTCTGTGTGTTCACATCCCTGATTGTGCCCTGTGTCCATACTTAGCTAGGATGTTTGTCTGCTCAGTGGTCTTGGCTTTGCATCTGGGGAGGCCTGAGCTGTGTGTACTGTGGGTGCCATTATGTGCTAATGAAACTGTCTTTCTCCCTGAATTGGTGGAAAGGTTCATTCCTTAGTGGTGAGTGGGTAGGTAATCCAGGGGGTAATCTCAAGGAACGTTCTGTTGCACTCTTTACCCTTTGACCTGCTGCTGTCCAGGGCCAGTGAACCTTCCTGAGCTGGTGGGGTCTTCCAGCCTTCGAGAGACTCTCTGTCTAGACGATCTGTGTCTCATCCCTGCCTCTCATTTACCTATCTGCGGTCCGTAGTCAGGCTTCACGATGGCCCGCGGAGATTCTGACTCCTGGTCTTCACACTCTTACTGAGTCTTCTCCTGCTTTGCATCAGGGTTGGGCTGTGCAGCCAAAACAAAATGGCAGAAGTGATGGTGTATGTAGTCCGAGAATGGGCAAAAAAAAGACCGGTTTCCATCTTGGGTGCTCTGTGTGTGTGTGTCTCTCTCTGTCTCTATCTTTGTCTCTCTCCCTTCCCTGCCTACTCCCCTTGGATCTCTTGCTCTGGAGAAAGCAAACTGCTATGTTGCGAAAAGCCCTCTGGAGAGACCTTCCCGGCAAAGAACCGAAGCCTCCAACCAACAGCCAGTGAGAAGCTGAAGCCTGCCAACAACCATGTGACGAGTCTAGAGGTGGGTACCTCAGCCCCAGCTGAGCCTTCAGATGACCGCAGCCCCAGCTGCTTGTGAGAGCCTCATGAGAGACCCAGAGCCACCCAGCTTTGCTACTTGTGGATCCTGACCCTCAGAAACTGTGTGATATAATGCATGCGCTGTTTTAAGCTGCTTAAGTTTGGGAATACATTGTTATGCAGGGATAGACAACCGATAGGCCGGTAAACTCATCGCAAGTGTCTCTGCGGTATTCTAGGTCAGCTTACTCAATCTGGGTGACAGGTTCCCTTATTGTCCCTTACTAGCTATTTTCTGTTCTCCCTCCATAAGAGAGACCCCCTAGCTTTTAAATGGCTGCTTAGCTGCCTGGAATAGTATATTGTTCAGCTTCCCTTGCAGCTAGGTGTGACCGGTGACTACATTCTGGTAGGTGGACATATATGGGTAAGGTACCTGCAACTTCTGGAGAGTGCCCCCACTGGAGACATTGTCTTACATCTTCCCTTCTTTACATCTTCCTCCTTCCTGCAGGCTGCAGCTGTTGCTGCTAAAGCTTGGCGCTCCAGAAGCCGCCTTGAATGATGAAAAGCAACAAGAGAGAAGACCCAAAGGTCCCCAACGGTGACAAGTGCCAAGTCGAACCGCAACCACCAGCCCCGGAAATTTTATATGGGAGAGAAAGAACCCTCTCCCCTCCCCATGTCGTTGTAAGCACTAAGTGAGTTAATAAACGTACAGTGGTTAGAACACATAGGCGGTGCCAGGCACGTAGAAAGTGCTATGCACTCAGACTCTAGAGCTCCTACCAAGGTCTTGCTTTCACCTAGCGGTCCAAATGGTTCCTTAGAAGCTTTTTTCTCTTCTAGAAGTTTAAAATGCTGAGGCATCCTTTCTCTTAGAGACCTACATTCTGCTCTCTTGTGCAGTCTCCTCTCTGTATGACTGGTCTCCGGAAGCCCGTCCCACCCACCCATTCTTTCTTTCCAGTTGTTCACTCTGCACTCATGGGTTCAGATCAGTTGGTCCCTGGGGACAGAGTCTGGGCTCAAATTTCTGGACTTGTCAAATACATGCCTCCAAAGCATTTGGCTGGATCGACCAGGTGAGTGGTGGTACCATTGTTTGGATAAGAAAGATCTGGGGGATGGTGAGGGAGAAGGTTTGGATGGAAAATGTCAAGATCATAGATCTGGCCATGTTGAGTTTGAGATGTCTATTGACCATTCAAGTCAAACTGTTGAGTAGTAGGGAATACAAGTCTAGAGAGGAGAGGGTTGAGGTCAAGGATAGGGACATAAATCTGAGTATAGCACATCCTGGTCATTCTGTATGTCAACAGCAGAAGACCTTCACCTTCCAACTTTGCTGGCAGCGTGGACAATGCTGACAAGTCCAAGCCCAGGCAAGGGCCAAGTCTAAGTTACTCTAGTATGAAAGGTATGAAAGGAACATCAACCGGACTCTGCTTTCCCAAACACACAGGATGTCACCGAGGAGGCTACATGGCCATTTTAAGATGGATATGAATGAATATTATCCGAAGGAGCTCGGGTTTTAAAATCAGAGAGCCCTGGGCTGGACGTCTGGCTCCATCCCTTCATAATATATGATCCTTGGTCAAGCCAATTAACTCCTCTGAGCCTCAGTTCCACCATCTGTACAATAATGACAATAGAGTTGTTGGGATAGTAAGATTAAAAAAAAAAAAATCATGCCACAAATGATGCAAGGAAGAGAAGGGACTAATGCATCTTACTCAATCCTCCCACCTCCTGGAAGGAAAAACCTATTGCTATCTTGCCCCTATATATTTCTTCTATAGTTTCTAAACAATGGTTTTCAGCCAGTGTGGTGAGTGGAGGCAGGAAGGTGTTGCAATGGTACAAGGGCTTTGATCTCCAGTTGGCACCTTGGAATGTTCCAGAACATCTACTGCTACAGTATAAGCCCAAGATGGGGCTCCTGGGTGGCTCCGTAGGTTAAGCACCCGAATTTGACTCATGTCATGATATCATGGTTCACAAGTTTGAGCCCCAAGTCGGGCTCTGCACTGACAGCTCAGAGCCTGAGGCCTGCTTCAAATTCTGTGTCTCCCTCTCTCTCTCTCTCTGCCCCTACCCTGCTTGTGCACGCGCACTCTCTCTCTCTCTCTCTTAAAAAAAAAGAATAAGCCCAAGATGATTTGGGAGCCACACACTATTAGCCTCCCACCTCCACTGCAATAAAAATTTGGGGAGAACGAGAGAGAGATCAACCGACGGCTTCCCCTTAGCACCTGAATGCCACCATGACTGGCGGCCCATGTCACACAATGAATCGCAAATACCAGAGCCGGGCATGAAGGTCTCTGGATATTTAGAGACCAGGTCCCCTGGCTGGTGAAAGTGACTACGGGAGCCCGTGGGGGGGCAGCGTCCCAGACCGGGGTGTCATCCCAGCTCAAGTGCGTAAAGGAGGGCCTGTCCCACCTGGAAGGGCCCCAGCTCAGGCCCATATCCGGCTGATGCACCCTTAGCTGCTCAGCCCAGGGCTGTGTTGGGGGTGTTTCTAAGCTCTTTGACATGTCTTGTAGTCAGTTTTAAAGGGTCTTGTCGCCCTCGAAAGCTCGCTAAACAACAATCATCTCTCTTCTCCTCCTTGACTTCCTTTCTTTTTTTTTCTTTCTCCTGTTTCTTTTTTTTTTTCATCGCTGGATTTGTTTCAAGCGTGATCGGAAACCTGCTGTTGTGAGTTTGCGTGGAGGAGGTGAAGGCTTCCCACGTCCTGCTTGTTACTTGCAGAAAGGCAAACATCAAAAAGCCCCGCGCCCGCTCCCCCACGTGGCCCAGATCTTCCTGTATAATGTGCAGAGGAAACCGGGGCCTTTGTGCTTCCCTCGCTCAGATCATATCAATTCCGTTTTCCCCTTCGCTTAATTTGTAGCTGGAGTCGTCCTCGCAGGCCTGGCGCGGTGGGTGAGGAGGAAGGTCAGGACAGGAGAGGGAGCTGGCTGGATGCCGGCTGGTAAGGATGCCCGCGGATTTGGAAGCGAGAGGGGAGGGAAGGGCTAACAAAAGGGGGGCCAACCTCTGGTCCAGGGGATTGGGAAGGGGCAGTAGCATTAACCCTGCTGCTCCTGGCCTCCCCGGGGCTCGGCCGCCTTTCCGTTTTGAATCCGTAAAACAAGGAGCTGGTAACTGATGTGTGTGAGACGCCTCTCCGGCCATTAGTGTGTGATTCTACATCCAGTTCTGTCTCTTAACATATGGCCTTGTCCTTGCCACTTCATCTCCAGGGCTCCGTTCCCTCATCTCTACAGAGCAGTTGCCGGGTGGGGGGGCCTCGGGAAAAGAATGCCCACAAAGAGGCGGAGCCGGTGCCTGCAGCCTAAGAGGGACCCAATAAATGCTGCTTCTGTACACGTCCCTTCGCCCCACCTCCCGCGGGCACATGGGGAGCGCCCAGGGGATTTGCGATTCCATATGCTTATTCCCGTAAACATCGTAGGCTCTGTGGGCTGTGTGTAGGGTCCTGTGGCTTATTCCAACCACCCCCCCCCCCAACTATTTAACGATGTAAAAACCTTTCTCAGCTCGCAGGCTGTACGAAACCACCGTAGTGGGCTGGAGTTGGTCTGTGGTCCATGTTTGTCAAACCCTCTGCTCGCAAAATCAACAGGTCGGGTCCGACTCTCCCAGCTAGCTGTGTGGCCTCGAGCAAATCGTTTAACCTCTCTGATTATCATTTTCTTTAGCTACCAAGTGGGGCTTATAACTACCATTTCCAGAGTGGTGCTTTAGGGATTATATACACAGGTACAACATTTAGCAGAATATCTGGGATACGGTTAGTTATTATTAATGTTGTTACGAATCGGCAGCTGAGAACTTGGGGCCTGCCTGGATGAGAGCTCAGGTGGGGACAGGGCTTCATTTTTCTTGCCACGGGGTCGAGGGAAAAGGAGTCTTTGGGCACAGGGTCCAGGGCATCTCTGAACCAGAGATTCATTCATTCATTCATTCATTCACTCGCAAACATTTATTGAGAATCTACAGCATACCAGGCATTGTAATCAGAATTGAGCATACAGCAGAGTACAATATAGACCAAATCCTTGCTCACAAGAAGTTCGTATTCTCATGGGGGGAAATAGATGCTACACATCTAAATAAATGTCAGAAAGTGATAAGGACTCTCAGGAAAAAAAAATAAAGCAGAGTAGAGAGGGTTAGGAAATGCTACAAGGGGATGATGTTTTGTTTTTTTTTTTTTTTGTATGGAGATCAGAGAAGGCCTCCCTGGGAAGATGTTATATGAGTAGAGACCTGAATGAAGAGAGGGAATCAGCCATGTGGATATTGGAGAACGAATTTGGGGCACAAGGAGCGGCAGGTGCAAAGGCCCTGAGGCCGGACTATGTTTGGCCTGTTGCAGGGACACTGAGGAAGCCAGAACACCAGCAGCACCAGTGAGGCCAGAGCTAAGTGTTCCAGAAAGAGTGGCAGAATGGATGTCAGCAAAGGAGGGAGGTTGGATAAAGGCTTCAGGCCATGCCCAGCCTGACAGACTGTTGCGAGGTCTTTCATGTACAAGGATGCTGGGGACACAGGCAGATTCCTTGCTCATTCCCGTTGAAGATATCTCTTTTTTCACCCAACCCATATCCATGTAGCACCCACACTATGCCATAGTCGCGTACCATCGTCTGTGCTCTCAAGGAACTCAAAGTCAAGTTGGGGATAGACAGCCATTAATTCAATAAAGACAGAAAAATCAAGACCACTGCCCTGTAGGGTGATGGGGTAAGAGGCTCTGAGGGAAACTGAGACTGGCAACCAAGGACGTCTACCCCAAGGAAGGAGCCATGGAGGGGAGGCAGCGTGGTCCCTCCAGAAACTCAGAGAAGGCCAGTGCGGCTGGCAGGTGGAGAGCGATAGGGGGCGTGGGAGGTGCAGTAGACGCCGGCTGGGTGTCCCACACCTTGTGGGCTGCGTAGGGATCCTCCTTTCTCCTGAGAGCACGGAAGCCTCCGAAGGGGGCAAAACAAAGACGTGACCAAATATGCAACTGGACAGGATCACTTTGGCTGTGCCCGTGGTTGGGGAAAGCAGACAGGATTTGGGGTCTCCCGTTAAGAGGTCATTACAGTTAGCAAGCTGCAAATTTAGCAGAGAGAGGTGGAAGGCCCCGGCAATGTTTTGCAGGTGGTAGAAGATTAGCCGCGAGGAGTAGAGAGAAGAGGCATCGAGACACCCCTGAGGTTGGGGATCTGCGCCCTCAGAGGGAGGGTGGGCAGGGTGCCAGCTGGAGGACAGAAGCCTTGACCCTTGCTGCTGCCGTGTTCTGCCAGAGCAGGCTCCTTGAAGGTAAGGACCAAAGTTAGCTCCCTCCCCAGCACCTGGCTCCTGACCTGATTAAGACAGGTGCTAGGTCAGGGTGGCCCTGAGATCCTTTCAAGCCTCCAGGAGTTAGGAAAGAGCCTGAAAGCACCCTGACCTGGCCAAAGTGCAGTGACATGGAGATTTAGTTTGCAAGTGAAGAGAATAAGGCTGAAAAAAATCTGTGGGGTTTCGACTATCAACTGGGACAGTGGCTCCCGATTTTATCTGTCAGTTTCTCAAGGTGACTTTGGACTGCCTCAGCTCCCTCCCACCCTGGGTCCTTTCCCTCAGCTTCTCTCCTCCTCCATTGTCTCCACTCCCTCTCGAGCCTATTTCCATAGGCCACCCTGGAGGGGACGCGCCAAGCTCCTTCCTACCTCGAGGCCTCTGCACACACCGCCACTTTATCGTGAGTGCCTCTCCCGTCCAGCCCACCGCACCTCCCTGAGCCCTCCTCATGCCTCCGTGCCACCTGTCACCTGCTCAGGTGCCTAATCCTGGATCCCCTTCTCTAAGTTCTTCATTCCTGGAGCATCCTGTACTTTCCCTGGGTGGTCCTGCTCACAGCTGTCATTAGTTATTGTCCTTGTCCTTTCATACCCCTCTGGGTAGTTTGTGATCCTTGGTGCCTAGGGCTATGCTGGCCAGTTGCTGAATGAATGAATGAATGAATGCATGAATAGGCGGGCAAGACTTACGCACTCTTAGGTTTGGATGAGCCAACGACAAACTCATATTATCCAAGAGTTTTGGAAAGAAGAGATTTTGCTCCCCATCTCCGAGGCATAGCTGCATTTTATGAGACGAAGTAAACCTGGGGCTAAAGGGACGCACCTCTTGGGGAAAATATTTTAAAAATATTCAATGCCTGCGGTTTTCATCCAAGCCCTCTCTATACATAACATTAACCACAGCCATTGTATCACGCTTGCTCCGGTGAAGGGTGAGTGCCACCTTGGGAAGGAATGTGATAGGAGGCAGGAGAAGTCCCTGCGGACGAGAGGGGGAAGGCCCTCCGGGCGAGCCATGAGAGGAGAATGAAGTGCAAGGGCAGGAAGGGAGGCAAGCCACCGGAGTTCCGACTGCCGTCCCCAGCGGGGCCACGTTCTCCACGTGAGCCACCCCTCCAGTGTGCAGGTGGGATGGATCGCTGGGAGGCCCTGGTCCCGCGGGCGGGAGTCCACCCCGGCGACCGCTGGTGCCAGCAAGTACTCAGAGGGCACAGTGCGGATGTGACGTCCCCTCCCTCCAGTGCCATAAGCGTGAGGATCAGAAGGGACGATGTCAACTGAGAGGAGACGCTCCAGCCTGAGGAAACAGAGCCATCTTTAATTAGGAAGCTCACCCTATCCACTCCTGAACCAGGAATGACAGGAGGCTTCGGGGAGATGATAAGACCAAGCACCTGAAAGAAAACAGCAGCATTTTCTTTGGACAGTTAAGTGGTATTCTGACTCGCCCTCCTTCCGCACCCTCGTAAGCTCGCCCCTTAGGACCGGACCCGCTTGATATTACACGGCATGATGTCTGCCCGTTGGTTCCATCCCAGCAGCCACCCTACGGTCCCCAGCATGCCTCCTCCTCCAGGTTGTCCTCCTCTTCCATATCCTCTGTAATGAAGATGCCCAGCACTGAATGACTATCGTGGTCCAGTAGCAAACAGGAAGTGGGGGTCTTGGGGCTGAGGCTCAGCTTCCCAGCCTCCCAGACTCTTTTACTTGATGCACAGGAGACAGTGGTGACCAAGGGGGGGGTGGTGTGTGGCAGCGTCCCTCCCTGCTTCCTTATACGCAAGACGGGTTTTCTCTGCCTCACCCTGTCCACACGCAGACGCCGGGTCCTCATTTTCATTCAGCTGGTGCCCCACAGATCCAGTACCCTTGGGCTCCTTAACCGAGCACACTTAACCCTTATCCTCTCGAGTGGCCACTCTCGCCCACGAATCCCGTGATAACTGAGCAGGTCTTCCGTTCCTGGCTCATCCTCCAGCCCACTCCAATTACCCTCTGCTCCTTCTAGGAGTTAAATATTCCCGTCGTGACTTGACCCCCTTTGAAAATGTCTGATGGTCGTATTGTAAAACAATGGCGAGGCAGTTTAATGGAACCTTCTTTTTTTTAAGTGCGTACTGACATCCGATGCCGAATAATAATGCTTGGCACTCACGCAGGACTTTTCATCTTCAAAGCACTTGGCTGCCATTAAAGACCGCATTTGTTGAAGATAGACTCCCTTTCCTGTGTCACACCGGATCGCATCAGATTGAATTTGGAGGGGACAGGGAGCAGGCGACTCCCTAGGAGCGCTGAGTGGTGCTTGCAAACAGCCTGAGAATAAGCACCAGGGAGCTGAAGGTAATTATCATTTCCTTTCTCATTCCTCACAATTGTGTCCCGGTCCTGCCTTCTCATTTCTATTTGTGGGCAGCACAGGTTAGGTTATGCTGCGGTAACAAGCAATCCCCTGACCTCAGAGGCTTAAGCTGTCAGAAGTTGATTTCTTTAAAAAAAAAAAAAATTTTTTTTTTAATGTTTATTTATTTTTGAGAGAGACAGAGACAGAATGCGAGTGGGGGAGGGGCAGAGAGAGAGGGAGACACAGAATCCGAAGCAGGCTCCGGGCTCTGAGCTGTCAGCTCAGAGCCCGACGCGGGGCTCGAACCCACGAGCCGTGAGATCATGACCCGAGGTCGGTCGCTCAACCGACTGAGCCACCCAGGCGCCCCAGAAGTTGATTTCTGAGTCATCCTACAGATCCAGTGGGTCACCTGGGGCTCTGCTCCATATCTCCTCTGCAAAAGGGACCCAGAATACAGAAGTGGCCACCACTTGAAATGGTGACGAATGCCACTTAAAAAGGAAAGAGAGAGGGTGGGCAATCACACACACACTCACGGGCTGTTAAAGCTTCCGCCCGGAATTGCCACATGTCACTTCTGCTTACAAGACACGGACAAACAAGTCACATTGCCACATCTGCCATAAGCCTGAGACCTATCACAGCCTCCTAAATATCTCTCTTGAACCTGCTTGCTTGTCGTCCTCTACATTTCTACTATTCCCAAAACGGCCAGCTTCTCTCCTTGCCTAGACTTCTGCAGAAGCCCCCAACCGATGTCCCTAATTTCACCTGTGCTTCTGTCCCCTGATCAGCTCTCCAGGCTCCAGAGTGAGCTTTTCAGTATGCAAATCTTGTTTCACTACCCAAAGGTAAACCCTTTGCCTTGCTCTTCATCACGGCGGAGCCCTGACATGCCCACCAACCGCATCTCGGGCCTCGCTTCTCATTCCTGCCCTTCCTTCTGACTCCTTGAACCACAGGTTCTTTGCCCTTGATGCCGTCTCCAGGTGGAAAGCTCCTGACCCCAACTCCGTTCCCCCAGGTAGCTCCCAGCCAGGCACGCCTTCTCCGGAGAAGTCTCTCTGATACTTGGCGAGTCTGCCACGAGCCTCTCTTATATATGGCTCCCTGCAGCCAGAACTGTATTTCTGTGGAGGACTCATGGATTCGAAGCTCCACAAGGGCACGGACCTTGTTCTGTTTCTGCTCGGCTGTATATTCTCAGCCTAAATGTATAGCGCCTGGTGCTCCATAAATATTGATTGAATGAATACATGAATGAACGAGTGAAGGAACTTCAGTCTCTGCCATTTCTATCTGCCCAAATATCCACCTTATTTTAGCGTTCAGGTCAAAGGCAAAGCCCTTCGAGTGTACTTTCCTTGTGATCCTTGTCACGTTTCCTTATCCCACCGTCGTTGTGAACTTGTCTTTCCTTCCCCCATGGAGCCTGGTACCTTCAGAGCCTTGCCTGGTTTGACACCTAGCACATGGTTGTTACATGGACCTAACGTAGCTAAACTCACCCTTTCCGGTTCCGATGCAGAATGAGGTCTGCGTGGCATGCCTGTCATACGTCACGGGGTGCGGCTCTGCCTGGCTCCCTGACTTCCTGCTCGACTCTTCCTCTTCGCCCCGTTCATCCTTCTCCGGCCACAGCAACCTTCTGGCTCTTCCTCAAGCAAACTGCAGGCCCTTTGCACTTGCTGTTTGCTCTTTCCAGAACACTCTATCCTCAGGTCTTTGTATGATTGTCTCCCTCACTTAATTCGGGTAACTGCTTAAATGTCACCTCTCCAGAAAGCTCTTCCCGATAAAATAATGGCTTACCCTAATTTCCCTCTCCCGAAAAATTGCTCTCTGCTTTTTAAAAGGTTTGTTAGAGCTTTCAGTACAGCATGCTGCATATTTATGTGTTTATTTTCTGACCCTTCACCGGGATGTGTGTTCCACGAGGGTAGGAATCCTCTGTCTTGCTTGTCACGGTATCTTCAGTCTCCTCAGCTTCTCGAATGGTGCCTGGCACTCAGGGGATCAAGGAACACCTGTGAATGAATGATTTTTATGATGTTGGTTCATTGGCTAGTTTTGTCACCTGGGGAGACAATGAAGAGACTTAACCTGATTGTTTGATGTTTTAGTTGTACGGGAACAGGTATTTTCTAGTTGTTCTCGTAAGAATAGGAGGCATTGTCTTCCAAATTTCAATCTGTTTTTCTTTCCATTCCTGCCTGTCTTCCTGATTCTGGCTCTCTCACTTTCTCAACCAATCAAAGTCACATACATATATACACATACATCTACTCCGAACAACTTTATTAGATCATTAGCTGAGCTGATGGAAAGTTGACGCTCTTTGATTTTGTTCTTCATGTGTTGTAGATTTCAAATAAATTAAGTTAGTCCCAAGAAAACAAAGTATGAATTTTGCAATTTTCTGAGAATTATTGGAACCAGGTCTTCAACACGAGATACGAGTCTATAAATATTCTCAATGCTTAAAGCGGTAATTACATTTCGGTGCTGATTCGCACGTAAATGTTTTCGCCTTTCCACCACATGCATGTTGGAGTGTACATATTTTTCTTTTTTCTTTTTTTCTTCTTCTCTTTCTTTTTTTTTTTTTTATAAGAAAAGCACATAAAATACAAATCTTTCTACTTCAAAGTGGCAGCAGAGGAGTTAGAGTTCTAAATATTCTCTGATTTGGAATGGTGTTCCACTAGCATGAAACCAACGTTTCATCAAAGTGGCTTGCTTCAATCAGGGTTGTACCGGTGAGATATAAATTATAAATCATATCTTCTGTTTTACATGAGAAATGGGAGCTCTGAGGTGGATCGTGCTCGAACAGATGGACTCGAGGTGGTTTCATGTCTTCTGCTGCTTATGTTTTGCTTCTAATGTCATTTTCAAAGATTCCATCATTAACTTCAGAGGCACTCAGGCAAGGTTCTTTCAACAACTAAATATGGGTTTTGGCAAGGGTTCCAGCAGCCAAACAAGGCAGGGTGGCCCGGGGTAGCACAAACGGGCCAGAGGGGTGGGGCACGGGGAAGGGGACTGAGCAAGGGACAGAGAAGGGACATCCCCCCACTGCCTTCCCAGTGCCGCTCCCTTAGAGAGGGAGTGTCAGGAAGGAGTATCGGACGGACTCTCGGGTCCAGTTTCGTCTGCGACTCATTGTTAGCTGCGGGCTTCAGCTTCCCGGCTATTCAGTTTCTAGAATACAAGGAGCTTGGACCAGATGCCGCTGTACGGATTGCTCAGCCGTGGTTCCGCTGTACGATTTGTTAATCGTTGAAATTCTGTTCAGTAAGAAGTTTCTGAGAGCTACGGTAACAAATAGCAACGGGCCGTGTGGCTTTAGCTCACCGTTCTGGAAGCTAGAAGTCCAAACTCAAGGTGCTGGCCCTGAAGGATTTAGGAGGGAGTCTTTGCCTGCTTCATCTGACTTCTGGTGGTCCCAGATGTTCCCTGGCTCGTGGCTGCATCAGGCCAATCTCTGCCCCTGTCTCTACATGGGTTTCCTTTCTGTGTGTGTTTCTCTGTGTCCTCTCCTCTCCTTATCAGGACAGCAGCCATGGGATTCGGGGTGCATCCTTAGCCTGTTTCCAAATAAGACAACATTTCTGAGGTTGTGGGTGGACACGAACGGGGGGCAGGGGAGATACTATCCAGCACATAACACCCCTGAATGCCTCTGCTGTCCTGGCTTTCTTGTCTCCTCCTTTGGACTCCATGAAGTTCCCCTGAGCCCAGCAAGTGATGTGTTCATTCATGGCACAGCAGGAGACGTAGGGACCCTGCTCCCGGGCTCTGGGCAGGACTGGAGGATCCCAAGGGCTCTGGCTGCTCCAGCACGCTGAGCCAGTTAAGCAGCAAGGACAGCGTAACGAGAGAGCAGGGATGATTCCGGTGAGGACCGAAGAGACGTCAGATGTAGACAGAGGGAAGAGGATGGATGGGGGGGGGGAGGTGGATATCCTGGAAAGACTGGGCCCCAGTGTCATGGTGTGTACGTGTGTGTACATGAGCGTGTGTGCACGTGTAGCCAGTGGGGGCGTGTGCTGAGAGTAGCCTCTGCTTGGCCAAACTGGATGCCTTTGCTATGTGTCTGGGCAAAGAGTGCTTTCCTGCACCTAAACATTTGCCCATGCTGTTTCTCTGCCTGGAATGTTCTTCTACTTTCTAAAGCTGTATTCTTTATCCTTCAAGGCTCTCTGGGATTTTGCTCATGCCTGTTGTGCCAAGACTGTATTCCCCATCCTTCCTCTGTTCTGAACTGCAAGAGAGGGAGAGCGGGAGACACAGAGAGAGAGAGAGAGAGAGAGAGAGTCAGAGAGCCAGAGACCTGCAGGCTACACCTCCCCAGGCCCTGAATCAGCTGGCCTCCAGCTGGATTCAACCAGCGGGAAGGACTGCAGAGGCCTGGAGGGGGTGGGAGGGTAGGCAGAAGCCTTCATATTTCTCCCTTTCCTCCCCTGCTGCTGCTGGAACTTCACAATCCCATATTTGGCTTCTTACTTCTATCATTGGTAACCAATTCCCTCCAATAAATTCCTTCTGTTTTAAGTACTCAGGCTATTTGACTGAAATACCCTTCCTATAGCACCAAAATACGCTGCATAGCCATTTCTTTATTTATCTCTCTGCCTCCCCAACGGGATGGTGAACTGGTAGAGGGTAGGACCCGTGTGATGTTATTTTTCGAAACTTCCCTCGTCAGAGCCTTCCTCTCCCACCCAGCCTTGTCCTGTTTTTTGGTGCATAGGGAGGTCACAGTAAATGTCTGTTGATTGAATGAATAAGCGATAGAAAAAAACAAGCTTTCCAGGAGCTTGTCATTGGCAAGCCAGACATCGTCTTCCATTTCCTTGACACAACTTACAAGAGTCTGTTCTTTGCCTACAGAGCACTTATCATAATGTAGGATCGTGTAGCTATTTGACGTGTACTTGATTGTCTGTCTCTTCATCTTCCAGGAACAAAGCTTGGAGGAATTTTGTTTAGCTCACTGCATCGTCCCAGCACGGTGCCTAGCAGAGAGCAAGTGCTCTGTGAACTCTTTGTTAAATGAACGACGGGTGGCCTGGGGAGGCCTTCCAAATTTCTAATTGCTTTGAACTTAAAAGAGAAAACTTAGCTCCACCTACTTTGGAATACAAGGGAAAATGTGTTAGAAAATAAAACTGAAAGACAAAGAAAGTGTTGGCATTACCAAATAATATTTCCTTTTGCTCTCACAGACTACTAGAGGCCCAATCCACTTTGACGTTAAAGATACCTGTTAAACGGGGAAGGATAAAGATTATGTTTCCTGGGGCACCTGGGTGGCTTGGTCGGTAAAGCGACCGCCTCTTGATTTTAGCTCAGGTCTCGATCTCGAGGTTTACGAGTTCAAGCCCCATGTCGAGCTCTGCACTGACCGTGTGGAGCCTGCTTGGGATTCTCTCTCTCTCTCCCTCTCCCTCTGCCCCTCCCCGACTCATGCTCTCTCTCTCCCTCTCGAAATAAATACACTTTAAAAGAAGACTGCTTCCAAGCTTCAGAAACATAGACCAGGTTTCTCTTCTCCATCCTTCCACAGCTCCCTGGATGGCTCTCTGCCAGAACCAGTGTTTTGTGGATTTACACACCTGGATCTCTCACTAGCTGTAACCTCCCAGAGGACAGGAGCTGTGTTGGGGTGGTCATTGGTGCTGACCACAAACATTCCAATTCTTTCCTCCTCCCGGCACATAGTAGGATTGCATTCCCTGGGTCCCCTCGAAGTCAGGCAGGGGCAATCACATCCTCATAGAAGTGATGTATGTCAGCTCCAGGAGGAAACTTAAAGAGCACGTAGCATGATTTACTAGGCCCCTTTCCCACTGCGGGGGAAATGCCAAAGCACCTGCCCCGCCAGGGTCTCAGTGACTCGGAGGAGCAGCGCCCCCTGCTGGCCGGTGACGGCCACGCAGCACGAATGAGCGGTCAAGTCACTCTTGGAAGTTTCTGAAACTGTGAGCTTGCTTGTTTTTGCAGCAAGATGGAGCCTCTCCAGACTGGTAGTCAAATTTCATTCACTTTTTTAGCTCCTGGATCCAGTATGGAACCTGACTTCTATCCTGTGGGCTCTTAGGAATTATTTGCCGAATTCACAAATGAACAAAGACACTCAGCCTGACTCAGCGTGCAGACTTTGTGGGTAGAGTTTCTAGAGTCAGAGGAGACAAACCCTCTCATTTCTAGGCAAGGAAACCAATTCGGGTGCAGACCCGCGACTTCCTCAAAGTCATTTGGTGAATCGGAGTCAAAATCAAGACTAGCATCCAGTTCTCCGGGTCTGCAAAATTCCAGGAGGGGCCTTTGCCCAAATCACATGGGCTTTTTAAAACCTGGTTTCGAACCGACTAGCAAAAAGCTCTTCATGTTGATTGTGGGTGGGTTTTTTTGTTTGTTTGTTTTGCTTTGTTTTGTTTTGCTTCAAATCAAAACCAATGAAATACGAGAGTCAGAAACACCAGGCTTAAAGGCGCCTTCTCGGGACCCCTCAAGACTCTGCTTGGTCTGACATGCGGACATAACGCAGACCTGAGCTCTGGGCCCACATGCCGAGTGGACGTCTTGTAGCCCTGCATGACAGTTGCACACAATCAATATGGTGGGTGTTTGTGCAAGCACCTCTGAACGCCAGAAGTCCGGGAAGCAGGTGGCTCATTTTGCAGTGGGGGAGGAGGCAAGCAAGCCCTACCAGGTATCTGTTACTCGGAGACAGATGAAAGAGGTCTCAGCAGGCCCTTTTCAAAGCTGAAAACAGTCTGCCCAGGCCGCTCCCGTGGATGGCCAGCCAGCTGGGCGACAGGAATTTCTTCCACTGCGGTTGACCAGACCAGGAAAACTTCTCTGGGCTGCTTGTTGTTAATAGGTTGTTAATGATTGATGCGGGGGCCTTTTAAGTCGCCAAATGAAAGGCAGAAACAGGGCCTGGCTTGGGAGCTGATGACTACACCAGCACTTGCTCCGTGCGAAGGCGGAATTTTAAAACATTTATGTCGGCTGAGCTTGCGCTGGGCTGCACAACAGCTCGTTGAAGGAATGAAGCGATCTTGTCTTGTGTCCGCCTTCCTTTGTTCTTTCACTCAGACATTAAAAATACAGCAGGCTAAAAGGAGAAAATAAATTTCAAAGATCCCGCTGGATGGCAGGCTCAAAGAGGAGGCGAGATGTGGAGTGAGTTTGCTAAACAGATGAAGCAAGTAGGTAGGAGATGAGGGGTGGATTCTTTGGACACAGAGACTTGACTCTCTCTTGGGCTCCTCGCAGCCTCCTTGGGGGATTTCTTGTACATGAGCTGGGTGCACCTGCTGCCCCGACCCAGTGGTTTTTACAGAGGATCTAGAATAGTCTAGTGAAATAGCCGTTCTCTGTGCTCTCGGCTCAGCTGAGCTGAGAGTTGCCCAAAGTAGTGCGGCTCGTGTGCTTAAAAACAATAACCTTGCCTGTTGATGTATAACACACATACAGAAGAGCATTTTCCGTAACTCATAAACGCCCATCTTTCTCTGTGTTGTATATGCGTTCACCAATGGAACACACCCAAGTCAGCCCCCACTTGTGTCAGTGAGCACAACCCTAGTTTGGACACATTGTCCCCAAAGGACCAGATGATTTCTTTGGAACCCTTCCCAGGGCCGATCGGATTCTCTCCTGGATAACTGCTAACGAGTGGGGTGGCCGTACAACTTACGCCAACTGGGACCCCTCTGGGAATGAAAATGTGCAACGGGCATAAGTGGGAATCGTCCCAGGAAACCAGGATGGACGTCCTCCCTGCCGATAACGACGGGAAACACGCATGAAGCACGGTGCTCTTGATTCCCTGTTTGCCACTGCCTCACCCCCTTCACCCTGTGCCCTTCTCTCCCTGCCCTGTGCTCCGGAGAGTGGACTTCTATGCACCACGTCTCTGTGTTTCATTGCCCTCTGGCTTCTGCCAGTGGGAAGTCTAGCAGGCGACTGGAGGGCGGGAGGAGAGGGACGTCAAAGTATTTCTTTCCTGCTACCTCCTTACACTGCCCTGGCATCTCTGGGAGTGCCTTGCCCCTTCTAGCGCTCAGCTCCTGCCAGGCTGTTCTCCCTCCAAACCCCAGCCCTCTCTGGCCTCTGGTTCCTCTTCAGCACTGGGGGATGGAATCCGTTTTTCTCAATCGCTAGTCTCCAGGGGCCTCCACATCCCTCTTTGGTTCCCACAGCCCCGCCCACACCTCTGTGAGTCGCTCCTGCATTGCAGCCTTTTCATTAGAACCCTCTGGTTGAGGGGCGCCTGGGTGGCTCAGTCGGTCGAGCGTCCGACTTCGGCTCAGGTCACGATCTCGCGGTCCGTGAGTTCGAGCCCCGTGTCGGGCTCTGTGCTGACAGCTCGGAGCCTGGAGCCTGTTTCGGATTCTGCGTCTCCCTCTGTCTCTCTCCTCCCCCGCTCATGCTCTGTCTCTCTCTTCTCAAAAATAAATTCAACCCTCTGGTTGAATTCCTTCCTGCCAGGACCCGGACTGCTACAATTGCTTGTGAGGAACTGGCATTTTGTGCCCGTCGTCTCGCGGAGTCCCGACCGCGGTCCGGGAGGTAGTGACTGCTGTCATCTGAGATGACACACCGAAGACAGAGAAGTCAAATCGTTAGCCGAGACGCACAGGTAGAGATCGGGTCTCACGCGCACGGCGGGAGTCTGGAGACCCGTGTGCTCCTGCCGCAGTGATACCGGTGACTCAGACCGATGGCTCGGGGGGTCTCAGACCACATCCAGGAGGAGCCAAGTGGCTCCAGCTGTTCAGCGCAAACCCTGCAGGTCAGAGAAGAGGCTCAGATACGTGTAAGACTCAGGCTGGCTTTCCTCGGATGAAGCACCAGCCGAGCTCGTTTTTCTCTTTTTGAGCCGTTGCTTTAATACCGAGGACCAGTAAGTTGCCCAGAATGGCAGCATCAGAATAGCTTGTTAAAAACGCCAAACCCGGGGCCTCACCCCACACCTACTGAATCAGATTACCTGCAGTGTTCCACCAGCAATCGATTTGAACAGGCCCCCCAGGGGACGCTGATGCCCTGGCCCTTGGGCTCCTGCGGCTTTTGCCTGGCACTGTCTGGCTCTTCAGAGTACCTCGGGACCTCCCAAATTCTTTCTTCGTCTAATGGGATTGAGAACAGGTGAGAAGATGACATGAAAAGCCCAGGTCCCCTGTCTCCCTGCTTCCCCTGGGGGCCCCTCTCTATTTGCACAGCTGTTAAAATCCGCGAAGCAGTTGTTCATGAATATTTCAGGGCCTCTGACAAATCCTGAGCCTGATTAGCAAGGCACAGAGGCAGGAACCCAGAACCACCTGACCTTACAGCCTGTTGTTAAGAGAAGCGGTTATTTATTCGTTGAATCCTAGTGGGACCCCCCGAATCTGGAAGGAGAAGGCCTTAGTAAACATGGAACCCATGTCTGATGGGGGCAGTGGTTCTGACTGAACTTCGCCATGCTGAGAAGTTTCTATGTGAAAAGTGAGGGGGGTAGTCCCAATACTGTGGTTTAAGTGGGGTGCTCTCACTTGGTGATAAGTAACAGAAGCTAGGGGTGCCTGGGTGGCTCAGTCGGTTAAGCATCCGACTTTGGCTCAGGTCATGATCTCACGTTTTGTGGGTTCAAGCCCCGCGTCGGGCTCTGTGCTGACAGCTGGGAGCCTGGAGCCTGCTTCGGATTCTGTGTCTCCTCCTCTCTCTTCCCCTCCCATGCTCATGCTCTCTCTCTCTCTGTCTCAGAAATAAATAAACATTAAAAAAATAAGTAACAGAAACTAACTACATCAAGGTAGAAATAAAAGAAGTTTACTAGAAGGTGTGTCAGTCAGGGTTCAATCCAAGAAACAGAACCAGGAGAAGGTAGATAGTAAGAGTTTTATTGCCAGGAATCGGCTTACAGCGGGCTGGCTAGGCAAGTCCTACCTCCGTAGGGTAGGATGTTGGGAAGATAGGCTGGAACACTGAGGCATGGATTGTAGCTGCTATCCACGGGCAGGATTTCTCCTCTTCCGGAAAGTCTCCATACCGTTCATAAGGGCTTTCACCTGGTTGGATCAGGCCCACCCACATGATCTGGAATCAACTCACTTCCTTAAAGTCAACTGATCAGCGACTTTAATCACATCTACAGAATACTTCACTGTAACCTCTAGAGTTGATTAAATAACTGGGGACTATAGCCTCGCCACGTTGACACATACAGCTGACCATCACGGAAGGGTATGGAGTAGCTCCAAGAATAAAGGAAAAGCCACGCTGAAAGGACCAGGGACTGTTCTGGAAGTCCTAGTGGTGAGAACATCTGGGATGCTTCTGCCGGGAGCCATACTAGGGACAACAGTTCCAACCAGTGTTGACCTCCTGTCGTTGCTGCTCGAAGTGACGATTCCTGAGTTTATATGATGCCTTCACACACACACACACACACACACACACACACACACACACACGCTGGCTTCTCTCTCACAGTGAGAACACGGGTCCCAACCATATTGATACATTACTCAATACACACATGCTAGTTAGTTTCAGAACTACTGCAAGGTACCCCCACAGACAGAAAACACTCGAAACAAAGTAAAAGATTTCTTCACTCTTTCTCACTTCCTAGACTATGTCCTCCTAGATGTGGACATTCGGAATATATTCAAAAGTTGCTAGAATTATTTTCTGTGTGGGTATGTGGTTACGGTATCGCTATGATACACAGTTCAGGGCACCCATTTCTGTCTGAGTTCAAAGTTAGGATTTGCTTTCTAGACCCTTTTACATTTATTTTGTTCTTTTAAAATATTCACAAGTTTCAAGTGTCGGAGCCTTTTTATGAAGAGGACATGTAAAGGGAAGTTTCCCTGCCACCCCCCACCTCCCTTCCTCCTTTTCCAGCCCACGCCCATAGGAAACCACCTTCACTCATTTCTGGTTTATCTTTCCCGAGTTTCTTTTTAGAAAAATACGCAAATACTGTATATGTTCCTATTTTCTCCTGGTTTTTACACAAAAGCATATTATACATATTTAAACATCTTTAAAAACTGTGGTTAAAAAAATACATTACATAAAGTTACCATTTAACCATTTTAAGTTCACAGGTCAATCCTGTCAGGCGTGTTCGCTCTGTGGTGCGACAGAGCCCTGGAACCTTCCCTCCTGCCAAACTAAAACTCTATCCCTGTTAAACAGTAACTCCACTCCTCACTTCCTTTAGCCCCCAGCAACCACGATCCTTGCTGTTTCTATGAATTCAACTACTTTAGGAAATGGAATCACACAGCATTTCTGATTTATGCCTGGCTTACCTCACTTAGCATAATCTCCTCGATGTTCCATATCCATCCGTTTGTACCTGCATTTGTGACTTTTAATATTTTCTGGAACTCACTCCATGTTCGGTTTTGTGACTGCATAATACTCTGTTGTATGGATTTGCAATATTTTTTTTTTCAGCCAGTCTTCTGTGAATGGGCATTTAGGTGGTTTTCGATATTTGACTCTAACAAAAAAAATGTCACAGCGAATAACGTCTTCCGCATGCGATTTATATTTGCCGAAGTGTATTTTCTGGGTACATTCTGGGATGTGGGGTGGCTGTGGCAGAGGGTGGAGGCACCCTTGGTTTTGCTGGATGTTTTACAGCACTTCCTCCAGCAATCCGTGAGACTCCCCGTTTCCCTGCAGCGTCTCCAACAAAGTGTGTTGATACGTTTTTGGATTTTTGCCCATGCGTTGGGCGAGAGACAGTATCTCAGGTCAGGTTCTAATTGGCATTTCTATTATGACAAGGTCGAGTGAGCATCTTTTCACGTGTGCAAAGACCATTTGTACGCCTTCCGTTGTGAGTCACGACATAGATTTGCCCGGTTTTGGATTTTCCTCTTCTCCCTCAACTTTTAGAGCGGAGACGGCACTCTTGACGACCGTACTTGCTACAAATAGATAATAATGTAAAGAAGGGAAACATGTATTGTTGTTATTTCTTTTTTTTCTGTCCAGCATTCAGGTGTGCCCTCCTGAAAGCACCACGATCTCCTTTTTAGGGAAATGTCCCACTGCGTGGAGGCGGAATGGGCCTTGTCTGCCTTCCCACACCCTGGCCATGAGGGCGGCGGACGTAAGCAGCCAGGCCCGGCTCCCTGGACTCTGACACTTGGGCAAGTGCCTGCAATTCCAGGGGGTCATTTGTCACAAGTGGCAATGGTGGGGAGCTCTTCCATCAACGCTGCTATAATTTGCAGCCCAGCCCTCCTGAGATTGCTGCATTCCTGTTGGTTCCCGGCCCCCTATTCCTGGCTCTGGCCGAGTCTTCCCCAACCTTCCAGGTAACCACCTGCTTCTGCCCACGCTCTCCAGAGTCAGTTTCTGTTGCTTACTCTCAATAATCCAGAATCATTCTTTCGTTTGACGATAATTATTGAACTCCTACGAATGTATTATGTTAGGCATGAGCAGTACTGCTGTGAACAAAACAGAAAACGTCCTGCCTTCTTGGAGCTTACATTCTGATGGGGGAGACAGGCAATGAAGGAGAGAAATACGAAAGACAGTCGGAACACGAGGAGGTGGTAAGTGTGCTGGAGAAAAACGAAGCAAGGCAAAGGGACCGGAAATGGGGGGGTGGGTTGGCAGCAATTTTTTTTTTTAATGTTTATTTATTTTTGAGAGAGACAGAGTGCAAGCAGGGGAGGGGCAGAGAGAGAAGGAGACACAGAATCCGAAGCAGGCTCCAGGCTCCCAGCTGTCAGCACAGAGCCCGACGCAGGGCTCGAACTCACGGGCTGCGAGACCGTGACCTGAGCTGAAGTCGGACGCTTAACCGACTGAGCCACCCAGGCGCCCCAGGTTGGCAGCAATTTGAACTGAGGTCGTTGGGGAGGTTGCAGAAGTTGGCAGCTGACTGAACACTTGTCGGAGCTAAGAATACAAACCACACAAAATGACTGGGAAGAAAAACTTCCAGGCATAAGAGACAAAAGATGTATTGGCACCGAGGCAAATGAGCATGATATGTTTGAGGACACCGTGCCTAGAGATGGGTGAGCGTGGGGGAGACCAAGAGGTGAGGTCCCGGAAGAGGGGTGGTGGGCGGGGCCAGTGGTGCAGGGTCATTTACATCATTGTAAAGACTTGGGATTTTGCTGGGAGGAAGACGTGAGGCAGGGAGGGTCCTGAGCAGAGGAGTGGCAAGATCAGACGTCTCTAACGGGATTCCTCTGGCTCCTAAGCGTGGAATAGACTATAGGAAGCAAGACGGGGCGGGGTTGGGGGGGGGTTGGAGAAACAAGGTAGGTAGGCAGGGATACCAGTGAGAAGACAGGAACTATG
Organism: Neofelis nebulosa; assembly: GCF_028018385.1. Classification (NCBI taxonomy): domain Eukaryota; kingdom Metazoa; phylum Chordata; class Mammalia; order Carnivora; family Felidae; genus Neofelis; species Neofelis nebulosa. Next base: position 33,130,196 of record NC_080798.1, on the reverse strand, counting down.
CACTTTAGAGCAGGGTGGCCATAGAAGGTGGACACCATGAAAAGGCGGTTTAAGTGTCTCCCCGTACTGACATTATCTCATATGCTCTCTGTGTTATGTGTGTCCACTTGGGGAATTGCCGTATTACAAAATGTAGATTTACATTTCCCACCACGGACCAGAAGTCTTACTGAGTTGGAAGGAGAAGAGAGCCCCATGGGTGGTTGGCCTTCAGGGTCTCAACTGTCCTAGTAACAGGCAGAGCGGAACTATTATTAAAATGGTACAGAGGAAGAAACGGAGTCTTTGAGCTCTAGTGGGGGAATCAGACCAAAAAAAAAAAAAAAAAAAAAAAAAAAAGAAAGGAACTAAATTAAAAACTGGTCAGCTTTCCTAAAGCCACGAGAAAGGATAAAATGAGGCTGGGCCAGGAATTGGGAGAGAGAGAAAACCTGAGGTTTGTATTGGAAAGAAAGAGAAGGAGTCAGCCAAGAAAGGAATGGAGAGAAGAGGGGGGTCCTAGCAGGCGGTGGGAACAGCGTGTACAAAGGCCCTGGGGCAGGAATGTGTGGCTATGCCAGAGAAACCAAAGGAATGGGGCTTGGATTTTTACTCTAAGGGACAACCTCTGTTCATCTCCAATTTCACATGCACGTACATGTGCTGCCTTAGCTGTAGTTCAGCTGTTTTGTTTTTGGGGGGTAGAACATGGAGCCATTTCTTAATCGCTCTATATTTAGCTCTGTTTAAAAATCTATAATTTAAAACCCACCGAGGGCTGGGCTGGTAATTCAGCTTCCATGGTCCATTTCCTCTCTGGCCTTGGCTGCCGTGCCAGCCCACCAAGGTGACAGCATGCGCCAGTCACGTTGGAAGTGTTTGTGAGCAGAACATCTGCTCCCCCAGAGCTGGCCTGGCTCTACTTGCCAAACCCCAGAGCTAATCCCAGGGCCCCTTGTTTCAGTTTCCTACAAAGGGGGGGCGCCAAACGGGGACAGCGGAACGGCTGGGGCTTAGTGGAGGGAGGTGGCGAACAGCATCACGGGCCCTGGGTCATTTCAAGTCTAGGCTGTGCTATTTAGCAATCACATCACTTCCTCTCTCAGGGCCTCAGTGTGCTCACCTGTCAAATGGACTGGATGGAATAAGAGGCTCTTACTGACTGGAAGCATTCTTATTTACTGTTAGTGGGAGTGTCGTTTGGCGTTCCTTTCTCGTAGGGTCATTTGACAATAGCACAATTTTTTTTTTAATTTTTTAATGTTTATTTCTTTGGGCGGGAGGAGGGGCAGAGAGAGGGGGAGACACAGAATCCGAAGTGGGCTCCAGGCCCTGAGCTGTCAGCACAGAGCCCGACACGGGGCTCGAACTCACGGGCTGCGAGATCGTGACCTGAGCCGAAGTCGGACACTCAACCGACTGAGCCACCCAGGCGCCCTGACGTTTGCGTTTTTAAAAAAGGTGATGACGTCATATGCTTGCATCCGTGTGTGGCATCTTTAGACACAAGAAATCTAGTAACAGTGGTTGTCCTGGGAACAAGGACAACAAGATGGGGTGGAAGGGAGGTTTCCTTTCCACAGTACGATTTGAAACGTTCGCCACAGGCACGATTAACTCAATACATTAAATTTTAGAAAGTTTGAAATGCCCACAGACCCAGATAGGCGGCCTCACTGGCCGAAACGGGCTGAGTGTAACACAGCAGGCAGCCGTGGGGGACGCTGGTGAGCTGGAGCGCTCAGCTTCGCCTAGAGGGACAGCTGTCACTCAGCCCTCGCAACATGGCCACGGCTCGTGTGGTCAGACCCGACTTCTCAAGAGACACCGAAATTCACATTTTAACGTGAACTCTTCTGATGCTCACGCGTTCGCACCTGATTTACGCCGTTACAAAACCAGACGGCGTTTGCCCCTGTTTGCATCCAGCGTGTGACTGCTGTACTCGGTGACCTCCAAACGTCCTTTCAATTTCACCCATCCTCCGCCTGGGACGCTTACAGCCACGGCACACGTATTTGCTTGCACGCAACGGGTCTTCTTTAGGCTGGTGCGGGGGATTCTTCGGAGGGTGGCCCGGCCAGTAGGACACAGTGACATCTCCACGCCAGTGGCCATAGTAAGTGGGAAAAGCACTGGGCTTTGGTAAGCACAGGAAGCCTGGCCTGTGGCAGTCAGCCTTGGTGTCCTCATCTCAGAAACGGGGACCATCGCCATCCTGCCCTGCCAGGAAAAGCTGAATGTAACGCACTCTGACCTTGGCAGGACAAGGGCATCGCCTTGCTTCAAGGACACAAACCTGGACAGCCAGCCCCAGGCCTCCTGGTAAACGTCCTCCCTACCCTGGGCTCACGGGGCCCTGGAGAGTTTGCTGCCCTACGGAGGAAGTTCAGAGAATCTGACGTCATGCACATTCAGACCCCAGAACCACCCCCGCAAACTCACAAACCCCCAGCGGATAGTGAGACACCCACCCCTGTGTTCTAGCACACATCCTCCGAACGTTCTAGAACGGAAAGACTACTTCATTAAGAACGGCGTGTGAGCCCAGCAAGAGGTGATTTTCTACCGCCTGTGGAATGACTTGACACGGAAAACAAAAGTGTTCAAGTCAGAGCTGAAAGGACAACTTGCACAGCAGGACAAAAATTTCTCAACCAATCCCTGCTTTTGCCACCCGTATCAACACGCTTTTGTTGTCTACATTCATTATGTTTTTAAGTTTATCTATTTTGAGAGAGAGAGAGAGCGAGCGAGCACGAGAGGGGCAAATAGAATCCCAAGCAGGCTCTGCACTCCCAGGGCGGAGCCCGATGTAGGGCTCGAACCCACAAACCCTGAGATCATGACCTGAGCTGAAATCAAGAGTCGGACGCCCGACCGACTGAGCCACCCAGGCACCCCTATTGTCTACATTTAGACAACAGAGAAAATGAGAGCCTCCTTCGGTGTGGCTGAGGTTCCGAGCTCCACGAGAAAGACGTGAGAAGTGCACGGGCCATAAATAATGTATTAAAAAGCAATTATTTATTTCCTTCCCTCTAGTGGCTAGTAGCTGCCTGTTTCCCCTTGAATCAATCTGTTTCCTGGACCGCCGCCCTCAAAAAACCGGAATAACAAGACAGCCGGCCTTTCCGCACAAGACGACTGATTATGGAGGCCACTTGGCCAGGTTCGCAGAGGCTGCAAACCGCGAGGAAGGATAATGCCGGTCAGCGCGGAGCAGGGAGGTGATTATCCATTCACACGAGACTCCCCCGAACAATCCGGGAAGAGCAGCCTCAAAGACATACTTGAAAGGTGATGCGAAGGGGGAAACGATCAGCCGCGTCTCCCCAGTTACGGGGCCGGTGCAAGTGGGAAGAGAGAGAGGGAGCTCTTTGTGTATAACACCGGCAGGCAAATCAACACCTGAGCCTGCGAGCCACCCCCCCCCCAACCCCCACCCCGCGCTGCCTGATTGAGATGTGCGGGGAAGTGACGCCACATTTCACATCACTAATGAACGCGCAGCCCGGCAACTGAGAGCCTCTCATCCCGTCCTCCCGTCTCTCCTCGCCTCCTGTCCAGCCAGCCTCCGGAGGATGAGATGTTTGTTTGGGAACAGAGACAGCTTCAGGATCTGGACCCAGAACTGCCTACCATCAGTACCCGGATCCTTTCCACTGAGAAAAACCCCTGGCATGCAAGGCCTCGGCCCACATGTCCCTTCCTATATCTGCCAGCGACTTCACTCCAGCCAGACGGCCTTCCCACTTAACCATTTCTGGGATGTTCCTTGAACCACTTTGCAAATGCCCTTGCCCTGGGATTCTCCGGCCTTGTCCCTCCTCTCTTGCTCGTGGTCTGCCACGGCTCTGGGAAGCCTGCCCTCTCCTCCTTATGGTGGGGTCTCCTGCCCGGTACTATGGTTCGCTTGCACGTCTGAACCGCCCCCTGTCCCCACCGATCAAATCCATACATGCCAACATCCCATTTTTCCCACAGTTTTTGTTCAGCGATTACGCTTGGCCCCGAAGAAACGGGTGGGTTCTCGCTCTGCCCTTGGTGAGCTGAGGCTAGCTGAACGAGGCAATACTTCCTGGGTTCGCTTTCCTCATCGTAATGAAGCGGACGACCTTGTCCTGCTCACAAAGTTCTTGGTGGGAAGCAGGGGAGGGGGGAAGGGGGCGGACCATGAACTGAAGAACTGCAAGCCATGCTTTAAACTTGCAAAAGAAGTTGCATCATTACAAGGATTTACAGGTTTTGAGTTTCCCTCCATCACATCTTGCCCTTCAAATGCTCCCACGAACAGGGTGTGGGAGAAAAGGATGTTCCCAGTTTTTATAGATGGGGAAACAGGAGCCTGTAAAGGCGAGTGACTGACTTAGGGAAGAAACAGAAATAGAAAGAAAGCCCCGAGAGGGTCTTTAACGTCCCAACCTCTTGCTTTTTCATTAGATTACAGGGCCTCATTAACAGCCCTTCTGTTCTCATTCTCAGAGAAATGGTCATTTTAATAACTCACATCCAGAAAGCTTTTAGTGAGTAGCTACTTTGCACCAGGAGGAGACTCAAAGGCCTGGGCTGGCTTAGGGAAACTTAGTTAATGAGTTCCAGCCCAGGAAATGAAGCCTCTGACAGGCACCCCTGGTGGCTCAGTCGGTTAAATATCCGACTTCGGCTCAGGTCGTGATCTTTCGGTTCGTGAGTTCGAGCCTCCGTTTGGAGCCTGCTTCCGATTCTGAGTCTCGGTCCCTTGTGCTCTCTCTCTCTCTCTCTCAAAAAAAAAATTTGAAAAAAAGAGTACCTCTGAAGTCTTAATCCTCGTAAAGTGCACAGAACAAAGCCTAGCATCTATAGACTATTGCCGATTTGCCCAACAAATATTTGGTAAGTGCCTTCAGTGTCCTAAGCATTGTTTTAGGCGCCAGGCATTCAGCACTGACCAAAACAAAGCCCTTGCCCTCAAGGGGCATGTAGGCCCATAGAGAGGCAGGTAATAAACACACAAATGAACACTCTTAAGTCATTTGGTTAGCTTTTCTTAACTGCCATTTCATAGATTATGACATTTTTCATTTGATTTTATTGGCAGAGAATGTGAACACTTATTGGGTCATTGATTTTAAATTTCTACATGACTTGGCTTCTAAAGATCCCAATTTGACTATCAATGTCTCATTGCCGATCGATCGCTCACTGGGAGGCAAGTGCCCAGTGAGACGCCAATTCAACTGTAGCCTAGAACTGAAACCCATTTGGGTTTCAGACCCTAAACGGTATAAACGCAGGGTTTGCTTAAATTAGGGCTTGCAAACTCACATGTTTGCTGAGGTCACGTGAGTCCCATAAAAAGGGGCAGCTGACAGAAGGTCACTGTCACAACGGGGAAATGCGCGGGGGTTGGGGGCGGCACCGAATTTTCCGGTCTTTTTCAAGACTACGGCAATTCAGAATTTAAAAAAAAATTTTTTTTAATGTTTATTCAGTTTTGAGACAGAGACAGAGTGCAAGCAGGGGCTCCGAGCTGTCAGCACAGAGCCCGACGCAGGGCTCGAACTCACAAACTGTGACATCATGACCTGAGCCGAAGTTGGACGCTTAACCGACTGAGCCACCCAGGCGCCCCTTCGGAATTTTTTTTAAAAACAAAATGTTCTGATTTTTGTTGAGTGGAGACAGATTCACCTTGAAAATGAAACCATCGAACTGGACCAAGTGTGGGGAAAAACGAAAATCTTCTGCAGGACTGAGCTTCAGCCTGAGCTTTTGCAAAGATCTTTTGTTTATAACATTGTGCGTTATTTTCAACTTTGTCCGAAACTGCCCTGCCTTTCAAAGACACCGCGGTTTTGTTCCTTTTGTCTGTCTCTTTTGCCGCCATCGCCCGTGACAGCGGTCGCTATAAGCAGATTTTGAGGGCCAGACCATGGCACGTTCTTGGGCATTGAATCCTTTCCACCGTAGCCCATTTTTTGGTGGAGTCCATCCGAGCATGGAGGAGAGAACCCGTTCCTACTCTCCCCACTTGAGTACTCACTGCCTCTTTGTACTTTCCTTCTTTCTGGTGATGTTTGTTTTCCTTGCATATGAATGTGTCCCGCAGCAGAAGGCTGGAATCCAAAAGGGAGCAAGTGTGGGGCATGAGTCTGTCTGGCACAATACAGATGAAACCGGAACCCTCGGCCTCCCCTGTTTGCCGCAGACATCCAGGAGACTTTGGCTCTGTGTTTCCCCGAAGACAACAGGATCAGAGTAACGGGTCGCCAGGTCCCAGAGTACAGCCGGCCGCGCGGCTGAGCGGGGCTCAATTCTGCACCAATGGTGAGTGACTGGTGGAGAATTTGGGGCCAGGCCGACATGCGAGTGTGAGTGAGCCTTTATTCCTGGGTTCTCAGAGCCAACCAGGGCAGCTTCGAATCATAACAAGCTTTTCAGGGCTTTGGACTCCGGCCTTCACCAAATGGAATTCAGAGGGGATGAGTTTAAGGTTTCGGTGCCTGTGTTTCAAAGAAGCCGTTCAAGTAAATGCACAAATCTGGCACCTCCTGAGGTAGGGGTTCTGAAAGCTGAGGGTGTGGGGGCCTGAGGACACAGGTTTCTGCCCCCACCCTTGGCCCCCTCCACATTTAGGTTCAGAAGGTCTAGGATAGGGCCCAAGAAACTTGCCTTTCTGGCAAGTTCCGAGGTGATGCCGATGCTGCTGATCCAGGGACCACACTTTGAGGAGCACTGTTCTAAGGAAGTGGCAAACGGTTTTCGAAAAAGTCAGGAATGCACGCTCTTAAAACACGTGTTGCTCTGAATGATGTTTCGAGGCTTCCAGTCTAGTGGAAATCAAATCAGGAAACCTGGATGTCAGCCCTGACCTTGCGTTACCAGCTCTGTGGCCTTGGGCAAGACCCTTGCCTTCTCTGAACCTCAGCTCCCCACGCCCTGCCCCCTGAACCGGAAGCTGAGATTAAGAACTCTGCAGCCCTACTTTTCGAACAGGGGTGTGGGGAGACACCCGTGCTCAAGACCCTCCGTGAGGGACATGAGGGACTGTTATTGAGACCTTGGGGCTTTGAATTGGGGGTTCTGTTTGTGTCTTTCACTGTGGGGAGTCCTCTGCCCAGAGACTTTTTTTTTTTTTAATGTTTATTTATTTGTGAGAGAGGGACAGAGTGTGAGCGGGGGAGGGGCAGAGAGAGGGAGACACGGAATCCGAAGCAGGCTCCGGGCTCTGAGCCATCAGCACAGAGCCCTCGACTCGGGGGTCGGGCTCACAAACCGCGAGATCATGACCTGAGCCGAAATCAGAAGCTCACTTGACTGAGCCACCCAGGCACCCCTGCCCAGAGACTTTAAAGGTGGAAGTCCCTCAGAATTTGAGATCAATAGGTTCATTTTCATGAAGAATTAATCCTTACTCAGAAACAAACAAACAAAAACACATTGTGACTTTCTCAGTCTCCAAGAACCTCTCCCAGCCTGAGAAAGAGGTTCGCTTCCGAAGTGGGCGAAGGTCTCAAAATAATGGCAACGTGTAGGAGCGGACGGGGCTCCTCTTCGTGTGGAGGGTTGGTTTCAAATATTCCGTTAAAAACAAAGATTGTCGACTTGAAAAATAATTCCGCATCAAGGCCAAGACAATAAGCAGATTCTAGAATCATGGAGAACACCACGGGGTCTCTGCGAAATGGCTAGGATTTGGCTCACCGAGCACATCTTGGGCTGTCTTGTGTCTTCTCCCACACAGTGGACAGAAACTCTTCCGTAATGAGCTCTTGATTTCTTTCTTGATTCTAAACAGACATTTCTTCTCCCTATTGGCCCAGCGCACATCCATGCTGGGCAGAACTAGATTTTTCTCTTCCATTTCCAGGATCCTTTGCAATATCAAGCCCGCAGGCTGGGCTGAGTCGGTAGCTGGGTGTCTGGCAGGCTGATGGGGGCTGCACAGGGTCACAGCAGAAATGAAGGTGGCAATGAGAGTTATGAGACACGTTGAATGTCTCACTTCCTGCTCCTAAGCACCAAGTCCCAGGATCGTCTGAAGCCGGGTTGTGGCTTAACAGGCCGATTGATTTCAAGTGTGCTGTGTGCCCAGTATGGGCCAGGTCTGAAACAAGTCTGTAGCCAGAGTAATTATAAGTCGACTCTCACCCCTCAATTTTCAGCTGCGGAGTGGGCAATTTAATCACAGCAAAGGGGAAGAGAATGAGAAATGACCTCCTGCCACCAACGGTTGCACATCTATAGTGTCAGCTGTTCCTTTAATCAAAGGTTAGTAGTGTGACGGTGTGTGTTTGGAGTGAGCCTGAGACTTTCCAAAGGGTTTGGATAGAAGACCGGGTGTGATGAACTAACTGCCTTGGAATCCTGAAATTGTGCCACGTTCCAGTCAGAAGAATGTTTACAGACCACGGCGTCTAGCCTCCTTACTTTACGGATGGCGAAACTGAGGCCCAACGCTGGGGGAAGGACATGTCCAAGTTCACTTGGGTTTTAGTGAAAGAATCATAGACCTGAAAGTCAAAGCTGGAAGGGCTTCAGGGTCATCCAGGCAACCTCCCCATTCAGCGGGTACCCAGCAGATGGCAGAATCCCTCTCTACGGCTGGAATCCTTCCTGCAAGAGGGCACTCACTGTTTTCAGGAGTATATCGTTCCTTTCTCCGATAGCTAGAAGCATTGGAAAATCACTGCTTTATTTCTGTCTTCCTGTGGTTTCCTAGTTCTAGCCTAGGGGACACCTGAATAAATCTCAATCTTTCCTTTAATTGCCATTCCTGTGGCTATTTGAGGCCATCTATCATATTTTCTATAAATCGCTTTCCTTGCAGAGGACAAGCGTCCCTTATGCCTCCTGAGATTCACTGTCCCTTTCTCTCAGCACCCAATCACTCTGCTCACGTTTATCTGCGTCCCTCTTGAAAGTATGAAGCTTCAAACTGAATACAACCTTCCTGTGGTCTAATTAACACGATTACGTTCTTTGTTCTAAAGTCTTCATGTCTATTAATTCATCCTAAGATCACACTGACTGCTCTCAGAAGAAATCATTTGGGATCCTTTGGTTGGAAGTGATGTGAATTCAATTCTAAGCAGCTTAAATAAAAGTGGGAATTTAATGGCTCACGCAAGCACAGAATCAGAGTCGAACTTCAGGTATGGATGGATCTAGGGGCTCAGGCAACATTCGCCTGAGGTAGGTATCTCTGTAGCCATGGCTCAACTTTTCCGATTGTTGGCTCCTTTTCCAGGCAAGATAAATGCCAACCACGCTGTCCTAGTCCCTCGAGGCTGTTATAATCATATGCCACAGACTGAGTAGTTTTGTAAATAACAGCAATTCATTTCTCACGGCTCTGGAGGTGGGAAAACCGACATCAGAGTGCCACCGTGGTAGGGCGAGTGCCGTTCCCGGACTGCGGACCTCTTGTCGTGGTTGAAGGGGCTAGGAACTCTCAGGGGCCTCTTTTATAGGAAACTGATCCTATCCACGAGGCCTCCACCGGAATGGTTTAAGCATCTCCCAAAGGCCCCACCTCTAACACCACCATCTGCAAAGATTAGGATTCTAAGGTATGAATTTTAGGAGAACGCATTCAGACCACAGCACATGCCAAACTTAAACCTTCAAAGTTCCCAATACACGGGAACAAAAGAGAGGGGGCCTCTGAATTGGTTTGCTGGGGCTGTCATAGCAGGGACCACACTCTGAGCGGCCTAAACGACAGAAATCGGTTATCTCGTGGTGCCGGAGACTAGAGGTTTGAGACCACAGTGTTGCCAGGCAGGACTGGCTCTGTAGAAAAGTTTTTCCACTACCCTTCTAGGTTCTTTTGGCTGGTCTAGTAATGAAATGGACAGAAGACCGATGAACAGGAAAAGAACTAATTTCATTAGTTCCTGCTTACGGGAGCCCCATGAGAATAGGAGACCCCCAGGCTTGATGGAAGTTTATATTGCTGTCCTCAACTAAGGAGAAGGAGGGGAGTGGTCTGGGGTTCAAAGAGGAGGAAGACAGTCCACGGGAAGAAAGGAAGGGCCAACGTTCCGTAAACAAAGGTCCGCCATGCCACGCACACGGAGAGGAATTTGGTCTCCAGGGCCGGACGGGCTTCCCCGCCTCTCCCCCTACTTAGCCCGTATTCTTTGTGGCTATTTCTGGTGATTTGCCCTTTCTGGACCAGGCCCTTTATGTGAAATATTTTAGGCAGAGGAGGTAAAAGCTCTTGCCTGGTCTTTTGGGCCTCGATCGACTTCAGCCCCCAGTCATCTGCATGCCACAGTGGCTTCTCTGGGGGAGCCTCAATCGGACCCCTTTCAGCTCCTTAGGAGGGCCATGAGGAAGAATCCGCCCCATGCTCTCTTCTAGCGGCTGGTGATTTGCTGGCCGCCTCTGGGGGTTCTAGAAGCACTATCCCTCTGGTGTTCTCCCTATGTGCTCATGTGTCTGTGTCCCAATTTCCTCTTTTTATAAAGATGCCAGGCACTCCGGTAGGACCTCCTCTCAACCACTCGTATCTGCAACAGCCCTAGGCCCAGAGAAGGGCACATTCTGAGGTGCACGGGGAGCTAGGGCTTCAATACACATATTTGGGGGTGAGGAGCGGGGGGAGGGGGGACACGGTTCTGCCCACAGCAGCCTCGACTCGGGACAGTATTGCCAAAGACGCTCAAGGCTGCATCTCCCGGATTTCTACTGAATCCCCCCCCATCCCTGAAGCGATTAACCACCGTGGTGCCGGGATGGAGACACGTCTTCCCCCAGAACCAGTGGTGAAGCCAACACGACCCGAACCACCGGGAATGGGGGAGGGGAGACACTCGGGGAAAATAAAGGCGCCCTTAGAAGCACGAATGGGCACCAGGCAGACGTTCACCAAACCAGCAGACGTTCACCCCACAGGGATGATGGAGCAAGCCAGGACCCGTGGCCCGCGGGCTGGGCCACAGCTGAGGCTCCAGAAACGGGCAACTTCAAGGACGGGCTTGCCTTTATCCCCTTAAAAAGAAATCGCCTGTGCGTGTGTCACGAGTCAGAAAGGGAAGCCGAGCCGCCAGGCTGTCTTCGGTTCCTACAGAGCATCGTAGAGACTGCTCCGGCCCTTGGTAGCTGTGTGTTTTGCATCCGTTTCTTTTCATATTGGAAGATTAAAACAATAGCTCCTGGTTATCACCCGGCGCATTATTGATTACAATCCTTGCCCGAAGACTTTCCATCTCACTTTTCAGCATGGTGCGATTTGCTTTTCTTTTTACTCCCTGTAACATATGATTAATGCTGATCTCCCGAGTCCCGGTGAGATGAAGCCGGGTGTCAGGCACGATTTGTCAGCTTGGAAGTATAGATTATTTTATGTTTCTCGAACTTTGTGGCCAAGGGAACACAGCTCTTGATTGTTAAATCCATCCACACTCTCCCCTGGGCTATGAAATGCCAGAAACATTAAATAGCCCACTTAATACATAACCTCATTCTGTACGCTTGACTATTTTGTTTTTAATTTTTCTTCCCTTTCCCGGCTGCTCACACGAAATGGGATCAAAGAAAAAAATTATCCTCGCTGGATTTTGTTAAAATATTAATAGGTTAGGGTTGACTGGCTAAATTGAATATCTTTGCTGATCTCACTTGCATGTTTAACTTGTGCTTAGGAAAATATGTTTCCTAGGTGATAACCTTTTATGTACCAGCCTGACTTCATTGAAATGCATAGAGATAAAAATATGTCACGCTCAGCGGCTATGCTATTCTTGTGTGGCACTGTGATTATTCAGATGGTAATTGACCCCCACCTGTAGACAGCTCTTACTCTGTAGTCAATCATTTCATTTGATATTAAAATATGTCCAAGTCCAATTATGTAATTTACATTACAAATCATGCTGAATGCCAGGGGTCTCTGAACCGCTGACAAATGCAAAGGAATCGGGGGTTGGGGGGAGAGAACCCTGGTCAATAAATGAAGTGAATTCCACCGGGCGGAGGGTTCAACTTCCCTTATTTGTGTCCACAAGAGCTTTTGTGCGTGTGTCATTGAAAGAGTAGCTATGGCCTTCTCGCTGTGCCATAAATGGCAGCGTGTGAGACGCCTTTCCGAGGACGTCTCCCCCCTTTCCTGGCAAAGAATCGCCTCTCCCGTTAGGTGAAGAAGTGAGGGCTCGTCCAGGCCTGGAGGGAGAGCAGATCTATTCAAAGGAAGAAGGCGGCAGGTCTGGGAGGTTAAGGTGGCTCCTTGCGGCCGAACCCAACACAGGCACGGAGGGTAGACTTGTAAATTAGGCTTGCGTGTTTCCAAACCCCAGATCTTGGCCATCACACTCGACACTTGCATGGCTATTATTGGGAGTCACAATATTATTACTTAGCTGGTATTTAATATGTGCCCGGCACCGGGTTGAATATTTCAGATACCTTGTCTGGGTGGCCCTCACGACACAGCCACGTGAAGTAGCAGGTCTGCTGTTGGTACCCTTTTCCAACGAGGAGGAGAAAGGGCACAGCGGTTCCAGGGCTCGCCCGGGGCCATTGGGTTAGAAGGTGGACCAGCAAGCGGTGGCAGAGGTGGGGTCAGTGGCCACCCTGCTCTTCTGGATCAGGCATCAGATGCCTATGGCGACCACGCAGGACTGGGAAGGTGCACAGGACAGGGTCTTAACTCAGTGGGGCTTATGGGAGAGCAGGAGGGTCTGGGTGGGAGTGGGGATCCTCGGTGAGGGGGATCCGGGTAGGGAACTCACCAACCACGGAGTTTCCGATGGACGTGGGCTATCCATTCGATGTGACACGTTGGAAGGGCCAACGCCTGTCCCACCCCAAGGCCTTGCTGATGAGGCGGCCTTCCAAAGCTCTTCTAGGCCGGGGTGGGGGGAAGGCATGACGATTTCTCCTGTGGATACGCAATACTTCCGGCATCGGGGCCACGCAAAGCCAGACTTCCTTGCTCCTTCTTCTGCCACATTCCAAAGTTGCTGGGCTCAGCCGTCGCCGGGGCCACTGGCTTCCAGAAGCGAGTGAGGTACTGGTCCAGGCGCACGAAAGACAAAGCTCTACTCCCCACAAAGTGATTTGGGGCACCTAGAGCTGGGTTGTGTTTCTGATGCGGACACCTGATCCTTGAAATGTGCTGGGAGTCCTGCCCTGCTGGCTACGAACCACGGGTTTGCTGCCAGTGCCTCTCCCACAGGGGTGAGCTTTGGAGCGACATCCCCTGGCAGTCCTGGGGAAGAGTACCTGGGGCAGATGCCCATCAGCAGACAGTCCCCCTCGTGATGTTTATATCCCGTCCTCCTCCACTCTTAATCACTTAGAATAATTGTGAAAAGCACTGAGTCCGCAGACACACCCCTGGGTTCAAATTCCTGTTCTGCCGTCTGCTGGCTGTGAGATCCAGGATAAGTTAACCTCTGTTTGCCTCGGTTTCCTCATTTGTAAGCAAAGTGAACAGCAGTGCCTGCCTTATACAGTTGTCAGAATGGAGAGTTAGGGGCACCGGGGTGGCTCAGCCGGTTAAACAGCTGACTTTAGATTTCGGCTTCGGTCATAATCTCACGATTCATGGGTTCGGGGCCAATGTCGGGCTCTGCACTGATGGCACGGAGCCTGCTTGGAATTCTCTCTTCTGTCTCTGTCTCTGCCTCGCTCTCAAAACGAATAAATAAGCTTAAAGAAAAAGAACTAAGAGTTAAAATGCAATTGGAACAATGCCTGATAAATAGGAAGAGTGCACGTGAAGCGTTAAATAAATTTGCCTTTTGTCTTAAATAAAGATTGTTTTTCTGGGGCGCCTGGGTGGCTCAGTCGGTTGAGCGTGCGACTTCGGCTCAGGTCATGATCTCACGATCCGTGAGTTCGAGCCCCGCGTCGGGCTCTGTGCTGACAGCTCAGAGCCTGGAGCCTGCTTCGGGTTCTGTCTCTCCTCCTCTCTCTGCCCCTCCCCTGCTCATGCTCTGTCTCTGTCTCTCAGTAATAAAATAAACGTTAAAAAAAATAAAACAAAAAAAGATTGTTTTTCTTACCCAGTTGTTATATGCCATCTATATTTATTTCTTATCATCTTTAAAAAAAAAACCCATGCAAGTACTGAATATTGTTTTAAATTCTGTGCACGGACTCTCAGTGGACTGGGCAGTGCACTATGGGGGAATCTCCCAAAGAGTCAAGTTCCAGCCCCTCGGCCTGCCACTCAGAATCCCCCACCAACCGTCCCCCACTCACCTTTGCACATTGCCTCCCACTGACAACTCACCACATACCTGTACCTTGTGCTCTGTTGATTTAGGTACTTAAAGAATACGAAGCTGTGTCCTTATTTTGTGAGAGGCAGGATAGCATAGCGGTTAAGTGCACTGCACGGGTCTAGAGCGGAAGGACACAGGTTTGCACCCCAGCTCTGCCACCTTGGCTGAGTAGCACCATTACTCTCCCCGGTGTCTCAGCTTCCTCATTTGGGAACTGGGGACAGTGATAGAACCCACTTCTTCAGGGCGGTCACAAGAATGGAATGAGTTAATTCGCGAAAGTACTTAGTTCAGGGCCGGGCCAAACGAGTCCTCCCGAAGTGTGAGCTCAGCTGGTCTTTGGTATTTCGGTCACATTTATATGTTAAATAAAAGCCCTTAAGCCTGCGTAAGGGCCCGAAGAATGAACCAGCGACTTCCCTGCCCAGGCTCTGGGAGAGAGCTTTTTGAGGGGGCTCCAAAGCCCTTTCTCCCCCGCTGGAGATGCACAGCGGAGAGCCAGAGACTCGGGAAGCTAGCTGATCTGGGAATGAGCCGGTCATTCCTCCTTTGAATCAGAAATCCCGGCAACAGAAATCACCTCTCTGTGAATGAGCCAGACGCTCTGGCCAGGGAAAATTTCCCAGGCACTTTCCGGAGACTCATTTTGAAAGTGAATTGAGACATTATCTTTAATTAAAGTGGCAATCTGCCCCCCATGAGTTTCCCATCCCTAGATGCCCAAGCGATGGCCTCTGTTTTGTCCCCTCCCTGCCTTCTCTACCTCCTTTTAATTTCAAGCCCATCAGCAGGCCAGTTTACTAAATTGGTTTTAATGGAAATTTAGCCAGCATGAATAATAATGAAATGTAAAATTATTCCTTAGCTAATGAACAGCCAGCGGCTTTGGGGTTAATCGTTTGCTTCTGGTGTCAGCTTATTTATATTGAAATAGAATTGTAATAGGATTCCAAACTAAAACTGTTTCACATTCTTGATCACCGCTTACCTTAGGGTTTATTCTTTATCATTAGCCATTGTTCCGTAATCGCTCCCACTTTGGACCTACTTGTGAATTAATTAATTACCTAGCTAAACTTGAGTGGTATTTTCTTTAAAAGACAGAAAACTTGTCTTATTTTACCTTAGCATTGTGTTTTTGTTCCAAAGGTCTCCAGACGCACAGAAGTATCTTCTTCCCTGACCAGCTGGTCATCTTGATAAGTGCGGAATCATGACCTCTGGCTGTCTCCACTGATCCCCTCAGAGGACTCAGGGACAGACGGCAGAGGGATTGTCCATTTCTAGAAACTCATTTTCCTTTCTGAGGACTCAGGGTCCCCATGAGAAAAATATATGGGGTTAGATCACTAGAGCAATGTTTTTTACACCTGTGGAGGTTCTTCAGGAGTTGTTGCTGGCGGACATTGGTAGACCAGGGATGGATAGATCGGTTACTGACTTGGGAGAGAACTGGTTATCCGATCAGTTCTTTCTTTTACAGATAGGTTTTCTGACTGAGTTTTTGTTTGGAAAAACAAAAAAAGCGGAAGGTGAGGCTTACCCTGTTTTTTTAAAGAAAGCTTACACTCTGGACCAGATTCATAGTTTCCAAATCTGGCTACGTTGAAATCACAAAGGTAATAATTTCTTGGATGTAACACCAAAAGGACAGGCAACAAAAGAAAAAAAAAATAACAAATTGGACTATCAAACTTAAAAGCTTCTTTGCATCAAAAGACACTATCAGCAGAGTGAAAAGGCACCCCTCAGAATAGGACTGCAATCCTGGGTCTAATGAGGGATTAATATCCAGAAGGTATAAAGAACTCCCACAACTCAACAACAAGAACCCAAACAACTGATTCAAAAATGCTCAAAGGACTTGAATAGCTATTTCTCCAAAGAAGATACTCAAATGGCCAAATAAGCAAGTGGAAAGACTTGCTAATCGTGTCAATTAGGGAAAGACCCCTAATCATGGGGGAAATGCAAATTAAAACCACCGTGAGATATCACTTCACACCTACCTACCTACCTCAAAGGATGCCAGTGAGGTTTTAATGATAAAATACGTGGAAAATAGTTAGCACAGTGGAACATTAAATAAATTATTGATACGTCAATTAGTTCCCCTGACGCGTATTGAGCACCCGCTGTGTGTCGACTAAGGTGCTCTGTGCTGGTGATCTGGGTTACGGGGACCATGTCCTACCAATGAGCTTGCAAGAGGGCTCGGAGAAAGGTTAAATGGTAATGAAAGACGAAACTGTTTAAAGGAAGGTTAGTTTCTGATGACAGGTATTTAGACTGGGCTGTCCCTATTTTTCTTCATTTAGAAAGACCGGAATCTTGAAGAAAAAAACAACAAACACACAGAAACTACGCCATTTCTCAGCTCTTAAGACTGTGTCTAATTCCTAAAACCCCTGGAAGTGAATTCAGCCCTGGCCACCTGGGTTAGGCCTCGCTTCTGTTACTCCCATCTGGAATTCGCTAGAAGGCCAAATCCAGGCCCTTTCCCTAGGCCCTTCCCGCAAGGCAGAATTAGGTTGGGCTATTCCAAGCTGAAGTCAGGATGGGCCCTCAGCCAAGCTGCCCGCCATTGTGATCAGAGCCTGAAGGGGCCCTTGATGTCTGGCTCACCCATTTCATTCTAGAGCTGGGGGGGGGGGGGGGGTGGGAGGAAGGGCGTTCCGTGGCCCTAAAATGGACCCCAAGCCTCACTCAGGGATTTATGGCACAGAAAGGGGTGCAATTATGCTATTCTAATTGTCTGTTCATCTGTCTTTGTATCATACCCTAGGGAGCACCTCTTCCCCCACGGGGGCCTCTGCCTCTCCCATACTCAGTGACCTCCCATCCAGTCCTTGTTGAAACTTACTTTTCCTTAACCCTGCTCCTTAGAAGGATTATAAATGACTAAAGAAGACAATGTGGGCGATACAAACTAACTTTATGTAACACTTCGTGAAGCGGGCAGTCTCCGTTTCCAAGGGTTGAGTGAACTGCAAAATGGAGGCAGACAGCGGGAAGCTTATATGGGATAAAGAGAAAAGAATGAGGAAGAGAAGAATAGAAAAATGAATAAGGAACAAAGAAGTGAGTATAGGCAGAGCTGGCTTGGCGTCTGGGGCTTGGCTGACTGGATATACTGTTTCTCATCAAGTGGGACATTTACAGGGGCATGACAGTTATCTAAGTGTCTGTTTGCTAACGTGCCCTTCCCCCCCCCCCCCCATCCCCTGGGGCAAGGGCGGCTCCATCTTGGGCCTGGAGATGTTTTTAACATAACAGTTTGCTCCTTCTGATTCACAGTGAAGGGTAAATTGTGCCCTTGATGGGGACACTGTAGAGGGGTTGGAAGGGCTTTCTGAGGCTGGGGTCTGTGGTTTCCTCCTGCGGGCCCCCACAGGCAGCCTCTGCCCTCTCCCACAATGCACTGCAGCATGGCCACCCCTGAGTCTGTTAACAACTATGGAATTGAAGGGCCCAGAGACTCCTGAGTACGTGTTTCCCAGATTTACCAGACACTCAGGATTATCTAGCATGCTTTCACAAAGGCTAGGATTCTGAACCCCTTTGCTTTGGAAACTCTCATTCGGTAGATACCATGTGGAAACTGGGAATCTGTATGTTTGACACCCCCCGGGGTGATTTTTAGACTTTGTCCAGCGAAGTCACTATTTCCTGCCTTTCTTTTCTCCCATGTAACTTGCAAATAAGAAGATTGAGCCCCGAATGTAAGAAGTAATATTTTTAAGTGTGTAAAAATTGTTCTAGAACCCCACCTACCTTTTAAAAAATGATTTCTTCTTCTGCCCAAAAGCCTTGAGGAAGGCCATAAAAGGAAAACCGTTTCTTTGTCATTCACAACCTTGACAGTTGGACAGCTCTTTCTCTGGTCTCTCCTTCGGGACAAGCATTGTCATTTTCCTTTGGCGACAACCTTGTAGTCACCCCGCCCATGAATCCTCTATAACACCCCCCCACCCACCCACCCCATGTCAGTTCACAGGGAGGAGTAACAACGTGCCTGGGAAGAAAAAAAAAAAATCTCTCCTAAAATTATGAAATAAAAACATCAGCTCTAAATATATCATCCATGATGAGGCTTCTATTTCTGATCCATTGTGGCATGGCTGTGATATCCAAGAGCTACCGGTCTGCTAAGCTTTGCTGAAATTAGACTGCAGATATTAAAAGCAATTAATGTTCTTCTCTCTCGCCTTATTTATTTATTTCTAAGTTTCGCAATGCAATTACTTAAGAGGCCTTCGGAAGAAATCCCGAGAATCATTTTCAATCAGCAGAATGAAAATGTCGCCTTTTGTGATTTGGCAAATAAACGATGTGTAGAAATAACTCCCTTATATGCCGCTGTGTACTATTCATTAAGGGCTAATTGCTGTGGTCTCTAAATGAAATATGGCAAACTGTGCCACTCCTGTGCCAGTTTGTTTAAAATCTGCAAAGCTTTATTATTAACACTATTTAATTATGAGAATGTCAGCCATGGAGAATTCCAAACCCACACTTTCCCTTCATCATTAGTAACAGGGCAAAAATGAAACACTTTCAACAATGAAGGGTTCATATTTCAAGCTTATACAGTAGCTGCTAAAAGGCTATACTCAGAAAATCAATTTTATTAAAGTCCTTCGAGCACTAAAGGGACTTGCATGCAACTAGGCAATTTTAAAAACATGTCCAGGAGCCGCGACTTTTTGATTCATGTTTTTAGTGGGATTATTTTTGACTATTTTCAATATTGTCTCCTTACAGTGGGGTCAGGAGTGATTTGAGGAAGGGGCAAGCAAGGCAAAAGGAACATGTCCTCACAGTTTCTCCCTGCCTCTATTTCCATGAGACGTGGGGATCTATGGGAACAGGCAATCCGGAAGAGCAATGGTGTGTAAGACCAGGAATGGGGGAGGAAGGGCAGGGAGGGAAAGGGGACCGCCTCGTCCCGACTTCATTTCGTTTTATATTTTTCATTTTAAACTCAGGAAAATAATAACTAACTATGGATTTCCGCCACAGCTCTACCAGCCTGGGCTTCGAAGCCTGCAGGAAGCCTTCCCAGCCACGCGAGTTCCAGAAACACGTTCTGTTCAAATTCCTCCCTCGGCAATTTCATTTACTGCCTTCCTACAGTCGTCAACGTCACCTACTTTTATCTCTGAACTCTTCTGTTGGTGATTTGTGTGTCTCGTCTCCTCAAAAAGATCTTGAGTGTTTTGAGGGCAGAGACCCCGGATCCAGGAAGCCAACCGACTCTCTCCCCGAATAAGTACTTTCCTCTTTAATGACTACTTGTCTAGTTGCCTAGCTATGTCTCTCCTCCCCAGCCTGTCTCGCAAACCCTTTGGGGAGATGTGGCTTAAGTCATCACAGGGTTTAGAAAAGTGCTTGGCACATGTCAGGTCCTCAGTAGATGTTGGTCGAATCCCTTGGTGTATTAATAATCAATGGCTCCATTTCTGTGGATTCCACGTAGCCTGGCCCGGGGCTTCTGTTTTAGTAGGTCCACAGTGATTCCTTTCTGTATTGTTATTTCAGTATTTTAACGTCATTTAGTATTTTAGCATGATTGCTTTCGGGCGAAGTGGCAGGACAACGTGGGAACCCCAATCAGACAGCCGGGGTCTGAATCCTGGCGCTGCCTAGTTGCAGCCATGGGATCTCCCCAGAGTGGATTAACGACTCCTCGAAGGCAAGAACCGGGTCTTATGCTTCCCAGTGTCTCTCCTGGTTTAGAACAGCGGTAAGGAACCCGGGTTACGGCATCACATGGGCCTTCATTTGAAGAGGGATTTCATTCCGTAGGACCCGGGCCACCCTGGGCTACTCCCCTAACCCTTCGAGGTCTTGGTGTCTTTATGTGTAAAAAGTGTCTCTTCCATAGTATTGTTCTCAGGATTAGATGAGATAATGCACGTGCAGCATTCGTGCTGGGCTGGGTGCAGAACAGGCTCTACAAACGGAGGCTTTGGATGACAGCAACAAATACACCATGGTTATTGTCTGGTTGAGCGGGCAAGTTGGAGGTTTCAGTGTGAAACTACGGTCGAGAAGCCAGGACATTTGAGTCCAGTCCCGTGTCTGGCTGTGGGCAAGACCTTTCACATCTGTTTTATCATCTTTGAAATGGGTACAGTTTCTGTTTGCCCTGTTTGCCTCCCACCGTTGTTGGGAGGCTAGGAGAAGAGAATAGATCTAAAAGGAATGGCAGTGTGGACAACTGCCCAGTTTCTGTCTAAAATATGTATTTGGTGAGGGCTGGATGACCTCACCGGCGTCTACCATTGTGAGGACGTGTATGATCAAAGTCCTGTCCTCCAGGGTAAGGTAAGGCTAACCCTAAGCCCAACAATAAACTTAACCTTACTTGAGCACTTGCCACGGGTTGGTAGTTCATTTAATCCTCATAACAAACCACTATGGCAATGTTATTTCCGGCTTCTTTTACAGATGAAGACATTGAAGCTCAGAGAGGGACGGCGATCTGCCCAAGGACACACAGCTAGTGAGTGGCAGAGCTGAGATTCAAACGCAGGGAGTCTAGCTGTTCACTACTCTTGGGCTGTTTGTTCTGTGGTAAACTGCTTCCCCTCGCTGGGTCTCTGGGTTCCCTTTCTCAAGATGAGCGAACAGCTTTCCACCCCGTGCTCCTTAGATCCCAGAAGGCCTTGGCGACAGAGGACAGGAGTGGAAAGGGATTGGGGCAGGAAGGGTGGGGAGAGGCCGAGGAGAGCAGGGCTCTATTTTAATAAAAACGGAATGTCTTAAGTTGTCAAACCATTAACATTTCATACACAGCTCCTTTCCTTGTGTGGATATTTCCTTGTGTGGATATTTACGGGATCATCTCCAGCTCAAGGTCAGACAAAAAAAAAATCTCCTTATCATCTGGTCTAGTTCTTGCTTTGTTTTAGTTTTACACTGATGCCTTTAATTGGACTGGGATTTATTTGGTATAGGAAGTGAGGTGAGGCTCTAACCTTGTATTTTCTAAATAGTTAATCAATCTCTTTGGCACGATTTCATTAAATCATTATTAATTTCCTAACTTATTGGAAACGCTTCCTTTATCAAACAAATGAATATGTAAATTCGACTTTGTTTCTGAACTTTCTCTTCATCTGTGGACATCTGTCTACTCATGTGTCAATACCACAATGGCTGTTGCTCGTTGATCAAAATAAATCCATATCCAATGTCTGCATGTTAATAATATTCAAAACCGCCAACTTTGGATATGAGGTCAAAGACAACACGGACCCGTTACCATTAGGACTTTGCATGCCTGGGCAACCTTCCATCAGAACAGTGCTGCGGTATATCAAGGCTCTGGAAACATCGTTTGCCAATTAGTCATTTGACTCATTGTCCAAATGGTTGGTGGGAAGTCTTGGCAACCATCATTAAACATTTGTAAAAGATAAGGACAGACGAGCGGGTCAGGTGGGGAGCTAAAAATGTGGTGAGCTCTCCTGGTTTCCGAGAACCCGAAGGGGCGTTTGGAGATGGGTTTCCCTGTTGACCTAGTGTCAGCCCATGATACAGATTTGGGCAGAAGAAGCCACTCCAGGATCACTGGAAATCCACTTCAGTGGAAAAATCCACTTAGCGCAGGACAAACATCCGGGAAGAAATTCCCACTGCCTCACGCTCAGTGCTGTGTCCGTGTGTCCCTGAATGCCCGTTCTATTTAAGAAAAAATATGCTTGAGTAAAGTATTGGCATTTGGTAACATCTCAAGCTAGGCCCACAGGAATGGAACGCCTTGGGTCTTGTCCTTTCGTGGCAATCCAGGTAGGCGTTGAGTGGCCTTTTTGCCACACCAAGATTTTGTTTATTTCTTTCGAGAGAAAGAGCGTGAGCAGGGGAGATGGACAGAGAGAGAGGGAGAAGGGGCAGAGAGAGAGAGAGAGAGAGGGAGAGAGAGAACCCCAAGTAGGCTCTGTGTCATCAGCATGGAAACAGGGCTCGAACTCACGAACCGTGAGGTCATGACCTGAGCCAAAATCAAGAGTTGGGAGTTCAACCGACTGAGCCCCCCAGGTGCCCCCCCCCCAAGATTTGATGTCATGGAGTTTCACACTAAATTCCTCAAAATAACTATCTCTTCTCGTATCTTCACCTGTACTTTTTCCATTCTCTTTTGAGCCCAGTCCAATCAGGCTCCTCTCCACCGAGAAAGCTCTTTTCAAGGTCATATTGTTAAAACCTGTGGCCAAGTCTCAGACCTCATCATACTCAGCTCCTCTACAGTGTGTGACATCGTTGATCATCCTCTACTTCAGGAAGCACTTTCTTTGTTGGCTTCTAGGATACCACACTCCCCTGGATCTCACCCTCCAGCAATGGAAATGCTTTCTTAACTGGAGTTCTTCCATGATCTCCCCAACTGTTAAATGTTGGGCGTTCCTGAACTCAGTTCTCAATTCCTTCCCTCCCTCTCCCATTCCTGCCCTTCCCTCACTTTCTCTCTTGTTTCCTTCCTCCCCAACTCTCTCTGACTCTTCTCCTCTTCTCTTCGCTGTTCATACTCATGCGTTTGTTGATTTTCTTCTCTGGCTACTCGTCCAGTATCATGGCTTTATCTTGAAACATATCTTTAGATGAGACCTCTCTCTCTCTCTCTCTTTTTTTTTTCCAACGTTTTTTATTTATTTATTTATTTATTTATTTATTTATTTATTTATTTTTGGGACAGAGAGAGACAGAGCATGAACGGGGGAGGGGCAGAGAGAGAGGGAGACACAGAATCGGAAACAGGCTCCAGGCTCCGAGCCATCAGCCCAGAGCCTGACGCGGGGCTCGAACTCACGGACCGCGAGATCGTGACCTGGCTGAAGTCGGACGCTTAACCGAGTGAGCCACCCAGGCGCCCCTCTCTCTCTCTTTTTAAAGTTTATTTATTTTTATATTGAGAGAGAGAGAGAGAGAGAGAAAGAATGTGTAGGGAAGAAGCCAAGAGAGAGGGAGAGAGAGAGAATCTCAAGCAGACTCTGCATTGTTAGCGTGGAGCCCAACGCAGGACTTGAACCCACGAACCATGAGAGTTCGACCTGAGCCGAAATCAGGAGTCTGATGTTCAACCAACTGAGCTCGCCAGGCACCCTGAGACCTCTCTCTTGATCTTCAGGCTCATATATCCACTTGGGTGTCTAAAAGGCATTGCAAACTTAGCACATCCAAAACCAAATTCCTGAATTCGCCACCTGTTGGTGGTCCCCTCGCAATTCCCCCATTTCAGAAAATACCTCCATTTTCTCAATCATTTAAGCCAAATTCCTGTTGACTCTACCTTCAGTATATATCAGGACCTCTCCTACTCACCCTCTCTGTGCTACCAACCAAGACACCAATATCTCTTAGAAGGAAGACAGAGATGGCCTCCTATCTGGTCTCCTTCCTTCCAATCTTGTCATAGTCTTTTCAACATTAGGAGTCTGCATGATTCTGTCAAAATCTGAATCTGATCCTGTCATTCCTCTGCTGAAAGCCCTCCAATGGCTTCTCGTCTTACTTGGAGGAAAAATTAAATCCTTACAATGGCCTATAAGGCCAAAAATAAGCTCCTTCACTGTCCCCAATATAATTTTCCATTTCCTCTGTCACGTTTTCGGCTCCAGCCAGACTTGCCTCTTTGTTCCTCTTGTCTCAGGACATTTTTGTTTTTAAGTTTATTTATTTTTTGAGAGAGTGAGAGAGAGAGAGAGAGAGGGAGGGAGACAACGAGACGGGGAGGGGCAGAGAGAGAGGGAGACACAGAATCCGAAGCAAGCTGGAGGCTCTGAGCTATCAGCACAGAGCCCAACGCAGGGCCAGGCCCAAGAACCATGAGACCATGACCTGTGCTGAAGTCGGACGCTTAACCAACTGAGCCACCCGGGGGGGCCCCATTGTCTCAGGACTTTTGCACTGGCTGTTTCCACTGCCCAGGGTGCTTTTCCATCAGCAACAATCCTGTGTTCCCCAAGTCCTCCCAAGTGGTGTGTGTTGGGGGGGGGGGGTGCAGAGCTGTCCCCAAGCCTCCGAGGTGCAGATCCTGGCGATGGGCCTGGCAGGATGGGAAGGCTCGAGGTTACTGTTGGCATGGCAGGCGTTTGGACACAAGGCTTGAAAAGGCAACAGAACGACTTCACAAGGGAGAGCAAAAGCCAACCAAGCAGGCTGCCATCATAAACTGCCCAGCTTGCTGTCCTAGGTTTGTAGAGGATTTGTCTGGACTGATCTCCTCCAGGGAAACAGTAATGTGTGTCAGCAATTACTCTTTCAAGTCGAAACACTATCTTTATCCAGGGCGCTCAGGCGCTCACTCGCTCGGAGGGTTGTATGAAGGGAAGGTGACGATAACTGAGGCCTTCCTGGGCCTGGGGCGGGGATGGGGGTGGGAGAGGGCACAGGGCCCGGGCCCCCGCCGTCTGGAGGGACCCCAGCCTGGGCAGCTCACCTGAGACTCAGGGGCACCCCTGAGCTGGAGCTCGGGAAAGAGAGCCAAGCCACACAGGGCCGGTTGTATGCTTTTAGTTCTAAGATAGCGATCGTGGGGGAAAATTCCCTGCGTTTGTGGAATCATAAATTTTTTAAAGTCTCTTGGCTCCACTTTTAAATTTAGTGCCTGAATAAAACGTTGGCTCGAGCTCCATATTCGATTATTAAAAATCATACTCAGGCCTGGGAGACGAGTATTTACACATCTGCCTGCTCATCTGAAGCCCCACATATCAAAATGTGGCTCACATCACAGCGCGGTTTCGTGGGAAGGGAGGCACGCGGGAACCCGGCACCGCGTTTGTTCGATGAGCAAGTTGGACTACAGGGTCTTTAAGACTCTTTCTTGCTCTAAAATTTGTGAGTACTCCTCGCTGCACTTTTACCAAAATCGTGGTTTGTTTTCCTTCCCTTGATTTTTAAAGAAATACACGGATGCTTATGTACATGTGTGCGTGTGTGTGTGTGTGTGTGTGAGTTACTAAAGGAAAAATCTGGAAGGATACAGACCAGATTGACTAACAGTGGTTACCTCTTACGAGAGAACCAGGATGGGAAAGGATGTGGTCAAAGGAGACGTTAACCTTGTACATATGTTTAATTCTTTTTTCTAAGAACATGTAGTGGCATATTGATTAATTATTTTTAAGCCAGTGCATGATTGCTGTAGGTTGTCCAGAAGCCATAGAAAGGCATAAAAATGAAAATCAAAAATGAACCCTATTTCTCTCCCTACCCCCCCCCCCCCCCCCCACCAGTGATGACGCTCTTGGTGTTTTGCCCTTTTGTTTCCAGAAACGTGTCCCAGGGAACCAGGCCCACTGACACAAGGTGTTCGTGTCAGGGTTATAAGGACATAGCATTTCCCCTAAAATAAAAATCAACCATAAAATACCCCGAGGAGTGAGATGTGAAAAGTGTCCATTTTGGCCCATTTAAAAAAAACCCCAAACATCTGTACATTTTATTTTTGTGGATTATGAATCATCAGGGTCCCAGACATGATAAGTATTTACCCAAAGGAGGGAGAGGGAAGTCACTAACAGGAAAAGGAGACAAGGAAAGCTCTGAGATCTCTGAGATAAGGAAGAAGCTTCTAATGTTTGCTTTAGAGGAAGTTTAGTAAAAAGACAGCTGCCTCCCAATGGCTCCAGGAGGCCCACAAAAATGCCACAAAAACACCTGTGGTTCAGGAATGGCTGACATAACAAAATACATAGATTCCTTCAAAAAAAAAAAAACAACAAAAGAGCCTATAAACAGCTAATCTGTATTTTGGAAATTGTTTTCCATGAATTTTAACTGGACTTCACCAACAGCAACTGAGCTCATGCGTAGGCACATGCCCACACTTTAAAAGCATCACGGTGGAAAAGCAAACACCATTAATTGGAAGAAAATTCTTTTAATATGAAACGATCCTCAAAATAATGCCCCGACCATGAATGCCATGTACAGTGGTGATTTATAAACATCTCAAAAAGGAAAAAAGGGCCGAAAGACGCGTCAAGGTCATTTCTGTGGAGAATGTAAGAGAGATTGGCAGACTCCACCTCCGTTTTAGAAGGAACAGAGGTTCTGGGTTGAGAGAAGGAGAGAGACTGGCCCCAGGGTTGGGGACCCCATACCACGTGGGAACTGGCCAGGAGAAGAGGCTACAGTCAGAACCCCCAGCTGGGCCTCCCGACACACACTTAAAGCAAACCTTGGGGGTAGCGTCCGGATAGTGACTCTTGCCCCTGTTCTAACTGGCCTCCAACTCTGGGACTTTGGGAGCCAAGTTCCTTTTCGAGGAGTCTCCCAGTTTATGTGCAAGCTCTGGGTAACAGGACAAGTGCATAGGGCTTTGGGGCTGGGAAGCGGGGGCCATACTCTTCAAGGCAGTATCTCTATTTCTTTGCTTTAAGCACGGAATCTGTCATTTTAATTGTCTCCATAGCAACTCCACCCTCATAAACGTAACTTCTCTGCTGGAAAAGCTGGGTCACAAATGAGAAAGACCTGATTCAAACACTAACCTCTTCATCCTGAAAACAGATTCATCATGGCTCAGGGTTAGCAGGAATGTCAAGGGTACCTAGTTCAACCCGCACCTGCTGCTTGAATCTCCCTGATGACATCCTGTTGGACACTTTCGTCTTACACGCCCACAGGGGAGGGGAACCCATTACCTCCTCACATCCGAGAGAGCCGGTAACTTTTCCTCCCGCGGAGTTGAAATCCAGCTCTAAAAATCCTTCATCCAGTGGTCTACACTGTGGGGTCTCCATGACAACAGGCTGCCACATCTCCCTGGAGTCCCCCTCTGTGTTTCTTCAACTATTCCTCACATGTGTTTTTCTAGGTCCCTTTCCTGTGAGCTCATGGCCCTACCCCCTACTCACCCCACCCCACTCCACCCTGCCTTAGCTGAGAACCCCAGAACCGCGATGAGTATCCACAATTCAGATGTTCAAGGCAATCTACAGAATGGATTGCATTCGTCAGGACTCCTGTGACCGCAACCCAGCTCAAAAGAGCCCATGCCAAATTAGGGAGTTGACTGGTTCACACCACTGAAAAGTCCAACAGTGGGTCTCAGGCATGGCTCGATCCGTGGGCTCACTAGTGTCTCAGGGCTCAGGCTCATTACCTCCATCTATCCCCTCGGCTTCCTTCTGTGGAAGACCAGAGTGGCAAGATGGCCACCAGCAGCTCTGCGCCTGGCGGAGGAGAGGGCTCCCATCGCTGATGGTTTGGGCCATGGTTCTACGTCTGACTGTCACTGGCCTGAATTGGATCACGTGCCCATCCCCCATGGTCCTAATGGAGGCCACGAGTATTGTGGAGCTCTGACTGGATGGACCTGAGCCAAACCCCCCACCCCTAGAGCTGGTATGAGAGTCAACTTCTCCCCAGACCCATGAACTGAGAATGGGATTTGCCAAAGGAAAAGAGGACACCAGTTACCAGAAGGAGGGGGAATGGAAGCTGGGGGCGTGAATGTCCCTTACACCATCTGAAGACATGTAGTCCCTGTTCTGGGATCACTGATGGGGACAAAGAAAAGATCCTTGAGGAGGTAAAGGAGGGCTGTGGTGGGTTATCCCTGCAGGTCAGCATGTCCTTTGTAAGCACAGAAACAGTCAGCTTTCTCCCCCGGGACTTTGGATAAAAGCTTTTCCTCACAAGTACCCCAGCTTTAGCTCCACTATTCACAGCTTTCAGGTTGTTGCCACATTGTTCAGAAGGAAAGTTGATTTTTGCACTTAAATTAGGTTGCTTAAAAAAAAAAAACAATAACACTAACTCCTCTTCCTTTTCCCACCCTCTCCTCACTTTGTTCAAAGACGGGACCCACTAGAGACTTCGGGTGCTAAATGTGTATCACGAGGATAGGAAAGGGGTCCAAGTGGCAACATCAACAGCCCCTAAAGAGTGTTGTTTCGAGAAGGTCGGTGGTGCTGGGGCTCCAGGTAGGGCTCTGATATGAAGCAAAAAGATCTTAGGGCGCTTGGGTGGCTCAGTCGGTTGAGCATCCGACTCATGATATTGGCTCAGGTCATGATCTCACGGTTCTGTGCTCTGAGTGTGGAGCCTACTTGGGATTCTCTACCTCTACCCCTCTACCTCTCTCTCTCTCTCTCTCTCTTTCTCTCTCTCAAATTAAGTCATAAAAGTGAAACCCTATTGGACTGCCTTCTGCGTCCCCCGTCCCCCACCCCACCCCAGGAACAACAGTCTTGGGGACAGGAATAAACAACAATGTGATTGGCCAGTTACCAACGACCGAAGCCCAGAGTCAGATGAACAGCACGCCAAGCTCGTGTGACTCTCACGTTTTGACTAAAATACTAGAAGACCACAAACACAGTACAGGCGATCTGTTTCAATTAACACAGTGACAAAACATCCCAAGTATACACCACCCTCTTTCAAGGTTGACGGAAACAAATACCCCGGTAGAAAAAAAAAAAAAAAAAGTAAAAGACTTAACCAGCCACTTCGTAAATGAATAAAAACGGGTGAAATTTCAACCTTCATACCAATCAAGGGATTTAAAACAACAGGATGTAATATTTGGGGCCTATCTAAAAGCTAAAAGTATTTAAAGCGATGATGCCGAGGGTTGGTGGAAATGTGGGCATATATTCTCGTGTATTCTGCTCAGGAGAGTAGGAAGTGGCCCACCTTTTTCGGAGGGCGTTTCGGCAGTTTCTACACAAAGCTTCAGAAATAGGCATGCCTGGTGACCGGGCAAGTCCACATTTAGGAATCATCCAGACGCAATTATCATACATATTTATAAAGCTTTACGTATAAGAACAATTACTGAAGCCTTACGTGCAGCAGCAAATTATTAACAAAATTAAATTTCCAAAAATAAGATATTGGCTAAAAGAGCCATGAAAATCCCATTTTGGAAGAATCTGGTGACACAGGAAATGTTTATAATATACCAGAAATTAATAAGCAAATTGTGTGTGTGTGTGTGTGTGTGTGTGTGTGTGTATTTGGAAGAAAGATTAGAAGGATAATGTCCAGAATATTAACTATGGTTATCTCTAGGTTTGGGATGATGGGTGATTTTTTTTGTCTGTATTTTTTATATTTTCTGTCGTAAAAAAATAATGCTGACAATGGCTATTATTTACTGAGGACTTAGGGCATGCCAGGCATTGGGAGAAACTTCTCATAGGCTAATTTGCCATGGCTACCACCTTGTGAGAAAGATATTAAAACTGTACCCGCTTTACAGATGAACAAACTGAGAGGATGTGCCCACTCAAAGTTCATGCCCCGGATACACAGGAGCCCAGCGTTCCCTGCCAAAAGGGCCCTGCTGTGGGTGAGCCTACAGAGCAGGACCAGTGACGAAAGTGGGAGAGAGCTCTCCCTATGGTCCAGGTCCCTTTTTGTGGTCCAGAATGCCCATCTGGTGTGTATTCTGAACCTTCTTTCTCTGCCCGTCTTTATCCGTCAAGAAAGAAACAGAGCACAATGAAGGGAGCACCCCGTAGAATTCCAGCCCTACGTTGGGTGTGTGACCTTGGGCAAGTTACTCCCCCTCTCTGAACCTCAGAGTTTCTAGCTGGGGTTAAACCTGCTGTCCGATGCTCAATGACACTACTCATCAAAGAGGATCTCTAGAAAATATTCAGGGGGATTGGTAGGGACTGAAATAAGCCAATTCTCTCTCTTCAAGCCCCAAACCCTTGGAGCCTAGTGAGAAACAAATTCTGAAATCCATGCACCCATCTGCTCATTCCTACAACGAACTCCTGTGTGCCCCTTTGTCGCACGTACATTCTTCAAGCCTCCACAAGGGCTGTACTGACTGGGTGGGTATTACGAGTTGCTGTTGACCTTCTGATTTGGGGAAAGAGGTACGTGTTTATGTAGCTTCATCAGCCACGAGATGAGAAAAATCAAAGACAATGAAGGTTTTCCCGGTGTCCGTTTTGAACCTTCCTGGTGAGTTTAGTTTCAGAATCAGCTCTTGGTTAATATGCCTTCATGCACCGACCTGCTGAGCACAAGTGAGGTCTGTGGGGAGCACCCAGAGTCGACTGGCGTCCACAACCCGTGCATGGGGATTCAGCTGAATGCTGAGTCCTGACCCACCCCTCGGCCGCATGCACACTGATGAGGTGGCTGCTGTGGGCGTACATTGTATTAAGTGTGGGCTGCGAGGGGAGAAGCCTGGCAAAGTAGGGCCCCTGTGAGTACACGCAGCTCCATATAAGCCCCATGCTTAAAACCCTCCCAGCAGTAGTCCCTGAAGTTTGGGCTAAAATTCAGGCCCGTCCCCTGGGGGCCATTGACTCCATGTGAAGCCCAGCCCACATATCTGCCATCACTGTACTTCCCCCCCCCCCCCCCCGCCCCCTGCCCCCAGCATTTTCAGCTCTAGCACCCTGGCCTTCTTTAGGCTGCAGGGACATACCAGTCTTATTCCCACCCTCTGACCCTTGTCACTTCTGTCCCTTCTTCCTGGAATGCTCTTCTTCCAGAACTGGGCATGGCTGGGTTCTTCTGGAATTGACATTCCAGTATCCACAAAAAGCCAGGGAGACCTGGGGTGTCTCCACTGAAGATCCCCACCACCTGAAACACCACGTGGCACATAGCAGGTCCCCAGTAAAATTTTGAGACCTTAATAATTCTTCCAGGAGACATCCCCAAGGTCTACCTGGAGGAGGAGGCATGTGAGGTGGGCCTAGAACACTTAAGCAGCCCGCTGGGCCTCCCTTCCTCTGGACACACCCTCCCTCCCTCCCTTTTGTTCATCTGGACACACACTCTTTCCTGGGATGACCTCATCCATGTGTATACTGGATTTCAGCTACTATCTTTGCCCCACAATGCCATTTCACTCTTCTCCCCCCTCCCCTCCCCCCCCCCCCCCCCCCCGCTTTTGTCCATTCTCAGCTGTCCTATTTCTGGTGCTTAATTACAGTCCTGCTATGCAGACAATGACGATGCCATCATTCTCAAAAGATGATTGTGTCTGCTCGTTCTTTTGTCCAGAACAGAAAGACAGCAAGACCGTCCAGGTCACAGAAACGAGTGCTGTCTTAGTTAGCCACCATTTCAGAAAGCACTCGGAGGACGCTGTCCCCAGGCTCTCCCAAGTGGCACACGTAGCTTCTGATCTACTCCGGGGGGGGATGTCTTATTAAATTAATTACAATTTTAAGGTCTGAACCCCCCCCCCCCTTTTTTTTTTGTTTTTTAGAAGCTTTTAAAAACAGGTTCTGTTTTGTTTTGTTTCTGGTTTCAACGTCAGGAACCGGAGGTTTTCCAGGCAGGAGCAAATTTAGACACTAAATGGTTTGGGTGGGAAACGTGCTCTCGCGTTCAGCTCATGTTTAGGTTTTGGCAAACAGAGCCATTGCCTTCACAGGACGCGACAGGCAAAGGGCCAGAAGCTCAAACTTTTCAAGGCCCTTCAAAAATGTTTGAGACCTAGGGGTAAAAAGTCACTGGCTTGAAAAGGAGAACAGAACACCATCAACTGAAAATGAATAATAATGTTAGAAGCAAAACCAGAAAATTCTTTCCCATCCTGCACGGGGTGGCGGGGGGGGGGGGGGGGGTAGAAAAAAACCCCAAACTTCCATCTACCTTGGGATGTGAGTGTGTTTCGTTTGATGTGGCCTCGGAAGGGATAACACAAGGAAGACAAATTCGGTGTGTAAGGAGTCTTTCAAGGCCTGACTGCTAAACAGGGTCACCGTTCTCCTGTTCTCTGGTCTCTCGACCTCGCCAGAAGCCACTTGAATGCTCTGGACAGAAAGCTTTTGCAGCGGTGTAGGAGAGGCTTTTATTTCTCTACCATAAACCGAGGAGTTTAAACGTCACTGGCAAGAGGAAGATTTAAGAATTAAAATGATGAAAACTTATAAAATCTTTCCAACAGGACGGTAATTGCAGTAATAATCCCCCTTTGTTATAGAAGCTACTGTATTATGGGTGACCTTGACTTCTATTATGTACTGTTACCTTTAGCTCAGAATCTATAACTCAGGGGACTATTAATTATCTTGCCATAAGTGCCCACCCGAGTGGGGGACTTTCTGGAGAAGTAAATGCCACATCAATATAAAGTGGAGCTTCTCCACTAGCCGCTTGACGGCTGTTATCAGTGATTAGGGTTCAGCAACCCACGGTCAAAGCCAAGGGATTATTCCCGCTTGGGTTCCACGCCATCTCAAACTTTTCTCATCGCTGTGACCTCTATCTGTGATTTACCCAGCATGCAAAACACAGCAGTTTACACACACCATTTAAACACTTCCTCCTTTTCACCCATCAACTGCCTCCCTGGGGTGTGCTCAGACTTTCATAAAAATAAAACACTGTTTTCAAATAATTTTTTTCCCCTTGGGGTATTTTCTTCCAGTTGATGGTGGAATTAGGTATTCCCTGTGGAATTAGGTATTCCCGTCTTCCGTCGTGTATTACCATCAGGGGACAGAATGTTAATTAACCCTCTATCCAGCTGTTTCCAAAAAAATAAGCTAGAAATCGGGTAAAAGAAGGGCATTTTGTCTGCCATCATTTTCTTAAAAGGGCGAGCCCGAGCCAATGTTCTGACTGCCCGGCATCCGTTGGAAATTTTATCCTTCGATTTCAGTCTTCGGTTACAGCCAAGGAACTATCCCGAGAAGTTCTCAGCAATCTTGACTAACTAACCCCAAAGCGAAATTTCCATTTTCCCCCCCGTGATGCCCTAATTGAATTTAGGGGTCGGTTATGTTTTGCATAGGCATTCACCCCACATCAATGGCATACATTCAAAAAGAGTCTTACGGAGGGGATCAGATAAACATGGGCTGCAAATGTGCTGATTTACCCCAGCTTGTAAAACAAAACAATTTACGTACACAATTTAAACATTCTTTCTAGTTTTTCATAAACCACATCCCTTGGGTGTATAATTGACATTTCCTTGCCACCCAGAAGATAGCGAGATAGTCTGCTGGGCTCTGTTCCCCTTCTGCGGGAGGGCGGCTGGAGCCGAGCGCCCCTGGTTAGCAGCTGCAGATTCGCCGCCGTCAGATGCTGGACCCGTCGGCGACGCTAGGGGGCAGGCTGACACCAAAGATCGTGGGTGTGTCGCAGACGCCAGACGCCCCATCTGAAGAGGCGGAAGCCCCTGCAAACGGAAGCCTCGTCCGTCTCCTTTATTCAGGCTCTGTGTTTTGCCGAAGAGCGGGAGAAGAGAGAGAGAGAGATGCAGGGAGCGGAGGGAAAGGGGACACGTTTCATGCTCCAAGGGCTTGGCCAGCTTGAGCCAAACTGCCAGGAACAGGGTCCTCATATAAAATAGAGAGCCACTGCCAAGGAAGAAGGGATTTTTCTGCCTTGCTTCTCCAGTGATGGAGCCCCGGAGGAGAGGCTGTGGCCTGTGCAAATACCTGAAATCAACTTCCGTGATCAAAGGAACCCGGGCACCTTTTTCCTATGTGTCAGACATCAGAATAACCATAGTAAGCCGGCTGACTCTAACTGTCCATCAGTAGGGGAATAAATGAGCAGTTAACGGCTAACGAGCTAATAAAAACCAAATCGTAGAGTGGAACGTTAAAAGGGATGCATCAGATTGTCAAGTGCAAAAAGCAAGTTGCAGATTTTACGAACACCGCAAGTGATGCTATGCCTGGCGGGTGGGGCCTCTGTAGAGGGAGTAAATGTTCAGAAATGAAGGCAAGAAGGAAACAGACAACCTTCAGTCCAGTCCCTGGAGGAGGTGGAGGGGAAGGAGAGAAGGTCACTGGGGGGGGGGGGGGGCGCGGAGAAAAGAGAGCAGTTTTATGTGCATTGTTTAATTTTTATTAAAGTAATCTGAAGCAAATATGACATTTAAAAAATCTTTGTTCTTTCTGGGTTGTGGAAGGTCGTTTGTTTTTTTATTCTTTGTACTTCTTTTTGTATTTAAAGCAATGTGGGTTTTTTGTTTGCTTGTTTGTTTGTTTTAAAGAAAAACAATTGGAAACATGAGTGTGTAAACCACAGACAGAAATTCAATTTCAACAGAGTTTAGGCCTTGGGTCCATAAGCCCCCAAATCAGACTGTGGTTCAGCAGTTGTAGAAGGCAGTCACCTTTAGAATTTTAAATTGCACCATTTGGGTGTAATTGAGTCCCTTTCTGCCCCCCTCCCCTCTCCTTTTAGTCAAATTAAACTTATTGATTAGAACCCATTAGTATGTAATGGATTGTTAATTTGACTCTTTTTACAAATCATATTTATCTGCACCAATAAAATATTTGGATTTAATATGCATATGTCACATTTATGGTGATGTTGATTGAGGACCAAGCAATTTGAAGTGAAAGCAGACACTTTGTCCTTTACTCACACAAGGGAAAATGCACAGGTCGCTACATGAACCCTTCCAAGGGTGGGAGGCTTACATATAAAGACAAAACAAAAATTAGGAAAAAAAAAAAAAAATTAGAGGAAAGGAGAGAAATGCCCCACCCCCACTTTTTTTTTTTTCCAAAGTTGAGAGAAACTTCATAGAGTGCATGCTTTTCAGCAAATACACCAGAATTGGGGCACCCAGTGCGGTATTCGATTGATTTATCATGTGGTTGCAAAGTCTCTGCTGGGAACGAGAATCGGCTTTTTGGTGAACATCAGCTGAGCTGTGGTCTCATTTCTCCTATTGGGCAAAATAGAGCCCAAAGAAAGATCAACCCCTTGCTTCCTTTTTGGCTGGTGGAGGGCACTTAGCAGGCAGGTGCCTAAAGGCAAAACAGGAATATATTTTCTGCGTAGTTCAAACACAGTATATATTAACTGAATGCCGCAGGTGATATGGTTGCTGGGAATGGACAAAATATTGGAAACTGCCACCATTTAATGAGTGCCTATTCTCTGCGTGGCTCCTGGGATGATGATAACATTACTTAGCAACTAATACAGCGTGGGCATCAAGCAGTTAGAGTAGATGTCAGCCGAAAACAAAGCTGGTAAGTCTTCCTGGTATTCCAGCTGAGTTTCTGTCCTGCTTTTTCTTGAGCAGGAAGTGTTACATCAAAGTCCGTTTACCACCCAATTATGGAACCTATATTTGCCTGGATTTACTTAGGCTAATTTTCTTTCTTTCTTTCTTTCTTTCTTTCTTTCTTTCTTTCTTTCTTTCTTTCTTTCCTCCTTCCTTTTTCCTTCCTTCCTGTCCTTCCTTTTTCTTTTTTTGCTTAAAAAAATTCTATTTTTATATCTGCACCAGTCTTAATGCATATAGTTTTCCTGTTTTGCTTTGGCTTCTGTTTTTGTAAGCCATCCTAAACCTTTTGAGAAGCAGGCAGGGTATACCCTGTAAATAAATAAAAAATAAATACATGCTTTTCCTGATCCTGGCCAAATCCCATTACAAAGAGAACCAAGGCACCATCAGAATTCCTTTGTTGCCTAGGGGTTGTCCTATCAATATTGTATAAAGCGAGCAGGTCATTGGCTAGGCCTTTGGATTCTTTCTGTTATTTCAAGGGTTTGGGGTGATATTCGTTGTAAAGAGAGCCAATCCGTAAAAATAAAATTTCTTTCTTTGCCAGGTGGTAACAAAAAAGGTTTGCACAGCCAGTGACGGGCTATGACAATATTTGGCCCATGGTCTTTGCAGACAAAGAGCTTGGCTGGTCATCATTAACGATAAGCATGATTGCTACAACTTTTTTGACAGCCAGCTTCGGTAGAAACTATATGTAGCCTATTGTCAAGTCATTTTACTGAGCTCAGGAAATTTCCATTTGTCACTTAGCAGCCATGTGTCAGAAGCAAGATGCTTTGAACGCGATTTGTGATTTTTTTTTTGTTACCTTCTAAAAATGCATGTTCTTTCACTAGTAGGAAATGACCTAATTTTTTAACCTTTATTTAAAAAAAACCTATTAACATCCAAGTTTTCGTGTCGAATACCGTCTTAATTTTTTTTCTCTCTAAGGAACCCAACCCCCTTCACGAGCAGTCATTATTCTAGATAAGTATATGGTGAGCCAGGATATAGAGAGGAAGCTGGAAGTTTCCCTGGACGCAGCAGAAATTTGGTGTTAGAAGCAGAAATAACCCCTTGTAAGTGCCTGGCTAATAGTTATGTAGTTCCTCCTTTTCTGCCCAGGTTCTAGGGGATAGATTTTGACAAGATGATGTTATGGCTGTGGACCGAAGTCTAAAATCCTAGCAGACGGGGAAGAGGTGACATTGTCCATTTCTGTCTGCAGGACCTAACAAAATAAGTATTTGTCCATTGCATGCTAAGTTCGGGGATGAGAAATGTCCTTAAGATCTTGACTGAGTTACTTCAGACTCTGGCATCACTGTTTTATCGTGTCCAGACTGAGGGTAATGCTATTTTGAAGATTATTGAAATGTTGGGTAGTCCTTGGGCTGTTTGGCTGTTGTGGAGACAGAGCAGCAAGGCAAAACCATTTATCGAATACATAATAATGATTTATACGGTAAGTTTACTCCCTCGGGCGAAGACGTTATACAAACCACAAAGTATTTGGCCACTGCAACATTTTTTTTTTTTAATTTTTTTTTTTTTCAACGTTTTTTATTTATTTTTGGGACAGAGAGAGACATAGCATGAACGGGGGAGGGGCAGAGAGAGAGGGAGACACAGAACCGGAAACAGGCTCCAGGCTCCGAGCCATCAGCCCAGAGCCTGACGCAGGGCTCGAACTCACAGACCGCGAGATCGTGACCTGGCTGAAGTCGGACGCTTAACCGACTGCGCCACCCAGACGCCCCTGGCCACTGCAACATTTAAAATATCTTACGATGCTTAAATACCATGAGATTTATCAATATTTTTAGTAGTTACATGAATTTCACTTTGGAAGTTACCCAATATTCTATGAGGTTTGAGACTGGAGCCTGTTTTTCTTTTTTGTATTTGAATGTGCTCCATTTAGATGGATGCAGGCGTGTTAGTATGGGTGCTTAATGGCATATCATAAAGGATTTAACTTAATTCCACCATAATGAATTAATTCTCTCAGTGACACTGTTTTCATTATAGATTTAATGACATCACCTTGGCCAGGATTCAGGAATTCAGAACTCTAAGTTACTCTGAATCATCTAAAAACGAAACTGGAAAGATGATTCTGCTTTGTGGGTGCGTTTCCTCCAACTGCGGATCAGAGCACGTGGGGGACGCCTATTATTTTGAGTAGTCGAGTTAAAAATAAAACTCTTAACACCCGTGAGGAAATTGGATTCCGCATTCTCTTAAATTGTCTTTAGGGACGTTGGTTTTATAAAACATGAACCCAGGAAAAAGGAAGAAAGCCCTCGTGTTTCTTTTCATTTGCTTATGTCACGATTATCTGTTGGAAACATACACGGATAAATACGCGATCTCAAATCGTAATTCAGAAACAAGTTTTCAGCAGCTAAAGAAAGAGAGGGGG
This sequence comes from Neofelis nebulosa, assembly GCF_028018385.1. Classification (NCBI taxonomy): domain Eukaryota; kingdom Metazoa; phylum Chordata; class Mammalia; order Carnivora; family Felidae; genus Neofelis; species Neofelis nebulosa. Next base: position 33,092,602 of record NC_080798.1, on the reverse strand, counting down.
TGGGTGTAAAAATATTTGTGCTGCGTTTTCCAGGACTGTGCCTGATTTCCTTTCGGATTTGTTGATTTTGTGGAATTAGAGGGATGGTGCCTCCTATTTTTACAGGCTTGTATTGTTACCCCAGGAATGCTTTGGCAGACGCAAAATTGGAAACAAATTTCGTGTGTTTCTCCAGTGCCTTTCAGACCTTAAAGGACAGGAACAAAGTGTGGCGGTTTGTCATCGGAACTCCAGGAAGCCACAAGGAAATGGAGCTTATGAACCAAATTGCTCAAAATGGGAAAGAAATGCAAAATACACAGCAGATGCTCCCAGCCTAGGAGTGGAAGCGTCAGGAAGAAGGGACCACCAGTAATGCTAACCGGTCTTGAACGATGGCTGTTTGCACCGAGACATGAGGCAGGGTCCCGTTTCCCTCTGATTCTGTTCCATAGACATCTTTCCAGGATTTGAAATTGATAATTGTAGACACAAAGATACACTTGGCCTAATTTGCCAGCCTATTGGAGTCACGGGTGATCACCCGACATGTCTGCACGTGCGCAGATGGTTCCTGCCAGGTTCAATCAGATTGGAAAACACAAAATGTGTGTATTTTTTTATTTTTCCTTCAGACTATTGAAAGGGGCTGGTTGTCAGTGCCCTGGGTGTTGAAATGAGAAATATTATGCTGATTTTTTTAGACGTGTTTCTTACACTTATAGACCAACGACACCAAAAACTTAGTTATCTGGGCTAAATTCGGGGATGGGGAAAATAGAGCCAACCAGCAGAGGAATCAAGCTGGAATTAGTGAATGCTTGAGGAGGGCAGATATTTCTGATTTCCATGTGTCAACAGAACGTCTGCTTTAATCGGTTAAGTATTTCTGTATTAACTCAGTCATTTCCAAACTTCACACAGGTATGGCCTCTCGTGTCCGAGTAGCTCTTGTACTCCATTTATCTGTTTTTCTTTTCAAACAGACTTACTGTTTCAATCGCCTACATTTGTTTTAAGAAGAAAGTTTACATATCACTTCCATGAATGGAAAAAAAAAAAAACAACTCACGAAAAAACCCAACGATGTCTCTTACCACCTGTACAGAGTAACCATTAAAATAATTGTCGTTTGCCCAGGCTCCCTGAGCCTCAGGTCTTCCCTTTCTTCATTATTGCATTTTGTAGTACGCACCTACGCTCCGGAGGAATTTGGAAAATGGTTAGCTAATTAACAGCTACTATTTACTGAGTGCTTGTTGAGCACAGGCACGGAGCTAAACGTTTCGTATGTGCTCTCATATGTAAGCCTCGCGCCAAATCCAATGACACAGGTAGCCCACATTACCTCAGATGTGGAAACTGAGGCCAAGAGAAGTTAAGTGGCCCAGAGGCACACAGGTGACAACCCAATTAGGCTGCCTACGGCCTAGGAAGTGTCTCAAAGTCTTTGTTTTTACCGTAAAATAAAGTTTAATTTATATTTGGTATTTTGTCGATGGAAAAATATATGCTCCCTTCTAGAAAAACACCCGCCCTTTGTATCGGTTAGTTATGGCCACCACAAACCTGTATAACAAGCTTGGCCAGACCTCAGCGGGTTGAAACAGCAATCATTTGTCATTGCTGGTGGGTTAGCGAGCCAGCTGGAGAGATTCCGCCTGGGCGGCTTTGCTTCAAGGGTCCCTCATCCTTTTCCTGGGACTAGTAGGCTAGCCGGGATATGATTTCAGAACAATGGCAGAGAAGCGAAAGAGCCAGCCTATCTTTGCAAGCACAGGCCCACAGCCCATTTCAAGCCTCTGGTCACAGCATGGCTGGTGAACCTTCCATGGTGAATCTTCCATGATTTGCCAGAGCAAATCACAGGGCCAAGCCCAAAGTTGAAGGGAAGGGAAGTATACCATAACTATATGACGAAGGGCATGGGACACAGGGAGGGCCCCTAATGCAGAATCTATTCCTTCTTTTGAAGCGCAGATGTATCTCTCTCTTGTTTGTAGTTACGACTTTGTCGGTTTCTTGCTGGTCTTTTCAAATACAAGAAGTATCTCAGTCCAACCTCCACCCCTTCCCCCATCAGTTGCAAGAAATCGAGCTACAGATAGGTGGATGTTGTAGTTCCTAAGTGTCTTTACTGCAGCTCTCTTGGTCTCCAACCTGAAGAAACTCTAAGGAGAGAAAAGTCCAAGGAGAGAAAATGTCTTTTCCAGGTCAAAGCATTGAATGAGTGGTAGGGGGAGGAACAGACCCAGATTTCCTGACTCCCGCCTAGCCCGCCTCCCACTCTGCAAAATCAATGGGGTCAGAATCAGTGAGATTTTCTTGATGCTTTTTTCACATAAACAAGGGAGTTATCGAACTCCACGGAGAACAAGATATCTTACTTGAGTTAAAAAAGCAGCCCAATAAAAATGTTTAAAGAAGTTACTATGGAGGTATTTTGGATTCAGCCCTTCATTGTTTTTTTTTTTTTTTTAATTTTATTTATTTATTTTTGAGAGAGAGGCAGAGAGCACGTGCACGGGCAAGCAGGAGAGGGGCCGAGAGAGAGGGAGACAGAGAATCCCCAGTGGGCTTCAAATTGTCAGCACAGAGCCCAAGGCGGGGCTCCAACCCACAAACCGTGAGATCGTGACCTGAGCTGAAATCAAGAGTCGGACTAACTTACCCGAGCCACCCAGGTGCCCCTCATCCCTTCGCTGTAACTGAAATTAGATGTCGCCGATGAACACAGGCTTACGTTTACACTAGCGACTTTGGAGATTGATTTTGTCCTGCTTTAGAGTGTTTTAAAAGCAAAAAAAAAAAAAAAAATATTAGTGAAATCATTTACGTCATGTCAGTTTAAATATGCTTCACTTCCAGGCACGGAAATATTTTCATCTGGGGCCTGGATGGGGTCTCCCTCTTCTTTCCTTGATGGTATACAGTGGATTTCACTTTGGTAAGATTCACTCCGAAGTTAGGAAAGAAAGCAGCATGGTGGTGGAAAAAGAAGCCCGGAGAACTGAGCCCCTGCTTTGGCAGAGAGAGACCTTGGACCCAGAGTCTGAAGACCGAATGTATTTTCCCCAGACAAACCTGCCCTCCCCCAGGGTACGGCGGCTTGTCCCAAGTCTGGAGCAGCGGCCGGGTCATCTGCTCACCCTGCTTTGTCAGGATCATCCTACACGTGCTCTAGCTGTGAGCAGTCAGTCCGAGTGGCATCGAGTTATTCGGAATCCCTGCCCGAAGACACAGACCACAACTGGGGCAGAATCAGAATTTCCAGAGCTGGAAAAATCTGAAAGATCGTCTGGATGGAGGCTCTCATTTTTTAGGGGGGAGTAGGGGCCCAGAGAAAGAGAGCATCTTGCCCGAGGTAGCACAGCTTGGTAAAGGGTTCAGCAAAACTTTGATGTGGTGATGGAGTTTGTGGAGACGTTGTGGAGCTCTCCATAGGGAGAGCTCCTCGAGGGCTGGGTTTCTGCTGATTTCATCTCTGTTATCCCTATTAACTTATTAGTGTCTTTAGGATTGACACAAGGATTCCAGGCTGCTCTGTGAGTTATTCCCAGGGCACTTAGTACAGTCCTGTGCCTGCTCCAGGCAGAACTTGGTGAACGTGAGCTGAAACCAGTCCAGTCCCTGATACCCTTGCGTTACATTTTGTGGGTTTTTTTTTTTTTTTTACTATTTAGTTTTGAGAGAGAGAGAGAGACAGAGTGCGAGCGAGGGAGGGGCAGAGACAGAGGGAGACACAGAATCGGAAGCAGGCTCCAGGCTCTGAGCTGTCACCACAGAGCCCGATGCAGGGCTTGAACCCATGAACCATGAACTCATGACCTGAGCTGAAGTCAGATGCCTAACTGACTGAGCCACGTAGGTGCCCCAGATTTTGTGGTTTTAAAAAGCATTTTCCAGGGGCACCTGGGTAGCTCAGTCGGTTAAACTTCTGACTTCGGCTCAGGTCATGATCTCACAGCTCATGAGTTCAAGCCCCATGTCCGGCTCTGTGCTGACAGCTCCGAGCCCGGAGCCTGCTTTGGATTCTGTGTCTCCCTCTCTCTCTGCTCCTCCCCCACTCATGCCCTCTGTCTGTCTCTCTCTTTCTCACTCTCCCTCTTTCTCAAAAATAAATTAAAAAAAAAAAGGAAACTGAGACTCGGAGAAGGTAAGCAACTTTCCCAGGTTTACGCTGGCTGCTCCTAAGTCCACACCCTTGGCCACTGTGCCGGTCTCCCAAACACACTCAATAATAAGAAACCCATGTGGTCCTGAAGAAATACAGATTCCCAGGTGTCCCTCCGTCCATCAAGAGTCAGTAGTTCTTGGGTGGGGCCCGGGAATCTGGATTTTAAGAGACGCCTATGTGATTCTCCTGGTGCTGTAACTATACTGTCTCATTTTTAAGACACCAAATGCAGAGACTGTCCAGCAAACCCAAACCTCCTTGCTCCTTGCTCTCTCCTACACCTGAACTCAGACCATGCCTCTGAAAAGTGAGGTTAGCCAAGCACAGGCCAGTCTTCGTGTCCTGGGGAAAAGCATGGTTGCTTTCTTCTCAACGCAAGGAAAGGGGAGGTGAGAAATGCACTTAAGTGGGCATTGTGAGGAAAACATTAAAAAAAAATCCCCCAAATCAAACCCAAGAATCACAGTTGCCATTGGGAATCATTAAAGTTCTATTCAAATATATCCAAGTTTCAGAATATTCCTTAGCCCAAATGTCTTACAGGAAGAGGTACCCTTACCGCTGCCTTTATTTTTATGATTCTTATCTCATGACCAGGACTAGGATAAATAACTCGCTTGAGACAACGTACTGTGACAGAATAGCGCCAGACTGAGACCCAGGAGATCTGGGCACCCTTGCAAAATGGCATCCTCGAGAGGCTCTGGCCTCCGTTTCTCAGGCTCTGAAATGGGCGGTAAGCGGACATGGCCCCTGCCATCTCTGGCCACTGTAAATTAAACAAATCAACAAACCAAGACCAATGACAAATAAAACCAATAAGACAAACGTAAAAACAAGCAACAACTCACGGCGCCCCCAACCTGCATCTGTGCCCATTTCGGAAACCCTTCCTAGTGGGGTCAGCCCTGATATATTTTTCTGAGAAGGCATTCAGCAAATGTTACTTAGATCCCTTTTCTGTGCCAGGCAACTAGGGTAGGACCTGGGGACAAAACAACAAGTCTTCCCTAACCTCACTGAAAGCAAAGCCGAACCAAACTAAATATTCTGGTCTTAACGTGTTTATAGTGTAGTCAGGGGTCAGGGGATGGTAATTAATGACACACATAAATACAATGGATACATATTATAATGTATATTATACCAATATGTAGAAACTCCAATAACACATTCATATTATTGGCATAATATTGGCACAGGGGTGAGTGCCATGAAGAGAACAGGGTGGTACTATGAGTGTGTGGGTCAGGAAAGCTTCCTGGAGGAGGTGATAATGTTGCTGAGAATGGAAAGGAAACTTGAAAGTTTTGGCTCATGATGCCTTAGAACATAATGGCTGTGGTCTCACCTGATTTTAGATGAATGGAAAATCCCAAAGAAAATAACTCAAGCGTGAAATAATCTTTGTTCACGATCGGGAAACTTGCTCCCGTTCCAGCTTGGGCCACCTCGCACGGCTCACAAGAAGTAATGGCTGAATTTTCAGGAAGTTTCTGCATTGGTTGTGAAAGGCAACCATTATTAAAAATTAAACCATACAACCTTTCGGTTAAGTAAATCATTAGAAACAGAGGCGATAGATACCCGAAGCATCACTTCTTAGTTATTTGTACTATACTGATGGTCTTGACATTAGTCACGTCCGTCGCGTGTGCATCTTGGAAATGCCATACTCGGATGTGCTATTCCAACTGTGTGCCTCTTCCCAACTTCTCACCTGGCGAAGGCATACTGGGGACTTGAAATCGGTCACGGGAGTATTTACACCGCAGGAATTAGCCAACACTAGAGAGCAGGGCTCCCCTTTTTCTCCGCCCTGGGAGCCAGCCAGTTGTTAGACCAGTGCAACCGCTTCCCCTTCGGAGCTACTCACTCTGGGTGGCCATTGAATCACTCCGTCAGGTCAGTCGGTTGACTGCCATGGGAGAGCCAGTCAGAGGGGTTACAGTTCAGTTCTTTTTTTTTTTTTTAATGTTTATTTATTTTTGAGACAGAGAGAGACAGAGCATGAACGGGGGAGGGTCAGAGAGAGAGGGAGACACAGAATCCGAAACGGGCTCCGGGCTCCGAGCTGTCAGCACAGAGCCCCGATGCGGGGCTGGAACCCACGGACCGCGAGATCATGACCTGGGCCGAAGTCGGACGCTCAACCGACTGAGCCACCCAGGCGCCCCTACAGTTCAGTTCTTGTAGAGGTTTGTGTCCAACTCACCCTGGGGAATTTCAAGAACCACTACTTAAACAAATATTCATTCATTCATTCATTCATTCGTGCACATGGCTTAAGAACTTTGAAACCAAGATTGATGAGAAGGGAAAAGTAGAATCCTTTCTTTCTCCATCCACTCCCCAGCTGTGGCTTTGTGTGCCTTCCAGACCTTTCTACACAGTGCCACATCTCTTTCCCCCTTCCAACTCACTATGTGTTGGTCAGTAAGTTGCCTTTTTTTGTTGTTGATTTTTGTCCACTTAATAACGTCGCCGGGCTCTGCAGAGAGGGCAGTGCAGCCTGGTGTTTAGACCATCATTATGGAGCCAGACTGTCCTGGTTGACCAGCTCACCAGCAGTATAACCTTGGACAAGATCCTCCCCTGCGATGCAGTTTCCTAATCTGTAAAATGGGAACAGAGTAAAAATACCTGTCCCCTAGGGTTTTGCATGCGTTCTATTAAGGAACACATTGAGCATTCCACAGGAGGTAGCCTGTGGTATTTCCCTCTATCCGATCATTTTTCTCATTTTATTTTTTGTCACTTACTATTCCATTTTCTAAGCATACTAAAATACACTTAAGTAGCTTCCCTAATATTGAGATTATTTCCTTTTTTTTTTTTTTTTTCGGCTGCTACATACTCATGTGAATATATTTGCACAATTGTCTGAGTTTATTCATGAGAAAAATTCCCGGAATGGAGACTTCTGGCTCAGAATTTGGTAGCTATGGCCAGTGACTCCAAATCGGGTTGAAACAAATACACGCTCTCCCAACAGAATGTGCGAACGCCCTACTGCATTTCAAACGAGTTAGCCAACCTTTCGCGTTGCCAATGCAGAGAGGGAAAAGTCGTGCTTGATCGCTTACTCTGCGTTTTCTAACTTTCCAAGAAGTTTAACTAGCTATTCATACTTGCATTATCCATTAGCGTTTCTTCGTCAAAAGACGAAGTGTTCCTGTATTTTACTCTCCATATTTTTGCAGCTTATCTTTTCTTTTTGGCCACACAAAATATTTGTACGTATTCAAATGGATCCATCTTTTATTCAATGGTTTCTGGGTGGTATGCCACATGGAGAATAGACTTGGATTGCCCTTTTGGAAAAACAAAATTATTTAGGTTCCCTTTAAGTTCTTTTAGGGTTTTACATTTTATATCCAAATATTTGAGACCTCTGTAATAGTTGTAAAGAGAGCATTAATGATGAATTTCATTTTTTTCCCAAATATTTAGCCAATTTTCTCAGCACTATTTTTTGATTTGGGTTTTTTTTTTTAAATAATTTATTGTCAAATTGGCTAACATACAGTGTGATCTTGGTTTTTGGGGTGGATTCCCGTGGTTTATCGCTTACGTACAACACCCAGTGCTCATCCCAGCAAGTGCCTTCCTCAATGCCCATCACCCATTTTCCCCTCTCCCCCATCCCCCCATCCCCCTCGGTTTGTTCTCTGTATTTAAGAGTCTCTTATGGTTTGCCTCCCCCCCCCCTCTGTTGTAACTATTTTTCTCTTTCCCTTCCCCCATTGTCTTTTGTTAAGTTTCTCAAGATCCACACATGAGTGAAAACAGAAGGTATCTGTCCTTCTGTGACTGACTTATCTCACTCAGCCTAATACCTTCCAGTTCCATCCACGTTGCTGCAAATGGCATGATTTCATTCTTTCTCACTGCCAAGTAGTATTCTATTGTATATATAAACCACAATTTCTTTATCCATTCATCAGTTGATGGACATTGAGACTCTTTCCACAATTTAGCTATTGTTGAAAGTGCTGCTATAAACATTGGGGTACAAGTGCCCCTATGCATCAGCCCTCCTGTATCCCTTGGGTAAATTCCTAGTAGTGCTATTGCTGGGTCGTAGGGTAGATCTATTTTTAATTTTTTGAGGAACCTCCACACTGTTTTCCAGAGCGTCTGAACCAGTTTGCATTCCCACCAAAGGTCAGCACTATTTTTTGATTGAGCCATACTTTCCCCATCAATTTGAAATGGCACTTTGATGATGTATAAGATCCCCATGTTTTTTTAGTTTAACTTCTTTTAGTAGTGACTTTTTATTTCTTATGTTTGTATTTATTTTTATTTTAGAGCGAAAGTAAGAATGGAGGAGAGGGGCAGAGGCAGGGAGAGAGAGAATCTTAAATTTTTTTTAACATTTTATTTATTTTTGAAAGAGAGAGAGAGACAGTGCAAACGGGGGAGGAACAGAGAGAGGGGGAGACACAGAATCTGAAGAAGGCTCTGTGCTGGTCAGCTCAGAGCCCGACGCAGGGCTCAAACTCACAAACCGTGAGATCATGACCTGAGCTGAAGTCGATGCTTAACCGACTGAGCCACCCAGGTGCTCCTGGAAGAGAGAGAGACTCTTAAACAGTCTCTGTGCTCAGTGCAAAGCCAAACTTGGGGCTCAGTTCCATAACGCTAGGATCATGACTGAACTGAAACCAAGAGTTGGATACTCAACCGACTGAACCACCCAGGCGCCCAGACTTTTCAAAATTTTTAAAATTTTTGCTATTTTTTAAGGTTTATTTATTTTTATGAGAGAGAAAGAGCACGAGTGGGAGAGGGACAGAAAGAGAGAGAGAGAGGAGACAGAATCTGAAGCAGGCTCCAGGCTCCAAGCTGTCAGCACAGAGCCCCATATGGGGCTCAAACTCACAAACTGCGAGCTCACCACCTGAGCTGAAGTTGTCCCTGGAGCCACCCAGGCGTCCCTGACCCATTTTCTCTTTTATTCCTCATCCTGATGCTGGCAATCCCGGGCTCCCTTTACAGGTAAAAACCCCGAGGCTCAGAGCAGCGATGGCCCTTGCTTGCAGTCACCCAGCCAAAACAGGGCGGTGTCCTAAGGTTCACACCCAGAGTTTTCTGACTCTAAATCCAGAGCTCTTTCCACCGTCTCCAGAGAACGATAAATGAAGGAATTCGTTAAGAGAAGTGGGGAAAAAATTCCGTCTTTTAAATCGAGAGTCACCAAGGAAATCACTTGGAATCCAGGCGCGTGTTGAATTACACAACGCGTCACGTCAAACGAAGCCACCCGTCCACGTACAATTCTGACCTTCCTCGGGTTTGTCCCGATGACCAACTCTGGAGCCGTTATGAGCAGCCAAGGCTCCAGAACTTCTTGCTAATATTATGTATTAGGTACAACCACACTGCTGCTTTGGGCTGCTTCCTTGAGAATGGAGGAAAAAAAAATAAGGCTGAGACTTTGATCTCGTGTTTTCAATCTGGCTGTTATAAATAGAATTTCAGCTTAAGTATACTAATGATTTTTTTTCACTATGCAAATGATATTGGTTCCCTAGCAACAGAACAAATAAGTGTTTCTCCTCTAATTCTGTGTATGTTAGTTTAGAGAAGGCACACAATAAGTTAATTAGAGAGTGGTTGGGGGTGATTTGTAAATGTCATATTAACATGCTGCTTGCCTTTGTAGCACCCAAAGATTTTAAAATATACGGATGCTGTTTCTGGCACGGTTGATTCATTTTTGTGTCTCTAGCACCTTTCCCCCAACTAATATTTGGAATACAGATTGGGAAGTGGCATGTGATGTCTTTGGTGGCAACTTCTAATTACGGATGCACTCTGTTTGGAGGAAAACAGATCTCTAAAAACCGAACCTGAAGCTAAAGATAAATCAGGGCATTACCAGAATCCCAGTGTATCAGAGATGGACCGCAGAGGCCTTTGATTTCGCCGAGGTGAGAACCGAGCGGTGACTTACCCAAGGGCCCGGGGTCTGTAGTTGGCTGTGCTTCTAGCCAAATCCAAGACTCCCTATTCTGTCCACTAGCCCCCTCTCGTGCCAAGGCTTGCCCTATATTCCTTAAGCAGCCAACGCTTTACTGTTTATTGGTAAGGCTTTGTGTATACTTCTGGCTGTTTTCTGTTCACCTTGGACTTGATTTCTTCTTTTTGTTTTTTTAACTTTTTAAAATGTTTATTTTTTTTTAATTAAAAAAAAATTTTTTTTTAACATTTATTTATTTTTGAGACAGAGAGAGACAGAGCATGAACGGGGGAGGGGCAGAGAGAGAGGGAGACACAGAATCGGAAGCAGGCTCCAGGCTCTGGGCCATCAGCCCAGAGCCCGACGCAGGGCTCGAACTCACGGACCGCGAGATCGTGACCTGAGCCGAAGTCGGACGCTCAACCGACTGAGCCACCCAGGCGCCCCTAAAATGTTTATTTTTGAGAGACAGAGCGCAAGCTGGGGAGGGGCAGAGAGAGAGGGAGACACAGAATCTGAAGCAGGCTCCAGGCTCTGAGCTGTCAGCACAGAGCCCGACTCGGGGCTCAAACTCACAAACCGAGAGGTCATGACCTGAGCCAAAGTCCGACGCTTATCCGACTGAGCCACCCAGGCGCCCCTGGACTTGATTTCTTCTAAAAGTCACCCTCTGCCCCTTCTGCCCACCACAGATGACTGGTCTGTATTACATCTGATTCGTGAACTGTTTCCAGGGAGGGGGGTAAAGAGAAGGGGGTGCATCGAGGGAGACAGAGTCTATCACATCCGGGATGAAGTCTGAGGTAGAAAAGCTGAAAAGAACTTTGACAACAACAACAACATCAATTAATTTATTAAAACAACAACATGCTTTCTATTTGAATTCTTTCAATTGCACAACTCAAAAAGTTTTGACGTTTCTATCTGCTTCTTTCACCCTTCTTTGGACTGTTAAAAAAATGTAAGGCAAAGATGTACCTTCATATTTTACAACACCTAGTGGGCGAGGAAAAAGAGTTACACGGACAAGGGTGCAGGCTTTGTATTCAGAGACAAAATCAAATTTTGTGCGGGTTAGGAATGCGTTTGGGCTGCAAGTCACAGAAAACCCAACCGATAGCGGCTTAAACCACAGGACCAGTCATCGCCTACGTCGCATGAAGTCTGGACGTGTGCAGTCACAGTATTGTTCGGAATATAAATGATGTTGGGGTCGCAGTTGTGCTGATAGCGGGCGCCGTCACCCAATGCCGCATGATGTCACATGACCCATCCAAATGCAGGAAACACAGGGAGGCCAGGAGGTGAGGGGTCTCCTTATATATCTCTTTCCCTGAATCAGGAAACAAGTCTTTCCCAGAAGCCCCTCTTTGGCTACAACAAAGCCACCCTTAGCTGCAGAGGAGGCTAAAGATGCCTTCTTGCTGAGAGGCGGGCAAGGACGAAGGGGTTGGGCACGCTGCTGCCTGGGGAATGCCCGGCTCCTCTCCCCCTTTGACATTCACCCTTCTGTGTACCTGCCATTGCTGTGTTCTACTGGGAGCGGCTGAGGGCTTTCTCTTGGCTGCAAGTTGGCAAGGCCTGGGTGCTGGGGACTTGTACCCCCTGTGTGCAAGCTGGAAGTGAAGGACAAATGGGAGACAGAGGGTTTATACCCCAGCTGGCTCCCCCTTGAGTGGGACAAGTTGAAGGCATATTTCACATCTGTTCCCAGGGGTTCCTGATGGGGTAAGGACCCAGTTGCCCACAGAGGTAGCTCATCTGTCAATACACCTTGAGGTCCTTGCCTTGCCTTCTCTGTCTTGCTTCCCCATGTCTTCTGGGACCACCTTCCGAATAAATCACTTGTGTTCAAGTCTTGCTTTAGAATTAGCTTCCGAGGGCAACGCAGCCTGTGATGCTGGCTATGAGAGCCTCCTTACCTTCATTTCTTCGAGCTGTGGAAGGGAGATACCAACCTTCATAGGTAGGCCAGTTGGGAGGGCCAGTGAAAAAACATCCATGAAAACATGTTGCAAAACGCAAAACATTAAAGACACAGGGGTAACGTGGGCTGGAAAACACCACGTGCCTTTTCCCCCAACCCATCAGTTTGGATTCCATTTCTGTAATTTCGCGCATACTTGCCAGGGACTAGGTCTTTGGGCAGAGATCCCTTCCTTTGACAAATAAAGGAAGTGTAATTGCTAAAGTGGTATTTCCCCTCAATCTCAGCTAAGAGCCTTGCTTTTATGGCTGTTACTCCACTAGGATTCCAATTAGCTATTATTCTTTAGAGAAGGGGGTGGTGGTGACAAAATGGTCCACACTGTTGCATTAGAGTTTTCAATATTCGGTACATTGACAAAGATTAACAGTTCATTCTCTGTCGCAGGTACTCAGCCGGAGACACTTGGGACTGCCCCAAACATCTTTACTCCCTCGTTTCATTTTCTCCATAGGAAGAAAAAAAGGGCACATCGATGTATTGGGTACAATCACCTTAATGAAGCCAGGCTTTTAAAAATAAGAAGCAAAGTCATCTATTTCCATGCAGTTGAAATTCTCATCTAATATGGCCTGCAGTTTCTTCTCGTTGTTGTTGTTGTTGTTGTTGTTGTTGTTGCTGTTGTTGTTTTTCTTGACTTCCAGGCTGGGAAACTGTGGACCCCATTCTTCTAACTCCTGTCACTTGTTTGATGCTATTCTTCTGGCCTTGTTGTGACCTCCCGCAGTAGGGCTGTGCTGCAGCCTTCTTCTTCTGAACATAGGACCTGTGTTGGGTATTTCCCAGCTACCCCTCCACACTCATGCTCCCATTCTTTCCTCTGCTCTGTGTCCCTGGAGGTTGACTTCTACAGTCTGCATCACCAGGCTCCCTTCTCTGGCTTTCCACTGGAGAGGACTAGCAGGAACCCGGAGAATCTGACGAGGGAGGATTGGGTGTTCAGCTTCTCTGTACACTCCTGTTGAATTACTCTTCAGCAGAGGCTTCCTTGTTCCTCTATCTACCACGCCGGCTCATTCAGGCACCCCCTCTCCTACAGCTCTCTCTTGTTCTACTGATAACTCCCTTCCTAGGGACTTCCAGCGAGGGGTGGTAATGACTTTCCATTGTCGCTGGTCTCTGGGTGCAACAACCCCCCTCCTCGGCTCCCTTAGTCTGCACCTCTGTAAATAGTGCTGTATTAACCTCTCTGCAGTCACCGCTTCAAGGGGACCCTCTGCTTCCCAATGGCTGAGACAGCACCCCAGTTTCCCTTTGAGAACTTACCTTTGTCCCACGGGATAGAGGTAGTGGGACATCATAATCAAGGTGCCCTGCCTTTCCTCAGCCCGAACAAGGAGGGTGCAGAGGAACACATGGTCCAAGCAAGTCCAAAAGGGATTCTGTCTCCCTGGGACTTCAACCGACAGCAGAGAAGCCACATTCTTCTGGCAGCCCAACCGAAGGGGCTGAGGAGCAATTCCTATCGCTCAGACTTCCAGAGCTGCTCTGGTGGGTGACTTTTCCAGGCCTGGTTCTGCAACCTTCCCCTCCATCCTCTGAGCCCTTCCAGAACCTTCCAATCAGTTCCTTATTTTGCTCAAAGTGAACCAGTATAGGTTTCTGTTGCTTCGTCCCAGAGAATCTTCACTGATGCATCTCTGAAGCCACTTTTTCCAAGACTTGCCTTCCCCAAGCGTCCATATGGCTTAGGGGCCTTCCCCTTGGCCCCTGTTGGGGGAAATTGATCCTTTTACCTGCTTTCAGTTACTGCACCTGCTACTCGCTGACTTCTGAGAGCTTCCTCCTTCCTATTTACATGTGCACCCGTAGTCTATCACAGTAACTTCTTTTGATATTTCCCGGATCACCCCACCTTTTGTAGTTGTTGGGTTTTGCCTGTGATTCCTGTTTATAATGGTACAGGATCTCCAGACCTGAGCCCTATCAAAAATTGCCCAATGTTTTAAAACCGTGCCTCAAATTAGTTGGGGCATCTAATGCCCCAACTTGGATGTTGGGGGCATCCAAGTCTGGTAGTGACAGCAGTGTGGTCAACCTTTAAACACCTGTCAATACTGTGTTCAGAGTGTGGGGATATGAGCAGTGTCATATACTGCAGAGAGGGGACATGTCCAGTTAGGGTCACTTTAGGGGACAGTTTCATCTGTTAAAATGTTAAAGCACATTCCCATGGTCCATCTAGTGTACTGTTCAGATCCCGCTCGAATAGACACGCTTGCCTATGTGCCCAGGGAGGTGCGTATAAGATGTTTAATCCATCAGTGTTTATAAAGATTAAATTTGGTTGGGGGGCATTGAAAACAAATATACAAATGTTCGTCAGCTGGAAGATGGGCTAAATGCACCTTGAGAAATTCACCTTTTGGATCACTGGTGAGCAATTAAGAAGAATGGGCTATATTTCTACTCATGACTGGGTGCAGCTCAATCATAAGGTTGATACCATTTATGAAAGAAACACGCAAACACCGACGGTACCTCCGTAGGTCTGCATGGACTTATACATATTTATGTCATGCAAAGAAAGGCTTAGAAGGTATCACATCAAACTGACAGAAGTGCCTACCCCTGGGGAAGAAGAGACCAGGATTTTTTGAGGAGTGGGGCATGTGGTCAAAGGGGACTGTGGCAAAGACTGGCTGACTCATGGTCAAACCTATTCCTCTCCTTTCTGATAACCCAGCTACACAGCATTTTCCTTGCAGTTAAGTGTGGCCGTGTGATTAAAATCTGGCCAGTGGAAAGGGGGTGAAGAAGGCGTTACCACCTTCCAACAGGCAACCCTTCCTGCCTTTTCCTTCCTCTCCAACCTGGAAGCTACATTTCAAGATGGCTGAGCCACAGATGAGGAAGCTAAGTTCCGGGACCTCTCTGCCTGGGAGACAACTGCTCGCAGGTCAGGAACACCGGATTGGATTTCACAAAAGCAAGAAATAGATTGCTACTCTGTTAAGCCACTGAGATTTTAGTGTTCATCTGTGCTGGGAACTAGCTTTACGCAAACCCACATCACGATTTTAGTGTTAATTCAAGTGTTTTTACTTTTTAAAAAAGAAGAGTGCGTTCACGTATCACTTGTGCAATTAAGTTTTCAAAGAAAGATGGAATGAGAGCAAATCCTATCTAAGAAGGACTTAGGATTCTATGCGAGTGACCGTGGGTGCTTTTCTGGATCCCTTACGGCTTCAGGTAGAGTCCTGCCATGTACCAGCCAAAAAAAAAAAAAAAAAAAAATCACTCTCCATTCTTGTAGAAGGTCATGAGTCAAGAAACCTGAGTTCCAGTCCTAACTCTTGATTCCACCACCCGTGGGGCCTTGAGTAAATCACTTCCCTTCCTTGGGTCTCGGTTTCCTGGCCTGTAAAAAAGAGTGAACGTTTAGGGTGAGTTCCCCGAGAAGCAGACTCTGAGACTCTGAGGTTGACTGGGGAGTGTTCTTGACAGGTGAGAAGTGAAGGAAGCAGGACTGGACAGAGGGAGAAGTTGGATTGTGATGTGGTTGGAAAAGACCTCAGTGGATTCCATGCGGAGCTGGGATGGACTGTTAGAGTCATCCCAAATTGGGGCAAAGTGGCCAAGCCTTCGTCATCATCTCTAATGTGGGTACCAGAATCCCAGGGAAAAATGAAACCACACATTGAGTCCAGAGAGGTGCCAACAGAGGCGGGTCCAAATCAACTTCATCTAGTAACTTTTCTGTGCGTATCCATGTAGTAATGACGAATGATTTACTAGTGATGAATGGCGAAGTTGTCGGTGCCCCTCTGATGGTCTGAAATTAACAGGGACCTGGCATCTGTCAGGAAGGTGAGAGCCATGGTCGTTTCAGGGTGGGGTTGAGGTAAATATACTCTGGATGCTCATCCATACTGTGATCCCCATCTGTCTGATTAGATTAAACCCGAAAAGTAAAACCACTGCTGTTTGAGTTTAAAGCCAAGACCGCAGTGCAGCTTTGGAGATGTGAAGACTTTAGCCAGGAAGCGGCAGGTGCTAGAAAAACGATGCCAGGAGGTTGTACATCGATACCTTCACAATGCTGTGCAGTGTTCCACGGATGTCGGATTTGACCCTGGAGTTCTTATTTCCAGCTCTTGGAACTTGGCGGCCCCCGGGGCAGAGGAGGGGGGCAGAGTGGGGTGCCCCATGTTGATTTTAGAGCTGGCTTTCTCCAAAAAGTACCCAGTGCTTTCCGAGGCGGGGGCGGGGGGGTAGTTGGATATGATCCTCTGGGATACCAGATGCACATGTTAGAGTTTCTGCTTACTTTCTATCTTTTTTAAATAAATATTTTTTATATATATAAATATATATATTTTTTTAATATATAATATATATATATAATATATAAATATATAAATATATATATAATATATATAAATATATATATTTATTTATATTATTTATAATTATAAATTAATTAAAAATTTTTTAATTTTTAATTTAATTTAATTTAATTAAAAAAATTTTTTTAATTAATTTAAAAATATATATATTTATTTATATTATATTTATATATTATATATATAATATATATAAATTTATAAATATATAAATTATATATATAAATATATAATATATAAATATATTTATATATTTATATATATTTTTATATATTTATATTATATATAATATATATAAATATAATATATATAATATTTTTTATATAAAAAAATACGATTCACATCGTATACACTCCTATCATAGTATGTACATGCAATTTAGGAACAAACAAATGCACCTATATTTGGGGTGCACCTCTGAAAAATTTTACCAATGGTAATATGCACCTTTTAATTTTTTTAATGTTTATTTAATTTTGAGAGAGAGAGAGACAGAGTGTGAGTGGATAAGGGGCAGAGAGAGAGAGAGAGGGAGACAGAATCCAAAGCAGGCTCCAGGCTCTGAGCTGTCAGCACAGAACCTAACGTGGGGCTCGAACTCACAGGCCCCAAGATCATAACGTGAGATGAAGTCGGACGCTTAACTGACTGAGCCACTCAGGCACCCTCAACGAGATTATTTTTAACGGCTTTATTGAGGCATAATTGATATACAAAAACTGCACATAATTAATGGATACAACTTGACAAGTTTAGACATATATGTGCAGGAGTGAAACCATAATCACGTTCAAGGTAATAGACATACCCATCACCTCCCAAAGTTTTCTTGTGTCCCTTTTTTTGTTGGCCTGTTTCTTTTTTGTTTTTGTGGTAAGAACCCTTCACGTGAGATCTATTCTCCTAACAAACTTTCAAGTGCACGGCACAGCATTGTTAACCATGGGCAGGTTTTTCTTAAATAGGAATAAGGCAGATAAATCACACTTCAGCATATATAACCAAAAATAAATAAGCCTATCCATAAACTCTCAGGTGCCCAGGATCTTGAATCCAGGGCAGAATCTGGGGCTCATTTTTCTTCATATGGCTTTGGTTTATTGTCCAACTTTCTGCAAAACATTCCCTTCCCTGGATCCTTTCCTCTCTTCCTTTTCTGACCTCCCTCTCTCCGTTCTCATTCATTCACTTTTCCACATTGGGTTTTCTGGGACGTCTACCTCGAACCAGTCACTGAGCTTGGGGCAGAGAGCACGGTGGACAAAACTGCCTTTTCCCTGCCGCGGCTACTTTCAGTGTCTCCTCCCAGGTCGATTTCATTCTGCCCTCTCTTTCTTTTCAGTGCCTGGTCGCTGTCACCACATCCTACCTGCAGGCCTTCAGCCTTCTCTTGTAACTTACACCTCTAGGAACATCCCCGTAGGCGGGTGCCTTCTCTGCCGGTCAGTACTCCATGAACTGGCAGCTTCATGAGAGGCCTCTCTCCGCTGAATTTATGGCTTGGCAAAGCCATTTCATAAAAAATGATTCATGATAATTAACATTTTAACTTCGGGCCATTTAATGGCACCCGACAAAGGGGTCAAGTGAAACTCATGGGTGTCATATGTCAAATGTCACAGTTATGGGAGGGGGCTGAACAGGAGCTGAGGACGAGCCGTGGAGAGTGCGTGGGGAACCATGCAAGGAGCTTCCTTCCCCACCCACCCCGCGCTGCCTCCTCTGCCCACAGTCAAAGGGCCGCTGCCCCCACCCCGGATGTGAAGTATCTGTGCTTCAGTTTGAATGTGTGTCTGGGAATTCAGTTCCTAACAAATGTAATAACGCCAGACTCCCTTCGGCCCCCTGTGTTCAATGCCCAGCACGCTGCCCATTAAGGAAAGCCCACCGATGTTGAGCACTAAGAGACCAGCACCAAAAAAGTTATCAGAAAGCGAGACCAAGAACCAATGCATTGCAGAACCGGAGGACTTCCGCGAAATAAGGAGATGAATGGCCAAGGCCCAGACAAGACGGCAGGTGCCACATACTGGATCTTTCTGTCCCCGAGATGGGAGCCTGGCGTGGAGACAACAGCCGGTAATGAAAAGGAACACACGCCGAGGTGAGGGAGGAGGTCGGTTCCCAAGGACAAGAAAAGTGGGGTAGCCAAACAAAGCTTTGGTCACAGAGCCACCCCGCACGCCAGAATTCCGTCTTCGGGAGCGGCTCTCTGCTGACAGAATTGGGACCTCGCAGCGGACGCCTGGGACTGTAGTCCGCGTCACGATCTCCGCGCGGACACGACTGGCAAGCTGAGGCTGTGTGACACTCCCCAGGAAGGTCACCCGCCCTGGAACGCATTAACACAGGAATAGCCAACATTTATGGAGCGCGTGCACCAGCTTCTGAGCTAAATCGTTAACGTTCATCAACGGAGTGAGTCCTCACCGACACCCCCTGACCCAAGTTCTTGTTGTGGTTGTTGCTAAAGCAGGCGTCGTGCTCAGGGTGGAACCCGAGTTGGGGTTTGAACTCACGACGCTGAGATCAAGACCCAAGCTGAGATCGAGAGTCAGACGCTTAACCGACTGAGCCCCCCAGGCGCCCCAAGTTCTAGCTTGACCGCATTTTATTTACAAAAACGCCGAGGCTCAGAGAGCTTAAGGCACTTGGGTACCATCACCCGGGTACCAAGCCGTGGGGCCACCCCGTGAACTCAGTTTGCTCGGCCTGTTTCCACATTCTCAGTCGCCCCACCAAGCTGCCTCCTGAACAGCTGAGCGTGTCACAGTGACCTCACGGTAAGGGAAGGGTAGAAATAACGAGCCGATAGCAATCTGAGGCTTCCTTTCAAAAACATTTACTTAAAAACACGACAGCGAGTCTACTTAAAGAGAAGTATCAATGGAACATGATACAAGTTCGAAAACGGCCTGGATCTCGAAGGCGAAATGAAAAGTAGCAGAGGCTGGAAAGCTCTGACGTGTACGTAACAGGCCTCAGTTAATGGTGCTGGTAGCGTGTGCGTTTGAGGAGCGATCGGGCATGATGAGGAATTTTCCAATGTACTAAAAAAATCCCCACTGTCAGGCCCGCAGTAACAGTCCCCGTGGTCGGCAGCTTTCTGACCTTGCCTCGAATGTCAATGTCAATAGCTGTAGTCACCAGTCAATGGGCCTCCCTTTTGGTACTTAGAGATTCTCTTTATGCACTTAAAAGGCATCATTAGTACCAAGTGGCTATTAAAGCAGTCTTGCTGTTCAGAATGATTTTCTGAGGCAAATGCAGAGGAAACGTGTTGAGGGTTGAAGTCATTAGCTGTGACCACAGAAGGACCGACCGTGGGCAATGGTGCCATTAATCTTGATAAGGGGAAGTGTGCACAATTCATAAAATCTACTTGGTGAGGTTTCTCCCTAAATGGACACCCGGCTGAATGACCCCATGTCTTTGCTCTAGGTAAGAGGGACACGCGTGAGCTCCGACATGGACCGGGGATAACGGTCGACACAGGCAGGGCTGCTGGGGGTGGGGACACCACAGTGATTCCAGGCCGCGTGGGGAGGCCAGGGAAGCTGGAGGGTAGTGGGGGAAGAGGAGTTGCGGTGGGCGTTTTAGCTAATGATCACCAGGGACCAGGCACAATGCTAATGTTTACGTGGTAACTGCCTGGTGCTCGTGACCATCCTGGGGTGGTTGTGAGACCTTGCGACTTCCACCCAGACCTCGTGGATTACTTGCTCTTGGAACCTAGCTGCCATGAAGTGAGGCACCTCAAGCATCCCTTGGAGACAGTAGAAACCTCTGCAGGGGGCAGAGCCCCAGACCCTCCTTGGAAGTGGATCCTTGAGCTCCAGTCGAGCTGCCCCTTCTCCTACCGCACGGATCAGAGACAAACCATCCTCCCTTAACCCTACCCGAGAGGCAGATCCGTCAACAAAATCAACGACTGCCGATGTTTGGGATTTTAGTGGCCTGGGGTACATAGCCCAGGTTTTGGTATAAAAAACTGAAACACAACAAAAGACCTTTCTAGCTTAGTTAATGAACCACAGAGGTTGAGGACTATTGCTCTAGACTTGTCACCATTGTCACGGTTGGCATCAATGTTCTAGGGCCCACTCTCTAATGTCTTAAATAAAGCTACGTTGGCATTTGGAGATGGTCCCAGGCAACGAGAGAAGATGTCAGTCTCTCGTGGTCTCGTAAGTAATAGTCACCCTCCACACGAATACGGATTAATTCACCAAAGAGTGGAATGGGCACCCACTAGCATACCATTAATGCTGGTCACAGCGTTAAATAATGCTGGATCTCAGAGTGACCCCAACTATCCACTTTTCAATTCTCTTTCAATCCTCTGATGACACAAAGATGACAGATCATATATATATGGGGATAATACATCACACTATATATATGGGGATAATACATCATTCTATATTACACTATAATATAGGTATATACACTATATATATACTATATATTACTATATATATTATACTAAACATAATATGTATACTGTATATAATATTTATTCTATATATAATATGTATACTGTATACATTATATATAGTATAATATATACAGTATATATAGTATATATACTATATATATATATACATGTATTATATATATGTATAGTATATATATACAATATATATATATAGTATAATATATACAGTATACATATTATATTTACATACAATATAATACACTATATATTTCAATCCTCTGATTACACAAAGATAACAGATCATATACATATGGGATAATACACCATACTATATACACAGTATAATATATACACACTATAATATAATATACTATATATATACACTATATATATAGTAGTATATTGTATATATATATAGTAGTATAGTGTATATATATATAGTATATTATATTATAGTGTATATATAGTGTATATAATATAGTATATATGTATATATGTATATATGTGTATATGTATATGTATATATGTATACATGTGTATATATATGTATGTATATATGTATATATACACATATATGTATGTATATATGTATATATACACATATATGTACGTATATATGTATGTATATATGTATATATGTACATATATATAATATAGTATATATATGTACATATATAGTATATATGTATATGTATACATATATATAGTGTGTATATATACACATATATATATGTACATATATATATATGTGTGTATGTATATATATATATATATATATATATATATATATATATATCTGCCCCTGGTTCCTGGCACAGAGCTCCTATTTTTATTTTTATTTTTTTTAAACATTTATTTATTATTGAGAGACAGAGAGACAGAGAATGAGCATGGGAGGGGCAGAGAGAGGGGGAGACACAGTATCTGAAGCAGGCTCCAGGCTCTGAGCTGTCAGCACAAAGCCTGACGTGGGGCTCGAACTCACAAGCAGTGAGATCATGACCTGAGCTGAAGTCGGATGCTTAACTGACTGAGCCACCCAGGCGCCCCAAGGCACAGAGCTCCTAAAAGCCATGTAATTTCCTAAGTGATAAGAACACTAGGAATATCTTTTGTTCTAATATTTTGTCTTTGACCTCTCAGTTCCTGACACAGCACTCCTAAATCCCTTAGAATTTCCTGGGTGATAGGAGTGTCTTATTTTACTGAGTTGATTCTTGGTGGGCTCCTGCTTAGGATCCTCTGTCCCCATCTCTGTGCCCCTCCCCCTGCTTGCACTGTCCCCAAAATAAATAAAAATTTAAAAAAGAAGAAGAAGAAGTTTCTGTGCTCTGGGCTCTCCCAGACCTCATCCCATTACCTCCTCATTTGGCTGTTCATCTGTACCCTTTAATGAACTGGTAAACGTAAATGTGTCTATGAGTTCTGTGAGCTGCTTCAGCAGATTAATTGAACCTGAAGATGGGTTTGTGGGAACCCCTGATTTGTAGCTCAGTCGCCAGATGTTGTGGGTAACTTGAGGACCCACTACTTGTGACTGGCACCTAAAAAGAGGGAGGTCTCATGGGACTGAGCCCTTAACCTGCGGGATCTGATGCGGTCTCCACGTAGACAGTGTCAGACCTGAGGTAAACTGTGGGATAGCCAGCTGGTGCCACAGAATATCACTTGGTGTGGAGAAACGTCACACATGGCTGGTGACTAGAAGTGTCAGAAGTGAAGACAATGTGGAGGTGGTGAGAAATTAAAGAGGTTGAAAAATTTCCAACATGGCGCCACCTTGGCTTCAACATCTCTCTAACTCGTGGCAGAAATCAGGGAGTTGGTGTGCCACCAACCAAAATTCAAGAAACACTGATCTAATAAGTCCTTGTTCCCACAACAACTAAGTGTGAGAACCAGAGAAATCATGAAAGAGCCACATGGTTTATGATCATCCCAGAAAGCTGAGTCTCCAAGACACTTGGTGACTTGTCCAAGGACTTGGGTCACTGTTTCTCCCCCATCTTCAACTTAGCATTTAATGAAGAAAAATGATATCACTAGAGGGGTCCTCTGCCATATAACTGGTAAATAGCCATTAGACTCCATTTGTTTTCTTTAGAGAGAGTGAGAGAGAGAGAGCACATGAGCATGAGTAGGGGAGGGGCAGAGGAAGAGAGAGAATCTTAAGCATGCTCCGCATGGAGCCCCACATGGGGCTCGATCCCACAGACCCTGGGATTATGACCTGAGCTGAAATCAAGACTGAGACACTCAGGCACCCCCATTAGACTCCATCTTTACTCTGGTCTCAGAATAAGGGCCAAAGAAGCTCCAAACGAGATGGGGAGATAGGAAGGGGAGGCACAGAGGGTAGGAGACAAATTTCAGAAGTTACGTGGAGAAGAAATTGGTTCAAAAAGGAAGAACTTTCTAATGCCAAGGCTGCAAATGGCTACGCCAAAAGACAGCGGCAGGCCAGCCAACCCCGCCCCCCCCCATTGGCTCTTTTATTTGCCTGAGATAGAGTCTTCCATGCTTGGTGTTGGCTTTTCCCGAGTATGTAGGGATTCTGGACCACATGTTCACGTTTGGGGACAGAATTGTCTCCTGCACCGAGGTTACAAGCGACTACTATGCTGCTTGCACCCTGAAATCCTAGCGGGTCTTCAGACAGCTGGGAGTGGCCTCTTCCCCCTCCAATCACTACACGCCTTGAGCTTCAGGATGGTGGGGGTGAGGGTATGGGTGTGGGGGACTGAATCGGATGAGGAGAATGAATGTGAATCCAGATTAAATCCGGGAGGAAATGTTGGCATCTGTTATTGGGATGTGATTTACTTGTGGCCAGCAGCAGGGACTCTAAGCACTCATGCTGAGCTTAGGGCTTGGCCAGTGCTACCCAGGTTAAAAGCCCACCAGACCACACAGGGTGCTTGTTACAAAGGCAGATCTCCCAGTGTGATTCTTTAGCTGTGGGCTGACTCTCATGGTAGAGATCCAGGGGCTACATTTTGCCAAACACTGACCTGGGGTGTCTCAGCTGCGTCCCGGGGACATGTGGACAGGGGGAAAGGTGATGGATGCTCTCAGCCAGGATATGCGGGCTGTGCCCAGGAAGCACCAAGAGTCCTTCCCCAGTGGACATTCCTGAGACGGAAGGAGCTCCAGTGGCCTGAGATAATAGACGCACAGGCACTTAGAATCTCAGAAACACAGGCTCTTATTCATAATGGAATAAAAGCATCTTAAAATAATAGAGTTGCAGGGCGCCTGGATGGCTCAGTTGGTACAGCATGTGACTCTTGACCTCAGGGTTGGGAGTTCAAGCCCCACGCTAGGCATGGAGCCTACTTAAAAATAAATAAATAAGTAAAAATAATAAAAAAAAATAGGATGCATTAGCAGTCGATCTCAGCCGTTAAGAATAAGTTGTATTCAGAGTTTAACTTCTTTACTTCATTAGCTGAATAGCTGACACTGAGTTACTTCATCTTTCTGAGCTTTTGCTTCCTCCTTCATTAGATGGGCCTCCTAGGGAGTATAATATAATGCCCTCTCGCACGGTTCTGACATATACATGAGTCAGAGCGTTTAAAGGACATGGCGTTGAGGGTGCTACAGGGGAAGGGGTCCAGAAACTCTTATTATCGTTG
The DNA here is from genome assembly GCF_028018385.1 of Neofelis nebulosa. Lineage (NCBI taxonomy): Eukaryota > Metazoa > Chordata > Mammalia > Carnivora > Felidae > Neofelis > Neofelis nebulosa. The sequence continues at coordinate 33,068,069 of NC_080798.1, read as the reverse complement.
CCAAGGTCATAGGATCTTAGGACCAAAGGTGATCACAGAGATCATCTAGTGAGTCCAGGGGCCATGCAGAGAGTGACTCCCAGTGGAGATGAATCAATAACAGAAGAAGCCACTGTTGTGCGAGGCTCCCTTGGTCCAGCCTCTCCTCTCAACCTAGTGGTGGTGGGTGTTCTCCGGCCGAGGAAAGAAAGGAAGTTTGGAGGCCCATCTCCTGGAGACCGTCCCAACCTGACACCCACCGCCTTTCCTTGTTTCCTGACACCTGCCTTGCAGAGCTCGCACGCCTCCCGTCGGTGGGCACCAGCATCAGCGAGGAGAGTGGGGCTGTGTCCTCCCTCCCCTTGCTCTGGTATTTAATCAAGACAGTATTCAAAATATGATTCTGGGAGATTATATTGGGAGATTTGCGGGAGGCTCTCAGTGGGGGCAGCAACGGTGGGAACAGATTGCCACTGGGGGCCCAAGGCTGGGATAATCGGAGGCTCAGACGTGCCTTTCTCAGGCCTTCACCCGTACTCCTGGAGCCCACCCCCAGCCCTGGAGCGGCCAGCACACCGGGATGGAGAACTAGATCATTCCCCATATATTACAGCCGGGGAAACTGAGGGGGGGAAGGGGCTTGTCCACAGCCCCAGCCAAGTAGCCACGGCGTTGAGATGCTGAAGCTCTTTTCTGGGATTCCAGCCGCTCTTTTCTGCCCTTCCTACACCCACCGTCTCCAGCCAGGATCTAGGCCTGGATCCTGGGGCAACCCCTGGGCTGCCTGCTGGTGGCGCTCTGGGTCGGGGGAGGTGAGGAGAAACTAGGCCTCACAGACAGGAGCTGGGGAGACAACTTCCTGAGTTCCTGAGTGGGAAGGCAGGCAGATACCTGGGCCTCTCTTCCCAGAACTCACGGTTCCATAAAAGGCTGTATGGCTGGGAGAACTCCCTTCTCCACCCTGGCGCCCCCCCCCCCCGCCCCGGGGGCAGGGGGGGCTCCTGCACTCTCTGGATCAGCCACACGACCTGGGGCTCAGGTGCCTCTCTGCTCTCTGGCCTTCACTTTTCCTGTCTCCAAGTGTCTCGGTGTGATGGTCCCTCTACCCTCCACAAAAAGGCTCGCCGGAGCCCCACTCCCAGCCGAGGCCCTCAGTAGGGGCTTCTGCTGACTCCGCAGCCTCTGGAGGGGTCTACCTGGCCCCCCAGGAGGGGGTGGGGTCGAGAGCGCCTTGAAAGAAACCTCCAGCTAATGCTCTTTATTACAAGCGTTAATCCCGCAAAGCCGACTGGAAATAATGTTTATCTTTTCGAAGTTTAATTTCCCGGACCCTAAGCCGCGGGTCAGTGAGGGCGACTGGAGGTCCCCCGGGGAGGCTGGGGTTGGGAGCAGCTGGTGCCCAGAGCAAAGTGAAAGCAGGGAAGGTATCATCCGGCGGAAGCGAGGGAAAGGAGCATGAACCGGAAAGAGGCAATGGACCCTGAGTGGAAAGCTGGGGTCCCCTCTCCGCCGCGGATTCCGTGTGACCCTGAGCCAGTCCCCTGCCCTGCCACTTGGCCTCAGTTTGCTCATCTGGGGAAGAGGTTTGTCCTTTGTAAGCCATGATCGCTAAAGCCCCTTCCGACCCAGGGTCATTCTATAAAAAAGAAGACAAGGTGGGGGCTGGGAGGGGGTCCGCCGCCTGTTCCCCGGTTTTTCCAACCGCTTCTTCTCCGCAGCTTCCAGGAGGTCTGACAATCTCCCCGCCTCCGACCCCCCAGGAAGCGATGATGCGGGCGGGGCGGGGGGGGGGGGGATGGGGGAGGGGGCGCTGATTTAGCAGCCGCCACCCGGTCTCGGGGGCTCGGGCCGAGCCCAACGGTGGAGACGCAGCTCCCCCAGGATCCGGTCCTTGGGCGCACACCCCGGCTGCCCTTCTCCTGACTTCCCGCCCCCATCAGCTCCCCGCAGCTCCCCTCTGGGGCCCCGTCCCGGGTTCACCTCCCCCTCTCCCCGTGGGCAGCGGCCAGCTCCCTGGCTGGCTCCAGCCGAGGCCAAGAGGCCCGGGACGCGAACTCAGGCCGGGCGCGGGCGGCTTTCCATCTCTCCGCCCCCCCCCCCCTCCGCCCCTGCTCCAGACGCGGCTCCCCGCGGGGCACCGAGTCCGGTCCCCTGCCCACCGGCTCCCATTGGTCGGCCTGTACCGGAAGTGATTGCCGATCCTTGGTTCCATAAAAGAATGTCTCCTCTTGCCTCCCCGGGACCCAGCAAGCTGTCACACTTTGCTGTTTTGTACGACGGGAGGAGCGCGGGGATCCCCGCTGCGTGCCAAGGGACGGCCAATGTTATCGGCATCCCCAGTCCTCCCAAGAAACTAAAACCCAAGTACGAGCCCGAAAACAAATGCAGCTTCCAAATATGCTGACAGCTCCCCGACCTCCGACCTCACCATTTCCGCCCCGTTGCCCCAGTGCACAAGACCCCGCCGCCGCGCGTCACCCTGCTCGGCCAGTTAGGTACACGCAGCGTCAGGAAGACAGAGTTAGGCGCCCTCACGGCCTCGGCCTTAACCTCGCCAGCCTCTCTCCTTGCTGTGAGAGAGAGTGAGGTCTGCAGCTCACGCCGCCCTGGCCCCAGATCCCTGGCCTCATTCCATCCTCCCCTCCGCCCTGGCCTCTCCCAGCGCCCCTGGCACAGACACGCCACACGGGTCGGGTTTGATGTGATTATTTTTGAGGACACAAGGAATAAGGACGAGGAGAAGACGCAGGTGGTCCTTAGGGACCAGGTCGGCGCTGAAGTTACAAAGTGAAAGGGGGTAGGGTGGGGGTGAGCGAGAGAAGGAGTTGCTGCAGACCCTGAATCAAGAGGAGGGAGGCCGACTCGGTGTCCCGAGTGGGTGCACAGGACAGACTCGCCCGGCTGTCCCACCCGGCCCTCCCCCGGGTGCCCCGCGCCACCTCCTCCAGCGGGTCTGGCGAGATGCACGTCCGCCCGCCACTCCCAGCTCTGCGTGCAAGAAGGGCCGGGGTAAGGGTTTCTGTGTGTCTGTCTCTTAGGCGAAGTGAGAGCCCCCAGTCCCTGGCAAGGTCTCCCAGCTTCCGAGCGTGGAGGTGAGTTCCAAAAGTAGGGCGTATTTCCGAGATTCTTCCGCAAATCGCAGCCATTGCGCTAACCTGCTGAGAGAGGAAAGGTTGATTAAAACCCGAAGGCCGCTTGGCGCTGATTCCTAGGAAATGGAAGGTCGGTGGTGTCCCATCCGAAGGGAATCAAAGGTCTAGAGGCAATTTGCTTGCTAGAAAGAACATTCGGACCCCGTTATGTGCAAATTCAAATAACAGCGTAACCCAGTTTTCTAAGCCAGTAGCTAATCCTGAGAGAAATTACTACAAAGCAGAATCTGACAGTAATTGCCGGAAGCTGCCTGATGCTGGGGGGAATGTCCCTTTGTGGGGTGCGATTCCCTTCCGCCAGGCACAGCCAGAGAACCAGACAGGGCCAGTAGACAGTGATTGGCAGTCACACCCGGCTGGGGCTGAGCCCTTGGGGGTGAGCGCTCTCCAGGGACAGCCCCAACCCTCGGCCACCCTCCCCAGGGGTTTCAGCTGGCCCAAGGCAGGGCTCCAGCTGGACGTAAGCGCTGGCCTTAAACCAAGTGCATGTATCTGGCCCGTCCTTTCAGGCTTCTTGGAAGGCCCTGGTTCCGGCCCAGCCCTAGCAAACTCTTGGTGCAAGCACAGCAGGGGCCAGCTGGCCTCCCCCGAGGGGCGGGCAGGGGGCAAGGGTGTCTCTGCCCGAAGGGTGGGCCCGTGATGGAGCCCACCTGGCACATTTGCCAGCACATTGGGCACCGGGGCGCAGAGGTCTAGGTTGACGACTTGCTCAGTGCCCCTAGGCAAGTTACTCTCTCACTCTGAGCCCATTACTGTTAAGTTTCAAAAGGAGGCGGAATTAGTGCTTTGGCTCCTAAGCTGCTGTTTCAGGAAGCGCTGTGGGACAAGCCCGCTCCAGGTCCCAACGTGGCCGTGCCCCAGAGGCCGAGAGGCTGGACAGTGGCCGGGCAGCACCGTGGGCAGCCCTGTCCTTTGGACAGACACACCCAGCGCCGTTGGGGACCCACTACCTTCTGCTCCAGACGGGTACTGGCACCGCACTGCAGGCTCCCTCCGCCGCGGGCAGGGCGCACAGTTCATCGGCGGCCCCTGCAGGGCGAACGGGTGGTTTCCAAAGGCTTTGGCTGCGCGGGAAGACTCTTCGCCCGCGGAGTCTCTGGGGACGGCGGGTGGGCCGCCGGAGCCCGGAGGCGGTCCCGGAATCAGACGGCACTCGGGACTTCGTGGCCTGGGAGGGGTTGGCGCTGCCCCGTCGACAGCGCTGGCCGCCGCAGTGTGCGCCAGGGACCAGATGCGCGGTTTCTCGCGGCACGGGTAGTGCAGGGTCAACGTGGGGCCCCCAGGCTCCGCCCGGAGGAAATCCGCTTCTCCCGACCCGGGGGGCTCAATGAACGAGAAGGGGCGCGCCGCCAGGCCGCACTCCCGGCGCTCCAGCCGGGCCTCTCGAGCCGCCGCGGCGGCGTACGGTGCTGGCTGCGCCTGCGAGTCTTTATGGAACTCAGCCAGCCTGTCCGTAGCGGTGGCCACCGCCTCCTCTTCTTCGGCCTCCTCCTCTTCCTCCTCCTCCTCCTCTTCCTCCAGGTCTTCCAGGTCACTCAGCCGGAGCCCTCGGGCCTCCTGGCTTGCAGAAGCAACTGCGGGAAATCAGGACCGAGTGAGAAAAGCCCCAGGCCCCAAGGGAAATCCGCGGGAGTGCCCACCCCCCCGAGAAGCTTTTAGCAAGATGGCTGTGACTGAGGGCATTCTCGAGGTTGCTCACCAGGCTGGCCAAACCGTCTCTTACAGTCGTCCCAGCGCACCGGCTTGCCCCCCCCCCCCCCCCCCGGGAAAGAATTTAGGCCCCAGCCCTGCCCCCACTCCTGGGAAGACTCCTCTCTGGTGCAAAGAAACTAACGCTTTTTCCTGCCTACGACCTGGATCTCAGTGTCTCCACCGTAAAGCAAACAGACATACACCCAAGGGGACATTTTCCCCTCCAATTCCAACATCCACAGGTAGCTGGTGTGTATTATTTAATTCAGCAAATATTTATGGAGTGCCATCTATGGGCCAGACGTCATTTAGGCACTTGGGTATTAAGAATTTAGGGAATACAGCAGCGAGTAAGAGACACTGTCTGGTGGAGGTGATGTTCTGGCAGGGGGAGGCAGACACAGACCGGACCGCCTTCCCACAGTGATAGGTATGGCAGAGGATATACAATAGGCCGATGTGATAGAGAATAACTGAGGGGCTAAGTGAGCTTGGGTGGCCAGGGAAGGCTTTGTCCAGCCCACACTATAGAAGTCAAGAAGAAGCCAGTTATGTAGGGAATTCCAGGCAGAGGGAACTGTACAGGCAAAGGCTCAGAGGTGTGTGTGTGGTGGGGGAGAAACACAAGTGCAAGGGTAAGTCAGGGAGCGCCTCCAAAGACTCTGTTGTCCAAGGCAGCTCGCAAAAGTGCCATCAGCCCGCTATCTAGCTGGGAAAGCCCAAAGGTGGGGTGGTGAACATTCTGGGTACCTTTGGCGTCACCATTCAGGCAGCCCAGGGACTCCTCTGGTCCACTCTCAGCCCTCCTCTCCTCCCCGCCTTTGCTCTTGGGCGCCCAAGTCATCTTGTTCTCCTTCTTGAGGCGCCGGCGTGCGTTGGCGAACCAGGTGGACACCTGGGTGAGGGTCATCTTGGTGATGATGGCCAGCATGATCTTCTCGCCCTTGGTGGGGTAGGGGTTCTTGCGGTGCTCGTTCAGCCAGGCCTTGAGGGTGCTGGTGGTCTCCCGGGTGGCGTTCTTCCGGCGGCCTGTGCCACTCAACTCCACCGCTCCATACCTGGGGGGGAGAACCTGGCTCACAGTTCTGGGTCTGAGAACCTGGGGCTGCAGGCAGGAGACAGTCTGAGGCCGGGAAATGAGGTTCCGTGCTCCCCCCTCCTCACACGCCCTCCTTCCCAGGCTGTTCCCAGATGGGCCCTATGGCTGGAGGCGGGGAAGGACCTGTAACGCCAGCTACCAAGGCACCCCATGCCTTACCGGTCGTACTGGTACTGCCCCAGAGTCGGCTCATAGGGGTAATAGGCTCCTGCTTGTGCCAGGCCAGGTGTAAAGTTCCCTGCGGCCTCTTTAAATTCATACTGTGGATTCTGGTGGGGGTAGGGGTGGGAAGAGAGAATTCAGGACGACGTTTGGGGAAGAGGCAGTATAGTTGCTAAGGGTGTGACCTCTGGAGTCCGGTCGGGTCCTACCACTCCTACTGGCTATGCGACCTTGGGCACAGTTGTTTACTCTGTGCCTCAGTTTCCCCTTGGTAACTGGGAATAACAACAGTACCTCTAGGGTATGGAAGAAGCACCCTTGGCAGAATCCCTGGTGCAGAATAAGGAGTGGTTAAACGCGAGCTCTCCTTATTACTGTCACCACTTGTGACTACTCCCAATCCCCCCTCCCTACCAGCTGGGGACCTTCCCGGCCTCACTCTCCTTCCAGAGCTATTCTCTGACCCTCTGTATCTTCGTGGCTTTGGGCAAGGGGTTTGAGCCCCTCTTCATTTCAGTTTCCTCGTCTGTAAACTGAGGCTCCCTACCTCACGAGTGAACAGAAGCACAGATGTTTTGTAATCAGGACGGAGTTCTGCAAAGGGTCAAACTGCCGTAAAGAGGTGTTTTTCCTCCCGTGCTTTATAATCCTACCCGTTTGCCTTCCTCAGAGCTTCGCCTCCTTCCTCGATGTCCCCCTCCAGCCCCCCCCTCCCCCAGACGTCTTACTGGATTTCACCCGCTGCTGCCTTGTTCATGCCCCCCCCCCCGCCCCTCCCCCGGGCCGGATGGGTTTTGGCGAACAGACCCAGGCTCCATCCGGGGTACTCACCAGCGCCCCGTACAGCGCGGGCGGCTCTGGGCTGTAGGGCAGGTAGCCTGGGTAGCTCTGGGCAGCTGCGGCGGCCGCGTAGGGGGCTCCGTAGATGCCCAAGGCCGCGCCCAGCTCGGGCCGCGCACTGCCCAGCAGCCGACCGTCGTAGGGCGCGCAGCAGAGAGCGGCCGCCGGGGTGGAGCCTGAGGCCACGTCTGGGACCGAGCGCGGGGCGGATTCGCAGCAAGTGGCGCTGGAACTTGTAGACACCAGAAACTACGGGGGTGAGAGAGGCGCACCGGAGGTCAGAGATCGGCGCCTCAGGCTGGAGGGACCCAGCGGCAGAACAGCCCGATCGCTCCCTCATTCAACATGAACTAAATGCCACCCAGAGCTGAGCGAGCACTCTGCTGCGATGGAAATGATCTGAAGACGTAATTTAGCCAAACTGCCCTTATAGGTACTTCTAAAACGTTGCTCAGGCTCCAGAGTCCCGGGGGTCGAGGCGATGGCACGGTCTGAAACCCGAATTACAGAAGCCAAACTCCTCTTGTTCCCTCCCCCACCCCTCCTCCGCCCCCATCACAGGATCTTACAAAGGCAGAGCTAGAAGTTAGGCTTAGCGACCACCATCACCTCTTACTCCAGCTCCCTTTTTTTATAGATCGGGCACGAGCACCAGGGAGACTTGTCCAAGATCCCAAAGCGGGTCAGAGGTCAAGTGGGAACTAGACCCCACAATCTAGGCAGAAACTGGAGAACAGCGGTGGGGGTCCCCAGGAAATCCTTGTCACTGCACAACACCCACCGTAATCTGGAAAATCCAAGGAGACGGAAGCAGAGAGCTTGGACCCCGTCAAAGAAGGGACAGGATAAGTACAGAAGTCAACAAGCAAACCACTGAACAATGGTGAGGTGGAGAGATCCGGGTCACCTCGGATATCTGTACAATAAGGAGGCCTGTCTGGAAGATCTCTGAGATCCCACCCACCTCACTTAGCCGCGTGGTTAGTGCCCAAGTTTCGGGTCACACGATCTTCCGGCTTGCACTGGGGGAGTGGAAGGTTCTCGGCCAGAGGTTGGGGATGTCGGAGGGGTCTGTGGTACATTACCCTGGTCCCTGCTCTCTCTGTCTTCTCCGGAGACTCGTGCGAAAGGGGGGGCGCTCAGCTGCAGGCGCGTGCACTGGGCACCCCCTCCTCTGTGTCAGCCCCCATCCCCCATGGAGGCCCTTCTTACCTGGGAAGCGCTGCCGTAAGGGTGTCCAAAGTGCGGGAAGGACATGGTAGCTGTCCCTGGCCCTCCTCCTTCCCTTGCGAGTTCCCGCCTCAGCCCCGCGATTCTGCGCCTCCAGCCGTGCGCCGCCTCGGTTCCTTACACGGCTGCTGGTGCCCAGCGCCCGGTCCTCCGCCCGCTTGGCACGACTGGAGGCAGAGCCGAGGGCAGTCCGGCTGCCGAGCCCTGCGCTCCAGAAGGCGCCCCTCCGGCCCGCGGGGTCCGGAAGACAGAAGGGCCCATGGATGGCCAAGGAAAGGGAGAGGATGCGGGTTCCCAAAGTCGCGCGGTGGCGAGGCAAGGTGAGGTGCGGCGCCGGGCTGTGAGGCTTCAGAGGTGTCCCAGTCCAAGGTGGCCAGAGGCTCAATGTGACGTCACGGTAATCCCGGGCCGCCAGGCGGGCCCCCGGGCCCTGGGGCCCCGGGCCACCAAGCGTGCCAAGCGCAGCCAGCCCGTGCGCGCGCGCGCACTCTCACCCACGCTCACACTTGTTCCGGGAGGTTTGTGCAGCTGGTGAGGAACGTCAAAGACCCTGACCCTCTGTGTTTGGCGCTGGATCCTACCCCTTTTCGCCTTAAACTCACGCGCGCGCGCGCGCGCGCGCGCACACACACACACACACACACACAACCTCTCCAAATTACCCGGGAGAAGTAGGAGAAACGCCTCCCTCTGTGCCGCGCAGGCCCCGGGCGCAGCGCGTTTACCTCCTCCCCTGCGGCCCGGAGGAGGAGAGAAGCAAGCCAGGCGGCAAGGGGGGAGAGAATACAAAAGAAGAGATAGGAGAAAAAAGAGAGGAGAAAAGTGGGGGAGAAAGGCAAGAGGGAGATGGAGGAGGGGAGAGGAGAGAGATGAGTCCAAGCGAACAGAGACGCGCGGGGGAGGGGAGGGAACTGGGGTGGGCGAAGGCTGGGCGCAGGTTGAACACAGGCAGGTGGAGGAGAGAGGCGGCTCGGGGGACTAGCCTCCAGCCCGGCTCCCCCGCCCCTCCGCTGCAGGAAAGTTTGTTCTCGCCACAGGCCCGGCACTGGTTGGGGCCGCGGCCGGGGAGCGTCGGTGGTTCCCACTGGCCCGCCCGTCTTTGTGCTTCGGAATCTGGTTCCCCACCCCAGCCTCCCCAGGACTCTAGCTAGATTCAGGCTCTCGGGGCCCGGGTCTTTGCCAGGGTCTCGACCCAGGGGCTTCTCTGCAGCCTTTGGCCTCCGAACGGAGCGAATAGCGCCCCCTCGAGGCCAAGATTCAGTTCCGCTTGGACTCGGCCTGGAAACGCGGTAAAACTGACCCTTGGCATCCGCAGACAGCTGGCGAACACCCCTGGGCATCTCCTCCGAAGACGACGCTTGGTTGCTTCCTGCGCACAGACCGCTGTGTCCACGGGGGAGCCGGGGAGCCCCACAGGAAGGTGCCGGGGCCGAGCTGCAGCCGCTGCGCTCCGCTGGGGGTGGCGCTGGCGAGCCGCGGTTCAGCTCTCGGGGACTGAGGCCCAAGCCCGGCGCTCCGCCGCGACGCCGGGTTGGGCCCAGAGATCTGACCACCTCCCTCTATCCCAGGGGTCCTCAAAGGGGCGCTGATGGGCGGAGGAGCTCGTTTGTGCCCGGGAGGGGGCTGCGTGCTCTAGGCCTGGCACGAGACCAGCGGCCGCCAGTTTGTGAGCACTGTAGATCCTGCGCACTCAAGGCTCAATTCCCCAGGCCTGGAGCATACCCACCGAAGGCCACCAAACCGCGACGTTGGGGAAGGGGGAGGGGCGGGGATGGGGGAAGGACGGGGCGTCCAGTCTAATGGGGGAAGGTCTTCGGGGGATGCTGCCGATATCCCAGTGGAACTCAGGCTCTGGGGCTTGCAGGCCAGAAACCTCAGAAAGTCTCGCCTTTCACTCACAGGGTTACAAAACGCTCTCCCAGGTCCTCTCTGCACCTCCTCAGAGGAATCCAGGGGGTTGGTTCAAGGACCCAGTTTTATTTTCTAGTTGAAACGCAAGAACGTGTGGCTCGGATGTTAGGAACAACCCGGGACTCTGCCCTGGGATTTTGCGAGGCGAGGAGGAAGCCCAAAGACCATGCAAGGTCTAGGGCCCTGGCCCGGGATCCCTGGCAGCGGGCTTCCCTCTGGACTCTCGCAGAGGGAACTGGTAGGCCCAGAAGCCTGCTACCTGTTTGGAACAACATCGGCTCGCCCACCTCCCCAAACAGATTCTGCAGAACGCGCAAGGCACAAAAGAAGCCGCCAACCGCAGACCCCTCTGCCTGGGATGATTATTATGAGGACAAGCTCCATTCTTAATACTAACGAACCCAGCTGGGTTGCCTGGTCCGTTACCTTGGAGAAACCTTGCATTCAACCCCGGGAAACTCCCAGTTAGAAAAAGAATCATAGTCCTCGCCAGATTGATTTAGTGATAAAAATTCCCTGTAATAGATACATCCCTTGATTTTTTTCAAAACGCACTTTGGAGCTATCCACACATTTGCAGCTTGGATACATCTAAGCTATCTTTTTTTTTTTTACAGGGAGCATTGGAGAGAATTCATTCAATTAGTCCCTTGGGGAAGATTACTGCTAATTAATTAATTGCAAACATTTCCAGAGGGAAGGTATGTCAATTGTAAAGTAATAACATTAGATAGTTGAAATACTTACTCAGCAACTTTGATTGCCCCTTCGTTCCTCAGCAGATTTTTTTTATGACAGAAAGATGGGGGTGCTGGTGAAGAAAAGCATTAGTTCTGTCCCCTGGCGATCTGGTTGCAAAGGAGAAGCTGCCATATAGAACGTATTGATTTTTTAGCTGATTTATAAGACCTCTGCGGGAGCAATGCCGTGTGCAGGGCCTCCAGGCCTATCTCTTGTCTTTGCGCTCTAGGATTAGAGAAAAGCAACAAGAGTTTTCAAGAGAAAAAAGAAAAAAGGAGGAAGAACACTGGTGAAGTACATTGGAGGCTAAGGCAATGAAGGCCCCTCAGCACTTTTCTTCTTACGTAGAAAAGGACAAGCAAAAGAGCAGGTTTTATATTAAGGCACCTTTCTATTGTCTCCAAAGTTACTTGACAGTATCAGAGTGTCTTGGGGAGGGAGGCTGCCACTTCCAGACACGGGGGAACCTTGGTTTCGTATTTCCTTCTATTGCTATGCCTGCCAGGTACCCTTGTGATTTGACTGTGACCACCACCAGCGTTAGGTGGGGCTCCCTAAAAAATAGTTCCTAGGAACTGTGTTCTCTTCCGGCGATTTTCAGAGCCTCGTAACAAAACACAGCCGGTGGGTTCAACCAACATCAACCTTTGTCTGGCAGAGACCTGGGGGATGGGGGTGGGGGGGAAGACAAGGAAGTCTCTCTTCGAGGGCCTGAATGAGGGAAGCGGCCGTGGGATCTGCTCTCATCCTCCTGACTGTTGACAGACCCTCACTTTGGCAGCCGAGTGCTCTGGCTTCTCATTGCTTTGTTTAGCACTGATTAACTCAGTTTTGGGAAAAATGCCCGATTGTGCGTATGTGTGTGAAGCTAGTAGACAAACCTATGCAATGCAGACCCTCCCTGTTCTATTCGAGGGGGACACTCCACCCAAAGTATTTTCTACAAGTGGGCCAGACTCTTTTGTTGTATTATGCAATATGCCCCCCTATGTCCTTTAGCTGCTCATTAAAACAAATATGAAGAGTCAAAGGCCTATTTGGAGCAGGGCGAGTCCTCGTCCGCATTGTTTATTTGAAGTTCATGTTGCTTTGCTTTAAATTCGCTGAAGGTCCCGAGCAGACAGAGAGAAGGATGTGTCTTTGAGCAAGAAACAGACTCTTAACTAGAGAGAAGAAACTGGTGGTTACCAGAGGGCGGGTGGGTGGGGGATGGGGGAAATAGGGGATGGGGATCAAGGAGGGCACTTGTCCTGACGAGCACGGGGTGACGTACGGAACTGTTGAATCACTGTATTGCACACCTGAAACTAACATTGCACTGTGTGTTACCTAACTGAAATTAAAATCAAAACTTTTAAAAAAAGGACATGTCTTTGACAATAAACTGAAATACAGCATGCACACACACGAATCTTATTGCATTATTTGGGCTTAAATATCCATCATTTCCTAATATTTTATAAAGACGGAAGACTTTACAAGGGCTGGGGTGAGTAACGGCCCAGAAATGCCCAAATCAAGTTCAAATGCCTCAAATCACAGATGCAATGTGTGAGTGTATGGGCATAATAACATAGATGAAGACGGGTTAAAGTTATATTTTTTAAGTATGGATTTTTTTTTTTTTTTTTTAGTGACTGTTTTTGCACTGAGAAGGATGAAATTTCCTCAAATCTATGCATGAATGAACAAGTGCATCTGGACAGATGCATCTATAATTTATACTGATCAGTCATCTCAGGTCTACCCGAGTAAAGCCGAAATGAACACTAATTGTTCTGACTCAAGTACCGTGCGTGGCATCTGATTGGGAAACACAGGGAGCCCCTGCCTGGCCTGAATACACACTGTCAACAGCAACCTTGGCATCAGGAGGAAAAAAATAAAAAGGCAAGAATTCCCAGATGAGGGTGCTAATGCCGTTTGTCAAGAAGGTAGCAACTAGAATGAATTTCTGAATAAAGTAAAAAAAAAAAAAAAAAAAAAAAGACACTCGATGCAGAGGTCCTGGTGTGTCCACAGACCAGGTACACCTGAGCTTAGTTACAAATCGTGGCGTGCAGATAATAAAATTCCCTTGCATTCGTAGCGTGCTTGGGAGCTATCCCAAACACCTCTGCTTTATCTCTTTTAAGGTTTAGGGTAAGGAAATTGGAGAAGGTGGGAAGCAAATCCAAGATCATGGAACCCAGGAGATGGCAGAGGGGGGGGACCGGAATCCAGACCCCCAGACTTTGGGTCTTTCCACAAGCCCGTATTTCAAACACACATAAAGGCAGACACAGCCAGGAGATGTGGTCTAACTCCAACTGGACCCAGAGAATTCACATGTCGTGTCCACACACAGTGTGATTTAGCAGAGAAAATATCAAAAGAGGGACCGGTATGCACAAACAAATTCTGGATCTTTACCACATGCTTTTCTATCAGCCTGTATTATGAAAGCACTTACACAATATTTGGGGAGTTTTAGAAATTTGACGTGGATCATTAACTAAAATAGAGAACAGCAAGCAGCCCCAGCTGTGACTGATAAATATATGAATCAAAATAACAACAACAAAAACACTCCAGAAAATCTAGCCAAGTTCGGGTCTGTATACCTACACTGGTTTAAAAAAAAAAAAAAAAAAAGCAATGAATGGAATTTAGTTACTGACTACTGTCAGGGTAGGATATATATACACTTTTTAAGCTTTGCTTAAATAATATATATACATTAAATAATTATATTAAATAATATATGTGTATATATATAAAATATATATATATTTTAAGCTTTGGCCTCAGTGGGCGGGTGCAGTTCGGTGCATTAACTTCTTGCTTGTAAAGCAGTTTTTGTATATAGAAAGTCTTGATGATTTTTATCCTGTGGATGGTAACATCTTCCTCATGATAAGCTTAAGGCATCTAGTGTTTTCAAGGAATTAAAATGGAAAGTAAACAACAGACGTGTGGATTAGAAAACCAGAGAACAACTTAAAAAAATTTTTTTTAAATGTTTTTATTTATTTTGGGGAGGGGAGGGTGGGGCAGAGAGAGACGGGCACAGAGGATCCTAAGCGGGCTCCGTGCTCATAGCGGAGAGCCCAATGCAGAGCTCGAATCCACGAACCACAAGGTCATGACCTGAGCTGGAGTCGGAAGCTTAACTCACTGAGCCGCCCAGGCGCCCCAGAGAACAGCTTCTGGAGACAAAGTCTAATGGAGAGAAACGCATGTAAGAAATAAGCACCTGAAAAGGACTGCATGTTAGGTTCCGCTGGGCTAAGATGCCATGGCCTTTCCCCCTTTGTGACAGGGCCTAGGGGCGGTCCTGAGTGTGCAGTTCGGGAACAGACTCGTGGCCTGGACCGATGGGGAAGGTTGCTGCCGAAGCGCTGACTCGGACGAGAGCCAGGGACGGTGCAGAGTTGGCCTACAGCTCTCTGACTAGGACACTGTGACCAGGCAGGCGATAAGGTGGGTCCTTGGTTATCCTTCCTGCTTTAGGATTTCGTTGCCGGAGACTTTTAAGGCTTCGGTTAAAACGTGCAGCTCCAAGCCATAGCCATATTTGTCCCACTGGTGACATTCCCCGGTTTTCTCTGTCACCGTGGCTTCTCCTACTTGTAACGCCGAGCGTTAGAATGGGCCAGGAGCCTTCTTTTTTGTGCCACCCGGGGCCCACTACTTGAGGGAAGCTGAGACCATTTGTGATGTCACGTGCTGGCCCCAGTAATTTACGGCAAATCGTCGCAAATCAATAAAAATATGGGAAGTATATCATTTTTAAAGGGGAAAAAAAAGAGAAACACATGAGACATGCCCATTAAGGGCAAAACCATTCTAATACCTGCTTGTCTGCTTGGGTCTGCAATTAAAAACATTCTGATAATAAATCTCCTTGCAGGCTCTTTCAATGCTTTTAACTTTCCTGAAGGTTCAAATTGGTATCCCAAAAATGTGCCAGGACTTTCACAAGGTATTTTATAGACTCATAAATAAATACGGCAATTAATCCGTGCTATATTTCTTTCATATCTGATGACAATTTATTATGGCGTTCACCGATTCGGTGCACAAAAACTCTAATGCACTTAAAATCGGATTTCAAACCAAACATTTTATGGGAAAATATAGTATTGATCATCCATTTAAAGATATCATGAAGATGATTCATAACCTGCCGTAAAAAAAGATCTCATGAGGGTCTTACAAATGAGTGGGGTTCTGGAACAGTCTATTCATAAAACCAGAGCTATTGAATCTGTGCCTCTTGTTTTCTTCATCTATCTTCGAGTCTTCCAGCACTGATTACTTTTGCATGTTGCTGTTTTGTAAGAAAAATCTCCTTCCGTGGCATTTTTCATAGTGACAGAAGTCGTGGAATTTGGGAGTGAATATTTTCTATTGCAGTGGTCTCTTGAAATTCTGTCCGCAGGAAGAGTTTCAAGGGCAATCGAGGTGATTCTGGTATCTTGGAGTCAAAGCTATGGTATGGCCCCCATCACATTGGGTGTTCCTGACAGATCACCGTGGTCCTGAGCAATCTCGTGCCCCTGATAGTCCATAGTCCTAACGTACTATGAATGGTAGAATATCTTCGGTGCACACACAGGACAGGGTGCCAGTGAGGACAGAAGAAAATCCGAGGGTGCTGGCCCTTCTATTCAAGTGGCACACAGGCCTGTCTAGGAAAAGCAACATATATGATTTGCTCAACAGACACACACTGTGTGTACTGAACGTTGGGCATGATGGTTAGGAGGCAAGGGTTGAGCACTGAACTAAAGACTTTCCTGCCCTCATGCAGGCTACATTCTAAGAAGTTAAATACTTTCAAGACATCCTGAAATCATTTATCGCTAGCGAAATGTGCATTTAGTGGCCAGCAACGCCATTAAAATCTCTGAACCCACGGGGCTTAGAGTTTCGCTATAATGTCTGCCCCAAATTGGATAGCACTTTTTTTCATTTTATAGAATCTAGAGCCTATGAGAGTTTACCTTGCCTAGTGTAATGGAGCTCGTACTGGACTCAAGCTGCCGGCCACAAAGTGGTGGGAGAACAACGCATTCAGATTGCCACATTGAATTGTCGAGACGATGCAGTTTCAAGAAATAACCACCTCACCCAACACGTAGCGGATCCGAGCGGCTTTGTTTCTGGTCTATTTGTGTGGGATGGGTCCCCTTACCCTTTGATGTCTACACAATACCGCGTATCGGCATAGAAATGAAAAAAAAAATCAGGGCACTCAGATAGACGTCTTGGTCTCTTCGATGCTAACACCTAGAATTCTCAGCTGGTATATTTCACAGTTGAGACTAGGGTCATATTGTCTGAACAACAGGGGAATGCGTCTCAGAGATACTGGTTGATGGGGACAGGGGATGGGACACAGCTGGGTTGGAAATTTAGGACCTCAGTGACTCAGTTGGTTCAAATCTACCCACATTACCGGCTAATGTATCGTACATTCATAATTTGCTCTCTTTCACTTTCCCAACTACACGGGGTGTTAAATAGGTGCATTTTCTTACCCTCTTTCCACAGATGAGCAGCTGAGTTTCAGAGGGATTAACCCACTGGCTCAGGTGACATAGTCGATTAGCATTTGAGACAACTCTTAAGAGCCACCGGGTCTTTGAATGGTTGTGTGGTCCACTTCCGGGCCCCAGGACCTTTTGCGAGAAAGCATCAAGTCTGACCTTGGTGCTCTATACGGGCGGGCGTTGGGAGGTACAGCCTGGCGGGTCTTCCCATCTCTGGGATGGTGACACCTTGTTCTTCCATTTTGGTTTTGTGATTGGATCTCCCCCGGCAGTTTTAAAGCCCCACGTGCCTCTGCTTTGTGGTGGTCCAGGTTGGCTCTGACCATGAGTTCAGAAGAGAAAGTTTGCCGTGTCCACAGCAATCACACAGGCCAGATGCTGAGAACGACGCACGTCATCAACAATAATAAATCCATCAACAGGACCTTGGTGTGAGTCTTCTTGCCCTCATTTCTGAAACTGTCTGTTCCAAAATGGGCTCATAAGATCTTTCAGAGGGTGCCTAGGTTTGCTCCAGGCACAAACTGCTTTGAGTCTGTGGAGATGGGAGCACTGGACCCAGCGTCTAACTTGTGGTGGAGGGAAAATGGACTTGACAGAGACAGCATGAAATACATGAGCAGGATTAGACTGTCAGTGTAGACCGGAGAACATAAACCATTTCCTGTGCCACTCTCCAGCTCAAGGGCAGGGGCAGAGCAGAGGGGAAGCCTGCAACTATAATTATGAAATATAAATTTATACATATATAAAGGGAAAGGCTGAGGGTAGATGTTAACCACTAAAACTCCTTTTACGTTATAAACACCACAGGGATATGGAAAAGCAGCATGGGGATTAAGGACATCTTTTTGCCTTGGGACTAATTTATTACTCTAGATTATGCAGTTAACAGAGAAAGGAAAAATTGATAGGTGGCTGTTTTTCTGTAAAAGTTAAATGTGAGTAATGGGAGGGTCCTGCCCCTGGCTTTAAACACCTGATGATGGAGACTAAGGTGGCCAAGAGCTGAAGAGAGCAAGACGCTGGTTTGAGAGACAAGGCTGGGACCTAGCCTGAATCTACCACCGTTTGCCTGGGAGGCTTTGGACAAGACTCTCTCTCTGCCTCTGGGAGCCTCAGTGTACCCATCTGAAAAATGGAGAGCTTGAGCTCAGTGATCTAGGACTCCTGGGCTTACATCTTTATGGGAATCAGGTCACATTTCCTTTTCCAGGACTCTAAAATCTCCCTGATACCTGGTAAGACTCTCTGAAAGTTCTTTTTTTTTAATCATGGATGGTGCATCGAAATCTTTGGAGCATCTTTAAAAACCCACACATCCCCAGCCTCACGCCATGAGATTCTCAGCAGGCCTGGACGTTTGTATTTCAAGAAAAATATATAATAAAAGGAGAACATGCACCTGGTAAAAAGTCAAACTACCTGTGGGAGAAATGACGGATTGTCTGATACCCATGCTGCTTCTTCCCGCCTAAGCACATCCGGATATTGTCTGGGATGGCCATGCAGAGTCATGGCCACTTGCTGCTGGCTTTCTAGCATCTTTTACTTGGGGGGGGGGGCGGGTGATGGGGGAGAGGAGTATGCCATGTGAACCAATTTTGGTTAATAAGGCTTAGAGGAAATCTGCATGGAGGATTCTGGGAAAACATTTATTTTCAGGATAAAAGAGGTCCGAGGCAGGGCTGCCCCGCCTCATCTTTTGAGTCCGTGAACGTGGATGTGATGACTGACGCCGCAACGTTCGTTCATTCATTGGTTCAACACACATTTATTGAGTATTTACTCTGCACCAAGTAGGATTCGGAGATGCTGGGATACAGCCCCATCCTCATCGAGCTGACGGACGGAGCCGAAGACGGACAGTGTGCAAGGCACGCAGGTAAAATACAGAAATGTCCGATGAGGATACAAGTAAGTAAGTCAGTAAGTAAGTAGATAAATAAATAAATGAAGCAAGGGAGAGGAGTTTCCATGAGCACAGGGTCAAGACGATCGCGCAAAAGTAGCCGTCATATCAGGGAGCCAATAAACCCCTGGCTCTGGGCTTCTAGTTTGCGTCAGACAAATAAACTGGTTTTGTTTAAGTCTCTGTTAATTGAGTTTTCTATTACTTACAGCTGAATGAATTCCTAAGACAGTGTAGTGGGGGTGAAAGAGACACATAAGTCATCTGATTATTTCATCCCCACTCTCCAGTGGCGTGGACTCCTAACAGTTTCTTGGCTGCCTTCCAGAAACGTTCTATGTTAATACAAGCCATATAAACATAAGCTCTATATACAATCTCTCCCTCTGGCTCTCCCTCTGTCTCTCTCTCTCTCTCTCTCCGTCATACACACGTAATTCATGACAACATAGCAGGGTGGCTGAGGGCCCGTGTGCCCACAGCTCCGTAGTATAGCATGACACAGAGTCCGGCTGCATAGTGGCTCGAACCCCGTGCAACGAACACCACTGTGCTCGCTTAACCATCGACGGCACGTCTTTCAAATGCCCGGAGATGTTTCTCCTTTTTTTTGACACCTGGGTAGTATTTCTCAGTGTGGAGGAGATCTGTAGCATTTTTTTTCCCCCTCTTACTATCCATGGGACATGCCGATGAGCACCCTTGATGGAGGACCATGTTCTAAAAAGATCTGTGCGCCCTCAGAGCTGGCTCACGGCAAAAGGAGAATCTGCCGAGATTGGCCTTCTTTCCTTCTTTGTTAGCTTTCCTTCCCTTTACACAGCTCGCTGTCTCCTGCGCAGTCAGCTCCCCCCACATCCGTACAGTTTCCCCTTTAGTTCTATACAGGGCCATGCACGCTCAGGGGGCAGCATTTATGATACATCCTACTTCAACATTTAAGAGCTAGATCTTTGTAGACTTTTCTCCCGTGAGGCTGCATCTCTTTAGGAAGGACTTAAAAAAAAAAAAAAAAAGGAAACAAACCCCCAAAGTCCGCTTTGAACAGAGACAATGATAGCTAATTTGGCGGCATTCATCCTATGAACGAGGGGGTAAATACCAAGTAGTCCGATGGGGGGCACAGACGTGAAATAAACCAGATAATAATAATACAGAATGTTAAGTGCAATGAGAGAAAATAAGTGTAACGGGCAATGGGGGTAACTAATCTTAACTAATCGTGCCTTGTGGCTGTATGCAGAAGATCAAGCCATAATCTGGCTGTGACAGACAAGCTGGGTTTTTAATGAGGGGAGGAGGGGGGGTTCCAGGTAAGAGAGGAAATGGCACATGCAGAAACATGGAAGGAGCTATTTGGGGATCATAATACAAGCGATGGGAGGGCGTGAATGGGAGGGGGCCAGAGAAAGCGGTCAGGGGCAGACTAAGAAGGAGGGTGGGTCCCACTGAGTCTGTGATTGGTGCCTCTGGGTCCTGGCAGGGTCAGGCATAGCAATGTTGATGAGACGTAGAAACTTCTAGAGATCTAACTCTTGCCCAGGCCCGTACTCTCAGCTGCTTCTCTGTTTCACCCACCCAGCAGTACCGTTCCGTAGGGTTCCAAAAGAAAGTAGGTGAAGTTGCTGGGTTTTGGGGAGAAATACAGAAAAAATAGCTAATGGGAAGGCTGAAGAGGAGGTGCCTCTGTCTTGAGGGTGGATGGGCTAACAAGTTAGTCAAGATTCTTTTGTTACTGGAACAGATGGACACTGGCTCAGTTAAGTGGGACAGAAGGGTAAAAGGGAGGTAGGATATAAACATCTAAACTTGGGGAGACACATTCACAGACTGAGAGCAAGAGGCTGGGGGGAATTTCTTTCCAGGGGCTGCCAGTAAACAGTCTTGGCCTCCAACACTGTCTCTTTTAATAAGTGTCATATTTCTAAGAAAGAGAGACAGAGAAAGAGGTGCGGGGGAGGGAGAGAATTTAATTGGTCCATTTCTGGTCCAGTATCTTTGTGACCGGACCAATCAGCTCTGGGTCAGGGGGACCTGTTGTGAGCCAAGCAGTCCCGCTAAAAGCTTCAATCCAAAATGGTGGATGGAAGAGTAAATCAGGGCAACCCCACAAATGAAGCAAAGCTGTGTTCCATTCCGTGCTTGGAGCGGGACAGTTAGAGCTACCCCTGCTAGATCCAGGCCCTAAGAAACTTGGACTTCGTAATTTACGAAGGCAACAGGGAGCCAACAAATCCATTCAGCGCACATGAAATATTTCAAGCGAGGCACAAGGGACCCGGAACAGGTCTTAGAGAAGATGGATTTACATCTGGCAATAAAATCCCAACTCCAGTAACCTTTGCACTTAGGTCTGGATTTTGTCTGGATCTTAAAGCTTTTATAAGTGTTTAAGAGCATGAACTCTGCAGGGGTTGGAATTTCTCTTGCCTTCTCTCCCTCCAGGGACTGGGCTGCCAAGATGAGGCTGGGGGCCCTATCACCTTTCATTCTCCTTGGCTTGGAACTCTTTGCCTCAAGGGTGTTTCATCTCTGCCCATGGATGGAGTTGGCTCCATGGCCTCTTGAGTGATGTACTTAAACTTGCTGAGCTCTAGTGTCGTCCCCTGTTGAAATGGAGGTGTTCCTACCAACCTCGTAGGACCGTCATGAATGCAAAGTCCAGACCACATTTGAGTGGATTTTGTAAAGTAACAAATGAGTGAATGCAACTATGTTGTGATCTTGTCGGATGGAGTTCGGTTTTGGAGGTGGAAAAACATGACTTTGGGTCCCAGCTCTGGCTTGGGAAAGTTGCCTTGCCTCTCGGAACCAGGGTTTCCTCATCTATAAACCAGGTGGTGTTGTTGTGGAGGTTAAATGATAACGCGTGCAAATGGTCTTGTAAGGGTCTGAGCACAGGTCAAGGCACGGCGCATGATAATTGTCCTTGTCTCCCACAAAAGTGTTCAAGAAGCCAAAATAACATTCATGGGGGGCGCAGGTCTCTCCAGGGACTAAGACGGCTTTGGAGTCCCTATTTGTGGTAGAATTTTCTCGTGCTCACCTACATACACTTCTCCTTTCCTTCCTGGGCACGCTGGCTAGAAAGAACACTTCCAAGCCTCCTTAGAGTTAGACTGGGCCACAGGGATAGGAGTCAGGTGAATCACTCGTGGGCCGAGGAAATGACAAATCTCTATAGGAGATGCCCGGTTTTCTCTCCCTTGCCTCTGCAAACATGCAGAACTCATGCTGACGTGGGAAAGCCCCCGGGCGTTGGAGTCACCACCTGGCGAACGGTTGGCCCCGAGATCCTCAGCCCTGCAGCAAACTTTGCAAAAGTCAAGCCTTTGAGGTTTGGGAGATGTTTGTCATTGAAGCATACCGTAACCTCTCCTAACGAATGTGCTATTATTGCTTCTCATCTATGTGGTCTTGGGCAAGTAGCGTGAGTCTTCATTGGTTTAGCTGTAACATAGAATCGTACTAGCACTGACTTCCAAGGTGGTTAAAGGAGAGGACTCATGCAAAGTGCTTAGCCCTGGCTTTGGCACACAGAAGATGTTCGACGGACAGTGGCAGCAGCGATGACGAGGGTGTAGTGGGATGATGGTGATGGCGATCGCTGCTGGCGATTCGGAAGCTGGGGGGCGGTGGCTGGATTCAAATCCTTCTATTTAAGTAGAAGAACCCGCACAATCTCCAACCCTGGGGAGTGGGTGCGAACTTGCTCTGGCCCAGGCTGGTGTGCGGTGAATTGCATTTCGAGATGCTAATATGGTGCCGGGATCTGTGCCTGTCTCCGCAACTTCCCGGCCTCTGTGCAAAAGGATAAATACAGTAACATTTGCCTTCTTGGGAAAGCTCTTCGGTAGAGAGCACGGCCAGCAAAGCACACTTCTATTCCCAGGGCTGTTAGTTACTTTTCTTCTATGCCAAGACTGTGAAGCCGGGCATCGTGCTGAACATCGCCTCTGTAGGGATGAATGAGAACAGGTGTGTGGCCTCAAGGAGCTCGCAGTCCTTCCGGTGCTTATCATGATGCCGCTGAGCTACTGTACCACAATACGTCTCATGTCTCCACCCCCCACTTTGCCTCAATGCCAGCTTGTAGGGTAGCGTGATGCCGTGGAAGGAGCTTGGGCTTTGTGGACAGAGGGATGAGTCTGAACGCGGTCTCTGCCATTTTCTAGCCGTGCCCTTGGATAAAATTCTTGACCTGTTAGCCTTGGCTTTATCTTTAAAAAGGGGGAAACGGGGCGCCTGGGTGGCTCAGTCGGTTAAGCATCTGACTTCGGCTCGGGTCATGATCTAGCGGTCCGTGAGTTCGAGCCCCGCATCGGGCTCTGTGCTGACAGCTCAGAGCCTGGAGCCCGATTCAGATTCTGTGTCTCCCTCTCTCTCTGACCCTCCCCCGTTCATGCTCTGTCTCTCTCTGTCTCAAAAATAAATAAACGTTAAGAAAAAAAAATTAAAAAAAAATAAAAAGGGGGAAATGATTGCTATCATGTTATGAGAATTAACTATGATACATGTAACACCCCTTGGACAGAGCTTAACATGTAATAGGTGCTTGATAAATATTAGCCCTTCCTGGAGATTCTACGTTATTCTGTACTCCCAACATCTGGACCATAAAGAGTGCTCTTTATGTATTTATGGGATGGCAGGCAGAGAAAATTATTGTCCACAGGGAAGTACTTTTGGGAGGAAATACTTGAAGTATTTGTATATTTCAAATCCACTTTAGCTTATGCAGAAAATTTTTTTAATATTTATTTATTTTTGAAAGAGAGAGAGACCGAGCCGGGGAGGGGCAGAGAAAGACGGGGACACAGAATCCGAAGCAGGCTCCAGGCTCTGAGCTGTCCGCACAGAGCCCGACGCAGGGCTTGAACCCATGGACAGGCAGATTATGACCTGAGCCGAAGTCAGACGCTTAACTGACTGAGCCACCCACGTGCTCCAATTAATTTATTTTTAATTAATAAAATTTGGACCTCTGTCATGGATTATATTACTCACTTTTTTGACTTCTCAGCCAATTGCCATCATTGTTTGAGTCAAGCCCCTTCCTGCTAACTTTATTTTTTCCTCTTTTGGTGATTTCCCTCTCCACTCCCCTTCCCCTGATAAGCATAATGTCAAAGGTGTAGTGTGGCTCTGTGTGTGTGTTTTTAACTTACATGAATTGGACTGTACTGAAAATCTGATCTTCTTTTCTTCTTCTTCTTCTTCTTTTTTTTTTGAGAGAGACTATGCAAGCGAGAGGGGGAAGGGCAGAGAGAGAGAGAGAGAGAGAGAGAGAGAGAGAGGAAGGGAGAGAATCCTAAGCAGGCTCCACGCCTCTGCATGGAGCCTAACGTGGGGCTCAGATCTCACAACCCTGGGATTATGACCTGAGCTGAAATCAAGAGTCAGATGCTTAACCGACTGAGCCACCCAGGGGTCTCACTTTTCTTCTTTCTTCACCAAGCATTCTGTTTTTGTGACCTGTTGACATTCTTGTAAGTACTTCTAATTTATCGTTCCTCACTACTATATAATATTCCAGGGAGTCACTTTTTATTAACCAGAAAATTGGATTTGCCAGAACATCTTTATCTCCCAGCCAAGACTGCTATACGAGAAATATTATCTTCATTTTGCACCGAGTAAATCACTCACTAAATTGCGACCTTATGATGCTATTACAGCGATAACAATGGCACATGCCTGCTTGCCCACACCAAGAATTATGGCAGGAAATTACGGTAGGAAAGAGCTAAAAGCAAGTTGTTTGACTTTTTTATGGCTCTATGCTGTGTGTACACGTGAACATGTGCATGCGTGCTTTGGGCTATATTGTCCTTTTCTGTGTTTTAAATAAATATTCCAATTTGCATAATTGAAGTGAATTTCTGTGGTGCATGAAAATATAAACTCGGGGCTATGATGTCCATTAGGACAATTCATATCCCATAGTAAAAGCCTTGGGTTTAGAGGCAGGCGATCCGCATTCGCGTTTGGGTTCTGCCTCTTGCTAGCTGAGTGATGTCAGCCAAGCCGTCCAAACTCTGCTGTCAGGCAGAAAATAATAAAACAGGTTGTCGTGGGAGTAAGATGAGCTAACAGTTAGACATACTAGAGGAATGTAGTATGGTGTCATTTTTGTCTGTTTCACAGAGGAAGTTTCAAAACTGAATGACATTCGCGGACATCTGAGTCCCTGCTCTGGAAGGTGTCCCTTTCCCATCTAGTGCACGATAAGACCTTACTAATTGAAGTGACACCATTTTCAGCTTAGTGCCCCAGTAAGACTACCAACTGGCTAGGGCCAACTGGTACCCCACAGTTTTATTTTTGCCATTCCTGATTTGGGCCCACTGAGGAAGAACAGAGGTGAACACGTCCCCAGATTTGCCTTCAGAAAGCCTACAGTCATGCGGGAGAGACAGACATAACTCCAAAACAGTGCAAAGTGTGATCTGATGATAAATCATCAGAGTGCTAAGGATACACAGAAAAATGAGAGACTGGTTTTATTGATGGTCATTATTGAAAGTTTTTTGGAGCTTGTAGCATTTCAGCTAAGGATTCAAGGTCAGAGATGATTCGTGGGGGGAGGGGTGTAAATGCAGTAAAGAACATTCCAGGGAAGGGGAAGGGCATAATCAAGTTTAAGATGTGAGATGTGCAGAGTATGTATGGAAAACACCTCAGTGTGGCTTAAATTCAGGCATAGCATACTGTAAGGTAAACAGGATACACTGAACATTTTAAGAGTTTCGAGTATTTTCCTCAGCTGATGCTATTACAATTAGTATGATTACTAGTATCAATTGGTGTTTCTTGAGTACTTACACGGTTCTAGACACCATCGGTGCCTTATCTCACTTGAGAACTATGAAAGTCTATGAAATAGTGTATCGGTCAGTTATCGCTGTGTAACAAACTATTCCAAAAGTTGGGGGCTTAAAATAACAATCATTTATTATTAATCGGGAGTCTAGAAAGGTTTGCAGATCGAATCTAAGAAGGCCTAAGCTGGACAGGTTCTGCTGAATGCTTTCATATCCCTTCAGCAGGCTAGTTTGGGCTTGTTCACAGGCAAGAGACAGGATTCTGAGGTGTTAACAGGAAAATGCAAAGCCTCTGAGGCCTAGGTTTGGAGTTGGCACACAGTCCCTATCTCTTCTGGCCAGCCCAGATTCAAGGAATGCGGAAATAGACTCCACCTCTGAATGGAAGCTGTTGTGAAGTCACATCGTAATCAATCTACCACAAGTAGTTGCTAACATTATTATCTGTATATTATAAACGGTGAAACTGCGGCTACGGGAGGTCGAGGCCTTGCCCAAGTTCACGTAACTGGTACGCGAAGAGCCCGAACTTGTACTTGGCTCAGTAGACAGTGGAGAGCCTGGAAAGATCCTGAGCAGGAGAGAGATGCTGTCAGCAGAGATAGAAAGAGCCGGTATTTCTCTGGCTACATGCCGGCAGCACGGAGAATGCAAATCTTGATGATTCCAACATCAGTTCATCCCATTTTCAACTCAGGCGTACCGCCTTGGGACATCACGTTCTCTGCAGTGGTGGTATCGACTTTGAAACACACCCTTGCTGGGGTTGCTCTCGCTCCAGCCTTTGAGAAAACCAAGCACTGTCCCTTCAGGGTGCCTCCCGAGCACGGCCTGTGGCTGTTAGCCAAAGGGGCGTGTCACTGCAGGTGACGGCTGCAAGGGCTCACGCCAGTAGTTACGTAAGAGCGTCGCATGGAGCCGCCATTGGCTGAGTGCTTTGGAGAATGGACAATTAGCATGGACCCAGTATCCCAGCTGCCTTACTTGTCATTGGCTGGAGGTCGAGGCAGGGCAGTATGGGACCCCTCCTGGAGCCAGATGCAAGCCAGAAATCCAACGTTGATCGGACCTGGGCTCCCGAACCGGAGACCTGCTACTTCTGGTGACTGGACGCATAAAGCCAAACAGTGGCTTGATTTTCTCCCAGGTCAAGGACAACGGACCTTTTCTAAGTAAGATTGCTCTCAGATCACAGATTCTGAGCCATGTTTACCATTAATTACAAGGTGGCCCCTGGCCTAGGAGAGAGTCGGTGAAGCTTGGTGGAAGGTTATGAGAACGTGCTTTGAAAAAGAGGTGAAGAACATATATACACCCCGTTTCCTTTCTGTGTGTATCTTAGACATGGGCCTTGACCTCTCGGGGCCTTGGTTTCCTCTTCATACATGAAGGTGGTAACATCTACTTTTTAGAGTCGTCACCAGAATTCAGCGATCGGGGGTGTGGAAGTCCTACCGACGGCCATTGTGATCAGGAGCGGCCCTGCATCATCAGAAGAGGGAAATCGGCACCTGGCCACGCCGCCCAGGACAGAGCCAAGTGTATGCAAGGAGTCAGACCACCCGTCACTGCTTTCAGCGTTAATATTTGATCATTAAAGTGCGGCTCACTGTGCCCTGCTTGGGGACACCTGCCGCATCGGTGGGTTCTCGAGACTAGCCGCGTGTTACAATCGTTTGGGGAACTTTAAAAGATCTCACTACCCAGGCCCATCGATGCCATCAGAACCTCTGGGGTGTGGCCCAGTGACAGGTATTTGTAAAAGCTCCCCGATAGGGTTGGGACCAGGGGAAGGCGAATGGACCGCCTCGTGTGCACAATGTAAGGGGGAACCCCACAGTCAGGTGCCGCCAGCTTGCAGGGCCATGAGAGTGCCCCCTGGGTACCTCGCTCTGCTCGCCCTGGCCCTTAGATCTGTTCCCCGGGTGATTCCAATGGTCAGTGAAGGTGCTAGTAATTGGGTTTTTTGTTTGTTTGTTTCTTTGTTTTAAAATTTATTTATTTTGAGAGAGAGAGAGAGAGAGAGAGTACAAGCAGGGGAGGGCAGAGAGAGAGAGGGAGAGAGAGAATCCCAAGCAGGCTCTACACTGTCAGTGCAGAGCCCCTTGCAGGGCTCAATCTCATGGACTGTGAGATCTTGAGCTGAGCTGAAATCCAGGGCTGGATGCCTAATGGACCGAACCACCCAGGCACCCCAAGTGTATGTTTTTAAGTCATCTCCACACCCACTGTGGGGCTCAAACTCACAACCTCACATCACGAGTGGCTCCTCTGATGATTCAGCCAGTCAGGCACCCCAGGAGGACTTACTCTTCAATGCGTCTCACGGCACGTTTTTTCTCGACCTTTCTCAGAGGGACCCCCTGTACTCCGGTGACCAAAATTGCCTTGCAAATAGCACTGGGCTTTCCACCAGAAGGGTCTACTTAAACAAACAGACCAACCAACCCAAAACCAAACCCTCTTTATCTCATAGCCCCTGATGGTTACGTGTATCGTGTACGACTCCACGTTCACTCACTGTTATGATATCCCATCGTGTAGAAAAGGGTGTGACACGTAGAGGCATTTTCAAAAACAAGAATAGGGGCGCCTGGGTGGCCCAGTAGGTTAAGCGTCCGACTTGGGTCATGATCGCACTGCTCGTGAGGTTAAGCCCCGCATGAGCCTCTACGCTATCAGCACAGAGCCCGGCTTTGGATCCTCTGTCCCCCTCCTCTCTCTCTGTCCCTCCCCCGCTCTCACTCTCTCCTCCCCCCTCTCTCTCAAAAATAAATAAAAACATTAAAAAAAAAAAACCAAGTATATGAATGAATGAATGGATCTAGACTCTATTTTGTCTTCTCCCTTTGGACCTCGTGGTCTGATTTCACCGGCCTCGCATCCACACCTTGCACGCAGTAGGAGCACAGAAAACACTGAATGGAATCCAGGGCAAAGCACCCAGCGTCCCCCGTCTCAGCCTGCGAGTCACTCAGAGATGCTCTGGAGAAAAGGTGCTGAGAAGCTCACAAGCCCTTGTGCAGAAAAGCCTGGTGCCGAAAACAGGAGCCTGCTACCCACAGGTGGCCGGCAAGGCTGGACCAGGCTGCGCTGGAGACTGGGGGGGAGAGGGGGCCCGGGGGAAGCTCCCGGGCTCGTGTGGCCCGGAGGGGAGCAGAGAGGAGGCTTCCTCTTTGCTCTCCACTTGGCCTCCTAGGGCCCGAGGTGGAGTTTTGGGAGGAAAAATGTTGGCGGAGGGGCCCGAGGCTCAAGTTAACATCAGATAGGTTACCGGCTGCCTGTCTTTGAGGACCTTTATCTATGAAAGAGGCCCCGTGATTCAGACCCGTACGGCAGCCAAAATCTTTTCTTTATTAAAATGCTTTGTGCTCCAGGATACCAGGGTGTTAAGCTGATCTGTCTCTGAGAGTGTGTTTGCCGAGAGCGCACTATTAGATACTTTGTCTCCTTTAAAATAATACTAAGAGACGGCTTTGCATCCCTCGGCTCCTGCCCTGTGTGGCTGCCTGCAGAACGGCGCCGGGACAACACATGGCCCTTCGGAAAGGGCCTTGAGGGACCACGAAATGAGGTCTTCCTGACTGCCTCGGTCCCCGGCAGTTTGCAAGCTGGAGAAAAACCAACCGCTTTGATCCTGAACGTGTCATTTGTGAAGACAGCGTTATCCCCCAGAACGAAGATGATGCCCGGGTGTCGGCATCTCTCGTTGAAGATGCTACCGAGTGGCTCACGGTAGCACTCCTCGTGGATAAAATATTGCATCGAGATCATTTATTTATAAAGAAAATAGTGTCTATCCTGGCATCATGACCTCCTCCATCTCTCACCCCGTGTTCAAACCCATTCGTATTTGGAAGCTAAAACGTATACATCTGATTATCCCTCGGCACCTCGTGATTTAAAAAAGGAAGAAGAAGTGGGGGGGGGGGGGAAGAAAAAAGCCTGACAGCAAATCCTTTAAAGGGATTGCTTTTTATGGGCTCCGTGCACAGAGTTTTGTGTTTCTCTGAGCATGTAAAGGCATCTCATAACACATACAGTGCCGATATCCTCGGCAGGCTGGAGTCGTAAATAACCACCCTCTTAAGCGGCGCGATATGTATTATTTTTCTCCTGTGAACTTGGGGCCTCCCACACACGATTCTTCCATTGCAAATAATAAAATGTGGGTGAGATCAGGATTCCTAATTCAAGAATAAACCAGAAGAAATGTATTTAAAACTGCATGAACGCTGGGGTTTTCAGAGCGACACCAGCGAGCAGCGAGCGACGTCTCTTTCTGCCCAAATCTGAACCGCCTAAGCCCTGCACTTCGCCATTTAAATATCTCTTGCTTGGGTTACCACAAAGAGCCTTTGTACAATATTCTGCAAAGCCGTAGGCATAGGATTATGTGTTCTTACATGTCTTATTTTAGGCATCAGCAGCAAAGTATACCAAAGGCAAATTTATGTTTAGAACTATCAATAAAACATAACAGAGAGTCTGCTAAATTAGTAATCATGGAAAACCCGCCCGGTTCTCTCTCACGCGCGTTCTCGCTCTCTCTTCTCTTTTAATATTACAAAGCAACTTTTAAAGTATTTGCCTTTGGTGTGAGGGTGGTCTCGGAAGACGACGTGTACTTAAATATCTCAGAGGTACCTGAAGGCCTTATTTTTGGATGGGGAGAGTGTCAAGGGACAGCTAAACAAAAATCTAATAATGGTTTTAAGTTAAATGCCTTCAAGTTAAATACCGTCAAGAGCTTTTGCAATCAAATGTCCGTCACGAAAGGCGTAATGTATCAGCAAGATGGGAAAGATACTGTTTGTCAGCAGTTGTGATTAACGCAAATGAAAAGATAGTCTTGCCCAGGCCTCGACGAGCTGCGTTTCAATCTCACGGACACCAAGAGACGGCACATGAAACTATTTAGCCAAGAGGGAAAACCATGCCCCGTCTTACCGCAAGGCCGCTGGATTTTCTAAGGGGAACGTGAACAGGAAAGGCCAAAGGGAAGATGCTCTCTCTGAGGCAGTGGAGGGTGAGGTCCTGGCAAAGAAGAAAGCCCTTTCTTTGTGATGGGTCTCACACTCGGAGGGAGAGCTTTTCCCATCAGGGGGGTGGGTGGTGGAGGGGACAGCCATCTGGTCCCCCCAGCAGGCAGCATGCAGACAGGCGTCTGGGTGTGGTTTCTCTTTGGTGCCGGAATCATTTGCAAGAGGCCGAAGGACTAGGAAACACAGACCATCATCTCCCCGGGCTGCTGGGATGTGAGCGCTGGAAGGCCTCCGAGATCAGTTGGCAAAGTGGTTTTCATTTTCCTTTGAGCCTCAGAACTGTGTCTTCCCTCAAAATATTATGCAGAACCCTGATTATAAAAGAGATAAAAGCAGGATGGTCTGGTTAAGGTGGGGCTCGGGGGGCTCGGAATCCCACCCACTGAGCCCCCGACCCTCCTCCTACGAGGGCTTCTGAAGGGCGCCTAAGGGCTCAGCAGAACCTAATTTTAAAACCACTGCCCGTTAACTTCCCTTGCCCCCAGTCACAGAGGAAGGAGGGAAGGCTCAGTGAGGGGGAGCGACTTGTGCAAAGTCACACAGCTCACTAAGGGCAGAGGGGGACTGGTAATGCCCCCAAGGGCTTTGCATGCGATAGTTATTAAGATTCAGAGCAGACAACCTGTTCTGGTGGCCGGTGCCTTGCCCGCGACCATGCTTTGCCACCTGCAGAAGCCGTGCATATATATCCATGCCGTTCTGTCTTTACCGTCTCTTGCTTTATTCTTCCTGGCAGCGAGCAGGACCACTTATTACTAAGCAGATTTAAAGATGAAAAATAGCCCTAGTGACTATTTGCACCTATCACTTTTTTTTTTAAACATTGGATGCTTGCCATGTCTGTTTCATCCTTTTGGTTTCCCTTAAGGATAGAGAAGCTGGGGCTTCGGCTACCGTTTGGACTTCCGTGGTGCTCTCGGCTCAACGCCTCCCCACAGTTCTTTCACCCCACTCGAGCCGTGTGGCTCAGGCCGCCCAGCTCTTGCAGAATGCCAGCCCGCTGACCTCAGTCGACCAGCCTTCACACCGGATAGAACCACAGATACGAAATGCAGAAAGTGTGGCTCAGCCGTATCCCACCCCAAGGGGGACTGACTCTCTTTGCTGTGAGAGAATGAATTCTACCTGCTGAGGAGGAGTCTGAGGAGGAGAGAGTAAGCCCCGGGATCCAGCTGTTCAGCTTTTACTGCGGACAAGTTCCACCGGCAACCAGAACCCTCACTTGTCCATCCGTCTTACCCTTCCTTCCGTGGTGCGCAATCAACAGGGCACCGTGGCTTGGAAGTGGAGGGTTTGGGGTCTGGAATCATGTAGACAGGGTCACCACCAACTCTTGACTTAGAACAAGTCAGTCCGTTGCCCCCTATGTCTCAGTTTTTCCATCGATCGAGGGAGGGCGATAACGGTACTTGTCTCAGAGAGCTTGAGGAGAGCTGAGTTTCTAGCACTTGGTCCTGGAAAGTCATCCTTCATGTTTCACTCCGTCTCTCAATTCAGGAATGTGATGCTGTGTGTTAGCAGGGAGGGGGCCAGAGGCTACAGGAGAGTCAGGGCAGATGAGGGCCAGGAGGGTATTCACCTTGACCCCAGTTCATTCCGTGTGGAAATGCCAAATGGAGCTCCCTCTACCTGGTCAGTACTCTGTCTGTGCAGGTGGATTCCTGTCCAGGGCTGGGGACTCTGGGGACCCTAGTGAATGCACCCCTGTTATCTTCTGCTCAGCCTAGCATCTCTACACATTCGTGAGTCCCTTGGTATTACGAAATCTTAACAGTCTCTGAACCTGTGAGTATCTTTTTATCCAGAATACCACCTTCTGGGACGTCCGGGTGGCTCAGTCGGTTAAGCGTCCAACTCGTGGTTTTGGCTCAGGTTATGATCTCACGACTTTGTGGGTTTGAGCCCCGCGTCGGGCTCCGTGCTAGAAGCATGGAGCCTGCCTGGGATGCTCTCTCTTTCCCTCTTTCTCTGTTCCTCCCCAACTTGCACTGTCTGTCTCTCTCAAAATAAATAAACTTAAAAAAAAAATACCACTTTCCCATTGTGACAAGCATGCTATTATTTTCTTTCCGTACCCCCTGCTAACTAGTTTGAGTTGGGGTTTTAGCCTTTGTAACCAAGGGAGCCCTACATTTAGAAACATCTGCTCCCTAATTCCAACACCAGAGATGGATCCCTTCCCTGTTGCCCCGCCGCCCCCCCCCCCCATGTTTTACTGAAATACCACGTTGGATCGGGTTGATCTGTAGGCAGAAAAGAACTCATTGTCTTAAACATTTCCTGAGTGCCTCTAGCAAAGTAAGAGGCAAACAGCAATACAGCCTATCGAGGGCTCCTAAAGAGAGGGCAGAGAAAGATCTGGGGGATTGTAAAGGAAAGGGGATTGCTTCCAGCTCGGGGTCTTAGGAAAGGGTTCACAGGGAAGGTGGCTTTGCTCTGGGTCTCGAGGAGAAGGGCACGTCGGTGACAGAGGTTCTGGTCAGGACAGTGCCGGTTAGACTGGAGGCAGTGACATCCCTGTATGAGCATGTTCAACGTGCAACATCACTGAGGGACAGATTGGGGTCTGTCCCTACTGACAGTAATAACACGTAACATTACTCGAGTTCTTATTTGCCAGATTTCTCTTACTTGATTTACAGATACTCCTTCGTTGGACGCTCCCGGCACTCTGCAGACAGATCCTGAATTCGTTCCCCTTTCACATGAGAGTTCACGTGTGTAAGTGGCAGAGCTGGGATTCCGACTTTTGCCAAGTCATCTGATGCTCGTTACCGCGACATCGTGGCTCCCAACGCACAGGGCCATGCCCTGGGGAGAGGCTGGGACAAAAGTGACCCTTGCCCTTCCGAAGCTCACACTCCAGTGTGTGTTGATAAGAATGTAGATTTCACTCTTTCTCGTGCCATTGTTTTTATGAATACCAGTTAGGTGAGAACACCAGTTTTATGAATACCAGTTACCTGGAGCGGTGTGTGGTTTTTGAGTTTGTGCGAGGACGTTTGTGGTTATAGCTCCGGGACGTCAGCGGGTCTGATCATATTGGTTTTCACGTTTTGTCTGGGAGTGCTAACACAAGATTCTCTTTCTTCCCCTCAGGGGCATGAACAAAGACACAGGAAGCGGTCCAAGCTGCTGAAAGTCCTTTTGGGACTGGGAGAGGAAATGTTTGCTGACGTTAGAGTCATCACCAGGCACATGGAGCGGAAAAGTGAAGAGAGAAGCCGGATCCTGGTGACCTCACTGGGCTCCTGGATCATGCCTCACCTGAAGCAGATCCAGCCCTGGATTTTACAGTCACAAAAGTCAGTTTGAGTCAGGCGTCCATTGGAAGACGGAGCTTATAGTTCAGGAGGCTGCAGGGGCCACTGGTGGTTTGGGAAAGTCTCTTCCGAGTCCCAGTTTGCCACACAGTCTTTTCGTGACCTCTCTTCTCCGGGTCTCAGTTTCTTTATCTGTAACATGAGACATTCAGATAGAAACGGCAGTAATGATGAGGACGACGGTCACGATTACCACTTATCAGGCATGTTCTGCTTGCCACCTGTTCATCTGCTCTGCTGAGGGTTTGTATATGCAATATCTCATTGAGTTGGGGCAGCAGCCTCAGGAAGTGGTAACGCGAGGCAGCTGATGCCCAGAGAGATTGAATCACTTCTTCAAGGCCACACAGCACAACTGGTAAATAACAGAGCTGAGATTTACTTCAGGCATCTAACACGATGGACCCTGATTTTTTTTTTTTTTTCTTTTTTAGAGACCAGCTTCTTCGTGGTAAAACCCCTCTCATGGTCTAGGAGGGCTGGGGCCACCGCCGTCATTCATACTTTATTCTCCCAGCACCAAGCGTAATAGTCGGCAAAACGTAGACATCTAATACATATTGTTTGAATGAATGAATGAATGAATGAATGAGTGAATGAGTGGCGAGATGAATTTCGGGAGCCCACGCGGCCCTTAAGTTCTTTGAAACCTGCCTTATGCTCTTAGCCTAATGAGGGCTCCCAGAAGATTTCTTGGGTGAAGGGCAAACCCCTTTCTCTTCCTCTGAACTAGTGTTTGCTTTACTGGCTGTCCCCCACTAATGAGGGGACACAACCCAAGGGGACTGTGTCTCCAGGCTAATTATTTTGTGGTTGCTCTGACCACACCATTCAAAATATTCAGGCTATTGTTGGTGTTTTACATCTTGCCACAGTTGCCCTTGTCAACTTCCAAGGGCATGAAGCCATGGCCCGATGGGCTAGCCCTTTCAAGGTCAGCTTCACAGCAAACACAAAGTTAATTGAGCTGGAATAATTTTTTCCCCCTTTACTTGATGTGCAGGTGACAATACTTAAAATATCGACATGCCTTAATACTTTTAAATTCAGTTGTTTGCTGATCAGCAGCTCTGCTCTACTTAAATTGACCAATCTATCTTGCCCGGCTGGAGATCAAGGGATCAGCACTTAATTTCATTCCCTGAATAAAGAATTTTTTTTTTTTATATCCACACGGAAATATCAGAACATGAAAGGTTAAATCAATATGGAGTTTTACATTGCTTAAAGGGCATTTGCATCAAAGCAGCCCTGAATGCAATTCACTTGTTTAATGAATTTTTTATGCTTATTTAATGAATTTCACAAAGGTTTGGTGTTTTTCATAAAATGGATAAGGACTTCCAGTTTTATGAAATAATAAAAATGGAACTGAAGTTATGAAATGAGCAATCTCATTAGTTAGGCATGATATATTCATATGAAAATGTACATGCCTTCCTGTTATTGCCGGGGCACCATTATGCGCACGGTGGCTTGTTATAATAGCACGGCAAATATTCTTCTAGTTAAGATATCAAGAAGTGACAGAAGGAAATTGCATTTTCTCCCCATTTCTAATAATGACATAATTAATGCTCATTTAAAATAATTACCTGGGCGTTGTTTCCCAAGAGGGCTGAGGCCTAACTCAACGGTAAACGCTCCCTGGGATACTTTTGCACCCCGGCAACCCAAAGGACGTCCCATGTTTTTTAATTTGTTATTTGTGGAAGTCACAGTGATTGCCTGCCCGACAGTGATTTAACTGTCCTGGCGTCCCTGCAGAAAGCGCCGGACTCGATGTATCAAATTGTCCCCATACAGAAGACATAGAAAAAATACCTGTGTCTGAAGGAGAAAGAGATTGTGTGCGCGTGTGTGCACGTGCGTGCGTGTGTGTGTGTGTGAGAGAGAGAGAGAGACCGTTTGATTGACTGATTGTGGTATCAGTTCTCCCTCCCTTGACTTTTTTTTTTTTTTTTTAGGGGGTCGCATATTGCTTTAGATCGTGGGCTTCCTGTTGTGTTGCCAGAATTTGGAGAACTGGTCAGGTACCGTGCGCTGACTCGCCCTTGACGTTCAGAGGTCAGAAAGCGTCCCGAACAACGATTTAGGCTTTGAAACGCAGCCCTGTGCCTGACAACTGTTGGACCACGGGCAAGTTACTTGACCTCTCTGAACCGCAGCTGTCAAATGAGGATCGGACTTGGTAGTTCCTGTCTCCCAGGGCGGTGGGCGAGACTCAGGAAGCCCGTGCGTGAGAAATGCTTAGCACGGCGTCTGGCATCCGGTAGACGCCCCGTAGCGTCGGCTGTTGCCATAGATGCTG
Source organism: Neofelis nebulosa (assembly GCF_028018385.1). Lineage (NCBI taxonomy): Eukaryota > Metazoa > Chordata > Mammalia > Carnivora > Felidae > Neofelis > Neofelis nebulosa. Next base: position 33,032,311 of record NC_080798.1, on the reverse strand, counting down.
TTGGTGGGAAACCGCGCCTGGCGTCTGCCGCCCGCTCCGGTACGGAGTCTGAACAGAAGTCATGAATCAGAGCTGCGCGGGGCCTCACTGGGGAAACTTGAAACTTTCATCTCTCTCTCTCTCTGCCTATTCAAGAGGACAGGCAGCTGGAATGCTTCTCTGGCATTCAACACTGATATCAATCTCAGCAACATTAATAATACAGTGCAACCAAATTAATTGTGGCTTCTCTGATTTCACAGAGCAGACAAATTCAGATGAACAGTTCAGCGAGCATGTGCGGGGGCGCCCGGTGGGTGCTGGGCTCCAGCAGTGGGGCCCTTAAAAAAAAAAAAAGACGAGGAAAAGCAGAGCTCTTCGTTCTCAAGGAGTCTGTCACGTTGTAGGGCAATTTGGAACAGGCAGGATACAATTTTATTACCAATAAAACTTCTTCTATCTGTATAGCACTTTGTAGTTTACAGAAACTTTTCAAGTTGTGGGACCCACTGATCCCTTAGGACTCTTTTGACAGTAGATTGAAATAATTTCATTGGACACAGAGAGGTATTTAGTGCTGTGGTTAGCAAATTGGTTCCTGCAGTTAGAACTGAATTTCAGCATTGGCTTTGCATAGTTCCAGCTGTGTGGCCTCCTGTAAATCACGTAACCTCTCTGAGCATCACTTTCCTGGTCTTTCCAATGGAGACGATAAAAAGACCCACTAAATGTCCTGGCATGGAAGATACGTCTGCCCCCCTTTCTGCCACGCTCTTAAAACCCTGCGTCCAATGTGCCCATAATCCAGGTAGAAATGAGAGTTGAAGAAAGTAATGGAAGATGCTGCCCCCTAGTGGTGGAGTTAGGTAATTCAGAACTTCACAGCAAAGATAAGAGAGTGCGCCATTGCCTTTTGACAGCGGTAGTGGTTGGTAAATTTTTACTTCTGCTATTTTTTGGATTCGCTGATGTGTGTGTATGTATATTACGTATATGTATATATGTTATATATGTGTATGTAATATTTATGTGTGTACACACATATGTATATGTAATATATACAAATGCATATATGTGTATATATACGTGTATATGTAATTCTTAAAGCTGTGCCATTTCATACTTTTGAAAGAGCTGACCATTGCTGACTATCCAGACATTACGATTTTCTACTGATTCCAATACGCGGTCTACTGTGTAATAATAACACACAAAACAGTGAAATTATAAAAATATTCCCTCCCTTGTAGAGTCACTTTAGTATTTATTTTTGAGAGAGGGAGAGAGAGTGCAAGGCAGGGAGGGGCGGGGGACAGGGGGGAGACAGAGGATCGGTCAGCACAGAGCCCGATGTGGGACTTGAACTCAACAAACTGGGACAGTGTGACCTGAGCTGAAGTCAGACACTTAACCAACCGAGCCACCCAAGAGCCCCTTAATTTCACTTTTAATATAGAAACAGTAAAAGTACTCAATTTCTTCATCTTCCTCCAAATTTTCTTCTCTGGAGAATTAGGGTAAATCTCAGTAAGTTACGCTAATGATAATAAACATAATAATATTTCTTTCAGCTCAGGTCTCAACCCCCGAGGTCAGAGATCCTTCTAAGACAGGACACGGCCTCTCCTCTCCGTCTCTTACCTTCACACCTCTGCATGCTTCCTTCCACACCTCCTGTTCTGGATCAGAGCATGCTTGAGATGTACCTGGAGACTTTTGTGACCAACGCAAGCTCCCTGCTCTAGGCGGGGGACTCCCCTGCACAACTGAGGGCCGCACCCTGGCATCTGTGTCATGAAAACGTTCCCCTTGTAATTCTGATTGTCCCCCCACTCCCTGCCGAGATTCTAAAACTAGGATTCTAAAACAATCGGGCAAGAAATCCTGAAAGAATGTGGCACAGACTCTCAACAAAAATGATGAAGGGATAAACTGCTACGTTTTAAATTTGCCTCTACCCACGTCTGTTTATTCAACAAGCAACCCCTCAAGGTCAAGAATAGCCTCATTATTTTATAAGGGAAGCTGCCTGGAATCACAGGTGAGCTCCCCTGTCCCGCCCCGCACCTCCACGTCCTGCACTGGGTCTCCAGGTGCTTGCGCCCCAACCTGGCCATCATCCTGGACTCTGTCTCTCCCCCTGCACCCTCCCAGCACGCACCCACCTCCGCACCCACACTCACACATCAACAAATCCTGCTGGCCCTACCGCGGGAGTCTGTCTGGAAGCTGACCACTTCCCACCCTGTCCAAGCCTCCAGTTTGCCACCTCATGCAGCCTGGATCTTGCGGTAGCCTCCCACCTGCCTTGCCCTTCTCACTCTGTTCCCCTTGGTCCCTCCAGTCCCCGGAGCAGAAGCCAGAGTGGTGTTTTTAGATGCAAATCAGATCACATTATGCCTCTGCACAAAACCCATCTCATTCAGAGCGAACTCCTAAGTCCTTAGGGCAGCCTGGCTAGGGTCCGGGTCTCCTTCAAACTCGCATGCACTCGCCCACTGTCCACGCGCCTTTCCCTCCCTGCCTGGGGCTCTCTTCCCCTTCTCTTCCACTTTCAGTCCCATCCCGGGGAATGCCTCTCCCTACCCTGTGCCCCGAAGCTGTTTTATTTTTCTTCGGAGCACTTAGAGTCACTTGGCACAGTACATGTTTAGAATTTCCTTGTTTATTGTCTGCCTGACTTCTTCACTAGGATATGGGGGCTCCGTGCTCACTGCCTAGAGAGGTATACACTGTAAGGGTTGGATGACCACTGTTGAAGGAAGGAAGGAAGGAAGGAAGGAAGGAAGGAAGGAACGAAGGAAGGGAAGGAAGGAAGGGAGGAAGGGAGGAAAGAAGGGAGGAAGGGAGGAAAGGAGGAAGGAAGGAAGGAAGGGAGGGAGGAAGGGAGGAAGGAAGGAAGGAAGGAAGGGAGGAAGGAAGGAAGGGAGGAAGGAAGGAAGGAAGGAAAGAAGGCAGGCAGGGAGGAAGGAAGGAAGGGAGGAAGGCAGGAAGGGAGGAAGGAAGGCAGGAAGGGAGGAAGGCAGAAGTGAGGAAAGAAGGAAGGAAGGAAGGAAGGAAGGAAGGAAGGGAGGAAGGGAGGAAGGGAGGCAGGAAGGGAGGAAGGAAGGAAGGAAGGAAGGAAGGCAGGAAGGCAGGAAGGGAGGAAGGAAGGCAGGAAGGCAGGAAGGGAGGAAGGAAGGAAGGCAGGAAGGCAGGAAGGAAGGGAGGCAGGAAGGCAGGAAGGAAGGGAGGAAGGAAGGAAGGAAGGAAGGAAGGAAGGAAGGAACGCACGAACGAATGCTTGGGCCCCAGGATAACATTTGTTCAACGTCTGCAACTATTTCCCTGTCTCTGCCCGTCATGATTCAGGATGAATCTCCATCCCGGAGACTGGAGACCCATTTCGATGGGGCCTTCTTTCTGACTTACTCTCCAGGCCTGGGGCGGGGAAGTCCGAAGCGTGGAGAGGGAGTTGAATGAGAGCAGACCCCAGGCCAGCCCTTTCACACGCCTCAGAGACACAGGCTGAAACGGAAGAGAAAGCGTCTCGTCCTCGGGCTCTTTCCCTCTCACTCGCCTTGTCCTCCTTCGCGTAGAGAGTCGTTTGTAAAATTCAGCCCAACAAGGTTTTCAGCTAATTGAGGCTTTCCTGACTATCCTATGTGATGCATTGATTAAGCGCCCCTATATGCTCTGCGCCGCGACGGAGAGCTGGGAGGTAAAAAAAGTGAGCAGGAGGAGGCCTGTGCCCTGCGGGTGCTGACAACTCCAGCGGGGAGAGAGACAGACGCACAAGGACTTCTAACCCAGGGCAGAAAGAAGACAGAGCTAAGTAGGCCTGACAGCCCTGTGCTCGGGGTCAAGAGGATCCATTACATCAACTCTTGTTTGGTCCAATTTATTACCACCACTATTACTAATCTAATAATCATTCTAGTAGGCCTGCCTTCTTTGATATCAAAGGCGTATTTTTCTACTGCCAAAATTAATGATAAAGGAAAACAATCCATTGGAATTAAAAGCAGTTGTGCCTGCTGGTTGTTGAGAGGGTCACGGGCTTCTCCTGGGCGGATGGGGGGGGGGGCGGGGGGGGGGAGGCTCGTGAATATCCCGCGAAGGACCCGCTTCCCCAAGGACCCCTTCCAGCAGAGCATCCGGACGCTTGCAAAAAATCAAAGTCACCCTGCGTCCGTCTCCATCAGCTCTGCCATTTAATGTTTAACATCTGGGAGGGAAAATATCCTGAAGCTTTTCCAAATACGCGAGGCCCTGCCCTCCAGGTTTGCGGGGAGAATCCTAGGCAGGGGCGGCATCTCACGTGCCACAGAGGCCCGTGCCGGCCAAGGCGGGGTCCAGGAAGCCCCCCGCCACTCACGGGAGGACCTGGGCGGATGGATTTCTTGGAGGCTGGTTTGCCTCTCTCTCCTTGGTTCCTAGATCGCCAATCGCCCGAACAGCGGCGGCATTTTCCACTCGCGCCTTCTGTTCCATTAGCCCTGGAGCCACATCACCGGACTCGTCAAACAAGTCCCGGATCGCGGGAGGAACGGATGCGACGCGAGATAGCGGGGCCAACGCTGAAAACAACTATGATACAGTAGAAAGCCGGCTTTTCTCCTTTCCTGTGACTCATTAATGACGTTGGCATGTTACGTTTCAGGTGTCTCTGGTGAAAACGCCCACGGGGCCATCGAGTAATGGGGGTGAAGTGGGCCAGGCTTCAGGACCTGCAGGCATTTCGTGGGAGGCGGGGCCTTGGCCAAGCAGGAGGCCCTGCCTCCCCATCGGAGAACAAACCATTGCCGAGCTCGGTCAGCGGCCCCCCAGGCAGGAATGTGCTGGGCCCAGGCAGGAATTAGGAGCTTTCCCGTGATGCAACAGCCGCAGGAAACATGCCCGGAGACCACTAGAGGCGCAGTTTGCAAACGCTCTTCCCGATCATCAAAGCGATCTCCAAAACTTGATACCTATTTGGCATTTACATCTGTAAACGGTCTGCCCCCTTAGGTGGGGTGTGAGGCCCGGTGACACAAATACGCCTTCCCGGTCGCGTGGGAGGCGCAGGGAACACTTTCATTTTACAGGCGAGGATGAGCTTATTTAGCGATTACCTGTATGGTCAAAAGAGGCGGGGCGGGAATCCCAAGCCTAAATTCTTTCTCCAAGGGTAACATGCTTTGGTTTCTTCTCTGCCGTTTGGATATGCAACCGCGGGGCACTGGGGATGGCTGGAAATCTGGGGACGCCTTTCCCATCAGCAATAGGTCCCTCTCCCCCTCGCCCCGCATCTGGGTCGGTCTGGAACTACTCCGACCCACAGGGCGCAGTGAGACTGACGCCAGGCTAGCTCTGGGGCGGGGGGTTGCAAGTGTGGACTGGTGGTTTCTGCTTCCTCTTTCTTGGAGTCTTGGGCTGCTTTGTGACACGTCTGACCAGCCAGCTGGAAACAGGACATGGGGAGAAGCTGGACTTTGCATGCAGAGGGGCAGGTCGGGCTGCACCAGCCTCGCAACCACCCTGCGAAGGGCCAGACCTGTGAGTGTTCACTCATACTCCACAGTCACGCTCCTCGGTCCCTCCAGACCATCCAGCTGCCAGCTGAGTGCCATGGAGGGGCCCAATTCGATGGCACATGGAACAGAAACCTCTCCCGCCTGAGCTCTGCCTGAATTGCTGACATATAAAACCACACGCAGTAATAACTTGGATGTTGTTTTAAGTCCTTAAATTCCAGGGAAATGTGCCATGCAGATAACCAAAACTCAACTGCATAGCACCTCTGGATACTATGTTCTTTCTCCCTTCCTTCCTCCCTCCCTCCCTTCCTTCCCTCTTTCCTTCCTTCCTTCCTTCCTTCCTTCCCTCTTTCCTTCCTTCCTTCTTTCCTTCCTTCCCTCCTTCCTTCCTTCTTTCCTTCCTTCCTTCCCTTCTTCCTTCCTTCCTTCCTTCCTTCCTTCCTTCCTTCCTTCCCTCTTTCCTTCCTTCCTTCTTTCTTTCTGATTTATACCAGTATATCAATATCAACATAGTGAATTTGAAGGATGCAAAAAAGCACAAAAAAGAAATGGTCTTCTACCTAAAGCTTACCACTATATTTTTTATTTGTCTCTCCAGGTCTTTCCCCGTTTCTTTTTCTTAACAAACCTGAGGTCATCCTGGGCTTCCTGCTGTGTCATTTGTCCTTCTCACTGAGTACGTCGTGAACCTTTTCCATGTGATAAAACATTTTTTCAACGGGATTTCTATGGTTGCACCGAAAATTTGTGTTATGGATAGACTATGATTTAGGCAACCAATTTCATATTGTTTGAATATTTAGTTTGGCTTCCAAATTTTCTGCGTTATAAATATTGTTATTATTCATATCAATGTCACAGCCACTACTGTGCATCAGCGATGGGATTTTAGGACCCATGTTTGCACTGTCAGGCTAACAACTCAAGGACGTCCATTTAATCACTGGGTCTACTTTACTTATTTTTTAGGTTTTATTTTGAAGTTTATTTATTTGTTTTGAGAGACAGGGCGAGCGAGCAGGGGCGGAACAGAGAGGGACGGAGAGAGAGGATCCCAAGCAGGCTCCACGCCGCCCGTGCAGAGGCCCCTGAGGCACTGGAACCCATAAACCATGAGATCATAACCTGAGTTGAAACCGAGAGTCCGATGCTTGACTGATGGAGCCACCCAGCCCGCCCCCCCCACCCCCCCATCGGGTCTATTTCTTCAAAAAGGAAACTTTGGGCGCCTGGCTGGCTCAGTCGTGGAGCACACAACTCGATCTCAAGGTCGTGAGCTCGAGCCCCATGTTGGGGGCGTGGAGATTACTTAAAATAAAATCTAAAATAAATAAATAAATAAATAAATAAATAAATAGAAGGAAACCAGACTTCAGGAAGATTAAATTGTATGCTTGAAGTCACACACTGATTTGAATCCAGCCTTGTCTGATTCTACACTCTCAACTCCTCTAACATGCTGCCATTTAGTAGTTAAAAAATAAATTATTAAAAAAAAAATTGTTTCTCTGTTGTATAGCGAAGCCAAACATTTTTCTGTATCTTTAAGCCATTTGCATGGCTCCTTTGGTTAGTTACCTGTTCATGTCTTTTGACAATGATTTTATGTTATGTTCATGCTTTTCTCATTTATTTGTAGGTGTTCTTTACATATTCAGGGCATTACTCTGTTGCCCAGTCTTCTCTCAGTGTTTCGTTTTACTTTTTTACTTCAGTGTGCTGCTTCTCTACTCATAAATTTTAAAATTTAAAGATGTTTTCTAGCAAAGTGACAAAGCAACAACATTCTCAAAGTCTGCAAAACTTCAGAGCCGGGAAGAACTTTTGAGGTTATTTAATGTTTACTTAATGTTCACATGTGAAAACAGAGACCTGGGTAATGAGGTGACTGCTCTCTAGGAAAGCACTCAGAGAAAACTGCTTCAGGAAAAACTGCATGTTTTCTTATGTACCTTTGTGTATCAGAGGGGAGAAGAAACTTGTGCAATCTAACAAACCAAAATTTCAGAAACAGAATCTTATGCCTCTGGTTTTTCAATTCCTTGGTCAAGGGGTGAATTCATTTAATGACTCAATTAGAGCATCTCACACAACATCAACATTATCTGGTACAGGGAACCCTTTTATAAAATTAAGTCTTACAGGGAAGTTCAATACCAACTCATAGTTGCCCAGGCTTATGGGCAAATCTCCAACCGGTTCAGATCAGGGCCACTTGGGTGTGGGGTGAAGCTTTCCCTTCATGTCCCGGGGCCCACAGGGGCTGAGTTCTCCACCCTCAGTTTGGGATTCTGCATGGGTGGCAGATATTGGGGGTGTTAGGGGTGGAAGTGTCTACACTGGGCTGTCCGCACAGAGCCTGACGCAGGGCTCGAACTCATCAACGGCGAGATCATGACCTGAGCCAAAGTCAGACGCTCAACCAACTGAACCACCCAGACACCCCAAGTGAACACCTTCTACCTGAATCACCATCTGGCTTCTCCTTTCCTTCCCCCACCCCCTTCTTTAGTCTTTAGAGCGGAAAAATGTACCCCCCCAAACCAGGAATCTTTTTCTGCTTTAGTTATTGACTGGGGGAGTGAAAAGTAGCCCGTGAGAAGGGTCTGACAGAAGGAAATCAAACAAAAGACAATACTTTGAGAGGCACCCCTGTAGGAGAGCAAAGCAGATAAAAGCAGAGTTGTTGTGGGGGGCACTTTTATGCTTCCAGGTCAATCCTCATTCCCTTCCCTAACCTGCACTAGCAGTTTCTACAAGAACAACCTCATGGGAGCAAAAGACTGCACAGGAAAATGGAAAACCCTGTGGCATAGTCCCTTGTCTCCTTCTAATTCAGGATGCTGAAGCCCAGAGAGGGGGATGCAGTTGCCTGAGGTCACACAGCAAGTTAATAGTTTGGCTAGGTCTTAAATTCAGCTGACCATTCCAGTGCTCTGTTGCGGGTAATACTTTGCCAGCCAAATAGAAATCAAAAGACGCCAAGTGAAAAATAGTCATTTTGGGGGCGCCTGGGTGGCTCCGCTGGTTGAGCGTCCGACGGCTCTTGATTTTGGCTTAGGTCCTGATCTCGTGGTTTGTGGGTTCAAGTCCCACTTCAAGCTCCGTGCTGACAGTGCAGAGCCCGTTTGGGATTCTCTCCCTCTCCAAATAATCAAAAAAAAAAAACAAACCCAAAAAAACACAAAAAACAAAAAATTTGTAAACAGTCATTTTATTAAGAAAAACTTCACAAAAGCATACATGTAGAGAGATGATATCACGAATCCCCACGTATCTATCTTACAGCATCAACAATTACTAACTCACATGTACAAAGTCAGTCTAAAGCTTCCAGGTGCTCTGTAGCAACATGCCCAGAGTCTAGCTGGACAGGAGGCTGGGGTACAGAGACTTAAGCGGTTTCTTTTAATTAAGTGGCTTCTTAGCACTCTGGCAGAGGAGGGCTGTGAATCAAGACAATTTTACTTCTTCCTCTCCAACATGTACACGTTTTAGTTTGTTTTCTTGTCCTAGTACCCAGGTTAGGACCTCTAGTACCCTGTTGAATGAAAGTGAGAATTTGTCTAGTTCCCGATCTTGTAGGAAATAGGTTTAGCTTTTCGCCATTAAGTATAAACTTAGCTATAGATTTTTGCACAGATGCCCTCTCATACATGCCCTTAAAATTTTTCTTCTGTTCCTAGTGTGTGGAGAGTTTTTACTACGAATGGGTACTGAATTTTCTCAAACATGTTCTCTCAATCTATTGAAGTGAACATATGACTTTTTCCTTTGCTCTGTTAATGTGCTGAATCAGGTTGATTTTCAAATGTCAAACCAATTTTGCAATCCTAGAATAAATTCTACTTGGTCGTATTGTATTATGCCTTTTTATTTATCGCTGGGTTTGATTGCTAACATTTGGTTAAGAATTTCTGTGTTCGTGTTCCTTAGGAGGGTTGTTACCTAATTTTTTTGAATTGCCTTAGCATCAGGTTAATGCTGACTTCATAAAATGAGTGACAAAGTAACTCCTCTTTACTTCCTGAAAGAGTTTGTGTGGAATTGTATTATTTCCTCCTTAAATGTTTGGGAGAATCATTAAAGTTACTGGGTCTAGCGTTCTTCTGTGGGACACTTTGAGTTTTTTAATGTTTACTTACTTTTGAGAGCGAGAGATAGCAGGGAAGGGTCAGAGAGAGAGGGAGAGAATCCTAAGAAGGCTCCCCACTGCCAGCATGGAGCCCAATGCAGGGCTCAAACTCATGAACTGTGGGATCATGACCTGAACCAAAATCAAGAGGCAGATGCTTAATCAACTGAACCCCTTTGTGGGACCATTTTAAATTATAAATTCAATTTCCTCAATAGATATAAGGCCCTTTAAATATTATTTCTTTTTTTTATTTATTAAGTGATATGTTCAAGGAATTTGTCCATTTCATCTAAATTGTCAAAAGTGTTAGCATGAAGTTATTAAAAATTTTCATTATCGTATTTTTAATGTCTGTAGAAACTGTAGTGATGTACCCTTTCTCATTTGCAATACTAGTAATTTGTTTTGCTTACTCTCTCTCTTTCTCTCTTTTCCTTCTAACCCTTTCTCTTTGAATAGCTTAACTTGAAATTTATCACTTTTATTGATCTTTTCAAAGAAGCAACTTTTGGTTTCATTAATTTCCATTTTTGTTTGTGTATTTCTGATGTTCACTCTATTTCCTGCCATTTCCTTTGGGATTAATGTCTTATTTATTCCTCTTTCTTCTTACCATAAGCTTTAGACCTTTATCTTTTCTTTTTTTTTTTTAAGTTTATTTATTTATTTTGAGAGAGAGAGACAGAGACCATGCACACGTGCATGTGAGTGGGGAGGGACAGAGAGAGAGGAAGAGAGAGAATCCCAAGCAGGCCTTGCCCTGCCAGCACAGAGCCTGCTGTGGGGCTCGAACCTTTGAACCATGCGATCATGACCTAAACCGAAATCAAGAGTCAGACTCTCAACTGACTGAGCCACCCAGGTACCCTTCTGCTTTTCTTATATAAGCAGATAAAGCTTAATATTTCCCTCTAAATTCTGCTTTAACTGAAGGCCACAGAGTTTCTATGTTGTATGTTCATTGTCACTTAGTTCAAAACACTTTCTTAAAAAAAAAATTTTTTTTAATGTCTATTTTTAAGAGAGGGAGAAAGAGAAAGAGTGTGTACAGGGGAGGGGCAGAAAAAGGGAGACATAGAATCCAAAGCAGACTCCAGGCTCTGAGCTGTCAGCACAGAGCCTGACACAGGGCTGGAACTCACAAACCACAAGATCATGACCTGAGCTGAAGTCAGACACTTAACTGACTGAGCCACCCAGGCACTTCTAATTCAAAACATTTTCTAAGTTTACTCCTAATATTTTCCTTGACTAATAGGTTATTTAGAGTGTGTTCCTTAATTTACATGTAGTTGGATATTTTCCATATGTGTTTTATTATTAATTTGTTCCCCCTTCCTGCTTTGTGGCCAGAAAGTGCCAGGTAGAAAGCTAGGGTGAGCTCACCTCCTATATCTTTCTCCTCTCAGAGGTAGAGTTGCCAGATAAAGTACAGAATACCCAGTTAAATTCAAATTTCAGATAAACAGTGAATTTTTTTAACATAAATATGTCTCAAATATCAGATGGGAAATATTCATACTAAAAATTATTCATTGTTTATCTAATATTCATATTTAGCAGAGCATCATGTATTTCTTTTACTAAAACTGGTAACACTACCCGAAGATCACACAGTTCTACTTTGCCATTGGTTCAATGTCTGAAGACAGTTGATTCAGGTCTTTTTTTCCTCTCAGTTTTCTAGTTGTTTATCATGGGAGGGAAAGTCTGGTACTAGTTACTGTCTTGGTGAGGATCAAAAGTCTCACGTCTCCTTTTTAATTTTTATTTCATTAATTTTTTTTAATGTTTATCATTTTTGAGAGAGAGAGAGAGAGAGAGAGAGAGAGAGACAGTGCAAACAGGGGACGGCCAGAGAGAGAGGGAAACACAGAATCTGAGGTAGGCTCTGGGCTCTGAGCTGTCAGCACAGACCCTGATGTGGGGCTGAAACTCAATGAATGCCAAGATCATGACCTGAGCCAAAGTTGGATGCTTAACCGACTGAGCCACCAAGGCGCCCCAGTTCCATGTACTTTTAATACAAGTCCCTTATACTACTCTTGTCTATTTTTCTCTTGTTCTTATCTGGTCTGGTACATAGCTGTTACTTGTGTTTTGTTTGTTTGTTTGTTTTGTTTTTTTGGAGCTTGCAGAGATTTTTGTTATTTAATCAAATTTGTCAATCTTTTCTTTTATGACATCTTAGCTTCGAGTCACAATTAGACAGATCTTTGCCCTTCCGATAAAGAAATATTCTATCCTTTTCTTCCCAAACGCTTATGACTTGAACCTAAAAAATGTAAGTATTTGGTCAAGTTTCAATGGTTCAGGCGTGAGGTATGCAGCAGCTTGATAACTTTTCTTCTCCACATGGATTGTGAGCTTCATGTGTTGGGCAGACCATTGCTTCTCTGTTGCTTCGAGATGTGGTGGAGACAGTCAATTTAGGGTAAATTCAGCCAATTCGTATTTTCCCCCAGGAAACAATAAATGGTTTGCTGCCTCCCTTGTCTCCCCCGGAGGGGTCCCCTCCCCTCTCTGGAGGTCCTCTTACTCCTTTAGATCTTGACTTGCATTGGGCTGATCTTGTTTGCTATTAAGCCTCTTGTTCATGACATTTAGGGCTGCACCTTTTAATTATTTTTTTTTTTGTTTTTTTGTTTTTTTGTTTAATATGAAATTTATTGTCCAGTTGGTTTCCATACAACACCCAGTGCTCATCCCAACAGGTACCCTCCTCAATGCCCATCGCCCACTTTCCCCTCCCTCCCACTCCCCCCATCAACCCTCAGTTTATTCTCAGTTTTTAAGAGTCTCTTATGATTTGGCTCTCTCCCTCTCTAACTTTTTTTCCCCTCCCCCTCCCCCATGGTCTTCTGTGAAGTTTCTCAGGATCCACATAAGAGTGAAAACATATGGTATCTGTCTTTCTCTCTCTGACTTATTTCACTCAGCATCACACTCTCCAGTTCCATCCAAGTTGCTACAAAAGGCCAGATTTCATTCTTTCTCATTGCCACGTAGTATTCCATTGTGTATATAAACCACAAGTTCTTTATCCATTCGTCAGTTGATGGACATTGAGGCTCTTCCATAATTTGGTTATTGTCGAAAGTGCTGCTATAAACACTGGGGTACGAGTGCCCCTGTGCCTCAAGGGCTGCACCTTTTAATATTCCAACCTCAAAACCTCGGGTTTCAGGAGCTTAAGAAGTCTGCTCTCAAACGATGGCTTTTGCCTTGAGTGTGCAATGTCTGTTTCGAAACCGAAACGAGACTGTTCTCTTTCTGTCTCCCTTCTGCACCCTGAGGGCAGTCACCTAGGATGCTGGCCCCTGCGGTCGGTGTTGGGGGGGTGGGAAGATGGGAGGCAGGGGTGGCATGAAATAGAGATCACGGAGACCCTGGGCCAGTATTTCAAAATATGCCTCCGTGACGCCACATCAGTTAACACGGTTCTCTGGAAGGTTGGAGGCTTAAGACCTTTCCTTCATTTGAACACAATGAAGCAGAGCCCTGAAGGCCTCTGCTAGCCCTGACTCTAGCCCCGCTCCCACCAGATCACCACGGGAAAAGTGTGCCACTGAGCGGTCTCTGAGCCTCAGTTTCCACATCTGCACTGCCTCTTTCCCAGGCTCCCCGTGAGAATCCAAATACTTCAGCCAAGGCTAAAAGCACGACACACATGTGAGGCATTACGATGATCTTCATTCTCATCAAAAACATTTATCCAGCCCCCCGCCCCCCGTGTTCAAAACACCATTCCAACGCATCTGTTCTAACACATAACAAATACCTCTTTGAGATGTTTTTAATTGCACGTTACTTCCTTTCAGACCTGATTCATTTCTGATCCGAAGAGCAACAAAGAGAGCTTTTATCGCCGAGGCTCATTTCTGGAAATTAAATTTCCATTTTCAACACTAATGCTACTGTAATGCGTGCGGGTTTCTGTCTCTTATTGTGTCTGACGGCGACCGGCCTGGCAGCGTAAGTGACTGAATGCGAGTATGTAAATGGACAACATAAAAAGACATTTTTGAAAAGCGGGCGAAAGAAAAACATTTAAAGTAGGAAATTAGAGCAGTTATTGGATCCCACACCATGGTTAATGAGTGCGCGGAAAGCAAACAGTTTCTGGCTCTGGGACCCCAAGCGTTACGGCCAGGGCAACACGTCTCCTGTTTTTGGAAGGAAATCAGTAATAGCCTCCACACATGGGAAGCCTTCAGTTTGCATTTTTTAATGCCTCCAGGGAGGACAGGGTTTCTGGTTTCAAATCTGTTAAATTTTTCTTTAAAAGACGGGTTTTGTTCAGAAACCCAAACAGAAATTAGCATATTACGAATATACGCGGGTCACGGGTTTGCCCCTGCGCTCAAAGATTTCATCAAGCGTGGCTTGCAAAACATGAGTGAGTTCTCGAGAAGCAGGATGGGACTCGGCCACTTTGGCCTAATTAGGTAAAATCCCTTAAAAGCCCCACACCCTGTTTTTTATTAAGTCTTATGTGTATAAAAACTGGCCAAATGCCCATCAGTATGGTGAAAGCGGCTGGGGAGTTATGAGCTATTTTAATTTTCTTCTTCTTGTTTATCCATGTTTTCTAACTTTTTTTTTTTTTTAATAATAGAAGAACGTGGCATTAGAAACAAGGAAAAAAATAGGAGGTACTTAAGACAAAGCAAAATGAAAACTCACCAATAGTTCTGCTTTTTTTTTTTTTTTTTAACATGAAATTTATCGTCAATTTGGTTTCCACACAGCACCCAGTGCTCATCCCAACAGGTGCCCTCCTCAATGCCCGTCAGCCACCCTCCCACCCCCCATCAACCCTCAGTTTATTCTCAGTAATAGTTCTGCTTTTGAATTCTGCCCCTGGAGCACTGATCTTAAAACAGGTGCCACCTTAACTCCGTCCAAATTAATAAAAGCTCTTTGACTGAGCACCTACTAACTGTGACACTGTGCTTTTCTCCTGTTCTGATACTCATCTTTGTTTTTACTTTTACAAATGGGTCTTGCGCGGTCCGAAGACCGGATGGCACTTGGTGTGAAAGTGACATAGGGATTCGTGAAGAAAAGAAAAGCCGTTCCTGCCTCCCGTAAATACAGGCCGAGCGTGTCTTATCTATAATACTCTAAGTGTTGGAGTTGAACGCCTAAAAACGTGCCTGTTCTGTTAAACTCTGGAGCACAGTGGTTCTGGAGTCACGACTTAGTCCCCATCTTGCTGTACGAACTTGGTCCAATCATTCGCTTAGATGTGGACACTGACTTAGCGGTTGGGATTAGGTTCTGAGAAGTAGAACCTGGAATGGGGGTGTCCAACTATGGGGGGGAGAAGGAAAACGAGAGAGAGTCACATTGAGTTGTTAGGGATTGGCCGAGACTCTGGGAGAGATGGCTTCCTGCTCACCAAAAACCCACTGTCCTCCTTCTCCTCCTCCCCCTCCTCTCCCTCCTTCACTCCCTCCTCCTCCTCTTCCCTCTCTTCTTCCTTCTTGGTTGCTGCCGTCATCATCATCATCATATCACAGATTCCATTCCTCAGTACCCGCCCGCCCCCCCCCCCGCCCCCCCCGCCACACACACACACTTAGGTTTGGCCACAGGACCGAATCCCAAGCCAACAGAATGTCAGCAGATTTGATATCTGCTGGGGTGCCTGGGTGGCTCAGTCATTTGAGCCTCCAGCTCTTTGGTTTTTGGCTCAGGTCATGATCTCACGGTTCCTGAGTTGGAGCTCCGCATTGGGCTGTGACAGCCTGGAGCCTGCCTGGGATTCTCTCTCTCTCCCTCTCTCTGCCCCTCCCCCGGTCTCTCTCACCTGCGCTCCCTCTCCCCAGACAAATAAACAAACCTAAAATCATAGGAATGATATGCGCCGTTTTGGGCCAGGGATGTGTGGAAGCCTCATGTTCCCCCGCCCTCCCATCTTCTGTCTCCCCTTCCTCTGGTGGCACACTGATTGTGGCAGGACTGTTCCCTGCCCAGGAGCTGCTAGAGGCACACAACGAAAACAGGTGAGGTCCCCAAATCCCAGCAGGGAGGAAAGTGCCCCCTGATGGGGGAACATCCGCCTAAGGCTCTTAATTAAGGACTAGTAAATGTTCTTGAGGCATCATGGTTTGGGCTCTGTCACCCCAGCCTGGCTGCCTAACCGGTGCAGAATCGAACACCAACACCCAGAGCCTGAGGCTGGATCAGTGGTGTAGAGCCAAGAGGTGGGTAATATGGGGCCTGAGTGACCTCCTATACCAACATGTAGGTCAGTAATATGACAGATAAAGATAAAACTGTGGAGGGTCCTTGGCCGGCCTTGATGAATATGTGGGGGACCTTAAGCGCCAGGGGTCTCTTGGTGCAATGAGCTCCTCTGGACTCTGTTTCCTCATCTGTAAAATGGGGGTGTTGGGCACGATTAAGAGTAGCAAGTCACGGGGCACCTGGGTGGCCCAGTCAGTTAAGCATCTGACTCCCGATTTCGGCGCAAGTCATGATCTCACGGTTCGTGAGTTCTGCCCCTGCATCGGGCTCTGGGCTGACCACGGGAGGCTGCTTGGGATTCTCTTGCTCCCTCTCTCTCTCTGCCCCTCCCCTTTGTTCTCTCTCTCTCACTCTCTCTCTCTCTCTCTCTCTCTCTTTCTCTCAGTGCACTTCATTTTGAGGACCAACACCGATAGATTGGAAGGGCTGCTTAGACCACCATGTTAAGAGAGATTCTGAGGTTCGGTCATGGATCTGTGGGAGGGCACCTTAACCAACTAAGGGTACAGGTCCGGGAGCGGAGAGAGAAGGCCCTGCACCCCCACGCTAGACGTTCTCTGCCATCTACGAGTCTCATGGTGGGCAGATCGCTTCAGGGCTGGAGTGGCAAATGTATCCAGCTGAGGGTCACCTCAGAGACTGGACAGCTGGGGTCAACACATCTGTAGCAGTTTTGACTTCAAAGATGCCAAGCTGTCCGCATTACGGATGCCTGGAAATTCTATCCAGGTTTGCATTTTCATTTTTGTGCTAGGCTATTCTAAAAGAGCTCAGTGAAAGAGAAACACGAGTGAATTTGACCCTGAGAAATGTTTCAATTGGGTTCTAAGGAGGTCAGACCGATTCAGACAAAAACCTCTAAAAAATCCGAGATGATGCGGTCAGAGGCCCCGGAGTGAGCAGATACTTTTGATGTAATTTGGAAGGATAAGCCACTCTACCAAAGTGGCCCAGGGGAAGGAAACGAACTCATCTTTTCAAAGCCTAGGAGAGTTGTATCCTGGAGGCACCTGACTTGGCGACCGCAGAGCCAGGAGGCAGGGCTCGAGTTCCAAACTTGTTGCCAATGGGCTGTGTGACCTTACACAAAAGGTATCCCCTCTCTGAGCCCCGGTGTCCTCAAAATGAGGGTTGTGGACTAGACGAGTGGTTTCTGAATTGTGTTCTGTGGATCCCAAAGGTTCAGAGACAATGGGGGGTGGGGGGAGGGTACCACTGAGCGGAAGCAGGAGTGAGCCGGGCTCTGCTCCAGGAGCGGGGGACTGCCGTCTGAATGACGGTGCAACTCCCTAAATATTTTGTCCCCAGGTCCCTCCTCACAACCGCTGGTGCTCTGCCTCATCTCTATTAAAGGAGCGCTCTCATTCTGCCTCTGGCTTTTTTGGAGGTTCATAGCCCCCTCCCCCCCCTCCCCCCACCCCGGACTTGAGATTAAATCCCCAAGCTCGGCTTGGGGTTTTATTAGTGTCATAGTATCCACAGACTAATCATCACAACGCACATAATCCTATGCGTCCAAACCACTTCAAGTTCTAGAAGTCCCTTCATCTATGTTAACCCGCTTACAGACAAAACCCATTCCCATTCTGCTTTTTCTTTTTGATCCTTTTCTTTCGGTGCAAATGCGATACGCGGTTCCGTCTCCTCAAGAACACCAGCTTTGGCCCCAGGCTGCATTGGTTTGGCTCCTGACTCCATCACTTACCAGCCGTGACTTTGGGCAAGCTGGCTACTGCCTCTGAACCTCAGTTGCCTCATCTGTAAAGTGGGGAGAACACAGCACTCATTTCCTAGGCAATTATGGGGATTAAATGATTCAAAATGTAAAGTTCTTAGAGTAATGCAAGGCGTGCACCAAGTGCTGTGTAAGTATCTGCCAGCACTTTTAAAAAAATAAATAAAGAAAACTTAATCAAAAAGTAAATAGTTGAGGGGGGGAGGCTGGCTGGCTCCCTCAGTGGGTGGAGACTGTGATTCTTGATCTTGGGGTTGTGGGTTTGAGCCCCCAGGATGGGTATAGAGATTACTTAAAAATAAATAAAATCTTGAAAAAATAAAAATAATACAAATAAAAACCCCAAAAATGCTAAAAAAAAAAAAAAAAAAAAGCAAATAATGGTAATAAGGGAAAGGCCTCACTTCTGCCCTCTTTTACCCATACATTCTCAACAGGGGTGATATCACCCCCCCCAGGGGGCACGATTGATTCTTGGGGGTCCTAGAAAATCCAATTTTTTTTGTTTAAAGCACAGATACACATACAGTCTATAAACAGATGTACAGTATATCTCTACAAGCATTTCCTGGGTGGGGCATGGGGGCGATAAAAAACAAAAAAAGAAAGGGGCGCCTGGGTGGCTCAGTGGGTTGAGCTTCTGACTCGATTTCAGCTCAGGTCACAATCCCATGGTAGGATTCTCTCTCCCTCTGCCCCTCTCCCCTGTTCACACTCTCCCTCTAAAATAAAACAAATAAATCATTTAAAAAAAAGATTGAGAAACACAGCTCTAACCCCTCTGCCGTGGTTAACTGGCTGTGGGTATGTCCTTCCAGACCCTTGAAAAGAATCCCCGGTTGTTTAACAGTGAAACGAAACTGTTTCTGAGCTCTGCGATGTGTTTGCTCTCCTCGATTTCCCGGGCTCTCCTCCCGTGGGGCGGGAGCAGATCGGAGGCACCCTTCCCCACGCATCCTGGAGACCCCTACTTCAGGGCCCGGATCCCCCTGCCTGCGGGCCTTCGGGCAGCTCCAGTGACCGGTCACTCTTGACCACGAGGGCAGATTCCTACAAGTGCAACTGGCGGGCGAGAGCGGCGGTGCTTTTCCAGTGGTCAGAGCTCTTGCCAGGTTTCTCATGTGACCTTCACGAGAATCCTGAGCAAGAGCTCTGGTGTGGAAACTGGCTCAGAGATGGGAGACAGGCCTGGCCCAGTGAAAGCAGCCCAGCCAGCCTTGCACTTTCTGTCCCCTGCAGCCCGGGGGGCAGGTAAGTTTCCTGGGGCGGGCTCTGCCTGGGTGCTTTCATCTGTGCAGCGAGGGCTCCCTCATCTGCCCAGGACCAGCGGGGGGAAGGGGGTGGGGGTGGGGGAGGGGGGTTCACTGCGGAGCCTTTTGCAAGGCCACCCCGCCTTGTCGCCTTGTCGCCGGAAGGGGGCGCTCTGTGCTGAGTGAAGTTTAAAGGGGATTGCAAGGGGCACCTGGGTGGCTCAGTCGGTTAAGCGACTGACTTCAGCCCGGGTCACGATCTCGCGGTCCATGAGTTAGAGCCCCACGTCGGGCTCTGGGCTGATGGCTCAGAGCCTCGAACCTGCTTCCGATTCTGTCTCCCTCTCTCTCTGCCCCTCCCCCGTTCATGCTCTGTCTCTCTCTGTCTCAAAAATAAAATAAACGTTAAAAAAAAAAATTAAAAAAAAATAAAGGGGATTGCAAGAGGAGGATGACTCCAGCGGGGCAGTGAGGCTGCTGGGAACCCCGGGGAGACCCCCATGCTCACGTCAATGGGATGTCACAGCCTCCTGGACCCTCTCTTTTATCCATCACGTGCACTTCTCCCCAGAACCAGACCCTGGAGCGTTCCTGGTTTACTTCCATTGACTCCTTAAACCATAACCGCCGCCTACACCAAACTATGGGGACCTGAGACCTGACTCACTGACTCCTCTTAAAAGTGCCCCTGGCTCAGCATTCTAAACAGGACTTCTCAGACTGTAATGTGCATAAGAATCACCGGGAATCTGGTTAAAATCTAGATTCTGATGCCGCAGGTAGGAGGGATCCTGTCTTTCTTTCTTTCTTTCTTTCTTTTTTTTAATTTATTTTCAGAGAGAGCGTGCACGTGAGTGGTGGAGGGGCAGAGAGAGAGAGAGAGAGAGAGAGAGAATCTCAACCAGGCTTCATGCTGTTAGTGCAGAGCCCGAAGCTGGACTTGATCTCACGAACCTTGAGATCATGACCTGAGCCGAAATCAAGAGTTGTACGCTCAACTGACTGAGCCACCCAGGCACCCCAGGGATCCCGTCTTTCTACCCAGCTCATGGACACCCGAGTTGCCCCTTTAAGGAGGAGGAGGCTGGGAGTGGCCAGGTGAACGTAAAGCCAAAGGAAGCAGTCTGGTTGTAAGTAAAGAGGAGTAAAGGGCCCCCCCGCCCCCTTCCTTCCCCTAGCAACGCAGTCCTACAGGATTCTGCTCTGATTTCAGCGTTTGGGCTCTTGGATGTATTCGTGCTCTCCTGAAGAGTCCAGCTTGGCCCTTTGCAGAGAACGTCCTGGCGCCTGTGACCATTCTGGAAGGAGCCGTCCCCCAGCCCCACCTGCATGTAGTGCCAGGTGACTGGAGACTCGGACAGACCCGGTGCCTAACTTTATATTGAAAAGGGACAAGTGGAAACAGGAGGCTTGAGCCCCACACAGAACAAAAAGCAAAACAAAACAAAAACAAAAACAAACCCAAGCAGAAACACCTGGAGAAAGACGTTTCAAAACCAAGAGGTAAATTCACAGAAGGATATTAGTTTCTGGCAAACAGCCACGTAGAAAGTGTCCTGTCAGACAAGTCTAATGCCGTGACATGTTAGATCTGTTACTCCCTTTTGATCAAGCAGGCCTTGAATTACCTAAGGCAAGGCTCCCTCTGTATTTTTTCAGCCAGGGAGCAGCGGCAGTTGTGAGCTGGGCGTCAGAAATCTGACGAGCCTGGTGGTTGAGGCTGGATCCTTTCACTGTGCAGCTTGGTGACCCTGGGAAACTGGCCTGCCCTCCCTGGGCTTCCTCCACTTGCTTACATGTAAAACGGGACGATAGGAGCTGGGGCATGCTGGGTTCTTCCTGAGAGCCAGGCCTGAATTTAATCGCTTGGCCGGAATGAAGTGATTTAGTGCTGACAGCAGCCCCAGGGAGTAGGGGACTATTATTGCCATACCCATTTCACGGAAGGAGAAATGGAGGCTTAGGGTAGTTAAGGTTACTAACTTACACGACGAGGTTACTAAGGTGACACGACGACTAAATGCTGGGATCTGAGTCAGGGCAGCTTCTAACCCTGCCCTGTGTCCCCTGCCTCATAGAAGGGTTGAAGCTCAATGTCCCCAAGGAGTGCCTGAGGCCCAGAAAGTGCTCAAAACAGCCTAGGAAAGGACCAAACCACAAAAAGAAAAATCGCCTGGGAAAAACCTCACCCATTTCACGGCCCGTGGGCGTTGTACAGCAGCCTGACCGGGAAGAGGTTCCTCTTTGCCTCTCTCTGGGTTGATTCAAAAGGCAGAGATTCGGGCTAAGTTTTGCTCTTTCCATTTTTTTTTTTTTTTTTTAAAGCAGCCAAGAATGGCTGAGTGACGCAGGAGTTTCTGTCGTAGGATGATGAATTACCTCCAAAGGGCAGAAACGAATCTAAGTGCCAACGTCAGCCTGGGCTCCCTGGAGGACAGATGATAGCTGGTACTGAGCAGGTGCCCTGCTGAGGCTCCCTGCCTGGAGACCTCGTCACCCTGTCTGGCTCCCCTGTGGGTGTTCGAACTTCGGAGGGAACGCGGAGCAAGGAGCCAAGGCCTGATTTGGGGCAGGGCGGAGGCAGCTCGGTGCCGTGTCCAAGCGTCACGGGGCACCGGTCCTCCCCAGGGTGGGGAGGCCGCTGCGTGGGGCGTCTGCACTGAACCCCGCAGAGGGGTCCAGCCGCAAGCCCGGGTTTCAGGGTCAGGTGGTGAGCTGGGAAGGAGTCCTATCCAGAAGCTGATTAGTTTAAACTGCGGCATCACAGGAATTAAAGGGCAAGTTTCAAGTAACCAGCACCACCAAAAAGAAAAAGAAAAACAAAAACAAAACAAAAACAAAAACGTGCCCTGCTGGAAATACCCTAATTCTCACATTAAGAAAGGGAGAATAGTAAAGTGCCATGTACAAGTCAATTTCTCTTCACTGCCCGAGACACGTGTATGTTCATTCATTCATTCTTACACTCATTCATTCAGCCAGGTGGGATCACCTAGCTGGAGCTAAGTGTGTGCTCAGGGCATCAGCAAAGGAGGGGACCCCCACCCAAGGTTCAGCTTTAATAGATTTTTTTTTCCTGAATCTTATAATCTGAAAATCTTAGAATAGTCTTTAAAAAAACTTCTTTAGCATATGTATATATTTTGTGTTTTGTGTCTACTATTATTTTATACTTTGAAAAATTTTAAGTTTTTAATTTATTTTGAGAGAGAGAAAGCACAAGTGGGGAAGGAGCAGAGAGAGAGAGAGAGAGAGAGAGAGAGAGATGGAGAGAGAGAATCCCAAGAGAGAATCCCGCATCCCTGACGCGGGGCGCGAACTCACGGACTGTGAGATCATGACCTGAGCCAAAGGTGGACGCTTAACCGACTGAGCCACCCAGGCGCCCCTATATTTTGGAGTTGGGGACTCTGTTATCTTTACAAGGCTCAAGACCTCAACAGTGTCTCATTGTGGTCCCATATTCAACAAGCATTGGCACAAGCATTGTCCTAGGTACTGGGACATAGCCGCTGTCTTAGAGTTTTCTAGAGAAACAGAATCGATAGGATATAAATATAGATATACGTATAGATATAGATATAGATAAATTTCTATAGAGAGAGACAGACTTATCATAAAACACTGAATGATATAATTATGGCAGATGACAAGTCCTAAGACCTGCATATGGTAAGCTGGAGAGCCAGAAGAGCCAATGGTATAAGTTCCAGTCAAAACCAGTAGGCTGGAGGGGCACCTGGGTGGCTCAGTCGGTTGAGCGTCCGACTTCGGCTCAGGTCACGATCTCGCGGTCCGTGAGTTCGAGCCCCGCGTCGGGCTCTGGGCTGATGGCTCAGAGCCTGGATCCTGCTTCCGATTCTGTGTCTCCCTCTCTCTCTGCCCCTCCCCCGTTCATGCTCTGTCTCTCTCTGTCTCAAAAATAAATAAACGTTAAAGAGAATTAAAAAAAAATTAAAAAAAAAAAAAAAACAGTAGGCTGGAGACCCAGGCCTTCCTGATGTTTCCATTCAAGTCCAAAGGCTAGAAAAATCCGATGCCCCAGCTTGAAGGCATCCCCTTACTCACAGGAGGGTCAGGCCTTGTGCTGTGTTTGGGTCATCAGTGGATTGGGATGACTGGAGAGGGCAGTCTGTCTCTCACTCGGTCTATCCGTTCGAATGTCTGTCTCATCCCCAAACATCCTCACAGATGCCCCTGGGAGACTGTGTGACCAAATATCTGGGTGCCCTGTGGCCCAGCCAAGTCACCAGAGGAACCCTTCTAGCTGGGAACGCAACTGTTTTGTTAACTACGTGCTCGGTTGTCCAATGGTGCCATTGGGGGAAAAAGGAAGGAGGAGGCATCTGGGGAAAATCAAGAAGCGAGTGAACAGACCTGGGAAGAGAGATGAGTCAGAGACAGAGAAGAGGTAAGATTTTGAGCTTCTGGGGGCACCTGGGTGGCTCAGTCGGTTAAGCGTCTGACTCTTGATTTTGGCTCAGGTTGTGATCTCACGGTTCGTGGGTTCCAGCCTTGCATCGGGCTCTGTGCTGAAAGCATGGAGCCTGCTTGGGATTCTCTCTGACCCTTGCGTGCACGCACATGCGTGCACGCTCATGCTCTCTCTCTCAAAATAAAGAAATAAACGTTAGAAAAATAGCAGAAAGTAGCAGAAAGTAATGGGCGATCATCATCCCGATCTGCTCAGTCTACACCTGCTGTCCTGGTGGTGTCTCGGTTGGTTCCACCTTTGGGCCCAATAAAAGTGCCCCAACTAGACCATGAATTATACGATCCCCGTCAGTCCTCGGGCACTTTCTGAGCTGCCCGCGTGTTCCCCACGGCTGGGAAAGGTTGCTTGTTGGCTAACTGATATCCTTCCAACCCTACTAGGGCGCCGCTCTTAGGGTCCTGGAATCAGGCTGATTCAGGTGATCCAGGAATCACCAACCACCATGGCTCCACTACCGTCTGCGAAGTTGTTCCAGAAACTGCCACGTGTCAGGCACTATCCTGGGCACAGGAGTCGGGGGCGGGGGGGAGGGCGAGCTACGAGGATGAACCGCATCTGGAGGACAGACCAGTAAGCAGATAATTATAGCGCAGCGTGATGAGGGCTTTGAGAGAAGGAAGCCCGGCGGCTCAGGAAGCCCCACGAAGAAGTGCCTTTTTATCACTGGCCATTGCTGCAGGCGAGTCTTTTTGAGGTGTTCAATATTAATTAATGAGCAGTAATTGAGCATCTGGCCCCCTGCCTTCACCCTCGCCCCACTGCCGTCCACCGTCCACACAGCCAGCAAAGGAGATCCTTTTCAAGTAGGCAGCTGACGAGGTCACTGTCTTCTTTCAACAGCCCCATGCTTCCCACGACGGGAGACTAGCATCCGGGTCCCTGTCCTACCCGCTCTGGCCGCTGGCTACTTCTCTGAGCACGTTCCCCTTGCTAGTGGGGTGTAGATGAGAGAATGCACTCCGGCTATGGGGACTCAGGGAGGTAGAGAGTTAAGCCCCGTGTGAGAAGCTAGGGGGCAAAACGTGCGCTCCAGTGAAGGATGGGCTGACCTGTAAGATAGTGAGTTCCCTGTCACCGGAGGTATGCGAGCAAAAGAAGGATGCCGACTGGAAACACCCGTGAAAGAATTACAACTTTAAAAGAGGAGCTTCTGCAAGCTGAAACTTAAGGTCTGTTTTAATATGTTATCCTGTGATAAAGGCGTTTTGCTTATAGATGGACGTGCTCCCCTCCTGTCTTCTCAGAGTTTTCCGCAAGAGAAGAAACACTCGTCTAAGCTGAATGAGCTTTCAGGACCTCACTGGGTGACAGGGCAGCTGGCAGAGTCACCGGGCTGCTCCTTTCTGGCACACTGTTTCCCCAGACTGGAGAAAGGACCATCGGACGGAGCCCCGGCTGGCTGGTCGTCTGCTGTCTCTCTACTATTTTATTTTTCTATCAAATTCTCACCTAGCACTTGCTGTGTACAAGGCACCCTGCTGAGTGCCCTTTCTAACTCAAATAACCCCCAGAAAAACTCTAGCTGGTAGGTACTCTGATCATTCCCATCTTACAGATGAGGACACTGAGGACAGAGAGGTTGAGGACCCTGTCCAGGGTTGCACAGATAGGCTGGGAGAGACCAGGATTTGAACCCAGGCGGTGCAGTTCTAGACCATATTCTCAACCATGACAGCCATCATGCCACCCCTTCTTTTCCCTGAAAGCTTTGGATTTTGATGTCTTAGCTTTGGTTTCTTTGGAACATAAGTGCTTCCCCCCTGGGAGTGTGCTCCGTCTATGGCTTAATTTGCAGGCTTTGGGACCAGGGCTGCAGGGTCTTTCTCTCTGGGCTGTGCTCTCTCACCAGGCACCAGCCGGTGCAGAGACCTGACCTGGGTCATAGGAGGCCAGGGAAGTGGCTGTGGGTGACCCCACGCAGCAGACCCACCTTCTCTCGGAGAGTCGTCTCCTGTTCATCCTGGGGATTCCAACGGAACCACCACTTCCGGAGAAGTTTCCTCCGCCCTCTTCCCTGCCCTGCCCTAGGGTGTTAGTCAGGCGAGGCCGGGCTATGCTGCAGGAACAACCAACCTCGAATCTCAGCAGGACATCACCGCTAAGGTTCATTTCTCAGTCATGCCAAGAGTCCCCCGCAGATCCAGGCAACCCCGCAGAACCCTGTGCCACAACTCCAGGTTATTCCCTGCTTGTGATTGCACCTTCTCAACACATCTGCCTCAAGGGGGGAGTGAGAGCTGGAGAACCATGGAGAACTGTATGGGGTGGGGCGTCGTGTATGCTTGCGTTTCATTGGTCAGAACAAGTCACGTGGCTCCAAAACGCCCAGGCAGGAGAGGACTAGACACAGGTGATCGCTAGTCTTGTCTTCCACACTAGACCAGGTTTCCTTCTAATTGTTCTCACATCCACGTGTACTTTCCTTTTATGTGTCGGGCTGTAGTGACATACTGGTGTGATTACATGATGGACGGCCCTCCTTCCCCGATCTCCATTAGAGTATAACTTCCGGGAGGCGGGAGCCATGTCTACATGTAAGTATTGCCGAATGAGTAGGTGAATAGATGAGTGGATGGATGGACGGACAGGTGGTTGGATGGATGGATGGTTGGATGGATGGTTGGATGGATGGATGGATGGATGGATGGATGGATGGATAAATGGGTGGATGGATGGGTATGTGGATGGATGGATGGATGGATGGATGGGTGGGTGGGTGGATGAATAGATGGATGGATGAATGGATGGTTGGATGGATGGTTGGATGGATGGATGGACAGATGGTTGGATGGATGGATGGATGGATGGATGAATGGATGAATGGACAGATGGATGGATGGATGGATGGATGGATGGATGGATGGACAGACAGATGGTTGGATGGATGGATGGATGGACAGATGGATGGACAGATGGATGGATGGACAGACAGATGGTTGGATGGATGGATGGATGGACAGATGGATGGACAGATGGATGGATGGACAGATGGATGGTTGCATGGATGAATGGATGGACAGATGGTTGGATGAATGGATAAATGGGTGTTTGGTTGGATGGATGAATAGATGGATGGATGGATGGATGGATGGATGATAAAGGGCGGCGGTGAGCCCTTTCTTTGCATGAAAGATGATGGTATTCACAATTTACCATTACTTGGATGTGTCTGCTCTTTCCTCCCAAGTTTCAGAATTAATCCTTATAAGAGTTAATTAAGACTTCCTAGGGGATTAACATCTGAGGCTTTTTTGGAGGATTAATTATCATTTGGTGTTAATGATGCAGCCAAACTCTCAGGAGAAGTTGTAATCTCTGAACTCAGGCCCTGCTTCCTGCCTCAGTCCCAGCTTCGCTGACCTGCTGGTCCTCCCATGGCCACGAAGGACAATGGGTGTCTGAAGCCACACTGGGGAGTGCTCCTTGTCTCCGTCCTATTATAGCTGAAGCTTCCCTGGACCATGAGCTCTGAGTATGGAAGGGATGGAAGAGACAGGTGGTACAGTTAGGACATCAGCAGAAAACATATTCTCCATTCAAGGCCAAAATGTGGCATTAAATGCGTCTGATTTTCAGATGGCCAAGGAGGAGTCAGGGGCCCCTTCCAGGGCAGAGAAGAAGGGATAGATGTTAAATCTTCACCATCCTCTTTCCTCATAGAACCTCAGCCTTCTCTACAGTGTCATCGAAGCTTCATCGTCCCTGTGGCTCTGACACTTTGTGAGAAGTCACTTGGGGGTGAGTTCTCAGGGGGGTGGTACGAGAAGGGTTTAAAATTAGTCACAATCGTCTGTGATCTCGTCCGTTGGTTGAACTGCCGGGGAGGCGAGTTTCATCAGAGGCCACGTCAAACCATCTCTCCTCTCCACCGTTCAACATGATTTTATGATAAACGGAGCTGTCGCACGGGGTGGTGATCAGCCATGTCACTATCATTGTCAGGTTCTCCCACCTCGGGACACGTGGCAGACCTCTACCTCTCACCTCCCGCCAATGCAGCCATGGACTTGCCTTGTCCAGTGGGATGTGAGAAGAAGTGACGTGTCATGTGTCATGACACATGTGATGCTCTGGGCAGAAATTTTTCAGAGTCGTTGGGCAATTCACCTTTTGCCTCCTTCTCCTGCCCCAGTAACTGGTAACCCTCCAGACAGGAGGCCCCAACGGCCCAGATGCACGAATGAGGAGTCTGATGGACTCCTTCCCTCTGGATAACCTATCCCGAAGGATAACCTTCCCGCTGACCTCCAGGGGCCACGCAGCGTGAGGGAAACTATGCTTCCGTTGTGTTTAGGCACTCAGGTTTTCAGTCGTTCGTTTCTGCAGTGTAGCCTAGCTCCTCCTGCCGGAAGTGAGTCCCAGTGTGGACAGCAGACCCCCTGGGAGGCGTTGCGGAGCACGTTCCAAGAGCAGGTTCTCTGGAATCAGGTGGTCCTGGGTCTGATCCCTGCTGTGCCTCTTCGAGGCTGAGCCCCTAGAGACAACTTACTTAACATCTCTGGGCCTCCTTTCCTTTCTCTGAAAAATGAAGCCGGGACCCGTCTCACAGAGTCCTTTGCCAGGACCCGGTGAGAAAATAAAAGGGCCGGGCGAGGTTCCTCCCATTTAGTAAACTCCGTAAATGTTGATGGAGTCATAGTGCAAACAGGTGTAAGTTCCTTTGCTTTGCTACGCAGTTCAATCTATTTCAAGCCGCGAGTTAGAAGCCAGTCAGTTTAGGGGCGCCTGGGTGGCTCAGTCGGTTAGGTGTCCGACCTCGGCTTGGGTCAAGATCTCGAGGTTTGTGAGTTCGAGCCCCGCGTCGGGCTCGTGCTGACAGCTCAGAGCCTGGAGCCTGCTTCGGATTCTGTGTCCCTCTCTCGCTCTGCCGCTCACCTGCTCCTGCTCTCGTGTGTCTCTCTCTCTTAAGAATAAATAAGACCGTAAAAGAAAAAAAGTAGAAGCCAGTCCGTTTAGTGTTGTCTGTTTTGCCCGGTGATACCTCCTCGCTCCAGCAGGGCAGGGGGACAAGGGTGACCGTCTTCAATCTCTGTTGGCATCTGCTGAGTCTTCCGTATTGCCGTCTCGCTTCTGGTCACGTGCCCACACCTGCCACGGCCAGAACGGCCTTCCTTCCTGAGAAGACATTCCACATCCCCCTCCTGTCTCCGGGCTTCTCAAAATTTCTCCACAGAGGGTCCCATTGTCCTGGGCTAGCTACCGGAGCCCCTGGGAGGCTGTGTGCCCCCTCTGGCTGGACACACCTCTCTATTCTGCTCTCCCTCCATGCCGGAGGCTTTCTCTTGCTGTGGGAACAGGGACACTGCTATTTCAGCTTTGGAATTCCTTAAATCTACCTGCTTTAGGGTGGGCTGGTGGGGGGGCGGCTGTCAAGTTCATTGATTTCTTCAGATGCTCCTCCACCCCCAGGGTCTATGGATCTAATCTCGGAAAGACAGTTTGGCTTTCTGAGCCAATGTGAACAAATATGGCCCCAGCGCGTCATGTCTCTCGGAAGGAGATTTGGGGACCCGGGCGATGGGCTCACAGGTACCTTTTCTCTGTCTTTGCTTCCACGTCCTTTCCTGGAGGCAATGGATGCCATATGTTGGAGCCGCTCAGAAGGTAAGGAAGGGTCAGGGGGTAACGGGAAATACCAGCGAAAAACAATAATTGGTATGTATTTAAAATTATCACCCCACATCATTAGCTATTACTATAATTGTTATTACTATAATCATTGGAGACATACTGAGTTATGGGTTCTTTTATTAATAAGTGAACTCCCTTCACCTCGTGCTCCCCTATCCAAATAATACCCACTTAATTAAGGCTTAAGTTTTGCCTTGCTGCCTCAAAAACCATTTCCTGACCTCCAGCCCACACGTTTCTTCCCTCCTCTCAGCTCCTGTCTTGCCCACCCTCTCTGGTAGGGATCAGGATCTATTTTAAATGAGCTTTTCCCCGGTGTATGTCTCGCTTTGCTTTCTTGTGCCGGTTACCCGGGGCTGCAACCAGCCCCCAGATTCGCGCTGGGGTGATCCTCGTATTATGTTTAAGGCACGTGTGGCTCAGGGATTAGGCGTGGGTAGAACTCCGACGGTTTGTGTCCGTGCCAGGATATCTGGGACTCTTCTCTGCCCCCACCTCCCACCCCCCACCAAAGGTGGCAGTGACTTGATGGCTGGGGTAGGAATCATCTGGAGATGTCTTTACTCACACGTCTGGCGTTCGACGGTGACTGTTGGCCAGAACGCCTACACCTGACCTCTCCATGTGGACTGGGCTTCCTCCTATCATGGCAGCGTCAGACTTCTTACCGGACGGCTCGGGGCTCCAAAGGACAGTGCCCCACGGTTACCAGGCAGAAGTACTACCCCTATTATGATCTAGCCTGGATGTCCCATGTCACCGCCACACCTTCTGTCCCGAGCTGCCCAGGTTCATGGGGGAGAAATGGAGACCCCCACCTGTCTGTGGGAAGAGTGTCAAAGACACGCTCTATTTGGGATGGGAGGTGTTGTAGCGATCTTTGGAAAATACCATCTGCCACGGATCCTGGATACTTCCCCCCCCCACCCCGCCCCTGCCCCCAGGGATGGAGATCCTGACTTAATTCTCCTTGAATCTTTTCCAGATCTCTCTTGAAAATAAGACACGCTCGGGGGCGCCTGGGTGGCGCAGTCGGTTAAGCGTCCGACTTCAGCCAGGTCACGATCTCGCGGTCCGTGAGTTCGAGCCCCGCGTCAGGCTCTGGGCTGATGGCTCGGAGCCTGGAGCCTGTTTCCGATTCTGTGTCTCCCTCTCTCTCTGCCCCTCCCCCGTTCATGCTCTGTCTCTCTCTGTCCCAAAAATAAATAAAAAATGTTGAAAAAAAAATTAAAAAAAAAAAAAAAAAAGAAAATAAGACACGCTCAGCAATATTTATTGGGTGATTAACTGGCCCGTGATCGAGACAGCCACCTGACTGTTTTGGGTTAAAACAAGTGGAGTGCAATAGCATTTTGTAATGGACGAATCACTCAGATATATGCATTATCCAACTATCACTTAAATACCACAGCACCCCTGCCAAGGAGGTGTTGGTAGCCTCATACACGAGTTCCCTGAAGTCTCAGAGCGTCTAGGTAACGTGTCTAATGTCAACGCAGCTGGTAGGGGACGGATTTGAATCCAGGATTTGCCCCTCAGCCCAGGACTCGTCCCCACCTCGAGTGGCAAAAGCCCAGTGGAAACAAAGGTGACCAAAAAAAAAAAAAAAAAGGCAGGTAAGTGTAACTCTTCAGCCATTTGTCTCGAAGCTTTTGCCGGTCTCTGATCCAACATCTGCAGGCTGTTTCTACTTCCTGCTGAGCCCCTTTCCAGAAGGCTCCATCTGGAAAGGACTCCAAATTCAGCACTGAAAGCCCGGCTCCTGGTAACCGAAGATGGTTGGCAAATGGTCTTTGAACAAACCTCTCTCATGAAATGCCGGGTCGGTTTCACAAGTACATAAAATAACAACGGAATCAAAGACATAAACAAGAACAAGCCTGTAATCGTCACAAAGCGGGCAGGCGTGGGGGAAGGAAGACGGCTTCTGATGCTCTCGCCCCTCCTGTTTTCTTTGCAGGCGAGTCCAACGCTCTGGCCATCTGTTCCTTGTTGTGGGTGGTTAAGTGAAATGGGCTGCCAATACAAATAGCCCCACTTGAGGTTTGTTTGCATAAATTGTTTTGAAAGCTTCATGACGAATTTTCAGGATTACTTGCAGTGGTGGGGACCTCGGTGGAGGCGGAAATATAAATTTAGAGATGCCAGTTGGAATCTATTAATTTCCTTGAAGCCCATCGCCCTGGCTCTGCTGCTCAACTGGCTGTGTGACCTTGGGCAGGTGGATTAACCTCTCTGGTCTTTAGGCTCCCCATCTGCCCGATGGGAGGTGATAGGCATTGTGGACACCTCATGGGACTATGAGTTTGAAACAAGATGAGGCGGACGAAATGCTTAGCGCTGGGATCGGCGCGCGGCGCGAGCTCGGGAAAGGAAGCGATGGGAGCCTTTCTGCTGAAATGAGAGGAAGGGTGGCCCCATTTGGTGCTCAGAGGCAGACAGCCCTGGGGTGGTGGGCCAGCTACGTGACACGCTAGCTGGGTGACCTTGGGAAACATAGCTTCTCTCTGAACCTTGGGTTTTAAATTCGGGGAATGGGGCTAATCATGGGTCATGAAGGCTACACGAGGCCACGTGCAAAGCACAGAGCACGATGTCAAGTGTTCACAACGGCTGCCACGGTGATTACTCCACGAAGGCCATGGCTAGGCTACCGCTGGCTGGGCTTGGGCTCTTTAGTCTCTAGGCCTGGGATGGCACACCCCCGTTCCGTCCCCTGTGCCTTCTCTGTTGCTTCCGATCTTGGTTGGAGCCACCGGGAGTGCAGTTTGTTCAGAAGGAGCGACTTGGGGGCGCGGCTAGGAGAGGAGGCACAGGAGTGTCACAAGGGTACTTGACGGCCGTGCTCTGGACTCTGGCAGGGAAGACATTAAGGCCACCGCCTGCGCATGCTCAGCTGGTAAAGAAAGAAGACACGCAGAGCGAGGTGGAGAGAGGGAGACACAGCGCAGAACAGCCCACGGCCAAATGTCGCCAAGCCTGCGCTGGATTCCGGACCCCCCCCCCCCCTCCGCCCCCCGGTGCTGCTGGCGTCTCATGGAGCACGGCGAGGGGTCTCCAGGGAGAGCCCATTTTAGGTCAGTTGTCTTGGGGTACGAGGGAGAAAGAGACAGACAGGAGGGAGAGAGAAGTAACGAGAGTGTGAGACGAAGGAGGACTGAGCGAGAAGCAGAGAAGAGACACAGAGAGCCGGGGAAGAGACAGAAAGAGAGACGGGAAAGAGGCAGAGATAGAGTCAGAGGGACATGGGAGAAAGAGAAGAGGCATGGAGAGAGCGAGAGAAGGAGAGAAACCCAGAGGGACACGGACAAGGACGGACACAGAGAAGGTGAGACAGAGAGATGGAGAGAGACAGGGAGAGACACGCATAGCTATACAGAGAGAGAGAGACACGTGTGCAGAGAGAGCAATAGGGACACGGAGGGATGGGACAGCAGAAGGAGAGGTGGAGGGATGAACAGAGATAGAGACCGAAGAGAAAAGGAGGGCGCAAAGGCTGTCCACAGCTCCCAGAACCCAAGCAAACGACGCAGTCCGCTCGCTCTTGGATTCAGAGCTGCACGCTCGGGGGCCATCAGAGGTGGTGACGGGCGGTGACCCCCATCTTGTCCCTGGGACACCCGCTGCCCATCTGCCCCCTGGCCTGGCACACCGGCCAGACCTTTCTCTGGCTCCCGGGGGCCTGGCCTGGTTCTTTCGTCTCCCCGCCACATGGCCCCGTCTCCTAGTGCACACCGAGAACGGCCCAGATGGAGCAAAGGGCCAGGGCTCGTGGCCATGCCCGTCGGAGCATTTCTACCGATGACAGTTAAATTGTCGGGGCCTCTGTTCTTCATTGACATCACAGACGGGAGAGTCCTCCGACGACCTCCCCCAAATGAAAGCCAGCTGCCCCCCATCCCATCCGTTGTGCCTTCTTGCTTCCTTTCAGACGGTCTTCTGACTTTCAGCTCCAACCTGCCGTCTGCCTTGACAGGCTGTAGTGCTTAATGATGTTTTATTGTGTGATTTCGCCAAACCCTAGAGTTTTTCACTTATTTGAAGCTAATGGACGAAATCTGGACCCATTTGCCAAAACAAGCCCCGTTGTGGCAAGGAGCAGAGTGGTCACACATAAATCAGAGTCTCAGGTAAAAGATTAGGTTTCTCCTGCGTCGGAGCCAGCGACAGGCCGTATTTCTACGCGATTGGTATGTGTAGAACCAATGGCCGTCACAAGGCATGTTTGAAACTCGCTTTCCTACCGGGAAGGATGCGGGGCAAAATAGTGCCCTGGGTTCTGTGATAGATGTCTGCCTAACCTCTGTTGTATGTGAGTCCTTGAGGCATCTGTAGTCGGCAGGCACGCTCCAGAAAGCGATCACATCCTGGTAGGGGACGTGCCTATCATTTGAGGTAGAGAGTGGACCAGTGGGCGTGGTTCCGGGGGGGGGGGTATGCCTACCAGCGGGGGGTGCACTCTCTCGGCAGTGTGGAGTAGGTGACTCTGAGGGCAAAGCTTCACATTTGGGTAGGTGTTAGAGCGGTGGCTCTTGGCCAGAGATGATTGTGCCTTCTGTGGGACCCTCGACAATGTCAGGAACATTTTCAGTTGCCACAACTGGGAAGGGAGGGTGTCAGGGATGCAGGGATGGTAAGCGTCATACCATGGACAGGACAGCTCCCCACAACGCAGAATGATCTGGCCGAAAATGTCAATCCTGCTACTGAAGAATCCTGTTCTACGTGGAGGGAAACAGTGTGGTGATATATATGATCCAGATGACTGGGCGGACAGGTACAGCCGTGCAGGTTGTGCATTGGCCAATTCCAATGGGTGCTGGTCACATTGCCTCTGGGGAACATGGGCCTCCCGGAGTTGGGCAGCGCAAAAGCCCTTGGGTTGGGGGGGGGAGCGAAGTACGGAGTAGGAACCAAGTTGGGAGTACGAGCAAAGACTCAAAGGCAGGACAGTTTGTGTTTGGTTTGCCTGGAGCATAAGATGCCTGGAGGAGATTGGAAGGCAGTGAAAAGTTAGGGTTAGGTCTAGGAGCTCGGACTTCGTTCTGCAAGCAGTGGGGAGCCACAGAAGGCTTTGGGAGATAGCATGAAGTGAGATGTGCTTCGGAAAGACTCGGGGAGCAGCAATCCGTGATGTAGCTGAAAGTCGTCGTGGGCGGAGAAAAAGCAGGGGAGGCTGGGAGGAGGGACGCCAGCAAGAGAAGCGCTCCGTGGCCTGTGGGATTAGAAGAGATGGGCCTGGGGAGCAGACACATCGCGGAGGCCAGTCACGGGGTGAGGAGGGCGGCGAGGATACCCGTACCACCGGGGCCACCAACTCCAAGCCCCTCTTGGGTTGACCCCGAGTAGACCTTCCCGCCAGCTTCAGCGTGAAACTGAACACCCTGCGCAGGTGGCCCCGAGGCCCGTGTAACAAACACGGTGCTGTTCTGAGTTATTCGTTCCTGTCATTTGTGGTGACAAGGGGACCCAGAGAGAGAAACGAGAGCACGCCCGCTGCCTGCGTGAGGATCCGGTGATACCACCGTCCGAGAGCACAGAAGAGAGAGTTTTAGGTGTTTGCTGTCATGGTGAAGGTCAACAAACATTAAGATCAAAAGCAAACAAACAATTGAATGAGTTAGTGAATGTAAAATGTGTTTTTTATCATTTATTTATCTATTCTAAGGGGAAGAGAGAGAGCGAGAGAGAATCCCAAGCAGGCTCCCTGCTGTCAGCACAGAGCCCAGCACAGAGCTCGATCTCACGAACCATGAGATCGTGACCCGAGCCAAAATTAAGAGTCAGGTGCCCAGCGGAGACTGAGCCACCCAGGCGCCCCTAAACGTAAAATGTTTTCGTAGGAACTGGCAGGAAGTAAATGCTCAATAACGCACGAGTCATTTTGATCATTATCATTTGTTACCTTCATTAGCCCTTATGCTTTACGGTTTGACAGGTACCCCTTAATAACCAGTTAATGCGTTCTGTGTGAAAGATACTCAACCGCTCAGACACAGGGAATAATTCTGATCTCCGCTCCCGAGAAGGTCATTTCTTTATCTGCTGTTTTTACGTCGTTAACGGCAACGCGCATCTTCTCTGAGTGTTTGTTTAACACAAGTGTCAGTCTTTGGGGGTTAGCGCTGGCCTGAACTGGACCCACTAGAAATGAACTACACTGCCCCCCACCCCCGCCCGTTTCCGCATCTGGCATTTGGGGCAAGACCCTGGGACTCGATCAGCTCAGAGTGGAAACAGCCACTGGCAGGAAATAGCAGGGCTTCGTGGGCCAGAGGGAGATGTCTTTGATTACGCTCAGTCAGTATCACAAACGAAAAAAAGGAAGAAAAACAAAAAAACAAAAAACCAACCCACCCTCATTTGGACAAAATGATTTAAATGAGTGTGTTTTGAAGGAACCTGGAATAACTCAGAGGAGGGAGATGACAAATATCCGTTTCCAGAAAATATTAGCCGGAGCGGCAATGACTGAGAGGAACATTCACAGCGCCCCCTGCAGGAGGAAACGCGCCAGGTCGCCCTGTTGCCTGTGAGCCTGAGTCAGGGACGAAAAGTGGCGCCAGGCCAACCAACGATGGGGTGAGGCTCTACAGGTTTTATGTGCCACGAAAACGTCTCCTTTCTCGGTCGATTATTTAAATGAGTGGCTAGAACACAAAGCGACCGACAAAACAAAGCATCTTTCCCTTCCAAGAGGCAACATTTGAATCCACTGTCTAAAGATTTCTGGAGACCCCTGGCGAGCTCCTGGATTTGTCACGGGTCTGGGTGAGGCGTAAACAAGGATGAGAGAAGTTTCTGACGTGGAATTTGGAACTGCCCCACCGTCGGCAAGAGCCAGCGGCTGCCAGGCCCTCCGCTAGGGCAATGTTGCTTGCTGTATCTCATTTAAATCAACACCGGGCGAGCTCCCCGGCTTCAAGACTGGCTCCCCGGTGGTAAATCTTGTCGGCGAGATAATGCCAGATTCACCCCTGGGGACCCCGTGGGGCTGGCCTTCCTGGAGTCAAGCCCGGGGTGGCCCCACCATGGGCCCATGACCTGACGTGGCCACTGGGTGTCACTGTGCCACTGATCTGGGCCACAGAGGGCATTTATCTGGCTGTTAAAAAACCCTGCCTCTTAAGGAAAACGCTGGAACATGACAGTTGGAGAACTACTCAGAGAGGCCTTAATTACAATGCAAACCTTGTCAAAAAGCTGGTGTTTACTGTAGGAGGCACTTTACATGACTAACTTCCACGTGCTAGGGGACGTTTTTAGATCCAGTTTCAAACAAAATCAAAACAAGAAAGGCGAGAAAGGAGCCAAATGAACAGTCCCGATTCTTAATCCCGCAAATTGTGATATTCTGATACGTTGTGTGGTTGTGTTGTGGGATGATGCATGCCAGAATGGATTTTTTCCCTTCAGTTTCTTTCTTTCTTTCTTTTTCTTTCTTTCTTTCTTTCTTTCTTTCTTTCTTTCTTTCTTTCTTTCTTTCTTTCTTTCTTTCTTTCTTTCTTTCTTTCTTTCTTTCTTTCTTTCTTTTCTGACAGCTTCCCCCCCTCCTCTTCCAAGAGCCACAAAAAAATGTTTTTCAAATGAACACAGGCAAGGATGTGTCACCCAGTGATGGATTGCTCACTCCGGTTCAGCTTTTGATAATTAAGTTCTACTCTTCACAGACGAAGGCTATTCTGCCAAATCCAAAATAACCCTGGAAAAATGTAAAATTAGAACCTTATGAGAAAAAAGATTAAAAGAGCTAAATATATATGTATGTAGTTTGGCTAAGTGATGATTGGGGTGGGGTGGGGTGTGGAGAGTGGGGCACGGTTTGATAATTGCCCACTAATCTGTACAGGGACACATGGCAAGGAAAAAGGGGGGATATTTACACCCTGGGACAAGGTGGAATTAAGAGTAACTAGGTGACTGAAATAAAAAAAAAAAAAAAAAAAGAAGGACATTTAGGACAAACACCTCTGGAACAGCCCCAACCGAATAGGACCTAGTGCTTCACTTAGAGTAGTGCTTTGAAGGGGAAGTCTTGAGACATTTTATATGGGTCTGCCCTAAACACAGGCTGGCAGTAACCATGCAGAGACCAAAAAACCCTGTTCAGCGTCCCCAGGGACGGGGCAAGTTTTCTTAGAATTCTGATTTCTGTCTCTACAAATCTTGCATTTGGGGCCTTGAGGTTACACACCATTAAATGTGATTTGCTAACTGGAGTGTTCAGCTGCAGAAGACTGGTTTTGAAGCATATGAGCAGGGGAATCCATGCGGCCATTCCAGAAGTCTACCAGGAAATCCTGGCTAAGGTCAGAGAGAGCCCTGCCACCCTTGAGGCTGCAACCCACGCTCATTGGCTTGGAGGCCGCCATCTTGTTTTGCTACATTCGTGGTTTACCCACTGTGCTGGTGGAAAATCCAGCTCTGGAACCAGCCTGTCCTTTCCCCATGGATCAACACCACCGACCACAACAAGCACCAGCAATTGCTGAGTGATTTATTAGAAGAGACTGCAAAAGATACTTTAAAAGCAAATTCCCTTACCCTCGTAATGTACTGGGGGGGGGGGGGGGACAGTGGTGGAAAGGCCAACAATCCATGTGGCCATTACATTCTTGGCAGAAAGCACCCTCTTAGTTGGCTCACTCGAGTGGGCAGGAGCTGGGTTTCACAAACCGTTCCTATCTTGAGGACGCCTGGCGTTCATTTGATCGCCCTGAAAGCTGGATCCTTATCTGCCCCAGTAATTTATCTCCTTGGAAGAAGAAAGTAGGGGCAAAGGCAGATGAAGTCGATAAGTACACTATTTTGCAGTGTATAATCAGTCTCAGTTCAATGTCGAAGGGCTGCCTACGGGGGCTCTGAAACTGATATCTCGAACTCCCCCAACTTGGGGCTAGTTCTCCCCACCCCCGCCACTTTCTGCCCCTGGGAGAGAGACACTCAAGGAGCCCAGTGGGAAATTTCTCAAGTCCGTAGGGAGGATGAGGGGCACAGAGACGAAAGAGGGTATGGCCCAGGCCGGGCCTGGCTGGTTTTTTCTCTTTGCCAAGAAGCTCTTGGATTTTGCATTCAATTTTTTTTTTTTTTTTTTTTTTTGCATCTGATTGCATGCAATCTTAAGGGCAGTCTGGCTTGACCCTGGGCTCAAGGGGAGTGAGATAGCTTAACACTGCTTTCTGTCAGAACTCTCTCCCCATGGAGATGGCTTGGTGGGAACCCAGAGATAAAAAATGGGAACTGACTTCTTCCATGGGGCAGGAAAACAACCAGGAGGAAAAGAGGACTTCCTGCCCCACTCGGTCAGCCGATAAGCCTAATTGGCTGGCTCGGCCTGCTGCGTGTTGATTCCGCAGCCTAATGAAACACTACTGACCGGCACAGGGTGCAACAAGTGGTCCACGTGGGCAGTGTCCCGGCCCTTGTTATTTGGTCAGCAATCTCTTCCCGTGGTCTGGCGTCTTAGCATTATAAGTTGGGCTCAAGGTGGCATGCACTCATCTTGGGGACCTCGGAACAACTTTCTGATCAGTCCAGGACCGGCCTGTTGCCCTGTTTGGGCAGGAAAAATGCCTTGGTTGGATTCAGGAAGCACTGAGTTACTCGTTCTACTCTGAGTGTGGCTTGTGTTTTAATTAAGCCTCAGAACGAACACAAACGCTGCTCAGGGATCCCAAGCCCACGTGGCCAGGATGGGGAGCTAGCTGGACTGGCATGGGCCGTGCACAGTCTCTCAGGGCTGAGGGGGGGAAAGCAGAGGAAGGGATGGCCGGTAGGCTGTCTTGAGCCGTAGAACATTGCTGTTATGGCTGAACGAGGCTGGGCAAGTCTCTTGACCTCTCTGAGCTGCCATTCCTCATTTGAAAAATGGAGATAATGATAGTGGTTACCTAAAGAGACTATTGCAAGAATTAAACCGTCCCCACACCCAACATAAAGCTTAGAACAGTGTGAGGTCCGATGCAAGTGCTCAATGCATCTTAGCAACATCTTTCCGTGCTGTGAAATCATTCTGAAAGCAATATGGCAGCACCTGGTCAACTTGTGTATACAGTGAAACCTTGGATTGTGAATAACTTGTTTGGCGAGTGTTCCACAAAATGGGCAAAGGCTTCTAGTCAATTGTAACTTGATAAACCATCCGTGTCTTGCAATACAAGTAGGACGTGGTGTCAAATGTCACACGATCACGACTGAGCCAATGGTGCTTGAAATTCGCTTTGATGGACAAGTGCTTCGGATTACAAGCATGTTTCCAGAAATCATTCTGCTCGCAAACCAAGGTTTTACGGGACATACAGCCCAAGACCCAGTCGTAATGACCGTGTGTGTGTGTGTGTGTGTGTGTGTGTGTGTGTGTGTATGCCCCACAGGAATTCCCATACGGGTCATTGCAAAGGGATATCAAAAGGAAATTCACTGTGTTATGTTTTCTGGTGGTGGAGACTTGGAGACAATCTGGGGCTCATCCCTGGGAAATTGAGATAGCCCACCATGGTCATCTGAGACATTCGGCAGCAACAGACTAGATATTCACACAGCAGGAGGACTGGAGTTTCGATGCACGGTGTTAATGGTGGCTAAGTAAGAAACACGATGAAATCTGTAGCGTGATGCGATTTATGTAAGTTAAATGTACACACACGCACACACACACACACTCATACAAGATGAAGATATACATTAGAAGGTCAAGTGAGGAGGGAAATGAGCATTAATGGGAATAATCAGATAACCAAATAAATACCATGAGGTGAGTCTTGCCCAGACCCGTAATGGCAATGTATGGCTGACTGGGGACAAACTTTAACTCGCGCCCTACCCCTGAATTCCCAAAATAAAACTGGTTACCCCCACATGTTATTAAAAGTAAAAAAGATTAAGCATAGAGAAGTTTAATAAAGCTATGGGTTTTCCCCCATGTTAAACGCTTTGTATTTTGGAATAATTTTAGATTTACAGAAAAGTTGCTAGAAAGTACAGACAATCCCAGTAGACCCTTCGTCCAGCTTCCTCTAATGTTATCATCTGACCCAACCATGGTGTATTTCAGAAGCCAGCATGGGTACGTTACAGCTCCCTGAACTCCAGATTTTATCTGAATTTTGCCATTGCCCACACATTTGGTTGTCATGACCCCGTAGTCTCCTGTGGTCGCAGGCAGTCTCTCAGACTTGTATGAGCTTGGCAGTTTTGAGAAGCACTGATCCGGGAGTCTGTAGAATGTCCCTCACTCTGAAATTACCTGCTACTTTCTGATGATTGGTTTGGGTTACGGATTTGGGGGAAGACTACCACAGAGGCGAGATACCCTTCTCATAACAGGATATCGGGGGCACAAGAGAGTGACATTATTTTTCACTTGTGACATTGACTTTCACCACGTGGTGAAGGGGTATCTGCCAGGTTTCTCCAATGGTAAGTGAGCATTTTTCCTTTTTCATCCTCTGTTCTTTGGAAATGAGTCACTAAGTCCAGCCCAAACTCAAGGGGGAACGACTCAAGCTCCCCTTCTTAGAGGAGGTTAAGTTTCTTCTCTTATTTCTTAATGCATGATTGGTCTTTTGGTAAAACACATACAACATACAATTTGCCACCATAACCATTTTTCAATATATGATTCTGTAATGCATTTCAAGTATAGTGTTATTGGGATTTAATTCTCCTACCATAAAGTTCACCCCTTTAAAGCATAAAAATCAGTGATTTGCATATATTCCTGGGGCCATGCAACCATCACCATTAAATAAGTGTAGGTCATGTTCACCAGTCTGAACAGAAGCTCCATATTCATGAATAGTCATGTGAGTTGCAAGAATTCTCTAACTGTATTTTTATTAATATTTATTTATTTTTGAGAGAGAGAGAGAGAGAGAGAGAGAGAGGAGAATGCAAGCAAGGGTGGGGCAGAGAGAGAAGGTGGCTAAGGATCCGAAAGTGGGCTCTTCACTGACAGCAGAGAGCTCAATGCGGGGCTCGAACTCACGAACCGGTGAGATCATGACCTGAGCTGAAGTCGGACTCTGAACCGACTGAGCGACCCAGGTGCCCCAAGGATTCTTTCTATATTCAGCATGCCAATCTCTTACCAGGCGAATGATTTACAAATATGCTCCCATTCTATTGATCTGTCCTTCAATCATCAGTTTCTTGATCGTAATACATATTTATATAAAAACAAAAACTTTTAATTTAGGGGTGATCGCTTTTTCTATTTTGTTGTTTTTGTTGCTTGGTAATGTTCATGTCCTATCCAAGAAAGCATTCTCTAATTCAAGCTCATGGAGAGGAACTCTTGTGACTTCCAAGAGTTTTAGAGATTTAAGGATATCATTTAGGTCTGTGATCCATTTTGAGTTAACTTTTGCGTATGGTCCAAGGAAAGGCTACAAATTCACCCTTTTGTCTGTGGGTATCCAGTGGCTCCTGTACCATTTGCTGAAAAGGCTATCCTTTCCCCCATTGAATTTTCCTGGTACTCAATGCATTTCTGGAATATCAGCATTTTTCAAAAAGAACAAAAACAAAAACAAAAACCCAAACTTTTTTGATGTCTCCATTTTGTCTTTCCTAAGCCCCAGGTGACCAATCAACCGTCATCCCCAGGAGCACTACAGGGCAATATTGTTTGATGGAAAAAGCATTTGCTTTTGGTGGGTCAGACGTACCTGGATTTGCTTTCTAACTCTATATTTATGGCTGTGTGACCTAACCTCCCTGAAATGTCACTGAACTTCTCTGAAGCTCATCCCTCTATCTGAGAAATGTGAACTGTGTTGGGTTGTCAGTAGGTAGAAATGAGAATACCTATTAAAATGCTATGTAGGGGCCCCTGGGTGGCTCAGTCAGTTGAGCGTCTGAGTCTTGATTTCGGCTCAGGTCATGATCCCAGGGTTGTGGGATCGAGCCCCACGTTGGGCTCTATGTGAACGTGGAGACTGCTTAAGATTCTCTCTCTCTCTCTCTCTCTCTCTCTCTGTCCCTCTCCCTTCTGTGTGCGTGCTCTCTCTCTCTAAAAAAGATAAAAAATAACAATAATAA
The DNA here is from genome assembly GCF_028018385.1 of Neofelis nebulosa. Lineage (NCBI taxonomy): Eukaryota > Metazoa > Chordata > Mammalia > Carnivora > Felidae > Neofelis > Neofelis nebulosa. Next base: position 32,990,289 of record NC_080798.1, on the reverse strand, counting down.
AAAAATCTTAATAAAGATAAGTGTAAAGTATAAAGCGAAGTGTCCTGTGTATTTGTTATTCATCACCGCATAATAAATGACCTCAAACAGCATCTTTAAACAACAAGCATTGGATGTCTGAGTGGGCCAAACTGGGCTCTTCCACTGAAGGTCTCTCACAGGCTGCAATCGAGGTGTTAGCTGGGTCATCTGGAGGCTCGAGTGGGGAAGGGTCCACTTCGAAATTCGCTGGCTTGGTGTGGATGGGATTCAGTTCCTCATGGGCTGTTGGGTGGAGGTGCCCTCAGTTCCTTGCCACATGGTTTCTCCAACAGAGCAGCGCACGCCATGGTGGCTTGCCTCGTCAGAGCGAGTGAGAAGAATAAGAGAGTGTGTGACAGATGGCCGTCAGTCTTTTATCACCGAATCTCCAGCAATATCTTATCGCTTTTGCATATTCGACTTGTTACAGGCAAGTTATTAGCCCAGCCCACACGCAGAGGGAAGGGGTTACCCAAGGGCGCAAGAACCGGGAGGCGATGATCCTCGGGGATCATCTGAGAAGGCGGCCTACTACAATCCTGTCCCGGCAGCGGGACTGAGGCATTTGTAGCTCTCAGAGCATAGGGCTGTGTCCTATACATGGTGAGGCTTCAGCCAGTGTTTGTTGAAAGAACAACTCGTTTCCGTAAGACTTAGTCCGACCAGTTGTTGGACATCATCAACTTTATTCATTAGAAATTCAGTCTCATGTGTAGTTAGGCAGTTAAAAACAGCCCTACTTGAAGAAGTTTAAGGAGGGGCCTGCTAGCCAATGGCCTGCTCCATTTCCTGTCCTGAAAACTACATTTCCCAGACTCCTTTGCCAACTGTTTCTGGTGAGCCACTGGGTGGTATTGGTGGAGACTGAAGGATAAGAGAAGGAGAGAAGGCGGGGCATCTCTCCTCCCTCCCCCCACTCCTGCTGTAGGTGGCTCTTCTCCCAGGGCTCTGTCTCCAGCTCTCTGCTGGGCAGCTGCTGACCTCATTCCCCCGGGCTCTGACAGTGCCCCCAGTGTCCTTCCAGCCCTGCCACCGCCACCTGTGAGCGGCTTCCACCTCCCCTGTTGGGCTTTTCGGCCCTCCACCACCTTTGTATTTAATTCTGGGCGCTAAATGCCATTGATCGGAGTCCCTGGGATGTACTCTGCTTTCCGAATCAGACTGAGGCAATCCCTTCCAAGTTTTAGAACATCTGGTCTTCCGTGATTGGATCTCACGGCATCCTACCAACGCGCCTCTGGGTGGGCAGGAGAGGGAGCAGATATCTGCTGTCCCTCGCTTTAGAGACCCTCATCTGTCCAAACCCTCAGTTGGGAAAGGGGGCTCACCCAAGGTGACACAGAAGCGTTGAGACCCAACCCCAAATACCAGACCCTTCAGCCCTGGACCCCCCAATTTCTGACAGCATGCCCCCCCCCCCACGTCCAAGTGCCTTTGCGTTCCGGGACAGACACCCCCGGCTAACGTCACATTCAGAAGTCGTTCTTAACCACACCTCAGTCAAGTGGTGCTCCGTGGGCAATTTCTGCCCAGAATTTTCATGCCTTCCTGGAGGCAGTGGCACCTATTTCAAATTCATTATCTCCCAAAGGAGTGCCTTTTATCTAAACTATAGCACGATTTATTTAAAAAAAATTTTTTTTTCAATTATCGCATGGTTCAGATAAGCAGCGGCTCTGCTCAGAAACCCCGTTGTGGTGGGAAGAGAGCATCATGCCCTATCCTCAGAAAAATGTGCACCCTCTTACAAAATTGTGCATGATTTCAGGGGTTCCAGGCTCCGCTAAAGGCCACTGGCGCACTCATTAGAAATCCACGGAGCTGGGGCGCCTGGGTGGCTCAGTCGGTTGAGCATCCGACTTCAGCTCAGGTCACGATCTCGCGGTCCGTGAGTTCGAGCCCCGCGTCAGGCTCTGGGCTGATGGCTCAGAGCCTGGAGCCTGCTTCCGATTCTGTGTTTCCCTCTCTCTCTGCTCCTCCCCTGTTCATGCTGTGTCTCTCTCTGTCTCAAAAATAAATAAACGTTAAAAAAAAAAATTAAAAAAAAAACAAAAGAAATCCACAGAGTTAAGGTTGACACCAAGATGTGCACTGTTTCAAGGTTTCCCAAATGCTGTAGAAAAGTGTTAACACGTCCCCCCCCCCCTTTCCCATTGTTTATATAATATTTCCGCTGAATTGACTTCTGATAGTTTCATTCAGCTGTAGCAGGGAGCTTGATCCATTCCGGTGATGTCTGTGAAACCACAGCATTCACGTAGTGGCCAAGAGCATAGCTCTGGGGGCACCTGGGCGGCTCAGTCCTTTAAGTGTTTGACTCTTGGTTTCGGCTCAGGTCATGAGCTCATGGTTTGTGAGATTGAGCCCCGTGTTGGGCTCTGCACTGACAGTGCTCAGCCTGCTTGGGACTCTCTCCCTCTCTGTCTGCCCCTCTCCCCACTCTCAAGATAAATACATAAACTTCAAAAAAAAAAAAAAAAAAAAGAGCTTAGCTCTGGAGCCAGACTTCCCGGGGTTGGAGTCCTGGTTCTACTATTTATTCACTGTGTGACCTTGAGCAAGTTGCTTAACCTCTCTGTCTCTCTGGTTTTCATTTATAAAACGAGGCTAATAAGAATCATGCCTGCATAGAGTTGTTTTCGTGGGGATTAAATAAGTTAGTGTATGGTAAGTCTTTGAACAGTGCCTACAACATAGTAAGCATTCAATAAATACTAGCTATTATTATAACAACAGGGAAGTGTCCGTTTTAAAAATTAATTTATTTTTAAAATATTTTTTAAATGTTTATTTTTGTAAGAGAGAGAGAGAAGGGGAGGGGGAGAGAGAGAGAGAGAGAGAGGGAGAGAGAGAGAGAGAGAGAGAGAGAGAGAGAGAGAGAGAGAGAGAATCCCAAGCAAGCTCCATGCTGTCAGCACAGAGTGCAACACGGGGGCTCAAACCCACCACCCTTGAGATCATGACCGGAGCTGAAGTCAGATGCTCAACCAACCGACCCACCCAGGCACCCCAGGAAATTGTCTATTTTTAAACGGACAAAAAATACTAATATTAATAAAGCATCATATGTGTGCCACACCATATCATCTTTGTGCACCCCAGTGGCTCATACATCTTATACTTTGAAAAATGCAGCCGAATAGTCATGATCTCTCAAGAGAGGATGCACACACACACACACACACACACACACACACACACACGTTTGCTCTCTTTGTCTCTCTCTCCCTCCAGCAAAAGAAACAGGAAATCCCAAGGAGGAGATAAAGTGACTGATCGTGGCTTCGGGAAGATACTGAGAGGGCATCTGAGGGTGTGTTTGTTTCTGGATTACAGTGACAGAGCAATAAGGAAAAACAGACCCTGTGTATCCTGCTCAAGGCTACCTTTCAAAGAGGCCAGGAAACGCGTCTGCCCCAGTAGCGACTATGCGGCTGTGGGGCCCTCCTTGGTCCTGTCCTTCTAGCTGGCCGCCGTGAGCCGCTGCAGCCCTTCCGCTGGGCTGCCAGGGAGGGGGGACCCCACCCCGCCCCTCCCAGTGTGGGGGCACCACCTGCCGGACCTGGATCCGTGCACAGAAGGGTCCTTTTCAGGAGACGGGTGTGCTGCCTCGGGCCTAACTCATGGGTCCACGGTGGCTAATGAGGAGGGATCTGGACCAGGCCCTGGGGTGTATCATCTGTAAATTTTCTTCTGTGATTTCCTATACCTTTTTCTTGAGGCAAAACCACTCGGATTTTGTTCTAGGGAAGCCCCTCCTACTTTCACTTTGGGTTCAAATTTCAGGGGCGGAGCCTGTGCCCAAAGCTAAGCCAATCAGCTCTTTCCATCCCTCTGGCCACGTTGGTTGGTTTAGGGATGGGCGCATGACTCAAACGGGTCCAATCAGAACCAACCTGACTCAATACTGGGACCTGTATTTGAGCTATTAGAGACGACGCCTCCCTTCCTCTGACCTGGCGTTGGGGAGATAGGAGCTTGAATGGCCAGACACGTGTGAGGACGGAACCACATCGTGGGGACCAGGATCAAGAAATGGGTCCTGATAATTGAGCCTGAGCCATCCTGTGCCTGAAGCCCACCGTATTCGTAGATTTGTCTTTTGCAGGTGCAAAATCTAGTACCTGACCCTCAGACTCACTCCAGGGAAAATTAACCATGCCATTAAACAATTCCCGTTGGGGAGCTGGGGAACAGCCTGGTGGCAGGTAGCTAGGGAAAGCTTGACGAGTGTGGCTTTAAAATCGGATACCAATGCTATTTGCTTCTTAGTTCCGTGGAAGCATTTACGGCCGCCGGCTTTATCCAGGATGACCATTCAACCTCAGCCTTGGGTGTCCCACTCGTACGTTCGCCTGGCAGTCTTCAGCTTGCAAAGGACCTTCTAAGGCATTGCCTCTTTTGGTGCTCCTGTAATGACCCTTGGAGGAAAGCGAAACAGGAATGAGCACCCCCTGGTTTATAAACGGGCAAACTGAAGGTCCCTGTCCAAGACACGGATCTGATCAGTGGCAGCCGGGACTTACATCCTTGTTCTCTGCCATGAACTCACTGCTTTTCCTAATTCACCGGTGGGAAAGGCAAGGATCCCGGTTTCCAGAGGCTGCCCCTGTCCGGGGGTGGAGGGCGCGGACTCTGGACTCAGACCACACGGGCTCGCGTCCCATCTGTGCTGCTTACCAGCAGTGAGATCTTAAGTACTACTTTCTTTTTTGTGCCCCCGTGTTTCCGTCTGTCAAGGGGATGATAATGACACCCACCTCATAGGTGTCCTCCCCTTTGGGCAATGTCAACCCACATCGTTGTGAGGAGTAAAAGAAACCACCCAGATAAAGTGCTCACAGGGTAAATGCTCAAAGTTAGTGCTTACTGTAGGATTTGTTATGATGCAGTAACACAGGCGGGACAGTGCCATAAAGCTTTGGGCTTTACAGGAAAATAGCAGAGAGGATTCCTAGGAGTGGGGGAGGGAGTCGGGGGTAGGGTGGGGCGCCTGCAACTCTTGGCAAATCCACTTCTGTCCAGAAGACTGGTAGGAACTGCTCCTCTGAACAGGCTGGTGATCAATTTCAAAGAAAAGATAATTTGACAAGGGAGAAGACAGAGGAAGGGTGGGGTAGGACATGGGAGGTCCCGGATGAAGACAGACCTGTCTGTCAATGACATCCATTGCTTTCCATTCCGGCTGCCATCCTCGAGGGAGCACACATCCAAAGCACCCAAAGGGCTCGCGAGAACACAGATCAAGGACCCCATCCCCAGAATTTCTGATTCCGTAAGACTGAGAATTTGCTGCTGGGTGGGGGGCATCTTGCTTTGGGAACCACTGCTTTAGAACTTGCCAGCGACACCCCATCTTTGTCATTGGAAGTGGTCCAGAAAATTTGGTGGAATTCGTTTCCCACAGGCATGTATCAATTTTAAGATAATACTTTGTTGTTCTTGGGTGATCTTTTCTGGTAGGTATTCTGAATCTTAGAACTGGACGTTCTCTGCTTTTTCTAACTCCTTGTGCTTAACGGATGCTACATGCCATCAGAGGGAATTTGTAGGTATCACCTGTGCATTTGAATTGTTCTGGGGGAGTCTCCCTAAACCCGGTCTAGGTTCTTGAAGGGGAATCCCGTTTGAGGCTGCAAGCGAAGCCTTCTTCTCCTGCTCAGTACACACATCAGCCTTCCCAGACAAGTCCTCGACCACCCTCTGGACCGCTTCTGACTTCTCTGGAAGCACATCTGTGTGACTGCTGAGGTTTTATTTATTTTTTATTTTTTTTAATGTTTATTTATTCTTAAGAAACAGAGACAGAGCATGAGCATGGGAGGGGTAGAGGGAGGGAGACACAGAATCTGAAGCTGGCTCCAGGCTCTGAGCTGTCAGCACAAAGCCTGACGCGGGGCTCAAACCCACAAACTGTGAGATCATGACCTGAGCCGAAGTCAGACGCTTTACCGACTGAGCCACCCAGGCGCCCCTGCTGAGGTTTTAAACAAGCCCAAGTCGTAGCTCATGATTACTGGGTTCGTAAGCCGTGCTAGGTTTGTGCCGTAGCTTCACTGGCACCACTTGGATTAAGCTTCAGGACATCCAATTAGCAAGTGGATGCTAATTACTACTCGGATTTTACAGATGAGGAAACTGAGCCTGGCAGAGGTTAAGTCACTCATGCAAGGGCATACAGGTGGTGAAGACAGGATTCAAGCCCAGGGACTCTGATTTCAGAAGCTGTCATCTGTACTGGCTTTATACTGTATTTCTTCACCAAGATAACACAAAAGAATACTGCCTTGTATTTTATTATTATTTTTTTATTTAAAAAATTTTTTTTAATGTTTATTTATTTTTGACAGAGAGAGAGACAGAACATGAGCGGGGGAGGTGGCAGAGAGAGAAGGAGACACAGAATCTGAAGCAGGCTCCAGGCTCTGAGCTGTCGGCACAGAGCCCGACACGGGGCTCGAACGCACAGACCGCAAGGTCATGCCCTGAACCGAAGTCGGAGGCTCAACCGACTGAACCACCCAGGCGCCCCATGCCTTGTATTTTAAAATGTGATTTCAACGCCCCTTCACCTGTTACCACTTTTGATCTTCACTGCTGCTCTGGGCAGGTGACTTTATACTCGTCTTATGGGAAATTAAGATGCCCGAGTCTCAGGCAACTTGAACATGGACACCTGACAGGTGAGTGGATGGAGCTGGGCCTCTGGTCCTCTCTGGGGCTTGGTGGTTCAAGTTCCATGCGACTTTGACTACGATTCAGTCACCGCTTCCCAAGGACTAGTGAAGGGCTTGCAGAACAGTTTCCCACAAACCACAATTGTACACGGACCATTGGATTACGTATTAGTCGCCATGATCATCACAGATTCCATCTTAGTTAAAAAAAAACAAAAAAACAAAAAAAACCAGTCCTGGAATATCTAGGGATTTTGTGCCTTTGAGAGATTATTATTATAGGGAATGATAGTTGTAGCAGTATTAGGAACAGCAATAACAACACAACAAGCACACGAAGTGCTTCCTGCCAGGATGTCACAAAAATTTTGCCTCGTTACCTGCATGCTGTGGGTATCGTGCCCATTTGAGAGACCAGGAAACTGAGGCTTGGTGGTGTTAGGGGATTCACCTGGGGTCGTGCACCTAATACGTGGCAGAGCCAGGACTCGAACCCCCGCTCCACGGTCTCTGCACCTTCTCCGGGGCTATGCTGCCGCCTCCACTTGAAGCTTCGTGACCTCCACGACACCCCCTTTCGTCGTGGGGTACCTCCGCTGAGGATGCCCTCACCTCCCAGTGGTTCTGCCCACTGCCCGTTAATCCTCACAGCTGCCTTCGTAATAATATCTCTTCCTAAATCTTTAATCACTTGGCACTTGATTATAACGTAATAAAAGGATCGTAATGTAAATTGATAGGTTACATTTATTGTTGTTTAAGTGACGAGCGAGAAGAGAACGTTCATAAAATATTTAAATGTTTCTTTTCCCTCGAGGGCTGTGATTCGAAGGCTCTCCCCACTCCAGCCTCTGTGCTTTTTTCCTCTCCAATCTGAAGCATAACAGGCAAGCGAGAACCTTCCAGGGCTGTTGCTCTGTCTGCAGGAAGTATGCCCTCCTTTTTATATGGTCCCTATTGATTTAGGCAGAGATTGCTTGATTGACCCTAGTTTTAGCAAAAGAAAAGAAAAGAAAAGAACAAGGAGTTAAGCCGAAGGCTGTTAGAGGCGTCTTATGGAACCTGTATTGGCCATCATGCCCTTAACAGACCACCTAAAACATCAGTTAGTTTGAAGAAGGAGAGTGCTTTTTGGTTGATGAGTCTGTGGATTGATGATATGAGCGGCAGCAGGGTGGTGCTTCTGGTCCTCTTCCTTCTTGCCCGGCCTGGTCAATGGTACCATCAACCATACAGGCAATACAGGATGAAAACTTCAGAGTCTTACCTTCATCCTTCTTACCGCCAGCCCCCACCCAAGCCATCAGCAAATCCAGCAAATCCTACGACCACCATATTGGTCGAATCCATTCACTTCTCCCCATCTCCTTTGGCCCCACCATTGGTGTCCAGGTAAGCATTCTTGTTCTAGATGCCCACAGTAGTGCCCAGGCTCCCGGTCACTTTCAGTCTGTCGCCCTGTTTCTTTAACTCCACAGCACTTACTATTATCCTAGATCATCTTATCGTATGCTTGCTTGTATCTGTCCCCTCACAGCCGATGGTGGACTCTTTGAGGACAGAGGATTTTTGTCTCCTTTGGTGTATATATATACCCAGTGCCTGGTCGTATACATAGTTATTGGTGAATGTCAGCCGCTCCGTGTTGAATGAATGGAAAGAGGTGAGTCATGTAAATACAAACATGGCTGCCATCTCCCCACTTCCCCACCGTCTACTCATCCTGCACTGGTGGGAGATTCTCAGCAGGGGGGGGGAGGGAGGTGGGGAGGAAAGGGGCAGAGGGCACCCTTGAAAGGCATTGACTATAGCCACAGATGCCAAGTCTGAGTTAAGAACACAGGGCATGAAGTCAGTGTTCCCCGAGCGATGCCCTGTGTGAACAGGACCGGACGTGAGGCAGATTCAGCCTCAGCCTACTTATGATGAATAGGGAAGATTTCTTTGTAATTAGTACAACCGCTGGCCTACAATTAGTATGGAAGCTAGTCCTCTAATTTAGTCGACAAAGCAGTCCCAGCAGGACCTCAACTTAGAAATAATTTGTCAGCAGTTAAATTCATAGAATGGCAGTGACTGAAGAGTCACTGTACATACTGGACAGTAATAAAGCTGCACCTACTTAAAAAATATTCTATAATTCTGCCTTCTCCCCGGCCTGCTCCCCAGTTAATCCAAATGTGTTTATTTATGATGTCTACGCTTCCTACTTCCCAAACGGATTTGATGTAGCTTACATTAAAGGCGCATTTCAAATGGAGAGAATATATTTAAAGAGAGAGCCCATCCAGCCAACTCTGAGGCCTCCCCCTGCGAAGCCAGAGGAGGGGGAGGAAGGAGGCAGAGTGGTGATGGGGGCCTCTGGCTGAGGGGCTGCGGGGTGGGCATGTGGGGGGGGGGCGGTGGGAGGTACCCACGCTGGGATGGCAAATTTCTAAGGAAATTTCCCGTCTGTCCGTCTGCTGAGATTCCTTTTCCAAAGTTGCTTTCTTATGTTGCCAGCGGGTAGAGCCTATCCCATCTCTCTGGGCATATTTTCCCAGATACGGTGTGTGGAGGGGAAAGGAGGTGGGGGAGAGAATAGGGCTGACCAACCAAGCAAAGCTAATACTTCTGCAGACCCTACCCTGTGCCAAGCACTGTTCTAAGCGCTTTATATGAAGTAACCCAGTCTTTCTGTAGTGATCCTGTCATTACCCCCCACTTTACAGATGACGAGATAGAGGCATGGAAAGTTCCGGAACTTGCCCAAGAGCAGCACACAACAGAGCTGAGATGGAAACCCAAGTGGTGCGACTCCTGGGTCCAGGCTCCTAACCTCTGGGCAATACCTCCTGTCTGCAGGCCAGGGCTCTGTGCTGGGGCATCTCCGCCATAGTCTTGCCTACAGCAAGAGGAGGCCGCCAGGCCAGGCCCAGAGTACCAGCTTCCGGGGACATGGCAGGGGCCAGTACGCACCGTGCAGGCTGTCGTCAGCCTCGGGCAGCATGAGGGCACCCTAACCAGTATCTAGACCCCGGGAAAGGCTCTGGGAGAGTCCCCGAGGCTGGCCAAGAAGGGGGACTGAAAAAGAGGACTGTATCAAGAGAGGATGAGAACCGACAATCCCAAGTGGTAGAGTGGATGTATCGTTCTAGATTCAGAGAGCACACACTTCACAAAGGACCTTATTACTTGACTTACGCCACGTAATAGACACCCGGGAGTTACTCTGGAGACACCCTGATCTATTTAGCTCCCTTGGAATTTAGCAAAATACTTGCTCTCCATAAGCCCTGAGCCTTATAACTCAATATTTTGGGGGTGACCAGAAATTGTGAGGAGTAGAGGGTCTGACCCCAAAGTACGGAGAGGGACTTCCCTCCATCCGTGCCTGACTGATCTGCACAAATGTGCCCTTCTCATGATCCCTATCCGAGAAAAAGGAAACGCAGTGGATGTCTTTGTCCATTGCGAATAGCCCCCCCCCCCCCCATCCCAGGTCTTCTGAGATTCCTGAAGCTCAGCACCGACTAGCTGCGTGATCTTGAGCCAACTATTTCAGTCCACTGTGCCTCGGTTCCCTCATCTGTAAAATGGGGATCATAATAGTCCCCAACTCTTCTGGTTACTTTCCAGATCAAATGACTAATACGTAACAGAACAATTAACACAGTAGCTGCCGATCAGTATGTGCTCAATAACTGTTAGTTATTATTATACTTACTGTATCAACTCATTGGGTCCACAGTAATGCTGTGTGACAAACAACCTCATAATGTCAGTGGCACACCACAATAATTTATTTCTCATTAATCGGTGGGGCCAGCTGGAGGTTGGCCGATCTGGGCTGGCACACTCATGTATCTTCAGGTCAGCGAGGGCCCTGCTCCAAGCTGAGCTTGGCTGGGCCACCTTAGCTCATCTTTCTAGGCCAGGCATGGATTTGTCATGGCAATGACAGGAAAGCAAGCGAGTCAGGAGAAACAAGCAAGGCCTCTGGAAGCCAAAGATAGGAACGGATACAGAACCCCTTCTCTCTCTGCTATTGGCCAGACAAGTCCCGTGGGAGGAGGGAGCTATACTCTGCCTTTTTGGGAGGAACTCCAAAGTCACTGGAGAAGGGCATGGGTATAAGGAAGGTCAAGAATTAGGGCCATTAATACAATGGCTCTATTGCATTGATTATCACCATGACTCTTCATACTCAAATGCAGGATTTGCATCACAGTCTTTCAGCCTAGGGCCGGTTGAATCTCCACCCCAGGTGATTCTGACACAAGAGGTCTGGCTTTGGGAAAATCTCGTTTCACTAGCGACCGATATTAAGGACCATCTGATGAGGAAAAAAAGAGTCTGATCCCTAGGTTTCTCCCCCAGAGATTTCAGGGAGGGTCCTGGAACCTGACTTTTAGTAAATGCCCTGCAATGGTATTCTCGCGACTGGGAAAACTGCAAAACATTCTCTAGGATGGCACTTTTTTTTTTTTTTTTTTTTTTTTTTTTTTTTAAAGAAATTAAGACTAAGGCCCAGAAAGGTCACCCAGAGAGAAAATTCTAACTGGGACAAGCAATCAGACGACTTAGCACCCTTGTGAACAAGCGTCTTTTCCAAATACACTTAATGGCTAGAAGTTTCTACACCTCAAACATGTCACCCCAGAGTCCCAGCGTGATTCAGAGGGTCTTAGGAAAAATCAAGTCAACCTTGGTTTAAGGTGGCCTCTGATTCACCACGTCTCCTGAACAAAGATTCCCAGCGATCTAACATACGAGGGCATATAGGTGCCCTCCCATGACACCTGCTTGGGCTGTGATAGACTGCCACTCAGACCGCCCTCTGGGGTGGGCCGGCTGCCCAGCTGTGGGGGGGCGGGGGTCAGCAGGCAGCCTCCAGCTCTGGCTCCCTCAGGGCCTGTTGAGCTGCAGAGAACCACCTTCCCCGAGGTCATGCCCTTCCTGGCATACCAGGCACCTGGGTGAGGTAGGGGTCAAAGGCCTGATACCCAGAGAGGGTCAGTGCTCACTGGGGAACTCCCTCCCCCTCTGGCCACGTCTGTGTGGGGCTGCATCGCGCAGTTAGACTTACTGGTGCCCAGTCTTGTTTCCTCTTATTCCCCTCACAGGTGTTGACTCTTAAAAAAACCCATCTTGCAACCCCAGACTCCATCTTGGCATGTCTTTTGGGAGAACGCAACCTGCAGTGGGGGACGAAACCAACATGGGTGGCGTGGCAGGGGAAGGCTTCAGCCCTGGCAGTGAACTTTGGGAAGGGGGACGCACGATGGGGAAGTGGAGGGGCGAATCACATAAAATGCACGCTTTTAAGGAAGGCTTGGCTGACAGATGTACAGGAGACACCTAAACATTTAAATCACCTTTTCCTATTGATCAAGGTAAATACTTTACTGATGGCGTTAATCAATACCCCTATAAATTTTGCACGTGTGATGGTTTTACTGTGCATTTAATGTTTCTGTCTTTAATTGAGTTACATCCCCCTCAGCCCCAAATGATGAACTGAATGTTAGAAATCATCATGGCTCTGACAAAAATGGGGAGGGTTTTTTTTTTTTTTTTTTTCTTTGTTTAGTTTGAAGAACTACAGCTCTGGAATATAAGTCAGCAAGGTGACCAAGTGGTTGGTCTCATCTCTTTACCTGTCTGGGTCTTGATTTTCTCCTGTGAAGGTGGGGAACATGGCTGCTTTGCCCATGAAAGGTAACCACTGGCGAAGCCATGAAGCTGGAGTGGAGATTTGCAAATGCCCCGAAGCACAGATCTGTAAAAAATCTTGCCAGAATCTTCCATGGTACCCACAGGGTGTGGCCACAGGGCTCCCGGAGCCTGTTAATTCCTCCCATGGCCCTCTTTCTGCACTGCCACCAACTGATTGATTTGCCCATTTAGTCATCTGAGTATAAATATCCACCTGTCAATCACTCCACTATGCTAAGTGCCCAGTCAGCCTGGAATGGTGATTTACGTCCTTCCATGGAAGGCTCTGGTCCTCCTGGCAGTTGTGCTGTGTGCACGGTGGGCAGAGTGGGGCACAGCGGCTTGCATCATCTGGTCTACACTCCAGACCCCCAGAAACAAGGTCTTTTCCCCAAAGAGGGGTCTGGATGACAGATGGGGACATGGGGAGCATTCTTACACCCCCATTTCCATCCCCAGTCCTGCTGAGAGAATGACCTTCAGCAAAGCTCAGAATCCAAAGGAACAGCTTCTGAAATCAGAATCCCTGGGCTTGAATCTTGTCTTCACCACCTGCATGTCTCTCTGCCCCTCCCCTGCTCCACTCTGTCTCTTTCGACAATAAATAAATGTTAAAGAAATTTTTTTTAATGCTGTTTCTTTAAACAAAAGAATAGCGTCTTGTTTTAAAGTTTGTTTAAAACAAAACAAACTAGTGAGGTTAGATATTTAAATATGATTTCAGTTATTTATATATTTTTCTGGTTTGAATTGTCTGTTCATGTCCTTCGTCCATTTTTCTTTGGGGAATTTTTTTCTGTTTTCCTTTTGTGTAAAGTCCTTAGATTATACTAGCCTTCAAATTAAGAGGAACGTATTTGTTATAACTATTTCCCCCAGTCTATTGTTTGATTTTTACAGATATGTATATATATGCATATATTTATGTGAATTTACATCAAGACATTTTCTATATAAGTGACGTATCACTAAATTTGACTCTTGAGTTCATTATTACACTACATGTTAACTAACTTGGATTTAAATAAAATTAAAAAATAAATAAAAAATAAAAAATTAAAATTAAAAACCAAAAAAGTTTATAAAAAAGACATTTTAATGCATTTGGTCAAATCCTTTCTTTTTCTTTTGGAATTTATCCCATTGCTTTTAAGGTCAGTCATTTCTTTTCTTATCTTAATCATAGGTAAATATGATTAATATATGTATTTTTACACACTTATAGAGAGGCTTTTACTTTAATCATACAAGCAGGATTAAGATATGATTAAAGATAAAGATATAGCTACCTATATATAGTTTTTCCTGTCTTTTTAAAGATTTTTTTAAATATGTTTAGCATCTGAAGTTTATTCATGGGACTAGGTAAGAAACTAATATTTTTTACCTCAAATGTTTGACCAGTTTTCCCGGTGGTTTTATTACCTAATTGTGTTCCCTTTCCCTGACATGGTGCCTCACATATGGTATTCTTCTACTTAATGGAATTTGTTTGTTGGGTAGCTGCTTCTTTCTTTGTTTGTTTTTGTTCCCTCAAGCATCTGTAGTAGTTATTAATGCTATTCACCAATATTTCTGGCTTTCTGGCTTCCAGGAAAGTGATTAGGTTACATTAGCTGGTAGCCATACTCCTTACGTGTGAATGGAGTCATGTGACTAGCTCTGGCCAATGAAAAATGAGCAGACATGAGGTGGCTCTTTTCTGGGCTGGAAACTTCACTTGCCGGGGGGAGGCATTCCGGAACTCTGTTCTTTTCCATCACTGATTTCATTAGCTGGAGGAAGGAGAATTGGAGCTGAATCCCCAGTCAACCTCTAATGTATGTGCCTCAGAAAACTAGAAGTCTTTGTTTCTAAGACACTCCTATTTGGGGGTTATTTGTTTAGTACAGCAGAAGCTAGTCTGTGCTGACTGAGACATATCCTACTGTTTTATTTATTTAGTTTTTAAAATGTTTATTTATTTTTGAGAGACAGAGAACATGCTAGTGTGGGAGGGGCAGAGAGAGAGGGAGACAGAGGATCTGAGGCAGGCTCTGTGCTGACAGCAGAGATCCCGATGTGGGGCTTGAACTCATGAACCACGAGACCATGACCCGAGCTGGACACTTAACCCACTGAGCCACCCAGGTGCCCTTCCTACTATTTTATTTATAGTATCTCTAATGCAGTTTAATACGTGGTCATGGAATCCAATCCTTGCTGCTTCCCCACCCCTTCAAAATATGGTCTGAATAATATAATCTATTTGTCTTTCCCGAAAACCTTTTGATTCATGGCATTGAGTATTACCCCTCCTTGCCTTCCCAGGTGAATCTCGGTGGGATCTGGTTTAAATTGTATACAATATGTTATTAAATTTAGTAATAATTTTTAAATTATTTCATCTTCCCATCCAGAAACATGGCATCTTAGTCATTTTGTTTACAAATTATTTTATGTAGTTTTCTAGAGAATTCTGCATATTTATCGTAAACATTATTCTTAAGTATTTTACGTATATCGTTGTTTTGTGTCTGGGGTCATTGTGTCAATACGATTTTATAACAGGTTTCTGCTGGTATTTATGAAAGCTTTTTATTTTATGCATTTTGTTATGAATTCTTCTACCTTACTGTATTTTCATTACATTTTAATTTAATTATTTCTAGTAATTTTTCAGTTCATTGTTTTCGACTATTTTTCAAAATCTTTATTTTTCAAATTGCAATTGTACATTCTAATTTAAACGAGTAATTTTTATGATGCCAAATGGAAATAACTGTGAATAAGTCAAGTAAGACATTAATTATTTTTGCAATTGTTAACTTGGAGCTATAATTTATACACTCTTAGTTTTTCTCTAAAGTCATAGTCTTTCATTTTTTAACTCTTTATAGAGAATGTATAACGAACTCACACGTATATCCATCTTCTAGCTTTAAAAATTTTTAACTCATGCCCACCCTTGTTTATTTTACACTTGCCCAATCCTTATCCACACTGACACACACACACACACACACACACACACTCACACGTGCATGCATGCACACACAAAGATACACACGTGCACACACAGACACACTCACAGTTTTCCACTAAATTGCTCAGCAGAAAATGCCACACAATCATATCCTTTCATATATTCTAATTTTTAGTCTAAATTATGAACTTGTCCTCTTTAATTTAAAAATCCTAATTTTTAGTCTAAATTATGAACTTGTCCTCTTTAATTTAAAATCTCCAAATTCTAGACGTTATCCTGAAAACCTGCCGTTGGCTGTCCCAATATGGTTCTACCTTTCTTTTTATTTTTTTTTTTTAATTTTTTTTAACATTTTTATTTATTTTTGAGACAGAGACAGAGCATGAAGGGGGGAGGGGCAGAGAGAGAAGGAGACACAGAATCGGAAGCAGGCTCCAGGCTCTGAGCCCTCAGCCCAGAGCCCGAGGCGGGGCTCGAACTCACGGACCGCGAGATCGTGAACTGAGCTGAAGTTGGACGCTTAACCGACTGCGCCACCCAGGCGCCCCTCTACCTTTCTTTTTAACAGAACAGATTATACTTGTTCATCATTAAAAAAATTTTTTTCTTAAGTTTCCAAACAATAGAAAGGGATGTTCCATGCAGAGTGAATTGATGTCTTTCCCCAGGCCTCAAATACTTCTATCTCAAGAGCGTCTTGTCTGTTTTTCTCTCAGATATTCCAGGTTGACATCATGCCATCTGCAAGAAAAACAAAAAAGAAAAAAACAAAAGCCTGATGAAGGCTAGACCTTCCAACATAACCGAGATTACACTGTTTGTCTCTAGCAAGTTGAGAAAGTCAGGATTCATATCCGTGAGCTTCGATGCCAGAACACGTGTTTTTAACTACTATCCCAGACTTTAACACAGTAAAGAAGTATGCTTCTCTTTCTAGGTTACTAAGAACTGGAGGTTGAATTTGATCCAATTCCTATTTGGAATCTATTGAAATGATTGGATGGTCTTATCCTTTGATTTACTCATGTAAATTTCTGTCTTAATAATGTTACTAATTTAAACCCATTGTTCAGTTCCGCAGATAACTAATATTTTGGAATCATATTTGGTTAGCTGTATTTTAAACACACTGCTGGTTTCAATTTGTTAAGTGTTTTTTTTTTCTTTTCTTTTCTTTTTTTTTTTTTTTTTTAGAAAACATTTAAAAGCCCATATTGTAAGTACGATTGGGCTATAGATTTCTGTGTTATCTTTGTCATATTTTTCTGTAGTGTAAAATGAATCAGGAAGCTTTTTAACTTTCTCTAACTTTGGAAAGATGATTAGTATGGAGGTAATCTGACCCCCTGGGAGGGTGAAAGTATTCATGTTTTTAATTTTTTTGTTTATTTATTTATTTTTGAGAGAGAGACAGAGAGAGTGAGCTGGGGGGGAGGGGCAGAGAGAGAGGGAGAGGAGAGGATCTCAAGCAGACTCCGTGCTGTAAGCACGGAGCCCAATGTGGGGCTCGAACCCACACACCATGAGATCATGACCCGAGCTAAAACCAACAGCCAGATGCTTAACTGACTGAGCCACTCAGGAACCCCAAGAAAATATTCATATTAGACAGGCTAGCTCTGAAGATTTATTCAAAGGCAATTTTTGATAGTTTTGAAATGCCTCAAATCAATTTTGATCAATTACATTTTCTTAGAAACTGTCCATTGCACTGAGATTTTTCAGAAAAAAATATTTAATATTGAATTTAACTTGATTCCAAGGATACATATGTGTTAATTTTAGAACACTTGAAAATATAGTAAAGCAAATTTTAAAAATAAAAATCACATGGATTTCAAGCTCCTTTTAACATTTTGGTTTATAAACTTTGTATCTGTCTAGCTGGTTCTATAATTTGTTTAATAAAACATGAAATTTTGTCATTATTTTTCAAAAAATGTGATTTAAGCACTACATAATATTTTATGCTATGGATTTACCGTAAGTTATTTATCTAATTTCTTATTGTTAGAAATTAGTTAATTCTACTTTTTCTTATGAATAACACTAGAATTATATAGCTTTGTAAACATGTATACAATATGTGGTTATTTTCTCAGTATATATTTTTAGAAAGAGAGTTGGTAAGTCAAAGGTTATGGATATTTTAAGCCTTTTTGGTCCTTATTTCCAAGCCAGTTTGCCTATCTATACCTTTACCAACTCTGGCTATTACCTTTCAAATATCTGGCTTGTTTTGTTTTTTTTCATCTTTTTGTTATTATTTAGATTAAACATTTTTTTACATATGTATTGGGCATTTATAGTTCTAATTCTCTGAGTTGCCTATTCATATTCTTCCCCCATTTCTATAGGGTGCTCATATTACCCTTATTAATTTAGATGATCTGTCAACTGTATAGATTGAAAATATTTTTTCCTAGATTGCTGTATGCTTTTGATTTTTAATTTCTGGAGATTACGGAAACTTTTCTTATTTATGTAGTCTATTATTTTTTTTTCCTTTATGCTTTCTTCTTTTACTTTTTTTTTTTTGTAAAGTTTATTTATTTTTGAAAGAGAGAGAGAAACAGAGCATGAGTGGGGGAGGAGCAGAGAGAGAGGGAGACAGAGAGGGAGACACAGAATCCGAAGCAGGCTCCAGGCTCTGAGCTGTCAGCCCAGAGCCAGATGCGTGGCTCCAACCCATGAACCACCAGATCGTGACCCAAGCTGAAGTCGAACGCTTAACCAGGTGCCCCTCTTCTTTTATTTTATACTTGGAAAGGACTTCATTATTTTATTTTGTAATTTTTTTTCATTATTTCATGTAAAAAAGCTCTTATCTCTTATTACTTTCCCTCGCTCGTTTCCAGTTTTATTTGAGCTTATTCTTGCTTTCCTTTTTATTGTTGAATTGGCCGGCATAAAGTCTGTTTTCTTACAGCTTTAATGAGTCACCTTACGCATTTATACTGCGCCTTCTCTTTTCTGTTTTTATCCATTTAATTTGTACCCAGCTTTCCTTCGGCTTGTTTTGTTGTTCATTTGTTAAATTCTGGAAACAAACATTTGATTCATTTATTGTGATTCTTTCTTGTTTAATAATAAAACAACTTATTGCTTTGCATTTCTTTTCCCTAAGTGTAACTTTGGCAGTGGTCCATGAGCTCTGACAAAGCGTTGTTTTGTTCTCATTTTATTGTTGTCTAAATAGTCTGTAACTGAGGTTTTTATTTCCCTTTTGACTCAATAACTATTTATGAGAATTTTTTTACTTATTTATTTATTATCCACGTTTCTAGTATTTTCTTTGTGGCTGTTAGAACTGTTGCCATTTGGTTTAGTTCTATCGGGGAATTTGGCCTGTAAACTTTTCTTTCTCATCGAGATTTTCTCGACAGTGCAGTACGTGGAAAGCTTTTGAAAACGTTGTACTAACACTTGAAAAAGTATTTATAGGGAACAAAGTTGGATACACTATATATCTTTAGTCTTAGTTTCTTGTTTTCTCAGTTGATGTATTGAAGGCAGCTGAGGGTCATTAACCTTCTCACAAATGCGTCTCTTTTGGGTCCTGTGTACATTTCCAAAACATTTAAATATCTTGAAGTTTCATACAGAGCTTTATGATGTCTTCATTGGAGATTTTATTCTTGTCCTAAGTAAATGACCTTCTTTCATTCCAAGACTTGGATTATTTTTTCCTTTCTTTGTGTGTGAATCTGTCCTTTTTCAATGCCTTTTTTTAGACCCCTTATTCTCATTTTTTTATAGGCCTCTCATTTTTTTATAGGTTCATGGAAGTGGAATGTAGTCAAGTTTTACTTTTACTCCGAGGAAATTCAACTTGGCAAGTTGAAGGGTACATATTTGGAACCTAGGACCCTGCACACGGAGGCAAGAGAAACACAGGGGTAATTACTATATCTAGGGCCCTATTTCCACCCTCGTAGGTTGGTATTGTCTGGGGAACGTGAATTTACTTTCAGAGCTAATGTGTATGTTCACATTTATTTTATTTTGTGTTTTCCATTTTATTTATATACTTTTTTTGGATGTTCTCTTTTGGGGGGGCACCTGGATGGCTCCAGTCAGTTAAGCACCTGACTTCCACTCAGGTGGAAGTGGGTTCGTGGGTTTGAGCCCCGCGTCGGGCTCTGTGCCAACAGCTCGGAGCCTGGAGCCTGCTTCAGATTCTGTGTCTCCCTCTCTCTGCCCCTTCCCCCTGCTTGCACTTTGTCTCTCTCTCTCTCCCTCCCTCTCTCTCTCTCTCTCTCTCTCTCTCCCTCTCTCTCTCAAAGGTAAATAAAACATTAAAGATTTTTTTAATGTTCTTTTTTAAAGGTTATTTATTTATTTTGTGACAAAGAGAGAGAGCATGTGTAAGCACAAGCAGGGGAGGGGCAGAGAGAGAGGGAGAGAAAGAGTCCCAAGCAGGCTCCCAGCTGTTAGCGTAGGGCTCAATCCCATGAACCATGAGATCATAATCTGAGCAGACATCAAGAGTCCAACGCTTAACCGACTGAGCCACCCAGGCGCCCCCGTGTTTTCCATTTTAAATGATGTGTTCATTGATCTTCCAATATAATCCTCACAGGCTTTGTTTTGTTTTTCTCTCTTCTTCCTGTTCTCTTCTCTTAGGATTTGGAAAGTTCTCTTTCTTTCCCAAAAACAAAGTTAAGGTTTTACTGTTAAACTTTCAAGAAAGAGCTCTAACTTGAGCTTGAACCACAGGCTCCTGAGGGTTCAGACAAGTCTGGCGAGCTTCAGGGAGGCACATGCCAGGGGTCTATTTTCACGAAGGACTGAGGGATTTCCTGGGAAAGAAGCATGTCCTTTCTCCACATTTATCATCTTCCTTGCATCATTTTCCTTTAGGAATCTCCTAAGAGAAGAGAGCGTCACATATAATAAACTGTGGCAGATTAAAGATGTCTGTGAGTTTTGACGCTCCTCCCATGGAGAGCTGGGGTCCTGTGTCGTCTTCTCTTGGACCTGGGTGGGCTCTCTGACTGCCTGACCAGTAGAATTGGGCAGAAGATTCTCTGTGCCGGTTTCTGAGCCCAGGCAACTTCTACTTCCTGTCCCTTGGAGCACTCGCTTTTGGTACCCTAAGCGGCCACGTAAGAAGTATGACTTCTCTGCTCCACGTGGACAAAGCTGGAGCTACATGGAGAGTGAAAGGGACCCCATTGAGCCCAGTCCTCCAGCCATTCACCAGGGTGCCTATGCGGGAGTGGAGAAGCATTTTGAAAATGAATCCTCTAGCCCAGCTGACACCATGTGACTCAGAGATGAACCGTCCAGCTGAGCCCTGTCTACATCCTTCTCACAGAATCCTGAGCAAGCTAAAGTGACTTTATGTATTTATTTATTTATTTGTTTGTTTATTTATTTATTAAAGTTTACTTACTTATTTTGAGAGAGGGAAAGAGTGCAAGGAGGGGAAGGGCAGAGAGAGCGGGAAGGAGGGAGAATCCCAAGCAGGCTCCTCACTGTCAGCACTGGGCACCATGTGGGGCTTAATCTCACGAACGATGAGGTGAAGACCTGAGCCCAAATCAAGAGCCGGACGCTTAACCGACCGAGCCACCCAGGTACCCCCGTAAAGTGGTTTTTAAAGTCACCTAATTTGCAAATAGTTGGATACCTCACAATAGGTAACCAATGCTCAACTTTGGACATTGGAGAGAAGACTAATGATTTTGAGGGGTGATAACCATTCACCTCTCTTCTGGCCCAGCTCTGCATGGGCTTGGACCTACATACCATGGATAGCAACGCAACCCCGAGGAATCGTTTTTTTATGGCAAACTATTGAGATTATAGGGGTTTAAGCACTACCGCACCCACTAACAAATTATAACCAAAAAAGTAGAGACAATTCCCTTCACCCGTCCTTGTATTTTCTCCACACTTCTCCCTCTCCTTGCATCATCATCAACGACCTTTTCCTTTCTTCTACATTCTGGAGAGTTTCTCTAGCCTGTTCTCCATCCCGTGACTTGATGATCACCTATTGATTCTGCCCTTTCCTGCATGAAACCCGGATTTCGATTTTGTCAGCACATTTCTGTTTCCTTACGGTTCTTCTGGATCCCATTTGCATTTACTTGTATCTCACTCTGTTGGTGTGAGTCTCATCCCTCTTAGAGCTTGGTATACCAGTTTCATGGAAATCGTTTCTTGGTGGATGCTCTTCAGGGCCCCCAAGAGTTCCCTAGAGTGGTTATCTCCTTCTTGGGGATTGTGTTTTCAAAGTCCTGCTCATCCTTTGCCTCCTCAGGGTGTTGCTCTCTTTCCCTTCTCAGTAGGTTGTGGTCACCTGCAATGTTGGCTTTTCCCCCGTTTCTTGAGAAAGCTCTCTCCAGACACAAGGAGGTGTTGAATATCTCTGTCCAGCTCTCTCTTCGCCAGCACACAGGTCTCAAATGCCATTCGCAGTCCAAGCGAGTGGCACATTGGCGTGCTCGGTTTCAGTCTGGCACACGCTAAGTCACAACTCTAGCTGACTTTTATCTTTAAGGGCTCCGGTGCATCCAGATGGGGGCACCGTCTCCTCCCTCTGAGTTCTGTTTCCTGGTCTGCGTGTTTACAGGGTTCTTCTTGTCTCCACATCCTTCCCCCACACCACTAGGAGCTTCATGTGAACAGACAGACACCGAGTTCTAGGGCTGGGAGTCATAGGTGAAGGTTCTAGAAGCTCTTGTGAGCCTCTTTCTGTTTACCATTCCCAAGCAGATGATGCTACATTGCCTCGCCATGCCTTTGCTTGTGCCGTGACCGCTGCCTGGAATGCCTCTGTTGTGCTTGCCCATTGCACAGTGTACCCGGTGAAATCCTGCTTATCTTTGAAGCTCCACTTAAATGTTGTCATCTTCCCTCTGCGAACTTTGCTCCTATGTCCTCATTCCTGCTCTGTGTACCCATGGCATGTGCACAGGTTTTATAGAGCTTATTTTATTGTCTATCTTATTTTATTTTATTTTTTAAAAGTAACGTCTACACCAAGTGTGGGGCTCGAACTCACAACCTTCAAATCAAGAGTCGCATCCTCTATCAGCTGAACCCGCCAGGCACCCCCTTCGTTGCCATTTATTGCTGTGAAAAACGGTACGTTCCTCAAAGGAAACGGGCAGGCCTTATTCCCTCTCGTGTCTCCACCCCCAGCATGGTGCAGGCTTTGCACAGGACCTGACGCATAGTAGGTCTCATACGTGTTTGCGGAAGGGGTTGGTTTTGCTCTCGTGGGGTCTCACAATTGACTGAACAGCCCAAAGACTCTTGTCACCTCGGGGTCGGAATTGGGTCTCAGGTCAAAAGGGCCCAAGTGTCCGAAGATCAGGCCTCATTGCACCTGCTGGTAGTCTACTGGTGTGAAGGATGTGGCCGGTTCACTCAGGCCATGAGGGTCCTACCTCTCCCTTTGGATGACTCCTTAGGATCAGTCTGTTTAGCAACATCAGTGCTATACTTGGGGAACAGAGTGTAGTGAATCACGGAAGGCCTCCAGTGCCGCGCTCCAGAGTTTGTGGGGGCTAGGAATGCACCGTTCACTGGTCGTGCACTTCCGGTCATATCTATCCACTTCATTGCTCCCCAGCCCATCTGTAACGTGGGAGCGATACCGGTACGTACCCTGTAGGGTTGTCGTGGAGATTAAATGAGTCACTACACGGTAAATCACGGAGCATGCTGCCTGCTCATCGTAAGCACTACATAAGTGATGCGATTGTTATCCTTCTCAATGGAGATTGATTGGCCTTATCTGCCTGTGTTGAGAGGGATTCTGAGGCCTCATCTGGGCTTAGCTAGAGAAAAAGTACGGTGTCTCGTGTGCAGGAGGTGGTGGTCCACATGCCAAGGATTTGCAAGTCTTGCTGTAGGCACTAGGAAACTGAGAAGTTTTCATTTTAGCAGGGCACGCCGAAGGAATTGCTACCTAATCCCTCTTGGTAGAAATGACGGAGCGTGCGTGGGCAAACACGTTGAACACACATCACGCGTGCATGTAACACCCAAGAAGACGGAGGCAACTACCTCAACGGGTGTGACCCGTGCTTTTGTGTCTTCTCCGTGCCCTGGGCCAAACTTTTCTGTGGCGAAGTAAAGGGTTAAGAGTCTAGAGAGGCTCCTGGGCCCATTTTGCATATGAGCATTTCCATGTTAATAGGACATTTAAGGGAAAACGCTCTCTGTCAATTGATTGTATAAATATTTTATCCGGCGTAAGTGGCAGCAATGACGGTCTCTAGAAGACTTTCCCTGCGAGCGGTGTGAAGGATAAAATTAGGGCGTTATTGTGGAAGAAATAGGACACAACGGGGAGTTACAAACACTTGATCCAAAGTGTAAAAAATGGTCCCCTAGCCTCGGTGCAGCCTGGAGCCTGGGCCGATTAAATCCATAATGGAATGAGTAAGTTTGGGCCGCATAAATTTGTCTCCCTTCCCCAGGAATCCTGCCCGCCGCCCGGCTAGATTAATGGCCAGGAGCCCCACACATAATGAAGTGCGCTACCCTGGCACCCGTTCATGAATTTATTATGGTGTCCACAATTGGGCTGGATGGCGGAGACATCTTTATAAATCCTGCATTTAGCGCTGCCGAGATGAGCACTTCACTCCTAATGGCGAGCCTGATTTATCACCAGGGGCCTTGCTCCTCAGCCAGGCCCCCTCCTCAGCACTTCTCGAAGGAAATACAGGTCATCTTGCTGATGGAAATGAAATGTGAAGGTAATTAGAGGAAGCCAAATGGAGATGGGAGAGGGGGCACAATGGACATTTTAAATATGTTGGTCATCTTTTTCCTCCGAGCAATTATATCAGGCTGATTTATTTTTACAGTTTATAATCACTTAACTACCTGTGGCTAGGGATTTTTTTCTTTAACCTTAAGCTTTGGACCAAGAGACGGGCTTTTGATTTCTCTTTTTTAGGATGGCATGAAGGGAGCTCATGTCGAGGGCCTTAGGCTCTGAGTTCCCGTGCATTCTCACAGCCCCTGCGGCTGGCAGCTGGGAGAGGTCCTGGTCAGTCCCTCTCTGGGCCATCCGAGTTGTATGTGGCCCCATATAGGACCCATCTCCACGGGAGGACGTACTCTTCCCAGAAGGTCACAGGGGCTGGCCCACAACAGGGGGCAGAACAGGATTAAGAGTAATGTCTGATGGGCACGGACTCCAATCCCACCTTCTCAGCCTCCTAGCTAGCTGACGCTGTGTGTCCTACTTCATTTTTCTAAGCCGAAGTGTTTTTTTCATCCATCAAATGGGTATAATAATAGTGTCCCCGTTAGGCTGTTGTGGAGATCACATGAGAAAGTGCTTGCAGACTCTCAGCCTAGTGCCTAAATCGGAGTAATCGCCCAGAAATTTTAGAGCTGTGAACTCTTTGGGGCCACCACGTTATAACTTGGTCAGCCCGCATTGAACTTACAAATTATGTTTGGGTACTGTGAATATAGACTTAAGGCTTTACCCTGCCACTTTGGGTTCTCTTTTAGTGGGGAGGGTTGGGCACTGAAGACAATGTCAGTACAGAGCTGCAGAAATGGGGAGGATACATACGATGGGAGCACCATGGAGGAGTCCTAAACCGCCAAGAGTGATTCTAGAGGTGCCGTATCAGGGAGGGCTTCCTGGAGCAGAGGAATCTTACCTTTTCAGCATGAATTACAGCTGACCCAACACTTTCATGTGTTGGGTAACTTTACTTTTCGTAAAAAGTAACTTTACTTTTTGTAATAATCTTGGGCGATGGACCACTGACGGGCGAGGAGGTGGGGAACAGAGAGGGAACGCGGCTTGCAGGGAAGCGGCTTGTCTGCTTGTCCAGAGACAGCAGTGGATTCAGGGTTTACCAACATGGATTTGAATCTTGGCGGGGTGTAGACTTCGTACCAGTTGGCGTACTCAATTCCCATCTAATATGAGTGAAATAGAACGAAGAGTTTGGTTGCGATGCACTTGCCTGGGTGACATAATGTGAAGGTGCACGCGTGTGTGAATATATATATACATGGATGTCTATCTATATCATCTATATCTATATTTATATCTAATCTCTCTAGATGCTTTTAAGATTTTTCTCTCATCTTTGGCTTTCAACAGTTATTTTATGGTGTGTTTTTGTCTTTAATTCTGCTTGTGGTTCACAGCACATCTTGAGTGTGTCCCCTGATATCCTTGGCAGTTTTGTCACATTGCCAGCCATTATCTTCTCAGACACTGCCTTTTCCCTTTTCTCCATCGTTCTCCTTTTCCAGACATTTTCAGACTGGATATTTTCTACCCCCATACTCTCCAGATCGTCAGTCCTCTTTTTAGATGTGTCAAATCTGACAAATCCATGTATCAAGTTCTTAATTTTAGCTATCGTGGTTTCCACCTCTAGACTTTCTGTTGGGTTTATTAAATGCAGGGAGTCTAGCTCCTTGGTTAAATTCTCTTGAATTAGAATTCTTTCTAGAAAGTTCTATTTTCTTGCACATGAGGATCACAGTCATTTTTAAGTTCACCTTGGATAACTCCAATATCTGGATTACCTGTGAGTCTGTCCAGTTGTTTTTCTTTTCTTTTTTTTTTTTTTTTTCATCCTGCCTCCTAGTATGTTTGGCAATTTTTCATCAAATAACTACCTATTGTGTGTAAACAGTTGTAGAGGCTCTGGCTGCTGCCTTCTTTTCTTCAGGGAGTTTAGTTTCTAGGGAACAATGAGAGTGGACTCAGATCATCCTAATGCGTATTGAGATGCTTTAAGGTTAGGTCTCAGCCTCTCCATTGCTACTTCTTAAGCACTAGCATCTATGTGGAGGGAAAAACGGTAGAGAACTTTGAGCTCACCTCAGTGAGTTCACTTCTCTTTGGGATCATGGTCCCTCGGGTCTCGGCTATTTGGTATTTCTCTGAAGCCCTTCAAACAGAATTTTTAAAAATGCTTAGCCAGTTTTTCTAGTCACTCTCATGGCAGGGTGACCTCCTACAAGCTCACAGCCAAGAGTAAAGGTCTGGCATATATTAGCCCTAATTTTGCAGTTTTTTTTTCATATTTTGGTGCCTATAATTTTTATTCTTGTCTAAACTTATTTTTATAGGCTCTTTATAAGCTCATAGGTCCTGTATTCTTCAACTTACCAGCTGAACAAGATTGATAGTGATAATAACAATAAGTAATGTTTATTTAGTGCCTGTTATGTGCCAGAAATGATTCTAACTGCTTAAAAAAAAAAACAAACTATTTTTTTGGGGTTTTATTTATTTTTGACAGAGAGAGAGAGAGAGAGACAGAGACAGAGCATGAGTGGGGCAGGGGCCGAGAGAGAGGGAGACACAGAATCCAAAGCAGACTCCAGGCCCTGAGCTGTCAGCACAGAGCCCAACACGGGGCTCGAACTCATGGACCTCGAGATCAAGACCTGAGCCGAAGTCGGACGCTCAACCGACTGAGCCATCCGGGAGCCCCTTTTCTAACTGCTTTTATGCAGATTAAGTTATTGGGGCGTCATTAACCCCATTGAACAGATGAATCCTGAGGCACAGGGAGGATGGGAGCTGGCCTCCAAGATGGCCCCAAATGCTCCTTGGCTCCCAGTTAGGGGGTCGCCCCCCACGGTGTACCAGGCTTCGGCCGTCTGGCCAGTGAACTGTGCCAGAGGTGATGATATGTCACTGCCGAGATTAGGTTGTAAAAGGCTCTGTGGTTTCCGTCTGGATTGTTTGCTCACATCTTTTATTTCTTATGTAGGACTTGTTCTCCCTCAGACCGCTTTGCTTTCGGAGAAGCCATCTGCCATGTCACACGTAGTCCTATTTTACAGGGAGGCTCATGTGACCAGGAAAGCCTCCCGCCAACATCTAAGGGAGTACTCTCGGAAGCCCACACAGTAGCCCCAGTCAAACCTTCAGATGCCTGCGGCCCTGGCCGACAGCATGACCCTGGGCCGGAACCCCCAGCCAAGCCACTGCTGGCTTCCTGACTCTCAGAAACTGGGTGGCACAAAGCGTGTTTCTGATCTTCAGCTGTTGGATTTGGGGGGGTCCTTTGTCAGGCAGCGGTGGGTAATTAATCCAGACTCCAGAGAGGTTTAAAAATGTTGACGTGGACAGTACGGGGATGAGTATGGGGATTAATCGGGCAAAACATTAAACTCTGTTGTGGAAAAAAAAGATCGCAGGCTGCAAAAATAAAGTTTTTAAATTTGAAAACAAGATTCTGTCGTTTATAAGGACTAACGTGTGGGGAGGAGGCAGAGGAGAGCTCATCAGCAGGAAGGAGGCTGGGGACTTTCTCGTCCCCGGTGCTAACACATCAGACTTTTTCTTACAGGAAGACAACCTAAGACCTAGTGAGAGTGAGCGTTTCCTGACAGCTGACAAGAGAACGGAAACCTCAGTCCTACGACTGTAAGAAACTGCTTTCCATGAACAACCTGGATGAACCTGGAAGAAGATACCAAACCAAGCTGCGGCTGACCCCCTGGCTGCAGCCTCGTGAGCCCCCTGAGCATGGAACTCAACAAGGCTCGATTCAGATTTCAGAGCCCTGGAAGCTGCGTGATAATAAATCTACGTCGTTTTATGTTTGTGGCGAGTGCTAGGCAGTTAACACTAACACCAAGTTAAAAGGCAACATTTAAGGAGCACCTGGGTGGCTCCGTCGGTTAAGCGTCCCATTTCGGCTCAGCTCACGACCTCGCAGTTCGTGGGTTCGAGCCCTGCATCGGGATCTGTGCTGACAGCTCAGAGCCCGGAGCCTGCCTCGGATTCTGCGTCTCCTTCTCTCTCTGCCCCTCCCCTGCTCACGTTCTGTCGGTCTCTCTCAAAAAATAAACACACATTAAAAATTAAAAAAATAAAATAAAATGCAACATTTAAGTTTTAAAAGTCAAACAAGGATTACAGTAAAGGTTCTTTGGATGGACTCCCTCCCCCGTTTGAAATTAGAAATGATGGCTGACTGTGACAAGTTTTATTTTACTCTCACATCCAGCCTCAACCTGAATATTGTTGAGAGTCAGGGAGATCCAGATTTCCTCAGATAAGCCGTTATTAATCGCTCAATTTGCAAATCCTGGGTGCTCTTCAATTATTCAGAGCTAGAAGGAGAAGCTTAACTTCGGGGCCTGTCCCAGAGCGATTTTGCTGGTCAGTCCAAGTTAATGATTTGGTGGTCCTGGGTGTATTAAATTTGGTATCCAGCATCTGGAGAGTTGCAGGGATTAAAAAAAAAAAATTGCTTTTAAAAATAACGAGAACTATGGGTTTTTAAAAAATTTTTTAAACATTTATTTATTTTTGAGAGAGAAGGGGACAGAGCATGAATGGGGGGAGGGTCAGGGAGAAGGAGACACAGAATCCGAAACAGGCTCCAGGCTCCAAGCTGTCAGCACAGAGCCTGATGCGGGGCTCGAACTCACGGACTGTGAGATCATGACCTGAGCCGAAGTCGGCCGCTTAACCGACCGAGCCACCCAGGCGCCCCTGAGAACTGTTTTAAAAACAATTATAAGTGGAATATTTGGGAAATCTATGAAGGACTTTGATCAGATTCAGGGCTCCAGAAGACACAGGAAAAATCCCAGACTTGGCAATTTCCCCAAGGACTTTCTAGCTGTGCTTTTTATTGATCTGTAATTACTTTAGTTAGAGTGTCTTACCTCTTCCTTCACACTACCTTAGAAGGTCATTAGGTCACAAGTGTTTCCACACACAGGGACGCACACACCCACGTATGTACGTGAGTGTATATATATCTATGACATTATATATGTATGTACATATATGAAGCATTATGTATGCATATATATGAGGCAGTGTGTGTGTGTGTATGTGTGTGTGTGTGTGTGTGTGTGTGTGGCATTACCTATACCTATGTATATTCTGAAAGGGAGCCAAGGTCTGAGTAGGGGGTTGGAGCTAAGGGCACTGGTGGGCACAGGCTGATGTGTGCCTATATGTATAATAAGTGGAGAACAAATACACAACTATTTGAGAATGTAACTTACTGTATTCAAGTTTACTGTACTCCTCTGCTGACTTTTCATTGTGTATTCAGTGGACACGATCTCACCGAGGAGGCCAAAGATTTTGATATCCGTTAAGGCTGCTTCGGCAATCTGATTCCGGTTGTGCAAAAATATGCAGTCTCAGAATGATCTAGAACGTGGTTTTCAACTCAGCAATACCGACACTTGGGGGCCGACAATGTCCGGTGCATTAGAGATGTTCTGTAGCATGCCTGGCCTCTACCCACAAGATTCCAGTAGCACCTCCCCAAGCCCGCTCCAGGCCATGACAATCACAACTGTCCCCTGGGGGACAAACCAGGCAGCTGGGAACCTCTATTCTAGAAGAATCCAAGCTTCGGGCTTAGAGCAGCTGTTTTGGCCCAAACAGTTTTTCTTCTTCTTGGGCTCCTCCCATCTGGCACTCGGTATTGGGGATCTTCAGTCCTCCACAGCAGGAAAATTTTAGAAAGCTCTAGACTATAGTAGACACATTCTGGAAATTAGAACTTTCCCCAAATCCCAGGTTCAGAAACAGGGAAACAGAGACCCAGAGAGGAGAAGGAGCTTACACATGGGCATTCAGAGAGCCAGGAACTGGGTGCCAACCGTTCCCTAGTTGGCAAGGTACCTTATCTTCTCTGTCTCTCCATCTCTGAGTCTCTCACACACGCACACCCGTCCTCTTTTCCCGTCCGACCCCGGCAGTTTGCATGGATTGGGGCTAACACAAATTCAAGGCAAGAAAGGAGGCGCTAGTCCACTGACTAATCAAATACACATAAAAGCTCCTTCTGAACTATAATTACGTTTGTTCGCTCCTTGGGTTGATTTATTTTTTATTTTAATTGTCAGCCCTGCTCCACCATGATGCTAATAGAAATGTTATTGCAGCCAATATGCGCTAAAATGATGTCTAAAGATTATTAATGAAAGCAATAAGAAGGTGTCTTCATAATAAGTCAGCATTAACGGAGTAATTCATTTTACCTGATGTAATTGGATTGTAGCGTCTCAATAGCCTGGGACTTCCTCCTAATTGGGATTAGCTACAGCTTCCTCCTTTTAGGAGAACATTTAACTCTTCCTTTTCTACTTTCCAGTTTTTTATGAAGTCATTAAATGTGAACCGTTGGGCATTTCGGGAAAGGGAGCCAAGATCTGAGTAGACGCGGGGTGGTGAGGGGAAGGGGCGGAGCCTAGGTCACCGAGGGCCCCAGGCCGGGAGAGTCAGTCCTGCCCTCCTCCCTTCCTTCTCCATCCTCCCTGCCAGCCCCTCCTCCTTCCTCCTCCCCATGCTCAGCTTCCTCAGCCCCGCCTCTTCCTGTTCACCAACCCTTCCGATTCTTCGGGAAGGAGTCTGGGATCTTAGGGTGGAAGTGAGGCCAAAACCATGCTATGTGAGGCTCGATTTAGCCAGCGGCCCCTGGCCTGTGAAGAGGAAACTCCGATCTAGGTCCTGCCGGGTTCCCGGGATTCAGGTCGGTCTCCGGGCCCCGTGGAACAGCTCCAGAGCAGCCTTGTTTTCCTGGTGAGGAAATCGGGGCTCCGGCACCAGACCCAGGCTGTCCACCTGCTTTGCCCTGAAACGCCACCCCCCCCCCCCCCTCAGGCAGCCAAGAATGTTCGGGCAGATTTCCCCAGGTTGGGGAATTCATGGTACAGGAAAGGATTTTAAGGGGGTGCAGAGACCAAGAGTGTTTACTGAATATGACTTTTAATGAGAGTTGGGGGGAAAGACGAGCATCGGACACTGAGCAGCAGAGCCAGAGGCAGTAGATAGTCGCAATAACCGTCACCTTCCTCTTCCTCCTCCTCCTCGTCGTCATCTCAACAGCAGGCGCCACATATCGAGCCATTATCCCTTGCCAGGCACAGCGCACTTGCCAGGCGTCATGTCATTTAACCTTTACAGCCCTTCCCCCACCTTCTCGTCATCTCTACTATGTATGCGGAGGCACAGAGCACGCAAGCAAGTTGCCCAAGCTCACACAGCATTGCCAGGCAGCCTGAAGAAATAGATTAGGATGATGGTTCTGGGCTCAGAGGCCGGGAGATAGTCAGGCTACAGTCCCAGGGCAGGGAGGACATCGCTGCTGAAACCCTGTCAGCACTGCCGCCCGTGGCTTCCACTGACCTTTGGCCAGGCTGTGGCGGCCAATGCCAGACAGCCCTCTACTCTGTCCCCCGCTTGGGATCCCAAAATCCCCCTCCAGAGCTTGGGCAAGAAATATCTGTTTGGGTAGGCCTACGTATCATGGTCCCAGACACAAGGGCAGATGGGAAGGTGATTGTTTCTGCAGTAGTACACGGTCTCTGTCCCGTGAGCCGTGAAACGATGAAGAATTCTGGAACACGGCTGTTCTCAAACTTTTCCATCTCAGGATCCCTTTGCATCTCAAAAATTATTACTGTTGAGGAACCCAAAACCTTGTGTTCAGGGGAGTTATTTCTCTTGCTATTTTACCACGTTAGAAATTAAGAATGAGATGGGGTGCCTGGGTGGCTCGGCCGGTTGAGCAGCCGACCTCAGCTCAGGTCACTATCTCGTAGTCCGTGAGTTCGAGCCCCGCATGGGGCTCCGGGCTGACAGCTCGGAGCCTGGAGCCTGTTTAGGATTCTGTGCCTCCCTCTCTCTCTGCCCCTCCCCTGTTCATGCTCTGTCTGTCTCTGTCTCAAAAATAAATAAACGTTAAAAAAAAATTTAAAAAAAAGAAAGAATGAGAAATATTTATTAATTTATTGACATATCTACATAATAACAATAATGAAGCGTGCCACTGTTTTATAGCCTTATAAACATAGAATGGTCTCCGGGGAAACTCCCCTAAAGGCTCACGAGAGTGACAATTGAAAAAAATGGCAAATAACATTTTAGCATGACCATGGAAATAATGGGTAGGCTTCTGGAACCCCCAGGGGTTCCTTGGCCTCACTTTGAGAACCACCGCCCGAAGACACAGAGCAACTTCAGCGATCAGATAAAATCCAATACCGAGCTGTGTCCCCTGCCCGCCCCCCTGTGACCCTCCTGAGGCTGAGCTCCTCCCACTCTTTCGCCCCACGTGTGGGCACGGCTTCCCTAGCCTATAGCCCTGCCACCTGTGGGAGCTATCTGCAGACAGTGCCGGACAGACATAGAATTTTCTGGAGCGCTTGGTATTCCGTTAAAGTGGGGAAGAAGCTCTCCCTTCATTTTCTGTGGTCCTGCTGTGTGCTGGGCACAGAACCAGGCCCCGGGGACAGAGTAGCGGATTCGGCATGGCCCCTTGCGGACAAGCTAACAAATGGTCGCACCGCCCCAATCCGGTGCTCTGATTAAAGCAAAGGGTGCTGGGGACCCCAAGGGGGGAGCAGCGTGTTGACCTGGGTCGGGAGCCACAGGCTCTGTCTGCGGGAATACTCTTGCCCAAGTCTCCCTTCAACCCCAGGGAAGGTTGAATGCCTCCTCAACTCCTCCTCTGTGTTCGCCTCTGCGCAAGTCAGGCTGCTTAGGGATCACCCACTCCTCCCAAGTCTACCGGATGAGGACAAGCAGTAAGGGCAGGAGACTCGAGGCCCCAGTGGGCAGCCCGCAACCAATGACGGATGGGGAGTCAGCACCCCGGCCCCCTTGTCCTTGGGTGGTCGGTAACTCTGAAGAGCGCTCCCCACAGTGTCCCCGAAGTCCTCAGAGAGCCACAGGGTCACCTGCTCAATTACACACTTTTTGTGGGGTCCCTCCTTCTCCTGCCTCACTTCCCCACTGTCCTGCTGGCATTTCCCGGGGCCATCTTCCCAATAAACTATTTGCATACGAACCCTTATCTCGGGATCTGCCTCTGGGGAAAACAGAAGATGGGGTTTAACGGATTTTCAGATGCTCCAGCACAGAAGTCTAGCCCAGCACGTTTGGGTGATCCTTTGACAGCGTCTGGGTTCCCACAAGACTGGAAGTGCCTTGGCGAGAGAACCATGACTCTGTTCATTATTGAATCCTTAGTACTGAACACAGGTTTTGGCCCACGGTTGTCCCCCTTGGGAGAACACTTGTTGACTGACTGAGCGGTCAAGATGATTAAATGCATGAAACCCTTCACACTATTCTCCAGCTGTCCTAGAAAGGCCAGCTGCCATTGTCACAGAAACCTTGTTGCTGGGGCAGGGGTTGGCACACATTTTCTGTGAAGGACCAGGTAGTAAATATTTCAGGCTTTAGTGCTGCTGACACAGCCTCAGTTGCTGCCATAACTATTCAGCGTGGCTGTTGTAGCACGAAAGCAGCCATACGCGATATGTATGTCCCAATAAAGCTTTATCGACAGAAACAGACGGTCGGAATTTGGCCCGAGCGCCACAGTTTGCTGACTTTAGTCCAGGATACAGATGTTAGTCATTCCGTGCGTGGCGTTATTTAAAGCATTATGTTTGGTTCTCACGGCGGACAGCTGTCCTCCTTCCGAGAACCCTCCCCAGGCCCCTCCGCAGCTCCACCCTTCCCCTCCCTCGCTGTCCACGAGCTCTTCTGAAGTGAGTGCGGATCACCTCAGGGCCTTAGGGCCGTGGCTCTGGCCCTTCTTGCATGTCTCGTGACCCGTTGCCCTGTTGGTACCTACAGCTGCTATTTTCATGATCTGTTTGCTGGCCTTGGTCAGGGCCTGAGGTCCTCCCTTACGACCCAGCCAGCCCTACCTCGGCCGTGTTGGTCTCTGGAACCCCAACTTTCAGCCGCATCCCCCATTTTGCCCTGAACTTATGCTGTTCACTCTGAGCCCTCCGCAATGAGGTCACCTGGCTCCTTTCTTGGCAGCTTCATTGCAAGTCTGTCTCAGGCAGCTTGGGCTGCATAACAAATATCACCCCGCGCCCCCAACTGGTGGCTTAAACAACAGAGGTTTGGTGTTTTAAAATAAAATTTCTTTTTGCAATTCTGGAGGCTGAAAGTCCAAGATCAAGGCGTTGGTAGGTTTGGTGTCTTCTGAGGCCTCTCTCCTTGGTTCGCAGATGTCCACCTTCTTGAGGAGCCCTCACTCGACTTTTCTCTGTGTGTGCAGGTCCCTCGTATCTCTCTGTCCCCAAATTTCCTCCCCTTATAGGAACACCTGTCATACTGGAATAGGACCCACATTCTGAAGTCATTTTAGCTTCATCGCCTCTTTAAAGAGCCTATCTCCAAACACAGTCACGTACAGGGGTTAGGACTTCAACGTAATTTTAGGGGTCACAATTCAGCCCACGACAGGGACAGCTGGCTAAGTTCCACATCCCCTGTTGGGAACTTTGGATCCTTCTAGCGCCTGATGGGAGACAAAAGGGCTCAGAAGGCTAGCTCACATCTCTCCCCATCTAACCGTCTCATGACTTCCCTTTAAGTCTACTGCATTACCCACCTTGAAACAGGGACATCCGTGTTTAGTGATCTCTGATTTCCAAGTAAGAATTAGGGCACCAGCTCTCCCTGTTTAGTTTTTTCCCCTCAACCCAGCACCCTTACCTCTGGGATTTGGGTCCTGAGAGAGGAGTCCAGACATATCCCGCTGTCTTCTGTTCCAGAATAGCATTGTGGATATTAGCGTTTGGAACTAGTGGGCCTGCCTTCAAATCCAGCAAGATCTTTAAACTTCCAGTCTTCTGGTTAATACCTATGTGTCCTGAGCACGTTGCTTTTCCCCTCTGAGCCTCCATTTACTCCTCTGTATATTGGGATGATAGAAAAAGCTACCATGAGGGGTGACTGAGACGATGCATATAAAGTGGGTTTACACATAACAGATATGAAATAATACTATAAGCCAGGTAAACAGTCAGACGATAAACCCGATCATGTAGATAAAGGGGCTGCCGTAGGGCCTGCCATGCATACGAGCACAGCTTCTAGAATGCTCGTGGAGGTCCCCGCAAGACGGGGCGATGAAGTGCCGAGTGAGTACTGGCGATTCCGTGGCGAGGAAGAATTTTGGAGCAGCCCAAATGTCAGATCTAGGTCTGGAAGCGACGCCGCGGCCCCAGGGAGATTAGATTCCTGCCCAGGAACCAGGAAGAGCTGGGACAGCATCTCTCGGGTGCTGAGCACACAGAAGACAGAGGCCGCCTGTCTCTCTCGGCTGTGTATTTAGGAAGAAAACCAGGAATTGGTGTTTGGGGCCGTCAAGATGCCAAGGAGGACTCGCTGCCAGGCCAAACCTGGGTTCCGTCCAAAAGCCACTTGCAAAGACAGCAGGGAAAACGCGGTGGTCACAGGCCAGCCCGCGATGATGGAGGCTTCCCCTTCTTCCCTGTTCCATCAACCCGGAGTCTGGCTGTTGGAGGGCATCGGGGGCTTGGGGAGTGGGGAGTCTCCTGGTCTCCACTCGAGAGGTTTTCCTTCCTTGGGGGCTGTGGCGGGAATCAGCAGCGTCTGGGGGCGGGGGGCGCAAGGAAGGAAGTGACGCTCCCCACCCTGAGCTCCCCGCGGCCCCCCCCCCCGTTACGGCCACAGCTGTGATGCTGAACCTCAGATTGTCCCACTATTGATCCCCCTCCCATAATGAACTGTAACAACAACTCCATTACTCTGTGCTCGCCCATTGGCTGAGGATAATATAAAATTAGCCAGCGTGCATGGGGCCTCTCAGGATCGATTTTCCTACTCAGATTACTTGTTACGAAAGAATAGAGCTGTCTCCCCCATAACTGAACAAGTTAACTCCTTGTCTCATAAAATGTAAGCCAGTATTGATTAGCTGTTGTGGCACACAGAGGGGGGCTCGGAGGGGGTGGGAGACCCAAGGTGTGGGGATGGTCTCCCCCCCGCCCCCCACCTCGTGACGCTGCCCCCCATTAGCTTCCGTGGTTGGGGCATCAGCCTGAGGCTGGATCCCTGGTCTAAATGGAACTATGGGGAGTGGGTCTCTGAACCCCAGTTTAATGCCCTCAGCCCCTGCCTTTCCCTACCAAGGACGTTAATACCTGTCAGAACACTTGAGGCTTTGGGTTCAAGTCCTGGCTGTGCCCAATGTTAGCTGTATGACCTTGGACCGGCTCCCCGGCCCCTCTGAGCCTCTGTTCATGCGGATAGTAGCAATAACCACCTTGGAGTATTTCTGCAGAAGACTGGATGAGCCAACCCACGCACGAAGCCAGGGACACTGGGCAGAGGCATCCACATTTTTGTCAGTAACAGAAACCCATCAAGGTGACGTACGACCTAGAGAAACACACCCGGTTTTCTGCTGGGTGAGCGAGTGGAGCCTTCAAGGAGCGGGGGCAGAAAGTTCGGCCGTAAACACCTCTGACCGTCTTTCGTGTGTGGCCAGAAGCCGCCGGCGTCGTGCCAGGCAGGCTTACTCGGGCATGTGTTCCAACGGCGCAGCTGACTTGTCGCTCCGGAAAGGGAGAGGCTCACCTCGCTGACCACAGCAGCCCGCCGGCCCCACACCTGACCCCCACCCCGGCCCCAGCTATCACTGCTCCGTCATCGCACACAGCCTCCCAGACGGGGCCGGAGGGCTCGTGTTCGCTGGGTTTGGGACCCCCGTCCCGAGGCCCGCACATCAATCGGCGGTGAGCGACGGTGCCCAGGCGAGTCTAGTTGTCAGGGCTATCATCTTCTACCGACATCGGCCGGGATGTCGGCGGGGAGGACGGGGCGGGAGGCAGTGAGGACAAGGTGGCGAGCCCCAGCCCGGACCCCAGGTCCGGGCTCTTGGTGTATGCTCATGGCAAACAGTAGCCATCACTTACGGTGTGGACAGGGTGACTTGGCCTGTAGACAGGTGCGAGGCATAAGGCTCGTTCTGCAGTTGGGACCAACAGTAAACTCACTCAGGAATTACTTCCTTAGTAGCCGTGCAAATGGGGAATTCTTGTTCTGATAATAATATCAATAATAATAATGTGAACCCTTAGCATGTGGGCTCACTATAGGCCGGGCTCTGTTCTCAACACTTAGCCAGCGTCCCCTGGTAGAATTTTGCCGGCAGCAAAAACAGGTGACGTTATCGTCGTATCAGGCATCACTTTGTTGAGACCTGCTCTGAGGATATCCTACAGGAATGTTCTGGGACCACACAAGCTTCCAGGCTGTGAGCGTCGTGACGGACCCATTCCTAATAATGACGGTCAAAGGAGGCCAGCCGCAGACCAGCAAGTCTCCCGGAAGTACTGAAACGCGCAAAGTGTTTCGTGGTGCCGTGCTCCCTAGCCAAGGCACCGCCTCCTATGCTTGCTTTAAAAAAAAAAAAAAAAAAAAAAAAAAAATTTTAATGTTTGTTCATTTTTGAGAAAGAGGAACAGCGTGCAAGCGGGGGAGGGACGGAGACAAAACCGGAAGCAGACTCCAGGCTGTCAGCACAGAGCCCCGACGCGGGGCTCGAACTCACGGACTGTGAGATCACGACCTGAGCTGACGTCGGACGCTTACCCGACTGAGCCACCCAGGCGCCCCTGCGTTTGCTTTTCTTGACAAGTACTCGTACGTCCAGCGCGTGTGCAATGCATAGTGAAGAGAAGGCGGCAGGGAGCTTGGATTCTTGCCCGTCTCTCCTTTCCCCCCACCAATAAACTGAGTGACCTGGTACAGTCCCCTTCCCCCCATGCTCAGCCCCAGCTGCCCTAAATTCGAGTTGGTTTGGAGAGGGGCTCCTGAACATGCCACCCGGCCTTGACCTTTGGTTGTGTCTTTGCACAGAGAGTCGTAGAAGGCACCCTTCCCCTATGCCCTTTGGTTTTGCCATTGCACCCGTGTCCCCACTCTTTCATTGCAAGCTTTTGCTCTGTATTTTCATTGTGAAAGTCGTATGTGGTAAATTCAAGCGGCGGAAGAGGGAACACAATGCAAAAAGATCTGTCATTCCAGATCTTTCTCCAGAGGCAGCCAGCCCTACCTTATATGTGGTATTTCCAGACAGTTTCTAAACAGAGGCAAGTGCGTGTGGGTGTGTGGTTTTAAAAATATCGAGTTCGTGATGCTTGTTTTGTACTTTGCGTCCTAAAACCTTTTTCAAAATTAGTTTTGGGGCCTCCTAGGTGGCTCAGTCAGTTGGAGTCCAACTCTTGATTTCGGCTCAGGTCATGATCCCAGGGCTGTGGGATCGAGCCCCATGCTGGGTTCTGTGCTGGGCATGCATTCCGCTTAAGATTCCCTCCCTCTGCCCCTCTCCCCTGCTCCTGTTCTCTTTTTTTCTAAAACAAACCAAAAAAATAATAATAATAAAACATGAAAATAATTTTGGATTCAAATAAAAGTTATAAAAATAGTATGAGTTTACACAGACGCTTCACCCAGCTTCCCTCTATGTTAACAACGTATGCAGCCATAGTTCAGTGATCAAAACTGGGAAATTAACAGTAATACAAAACTATTAATTCAGCTACAGACCTTATTCGAATTTGATCAATCATTCTTCTGACATTAGGATATTGATGTCCCAGGATTCAATTCAAGATCCCACAGGGCATCCAGAGCTTTTGAGTTTCCCACCTGTGACAATTCCTCAGTCTTTCATGACCTTTGAAGAGCGCGGATCAGGCAGTATGTGGAAAGTCTGTTCATTTGGATTTGTCTACTGTTTTCTCATGATTGGACTGAGATCATGCAAATTTGAGGCACAGATACCGCGGTAGCGACGCCGTGTCCTTCTCCGTGCGGTACATCCGGGGTGGGGGGGGGGGTGTGATGTTGACGTGACGTTCTCTGGGGCTACCAAACAAAGGTGCCTTCTTTTGACAACATGTCACTTCCCTCCCCCGGCTTCTCATTGTACTATGGAAAAAGTCGCAAGTCCTTAGCAAGGTCCACCAGGGGCCGTATGATAGGCCCCTGCATGCAGTCTCGCTTATGTTCAAGACGGCTGGCCTCTTTGTGGTCTGGGAAGGAACTAAGATCTCCCTTCTCTGAGGCTTTGGCACTTGCTAGTCCCTCTGCAGAATGTTCTTCCTCGAGGCCGACTTCTTGTCCTCATTTGGGATTTGGCTCCAAATGTCACCTCTTCCAAGAAGTCCTCCCTGATTCCCCAGGCACCCGGTTCTTTCTCACACAGTATTCTATTTTATTATTTTCACAGACTTATCGCAGCCCAAAACGCTTCCTTATTTATGTTTTTCTTAGCACTAGCTCCAGGATGTGAGCTCCCCAAGGACAACGACTTGGCCTCCCTTCTTTGTTTACCTTTACATTCTAAGGATTCTTGGGCTTTAATGTAAAGGAGGATGTGCCAGGCACGGAGCCTGGAGGGTGTGAGAAGTTGCAAGAAGGCAGGTGGTCAGGGTCCCCCCTAAAAATAGGGCAATGTCTTTTCAGAAACTGAACAAAACGGTGAAATTGTGATGGCTTGTATCAGTCACTTAGCTGCTCTATCTAGACTCACCGATGGTGCTGCTTGGCTGATGTTCCACGTTGAACTTGGACTATGGAGCCTTTTGGGGTACTTGGGTTGAAAAACCCTATACCAGCCCTTTTCCCCAAAGGCCCCACCCCAGAGCCCCGAGATTGTGTTGGATCAGGTCTCCCCTGCCGTGGCCACCAGTAAATTCAGCTCAGCCCTAGCGATGTCCCAGAGCTGTTATTTTTCCTTGGTCAATCCCCAGTTCCTGGCACGGAGAAATGCTCCATAAATGTTGGAAGCAAGAATGAAAGAGAGGCAGGGAGAAAGGAAGGATGAAACGGATCGAGAAAGGGAGGGAGGGAGGGAGGAAGGAAGGGAGAAAGAAAGGAAGGAAGGAAGGAAGGAAGGAGGGAGGGAGGGAGGAAGGAAGGAAGGAAGGAAGGAAGGAAGGAAGGAAGGAAGGAAGGAAGTTAGTTGCCTTAGACTAGATGTTGGCGGAGGCCTGAGCCCACAAGGAGTTGGGCTTTTTTTTTTTAAACTGAGTGTGGTTCTTAGGTTCTTGCTATGAATCTAAACAACCACATTTACTCATTTCAGATAAGGCTCTGGATAGCCTTACTCTTGATTTCGTATGCAACTAATTCCTCATAAGCACACAAGTAATAGATGCCTATCGTAGAAAAAGCTGGGAGACAGATAGAAACCAAAAGAAAATGAAATTATACATATATCCTCACTCTCACTCCTGTGATGATGACTGTTGTTTATTTCATGTCTGTTGTTGTAGACTGTTTTTCTATTTGGATGCAATACACACACACACACATACACACGCATTTAACCTAAACGGGACAATATTATTCATTCTATTTTGTGACCTTCTTTTTTTTACTCGGCATTATACTTGGGACACCTTTCCTTGTCAGCGGGTATACATCCTAAATCACCTTTTGTAAAATCTACCCACGGTGATATTTTCCAAACTGTAGCTCATGACTCTTCAGTGGGTAAGAACACGAATTTAGTGAGTCAAGATCAATATTTAAAATAAATGAGACAGAAAAGAATAGGGCTGGGTGGAATAGAAAAATCGGATGTGTTGCGTGAGGGAAGATAAGTATCTGTGCAACGATTCTGCGTGGTTAAACAAATGGGTGCATACTGGGTTGTGATAGAATATGTATTTCTTTTTTTTTTTTTTTTTTAATTTTTTTCAACGTTTTTTAATTTATTTTTGGGACAGAGAGAGACAGAGCATGAACGGGGGAGGGGCAGAGAGAGAGGGAGACACAGAATCGGAAACAGGCTCCAGGCTCCGAGCCATCAGCCCAGAGCCTGACGCGGGGCTCGAACTCACGGACCGCGAGATCGTGACCTGGCTGAAGTCGGACGCTCAACCGACTGCGCCACCCAGGCGCCCCTAGAATATGTATTTCTTATGTGAATTCCAGTCGAAAGAGTTTGAAAACTTCTCATTTGCTGCCAATAGGATTCGTCAGAATCTATTGAGCACATACCCTATTCTCGAATGTTTTTGTTGTTTGTCATTGAATTTCTCATATTTGTCGAATTACTTCCTTCCTTAGGATTTCTAATGCAACTGGAGTGGGTCATAAGGGTGTATCCATTTTTAATGTGTCTTCCAGAAAGAAGGAGCCAATGTAGGTTTCTACCAGCTGAGTATGCGAACACCTGTTTACCCATTTTCTGGCCTTCACTCAGTTTTATTGTCTTTTAATACTTGCCAAATTAAGGTTATTAAGGACAGTATTCCATGTTCCAGGCTCTATGTGAAGTGTGTCATCCGCTCATTAGCTCCTTGGATCTTATGTTAACCTTCTGAAATTCGTGCTGTTTGCTCCATTTTGCAGATAAGAAGCTGAGGCTGGAAAAGGTTAAGATCCTGGCAGAGAGAGGATTTGTACTCCTGTCTGACTGCAAAGACCACGTGCGCCCATTACCGTTCTCAGCGGAGCCTCTGATTGACACGGTTCATACGTAGCCCATACCTGGAAAGACTGGAATCTTCCATATGTCTATCACATAGCACCAATTAAAAATGGTTTCAAATACATTTTGATGGTTCTTCAGAGTCCTTACAGTGTATCGTCTGGGATTCAGAGTCCAGAGCTTGGCCCTGGGATATATATATATACACATATATGTGTGTGTGTGTGTGTGTGTGTGTGTGCATCTATATATATCTTAATATATATATATATATATCATAATATATCTTATATATATTTATATCTATCTATATATCTATATCTTATATAGATATATATATCTTATATATACATATAAATATATACCTTACATACACATATAAATATATATTATATATATCTTTTTTTTTTAATTTTTTTTGAACATTTATTTATTTTTGAGACAGAGAGAGACAGAGCATGAACGGGGGAGGGTCAGAGAGAGGGAGACACAGAATCTGAAACAGGCTCCAGACTCTGAGCTGTCAGCACAGAGCCCGACGCGGGGCTCGAACCCACGGACCATGAGATCATAACCTGAGCCGAAGTCGGCCGCTTAAGCGACTGAGCCACCCAGGCGCCCCTATATTATATATATCTTAAAATGGGTTGTGCATTTTCCAGGGATGTTCCTGGGGGATACGGAAAACCACAGCATAAACAAGACAACATCTTCCTGAAGCCTTAATTTAATGAGTAATTTGAGGGAAAATGTTATTTTTATACTAGGATGATCACTAGTTTGCCATGGAGTACAATATTTTTATTTTGATTTATTTTTAAATTTATTTATTTTTGAGAGACAGAGAGAGAGAGAGAATGAATGGGGGAGGGCAGAGAGAAAGGGAGAGAGAGAGAGAGAGAGAGAATCCCAAGCAGG
Organism: Neofelis nebulosa; assembly: GCF_028018385.1. Taxonomy (NCBI): domain Eukaryota; kingdom Metazoa; phylum Chordata; class Mammalia; order Carnivora; family Felidae; genus Neofelis; species Neofelis nebulosa. The sequence goes on along the minus strand of NC_080798.1, from coordinate 32,947,783 downwards.
CCCTGCCCAGTCAATGTGGAGCCTGACACAGGGCTTGAATTCACAAACCGTGAGATCATGGCCTGAGCCAAAACCAAGAGTCAGATGCTTAACCGACTGAGCCACCCAGGTGCCCCCACCGTGGAGGACAATATTTTTAAAATTAAAACACAAAACTTCAAAGAAACGTGATCTTGCCACAGACAGGTGTATCAGTCAGTAGAGGCTAGGTTATGCTGTGGTAACAAACAGTTCCAACACTTCAGTGGCTGAAAACAACTGATGTTTGTTTCTCTGTGGCACAACATGTCTATTGCCTGTTGTTTGGGGCTCTGTTATGCTGGATCCTCTCTACGCGATCCGGGAACAACCCCCACTGAGAACAGTGTTGCTATGGGTAAGAATGTGCTCTGGAGGGTATCATGCCAATAGTTTTAGATCCTTAGCCCAGAAGTGCCTTCACCTTACCCCTTTTTTGGCCAGGGCTAGTCACATTGTCCTACCCAACCACAAAGGAGCAGGAAGAGCAATTTTATCATATACCTGACATGGAAAGAGCCGGAATATTTGGGGAAACAGCATAAGAGCTACCACGGTTGTTTGGGCTCTGCCTCCAGACCCACCCTACTTCTTGAGTCCTTGACTGATCTTCCAAGAAAGAACAAAATGTTCTCCAATTAGCTATGAGAAGACAGTATCAGAACTTCTATATCTGCTATTTAAAAAACCCAGCAAGGTAGAAGATGACTTCTCTGTCATGTAATAGAGTGCAGAGATACGCGTTCTAGAACTTGTGTAATAGTCCAAAGTGACCAGGATCCAGGACTGTTCCGTCTTCTTGATCCACTATCATGAATCTACCCAAAGGTTCAAGGAGGCTACTCGAGCTGCAGCCATTATGTTTTTATATTCAGGCCAGCAGGAAAGAATATCTATTTAATATTTTCAACGGTTTTATTGAGATGTAATTCACATGCTATTCAATTCATGCACCTAAGGTATACAATTCAGTGGCTTGTAATATATCCACAGGTATGTACAACCTTTCTCGGTCAATTTGAAAACATTTTTGTCACCTCAAAGATATGTTTTAGCTATTACCCCCCCCCCCCCCCCACACACACACCCTCAGCCTCCCGTAGCCCTAGGCAACCACAAACCTACTTGCTGTTCCTACAGACTTCCCTATTCCGGGAATTCATTTCGTATGAATGGAGTCACGTAATACGTGGTCTCTTGTGAGTGGTTTCTTCCGCTTAGCATAACGTTGTCAATGCATGTTGTCGTATGTATCAGTGTCTCATTCCTTCACCTGGCCAAAAACATTCTGTTGCACGGAGACACCACATTATGTTTATTCATCCATCAGCTGATGGACACTGGGGTTGCTTCCACTGTTTGGTTAATATGAATAATGCTGCTATCAACAAATATTCATGTACAAGTCTCTGTGTAATCGTATGTTTCCGTTTATTTTGGGGATGTACCTAGGAGTAAAATCGCCGGACCGTACAGTAAGTCTATATTTTAATCATGTGAAGAACCATCAGACTGCTTTCCAAAGCAGCTACACCATTTTACGCCCCCCCCCCCCAGCGGTGTATGAAGCCTCCAGTTTTCCCACATCCTCACGACACTTGTTTGTCTGGCTTTTTGATTATAGTCTCCTCGTAGGTGTGGAAGGGTAGCTGCCTGAGGTTTTGATTTGCATTTCTTTGATGACTAATGATGCCCAGCAGTTTTTCATGTACGTATTAGCCATTTCTATGATAGTTTTTGGAGACAGGTTTGTTCATCTCTTTTGCCCATGTTTAAAACTTGTGAGTCTTTACATATTTGTCCCGATAGATATAATTCGTTTTTATGTATCTTAGATACGAGTCCTTATCAGATGTATAATTTGCAAACATTTTCTCCTATTCTGCGGGTTGTCTTTTCACTTTCTTGATGGTGTTCATTGCAGCACAAATCTTTAATTCTGCTGAATTTCAATTTATCTACCTTCTCTCTGTGGTTGGTCACGCTTTAGGTATCATATCTAAGAATTCTTTGCCGAGTGCAGGGTCAGGAAGATTTACTCCTATGTTTTCTTCTGTGAGTTTTATGGATTTAGCTCTTACATTTAGGTCTTTGATCCATTTTGAATTAATTTTTTTTTTAAATTTTTTTTTTTTTTCCCAACGGTTTTTATTTATTTTTGGGACAGAGAGAGACAGACAGAACATGAACGGGGGAGGGGCAGAGAGAGGGAGACACAGAATCGGAAACAGGCTCCAGGCTCCGAGCCATCAGCCCAGAGCCCGACGCGGGGCTCGAACTCACGGACCGCGAGATCGTGACCTGGCTGAAGTCGGACGCTTCACCGACTGCGCCACCCAGGCGCCCCTGAATTAATTTTTTTTTTAATCTAGTGAGGTAAGGATCCAATTTTATTCTTTTGCTTGTGGCTATCAAGTTGTCCCAGGATCATTTTTGAAAATCCTATTATTCCTCCGTTGGATGGTCTCGGCATCCTTGCTGAAAATCAGCAAGGTCACAGGATACCAGATCAGTATGCAACAAATGAAACAATCAATTGTAATGGATACAATTGCAGTGAACAATCTGAAAATTAAGCTAAGAAAACTATTCACTTTGTAATAACAACAAAAAGAATAAAACAGGAATAAATTCAGTGAATAAATAATAAAGCAGATTAAAATGCATTAATGTAATAAATAATTAAAACAATAATATAGGTAACATACCCAATGGAAACTACAAACGTTGTTGAAAGAAATTAAATAAAATCTAAATAACTGAAAAAATATCCCATGTGCATAGGTTGTAGGACTTAACATCACTACAGTGTTTATACTCCCCGAGACTGGTCTACAAATTCATTGTAATCTCTATTAGAATCCTGGCTGACTTCTTTGTAGCAATTGACAAGTAGACTTAAAAAATTCATAGGAATTGCAAGACCCAAAATAGCCAAAATAACATTGGAAAAAACAAACTAGGAGCACCGATGCTTCTAGATTTTATTTAACCATTTTTTTTTCAAGTTTACTTATTTAGAGAGAAAGAGGGCAAGTTTGGGAAGGGGGAGAGAGAGAGAGAAACAGGGAGACAGAGAGAATCCCAAGCAGGCTCTGCACCAGCCTTGTAGAGCCCAATGCAGGGGCTTGAACTCATGAACTGCAAGATCATGACCTGAGATGAAGTTGGACACTTAACCAACTGAGCCACCCAGGCGCCCTTGCTTACTACAAAGCAATGGTAATCAAGGCAGTGTGGTAATGGCACAAGGAGAGACCTATAGAGCATTGGAACAGAGTCGAGTCCCTAAATAAATCACATTTTTTTAATCTAAAATTTGGGAACTAAATGAAGCTTTAACAGTTTTTAAATTTGCTGATTGCACTGGTTTTCTCACTCTGCCCTATGTCACAAAGGTTGTATGTGCTTTGAATCCTACAAAAGATCCTGAGAAGAGTGGACGTCACCACTAGGAGGAATGGATCGCTTCTTTCTTTCTTTTTTTTTTTTTAATGTTTATTTTTGAGACAGAGAGAGACAGAGCGAGAGCAGGGGAGTGGCAGAGAGAGAGGGAGACACAGAATCCAAAGCAGGCTCCAGGCTCCGAGCTGTCAGCCCAGAGCCTGATGTGGGGCTCGAACCCACAAACCACGAGATCGTGACCTGAGCTGAAGTCGGATGCTTAACCGACTGAGCCACCCAGGTGCCCCAGATCGCTTATTTCTTATTCATTTTTTCTTCTTTCAGTACATTTTGAGTTGTATTTTCCATGTGTCGCAAGTTAATTGGATTTACAGGTGATCTTACGTCGTTTAACTACATCAGACTTCCCAAAAAGGACAAGTGGCTGAAGACGATTCCCAGGGAGAGACCACAATTAAAGTTCATAATGAGAATGCCAGCAGAAGCGAGGAAGAGTGTGGAGGGGCCATCACGCCCTCTTCCCTCACCCGGGCCTTTGACCGGCTGTAGTGTGAGATCAAAACGATGGTTATCTAATAAGATCTGAAAGACACTGGTCAAAAACCACTGAAATTAACCAAAAGATCATTTGAAATTTGGATTTACATCCCTACTGTTGACACCTCGCCCCCTCAGAGCCCAGGGGATAGTGGGCTCTGAGATATTAGCTAGTGATAGTATGATACCCTCACAATTAGAAAAAACATTAAAAATAACAGCTCATTTTATCCCATCATTTCACAACTTCATTCTTTGTATATGTGCATTCAGATACATTTATTCCTTTACTGGGCAGAGCATTAGTCTGGAGACCGTGCATTAATCAAGAATGCAATTATGTTGCTCTCATGGAGCTGACATGCTCCGGGGGAGAGGCCGACAATGAAGAAAAAGCATAGAGAATATAATGTTCATTATACATATTTGTTCAGAAGTGTGCGTATATGTGCGTGTGCCCGCAACGTTTTTCTCTTTGTGGTTCACGATCATTAAAATTTGGTAACCACAAGTCCGGATATTTAAACAGCATCCTTTGCCATGAATGATACCTTGAAGGAAAAGTTTGGGAGGTACCAACATGGAACCTAACTCCTGAATAATGGTGGCTTAACATCCCTTCTGTCTTCCTGACGCTTCCTTCTGTCCGCCTTCCTGCTCTTGTATTATCTTGGACAAAATAAAATTCCAAGAACCAGCATTTCGATTGTTTTGCTATACGTGTCAGTTATCTACAAATGTGTAAAAAATGACTACAAACCGAGCAGCTTAAAACAATAGACGCCTATCTTCGCCCAGTTTCTGTGGGTCAGGAATCCAGGCACAGTTAGTGAGCTCTTCTGCTTCAGGGTTGAGTGAAGGGGTTGGTCAGACTACGGTTTCATCTGAAGCCTTGACTGGGGAAGGACGTTTCCGCAAGCTCACCTGATTGTGGGCAGAATTCCGTTCCCAGGGGCCGTTGGAGTGAGGGTCTTAGTTTCTAACTGGCTGTTGGCCAGAGATCACCTTCAGTTCTCTGCCACGTGGGCCTCTCCAACGTGGTGGCCTGCTTCAGCGACACGTGCAAGCTTAGAAAACAATAGAGAAAGTTCGCTAAGAGGCAGGATCCATATTTGTATGTAACCTGATCATGAAATGACATCCTGTCACCTTTGATGTACTCTTCTTTTTTTTCTAATTTTTTTTTTAATGTTTATTTATTGTTGAGAGACAGGGAGAGACAGAGCATGAGCGGGGGAGGGGCGGAGAGATAGGGAGACACAGAATCCGAAGCAGGCTCCAGGCTCCGAGCGGTCAGCACAGAGCCTGACGCAGGGCTCGAACCCACAAACTGTGAGATCATGACCTGAGCCGAAGTCGGACACTCAACCGACTGAGCCACCCAGGCACCCCTTCTTTTTTTTTTTTTCTTTTTAAAATTAAACTTTGGATTTTGAGACAATTACAGGTTCACATGCAGCTATAAGAAATAACACAGAGAGACCCCTTGTGCCTGTTAACCAGTTCCCCCCAAAAGGCAACACCTTGCAACGTCATGACTAGGGTATGGACACTGATACGGTCAAAATACCAAACATTTCCACAATCACAGGGGTTCCTCATACTTGCCCCAGTAGCCGCATCTATTTCCCTCCCTTCCCCACCCCCTCTTTAGCCCCTGACAACCATCCATCGGTTCTCCATTTCCATAATTTTGTCACTTGACGAATGTTAAATAAATGTAGTCATGTAGTATACACCTACCTTTTAAAATCTCTTTTTTGGGGGGGTGGGTCTTTTCCAGGAATCAGGGATAAGTTTGTAGGCAATATTTCTTTTTTTAAAAAAAATGTTTATGTATTTTGAAGGAGAGAGAGAGGGCGCACACAAACAGGGGAGGGGCAGAGAGAGCGAGAGAGAGAGAGAGAGAGAGAGAGAGAGAGAGAATCCCAAGCAGGCTCCACGCTGTCAGCACAGAGCTTCACACGGGACTCGATCACAGGAACCGCGAGATCACGGCCTGAGCTGAAATCAAGAGTCGGTCGCTCAACCAAATGAGCCACCCGGGCGCCCCTGTAGATAATATTTCTAACCGGACACAGCGACACATTTTCTGGGTCACCTTAGTCTGATTTTCTTCTTACTCTTAACTACTCCTTAAATAGTCAACATTTTCATTTTTAAAAACCGACTGAAAACTACTGAATTAGATGCCCTGGAGGCTGAATCTAAGGTGGAGGTCTATGTAGAGAAGACCCACGGGGGCCTGGAAGGCAGGACCAGGCAGGAGAGAAAGGTGCCCCACGGCATGGTTGTAGCTGGGGCCTCGGGGCACCTTGTGGGGAGCTCTGAAACCAGATGGCCCTTCGCCGTGGTTCCAAATTAAGGCAAGGGGGCCGGACCTATACATCTCCATTCTGGTTCCTCTGATTCTCCAGGTACATTTTAGAATCGGCTTGCAGACGCCTACAAAGAATCCTGCTGGGGTTTCTATTCGAGTTATAGACGTGGTGTATCCTTAGATGTCTTCCATCAGTGTTTTATAGTTTTCAGCCCACAGATCTTTGTCTTTGTCGTATCCTACCGGTTGGAAGCAAAGCGAAGGTTTCTTCCTCTCACTCCAGAGGAGGGGATTACCCCAAGGTGTGGACCCCAGAAGGAGGAGATCACCGCAGGTCAGCCGGAGTCGGCCTGCTGTCATCTCTGGGTGGTGGTGACCCTCACAGCCTCCTGGCTCCCAGGGCCCTGGTGCTCATGTGCTCCGGGGCTCTGGGGATAAGCCACCTCGAAGTGGTTCCGAAGGAGAAGAGGTGAGCATTCTCGATGTGGTTCTAACCGCTCCCCCCCTCCCCCCAGCATCCCTTCACACGGTTTCTGCACATACTCTGCTCTCTCCTGCTCTCACACGTATTGAGCCTCCAGCCTGGAACTGCATCACTCACTTTCCCTATTTATCAAACCACTGACGCCCTTGTGAGCCCAGGCTCGAAGACTCCCATCTCCAGGAAGGATTCCTTTGTGTCCCTGGGAGAATCAAGGTCTCCTCACAGCCCGTCTATGACACTTCACCTCACTCTGCCTTCTTCTGCACAAGTTAGGCACGTTCTTTCTGTCGTGACAGTAGACCGGTTCTGGCCAAAAAGCTACCGTATTGGCTCCTGAAATGCGCAAGTCCAGGGGTGTAGAGGGATCGGATCAACGATAGCAGGACCCAGTCTCCTCCACCATCTGTTCCGTCTCGTTTGGGGGTCCTTTTCCCCAGGCTCCTGGGGCAGCAAGATGTTTCCCACGGTTCCAGACAGAAGGTAACTAAGTCTAACCGCATCTAAAAGAAGGAGCGTCCCTTTCTCCCCACAGAGGGTCCTGGGGGCTCCTGGGCCATGCGTCCATCCCTGAGCTCACCATGGAGGCCAGGTGGCATGGCACACATCAGGTGAGGAAACCCGGGACATCGGACCAGAAGCAGCAGGAGGGTACTGAGTTGTGCTGCAGCCCCAAGGGGTTCAGGTCTGTTTCCCCCACCTCCTGCGAGATCCCCAGGGGCGCCGCAGGAACGGTGGTCTTTCCCTTTTTTGTGTTTTCCAGCACCCGGCCCAGGGCCCGGCACAGGTCCCAAGGGCTGAGTCAACGTTTGTTGAGTGAATAGATGAGTGTGTGGCTGAACGGGGTAGCAGTCGGCAGACATCGTCTAAACGGCCAGAGATCGTCACTATTTCCTGGCTCTGAGGCTCTGCTGTTGTAGCAGAAAACAGCCGCGGGCAAAAAAAACATTCGAAGGTGGCCGCCTTGTAATAAAACTTTATGCGTGCTGAAATCTGACGGTCGTGTCAATTTCACGTGACACGAACCGTATATACCTGGCTCACCGGGGTACAAAGGCAGGTGGCGCAAGCTTCAGTTTGCTGCCTCCGGGGACAGAGCACCGCAGGGCAGGAGGCTGAAAAATCACTCACCGCGAGGGCCACCTACCTCCTCTTGCGGTTCCACACCCCGCCAAGCCGACGTCGCGTGAGGCCCATTGTTGCGGCGGAAACGCGAGAAAAGGTAACATTTAATTTAGGTCGCGCATCTGGAGCTCGCGAAGAGCCTTCATCAGGCTGTATTTAAATTTCTGCGTTCCACACCAGTGCCTCCGAAATTGTTAAACTGCGGCGGCCTTGCAGCTTTATTAAACCTCGCACGTTCCAGCCAAGCTTGACGAAGGCTCGAGCTGAGTTGCCTCCGAGGCCCCTAGATTTGCCAGGCAGGATCCGGCTCCCTCCCCGACGCTCCGGGAAGCCAACAGACTGTCCCAGCCCCCGGCCCTTTGTGCAGGCGCCCAGCGCCCACCAATTGTGTCTCTAATCAACTGCCTCTAAGCAGGTGAGCATTTATCTCAGTCAGTTACCCCTTATAATTACTGTATTGAACCTAGTTGTCTATAAAATGAATGGTTTGTTCAGACACTTTACCCGAAGAGTTCATTAGGGGTTAAACAAAATGCAATCCCATTTGCAAAGAGTATAATAAATTGTTTCATCTGTGAATTTAGCTGTTCTCCCTAATGCAGACATGGGTGTTACAGTGGCTTTCCCTTGATAGGGTTATGGGTTAATGAAATGCCTTTTCTGTTGCTTATTTTCCTCTCTTCTGTGCTGAGTGATAAGTAGCTAACCAACGAAGCTTGTAATTACAATCTTACAGAAACCGGGCCGATCTGTATATAAATCTCACCATCCAATTACAAGATGTAATAATTTTGCACTCAAGCTGGTAATGAGGTCTAATACTCGTGCATGCGATAATCCCCTCTGGATGCTGGCTTGATCAGATGTTGGCTTTGTAATTAGACGGGCAGAAAATCATTATTTCATGTTCAGGAAAAAATTAGGTTGGTGGGAAGTTAATTTTCTCACCGCTCTCTGAAGCGTAGACAAGAATTTAATGATTTAATCATGATTGTTAGCTCTTTTGCAATCAATTTGTAATGATTGTGTAGCAACTCTCTTCAAGGGAAGCTGCTTTGGAGAGGAGTTTGCAAACAGCCCCGTCCAGGGGGGGGCTGGCCTTCGAGGGACACGTGACAGCAGGCCCATTAAAGCCGTCTTCAGCATGACTGACACGCGGGGAGCCCCGGCCTTCCGGCTTCCCGAAGGGCTCTCCTTCCCGCCGGGAGGGTCTTGGCACTTCAGCCTTCCAGGGACCCTGACTCCGTGCTCAAGGAACGGGATGCTCAGCCGCCCGTGCCTGGAGAATAATTTTGCGGATGTCATACAGCGTAGATGTCGCTTTATAAACTCAAGTGCGCAAGATACAGACACGTCCCGTCATTTCCTCTCAATTTACTTAATTCTAACGCGGAGACTCAGGCTCCCAGGTTGGTGGGACCCGTTAACTTCAGATCGGCCGAGTTCTCTGCCCCACCTCCTGAGAGGGGCCGACATCCCGACCTCACACAGGCCACAGCCCCTCCTGTCTCTGCCGGCAAGGTCCCCTCAGGCCGCAAGGCTTCCAAGCGTGAGACACAAGAACCTTTGGGGAGGCCGGGAACTGCGGAGCTGGGGGCCCGCCTCCGGAGCTCTGATGAAATTGTACATCCGTGGGGGGACGGGTCCTGGCTTAGGCCAGTCTCCCTTGCCAGCCTCAGGGCCAGCTCCCCGTCTCCCACGGGGAGGGCCCGCTCGGGCGCCCCCAGCCCGCTCCGACGGCCACACACCATCTCATCGCTGGCTTTCCTTTTCCAAACGATCGGAAGAGGCTTTAACGTCAGGCCGTTTCTGTGTGCGGCCCTGTTAAAACTCCAGAGGCCAAGAATTACAAAGCCCGCCTACCTGCTTCAAGGGGAAGACAGAGGGAGAACCGACTCTAATTAATATTTCAATAAATTATCCTCCTGTATTGACTCAGAGCTTCCTCCTGTGTGTTCACCCGATGATTTACTTTCCGAGTGAGCCAAACACATTTTCTCTCCCGATATTGGATAGCGTGATTAGCACTCGCAGGTATCTGGCTGTTCATCGAAGCCATTCTGGAAGTTTTTATTAAGCTCCAGCTAGATGCTTAAGATCGAGCAAAGGGTATCCTGTGTGTGCGGTTGGGTGTGCTGGGGCGGTGGGGGGGGGGGGTGATAAACAGTGCTAACATTTATGAGTACGCTTTATTGAATTTCTTCGACTCCATCGATTGTAAAATGCGTCATTATTTTATCTGCTAAGAAAGTAAAAAGTCATGGCCAACCACGGAAGTACGATGCTTCTTTAATCGCTTAGGATTCGTATCTCATTCTTAATGAGAGCCCTCTTTCACACTTCTGTAAACATGGATTTTTATCAGAGATCTTTCCTTTGTGCGCATAGAGAGGAAAATGGGAGTGGAATCAATTGGCGAAGATATTCCTTAACCGTCTTCATGTTCGGGGAACAAATTTTCTGAGCTCAGAGTCACTGATGCCCGTGTCTTCTTGACAGAATACTGCCCTCCTGCCTTCAGAATTCTCTTCTAAGAAATGACCCCCTTGGGTAACTGTTGACACCCACGTGCCGGTAACACTGATGATGTCATGGTCGCTTCCGGCCAATGTCTATCCCAATTTCGAAGATGTTAAAACATGAGGAAAAAAAAAAAACAACCCACGTTCATCTCAAAACTGGTGACGTCCAATAAACATCTGGCCTTGGATAGAAGGACGGTTTTGCATCCAGGGCAGGCGGGGCGAAGACCGAGAAACCTTGGGGGCTTTCACTCCGGGTAAATGGAGTTTTTGGCCACGCCCCGCTCATTCCCACTTCCAGGCCTCATGAGTGGACGGATCGCTTATAGACGAATGGATAAATGAGAGCATGGGTGATAAACATAAGAGGCGATTCTGGGCCTCGCAGGAAGCAACACCAGCACCTGCTGAGGGTGCGGTTGCCCTCCCACCAGGCGTGGGCGACTCTGAATCTGACACGTGACACTTCAGTGGGCCACCGAGAACCTAGTGAGCCCTTGGAAAATTATACTCAATGGCATCGATTTGCATTATCCCTTTTCTTTCTTCCAGGCAATGCCGGTCTAAATTCTAGCCCGAGGGCACTTGGTCTCTGAAAAACTAACTGCCTCCCCTACTCTAGCCTCTGCCTTGAGTCCCCACGATCGTATTCTGTCCGATTTTAGCTCCTGAGGACTCCAAGCTCATTCATCTGGACTCTGTGGCTGCACTGAAAGCCCCCAGGAAGGCAGGGAGGCTTGGACCCTTCTCCTGCGGCCAGTCTGGCAGGACTGTATATGCGTCCCGACGTCCTGGCCACGCCCCGTGTCTTTTCTCCGGGCTTGGATCCTCTGATCCTTGATTTAGTTTTGCTTCACTTTTTTTTTTTTTTGAAAACTGTGGTGAAATATACACAACGTAGAATACACCAGCTTACTCGCTTCAAAGTGCGCAGTTCCATGGCATGAAGTACATTCTGGCTGCATCCACAGAACAGTTTTCAGCTCGCAAAACTGAAAATCTGTCCCCATTAAGCCATATCTCCCGGGTCCGTGCTCCCCCAGCCCCTGGCATCCACCGTTGTACTTACTGTCCCTGTGAACTTGACTTCTCCGGGAAGCTCATATAAGTGGGATTATATGGTATTTGTCTCTTTGTGCTGGCTTATTTCACTCAGCGTAGCGTCCCCAAAGTCCGTCCGTCGTGTAGCAGATGTCAGAATTTCCGTGTCTTTTTAAGAGGGGGTGAACCTTATTTTCAGAGAAAGCAGATCCCCCCCTTGTCCCCTCCCCCCACAAGCATGATGGCAGCCGTGTGGGTTTCCTTCCAGATAGAGAGAGACGGTCTGGGGATGTAGACACGTCCTCGCTCCACTGAAATCCAAGTTTGTCTCTATTTTGATTTAATTGCGGTTGCTTTACGTAGATTTTACTGGAGACAAATAGAGAGAAATCACGTTAGTTTTAGCCAGAAGTCTGTGCTCATTTCAAACGTCATGGTTATTACGCAGTTTAGCTATGATTATAACACAGCTATGCTTGGGGTGCCTGGGTGGCTCAGTCGGTGAAGCGTCCGACTTCAGCTCAGGTCACGATCTCACGGGTTTGTGGGTTCGAGCCCCGCGTCGGGCTCTGTGCTGACAGCTCGGAACCTAGAGGCTGCTTCGGATTCTGTGTCTCCCCCTCTCTCTGCCCCTCCCCTGCTCATGCTCTGTCTCTGTCTCTCAATAATAAATGAACGTTAAAAAATAAAAATAAAAAAAACAACTATGCTCATTTTCAAAGCTTAGAAAACAGGGGAAAAAAATATAAAGAGGAAGTCTCTGTTCCCATCGCCCAGAGAGAACCCTGATGACATCTGGGTCATATCTTTCCGGGCTGGGCAAGATGGCAGGACAGGGCGGTAGGGGGACAGGGCAGTAGGGGGACTGGGTGCACAGGGAGGGTCCTGTTGGCTCCTTGTGGTGAGGGGAAAATGTGTCCTGCGGTGTCTGTGTAGCAAATAAGAGTAATTTAGAGTACAGAAAAGGATCATGCCAGGCAGTACGCTGATGTCTTCCCATCCTCATCGTGAGCAATGAGCAAATCGTCTCAATGTCCTACTGGACCCTACTGCTGTCACTTCTGTGTTATAGATGAGGGGGCTGAGGCTCAGGATGGAGAAGCGACAGGCACAGCTGGAAAGTGGCGCGGGGGTGTGGAGGCTGAGTCCACGCTCTGAATCCCCCCCTGCCCTGCCTCCAGAGCCCTCGGCGGAGCACTTTGTCCATCGTAGGCGCTCACGCAGTACTTGCGGAATTTCCTTGACGGCTGAATTCCTTCGTCACCAGGAAGCGTGGGGGTGAGGCTTTTGTGCTCAAGAACAGAAGTTACACTTCACACCCGTTAGGATGGCCGCTATTCAAACAAACAAAAACCCAGAAAATCGCAAACACGGGCAAGGACGTAGAGAAATCGGAACCCTTGGACGCAGTCGGTGGGCCCGTAAAATGGCGCAGACGCTGTGGGAAACAGTCTGGTTTTTCCCCTGAAACATGTAACACAGAATTACATAGAGTAGCATAAACATAAGACTCCGCAATTCCACGTCTGGGGAGATACACGGAAGAATTGAGAGCAGGGTCTCAACGAGAAAGTCGTACATCCACGTTCATAGTAACGCAACACGTGTATAAGTAGACTGTAACAGCCAAAAGGTACAAACAACCCAAGTGTCCTCCGATGGACGAACGGGTAGACAAAACGTGGTCTCAAAATCAACATCAAGGGCGCCTGGGTGGCTCAGTCCGTTGGGTTTCTGACTCTTGATTTCGGCTCAGGTTATGATCTCACAGTTTCGTGGGTTCGAGCCCCACATCGGGGGCTGTGCTGACTCTGCAGAGCCTGCTTGGGATTCTCTCTCTCTCTCTTTCTCTCTCTGCCTCTCCTCTGCTTGTGCTCTCTCTCTATCTCTCTCAAAATAAATAAACTTAAACAATTATATAAGAAAATAAAGATTGGGTGGAGGGGAAGAAATCCAAGTAAAAGCTACTGAAGAGCATACGCCAGGAGGAGAATTACTCAACACAACAGAGGGAGAGGTGGAGAAATGGGTCTCCATAGACTCAAAGAATTTATATGCAATACGGTCCTTCTACAAAAGGAACTCAGAGTCTTGATGGAAAGCAAACTAGCAAAGCTCAGGCAAGAAACAGAGAGTTGAATACGCCACTGAAAGCAAGAACAGCCAAAAAATACACATGACCAAAAATTCAGCCCGGGAGGTGGTGAACAAAGAGGTCAGAGCAAACCATAACGGTGAAAGGGAAGAAAACACAAAGTACGAATATCACAATGATCGACGGTGATGACCGTGGCAGACAGAGGAGATCAAACACACACATGCTGCCATCTGGTGTGGAGGCTATTGGAAGAAGAGAGTCAAGTCCAGGGGAAAAAGAACCAGGTGGGTCTCAGACTTCTCCATAGCAATTTGCAATTCATAAGGCAATAACGTTTATGATGCTCTGATAGGAGAAAAAAAAAAAAAAAACCTCAAATTTATGCCCAGCCAAACTACCACTCAAAGTATAAACACAACACATACTCTCAAGCATGCAAGAACTTAGTTACGTAGGACCTAGGGATCCCTTCTGGAAGCAAGAAAGAGACAGAGAGAGAGAAAGAGAGGGAGGAGGGGAGGAAGGAAGGAAAGAAGGAAGGCAGGCAGGCAGGCAGGCAGGCAGGCAGACTTAATGTTTGATGAAATGTAGCCAACTTAGGGTTGAGTCAAAGTCAAGAAGAATTCTGGAATGAGAAGCAATGGAGAGGACAAGGCGGGGTGGGCTCGGGGGTGGGGGGAGGCTATTTAGCCCATTTCAATACATAAACTCAGACTGAAGAGCTTAGGGGATTATGGACACAGAAGACAGTGTGCAAGTTATCCACCTAAACCATAAAACTTGATAACTAAAGAGAAAAGATTAGTGCTATATTAGCATGCTAGGGCTCCCGTTAAAAGGACCCTAGACTGGGGGCTTGGACACAGAAATGCCCTGTCTCACAGTTCAGGAGGCTGGAAGTTTGAGCCCGAGGTGTCTGCGGGATTGATGCGCCCCGAAGGCGTCCTGTGGTTTGCCAGAGGTCTGCAGTGTCCCCTATCTCTCCTTTCACCTTCACCTTCACGTGGTGTCCTCCCTGTGGGTGCACCTGTCTCTATGTCCACATTTTCCCCTTTTCACAAGTACACCAGTCGTAGTGGATTAAGCCTACCCTGTTGACCTCACAGACCTCACTTTTTTTTTTAATTTATTTATTTTTTAACGTTTATTTATTTTTGAGAGAGAGAGAGAGAGACAGAGGGCGAGCAGGGGAAGAGCAGAGAGAGAGAGAGGGAGACACAGAATCCGAAGCAGGCTCCGGGCTCTGAGCCGGCAGCACAGAGCCCGATGCGGGGCTCAAACTCACGGACCGCGAGATCGTGACCTGAGCTGAAGTCGGACGCTCAACTGACTGAGCCACCCAGGCGCCCCTCACAGAACTCACTTTTAACTTGATTTCCTTGGTAAGGACGCTATTTCCAAATAACGTCACATTCTGAGATACTTGGGGTTAGGACTTGAACATATGAGTTTGGGAGGACATGATTAAGTCTTAACAAACAGGAGGAGACTGAGGGGAAGGACGGCTTGCAGTGAGGAATCGGTACCATGTAAACTTGAACTGGGTGGCTTACCAGACTGGATGTCTCCAAAGTCTTAATCTTTTCATAATCTTTATTTGTCCCCTTCACTTTAAATGGGTCTTGGAGCAAATAAACATGTAGCTCAAAGCTCAGCAATTCCTTCAGGTTTCCTTGCCCCCCCCCCCGCCTTTTTTTTTCTGTGAAATTCAATTAAAATTGATTTCTTTTCATTAAAAAAAATTAATTTAGAAAATTGTTTTTAGGCTTGGAGGAAGGAAGCGGAGCCATAAGAGATCATTCCAGCACAATCTGAGAGGTGTGAACGCCAGAGCGGTGGTTCCCCAACCTGGGGCAGGACTGGGGGGCCGCGTGGCAGCGTCTGGAAACATTTGTGACTTGGGGGACGGCTCTTCCTGGCATCTAGTTGGTAGAGACAAGGGATGATGAAAATATCTTACAAGGCAACTTGTAAGCTTCTCCCCTCTTCCCACACAGCGTTATCCAGTCCAGAATGTCAGGAGGGCCGAGGTTGAGAAAATCCTGCCCGGGTGGGGTGGTTAGCAAGCTGGGAGAGAGGAGGGAAATGGAGGTTTTGCCTTAATAGTGTCCAGGATTCGTTCATATGTGACATCATGACTGTGCTGGGTCTCTCCAAGACATTTGTACTTTAGTTTTTATTAAAAAAATTTTTTTTAATTTTTTTTTTTTAACGTTTATTTTTGAGACAGAGAGAGACAGAGCATGAACGGGGGAGGGTCAGAGAGAGGGAGACACAGAATCCGAAACAGGCTCCAGGCTCCGAGCCGTCAGCCCAGAGCCTGACGGGGGGCTCGAACTCATGGACCGCGAGATCGTGACTTGGGCCGTAGTCAGACGCCCAACCAACTGAGCCACCCAGGCGCCCCTTTAAAAATTTTTAATGGCTTTATTTATTTTTGAGAGAGAGAGAGAGAGAGACAGAGCATGAGCAGGGGAGGGGCCGAGAGAGAGGGAGACACAGAATCGGAAGCAGGCTCCAGGCTCTGAGCCATCAGCACAGAGCCCCACGCGGGGGCCGAACCCACAAACTGGGAGAGTAGGACCTGACCGGAAACCAAGAGTTGGATGCTTCACCGACGGAACCACCCCCCTCCAGGACGCCCCAGAAGTTTGTACTTTAAAAAAGTACAAGTTTGTACTTGCTCAAGCAGGGTGCTGCTTCTCCTAAAGGGATCACCTTTTGGGGGACATCGTAGACATCCTATCAAGGAAATAGGGGAGAAAACTTGGGGCAGGGAGAATTTTCTGGGCGGCCCGGAGCATTACCAGCGGGCCTAGGTTCTGATGCAGCCACTCTTTGCGGGCCACCTTGACCCAGACCCCTTACTCTCGTGGGCTGCCCCTTGTCCTGCCAGACCCAAT
This sequence comes from Neofelis nebulosa, assembly GCF_028018385.1. Lineage (NCBI taxonomy): Eukaryota > Metazoa > Chordata > Mammalia > Carnivora > Felidae > Neofelis > Neofelis nebulosa. Next base: position 32,931,333 of record NC_080798.1, on the reverse strand, counting down.
GTCCCCCAAACTCTCGCAGCCCCTGGGCCACGGCATCGGTCCCTGAAGCTTGCTCGCCTCATCCTAGGAAGTCCCCTCCCCCCTCCCCCGGACCCCTCCCCCCCTGCCCCACTCCGCTTCCTTGGAACTGGGCTCTAAGTCCCCTCGCCTGGAACTGCCCCCACTTGGCCACCTCTCTTAAGTGCCTTTGAAGATTTCCGGCTCCTCTAGTCCGGAAGCCGTGCACGGGGTCAGGCATTTGCGCCCACTAATCACTCTGTTGTGCCAGGGCCCGAGTGCCACGAAGCCTCCTTTCCTGCCTAGTTAAAGCCTCCGAGGGGCTTTCAAGTGCTCTCTTGATAAATCACAGTGAGTGTTATTCCGGCCACTCCAGCGCGGTACCTGCCCCCGCCACCCCCCAACCCCCCTCCCCCCGCGTCCAGCAGCTGCTCACCATAGCGGCCGCTCACTGGCGACAGTAATTCATTCCCCTCGAGCTTAGTTCCCGTTTATTTGTGCATCATGAGCTGTGTCACTCCGTTTACCCTCTAGACAGCAAACGCTTGGAAAAATATTTGGGAGAGGAGACGAGAGAGGGAAGGGAGGGTGGGGAATCAAAGCTCTGAATACAGAGTCCCCCCCCCAAAAAAAACCAAAGAAAACCAACCCCAGATAATGAAGAAAGAATCCTCTTGAATGATCTCCACCAGCGACAGCATCAGGGATGCCACAGACTTCCAAGTTTTCCCCAGGAAAGAAATCTCGGGCTCCCTCCGCGCTTGGGTCTGAGCTGTCGGAAAGTGGGTCCAAACCAAATCTCGTCCTCGGGTCAGGAAAATACTCAGAAAATACCTTTGAAAACAGAGAGGCCGGGGCTTTGTTTTCTCCCTTGCCTGTTGAAGCCCAGGGGCCCCCCCTCTGTAGCCCCCGTCCCCTTGTGACGACTGGGGTGACCTTCAAAGAAACAGAGGCAGCTCGGAAAGGGAGTGCCTCTTTTCCGAGGTCTCGGAGCTTATCCGAACCAAGACTTGAAATGGGACTCCTCCGGGGGCACGTGGGGGGGCTCAGTCGGTGACTCCGGAGTTTGACTCAGGTCGTGATCTCACCGTTCGTGGGATCGAGCCCCGCGTCGGGCTCCGTGCTGACAGCATGGAGCCTGCTTGGGATTCTCGCTCTCCCTCTCTTTCTGTCCCCCCCCACCCCCACCACGCACTAACCCTCTCTCTCTCTTTCAAAATAAACAAACTTAAAACAAAAGAAAAGAGAAATGGAGTCTTCCAAAATCCTGTCATGTCTTGCCTAACGCTGGCTTATATACCACCTTCGTGAGTTGTATCAAAAGTTGCCCCCTCCCCTGTAGCTAGGATATGGCTTGGCCTGCTGATGGAGCCCCGTGTGAAGAGAAGGTATCCCTTCCTCTGAGCAGATACAGCCCCATGCCAGGTCACACGGTTTGGTGTGCAGTATGTGGACTGAGTTTCGTTTTGCTCAGGCCCCCGGCTGGAAGACTTCGGGCAGTGCGCATCCTGCACAACCATACACGACAGCTCGCCGTGATCATCTGGGAAAGTCTGCCTCCTGCGGGATGTGGGGGGCGGGTACCAGAACATTCAAGGCTATCTGTGGGCTGTATCTAGCCAGATGGCAGCATATGGCCAAGCCAAAAGCTGAAGCAGGATGAGAGAGAAGCTGTAGAATAGTAGCCCTTGGCCCCAGAGGGCAGTCTGCCCCCGGGGCTGCAGTGGGAGGAACAGATCCAGGTGACGGAGTCAGGGCTGAGGGTGTGCAGGCAGAGAGTGCCCGGCCCTGGGGAGAGGCCAGCCCCTTCGAGGTGGTGCACGGGACGGGGCTGGAGACACGGCTCATCTCTGAAGCCATGGCCGTGGCCAGAAGGCTAGGGTCCGGCAGGAGATGAGGGGTGCTGATGTCATGACTAAACTCACTGTTTGAACCCTGTGGGGAAAGTGTGATCCAGTCTAAGGTCCCAGTGCCCCCCCCCCGCCCCGACCCCCCGCCTTATTCCCTAGTGTGGAGTCAGTGTGACAGCCCCGCCCGGAAGGGCAGCTGGGAGGGCCGGGAACCCCAGGGGCACAGGTCTTGGAAACAGCAGTGAGGAAATGGGGGAGGTACGGCAGGGCTCCAGGGACAGCCCAGCTGTGGGGTCCCCTGAGGCTAAAGAGCACTGGCCCCACCTGTCCCTGCCCCCCTCACACCAGGCTTCTGAGACCCACTCCTCAGGGGACCAAATGTGGCTTCGTCTCTCACTAGCTATGTGACCTTGGGTGGCTTCAGTCCCCCCGAGACGCAAGCTCCTCATCTGTAAAATGGGCCAATACCGTTCCCATCATAGGTCACCGTAGTGACCAAATGAGAAAATGCACTTTGTAAGATGCCCAGCAGAGGGCACGGTCAGTAGATGCACGACAAATTATTAAGATGACCATCGTCATCACCCCGGGGGCAGCAGCAGCCTCAAGCGTGTCCTATCCCCTCCTGAATCTCTGTGTCTCATCCTGCCTCTGTCTCTCTCTCTCGCTCTCATTTGCTGGTTACCCATTACCCTGGGACTTCCGCTTGGCTTTCAGAAACACACATGACTGGTGGGTAGGCAGAGAAGATACCTTTCTCCAGTTTCAAGCACCATTCCACTGGGCAGGTGGGAAGCTGATCTCGGTCACTTCGGAATCTTGCCCTCTGCCTTCCTGTGGCCAAGTCAGTCTTTCTGGGAGCCGAGGGAGCGGACTCGGGGGCTCGGCGGTCCACAGAGGTCCCTGCTGAGGCTTTGGGGCAGACACTGCAGGCCCTTTACTCTGTCGCCCCCCCCCCCCCTTACCTTTCTTCAAGTAATCATTATCAAATGTGAAAAAGTTGAATACATGTTTACATCTAAATGTCCTCTGGGAGGCTTTGGGGAGAGGATTTTTTTTTTTTCTCATCTTCCTAAAAGAGAAGAGTATCCCAACAGTTATCTCTTTCACATTGGCTCGCCCCTCCCAAGTCGCACTGGATACCGTGGTGTGACGATGTGATGGCTGGGGCTGCTGCAGCCATCTTGCAGCCATGAGGAAAAGACCGAGCACATCACATAGGAGCTGACCTGGACCCCCTGACGCCCCTGAGCTGCCAAACCAATACCACTGAGAAGGCACAAGTCAAGAGAGATGAGTTCAATCGGCTGGGCGAGACCCGTCTTCCAGGGTCGACAAGCACGTATTGATGGGTGCTGGGTGCTGAGTACTGTGTTAGGCCCAGAGAGGGGACAGCGAGGCCATCGCAGTTACTTCCCGCCACCACAACATCTGTGCAGCTAAAAAACATCTTGAACCTGCAAATCCCTCTCCATAGGGCTTTCCCAGGGCTGGGCTCCAGGCTCAGAATCTTGTGGTTTGTCCCGGGACAGCTTCTTCCAGTCATTCTGACCTCAGTTTCCATTCGCGGGAAATGAGAAGAGTTGTACCCTCTCGCGGGGTTCCTCCGGGATGGGGGGCTGTAAGAGCTGAACGCACTTGAACAGTTCGTTTCTGAGATGTTTACGACTTGACCACTATAATTATTAGGAAATATCACAGCCCTGGAGCCAGAAGGGCATTGCTGGAACCCTTTTCCTAGTCACGCCTGGTCTCCCGGGAACTGGGCCCACATCCGGGACTCAGGGCCCACGTGGCCCTGGCCGGAGGGCGGGGCGGCCGCGCCCGGGGACCCCACCTCCTCGCACGGGAGGCGCGGCGCAGAAATTAATCCTCTCCATTTGGGGCCCTCGTCTTTATTACCTATTCATCAAAAATTGCCCGGCGTTTGTGCATTTTTCATTACAAGAGTCAACATTTGCCACGTTAATAAAGCAAGGGGCTGCTTTTCTCCTCTCGGAAATAGAATATGTAACGACACGGCCCCTTTGATGTTTCCCAGCCAATACAATATGTATCTCAACGAGGACGGAAGCCGTCCTGTTAAGGGCCAGGCTGCGGAGGCGGGCGCAGTGGTGGAGTGGGGCCTGGGAGGGGTGAGGCAGGTGTCCCAGGAAGAGGCACGGCCAGGCAGGAAGTCGTGACGTCCGAAGGCTACGGGGGGGGGGGGGGGGTGGCGTGGGGTGCCCGAACAGGGGTGCCTTGGGGTGCCCAGAGTGGCAGTGGAGGCGGGCTGCAGGGTCGCTCACGGTGTCTTGGAAGGAGGATGGTCAGGGGGAGGGAAGAAGCCCCTTCCTCTCAGGGTGGCTTGTGCGCGGTCCCCGGGACCGCGGCCGCGAGCGTGGCCTGGGGTGGGGACGTGCAGTGGGATTGTTCATCAAGAGGAGCTGCGTGTCCTGGGCAACGGTGATGCGGGGGCTGCGGGAGACGCTCGGAGAGCCGGCCTGCCCTTCCCCGTCCGGCCGGGGAGAGGCGCCCGTCACGGGCCTGGGATATCCAAGCTGGGCTACAAATCGGGGTGGTCCTGGCAGCTGGGGCGCGAGCAGGGTGGACAGGAGCGGGCCTGGGTCTGGCTCCTCGTGGCTCCAGCCTCGCTCCCAACAGGGTTATTAAACAGCCTCCCCGTCCTCTGTCTAGAAGGCTGCTGAAACCAGTGAGGGCCGTGGACAGTCAGGGTGGAAGGAAGGCGCCCGACAGCTCAGAGAGAGGCAGCGGGCAAGTGAGATCTGGATGGAGTCATTGCCTGAGGCCTCAGCTCGTCACCATGTTGAGCCTCAGTTGTCTCATCTGTAAAACGGAGCCCCTGTTGGGGCACCTGGGCGGCTCCGTCGATGGAGCATCCGACCCTTGGTGTCGGCTCAGCTCAGGATCTCACAGTTCCGTGAGTTCTAGCCGGGCGTCTGGCTGTGGCAGGGATCCTGCTTGGGATTCTCTCCCTCTGCCCCTCCCCTGTCTCTCTCCAAAAAAGTGGAGCTCCTGTTACCCACCCACCCCCTACCCCCGACGCACAAGGGGGTCACGCTTGTCACTCGCACAAGTGACACTTGTCATGCACAAGGGGGTCACTCGAGGTCACGCTACACGGACACCAGGACTGCCTGTCTGCAGCTGAGCCGGGTTCCGGTGTCTGGGTGGCCGGGTGCGAGGGCAGGGCACCTTCCTGACATAGTTGCTGGGAGGAGAACGGGAGCGTCTATCCACGTGGTGTCCCGAGCCCTCCCAGGCCCCAGGCCCAGCCCTGCTCCCAGGGGGCTCCCTCTGTGCAGGGGAGAAAGACAAAGGGGAAATATATATAAAGGGGTGCCGTGGATAGAGGGACTGCATATCCCCCGATTATATCTCCAGCACGGTTACTAAAGCACCCCCTTTTACACTCAAAAGTCTTCTGGTTTGAAAGGCCAGTTCTATACTGGCCTTCACGATGAAGGGAGTTAAAGACAGGATGGGGAAAAGAGTGACCTGTGGGAGCATCGTTAATGGACTAGGAAGGCCGCTCAGAGGATATGATGTTTTCGTTAAGACCTGAGTGGGTTGAGCGTCCGACTGCGGCTCGGGTCATGATCTCGCGGTCTGTGGGTTCTGGCCCTGCGTCGGGCTCTGTGCTGCCAGCTCAGAGCCCGGAGCCTGCTTCGGATTCTGTGTCTCCCTCTCTCTCTCTGCCGCTCTCCTGCTTGCACTCTGCCTTTCTTTCTCAAAAATAAATCAACAGTTAATGAAATAAAATAAAATAAAAAGACCTGAGTGGGAGAAGGAGTCAGCCATGTGACCCTCAGGTGAAGGAGCATCAGGTGAACAGCAAGGGCAAAGGCCCTGAGGCGGCACCGGATGGAGGACCAGGAGGGCCAGTCATGTGACCGAGCAGAGGAGAGAGCGGTACCAGAGGAGGGCCCAGGGGGACCGGGGCCAGATCACAGAAGGCCTGGTGGGTTTAGGACGGAAAATTTCAACTTTGTTCTCTAGGTCAGAAGTCAGTGAGCTTTTTCTGTCGAAGGCCACGCGGTACATAATTTAGACCCTGCAGGCTACAAACTCGACTACTCAACTCTGCCACTGTAGCACAAAGGTGGCCCTACACCGTGTGCAAACAAGCGGAGGAGGCTGTGCTCCGATAAAACTTTAGTTATGAGCACAGGGGGTGGGGCCAGACTTGACCGCGGGCCATAATTTGCCAGCCCTACGCTAGGTAATGGGAGGCCACGGGTGGATATTAAGCCACAGCCTGACCACCGTATGACCTGATCTGGTTTGCGTTGTTAAAGGAATCTCTCCAATCGCGCTGGGGACAACGGGTGGCAGCGGGACAGGAGAGACACCTGCGTGAAAACAAACGCAGACGTCCAGGTAATTGCTGGTGGCGTCTCAGAGAGAAGTGACAGATTCCGGGGAGGGGGGGGGCGTTTGGAAGGGAAGCGTCCCACAAGGGCTCCCGTGGCGCTCTAGCACGGCGAGACGTGGGCCAGACACAAGGTGTGATCATCGGCTCTGTCGCTCTGTGGTCTGTGTCTGCGTCTTCCCGCTCGTCGCCAAAGGGCTGGCTAGTCTGGAAGTCGCCAGGACCACGCAATAAGCTTTGCAGCAATCACTCCTCGGTTCAAATCTCTTACAAAGGCCCAGGCTGCAATTATAAAGCTTCATAGCTGTGCAGCATCCATAAAAGAGGTAATTTTAATATTTGGTTCGACTTCAAAGCAGTAACTTAGAATTATATATACCCCATTAAAATATAATGTTTCCCCCCCCCCCAAACTAATCAAATGGCTAAATCAATTGTTGGTGGATTGCCAGTGGCCTGAGGATCAATGGGAATAGAAAATGTATTCTAGATTTTCCTTGTTACATAGAGTTAGACCGCATATTTTATTAATGTTCATCCTTTAGAGACCAGATTTGTGCATTCGCTAAAATAAACACTCCAATCTTGAGGGCTGGGTTGGCTGGAGCGTAAGGGCAGAGAACACTTCACAAGAAGGCAGCCCCTCCAGAGCCCTGGCGGGGTGATGGGAAGCGCTGGGGGGGCCGGGCGCCAGGGAACGCCGGTCTCGCACGTACTACTCGCGTTCAGTGACTTCGGAATACGTCCTCTGTCTCCTTAGTCTCTCCCATTCGTCAAATGAGGAGTTTGGGCGCGGTGGGCGAAGACGAATAGCTTTTGTGCTAATTGAGCTCAATTAGCAGGCACTGCACGGGGAAGGACTCTGACACCACGGCGGGGCACGGAGGGAGGGAGTGCTGCAGTCGATTAGTAATGTCTGCCAGGAGCCAGGGCCAGGCATCCTGCAAGCTAGCTGTTTGGGATTCTGGGCTCATTGAATTCTAAGGTCCCCTCTGCTTCTCGCGGGTTGAGTAAGGGTCGCCGAGTCTGAGCAGAGGGTCTCGTTTAGGACCGGGAGGATCTTCTCCAGCCCCTCTGTAAAAGGTTCCTCACCTGCCCCGTGGCTAGCTTTGGCTGGACTGGAATAAGAGATGCCATGCTCCGTGTCCAATAGGCCAGTTGCCAAATCTCGGTGATGCTACTTTCCACCAAGAACTGTGGCTTCAAAGAGTCATAGGCCACGGCTGCAGCTTCACATGAGCAGGGACTCTGCAGAAGGACATTCTATTTAAGGGACAGACAACTACCATAAAGCAGGAGGGGGCCCCGTGTCTCCTTGAGTTTTCCATCCACACCAGGGAGAGGCTAATCAAGAGAGTAGGACACTCCCCTTATCTCCTGAGCAGAGGCTCTCTCTTTCCTTGTTGAGCTATCTGTCACCTGCTCCTTGGCAGCTGCCCCGTTTGGTGGCCAGCAACAGAAACAGACATCAGCAACAAAGGACTGGATTGGAAAGTTGTAGGGAAAGGCTCCTTGGGGTTGACGGGGAGGCTGGGGAAGTGGTTCCGGAAAAGGTGGCCCTAGAGTTCAGGGTACAGAGATGGATCGGTCACGTGGGGCCCTGCCCTTGTGGGGTTTTCCGCTCAACTTTCTGTGTCCTGGGAGAAAGGCCGTCGGTTGAACAACCCCCGTGCTTTCTTCTTGGCGGGGGACCACAAGAGGACCTGATTTACAGACCGACACAGTGGAGGAGACACAATAACCCACAGGAGGACGGGAGGAGGGGACAACGGAGGTCAGGTGGTTCAAACCAGAACACGTCTGGAGTAACAGCCTTGCAAATGCTTCGGTCTCAGCAGCCGACCTGGGCTTCCTCCAGCCTTGACCAAGGGTCAGCCGGATCCGCTGTTTCCTGATGCAGAACCTGGGTCTCCAGCCACACCCACTGTGCTCGTTTCCTGTGGCTCCTGTGACAAATTACCCTCAACAGGGTGGCCTCAAACAATAGAAAAGTTATCTTCTCGCTGTTCTGGAGGCCAGAGGTCCAGATTTAAGGTGTCCTCCGGAGGCACCAGGGAGGGTCCGTTCTTTGCCTCTCTTCCACCTTCTGGTGACTGTTGACATTTCTTGACTTGTGGCTGCATTGCCTCTGGGACCACATTGCCTTCTCCGCTTTGGTCTGTCTTCTCTCTTGTTTGTGTCAAAGCTCGCTCTGCCTTTCTCTTACACAGACACTTGCCATTGGTGTTAGGGCCCGTCCAGATTATCCAGGAAGACCGCTATCGCTCACGATTTCTCACTTAATCATATCGACAAAGACCCCTTTTTCCAAACAGCGTCACATTCTCAGGTTCTAGAGGCTAGGACGGGGACAGATCTCTTGGGCAGCCACCACTCAGCCCACCGCTCTTACGTCAACGTCATTCTTGCCTGTGATCTGTCTACTTCTCCCGTGACGCTGGCCGTAGAGGGCATTTCTTTCCCTTTTCCTAAAATTCTTTTTGTGCATTTTCTTTTTAGGGTACACGTGTTTTGCTAGAGTTTACAAATGTCCAGAGTTCTTATTATGTGCTGGGCATTTTTATGTGCGAGATTGATTTTGACCCTTATAGCTCTTCGAGAAAGAGAAAGGCTCCCTATTCTACTCCCTGTGGCTTCAGAGGGTACATGAAATGGGAGGGAGCTGGGATTTGGACCCAGGCCACTCCAGCTGGCGGGCTCGTCCGCTTTCCACCGTAACCAACTTCTGTTTGACTTAACCCTTACGGTTTCTTTTCGGCTGTTTCTCTAGGAAATCTCCTAAGGACTGGGGAAGAGAACATTATGAGTGGCACCTCTTGACGTCCTACCTAAAATTGTCCCTTCCTGCTACAAGACGGCCTGCCTTTGCAGGTGGAGCCGGAACGTGTGGAGTCTCTCCCTCTCGCAGTGAGTTCAAGGGCGTCCCAGATTCCCCTGAAAGGTCTTTGGGGCCAACAACTGCATTTCTGGGTGGTCCGCCAGAACTGATCCGGAAAAGTGGGAGCCTGGAACTTCTATTGAAGGCTGGCCCTCCTCCCAGTCCTGAGGGGCTGAATTACATACCTCGGGTTCCCCCTCTGTGCTGCAAGCAGGACTGCATGACTAAACTCTGTCTGTGCCTGGATTTGTGGCCCTAAACTGTGTATTCGCTCCCTACGCAGAGTTCTCTTACCAGTCATTGCACTTGGAGGTGGAAGCTTTGGGGTACTCTGGACCCGGGAGCCCCGTGGATGGTGGAAGCAGAAGAGGTTGAGGGTGCAAAGCCAAAAGACCTTTCCAGAACTGGAATTTGCCCAACATCGGGGCAGCGGCTTCCCTTAGAGCTTGGAACTCTATTGTGTGTGCTGATGTAGTTAAATCTTTGTGTATTATAGATAGGGAAACTGAGGCCCAAGGAAGGGCAGAGACCTTCCCCGAGCCCCACAGAACTCGCATGGCCTGGCTCCCTTCCTGGGTCCTTCCCCCGACGGGCTGCATTGAGCAGCGGATGGCCCAGATAGGCAGGAGCCTGCGCAGACAGCCGGAGAAAGGAGCCCACCAATTAGTCTGGGAAAGTGACAAGCACATGAAAAATGACCAAGAAAAGAAGCCTAGACGTTTCACGAGGAAAATTACACTTCCTCACAGCCTCCAAACGTTCCCCATAAAGTATCCCGGCAAAATCTCTTTGAGAACACACGACCTGTCGGGATTCCTTCACAGGCTACATTTAAGTGTTTTCACCTGGCGAAGAGCGTTGTTTTCCCGCCTGAAAAATAAGAGAGATCAACCTAATGGCGCAAAGGAAACGCCTCCTTCGGAGAAGGGCAGGTGTGTTTGCAGGGACGCGTTCACTCCCTCATCCGTTCTCTCGTCCACTCGTTCGACGAACATTTGCGGGGTCTGATTACGTGCTAAGCACTGAGGATACGACCGTGAACGAGAAACGAGAAACACATAGCCCCAGCTCTGGGGATGGTGGTGATAATGATGCTAACAATGTTCCACTTCCATTAAAGGTGCTCTACCCTTGCCTCCCTCCTTCACTGATGACCTCATCGTAGCTTTGCACCAAGCATGTGAGGCAGGGGCACGTATTAGCCCCTTTTACAGATGGGGAAACGGAGGCACGGAGGTGTTAAGGAATGCTCCCGGGGGGACTCGCTTTGAAGCGACGGAGCCAGGTTTTGACTCAGCCCCTCCGGTCCGATAAGGAAGACGGATGCTAAACAATTTGCTTCCAAAAATAAATACGTTCTTACAAACGGGGATGACTTGTCCAAAAGAGAAAGACAACTCTTTGGAGAGGACGTAACGCCAGGACCTCTTTGCATAGGATTTTGGGGACAAACTTGAAGGGCGAGTGGGAGTTAGTTCAGCAAAGGGGGTGGGGAGAGGGTAGTTTGTGTTGTTTTATCTCATTTTTTAATTTAGTTTTTAAAGTTTATTTTTAAGAGAGAGAGAGAGAAAGAGAGAATCCCAGGGAGGCTCCACACCATCAGTGCAGAGCCCGGTGTGGGGCTCGAACTCATGAACCGTGAGATCATGACCTGAACTGAACGCAGGAGTCAGACACTTAAGCGACTGAGCCAGCCAGGCGCCCCCTGTGTTGTGACTGTTGTTGGTTTTTTGTTTGTTTTTTTTTAAAGAATGCTGAAATCCTTTTTCTCCAGTAGGGTTCCACCCAGCGCCCCATATAATAACTTCGGACAGGGACAGAGCCTGCCCGAGCGAGCCCCAAGGCCCCTCCAAGTCTTCTCCTCTCCTGCCCCTCCACCCGCTGTCTCCCGTCCCCGTCCCGCGGGAACCAGAAGCCCCACGGAACCCAGTGTGGCGCCCGCCAGCGTGGGGACTCGCATTTCAGCCACGGGTGGGTCTGTGCCGGGAACCCCGAACGGTGGCTCTCCGGGCGGAGGTCTGGTGACTGGTCAGCGTCATCTCTCCCCGCCTGAGCCCGGCCCGGGTGCTTTTGCACAGGGGTGGGTAGCGTGAACAGCAAGACAGAGTTTTTAGTGCGGCGGTCGAGTCGCTGCTGCTCCCTGCTCCGTCCTAATCTGGCCCCACTACGTGAGCTTCCCAGATGACCCCCGGCATACCCGCTAGGCTGTGTCACTGGCCACCCTCTCTTTGCTCCCGTCTCCGAGACTCTGCTTTGACCGTCTGTTCCACCTGGAGAGCCACCCGCCTCCCCCCACGTGCCATCCCCATTCACCTCCGTCTTGCCCACCCTGACACGGCACGCAGGACTCGGCCTGACCCCCTGGCCCTGCCCGAACCCCCCCTGGAAGGCAATGCGGGGGGCAACTCAACTGAGACATACACGGGGAGGGACCCACGGGGGTGGAAGGAGCCCAGAGGCCGAAGGCTCCCATTTGTTGACATGCCTCTCTCCAAGGCCGGCTCTGCGACCCTCGGCGAGTCCCCTCCCCTCTGAGAGCCACACTTTTCCCCGGCTCACAGGAGGGCCGACGACTTCGACTCTGCCTTTGCTGGTGGTTCCTGGATACATGCTTGCGGCCTGTTGGGCTCTGTCGGGCAGGGGCCTCGTCTCAAATGCCCATTCCTGTGACTTCTGGACGTGCCCATCGTGGCCAAGAGCCCCTTCTCTGGAAGATTCCCTTCCCACCCACCCACCACCACCCCAGCCAATTTGCTAAAATCAGATGCCTCAACTTCCCCAGGATGACTGCCCTCTGTCCCAAGGCTGGCCTGGCCGTAGGCTGGACTCCTGGAAGCAGCTGTGAGGAAAGACGGCCGGAACCCCACCTGTGAATACTGAGTTGACAAGTGGCAAGAGAGGTTCAGGGCCAGAGTCGCCATCAGGAGGGGGTGCGGCACGAGACTAGGAGGGCACTGGTCAGGGGAGAGCCTGAGAGGAAGACCACACGGCCCCTGAAAGAAAGTGAGGGGGCAGGAGAGCGAGGCGGCTTCCCTCCAGACCTGTCCCCGGATGTTCCCACCCTAAGGCCACTCTCAGGTTCTCAGGTCAAGCCCTCTGCCCAGGTTCCGCCACTGCTCACGTCCCCTTCGCTCCCTACTGTGTCACCGCGAAAGGCCCCGGGGGGGCCAGAAAGGGGCTTGTCTAGGAAATAGCCACAGTTAGCTCTGAACATGGGCTGGGCACCCTTCTATAAGTCCATTCTTGGAACATTCAGTGAGGCAGATACCACATCAGTATCCCCGTTTCACAGGGGAGGAAACTGAGGCACAGAGTGCCACGTGGCTTGCCTCATACGGCAAAAGCCAAAAGAGGGCTGACTCAGGATTCACACCGGAGTTGTCTCCAGGGAGGCTGAACTTAACCCCTATGTTAACCTATCAGCCAACTGTAATCAGCCAGAGAAAGCAACGAAAAAGAGATAGAGAGGTCGGTTCGTTCGCGAGGGGCTCAAAAATAGTCAACAGCCTGACAAGAAACGGGCAGGAGCCTCATGAAGAAGAATACAAAATTGTTCCAGGACACGAAAGGTTTGATTGATACGTACATAATGTTCCCATATGGAAAGATTTAGCGCTATAAAGTTGTCGATCTTGTCTGTTGTGGTTTAGAAATTTGAAACAACTTAAATCGTGGGGCGCCTGGGTGGCTCAGTGCATTAAGCATCTCACTTCGGCTCAGGTCATCATCTCGCGGTTCCTGAGTTCAAGCCCCCGCATCGGGCTCTGTGCCGACAGCTCGGAGCCTGGAGCCTGTTTCGGATTCTGTGTCTCCCTCTCGCTCTGCCCCTCCCTCACTTGCGCTCTGTCTCTGTCTGTCTCTCTCTCTCTCAAAAATAAATAAATCTTAAAAAAAATTTAAAACAACTCCAATCACGAGGGTATTTTTTGAGGACCCTGATAATACGATCCTAAGATGCACCTGGAAAACTTACTGGGTGAGAGGAACCAGGAAGTTTCTGAGAAAAGGGGAATCACTAAGTGGGAATTTGCTCATTACCAAGTTTGGGGACACAACAAAGCCACGGTAAAGCCACAAAACAGCGTGACAGGACACTGGCTTTTGAATAACAGAAAGGCAAGATCTCTACAATTAAACATTTGCTACCTGATAAAGCAGGTGTTTCATGTAAGTGAAGAAAGATATATCACTTCTACCCAAATTAATTCCTAGCGGATTCAATATTTCCGCGTAGCAAATGAAACTGATGTCCTCTCAAAAAAAAAAAAAAATGCATAACCTGAATTTAATCAAAGGGAAACATCAAACAAGTCTGAAGGAGGGCCCTTCTATGAAACGACTGGCCTGGAATCTTCTAGCTGTCAGCAGCCAAGCAGGCGGAGGGACGAGGACGAGCTCTCTCCTCTCGGAACTGGGGAGAAGGACCCAGGGGTGTGGGCGGAGCTTCTGTGGCGTCTGAGACAGAGGGAAGGAGAGATGTTTCAGGAGACGGTGACACCCGCTGAGGGAAACGGACCCTGAAAGAAAGGTTCTGGGAATATGGCCTGTGCCCACCAAGAGGCCCCTCCCATGTCTCCCTCGGTTTTCGGAACCCTTCTCAAGTGACTGCTGATACATCCCTTCATGCAACAGTGGGTAAGCTCAGAAAAACATATTTGTGAAGAATTTCTAATCGTGTCAGGAGAGACGTTAAGTATCGTGTTAAGACGAAACACTGAAGAGTGCTGACTGTGTGCCAGGTACCATCCTAAGTCCCTTTAGGTGTTTTCCCCACACCTACCCCACGAGGCAGGTACCAATGTCCCTTTTTAAATGGGAGGAAACTGAGGCAGCGAACGAGAGGCAAAATGACCCGACCAAAGTCACATGCTGGTACAAGCAAGGGCTGGGATTTCACTACACGTAGCTAAACCCCAGAAACCACACTCTTAGCTACCAACCTGTACCGCCCCCGTAGGAGCCTATACCATGACCAGGAACAAGACTGTAAGGGTGCTCAGAAGGTAAGATTCCAGGTGTTTGGTTCCTGGATGTATGTGTTCTTTGCTGAACTTTTAGACTCTCCAGTGGTAAGTCAGCATCATTCTTACAGTTGGAAAAAGTCCATAATTAAGGGAAAACATTGTACCCACCTTTCTAGGGCATTCTACGGGAACCGGTTCTTGGCCATACTCACCTCCGTCCTCTCTGCAAACCCACGCCACAGGGGTTTGTCCTGTCTTGCCGAGGAGTTCGGTGTCGGCTGAGGGGTCGGCGGGTCAGATCCATCTCTAGGGTCCTCAAGGGAGTGTACAAGTTCAGAGAAAGCAAGTAACTTGCTAAAGTTCACGCAGCAGAACAGGGTTTCGAGCCCAGGTCTTCTGACTCCCAGGCAAGGGCTCACATCTCGGCAACTTAGCTGCCTCTCCTTACTTGAAAACGTTCACCTCCGTGGACCATTCCCAACATCCGGGGCTTCTATGCCTTCCTCTTTGGCATCAGTGCTTGCCTGGCACGCGTTCCAGAAAACACCGCGTGCCTCTCTTGGGAGCATGATAGTCAGGTGAATATCTGCACGCCTGCGATCCAGCTGGTGTAGACAGGAGATCTCCATGCTGGGACTCAGGACCTGTTGGTGTTTCTGACATGGGCTTGCTGTGTGACCGTGACCATGAGCGAGCCACTTCACCCTGAACCTCGAAGTCCTCATGCACACAATGGGAAGTGACAAATCCTCCCAACGGTTCTCTTGGCTCTAAAGCCCTCTCGGTGATAGTACTTCCTTCCTTCCCTGAGGCGCCGAAAGGGCCTACTTCGTTCACAGAGGTGGGAGCATCTTGAAAATTCAAGAATCACACCGTGGCTAAGAGTACTGGCTTTGGAGGCCAACGATTCAAGGGTTGAAATCCCAGCCCCTACTTGTTGGACTTGGGGAAACTTTCTTAAGCTTTCTTCATCCTAGTTTCCTCATATGTCAAAAGGGTATAGTAAAAGCACCTCACTCGTTCTGTTGTGTATATTAAACAATTACTAATTAAAACAACGTCTGGCACCAAAAAGTGCTTAATAAATATTAGCTCTGTTCCAGGAGCCACTGTTATTATAAAAGCCTTTGTTCTTGAAGGATTTCCAGACTCGTGGGGAGACAAGAAGTGCTCTGAAGTACAGTCCGGGGACAATAAGATTGTATGGTATTCAACCTGCATTCGAGAGTGTAGTGCAGGCTGTCAGAGCTATAGAAAGTCGAGAAGTGCCCTAGAAGGGTTGGAGAGGCTTCTTTAAGGAGGACGTCGATGGGGCGGATTTGTTGGGAAAGAGTGGGTTCCAATGACAGGGTGTTGGGGAGAGCCCTATTTCGGGTGAGAGAGGGCGCAGACCAGGCATAGCTTCTCTGGGTCATTCGGATCTTTCATAATTTTTCCTTTGATGTGTTACACTCTGTTCAGGACGAATGTTCAGGACGAACATCTCAGGTTGAAATGTTCAAGACAAATAAGGCAGTTCAGCATCATAGCTTAGACCGTGGGCAGTGAATCAGACCTACTTGGCTAAGAGTCCCAGTGCCGTCACTGGCAAGCTGTGTGATCTTGGTGAAGCTATGTAATCTCTCCGAGATTCACTTTTCCATTCTGTAAAATGGCGATAATCACGGCATTTCGTGATGGGGCCATTGTGAGGATTAAATGAACTGCCTCGAAAAGAAGTTGGTCCCTGCTAAGTGCTGTCCTTAGTATATATATCTTTTTTTTTTTTTTAATGTTTATTTTTGACAGAGAGAGAGAGAGAGAGAGAGCACGAGCGGGGGAGTGGCAGAGACAGAGGGAGACACAGAATCTGAAGCGGGCTCCGGGCTCCGAGCTGTCAGCACAGAGCCCGACGCGGGGCTCGAACTCATGGACCGTGAGATCCTGACCTGAGCCGAAGTTGGACACTCAACCGACTGAGCCACCCAGGCGCCCCAGCATATATATCTTCAGTGCTGGAAACTTGTGGGTAACGTGGTCTGTGCGAGAAAGACAGCTTCTGCCTGGGAATTGTGCATAAGCCAAAGGAAAAATGATCTATGCTGCATCCAGATTTCCCAAGCTGTGGGATGGCCCTACACGTGAACAAAATGGATCCCAGAACAGTGCTACTCAAAGTGTGGTCCATGCTCCCACACCAGCTGATAAACTCTTTGTAAGAGATCTGTGATGAGACAGCTATACAGGTTGAGAGCAAAAGTTTTGAAATTCTCATAGCAATTTTACTTTGCTCTGACATCCAAATGCATGCTTGATAGACTTGTCTCATTGATCAGGGCGTAGATCAGTTCCATTACTGTTGAATTTGCATGATAAGTTGCATGTGGTTCCAGCTGCATACCAGTTATGTGTCAATCCATGATGGATTGAAATTATTTAAAAATGGTCCTTTGCAACAGAGAGTTTGCAAAACACTGTTTTATAGGCAGGAAGAGAACTTTAATTTTGAGTGGGCAAATGTATCAGGCAGGGTCCACCAGGAAGACTAAAAATGCCCTACATAGTTCAAATATAGAGAATTTAAAATTTTTTAAGGTTTATTTATTTTTGAGAGAGCAGGGAGGGGCAGAGAGAGAGGGAGACAGAAGATCCAAAGTGGGTTCCGTGCTGACAGCAGAGAGCCCAAGGCGGGGCTCATACTCACAAACTGTGAGATATGACCTAAGCCGAAGTTGGACGCTCAACCGACTGAGCCACCCAGGCGCCCCAAACATGGATAATTTAATAGAGGGGATTGATCACACAGAAGATCTGAGAAGCCAAACAAGGGATGATGATACAACCCAGACCTTGGCTACATCAGGAAGCTGCTACCACTCCTGGAGCTAAAGAGAAAACGGGGTCGTGTGTTGCAACCAACAACAAGATTCAGGTTGTCCAGAAGGAGCAAGACCCACGGCTGGGTTTCCCACCAGGAATCAGAGCTGTGGAAGACACCTAGACACTGCCATAGATACCACAAGAGAAACTGGAGAGAGAAAGAGATATACCCTGGCTTTCTTCCTCCTTCCATCCCCCATCATTCTGCCAGAGCCTTCCATTGGTTGAACCCAGAAACCATTTTGCGAGGGAGCTTGGCAACACAGAGAAGTGAATGGATCTGAGGGCAAATAAGCCAATGACTGTTATGGAGTAAGAAACTGGCCAGACAGACATGATGTCCAGTTGATTTCTTCTGACCATGCTGGTGGTGGTTGTGGATTAGGACTCCTCACCAACCCTCTGTCCCTGGGCATTGAGAAGATCAAGTAAGATGATGCTCACTCGGGACTCCTGGAGTTTGGAGGGGTGGGGCGGGGGGGGGGGGGGGATGGAATTTCCGTACCACCAGCCCCAAGGGCAGGATTAAGAAGCACGATGAAAGTCCGTTTCTCTAGATTATTTCCCCTCCAACCTCTCTCTTGTAACTTCCTAGTGGGGGATGGGGGGAGAACCCATGAAGGCTGTGATGTCTTCCACTTTTTAAATGGAGCTGTTAGAGCCAAAAGATGTGTGCCTTGCGGAGATTTAGGAGAACTTCTTAGAAGACGGAGAAAGAATTCTAAGAAAAAGTTAAAACAAAGCAAAAAGCAAGAGGTTGGGAGAGCAGAACACTTGTAAAAAGAACCTGCCAGGCTGGGATGCGGGGAGAAAATTGATATTAATGAAACATCATGAGCGAATTAAGACAGCCAAAGTGATCTCAGATGTCTGTGGGGACTGCTCCTCTCACTGGCTTTTGGCAGAAGTTAACATGTAAAACTTCCTCATAAACAAAAGTATTTTAAGAATTTCAACTCGGAGACATTCCTGGCTAGCATCGCTCGTGCAGTTGGGAATACCTTTGATTAATTCCGGCTGGTAATTAGGCTGGAGACTGTTTTGTGCCAAGAGCTCCCAAGAGCTGCATGAAGGGCGAGGAGGAAGTCAGTGCACCAGGGGAGAGAGCCCTCACCTCCTGCCTTCCTGCCCTGCGGTGAGCTGGATGGTTGAGACCAGTAAACCCCCAGACTAGCTCAGGTCATCTGTAAGACTGTCACCGAAATCACCCTGGGTGTGACTACAGAAGACACCAACTGGGGCGTCTCTTCCGGGCTCCTTTCTCTGAGACCTGCCTGTCTCTTCCCGCTCCCCTTCAGCCATATTTGACTCACAAGAGCCCAGCCCTGGGTGCAGCTGATTGGACCAGGGGTGGTCACCTGACCAACGCTGAGCCAATCAGATTGTTTCCGCCCAGCATTTGGAACGGGCGTTTGGCGAGGCTGGTGAGTTTCTGTGTGTTACTTAGACTGCGGAAGCGTGAGCTCAGCGTGTGCCGGTTGGCCGCCTTGTACAGAGAAGCTAGTTTGCAGACAAAGAAAAGGAGGAAGATGCAGAGGAAAGAAATGATTCAAGGCCATGAAGCTGGAGAGGGAGCTTGGCCATGGGGCCCTGGCTCCTGTCCTCCGTGAGCCACTGTTCCATGGTCTCTCTTCGGGTGTTGAGAGCCGCGTCCCCAAACAGTCGACCTTTTTATCGCAACATTTTATTTTTCGTGCAACTTTGGGTGTCTGCTCTTTGCCCCCGAGACACCAGCCGTGTGAGAAAGTGTCATGGCCTAAAATGGCCTCAGTGCCTGCAGGCAAAGCTAGGCAATAATACCTTCTTAGTATTCAGTTTAGGAAATATCTATGTAATGCCTCTTAATTCTCTCTCCCATATGGGGGTGGCAATAAAGAGAGAAGTGGGTGAAGACGCTGTGTGATCTGGTGACTCCCTTAAAGCTTCCCTGACCCCAAACAGCCCCTGCCCGCCTGCCTCATGTCCCTCCATGAGAATCCTTACACTCCGTGGGGATCAACCCAGGATGCTACACGGTGAAGGATAAAGCCCATTGTACAGGTGACATGGCCAAGACTCAGAACTTAAATGACTCCTCCTTACAGCCTCTGGCAAAGTTCTGGGCACCAGGTGTGTAAGACCAACTTATGCCTGTGACCCAGCCGTGTCCTCCGAGGAATCCTGAAGCTATCTTGGGGAAATGACTCTCAGTGATTCACAATATTGGCTGCAACTTAGAATTACTGAGGAAGTTTTTCGGAAAGAAAGAAAGAAAAAAAAAGTCGGATGCTTGGGCCACATTCCAGACCAACTGAATCATAGGCTCTGGGTTTGGGACTTGGGCATCATTATTTTTCAAAAGTTCCCAAGATTCTAAGATTCAGTCAGGGTTGCAGAGCTACTGAGCTGGGCCAGTTACTTTTTGGGAAAAAAAGGACAGATTAATTGAACTACGAAGCTGGATCTTGATTTGTTGAAGCCCCCAAGTGCCTTACCTAGCATGGGTGGGGCAGAGAGAGGGAGGAAAGGGGTTGACTGGGACAGAATGGAGTTCAGAGGCTGCTTTGTGCCCCCTCACTGAGGTCAAACCAGCTTGGACTGCCTGAAGTTCCCCGGTCATGATACGTCATTAATTTGGACGCGAGGTGAGAATTTCCGAACGTTCTCAAGCCAGGAGGAGATGACTTTGTTCAATGGAGGAAAGATGGAAGTAAGACAGCGGCCCTTCGGCCTGTTGAAGGGACCGGCCCTGTAGACACTCACACACAGCGACGGCTTTGCTAATCATACATCGGGTTTTAGTTAGTCATTAAAGTGGGTCCTTGGGGATCACTAGTTGCCAAACACTATTCCCGGCATATGGTAGAGACTCAATAAATATTTGTTGAATGGATGAATCAATGAACATATTGTCACTGTAGAAGTCACCACATGCTCTTGGGATTATAGAAGGTTTGGAAAGAAATGTAATATTTTGAGGTCCAAACAAAACTGAGTTGACCTGCCTCCATCTGGAACCTGGGCGGGGGGCGGGGGGGAATCATAGGCCAGAAATTCCAGATTTGGGGCCCGGTGATTTCCACTGGTTTGGCTTTCAAGGTTCCCAAGCTCCACACTGTTCCCTCTGCATACTCCAAGGCTGGCTCCAGCCTGGCTCAACCTTGACCAATAATCGAGGGGAGCCTGGTGAGGCGTGTGTCCCTCGCCGACTCCTCCTCTGGGCGTCACCCCGCGTGAGGAGACGCTTCGGGAGCGCGGGGCATCTCAGACTTGCCAGCCAAAACACCCGCGAGGGCAGAGAAGCGTGAGCTCACACTCTCCGTGATTTAGGGGCACTCCCCGAAGCAAACAACGGCAGCAGGGCTGCTGGGGACTCAACTAGATTGTGTCTCCCCCACATTCCTCTGTGGAAGCCCGAACCTCCGATGTGACTGTGTTCAGGGCCTCTAAGGATGTCAAGTTAACTGAGGTCGTAGGACGGTGCCCTGATCTTTTAGGATTCGCGTCCTCGGAAAAAGAGGCACAGAGAGTTGTCTCACACTCAGAGGAAAGGCTGTGTTAAGGACAAAGCTAGAAGGGGGTACCAGGTCGTCTCTAAAGTTTCTTACATTGTTTTTTAATTAACTGATTTAGAGAGAGAGAGAGAGAGCAGGGGAGGGGCAGAGAGAGAGGGAAATGTGGAGCCTGATGTGGGGCTCGAACCCACCAAGTGGGAGATCATGACTTGAGCCAAAACCAAGAGTCAGGCACTCAACTGACTGAGCCACCCAGGCCCCTCTCTTGAACTACTTTGTTAAAGCAGGCTTCACGCCCAACACAGGGCTTGAACTCACGACCCCGAGATCAAGACCTGAGCTGAGAAAAAGGTTGGACCCTCAACCAACGGAGCCACCCGGGTGCCCCGAAGTTTCTTGAACTAGTTTTACAAAATTGATTCTGGTGTAATTCACTTGACGATAAAGTCTTTGTCCTGACATTTAAAACAGTCGTAATTTAAAACAACATTTTTCCTGAAGTTTCGCCCCATCTCCTCTGCCGTTATCTTTTCAGGTGCGCGTGCCCACTCTGCAAAGTAGACCACGAGCGTTGAGCGGGGCTGAGGCCAGAACAGGGAGGGTGCCGTGCTCCAGGCCGGGAGAAGTGTTTGCCTGAACTGGGGGTGACTGCCCCCAAGAGGACGGGGCAAGTGGACAGGCATGACAGCCGCCTTCAGCTGCCGGAAGAGGAAATGGAGACGTGAATCAAACCAGGACCTTCCATCTTGAGAAACACCAGGTCTCCTTTCAATAAATATAAAAACCTCGACTGTCCTGGGGGTTCTGGTGCCTCTCCCTTGAGCCGGCACACGTGTGAGTCTGTCCTCTGGGTATCCTATCAGCCAAGGCTTCATCGTACTCTTATTCGTCTTCTGGGAAAATAGGATTTATGTTTCGGCTTTCCTTTTTAACTATTATAACTTCAATTGGGTGTTTTCAAACCATTTATGCCCCTGGCACCCTCTCTACTCTGGAGGTTCTGATAGCCTCACCCAGCCTGCTTCTTGACCTCCTCACTGAGTTTTATTGTAAGGATGCAACTCCACAAAGCAGAATTCAGCCAATGGGGTGGGTTTCAGCATAGACATCCTAAAAGTTAGAGCCATCCATGGGGGCTGGCTTGGTCGGTTAAGCGTCCAACTCGTGATGTCGGCTCAGGTCATAACCTCACGGTTCGTGTCAAGGGGGAGCCTGCTTGGGATTCTGCTTGTCTCCTCTCCCTGCCCCTCCCCTGCTCACACATGTGCTCTCTCTCTCAAAATAAATAAGCTTTTAAAAAAAAAAAAAGTTGAAAAAAATAATAAATGAGCCATCCAGCCATGGAATGAATTGATGTGGAAGATAGTGAGCCCTCTGTGGCTGGGGGTGTGTAAGGAGACGCCAAATAACTACTGTGACCAGAGCGACATTTGAATGCTCTGATTTCCAATTTTGATTTGGGGCTTCAAGAACAGAGACATATGGCACAGAAATCCCAGGTCTCTGGTGGAGAGAGAGAGAGAGAGAGAGAGAGAGAGAGAGAGAGAGAGAGAGACCAAGCAGGGGAGGGGCAGAGAGAGCTGGAGACACAGAATCCGAAACAGACTCCAGGCTCTGAGCTATCAGTACAGAGCCTGATGTCGGGCTCGAACTCACAAGCCGTGAGATCATGACCTGAGCTGAAGTCGGATGCTTAACCCACCGAGCCACCCAGGCCCCCAACATTTCAGTGTTTTAAAGACGTTTTGCATACTTTAAAAGAGGACCCACTCACCTCCAATTTCTTGACATTGCTAATTCTTTCCCCCACCCGATTTGGGGAACTGAACCCAATTTTGCCTGAGCAATGGAGAGCCTCTGGGGCAGAGACAAAGGGGTGTGGGGTCTCCAAAGGTGCAGGTGGAGAAGGTGACAGTGCTCTTCCCGGGTGACATGTGAAAAGGCCACAGGGAGTTCTCTTTGTCACTCTGGCCTTTCTAGGCCATTCATTACATGCCCGGAGGTCTCAGTGCCCTGGCGGGAAGTAAGAGACTAGCCGGCTGTCATCCCCACCTTATACATCCTGAAAAGTGCTGGTTCACCCATCCAGCCTCACTCTCCTGCTCGAGGCCTGAGGTGGCCCACAGGCTAATGTCAACGCATTTGGGTTGACCAGGAGGCTATTGCTGTTTTTATCTTGTGATCCTTCCCCTACCAAACAAAACGGGAGATTTCACGTAAGAAATGCAGATCTCCAGGGTCTCTGTCAAACTCCGGTCTGGGAGCCTGAGCTTGCCTCCCGCCAGGGCCCCGTCCACCTCCCTTTGTCACCAGCTCTCCCTTTGTCTTAGTTCGGCTTCCCTCCAAAGCAGATCCTGACACCAGCATGGGAGAGCCAGTAGTTTACTGGGGAAGTGAGCCTGGGACACGTGTGGGTGGGGATGTGGGATGCGGGGGGCTGGGGGGCAGGGGGGGAAGAAAGCCGACCAAGTTACTACTTTGCGCAGCTAGAGTTTAATCCTGCCGCGGTCCCTGTGAGAGTCAGTGCAGGGCATGCCTCAGTTTCCCTCCTGCGAGGAGAGGAAGGAGGGTGTTTGTACAGTCTCGGGTGCAGGCTGCTGGAGCGTGGAGAGATCCAGGGGCCAGAGAAAGCCCTGAGGCAAAGAGAGGCTGATCGTAGCAGCAGGAAGGGTGGGGGTGCACCAACAGGGTGAGGCCTGCCCCAGGAGCGGGGCGCGAGGGACTTCCGCTATGCCTTTGTGACATGTCCGGCTTCGCCACCTCTGTTCTAACCCTTTTGGTCCAGCCCTGACCCAAGAGGAGATCGCCTGTCATCCTAGTCCTTGTCCGACTCGATGGCTTTTCTGTGCTGTGTTAACATGACAGCATATGTGTGGGCTTAAGGGGCCGTGGACTGAGGCAAGGCGCCCACTGTCCCACGGAAGGAACAGCGCCTGCCTTGCATCGCCTTGTTCTCTCTCCCAAATCCCGCTTGTGGCCGACCTTCTCGAGGGGCCTGAGGACAGGGCCCGAGGCCCGGGTCCTCTCTTTCCTCCTTGCTATCCGGCCGGTCTGGCTCCTTCCTCCCAGAACATTTCGATCCTTCAAGCTTCTCCGCTCCTTTGTTCGTTGTAACATTAACCAGCTACCCGGTTTCCGTGGTGAGGTGCGGGGGGATTAATCGGAGGGCAGAGATGAACGATCCTTTTCTAGGTCCAATCTCCAGATCTGGGTAATTAAAAATGATGCCTCGTTAAGTATTTCCACCTTTGCTGGCATCCCCTCGCTGACCAGAGGGAGAACAGCAGGGACCAATGGACCCCGATGGACCCCGATCTGTGCTCACGGCTACACCACTTCCTGGAGCGGAAGGGGCTGGTGATGTGTACGAATGAGAGGCGCGGGTTCTCTGCCAGGCCTTTTATTCTGAGAATCTGTCTTGTAAACCCCACGCCCACAGCTATTGTTTAAAAGAACCCGTTGACCATCTCTCTTCCAAAAGATCTCTGGTCTGGGGCTTTTAAGCTTTGAGAACCATGCCCCCAGCCCCCCAGGGATTCATTTTGCCAGAAAGTGCTGGCCAAGGGCTTTTATTCCGCAACACCCCCTCCCTCCCCCCCCCCCCCCCCCCCCCCCCGCCAAGTCTTTGCCCATCAGGACCTGGGGTCAGAACTGGGAACTTTTTCTGACCCTTTCTCGTCTTGTTCCCCTTTGTCAGATGCTGTAAACTGAGAGTGGGTGAGGCTAGCCCACTGGATGTAGCCAAGGGTTCCTGCCTTCTGGAGTGTAGCTACACTGAGCTGTGATGGGCACCGGGGACAGGGAAGTACACAAAGACACGAAGCCAAGCGTGCGGGCCTCGAGACTTACGGCTCAGGGCACAAGTCTCCGCTGTTTGCCAGCGGGGAGTCGTTGGGCAAGTCGTTTCACTTCTCTCTGTCCCTGTTTCCTGGTCTATAAAATGGAAACAATGATAGCACCTGCTTCGTGGAGCTCTTACAACGGTAAGACACGCAGGAAAATCCCCTTGCCTGGCACACAGTAAGAGTTTGGCAAATGAGAGCTGTTTCTACCTCTTGTCACCATCACCGGCATCACCACCATCATCACCGTTACGGTCATTGTAGTCTGGGCTTCCGGAAATACCAACACTGAGCAGCGGCCTTTCATAAGGACGGGTGCCCGTGCATCGAGAAGGAGCAAAGGTAGCTCCCTAAATAATGAAGTTTTGGGGGCGCCTGGGTGGCTCAGTCGGTTAAGCGTCCGACTTCGGCTCAGGTCACGATCTCGCGGTTTGTGAGTTCGAGCCCCGCGTCGGGCTCTGTGCTGACCGCTCGGAGCCTGGAGCCTGTTTCAGATTCTGTGTCTCCCTCTCTCTCTCTGACCCTCCCCCCTTCATGCTCTGTCTCTCTCTGTCTCAAAAAATAAATAAATGTTAAAAATAAATAAATAAATAAAAAATAATGAAGTTTTGGAGGGGCACCTGGGCGACCCAGTCAGTCGAGCCTCTGACTCCTGACTTCAGCTCCGGTCATGATGATCCTAGGATCATCGGATGGAACCCAGCATCGGGCTCTGTGCTGAGCGTGGATCCTGCTTAAGATTCTCTCTCTCTCTCTCTCTCTCTCTCTCTCTCTCTCTCTCTCTCTCCTTCTGCTCATCCCCCCTCTTCACACACACTCTCTCTTTCTCTAAAATTAAATAAATAATATAATAATCATAATACTGAAGATTTGGAGATGGGCCTTGAAGAATGGGCAGAAGCTGGACGAGTGGCAATGTCGTGGGGGCCGATGGCAGGTCAGGGGAGAGAGTGGGTGGAGGGGGCCAAGTGAGGTGTGGAAGGAAAGATCGCACACGTGTTTAGGGTTACCAAGTCACGACTTGGCGGCACTGGGCATGAGAGATGCAGAGATGGGAGACAGAAGAGGTGAGAAGAGAGAGAAGAGGTGGGCTGGGCCTGGCCGGAATGGCAGGCTCAAGGGTAGGGGTGCCACGTGCGGTTTTAAGCCAGGGGAACTCTTTGATCAGAGCAGGGAGCGTGAGCGCTCAGGAAGGGGCAAGCCGGCGTTCTGGGAGAGGCCAGCCTTCTCGGATCACGGAATTCTCCTCGGGCCTTAACAAAATGGCCAACATGACCCCGTGCCTGGATGTTCCATTTGTCAAATTACACCCTTGGCTTCAACAGCCACGCCGAGGCCCGGTGCGAGGTGCCCGGAGCGGGAGAGGTAGGACGTTTTATTGGACGCTATTGAATTTGTCCAGACCCCTGCAATTCCCCAGGAAGGGGCCACGGGCACGGGGTTAATTTACCCTCCGACCCGAAGCCGCAAAGTTGATAATCAGCTGCCACGGTCTACGGGAGAGACGAACCCCGTTGTGGAGCTGTTCAATAAATCCGCTATTAGCAGGGAAAGTGCTTACATGCACTTAAAAAAAATTAAACAACAAAATAAGAGCCGTTGATTGACAAGGCATCAATAAAGCCGTGCCCGTGCACTGCTGACCTCCCCCCACCCCCCAGCTGCCAATCGTGTTTATTAGAAATCTGCTCTATAAATAGCTTGTGGCACAGAAAACAGTGAGCCGCTTCTCAAATGTGTCATTGTGAAATGCTAACTATTTAATACTTGGCTCTTGGTTTGCTATAGCTGATATGTGGGGCATCGGGAATAAAGGGTTATTGTCAGGAAGTGGCTAATACTTTTTGACCCTCCACCTCGGAAGCGAAATTTCCAGCTCCCCCACTCCCGCTCCTTTCTTCCTTTTGTGCCGACCGCCTGAACGCCAATTGGTTTTCAGGGTAGCAGTGTGCTTTGCTCGAAGGAAAAAAAAAATGGCTTTCCCATACTTCTCTGAAACCAGGGTTGGCCACACAGTTCTGGGCAACGAGACACCGCCGAGGGTTTCTGGGAAGAAATTTTTGCTGATCCGATACATGCGCCACCTCTTTCCCTTTCTTCCATCCATTTTCCTCTCGCCTGGAATGTGGCTGTGTGTCCGGAGGTACAGCAGCCATATTGTGGCTATGAGGTTACGAGCTTGAGGATGAAGGTCATGGCGATAAGGATGGCTGGAGCAAAAAGAGGGATAGGGTTAGAGTCCCCAGTGTTGCTGTTGAGCCACTTACCATTTCAGGCTGTCTATTCATGGGCATTTGGGTGTGTGATAAAAATAAATTCTTACCTGTTTCAGCCCTGTAGAAGGATTTTTTGCTAATTGTAGCTGAACACATCCCTGACTGCCAGCCACAGTTTTAGTGAGCTTACATACATTACTTCATTTACCCCTTGCTACAATCCTCTTAAGTAGGAAACATTATCGTTCCCATTTTGCAGATGAGGAAACGGAGGGCCTAGAAGAACTGTGAAGGGGAAAAGTCAGGACTGGACCACTGGAATGTTGTGCTCCCGACTCCTCATCGGGGCTGTCTCTGCCCTTCGGCTCAGAGAGGAGGCATCACCCCACTACAAGGCCAGGGGAGAATCTGTTCTAGGATTCCCAGTGTTTCTCCTCTGGCCCTCGGGGTGTAAGAAGTTACTAGTAATGCTTGACCAAAACAAACCACAGCAAAACGAAACATCCTAGTCTCAGAGCATGAATCGTGCAAAACGGGGAGGAAAGATTGATTATAAAATGTCGGATCTCCGCTCCAATCGATAGTCCGTCAGCTTAAGGAATGAAGGCACTCCAGGAGCCCTCGTCCACGTGAGGCAGAGAATACGGCAGGAAGGAAGTTCAAGCCCCATTCTTTATCTATCCCTCTTTCACAGGTAGTTTTTCCTCCGCTGGAGACACAGCACATTCTGACTCACCTAGAGAATCATGGCATCTCGAGGCTACAAGAGACTTTACGGGGGTCATCTGACCCGCTTCCAACTTGAAAATGGTAATAACAGTAGTGAGATTAGTTGACCGACAATAAACACTTCTATGTAACGGGCAACCCTGCTGATGACGTTACGGACTTCTTTCTCTCAACCATTTTAGGAGTTTGGTACGGCAGACGTCTCCAACTTCAGAAGAGAAACTGAGGTACGGAGAGTTTAAGCAACGTGCTCACAAGTTATTTAGGTGAGTGACTTAGAAAAGTGAATGGAAGGGCGCCTGGGTGGCTCAGTCGGTTGAGCGTCCGACTTCGGCCAGGTCACGATCTCCCAGTTCGTGAGTTCGAGCCCCGCATCGGGCTCTGTGCTGACAGCTCAGAACCTGGAGCCTGCTTCCGATTCCCTGTCTCCCTCACTCTCTGCCCCTCCCCCACACACGCTCTGTCTCCCTCTGCCTCTAGAAAACAAAGAAAACTAATAAAAAATTTTTTCTTTGCAATTCGTGGGTTCGAGCCCCGCGTTGGGCTCTGTGCTGACGGCTTGGAGCCTCGAGCTTGCTTCAGATTCTGTGTCTCCCTCTCTCTCGGCCCCTCCCCCGCTCATGCTCGCTCTCCCGCTTGCTCTCTCTCTCTCTCTCTCTGTCTCAAAAATAAATAAACATTCAAAAAATTAATATAAATAAATAAAATTTGAAAAAAAGTAAGTGTACTTGTCAGGGTAGCATCGATCTATAACAAATAATCCCCCAAATATTAGTGCTTAACACAGTAGAAATTTACCTGCAGACCCCTCCACACTCCAATGCTGGTGTTTCTGGTCACAGGGTGGTGTCCTCTATCTACATGGTGCTTTGGGGACCCAGGCTCCTTCCGTCTTGGAGCTCTGTTATCCCCGAGGGCCCCCTCTCTGTCCACCATAGCCATCCGGAGGGAGAGCACAGAGAACTCACTTCCTTGGAATCTTGGCCCACAGGGAACAATATCCCACTGATGAGAAGTAGGGATATAGCCACATCCAGATGGAAGCAAAGGCAGGCCCTTCTCGGGGACACTTCCGCAGTGTGGAATGAAAGGGAGGACTTCGGGTGACAACTAGCCACCTGTCACGGTAAATGGGGGGAGGGGAGGGGGCAGAAGGCAGCGCAATTTCATCCGTCTCCTCTCACCGGTTAGCAAGGAAGAGGGAGAGGAGATGGCTGTTGAGTAACCAGCCGCTTGAGTCAATCACGTACTCGCTTATTCAGAATCTATTCCACACACGCTGACTGAGCACCTGCTCTGTGCCAGGCGCTGCGCTAGCTTTGAGGAGGGACGTCGTTTCTGTTGTTCGAGGCCACCCTGCTTCCCACCCAACACCGCGCTAAAGCTGCCCTCACCAGAGTTACCAGGAACCTCAATGTGGATCAGCCCCAGAGATACCTTCCTAGACCTCACGGCCCGTTAGATGCCTTTGCCAGGTCAAGATCATCTCCCTTCTTTGGGATGGCTGGGAAAGAACCCCAGGGCCCCAGGATCAGACGTGGAGACGTGGAGGGGCTTACCGCCAGCCACCCTTCTGCTTGGCTCCCTGGAGGGGAGTGGGGAGGGCCCCTTCCCCTCATCTCTGATGATTGAACCAAGTTCACATTCAGAATGTATATAAAGTTATTTGGGCCAAATTTCCATGTTAACTGTTCAGAGCAGAAATGCTCAGTGTCAGTTAAATTTGGTTAGATTACAAGACAACACAGTCGAGATCAAGAACATGTGGCCTGATTTGATTTAACCCAGAGAAGAAATGCCTTTTTCCTTCTGCTCAGCTATAACATTATACATATAAAGATACATACGTGCTTGCTCTCTGCCAGAAATGTCAACTGCTTTTGATCTCTCCCTTTAGATATTAAAGTTTCCCCTGCTCACCCCTCTGGTTGGCGGGCCCCTTAAGGGCTTTCAAACCAATAAACAAGCCTGGAGCTGTTGAGAGGGCGGAAGCTGTTTGCCTTTTGAGCTGGAGCCCCGTAGCCCAAAGGTCGTGTTTAATCAGCCTCAAGGTTTTGGTTAACACTGACTTGGAGTTTAAAATAGCATTTCAATAACCTCGGCCTCCTCCCGCTCCCCCATCAGCCAGGGGAGGAGGGAGACAGGGGCCCATGGCTTTAGAAGGGTTTGCGTGTTTGTTGTTAAGGTTCTGAAGCGAACGAGCCGCGCTTGGCTGGTGGCCGTGATGGAGAGCTGCCCTCCTGGGCCACCTTGGGCAGGGCCCTGGCCAGGACCAGGTCCTGAGTGCTCCCCAGTAAGGGGACTTGCTGTAGCAGAGTGCCGGCTGGGGTTTGCATTTCCTTCTTCTCTTCTGCTTGGACTCTAAAGGTAGGTCATGCTCTTTAGAAGAGAGCATGGGGCTCCCCCGGTGTAAGTTCTCAATTACGCCCTCAAAACTGGGTGAAGGGGGAGAGTAGAGGCATCACAGCCTCCCCCACAAGCTGCTTATGAAACTCACCCAACGCCCGAGATGGCATAAAGCCCTCGCTGCTCTCCCTGCCCCGGGAAGGGAAATCCACAAGCCTCCTGGGATGGGGGTCAGGCTGCTTTTGCTCCCTCTGCTTTTCGTCCCTTTTCCCCTCTACCCCTTCCTTCTGTAGCATCCTGGTCCTACCATGACCTGGGAACCTGGCGGTAGACAAGCTCCCATCTAAGACAGATGGCTTTGCCTCCTCTTTAACAGAGCCTGCTTATGAAAGCGTTCTTTCAATGCGTCACTATACTTAGAAATAGCCTCCCGGGGCACCCGGGGGGCTCAGTTGGTTAAGCGTCTGACGTCGGCTCAGGCCACGATCTCACAGTCTAGGAGTTCGAGCCCCGCGTCAGACTCTGTCCTGACAGTTCCGAGCCTGGAGCCTGCTTTGGATTTTGTGTGTGTGTCTCTCTCTCTGCCCCTCCCCTGCTCACACTCTGTCTCTCTCAAAAACAGAGAAACATTGAAAACAAATTTCTTTAAAGAAATAGCCTCCTCGGGGCGCCTGGTGGCTCAGTCGGTTAAGCGTCCGACTTCGGCTCAGGTCACGATCTCGCGGTCCATGTGTTCGAGCCCCGCGTTGGGCTCTGGGCTGATGGCTCGGAGCCTGGAGCCTGTTTCAGATTCTGTGTCCCCCTCTCTCTCTGCCCCTCCCCCGTTCATGCTCTGTCTCTCTCTGTCTCAAAAAAAATAAATAAACGTTAAAAAAAAAAAAAGAAAGAAATAGCCTCCTCATCTCATGGGTTCGAAAGCCATGGGCCCCTGTCTCCCTCTTCCCCTGGCTGATGGGGGAGCGGGAGGAGGCCGAGGTTATTGAAATGCTATTTTAAACTCCAAGTCAGGGCTAACCAAAGCCTGGAGGTTGAATAACACACCATCAAATAGCTCAGCCATCCCGTGCTGACCAGGATGGCCTAGGTTATGCCGCAAAGTAACCTTGCCCGAACCCCACAGAAGCCCATTCGTCACCCATGAAGAGTCCCGTGCAGATGAAGGGGCCCTCGGGGGGCCCCTTGCACTGACTTGGTGAGGCCGACAGCCTCCACGGTCTCACCACGTGGCTCCGTGACCACAGAAGGGACACGTAGAAGGTTGAGAATCGGCTTTCAAATGCTTTAGCCCAGAAGTCGCATGCACGGCTTCTGCTCGTTGACCGGCCCCAGTCACAGGGCCCTCCTCAGTGCGAGACGTCTGGGAAATATAGGCAACACAGTAGGGGAGCGGGAAGTTCCCTCTGCCACCCCTCGCCCCACCTTCTGCCTCTCGGAACCCTCGTAAGTCCCTCTCCTCGGGTGTTAGGGAACTCTCTTCTTGAACCTATTGCTAGGGCCGGGCTGGGATTTGCCTGAATGTAGAGGCAGCGGACGGAAGAATCATCCCTACCGTCATCGTTGTCACCAACCACCATCATCGCCGATATTTATTCGGCAATTTTCCGTACGCCAGGCGGGCGCGGAACCTTCTCGTGCGTTGTTTCGTTTCATCCTCCACGCGTTATCACCACGAACTCCTCATTTACTGCCGCGTCAGCTGAGGCCCAGAGAAATTAAATGATTTGCCCTGGTCTGTCCATCAATAGTTGGCAAAGCTCGGGCGGTCAGACCCCCAAGTTCGCCAAGCTACATCTACAGGCCGGTGACCGGTCCCCGAGACCCCGGGCCGTGCAGGAGTCAACTCCAAGGGGTCGTGGTGCCGTCAAGGGGGCGGGGGGATCCATGGCAGCTTCTCCTGCCAAAGCGGATGGAGGCCAGCTTCGGCAACCCCCAGACCGCTGCTCACCTTGAGGCCTTCCTCCTCAGCACAGCCGGGGCCTCACCGGCCAGGCCCCCTCTGCGGGCCCAGCTTCCCCCGAGTTAGATGCTTATCGACTGGCTGTTCCTGTCTGGTCCCGATGCCCAGAGGATTTGGCCGAGGACGTCACCGGGGCCCGTGGACCTCAGGCGAGCAGGCCTGGCGGCGAGGGAGGAGCAGTGGGCCAACCACAGGGCCCGTCTCCCAACAGTGGACCGTGGGTTCCCCGACCCACGTGGGCTCTCCCCTGCCACGTCCTTCCCTGCAGCTCGATGGAAGCTGTTTTTGTTCCCCATTAGGCCAGACAAGGGGACGCCTATTAGAATCCGATCCACAGCCCAAACACGAGGGGCGTGGGATGCTACACTGTCCAATCCTGACCCAGGCCCCGGGAACCGAGTATGCATCTTGGGGGCGGGGGGAGCTGGTCGCGTGGGGCAAGGGTCCTTCACTCATGCAGCTACTGAGGGTGCCAAACATCAGGTCCAGCCCAGAAAGAGGGACGAAACAAGGCCGCTTGCACTTGAGGAACTTCGTGCAGGAGGTAGACAGACAGGTCGTCCTAGAGTCGAAACAGGTGCAAAATATGACAGAGGCCCAGGGGTGGTAGTGACTTTCGGTCCTTCAGGAAGGCTGCCGTGAAGAGGGGATAAGGATGCTGACGCGTTTGGGCTCAGGGGGCAGGGTAAGAACGTTCCAGGCAGAAAGAACAGCATGTGCAAAGGCCCGGGAGTTCGGGAATGCGTGCGCTGTGTCCTGAGAATGTGCATTTGCCGAAGGCGGCTATAACATCGGGTACAGGGCATGGGAGGGGGCCGGCAAGGTCAGATGATGTGGCCCCGGAAGGATACTTCTGCCCTGAGGTGGACCCCGGGGAAAATTCACGGCCCAAGGGGCCTTTTACTCGGGTCCTCCTGAAGGTTGAAGGGATGTCGGGTTTGGAAATGAAGGCTTAATCTGCGTCTGTGAAGGAGGGCGGAGCCTGTGGCGGGGGGGAGACAGAGGGGTGTTCCAGGTAGAGTGTGTTATTGCCCTTTGCCGTGTCACACGTCAGCACAAACTTAGCAGACTCAACAACATCCATTTCTTCGCCGACGGGTATGTGTAAATCGGGAATCGACGCCTGGCCTGACTGAGTTCGCCGTTCAGGGTCTCACCAGCTGAAATGAAGGTGTCTGGGCCTACTGTTCTCTCCCGACGTTTAAGGTTCCGTCTCAAGCTCTCCAGTTGTTGGCAGACCGTATTTCTTTGTGGCTGTTGGACCAAGGTCACTGAATTCCGGTAGTTGGGGGGGGGGGTGCCGCTTGGAGCTTCGAGATGTGCTCCTCTCCGTGGGCAGTTCACAGCAAGGATGCTCGCTTTCTCCAAGGCCGCCGTGTCTCTCTGACTTCCCCTTTGGCCACCGGTGGGACAAAACTCTGCTTTGTAAAGGGCTCCCGTGGTTAGGTCGGCCTCCCTTAGACAAGCTCTGTATTTTAAGTGCAGCTGCTTTGGGACTTTAATCCCACCTGCCAAATCCTGACTTGACAACCCCCAGAGTAGCATTCGATCGAATAAAGGGGGGGTGTGTGTCAGGAATCTTGGGGCCCGTTTTAGAAGCTTGGCTGTCGCCTGACGTGAGAGGGACCCCAGGAACGGCGAGCTGGAGTAAGAGGATCCCTTGGGTGCAGCTGGAGGGTGGCCTCACTGGAGGCTGGGCGGGCTGGCCGCACAGAACTGGCGACGGGAGCCTGGCTTAGGGTGGACCGTAGAGAAGCGTCTTCTGACCAGTGGGCGCTGCTGAGCTGATTGGCTGCGCTTGAGGTTGGGCCCGCCCCCCCACCCCGGGGTTCCACCTCCAGCGTGGGTGGGAAGGAGGGGGGATGCCACCTGCAGGGAAGAGACTCTGGGCCCCAAGACGTACCCCAGCCCCACCCACCTTCAGTCCCTGATGACGGCCTTCTAGGACCACAGTTGACCGGAGAAGCAGGAAGCCCCCATCCCGGGTTCTGCTGTCCCGGTCACGTCCCCTCTGAGCCCTCACGTCCCCGCTGCTTTGGCCTCAGGGCCAGGGAGGGTGCAGCTGGGAGACCTCCCCACCCCCACTTTCTGGGCAGGCTCTTTTGTACCCTTTGTGAACCCCCCAGTTGGATGTAGCCACAAGAGGAGGGGCAGGAGAGGCTCAGTAATAAGTAATAATAACAACAGTTATGAGACTCACAGGTCCTAGAGAGGGGAGGCACGGAACACCATGCAGGGCCACAAGGGAAAGACCCCCGGGGTGGACAGGAGGCAGGAGACGTTAGGGGGCTGCGCGGGGTTCCCGGAGGCAGAGGCAAAGCAGGGCGGGGAGAACAGCCTAGAAGGGCTAGTTTGAATAATTTCCGGCTTTGGGCTGTAGGGGCGGTCTCTAGCTGCTGGGCACCTGGCCCTGGGATGATGAAGGCAGAGAAACAGTGCCTCCTGGGTGCCCAGGCAAGAAAGAGGAGGAAAGGCTCCGATCGGCTAGTTTGCATATCAAAGGCACGCTCCAGCTGGGCCCTTTGCTACCTCTAAGAACTGGCTGGCCCAGGGAGAGGCAGACTCTCCCAGCCAGAAAGAGTTTGTTAAGATGTCAAAACACCGTAATATACAGAAAATTAAAAAAAAAAATGCAATACACAGGCTCTGCTTAAAAGTGGGTAATCGGGGGTGCCTGAGTGGCTCTGTCGATTAAGCGTCTGACCCTTGATTTTGTGGGATCGAGCTTTGCATCAGGCTCTACGCTGATGGCACGGAGCCTGCTTGGGATTCTCTCTCTCTCTCTCTCTCTTGCAAAATATAAATAAGTAAACATTAAAAAAAGTGGGGACTCAAAGCTGAGGACAGGTAAGACACATAACTGGGGCATCCCCATTTTTTACAGAGGTGGAAACTGAGGCCCAGATACACCAAGTTTTGCGTAGGCTCACGGTTGGTAAGGGACAGAGGGAAATTTGACCTGTGGTCTTGTATTTGTGACACCAGGTCCCTATACCTCTCCCATCTCAGGTATCTGTGTCTCTTCCTTTGCCTCCTTCCAGAAAAGAGACTCAAGCCTTCTTACCCGGAAGAAAAGACCCCGAACTCCCTCCGCAGTGCACGCCCGGGCACTCACTGGACGTGCTCCCCCGACAAGGTGGCAAGGGGGTGATTCTCAACCCAAAGACAGGGTGGTGCTTAACTCCAGGGAGCCAACAGCAAAGCCTGCAACTGGCTAGAGGCCAAGAGGGAAGGAGGGAACTTTCAGAGGAGAGTAGGGGGCCGTGCCTGTGCCCCAAGCCCACAGCTCGCCTCTTTTGGGCTCCCCCCCAAAACTGAGGGGCCCCCACCACCACCTAAACTGAGGCTCTGACTTGTTCCTTTTGTTTCTGAACCTGCTTTCTTGCCCCCCCCCCCCTCCCCATCAGTTCCATTTTCTGGAAGTATTTCAGTGACTCCGTATGAGTTGAGGGACGAGTCTCCGGCCGTTAGCGCTCTGACTGCGATATTGTTTGAGGCCACACTTTGGGCTCCTCAAAGGGCCCTGGGGTCAGAGGGATTCACTAGAAAGCACCCCATGGACCCAGCCTGGCCCTCACCAGCTGAGCGAGCCCCACCGTGCAGGCAGGCGTGAGCATCAGTGCCCAGGCGGAAGGGAGCTTGCGATAGTCCCTCTGAGCACACGGAGACAGATGCCGCTGAAAGCCTGAGGATTATTTGCCTGGCACGTGTGACCTGCTAATTAAGTTTTACTATTTACCTCTGGAAAGCGACGTGGCTTCCTGGGCTCTGGAGAGGGCCTGACCCCTCCCCTCTCGTCTTTCCATCCTCCACCCCGCTCAGGCCTGGAAACTTCTGGCTCTGAGAGGGGGGTACATCGTTGTTGGGGCCTGGAGAAGGGGAAAAAGTCACATAAGCCCCTGTGCACACCCTGACCCCCCCCCAACCCCAAGTGCCCCTGTAGGTGGAGAGCAAGCCTAGGGATACGGGGCAAGAGAATGAAGTCATTCAGCCAAGGCTAATTAGCTCCTTCTGGCTACTTGACCTTGATCTCTTTGAAGGTCATTCCCCTCACTTGTAAGGTGGGGGAAATAATCACATTTCCCTCTGAGGATCGATGGGAGGATTAGAGGAGGCCGTGTTCGTGTGGGAGAGTTGGCTAGATACCCACTCAATGTCCGTCTTTCCCTTCCTTGTTACCTACAGGCCCAGAATTCTTTGGTTGGCCAGCAAAGTGCCCAGATAAAAGATCATGTTTCCTGATCTCTCTTGCAGCGACGGCTGACCCAGGAGATATAAGTGGAAGTTGTTGGCCGTGGCGGTGGAGTTCATCTGCTTCAACAAAGACAAACCTGTTGCTCTTTCCTCCTTGCTTCATTCTCCTTCTTGCCTGGGATGCAAACATGATGGCTGGAGCTCTAGCAACCACCTTGGCGTATGAAGTGATCTCGGGAACGGGTCCACGTACTGAAGATGGTGGAACGAAAGGATGGAGATGTCACGCTGGCTCTGGACCATCTATTTTTGGATTTATTCTAAGGGATAGACACTTAACCTCTATGTTGGCTTAAGTCAGTGGTTCTCAAAGTCTAGCTTCCACTAGAATTACCTGGAAGGCTGGTTACACACCAAGACAGCTAGGCTGCAGTGCCTGGAGGTTCTGATTTGATAGGTCTGGGATGGGGCCTCACAGTTTTGTTTCTCACGTGTTCCCAGGTGATGCTACGGTGCTGGCCTGGGTACAAGGTGCACCTTGAGAACCACCGGTTCAAGCCATCATCAGTGAAGTTCTTTATCTCCCGAAGCAGAACCCAATCCTAACTTACCTAGCAAGGTAAGTGCGTCACACTCGAGAAATGTGATTATTATTTTTGTACAGGGGTGGAATGATGGCCAGGGGGCTACCCATTCCCCTCCTGGCACCCAGGAGATCAAAGGGCCGGAAGGGAGGGCAAAGCCGTGACGGCCAGCGTGCCCACCCCAGCTGAAGGCAGCCTTGACCTCCCCAAAGGAGACTGGGTGGCCCCAGTGCCTTTCTTTGGGGAGCGGTTGAGGCCCCACTTTGCCCAGATCCATCGTTTGGCACCTGCCGTTTCTCTGAGTTGCCCGGAAATTTTCTGAAAACAGGAACCACGTGTGAAGTCAAGTGCTCTGCAAGTATTATCTCATTTAATCCTCGTGACCCATTTCACAGATGAGGAAACTCAAGCGAACAAAGGGTAAGTCACTTGCGCACAGTCACAACACCCTCGTGAGCGACCGAGTCGGGGTTTGAACTGTAAATGCCACCCTCCCAACAGCTAGGAGAGGCTGGAGCCACCCCCGCCCTGGCATGGGGCGATGCTCAGCTGTATTCTCAGAGATAAGAAAGCAAGGGGGCCACGGGGCAGCTTTGGGAGAGGGTGGAGGGAGCCTGGACCCTCCTGCCCCTGCGTCCATGGACCCGCACTGAGGGCTGAACGCCAAGCCCTATAGAGAACGAGGAGAGGCGACCCCTTGTCTGGGCATGTGCGCTGTGTTGATGGATTGGAAGCCATGCTTCTCCTGAGGTCAGCAGCCCTCCCTGCCCTGCCAGCCGTTCTAATAAAATATGAAGTTCAGAAACCCCAGGCAATCCTCTCTCTCCGCTGAGTGATGACCTTGTAATTGGCTCACAAGCTAGCTTGATTTATCCACTCCAACCCGGGCAGCCCGAAAAGGATGAATGAGCTTCAGCGGCCTGCGGACGAGAGCAGAGTCCCTGGGAGCCGTGATGCCATGGGCGTGGGGGCCATTTGTCACCGCCAGCCTTTGCCTAATTGTGGGAAGATCAAGCGGGAAGGTGCCGGGTTGCAACGTGTAATCGTGGTCTTTCGTGGAACAACCTGGGGCCCAGTTGGCCAGGCGGGTGGTCCGACTGGGAAAGTCCCAGACACGGACCTGCTCCTCTGACACTCCCCCCACCCCCCCCACCCCCATGAAAGAAGGCCCTGTAGGGAGGGACTGGGAAGCTAATGGTGCTACAGCCTCAGGGGAAGGTGATGCCCTCTGCCGAGCGTCCTGGGTTCGAATCCTGGATCTGCCATTTACCGGCTGAGGGCCGGTGGCCAAAGTCACGTAACCTCTCCCTGCTGAGCATCATGGTTAAGAGCACAGACTCTGGATTTGAATCTGGCCTCCACCTTTCACTAGCTGTGTGGCCTTGGACAAGTTTCTGTGCCTCATTTTCCTTATCTGTACAATGGGGACAATAATAACACTCAACAGAGCTGTATTAGCTTTCTAGGGCTGTTGTGGCAAATTATCACGATCTGGGGGGTTTAAAACAACAGAAATTTATGCTCCCACAGTTCTGGAGGCCGGAAGTTTGAAATCAAAGTGCTGGCAGGGTCACGCTGCCCCTGAAGGCATTGCGGGGAGGACCCTTCCTTGCCTGTTCGCCTCCGGGTAGCCCCAGAGTTCATTGGCTTGTGGCTGGGCTGGTCTTCTTATGGCCCCCCCCTCCTCTCTGCCCCCTGTAAGGACACTTGCCATTGGACTTAGGGCCCACCCGGATAATCCAGGACGATCTCACCTTAAATTTTTTTGACTTCATTACCTTTGCCGAGACCCTTTTACCAAATAGGGTCACATTCACAGATTCCAGAGGTTGGGACCTGGATGTAACTTTCTGGGGCTGCCCTTCAACCTACTCCAAGGGCTGTTTTGAGAATTAATGAATTAATACTTGTAAAGTTCTGAGGCAAGGGGCTGGCACATCTTAAGTGCTATACAAGTATCTGCTACGTGAATGTGTGCGTACATATATATTATATGATTATTATATATGTATTCTAGGTTCTGTAATGTGTGAAACGTATACAGATATTTATTTATATTTTAATATAGATAATATTATAAATATAGATATAGATATCTATGTATAATATAGATAACAAATAAATATACATATATTTATTTATATTTTAATATAGATAATATTAGACACTAATACATTTATTATTAGTTTAATATTAGGCTTTAATTATATTTAATTTAATTTAATTAATATATTCGACTTTATATATTCCTATGTGTGTATTAACGCATATAATAAATCTACATGTATATATGCAGAGAAAATAATGGTACACATTCTGGAGTAAATCAAGCTGTTGCAAGGATCAGAGAGGACGCTGTCACTGTGGTCAGGGCATAGTAACTATTTGGCAGATGCTGGCTTTTGGTATTATGACATCGTACAGGTGCTCAGGGATGGGAAGGTCAGTCCTTCAACTATGCCACAGATATTTATTAGGCATCTGTTTTGTGCCAGGTGCTTGTTAGGCAATGGGGAGAAAGGGGGTAAAAGAGCCCCCTTTCTTCCCAGAAAGTTGTAGTTGGGGGAACAGACAAAGACACAAGTAAGTATGTAACATCGTGTCAGCCAGTGACAAGGAGAAAGGAAGGACGAATAATAACATCAGGCATAACCCCAAATCACACGTGTCCTGGTAAAGGATGGACCCCGTGGGGGGACGGGTAGGTAAACTGAGAACCCAGCCTACCGTTTTAGGTTTGACACGCGGGGAAGGAGAGCGGGGACGACAGGGGAATCAGGAAACTTTCAGGTGGAGGGGAGGCGCCTCTTGAAGTGTGAGGAAGGGGAGGGAAGCAAGCCGAGCAAAGCGGGGGAGGGCATTCCGGCAGGTGGAACAGCAGGAGAGAAGTGTGCTGGCACAGGAGGGGCGATGCCCGGGGCCGAGGCCTGAGGCGGCCTGATCCGGCTGGGGTGCGGGCAGCTGAGGGGCGTGGGCTGGCCACACTGCCAAGGGCACTGGGGACTGACCCGCGAAGGCTCTGGTCCCGCCACCCAGCAGGGGGCTCGGTCACGGTGGCCTGACTAGGAGGACTCACGGACTTTCGCACTCTGCTTGCAGCTGGAGTTTTAAGGACATGGGGACAGAGAGATGGCGGGGGCTGGGGGTGTCAGGAGAGAGGCAGAGTCCTGAACCATCAGAGATGAAATACACAACGTGCCTAACATGAGTTTCATAGTGGACCATGCTTAGAATAGTATCTGTGTTGTCCTATCTGTAAGGAAACCAGGCTCAGAGGGGTGCAGCGATTTGCCTGAGGTCACACAGTAAGTTATTTCCCTGGTAGAACCCCTCTCCTCGCTGTGGCCTGCTGGGCCCTATGTGATCTGGCCCTAACCTAGGTCTCTGACCACGTTCCATCTCCTCTCTTCCCGCCACACGGCCCTGAGGGCCTCTGCAGCCAGTTCACCCTTCCCTTGCTGTCCCCACATCCTCTGCTGGGTAATTCGGATTCGAAGGCTCCAGCTTGGACGGCACCGCCTTGGGAAGTGGTCTGAGCCACATCCATTCAGGCTGCCTGAGTGGAGTTTGACTACCGCTGTGGGCGACGAACAGTTCTGGAGCTGACTCGCCACCCGGCTTTTCTGTTCCTGGCGTTTTCCAAAAAGCCTCGGCAGCGTGTCTAACCTCTGTATATTATGGTGGGGGAGGG
The DNA here is from genome assembly GCF_028018385.1 of Neofelis nebulosa. Classification (NCBI taxonomy): domain Eukaryota; kingdom Metazoa; phylum Chordata; class Mammalia; order Carnivora; family Felidae; genus Neofelis; species Neofelis nebulosa. The sequence continues at coordinate 32,891,360 of NC_080798.1, read as the reverse complement.
GGGTGTGGGCTGGAGGGTGCAATGCGGGGGAGTCGATGGCCCATTCAACGAGGGACGGATGGAAACTGGTAGATAGACGCCACAAACTCGTGGCCTTCAGCGGGACAGTTCTGAGATGTGTCTTGCTCAGCACCTCAGAGGGTCTCCAGGGGTACTGGGCCCAGTGGTCCACAGAGGTAGCTGATTCCCTGAAACACCTGTATTTGCTTTTCTCACTTCCCTGTCTCTTTTGTCTTGCTCCCTCACTGCTTCCTGCAGTCAGCTCGTGGATAACCCACCTGCACCAAATCCTTGTCTCAGGCTCTGCTTTTGGGGACGCTGGAACTAAGACATGTACCTTTCCTGCTCCTATTGTTTTCTGGGTTACTCAAATCACTTGCCGTTATCTCTAATCACGTAGCTTGTTGATCTCGATAGGTAGATGGCCCCCAGTGTTCTTCACATCTTTCGATGCCCACTCGTATGTAGCCGGCCTCCCCCGCATTGTGACAGTGTGGTCAGGTGTGACCAATAGAATCCAGTGGACATGAGGGTCTGTGACATCTGAGGCTAGGGCAGAGGACATTGACCTGCTACTCTGGCCAAGACAGCCACCACATTGTAAGGCCACTCAAGCAGCCCTGTAGAGAGGTCCACGCGGGAGGAAGCAAGGCCTCCTGTCTACGGCTGCGTCTCCCAACCGTGTGGCCTTATCAGATACCCCCAAGTGGTATCAGCCCTGGAACGGCCAGCATCTCTGTGCCCAACTCAGTCTCTGGTCCGGCCAGCCAGGACGCCCCCGGAGCTGGCTTGAGTGTCCCTCCCCTCCAGGAGTGACACAATGCTCCCAAGGACAAGTCACTGGCTCAAAGGTCTGGTCCTAGCCCTGTTCCCTCTCGTTGCCCTGTGTCACCTCGGGCAACCCATCTTCTCTCTCTGGCTGTGGCCTTGGCTCCAAGAGATACTCAGGAGCCCCCTCTGTGCATGAGGCGGGGTCAGCGCACAGAGCCCTGGGCCCCCACTCGGTTCCTGCCTTCACCCTGGGCAACTCTACTTTTCTGTTCTGTAGATTGGGGTTTCTAAGCAAGACATCACCTGATAGACACCTGCTAGAATCATGGCGAGAAGTTACAACACCAATTGCTGGTGAAGATTCAGGGCACCTGGAATTCTCCCTCCTTGCTGGCAGGAAGGCAAAAACGCTACAGACACTTTGGGAAACCTTGGCAGTTTCTCAGAAAGTTAAATATAGATTTACCATGTGACCCAGCAATCCCCACCATAGGTATTTACCAAGGAGGGGGAAAACACTACGCTCACATAAAATCCGGACACAATTGTTCACTGAAGCTTTGTGTGTAATGGCCAGAAAGTAGACACAGCCTAGCTGCTGCTAGGTGGAGAATAGGTAAATAAACCGCGGTTCCTCCATACAATGGAATACTACTCAGCAATAAAAAGGAATGAACGACGGACACGCACAGCACCGTGGGCATAATCCCAGCGCATCGTTACATACGTCGTTAAATGCAACGGCTGTTACAATGCAGGATCCCATTTATACGTCATTCTGGAAGAGGGGATCAGTGGTTGAACCAGTGGTGGCGAGGGGGGAGGGCAGCTGTCGACCACAGAGGGCCGCGGGGGACCTAAGCGGGGCCAGTGGACCTCTCCTAACCCCGATCGTGGTAGCCGTGACGCCACCGTGCTTTTTAAACTAGCAGACTTGCGTGCTCTGGGGGTGAAATTACTGAATGTAAGTTACACCTTCGCTGAGAACTGAAAACAAAACAAAAAAAAATCATCATCATCATCATCTGAAGAAAGGGTTCTGCTGTTCCAAAACAGAAGCCGGAATGTCCCCAAGCTGGGACACTCTAAAGGTCCTTCCTACCATGCCAGTGTGGGATCCCGGACGGACGCAGAGCTGGGCTTCCCGGCTCGGAGCCGCACCCAGGGGCTTGGCGTGCGGATCTGACACCCTGTGTCGGCTTGTCTGCTGGGTGCCCTGCCTGGGAGACACTGGTCCTCCCCCGCTCCCCCTGCGCGGCCTCCACTGAACAAACACTGACCCCTGCTGTCTCCTTCTGCTTCTCTTTCCCTCTAGCCTGCATCTCAGGGCCAGGAAACTGTGGTCCGTGCCTAGGTCGGGGGAGCTTCTGGAGAGGAGCAGGGGAACGGACACAAGCAAGAGCTGGCAGCCAGCCCTTCAGCGGGGTGGAGGTCCCGCTGGAACTAGGCTTTTGTCCTGGAGCCACCAGCCCTGTCTGGGGGCTGGGACAGGGCAGAGCCTGGATGGGAAGCCCAGGGGCTCCCAGGACACCCTGCTGCCTACCTGCCTTTGTCCCAGTGGCACTGCCCAGGCCTGAGGGGGAGGAGGAGGAGGAGGAGGGCATCAAGGGGTCCCACAGATGGGGGCAGGACTGGGGTACAGAGCCACAGAGGCCACAGGCCCAGTCGGCCCAGCTCTGCTGAGGGTAGCCAGCTAAGTGCTGCCCTTCTCTGGACCTCAGTCTTTCTGGCTGTTAAATGGGAATGCCAGTCCCTGTTCTTCGCGTCTCTCCTTTATTTGCACACCGAGCACAGGCACCGTAGGGGGCGTGAAGAGACGCACGGGGCTGCCGGGGTCCCCGGCCCCACAGAGCTCCGAGACTCAAAGGGACCGGGAGGTTCACAGCAAACAGGGTAGCGACGGGCGGTGGACACGACGAGGCCCAGTCTACAAGGATGGCTTGGAACCGGTCTATTTACTCACTCCGGGAGATGACCCAGGGAACGAAGTGGGGTTAGGCTGGCTGGGAGCTGGGGGTGCGGGGTGTGGAACAAGACAGATTCTGGACTTCGCCCCAGGGCCCCCTGAACCTATCCTTGGGTGCTCATTCAGATGCGATGACACCAGCCCGGGCCCAGCTACCTCTGGGGTGATCTTGCCCAGGGAAAGAGGAGGTCCTTGGAGCTAGGGCCAATGCGACTAAGATTGTGTGCTTGTGGGTGTGTGCTTGTGGAGGGTCGGGGCCGCTGCGTGGCCACTCTCGTGGCCGCGCGCGCTGTGGGCTTGCCTGCATTTACTCTCGTGCGTCTGCAAGGATACGCGGACACCATGCCCACAAGGCCGCAGGTGTGTGTGTCTGTGTGTACGTAGACGTGTGCGTGACATCGCGGCCAGCGTGGGCCTCGGCGTTGGGTGCGCGCACAGCCCAAACGTGCGTGCCTCGCCGCGCAAGCGCGCGTCCGTACTTCTGGACGTGAAGGTCGATGCCACGCGTCCGGGTGTATGGGTGAGGGGACGCCGCGTGTGTTGGTGGGCTGTGAGCGCGTGTTTGCGTGGGCACGGCGGGGGGCGGAGCCACCGGGTCCCGTGCGTCCTTGTCCGGGGAGGGGGCTGCTGCCCCAGCTGTCCCCAGCCGAGACCCCGGGCACGCACACGGTTGCCTTTTCCCGGGGGCGAAGCCGGAGCCTCCCCAGGTGACACAGCCGCCCCGGGCAGGGCAGGGCAGGGCAGGGCCGGGCCGGGCACCGTCGGCCAAGCGCTGATGAGCTCCCTTCATGTGGTAGCTTGGGCCTATTTCTGTCTTGTTTGGCTCGTCCTGGCCGGGTGTTCCCGTCCAACGATGCCCTGTTTCTCCACCCGGCTATTTCAGCTAAGGAATGTGCTGTTTGTGTCTCAAGCAGAAAAACCAAAAACCCCCATTATGGTTAGCTGTCCTGCGGCTTCGAGCAGCCACTCATTTACTTAGGTTTCTCCTAGGCTATATTTGTCGACGGATGCCATGTTGAACTTGGAAGGCACGGGTTGGGGGGACCAAGGCCTCTTTGGGGGAGGCTGGGGCATCATCTCAGGCCTCCCCACCGTCCAGGACGGCGTTTGACTTCTCTGCCGGGGTGGGGAGGGGGGAGCTGCCCATTCTGTTCTCCCCCCCACTGCCCAGCACCCCTGGGCCTGGCTCCCCCAGGCCTTCGGCCTCAGCTGCAAGCCCTCCGCCCCCCGTAGAGTTTTCTGGAACCCTGCTCCACACATCCAGAGCAGCATGGGGGCAGTTAGGGCGCAGGATCTAGAACAGAGCTGTCCGGTCTGACCCTTGGTTCAGCCATCAGCTGGCTGGGTTACTCAAGCGAGTTATTTCTCTCCTCTGTTTTGCTACCCCTCCATCCACGAAGTGGGAATAAGATGTAGGATGCTTCTAAGACACGCATTTTCACACTCTCACATTGGCCTTACGGTCCATAGCGTGGCTCCAGTTTTTCTCTGTCTTAATGAAACAGGACCTGAGGGTGTGGTTCATAATCGATGGCGTGTAGAATTCTATGAAACAGGCTCATAGCCCTGTAACGGATGGCACATTTGAATTAAGCTAATTTGAGGAAGTTTTTTTTTTTTTTTTTATGTTTTTATTTTTGAGACAGAGAGAGACAGAGCATGAATGGGGGAGGGTCAGAGAGAGAGGGAGACACAGACTCTGAAACAGGCTTCAGGCTCTGAGCTGTCAGCACAGAGCCCGATGCGGGGCTCGAACTCACAGACCGTGAGATCATGACCTGAGCCGAAGTCGGAAGCCCAGCCGACTGAGCCAGCCACCCAGGCGCCCCCAGAGGAGGTTTTAATAAAGAAACGCAAAGCCGTGAGCAGGATGTGGGAAAACCACGGGCGGTAGTGAGATACTGGGACTAGTGAGAGAAGCATTTTCATGACTCCAGACCTCAAGAAGGAGGTGGGGGGGCGAGGGGTTACCGGAACCTTCGGGAGATATTTTGGTACAGAGGACCCTTGCCGGCAGTGACCTTCTCTTGTGGGGCGCACGGCCATCCCAAGACAGGCTACTGGCTCTGGCACCTATTAACTGTATGATTTGGGGCAAGTTATTTAGTTTACCCATGCCTCAGTTTACTCATCTGCAAAACGGACGTGATCTGCAAAACTCATAGGATTGTTGCCAGGCTTAAATAAGTGAATACATCAAGTGCCTAGAACATCTCAGTAAAGCCTGCCTATTATGGTCCTCATCCTTTCGGTAATAGTACCTGGAGTCGTTCTTTCTACCTTGGAGTTCTAAGCTGCCCCAGTGCCCGTCCTAACTCCAAACCCGGCCCTCCACTGTCCTGTCTGTTCTGTGAACTACGGCCAGCAGAAAGCCCTGGCTCCATGGAACCACAGCAGTGATACAGGATCAGGTCAGGGTCACCTCCCAGCAGACACTAGTGGTAAACGGTCTCTGGTCTCTGCTTACCACTCACCGTCAGCCCCTCACCCTATCCTGCCCTACCCAGCCCCCCGCAGGACTAGAACACAGATGGCAAGCCACCATGGAGCGTCTCTAACTGACGTGGGAGTGGACGTCAAGAGCCTTGCTCCTGCCTCTTTCCCCTCCTCCGTTTCCCCTTCCTCAGCACCCCCGCGCCTCAGTTCTAGAATCTTCCAGAACAGTGGCTCCCCAACAGTTTCATCCACAGCCCCCTTAGGCCACACCAAAGCCCCCAGACCACGAATCTCATCCTATCCCAGGGCAGGAAGGAAAGAGAAGGCGGTGAGAGCACGGAGGAGCCCCGTGGGAGCCCTCGAGAGAGCCTCTGTACAGAAATAAGGGCATGGGGGTGATTCATAACCAAACTGTAACACCTACATGTTTCAGAGTCTAGTAGTTATTGGAAAATGATAGGCCCCACACTCCGCTGGTGCAAATACGCATCCCTACATGCTGTGGGGTTAACCGACAACCCGCCACAAGCTGCCCTGATGACGAGGGAACTAAACCAACAGCGATTCGTAATTAAAACATAAGAATAGCGACAACTGCAAACCAGGACCAGCCCCAGGCAGCCCCGATGATGCCCGGACCTCTCGCGTAGGACATCTCGGCCTGTGGGAACATGTGGTAGCATTTTGCGATGCGGCCAAGTGCTGCATGGCCGCCCGACGTCTTTGCCAAATGCTGAATCAAGTCTTCAAGAGCCTTCTAACGTGCTAATTTTCGTTTATAAATACCAAATTTTAGCAGCCCTCAGTGACTCACTGGATCTATTAGTGAGTGGCTATTTGTTTATAGAATCGTGCATCGTTTGCTGAAGAAAGATTGTTGGCTTGGAAAAAACCCAAAAATCACTGTGTCTAGAATCTTGTGTTTCAGGGAAAATAGCCACGATGTAGAAGCCAAAAGACCTGGGTTCGAGACCTAGCAATACACAGCCTGAACCTCAGAGTCTCAGGAAATCACAGCGGGCCGCTGCGTCCATGACAGGCGGGCTTGTGAACAGGGAAGTGACGTCATTGGCTCACAAGGGACTTGGCATCACGTTGCAGTGGGAATCTCACAGGAGGGACAGCAGGGCCGGTGGCTTCAACAGCTCAGTGTCATTTTTGAGAACCCCCATCGGCTCCGTCTTCCTTGGGGTGGCTTCCTCCCTCTGTGTGTTATTCCCAGAAGCAAACGTACAAGGGTGTTATCAGGGAACTGCCTTGGAGAGAAGGTGGAGAGACGGCCGGGCAAGTCTGGCACTAAAGACCGGGATCAAGGTTGGGTGGAAACGCTCTGGAGTGCCTGCAGGGACTAAGGAAGGGTCAACAAGGCTGTGGGGGAGTCCTAGGGCCAAGGTCCCCGCGGATCCCCTGGACGCAGCCCGCCTCGGTGTCCCTGCCACGCTCATTCATTGGCCGGGAGCCGCCGGAGGGAGGCGTGGCCTCAGGGCCAAGGTGGAGAAGGATTTCAGAATGCAGCGCAGTCCTTGGACGTTTATGATCCCTGTGGTGACAGGTCTGCAGGGGAGAGGTGTCGCCGAGGTTTTAAGCAGGCTGCTTCACGCTCCGCAGTGCATTCCTGATGGCCTTGGGGGCGGGGGGGGGGGGGGGGGGGGCGGGTGCCCATCGGATGCCCTCCTGGAGCGGAATCCCCAGGTGGGTCTTCTGGCCTCCATGTGCCCGTGTCATCATTGCCTCCTTCCCTCGGCCTTCATGCTTCCTTCTGCCACCTGCCAGGGCACCTCGGGCCCTTGCACGTTGGTCGGAGTCCTGCCTGGTTTTCTCCAATAACCATCTGAGTAGCCACTTTGGCCCGTTCCCCGGGGTCCTTGCTGGGGTATGAAATTCCCAGGCCCCAAGGAAGTGCCCTCCGTCAAGAGATTCTTGTGTCTCTGGTCCTACACGCCAGCCCCCTTAAACAAGAACCCCTGAGCCCCACCCCCTCCCCCGGAGCTCCGCCCACACTGAGCCGGGACCGCGCCACTCATTATTGCTTTTCTTCGGCTGCAGAGCCACCCCCGGTCCCACCGCCTTCCACCTCAGCCTCCGCGGCAATGTGGGCCTTTGCCCTACGTCTCAGCCTGGTAGCCGGGCTCCCAGTAGAAGCGTTTGTTGCCTAGTGACGGGGAGGCTGCTCCGGCCCCCCTCCCCGCCCCCCCCCCCCCCCCCCCCCCCAGCCAGGGCGGAGGAAGCACCTGCTCTTACGGGCAGGGCACGCTGCCCCTGCAAGCTCCAAAGGCCCCAGGCATCCATGTGCCCGAGGACACCCATCCAGATGTCCCCATTCCACATTTCAGGACCCCCCAGGTCTTCCCAAGCAGGGCCTTGGCCTTTGCATGACAGAACTGCCCTGGTGTTTGCACACACACATCTCCGGTGTTGTCACCATGGAGCTCTCTGCCTCTCGCTCGGCTGTGTCTGCCTTTCCAGGGCAGGTGATAAAGGCCTTTTTGTGAGCCACCCCTGAGGCCAAAGTTTTGTCCTGGACCTGGGCACGGGAGGGAGGGATCCTGAACCATATCTGTGCGGCCGCAGCGTTGGGAAGGCCACCAGCGGCGTCTGCTAAGGAGGGGACCTTACAAAGGACACAACCCCTGCTTACAGACAGGGATACTGGGGTCTAGAGCGGAGGTGGGAGAGACGCGCCCAGGGTCTCAAGGTGAACTCAGGCCGCGACTGGAGACTGGGACCTAGGCAGACTCTTCCGGAACAGGTTACACACATCCTGTCCCGGGACCAGCACCTGCGACTGGGCCCTGCTCTTACTGAGCTGGCCTGGGACAGGCCCTCCCTTTTCGGAGATCTCAGCTGGGTTGGCCGTTTTGGTTTCTGGAGCTCCGCCTGGGCTCTGGCTACTTGTCCCTGGAACACCAGAGCAGCACCTAGGAGTGAACTCACAGCCAACCCGGGTGAGATATTTTTAGAGCCATTAAATGTAGCAATAACTCCTCACCTTCTCTTAAGGCTCATTTCCTACTTCTCTATTAAAAGGAATAAAAACCCATCCTGGAAGGCTGCCCGACACCCTTTTTGGGGAAGGAGGTGGGACCGGACGCCAGGCAGGCAGTGCTGGCCAAGGTCAGATGGAGTTTGCCTGTGAATCCTCCACGAGGCTGGCCTGACGGAGCAGCGACCCCCACCTCAGCTCTCCAGCGACGTCTGAGTTCCTGCTGCCGTGACCTGAGTACCAGAGTTTGTTCAACAAATGGGGACCAGATGGATGATCTTCCCGATGGGACTCAGGAGGGAGCATTATCTCCAGGTCATACAGACCTCCTAAATCACCTCCACCTTCCTGTAGCCTGGCCGGAAAGTCTACCCCTGGGCACTTTCTCTCGTTGGCTGAGCCCAGGGTTAATTCCACACGTCCACATTCATTCTTGGGGGTTGTCTTTTCTGCAGGCCCCTTGCTTGAAAATAGAAACACCCCTGGAAAGAAGTTCCAATGTCAGAGCTCTTTGGTTGGGACAGAGTGTGGATTCCCATATGTGCCACTTAGAAACTGGGTAATCAGGCAAACCATTTCCTCTCTCTGAGTCTCAGATACCCCCTGGGATCAGTTGTCTTTATAGGACCTCTCTCCTGCGGCTCTTAGAAAGATCAGGTTAATCAGTGGTTTGAAAAACTGCTTTAGAAGCTGTGAAGCTGTATCAGTCAGATGAGGTTAAGCCGTGCTGTAGTAACAAACCCAGAAATTTCAGTGGCTTAACACATAATTATTTCTCTCTCATACCGAGTTCTCTGGTTCCACCTTTTGGCTTCACCGTCTCAACTCCTGGCTTCCCAAGCCACCGCGACAGGGGTTTAAACGGTCTGGAGAGCCCACACCAGCCTTTAAATGCTTCGAACCTGAAATGACACTCGTCACCTGCGCACCTAGCCCATTGGTCAGAATTAGGACATGGCGAGGACCGACGGCAAAGAGGCTGGGGAATAGTGGGGGAACGCGGGAATACTTGGCGAGCTGTCGGTGTCTCGGCCACGACGGCGAGCTACGATTAGGAGAGACTGTGATTATTATTCGCCAGAGCAATTTTTCTGTCTCTCGCTCATTTTTACCAGGAGACAGGGCAGAGACGGTGGAGCCGTGAAGTTGCATCTGGGACAGGATGGAGTGTCTGTATGCTCAGGGCGAGAGGGAAGGGGCCAGAGAAAGGGTGTGCAGATATGGGGCGAGGGACGGCAGCCCCCCTGGATGCATTCTCTGCTAGATTTAAGCTGGTCCTGGACCCTGGAGAATAAAGGCCTCCCGCCCAGCACCAGTCCCCACAGTCCGCTGGCCCCTGCCGGGGTCTCACTGACACTCCCTGGGTCCCCGCCCAGGCCAGCCAGGACCCCTTAATTCTCCAATTATCTGTGGCTAGAGACCGGCTGTGTTTCTCCGACCTCTGGTGGACTTCCGAAAGGTACGACTAGAGAAGTTGCCCGATCCAGAAAGTAATCTGGGAAACAACAGTAGCCCCGCTGGAATACTCTAGAAAAGAACCCAATAAACAGATCATCACTTGGAAGATACTGTAGGAACAAAACAAACAAACAAACAAACAAAATCTAAATAAGATGATACAGAAAAGAATCCAGAGGCTAAAGAAATGAATTTGCGACGCACGTTGGCAAACTGAGATTAAAGAAAAAAAAAAAAAAATCTAAATAAGACGATACAGAAAAGAATCCAGAGGCTAAAGAAATGAATTTGCGATGCACATTGGCAAACTGAGATTAAAAAAAAAAAAAAAAAAAAAAGACTGCTAAGAAAATAAAAGGAAGAACGTGACAACTTGTCCGAATCCTGCTGGAGGAGACAATTCCACTGACTGAGTCACCAGGATACCATGGCAGTGTCACATTGCTCTGGAAGTTAAGTGCTCCTTGGGATTTCTTTTCTTTTTTTTTTTTTTTTTTTTTAAGTTTATTTATTTTGAGAGAGAGACAAAGTGGGGGGCGGGCAGAGAGAGGGAGAGAAAGAGAATCCCAAGCAGGGTCCGCATCATCACGGCGGAGCCCGACACAGGGCTTGAACCCACGAACTGTGAGATCATGACCTGAGCCAAAGTTGGACGCTTAACCCGCTGAGCCACCCAGGCGCCCCTGGATTTCTATACTCACCTCATGGTGGACCAGTTTCAAAGGTCTGTGGCTCAGCACTGGGCTCTGAATACACTGGCCTGCTTAGCTGCAGACTCCCGGTAGGCAGAGCCTGAATTGCCGTAAAAAGAAATACGTGGGAGGGGTGCCCAGGTGGCGCAGCTGGTTAAGCATCTGACTTTGGCTCAGGTCGCGATCTCGTGGTTCATGGGTTCGAGCCCCGCATTGGGCTCAAAAACTGAATCCCGCTTGGGATTCTCTGTCCTTCCCCTCCCCCCTTCAAAATAAATAAATAAACTTAAAACAAGAAATATGTGGGAGATACAGACCCCCCCCCCCAGAGAAGCCTGGCTGGTGAATAATGGGGACCCCCAGCCTTGGCCAGGGGACGTGCCGAAGAAAACCTCTCCAAGCCAGAGGTGGGATGCGTGCCCCCCGCCCCCGTCAGAGCCTTGCCCCCGGGGGGGGTGTGTGTTTGGAGTTTTCTTCTCTCCGGACTCCGTGTGCCTCCCGGTGCCACCCCACACCCACACTCCAGAGCCACTCATATGCATTTATGGCTTTGCCTACTCAAGTCTATATTAATTAAAGAGCAGACCCAAGATAGGAGAGCCAACTGTCTTATTTCATAAAGTAGATAATGTTCGAGATTTTAATTTACAAGGAGAGCAGAGACCAGGGTCTGTCTGCAGCAGAAAGAGCCGTAGAAAGCTTCTTAGTTTCTGAATCTGATATCTCAAGACTCTCTGAGTTGCCATAAATTCTGATAAAATGTCTTCCCAGCGGCAAAAGATAATTTTTATAAGCTTTTGGAAGGGCCTAATAAAGCAATAATCTACCGTCTTCCATTATTTAAAAGACCTGGCTCAAGGGATGTGATTTGTAAGGGTTTTTATATATAAATATAGAGACGTATATTAATTATATGTCTCAATCCATCACCCTCTCTGCGAAGGAATTGTGGCAGAGCTTTGGTTTCCCCAGGACTGGCCTCTTGCCTCTGCTGGAGCTGGCGAGCTCTGTCTCTGAGTCCTGCCCCTGCGGATCTCCCTGCCTCCAGGAGAAGCGATCCTAGGTGACAGTGCAAACACTCTTCATCCATCCCCTGGCCCTGGGTGATAACCCCAGGGTTACAATTCCTGTCTGACAAACACGATTTCTCTGTGACAAGGCCCGGTGGCGACGAGGGCGGTTTAGCCATCATCTGACAACAGGCACGTGTTGGGGATTTTCCCATCGGCCTCTCGCCCGAGTGTTCGAGCTCTGGGGTTATCGTGCAGACACCAGCCTGAGCCTCCAATAACAATGAGCTTAAGCTCAGCGCCAGAGAAGGCATCTCACCCCAGGAGCCGGGACCCATACCGGACGAGGTGGAGCCGATTTTCGAGGCTGCGGGATTTGTGTGGCTTATTATATAAGAGCACTTCTTGCCCCCGGGAAGCGCTTGAGATGCTACCGGGCAAGCGGATTGTCCCAGGTTCCTGCCCATCAGCCTTCTGGCCTCACTCAAGCCAAGAGGCCACAATGGGTGAAGCTATTCCTTAAAGGGACAGCGGTTGCCTCCTCTGTCTTTGCCACGTTTCTGCATTTCTACAGCGTCCCTTCACAATCTGAACACACGAGGGGACCCGACACTGAAAGATGCCGGTGAAAAGTGGCAGCATGCCATCCATCGTGGCATCTCCCTTTAACCGCGGTCTGTGACCCAACGTAGGTGAAGAGGCAAGTTCAGACTAGGGAGGTCCAAAGGCAGAGCCAGGATTCAAATCCAGGTCTGGCTGATCCCAGAGTCTCGTACGGCTTCTGCTACAAATGTTGACGTACAGACAGAGAGGACAGAGAAGGTAAAGGAAGGAGGGAGAGAAGGAGGGGGGCGCCGTTGGAATCAGCCACCTGGATGAGCTGCGGATCGCTGTGCCGGAAGAAGAGAGGGTTTGTAGGGGGAACGCGCAGCCCACACGAGTGGAGAGTGGGAGCAGAGGACCCGGTGAAGACTTGGCGAAACAGAACGAGCAAAATTCCAAAGCGAGAGATCTCCTCAGCTCTGTGGGAGAGAATCACCCTCTGGAAACCACTGCTGGCTTCCTCCCAGCCAAGACTGGACCCAGAAGTAGCTGTGCTCCTGGTTCGGGCTTTCTGGCCGGACCAGGAGCCTGGAGCATGAATCGGGGCCTGGTGCCGAACCTGTGCCCGCTGCTCAAAGAGTTGCCTTAAAGCTTCAGGACTCTGGTATAGAGAAAAACTTTGAGAGGCACTACGATCCACTGAGTAAGAGGAGCGAGGGGAGGAGAGAATTTCCCAGTTGGAGCCAGCAGGGACTGGCTTCCCACGCTGTCCAGGTTTCCTCCAGAAAAGCGCACGCACTGGGGCCATCTGCGGCTGAGGTCACCGGCGACGGCTTCCCCGCCACCCGTGAGCTTCCCAGATTTCCGGAAAGTCCCCAGCAGCCTTCCCAACCCCTGCTTCCACCCTCCTCCCGACCACTTTTCAAGAATTGCACAATTTCCTGAAAAACGAACAAACAAACAAACAAACAAACAAACCCTCCCTACTAGAAACACCCTGAGCAGCTCCTGGCTGCCTGGCTGAACCCTGAGTGCGACCGCGGGGTGGGGGGTGAATCCAACCCCCAGAGAGTATTTCTGCCACCCAAAAGAATGGAGGCATAATTGTTTTGGAAAGTTAAGGTTGCCTTCTTTGCACACCTGAGTGTGTAGACTGATAGTCAGACCTATGTTTGAGGAAGCAGATCCCATCAGAAAGCCCGAGAGGTTGGGATGATCCCCATTCAGGGGATTGGAAACATTGGTCCCCAGGACACGAGCCACTGAAATCAAGCGTGTGAGCCCTGCATTGGTCAGCTCAGGCCGCCACAACCAAATACAACAGGCTTGGTGGCTTCAGACTGGAAGTCCAAGATCAGGGTCCGGGATGGTTGTTCCTGGCGAGAGCTCTCTTCCTGGCTTACAGAAGGTGTCTGCTTTCTGAGTCCCCTCACCGCCCTGCCCCTGTGTGTGCACAGCGAGAGCGAGCGACGCTAATCCTGTAGGTCGGGGCCCCACCCCTAGGACTTCGTGTAACCTTCATCACCTTAGAGGTTCCATCTCCAAATACAACCACACCTGGAGGCAAAGGCCTCAACCAGTGCGTGGGCGGGGTGGGGCGGGGGTGGGGTGGGGAAGGGACTCGAACATTCAGTCCATGCCCGACCCCTAGCCTGGCGCTCCTCCTATGGCACCTGGAAACCGAACTCGGTAGGGAGAGGCATCCGAGGAGGGTGAGAAGAGAAGAAAACGAACAGGGACGAAGGTCTGGGCCTAGTTGCAGCCCAAGTCCAAAAGACGCTCCTCTCCGAGCCTCGAAGCAGACACCCCGCTGACATACTGAATCTGCGATGCTTATTCTTGGCCCGCGTCGCGTCTTTCAGAAATCTGAATTTGTCGCCAATTTCTAAAGATTGGAAGACTTCCCATGACAACCTGGGTTTCTGGCATCTCTTGGAAAATCAGAAGGTCCCTCGTCTCCCTGGGCCAGCACATCAGCCTAGCAATCAGTGTGGGAGTAGCCTGTTCCGATGGGGCGTCTGACTTACTCCCTAGCTCACCCCGGTTCCTGCCGTTGGCCGTGACCTCCCGGGCTCCCTCCGGGCACACCTGCGCCCCGTGGGCCTGAGGAAGACGGGGCGCCGCTGAGCAGGCCCAGCCTCCGTGAGCTGCTTTGCAGAGACAACAGCACAGCGTGGGCCCTCTTTGATTCTGGCGTGCCCATCCAACGTGCGGCCGCTCGCTTCCCCCCATGACAGTATTGCATAATTCACAGGAAAGCGGATTAATATACAGTCAGGAAATTCAGACACTCGATACGACTTCTAAGGGCCTCTTTATTTGTACGAAAAAAATATCATCCCAGAATATTCACTGTTCCTCCCCTCTGGGGTTTGAAGATCATCCCCCAAGACCCCGTCCCACCGACCATTTGGAGGATGACCAGAGAATCCTGTAGGCCGAGGGCGGGTGGCTTCCTGGGCACCCCATGCTGGCTGCAGGCACCCCGAGGTTTCCATGTGAAGGGCCCGATCTTGGCGTTTATTTATTATTAAAAACTCAGTCTCTAGCTCTGAATCCTTTGCTGTGTTTTGGCTCTTTCCTGAAGCCTCTCCCACAGCCCAGCTCCTCTGATCATTTGTGTCGGAAAGTTTCCCCGTTGGCCCAGGAGGAAGCCGGCCTGTTACCCCACGGTGCTGCTCAGGCCGGGGGAGGTGGGGCTGGGGGGGAAGCCAGCAGAGGCAATGGTAATGGTTTCTGGGTCCACCCACGCGGCTCTCTGCTCCTTAGCCGTGTGACCTTGGGCAAAGCGCTTTACCTCTCTGGGCTTCTGACTGTTCCTCTGCCAAGTGGGGGTTTGCCACGCCCCAGAGAAAATGTATTGTGATAGTGGCTGAGGAAAAGCCTTCGAGAGACATAAACGATACATAAAACTCAGTGAACAACAAGGAATCCGTGAGGGCTTCCAAAGGAAACAAACAAGGCCACCCAAACAAGGTAACAGAGGGTGAGGGGAAATAGAGGACTATTGACAAAGGAGTAGGCGGGTGTGAGGACACTGACAAGGGATCGGGCAGCACCCTAGGTTGTATCTGTGGAGGTCTAAGAAAAGGAGTAACTGGCAGAGAACCCAGAAGCATGGCTGTACAAACAGGGTTACCTGCACAAAGAAACGAAAAGCAGAAACAGACCCATAAATACAGAGAACGAACTGGCGGTTGCCAGAAGGGTGGGGGTGGGGGCATGGGTAAAAGGGGTGAAGGGGGATGGGGGGGTACAGGCTTCCAGTTATGGGATAAACGAGTCGTGGGGCTGAAAGGCACAGCCTTGGGAATAGAGCCAGTGACGTTGTAATCGGGTTGTATGGTGACAGATGGTACCTACATTTGTGGTGAGGATAACATAATGTCTCAACTTGTCGAATCACTGTGTTGGGCACCTGAAAGTAACGTAACGTTGTGTGCTAAGTATACTTCAATAAAAAAAAAAAATAGAAAAATGGAAATTAAAGCTAACAAAAAAAAAAAAAAAAAAAAAAAGAGGGCCGCCTTCAGTAGGGCATACAGCCAGTCCCTGGTGACCTGGTGAGGCAGGGGAGAAGCTAGAGGAATAAATAGCCCAATATGCTCTCCTCTTACCCTCCTCAGTCTTGCTGGGGTCTTCCATTGGCCACACCCAACTGGAAGCCAGAGAGCAAGGAAGTTCTCATAGCTGTCCGGGTAATCAATCTTTCAAGCCACAGAACAGGGTGTGGAAGGTGGTCACCGGGTCTGGAGGGGAAACAGAAGACATTTGGAGCCACCTGGAGCACACAGGTACCAGTCGCTGTGTTTGTAAAGTGCGCCGGGCCCCCTGGCAACGCTTCATATCGCTGTCTCCCTTGCTTGCCTCGCCAGCCCTAGGAGGTGGGGACTCTATTATCCCCAGTTTACAGATGAGCAAACTGAGACTTAAGCAGGCCGATTGACAGGCCCAGGATCCCCCGGCCACTCACTGGTAGAGGCAGGAGTTGAACCTAGGATCCCAGATTCCTCGAGCACATGGCTGTGACGGGCTCTCAGGTGGCGAGAGAGGGCTGTTCCTGCCTCACCATTCTGGATCCCAGCGTCATATGAACGCCTTCTGCGTGGTTCCATATTCAGGTGTCGGGCCCTGTGCTCGGCACCATGGAGATTTGCTGGGCTGGTTTCAGGGACTCATCGTGTAACCATGAGCCCTGTGAAGGCAGGGAGCACAGCCCTGGATACAGGCACGCCGGGGTGGATGGCGTGAGCAAAGCAGACGAAACAGAACGTAACGCTCAGCGACAATGAGGGTCTGCGGACAGAGGAGACAGCCAGCTCCAGGTGACCCTGGGGCTTCCCCGGGGCCTGGAACCCTGCGTTGACAGAAGCGGAGGGAGCGAGGGGCGCGGGTGAGCAGTTCTTTTTGAGGTCCCCGTAGAACACGCAATTGGACATACCCAGCTGGCCGTTGGGCTCTGTAGGCTTTGAGCAAGTTCTTTGACTTCTGTTTTCCAGGAACCGAAGAAACAGGGCTGACTCCCCTCCCCACACTTCTTTTTGGGTCATCTATGGATTAATACGGAGGACAGCGGGGTCCCAGGGAGAGTGAAGGGTAAATATAAGAAGAGCTCAAGTCCGTAATCACCATGTGTAAATCACCTTTGCACCCCTGCCTTAGACTAATCATGTGAATGAAAGATAAAGCTCTTTTGTGTCCAGCCACTGACATGTTAGGGTTTGTTGGTTACGAGAGAGTTAACTCGCCAGTACTTGGAGCTTTTGCGTGGGTCCAATCTTGTATATGGAAGGTTCTGCAGGATGGGGAGCTCGGACCGCCTCCAGAGGGTTCCCTGGCTTCTAAGAAGAGCTCCACTAGGCAAGACAGAGGTACATCTTCCCCTAAGAAATTTCTGGCCTTCGGCAGGGTGAGGCGCACCCGGGCCGGGGATCTGAGGGGATCTGGGCAGTTGGGTCCCCCGCTCTCCAGGGACCCAGAAGCAACTGGAACTCCACGCATAACTGCTCCAGTTCCAACAACAGGCTTCCGGGTGCGGCAACAGCCTGGAGAACTCAGCCGGCAGGACACCTACATCCGACCCCCACACTGTCTTCTTGCATACTGATCGAAGCAGCTCTCCCTCGGCTTCAAGTCTCCAATGGCTGGGGGTTTTTGTTTGTTTGTTTGTTTGTCTTGTTTCGTTTTGGATTCTCCTGGTTTTTCATTTTCTCCCCCCAGATGGAGCCATTTTTCGTTGCGTAATTGAGACCCGTCGTGCCTCCCCGTCCCCCCCCCCCCCCCCCCCCCCGCCCGTTGCCGGCCCCACCACTGCTCTCCCAGGACGAAGCCCCAGAAGAACCCGTGGGGCGACAGCCAGGGCCTTCCCAAACCATGGCCTAATTCAGTGCTATTTGATACTCCTGCAAACCCAGGACCCGCACGATGTGCTGGGACCGTGTTTGTTTGGAGAACACATTTCCACCCCCTTTGTACTGCAAGCCCAGGACCGAAGAACATGCATACATTTTCTGCAAATCTGGAGTTTGCAAGGGCTGGAAGGGAAGGCGGCTCGAGACCACGCAGACGCACTACGGTTTCTCTATCCATGATACGGGTGCGCGGCTCCGCGGCCCGGCCACCTCACAGGGAAGTTACGAAACAGCGCGGAAAATGCCTTTGTCAGTGGCGAGTGCCAGCTTCGAGGAACAGAGGAGTCTACGACCGTGATCCCAATTAATAGGGGTTTCTTTTTCTCCCCATAACGAGCCATGGGGAGGCTGGAGCACGGCAGTTTGGGGCAACGGTTCAGTGGCTCGATGATGCCAGCAAGGCCTGAGGTTTGTTTCATCTTTCAGTTCCACCATCCCTGGGATGTTGACTTTGGACCTCATGCGTTTGCTTCCTGACCCCAAAATGGCCAGTGGCTCTCTAGACCTCACGTCTGCATCAAAGGCAGGGGGAAAGGGGTCAAGGCAGAGGTTTTCTTCTGACGAGAAGTCCCTGACTTCTCCGTGCCTCAGCTGACCTTCTGTCCCAGGAGAGAGTTGAACTCTGGGCCCTCAGGGACACTTCCTATGTCTGTGGCTCTGTGGCTGTAACCTGGAGCTGGTGACCATTCTGTGTGGCGCCTTCAGCAGAGGAGGCCCCTCGTGTCTCCGTGGGGAAGGCCAGGCCCACCCGTCTGCTTGTGTCTCGCCTCCTCTGACGCTGCAGTGGTCAGTTCATCTGCCCCAGGATTCTGCCTCCAGGATCGGATGAATCTGTGCTGATCTCAGAGTTAAGCCTGAGAGTGTGCAGGGGCCTGCCTGGGACAGAGGGGACAGAGCGGGCAGCACAGGCTTGAGCCCCCGGAGGGCTGGCTGGCTGCTGGTCCCAGGGACGCTTCTGATTTGCCACGTGACCTGCAACCAGATGCTGGCTGCGCCTCAGTGTCCCGCGTGTTCGGGGAGGGAGCTAGACAAGGTGGTCTGTGTTGGGCTGCAGAGCTTTAAACTACATCTGTGGCGTCGAAGAGGACGATGGGAGAGAAAGCCGAGGTCCTCATTCCGTAGGGAGCCCCGGACGTGGCGAGCCAGGACTGCCGTAGAGAAACAGAGGCCCTCCTGAACGAGAGAGTCAGTGCTTTCTCTGGGCTGGTGTCACAGTTCCAGCCAAGGAACTTGACATTGACGATTCTCAGAGCCTCAGGCAGGGGGCGGGCCCTTGGGCTCTTGTTTCTGTTCCATAGACGTCTCAAAGCCCCGCCTGGAGATGACTCTGCCCTCCCCAACTTAGGGTTTAAGGATCCGTTCTAAGAGTACGTGGCAATGACCCACCTCTCTATGTTCCTCCTATCCCTTCTTCCTCCTTTCCTTCCTTCCAGAAGCATTTACTGAGCAACTGTTGTGCTAGTGACTTAACAGTGAACGAGACAGACCCGGTCCCTGCCTCAGCTCCGGGGAGGTGAGGACACAGGCACTGAATAAGTATTTACCGTCTGTATGTTAAGGGTCAAAGCTGTGAGAGCATAGATAAGAACCAACCAACAGAGCCAAAGAGAAAGGGGACAGGGACAGCTTCCTGGAGGAGGTGGCATTCACGTGGCAACCTGAAGGATAGGGAGGGGTTAACCAAGGGGTCCACGTAGGGGCATCCACTGCGGCCACTGTGAGTGGGGGTCAAGTGGTTCACTTCTGCCCGCTCTCTGGAGAATCTTCCACTGGGTGAATGCTTCACCCGGAAATGCCTAAGAGATTCCCTGTTCCCCTCATCACCGCCCTGAGGGAGTAGACTTCAGTCAACAAATGACGTAGGGCCACAAACCCGGTCCCCTTGACTTAAGGTGGGACAATTCTGGCTCCATCACTCCCCAGAGCTCCCCCCAGGGCTAGGCTAAGGATGGACTCCTGTGGCACCCACGGCTTTGCTCAGCTCCCTCGCCTGTCCTCTCCTCCTTCCCGTGCTCGCTTACAGGTTTCTTCCGGAACAGTTCCTCAAAGAGCTGCTTGTAGAAGAATCCCCATGCTGATCTGTTTCTGGGGAAGTTACCCTAAGACACCCGATGACCCACTACTCCAGCAGAAAGGATAGCTCATAAAAAGCCCCGTTGGAGACAAGGAAAAATAGGGGAAACTTGTAAACCACGATTCAGGGTGGCCGGGCCGTGGAATCTGCGGGCAGCGTGGTGAGCCCCGAGGCTGCCGACTCTCCCTGCAAAACCCAGAGATTCTGCACTAGCTGTTGTCCTGACGCAGGCTTGGCGAAGTACCAGTGAGAGCCTGCCGGCTCCCTCTGCCCTATCTTGGTTTCCAGAGGTAACGTCAGCCCAGCCGTGAGAGAGGGAGATCAAGAAAAAGGCATCCAGGGGAAGCCGGAGGTATGCCTTGCTGATAGTAATGCGCTGTGTGTTTTGCAGGCCCTGTGGATCAATAGCGATGCATAATTGAGAGGCTCAGCATTGTCTGGTTACTCATCCGTGAGCCCGAGAGACGCAGCCCCTTGCCAGCCCTGGAGTCCTTCTGAGGCTTGCTGCCCAGCTCTGAGGCATCTCTCTCAGCCCCCAGCCCTCTCCTCACTCAGCGACAACAGCCTCTATCTAGTGGAGGGAAGGACACATCGAACATGGGCAATGGGGAGTGGCAGTTCAAAGGGCAGGCTCTGGAGTCAGACTGTATCAGTTAGCTATTGCCACAGTAATGCTGTGTAACAAAAGAAAGGACAAACTCTCGGTGGCTGACAACAATAAGAATTTAGTTAACGCCCCTGTGGCGGGGGGGGGGGGGGTGGGTTGCTGAAACAGCTTCTCTGACCTTTAGCTGGGTTTGCTGATGTGTTTGTGGTTCATCTACAAATTCACCGATCTCAGCTATGGAGCTCGGATAGTTTTGCTTTCCCTGAAGATCTGTGTGCAGTCTGTTATCCTCCTTGTTCCAGTGAGATAGTCGGAGAATGTTCTCACAAGTACAGAAAATGGAAACATAAAACCTCTCAAGGGCTAGACTCGAAACTGGAACACTGTCGACTTCGGTCTCATGGTCTTGGCCAAAGGAAGTCACATGAGAGCACCCAAAGGCAAGGCTAGGGAAATATACCACACCTTTTTACGGAGAGGTACCGTAAAGTCACATGACCAAGGGTGAACTATCAGGGCCAATAACATCATCTGTCCTGGACTCCTTCTCTGGACTTCTGGCTCTGCCGCTCGCTAGCTGTGTGCCTTTGAGTAAGTCACTTAACCTCTCTGAGCCTCAGTTTTCTCCTTTTTAAGAGACAAATACTAATGGTAACTTCCTTTTGGGTGGTTGTAAGGATCTGATTCAAGTGGGAGAGATAGGTAAGGAATTGTTCTATACGGTTTGTTACCTTAGCACCACGAAGTCCTGTAGCCATGAGGAAACCATCTTGGGGCAAGAGCCAGCTCTGAGGTAGCAGAGGGGAAAAGAAAAGGAATCTAATCCTTGAAATCTCTGAACTGCCTGATGGAGTGACCAGAAGCTCTCAAATACTAGATCTGTGTAAACCATAAATTCCCTTCCTGTTTGGGCAAGAGTGGGCTACTTTTTTTATTACTTGGGTTACAGATGCTGACTTCTTACGTGTCCTCAGAGGGCAGAGAGAGGCTGTCCAGCATCTTTTTTGACTTCATCACCTTCCTAAAGCCCCAGTGCCTAACACCATCACCTTGGGAGTTACCGAAGGTGAAAGGTTACCAATTCACCACGTGAATTTGCGGGGGCACAATTCAGACCACAGCAGTGGCCTAGCCTCTTAATGCTTTCACTATCTGTTTTCTGAAACACTGATTCATTTAGGACAGAGTATCTCTTGAAATAAAATATTCAGCAACATTTTTAGTTGACTAAGTTTCTTTCTCTTCCACCGAATTCAAGTTAAACATATTCCGTGGCTTTTCTTTAATGTCTACAATTTATTGAATGTCGAGTAGGAACCCATTTCGATCACTCATTTCTATTTTGATCCATTTGCCTGTCCACCTTTCTGTCGGTCGATCTATGTAATGTTCCCTCAGCATATATGTGAATGGAACGGCGGGAGTAATAGGCAGTCGTGTGAACAATGGCTATTTCCTAGCAGTAGAACTTAGAATGATTTTCCTTTCTCTTCCAGTTTTTTCCATTTTAAATTCTTATATTTTTAAATGAGCAGGTACCTTTTTATTTTACCAAAAAATAAAATTATTACCTATTTTCTTTGTAAAGCCTAACTTGCTGATAAAATAAAGATGATGGTTGCCATTAATTGAGTGCCCGCAACATTCTGGATGAGTGTCTCCCAAAGCAGACTACAGTTTGTGTGGCTCTAGCCTCTTTCCTCTTCCTCTTCCCTCCCTTTCAGCCAAGTCTATGTCTTCAGAGGTCTTTCATAGACATTGCCCAATGGCCTCAAGTTCCACCTGTCAAGTGGCAAGTTTGGACTGTGATTGCTAGCCCTGTTGGACAGAAGGGTAAGCTGAATCCAAAGAGGCTAAGTGGCTTGGCCAAAGTCCCCTGGCCAGAACCCAGGTCTCCATATTCCCAGCCTGGAGCCTCCTGGGCTAGGACTATGGGAAGCTTTGGGTGCAAAGCCAAGAACTCCACCTTCTTGGTCCAGGACTTGGCACATCAACTCTCTATCTTCTACCTTCTTCTAGAATCCCACTTGAGTTCAACCTGATCTCCAAGACTCCCATCCTGAGGCTCAGAGAGCCTCTTATGAATAATAATCAGCACTGGGGACATTTTTTGAGAAGTTACTAATATTAATTTTACAGAAATAAAATCAAATTGGATGCCTCCTGGCTTTCCCCATTAACTTAATGTTATGGACTTTTAACGGATGTTTTAATTAGATGTTCCTAGTAATGGGAATATGGCTCAATTTTCAAATGAGGGACTAAGCTGCCAATATTCCCATTTGGACTTTTAATTAAGGTGAGAAAATATGAACCAATCACATGGGATTATTGCTTGGGTTTTTTGCAGGATGGTGAAGTCATAATACACCAGGCACACAAGGGCCTAGAGGGGAAAGGGAAGGCTGGGAGTTGTGGTTGGGATGGTGGGGACAGGCAAGTCAGGACCTAGTCACTTGAAGGGGATCCTATACTAGTCTATTTTTCTATGTGAAGATGTGGATCTGGAAGCTGCTTCCAAATACTTATCTGCATTTCTCTTTGACTTTCCGAGGTTTGTGGAATACCCGCTCAACAAGTATATTGATTTGCTTTTGCTGTGTAACGTAACAAAATATCCCCCAAATTTAGTGGCTTTAAAAACAACTTTCTATTATTTCACAATCCTGCATGACAGCAATTTGGGCTGAGCTTAGCTGGGAATTCCTTCTAGTCTGCACCAGATTTAGCTCATCTTGCCTAGGCTTGTCCATGCATGTGTGGTCAACCAGTGGACCAGCTGGGGCAGGCTGGCTGATGAGGGTCTCATCTGGGATAGCTGGGAGAAATGGACCTTCTCTCTATGTCGTCAGCCATTTTCCAGCAGCCTAGCCTAGGCTACAGGGTTTTAAGAGTTGCTAGAAGGTAAGCCCCCATGCTTAAATGCTTTTCAAGTGTCTTCTTGCATCAGAGACGTCTGCCACTGTCCTGTTTGCCAAAGCAAGTCACATGGAGGGCTATATCAGAGAATGAAGGCATAAGAGGCAGGAGCAAATTTAGGACATTCCTATAATTAACCCCCCACGACAGGTCAGGTGAAAAGCAGGGAAAGCCTGCTTCATTAAATCAGAGGTCCCAAATACCAGTGCCTGAAATGCATGACACAAAAATGAATGAAGCAGGCCTGGCAGTAGGTACTGAGGGGTACCGGTGACCCGCACCATGACTAAAGAGTCTCTTTACAGCTCAGCCCCAGCCAGTCATTACCATGCAGGAACACCAGCCAAGGGTGGCTGGAGAGTATATTTTCTCTGTTGTCAGCAGATGTCCGCGTTTTAGTACAGTGTCTCTCAATTTTTAAAGGTTGGACACAAAATAAATGTTTAAACTCCCGTACAGCCAGTAGAGAAATGGGAGACAAGTTTGAACAGGCACTTCACCCAAAAGGAAATCCAAATGGCCAATACAGACGTGAAGTGGTGCCGGACCTCATTAGTCATCAGAGACATGCAAATTAATCCCAGGATGAGGTACGTTCACACCACAGTCTCAGACCCTGCTGATGGGAGTGAAAGCTGGGGCAGGAAATTATCTAGAGGAGTCAGAGGTATGTATAGACCATATGCAGAAATGCCACTCCACAGCACGTACTAAGAAACAGGTGCCGTATTCACCAGGCTACACGGTCAAGGGTGAGCATGGTGGCTTTGTACCCAAAAGCCCAATGTTGGAAACAACCCAAATGCCCCTCAGCAATGGAACTGCTACACGTGTTGTTGTGGACCAATCCAAGGGAGTTCTATGCAGCAATGAACATGACCAAAATACTGATACGTGGGTGAACGGGTGCCACATAAGTGAGTCTCACAGACGTGATTCGGAGCAAAGAAGCAAGACTCAAAAGAATGCATACTGTATGATTCTCTTTGTAGAAAGTTCTAGAGGGAGTAAAATTAAACTATATGCCAACATTCATGTGCATAAATGATAAGCAATTTTTTTTTTAATTTTTTTTTCAACGTTTTTTATTTATTTTTGGGACAGAGAGAGACAGAGCATGAACGGGGGAGGGGCAGAGAGAGAGGGAGACACAGAATCGGAAACAGGCTCCAGGCTCCGAGCCATCAGCCCAGAGCCTGACGCGGGGCTCGAACTCACGGACCGCGAGATCGTGACCTGGCTGAAGTCGGACGCCTAACCGACTGTGCCACCCAGGCGCCCCAAATGATACGCAATTTTTAAAAGAGAGGAAAGCAGTTTGAGAAGGCCGAGGTGGTGGCTCTCTGTGAGGGCAGAGAAAAGGTGGCGATTGGCTGTGGGCACGCCAGGGCTCTGTGTTGCTGTCACAGAAAGTTGGCAACTTTCTTGACCTGGGAGATGGTTGTCTGAGTTGGGAACTGGAGTGGGGCTCAGCTGAACAATTCTTATGTTCTAAGTGGTATTGCCTGGGGTCACCTGGTGGGTGACTGGCTAGTTGGGAGGTTCCAAGATGCCTTACATCACACCCGTGGGAAGGCTGGGCTCATCTGGGCTCCTGAACCCCCTCCGTGTGGTGTCTCCGGCACAGCGGGTGGCTTCTTATATGAGGCTCAGGGTTCTGAGAGTCAGTGTTCCCAGAGACAAGAAGTAGAAGTTTCTGGGTCTAAAGACCTGGGCCCAGAAACGAGCACACTGACCGCTCACTGTATTCCACTCATCAGAGCAGTCGCAGAACACCCAGGCTCCAGAAGAAACAGGTACCCCACCTCTCCATGGGAGGATGTCAAAGAATCTGTGGCCATCTTTAACCTGCCAAAATGCTATCACTGAAAGGAATCGACCAGTATTTATTATGAGGCTTCCAGGGTTAGAAATTTGAGGACACAGCCTTGCCACTAAGACCCTCCCATTGCTTTGGCTGAAAGGGCAAAGCCCTGAAAATCAGCTTCTTCCTTCCTCTGGGGTGGCGGTTCTCGGTGCTCGGTCCGATGAAAGGTGAGGAGCAAGTTTTTGGCCGACTTCTGTCCCCCAGGGTGTACCCTTTTCCCCCTCAGTTCTCTAGCTCCAGGAGCACTGCCTTCCACCGCCCCATATGTGTGGGGTTCTTGCCCCCCCCACCCCCTCCGCCCAGGGCGACGGCAAGCGAGTCGGATGGCGAGCGAGTCTGCTGCAGGCTTAGCAGCCAATAAGAGGCTCTGTGTGATTCGGTGACACATCTGTGCCCCGTTCCCACCCCAAGACGCGTACAGTAGCGTTTATCTGTCAAGTGGCTTTTTAGGGAGTGGCAGGTGAATACAGACGTGACACGTCTTCGCAGCTGGGTTATCCGGGTTCCGATTTCAGTTCTGCCGTCTACTGACTATGTGCCAGCTGCTGGGCAACTTCTTTAATGTCTCAGTCTCCTTGTCTGTCCGATGGGGATAATAATAAAGAGACACCCCTAAGGGGGGCTACTAGGAGGATGAAGTCAGTTAATATAAAGCACCAAGAACGGTACCTTCTCATAGTAAGTAAGGATTAGGCGAATGTCTGCCCTTATTTTTAGGATTGCAGAACGAAAATACACCTAGGAGGAAGAATGCAGAAGAATGCACAGTGGAAAGCCAGTCTTCCTACAGTTGTATCTCCTCCCTTCCTCCCCAGAGGTGATCTCTGATGGTAGTTTCTTGGATACGCTGCCAGAAATATTCATCCAAGCCTGTGTGTGTGCGTGGGTGTGATTTTTATTATTTTTTACTTTTTTATTTGGAAAAATTTTTTAATGTTTATTTATTTTTGAGAGAGAGAAAAAGAGACAGACACAGAGACAGAGTGTGAGCGGGGCAGGGGCAGAGAGAGAGGGAGACACAGAATCCGAAGCGGGCTCCGGACTCTGAGCTGTCAGCACACAGCCCGATGTGGGGCTCGAACCTATCAACCCTGTGGGATCATGACCTGAGCCGAAGTCGGACGCTTAACCCACTGAGCCACCCCGGTGCCCCGTGTGTGTGTGCTTTTTAAAAATCATACACACACACACACACACACACACACACACACAGGTTGTAGAATACTGAATACTTTTATAGACATTCATTTGTACCTTGCTTTCTTTCTGTAACTTATTTTCAAGGAGTTTTTTATGAGCACATCTGGACTCAAGGAATTGAGCTCTAATAGTAGAGTTGAAGATATTAGATATTCAGGCCCTCAGGGAAGAGATTCAATGGAAGAAAAAATCCTTTAGGCCTTCCTCAAATTCCACCAGGAGATAATTCCTGATCCTGCTTGTGGATTTTTAAGTTTTGTCCCCAATTCACTCTGTGACCTCGGCAAGTCCCTCCTCTCTGGCCTCAGTTTTCCCATCTGTTAAATGGGTGTTGGACAAGGCGATCTCTAAGCCCTTCTGACGCAGGTCGTTCTAGGGCTTCAAGGATACCCGGAGACTCCAGCCTTGGCCGTGACCCTGGGACGTCAGGATCCGGGTCGTCTTCTACAGCCCAGGAATCGCCAGGCCCCATTGCACACAGCTTCTGTAAAGGGGCTGGGGATGGGGGGCGGGGGAGGGGCGTGTGTCACTGATGCAAGGAGAGTCGGGTAACAAGGCCAGAGCGGGAATGAGGCAAATGTCCTGGGACCGCCTGAACCGAACCCGGGGCATTTGGAGACGCCAGGCGGGCGGCCTCGGTTTGTGTTGGATGCCTCACAGCCCGCCCGTGGTAACCAAATCGGCTTTTGTTTGTTTGTCTAAATAGGAAGACAGAGGCTCGGAACTGCCTGGGATGGCTCCACAAACAGCCCCGCAGCCAGAGTAGGCGGCTGGGGGCTCAGCTGGGCAGCCAGGGGCCTGCGGGACTGAGGAGGGGGCGCCCGGAGGCCAGGCTAACCGAGCCTGAGAGGGGATTGGCACGGGCGGGCGGCCGGGCAGGACTGAGGGAAGCTTGCACAAGCGAGAAGTCTGGAAGGGAGAGGCTGGCCTGGCCCAGAGCACAGCCTCGGGTAGGCCTCTTCCCTCTGCCCTGGCTGTGCCCTGTAATCTCTGGCCTCATCCCCGGGGACGCGGGCCTGTGGCCCGACCCCTGAGAGCTGCCTCCGCCTTGCCCATCAACACGAGTCAGTGTCAAATGGGTTATTGATCTCTCCCTTCTGCTACGGGGGGCACAGTGGCCAGTTAATGAGGGCCTCCCTGGTCAGCAGAGGGAGTGGAGGGGACCAGCTTCCTCAGAGGCCAGGACAGCTGGCAGCCATCCGGGGGCCTCTTTGACCCTCTGGTCCGCCAGGCCTCGCTTCCTTTCCATCCCAGAGCAGTCAGGCTCCTGGTGGGGGCTGAAGGGACGGTACCCCCAGATTCAGAATTAGAAGAGCCTTTGTGTGTTTTGTTTTTGTGGCAAAAGGAGATACAGATTATATAGATTAGGTATAGGTGCAGACCTAAAGCGTTTAAAAGAGCCACTATTTGGGGCGCCTGGGTGGCGCAGTCGGTTAAGCGTCCGACTTCAGCCAGGTCACGATCTCGCGGTCTGTGGGTTCGAGCCCCGCGTCGGGCTCTGGGCTGATGGCTCGGAGCCTGGAGCATGTTTCCGATTCTGTGTCTCCCTCTCTCTCTGCCCCTCCCCCGTTCATGCTCTGTCTCTCTCTGTCCCAAAAATAAAAATAAAAAACGTTGAAAAAAAAAAAATTAAAAGAGCCACTATTATAGAGTAAAACTGGTCTAAGACTAGCAAATTCATGTGATTCAATCCAACCATTATAAAGATAGAGATGCGACATTGACTTAGATCTCAGTCTACATTCACACAGAGATATACAGACATAAACAGGCACACATATTTTAAAACAGTATACTAGTCATCGAATTTATCAGTTTTACTGAGCTTTGGCATCAGGAACATCCAGAACCAGATCCCCACCTTGCCACTTACTGCTGCGGTGATCTTAGTTAAGATACTATCTCCTGGAACCTCTGTTTCCTCATCTGTGAATGGGGGGGAGGGGGGCGGGGGATATAGACAGGACCAGCTTGGCCTGAACCGGGATAACTGATTGGGACCTGACCCCTGGTGTGCAGAATGACCTTAACAAAAGGTGACCTCGCCCTTTCTTATTGGCCTGTCGGGAAGGAAAAATGCCTTTCGGCCCTACGCGTGGCGGGGAAACACAACCATTCATCTTATGTAAAATTTTTTTCAGTTCCAAAAGTAACCCGTTTTATAAAATTCTGAGCAATGAACTGAAAGGAGAAGATAAGACGCCCCCCCCCCCCCGCCCGCCCCCCAATCCCGTGCCCTGAGACTACCAACGTGAACAGTTTATCATGATGGGGGGTTCCGGATGTATAATTTGCAGGTAGGGAAAATCTGAGTCAAATTAGCTTCAGACGAAAGGGAGTTGATGAGCCCACATGCCTGAAATGTTCAGAGGAAGCTTGTCAGATGTCAGGCACGGCTGGCCCAGGGGTTTGAATGGTGTCACCAGGTAGAGCGGTCAGCTTGGGGTACCGCAACCCATATACCACAGACGGCGTGGCTCAAACAGCAGAAATGCATTTCCTCATGACTTGCAGATGGCCATCTTCCTGTGTCCTCACACGGCCCTTCCTCTGTGCTCACACCCTCCCGGGATCGCTACTCTTATTGTACGGACACCAGACAGCGGTCCTCCTGAGTGACAGCCCTACCGTCACGACCTTGTTTAACTCTGATTGCCTCTCTAAAGGCTTTATCTCCAGATACACTCCCATTGGGGGTTGGGGGCTTCAACATTCGAATTTTTGCAGGGGACCCAATTCGGCCTATAACGCCAGGGATCCACGGCTCTGCGTCCTTAAATCTGATTTCCTTTGCCTGCCCCATCCTTCGTCAGGACCAGTGGCCCCCAGCAGCCCCAGGCTGACCTCCTACCTTTTTATTTACAAGAGACGGTGTCTCTGTTTCAGAGTGTCTCTGTTTCCTTTGCTCCCGCAGAAGCCCCAGGTTTCCATTTGATTGGCCCACCCTGGGTCATGTGCCCTCTCCTGAACCAATCACCGGGTTCTGATTGATCAGGCCCATGCCCCGTGTTCATACTGGTTGTTGGGGATCAAATCGGCCCCATGAGAGCACATGGCCTGAAGTGGGGGGCAGTTCCCAAAGGACGTTGGGGTTTTCTTTCCAGCAGCAGACTGCACGGATGCCGGGTAGGCCAAACAGCTCGTGCCTATCACATTCTTGGAATATAATCACGCACGAGTATATGCTCCCGCCATCCCAGCAAAAATACAGTCAAGAGTGTCCGGGAGCTTGGAGAGGCACAGATTGCTAACCACCTCTGTGAACGACAGTTCTGTGGCCCTACCTGAGGCTACACCCTGCAATTCCTCCCTCAAGTGGTGTTGCCTTGATGCCCTTCTTAGACAACCCCCTCCAGCCCCACCGCACGGGCCACCCCTGAAAGTCAAACCTCTCACCAGGTATGTTTTCTCTAGAAGAATCAAGGTGACTTCAGACCCTGGCAAGGCAGAAGTCTCAGAAAAGAGACAGGAGGCCTCACAGCCTTTGAAAATGGAAAGTGCCATCAAATTCCGTCTACCATCTAATGGAAGTTGATCTCTGCAACCAGGGGGACACCAGAGATCCAGTTCGGCCTCTTTTCTTAAAAAAATTTTTTTTTAATGTTTTCATTTATTTTTTTTTTGAGAGAGAGATAGAGTGTGAGCAGGGGAGGGGCAGAGAGAGAAGGAGACGCAGAATCCGAAGCAGGCTCCCGGCTCTGAGCCGTCAGCAGAGAGCCCGACGCGGGGCTCGAACTCATAGACTGTGAGATCATGACCTGAGCCAACATCAGATGCTTCACTGACCGAGCCACCCAGACGCCCCTGCCTCTTTTCTGACCTCTGCTCTCTGATCCGCAGTGGGCCCACTGAAAAAAGGAAGAGCTCTCATCTCAGTACCAGACCCTACTGGGTCCCCGCACCCAACAAGGAATTCAGCATCTGTTCATTCCCAACAGAGGAATTCAGCATCTGATTTCTTCTTGGAAATTGCCCTTCTCCTCAGAGGGGCAGTTCAGGTAGAATGACAAATGCGGGTGTGTTCCACGCTGTGTGGAAGCCACCTGGATAAGCTCAGCCCTCTCTTCACCCTACAGCTGGGGTCAGGTGCGAGGTCAAGTGTGGAGTCGGGTGTGGGGTCTGCGTGTGGCCAAGCAGGTGCTCTCATCGGGCCTTTGCTTGTGGAATCTGTGATGCAAAGGCAAAGGAACGGGTGGACTCCCTCGCCCCAGCTGTGGCCTGCTCGTGACCGCGTCATTCCTGCTGCGACCCCATGGCTGTGGTGGCTGCTCCCCAGGCTTCCAGAGCAGCCCTGCCATATCCCGGTCTGGTGACTCCTTGACATTTTGCCAATGAATGTCATCATGCTTTTTCTGCTGCTTACGGTCAAGACACCTGAACCCACCAGCACCCCGAGGGCCCTTCGATGCCAAAGTTGGCTGAGAGAAGGGCGGTGACCGAGACCCCTGCTGAGTACTCCTTTGTATGTTCTCTTCCTCCTGGCTGCACCGCTCAATGGCATTTCCCAGCCTCCCTTGCAGGGAGGCAAGACCATGTGACTAAGTGGCGGCCAGGGGAACGTGGGCGTGAGGTGCAACTTCCAGACCTGGCCTGCAAGCCCTCGGCGCAATCGTCCACGGGGTCTCCGGGGTCCTAGAGGCGGGCAGTGCCCTGGACGGAAGATGCCACACGGGTGAGAAATGGAGTCTCACTGTTTTAAGCCATAGACCCTTCAACGGGTACTCGTTACGGAGCTGATGTTGTGGGCCCTCGGTGCGCGCACAGTAGGTCTCTTGGGAGAGGGTCCCATGCCTTCGAGCTGGCAAAGAAGACGCTCATCAAAGCCAGGAAGTGACCACAGCTGCTGCTCCCTTGTCAACCAGAGGGGCGGGCTCCCCCGACCGGGGGCCAGGCCGTGTCTCCCATAACGTAGAAAGGGCTTGATTAGGAAAGACCCAGAGCTTCAGATGGGCCCCACTGGGACTGCTCCTTTCTTGCTCCTTCAAGTATAACCTCCGATTGCATTAAGAGTGAACTTTCATCAGGGACCCAGGGATTTCGAAGCTACTTTCGGATGTTCTGGAGCCTTCCTTTCAGAGTTCACTGGGCTGGGCCCTTTTTCCCAGAGCACTCTGGGAAGATCCTTCCCGGAGTAAAGGAGCAGATGTTGATTTGCATATATGCATGTTTCTGGCCTCTGATGAGATTAGGAGGTGCATTTTTAATCAAAGCCTCCAGCGAGGCTGGGCCCTCGAGGGGAGAAGAGGAAATGTCACAGCAAAGAGGGTGTGGGCCTGGGAGACAGAGGCTCTCAGAGCTGAGGCTTGTTTATAAAATCGGATTGTTGCGGGGCCCTGTGGCTGGCAAACGAGGCGAAAGATGCTGGAAGTGAGGAGGAGGGCCCCAGCCCCTGCACTGGCGGCCTACAAACCTTGGACAAGTCCTGGCTTCTCCCTGAACCTGAGCTGCCCCTATAAAACGGAGGGTTGGGGTGACGCCACTGGACCCGCTAACTTTTCCAGGTTATTCTACGAAGAAAAGCAAAATTATCCTGGACACAAAGTGCTTTGCAGCCATTTTGGGCCCTCATGATGCAGATAGAAGGAATGATCTCCCGGACAGGGTTGGAAGCAGCAGGGACGCCCCTCCCTGACCCCTGGGGCCCGGTCCGAGTTCAAGGGGCTGAGGGTTTTCTCCTAGAAGGAAGTTCTCTTCCACCAAGATGCCCAGCTTGGAGGCTGGGGTAGGGTGGGGAACAGCCCACAGCCCTTCTGGTGAATAGGGACGCCTTGCTATCTTCGGAAGACGATGTTTGGAAACGATCGCAAGGTGAATTCTGTGTCCCTCGAGCTAGCTAATTGTCAGAGCGGTGTCCCCCGAAGTCTTTACGAAGGATGAGCTACGTCTGCGCGTATTCCTCGAACACATCAAGCCCACCGCCCTCACTTCCCAGTTCCGTTCATGTCTCTGCTGAAACGTTACCGCCTCCAACGGTCTTCCTGAGCCATTCGGACTTTAGTGGCTCTTGCCTGCCACTCTCTTTCCTCCGATCTACGGTTTCTCAATCCCGGCACTATTCGACCTCGCCTTGGATAATGCTTCGCTGTGGGGGCTTCCCTGTGCCGCGTGGGGTGCTTAGCAGCATCCTTGTCCTCTACTCCCTGAGATGCCAGGAGCACCCACCCTCCAAAGGTTATGATGATCAAACAGTGTCTCCACACATTCTCAAACGTGCCCCGGGGGCAAAGCCTTCCCAGTTGAGCACCAGCTGTCCGACTTGTTTTATTTTTCTGTAAATAAAAATTTCTGGCACCACCTGACGTGTATTTTGTGTGTATTTCTGATCAGCTGTGTCTCATCCGTTGCCCCCACTGGAACGCGAGGCCTGCTTGGGCAGGGCCCCTGTTTTCCCTCGTTCACCAGGGTGCCTGAGAGCAGAAACCTGACAGGTCAAGGAGCCCACCGAATGCCTGTGGAATAAATACAGGAGTGAGGAACAAGGCGGTGGCTTCACGCGCCTGTGTGTGGGGCACGATCCCTTTAATGTCTGTGTGCACGCGTGTGTGACCAGATGCAGAGATTCATTCCTGCGGCGGCTGGTACAAAAAAGCTTTTAAGGGAAACGGCAGTCTCCACCTGAATAGCACAAGTGCACTTTGAGGAGGCCGCCTCCCCCTTGGGCTGCGGAATGGGCTTGAAATTGCGCTGCAGGAGGCAAAAGACACAGAACCTCCCGCTGGCTCCCATCACGTTCAGGATAAAAGCTAATGTGGGCGCAACACCCAACGCCACCTACACTCCGTGCCTCACTGACCCTCATCCCATATAAACTCAGCCCATATAAACTCCCCCATATAAACTCAGCCCCTGCCAAACCAGCTTCCTGGAGAGCCCTCGAACACTCCAAGTATATCCTGCCTCAGGGCCTTTGCACGTGCTGTCGCTGCTCCCCGGAACACTCTGAACCTCTTACAGAGGTTGTTTTCGTGGCTTGCAAGCTTTCCCACTCCTCTGTGTGTCTATGCAGCAGTCACCTCTTCAGGGAGATGTTCCTGACTGCCTCATTTCCTTAATGTTTGTGTTGTCTGTCTCCCCCATGGGAGTATCAGCTCCTCGAGGGTAGGGGCCCCTAACGGCTTTGTTTTCTGCTGCACCTAGATTGTCGCTTGGCACGTTCTTGGTCACGTGCGGGTGTGCTTGGATGCATGTATGTGATTTATTTCAACCGCAAGGCCGGGGGCAGGGTGGGGGGCAGGGGGGACGGGGGCAATGGCTGGTACACCGTGGGTGTTTAGGTGGGTTCCCCAAGGCAGACCCTGAGGCAGAGTCGAGTGAAAGTGATATTTAGGAAGCGTTTGAGGGAACAATCCATAGGGAGTGAGCAAGTGGGACAGGGAAGGGAAGGAGGCCAAGAGAGGGCACATGGCCAAGCAAAATTTTACAGAGGGGACTCGGGGTCACATATCTGAGTTGTCCTGCCCAGGAGTAGGAGAGGGGAAGCTTTTATATCCCACGCCCATCATGCTGTCTAGATGGACGCCCATGCCCAGGCACTTCCGGTACGCGCAGGCCGAGAATGTTCCAGAAACTTGAGGGCCGTTCTCTGCAAAAAGACTCGGGGGCTGGCTAATGGGAGAGGAAGCACATCCAGATTTAGAATTCAGTGTGCAGAAAGGGAAAGGGATCCCCGGGGCCTGCAGATGGGACGGACCGTGTCTGTGCCTGTGAGGCACATGCTCCCTATCCCCCGTGTTCGTGGGGTAAATGCTCCAGCCTGGTTCATCTGCAACCAGAACGTGCTGGTAGCCACACAAGTGACCTCATCCCATATGAGCACACCGCCGTCGCCTGCGACTCATAATTCGCGTTAAAATGAGCAGAGTGGGATCTATCTCTGAACTGTGGTTCTGTCCCTCTGGTCCCCCAGGGCCTGCTAAGGCGTCTGGCTTCTGGAACATGGGTGGCCTGTGCTTCGTAAATGACCCCATCAACCAACCCCCCCAAAAGGCGAGAGGAGGGAGAGACACTGCTAAACCTGAGCCCTTCTCCGTGGCATCTTCTCCCGGCCCAGGTGGACCCGGGACTGAGCATCCAGAAACCTCTCCGGCCTTTGAGGTTGCCACCCCCGCTTCTGGCACCCACATTCTTCTCTGCCTTCCCCCTTCCCACCCCCCCAGGTTTCCTCCTTGCGTCTCCCCCCTTACCCCCGGTTCCCCTTCCTCCCAGGGGTCTGCCCTGGCCTCCCCCAGAACCTAGGGCCTTGGCTTCCTGCCCCAGAAACTTCTGGAGCCAGGTCAGACTCCAGGGCCCCAAGAGTTAACCACCTCAACCTCAGCTCCAACTGTTCACCGTCAAATGGATTTCTCGGGCCAGCCAGAGTGCCGGGAGCCCAGGCCGAGCTGGGTCGAGCGGAGGTTTATTTTTCTGCTGACTACCCTCTCCCAGCTGAGTATCTTTCCCAGGACAAATCTCCGGCCCCGTTTTCCCTGGCTCTCTCTCCCCGTATAAAAACAACTTTATCTCTAAAGAGCAAATAACACCCAGCGCTCATAACAGATGCCAAGAACTGTTTCTGTTTTGATTTTTGAAAATAAAAATTCAACTGTGTTCAATAAAATTCAGAAGCCGCTTCCCTCTGTGGAAATTAAAGGGATCCAAGACGCCGGAGAAGCCACCGACCTTCCTAATTAAAGCTGCAGCAACGGCGGGAATCCGCTTCCTACAACCAGCCTGCTCTTGCTGAGCCGAGAACAAAGCCGGCCCCCATCAATATTTCATTCTCCTTTTCCTCCACGATAACAATGCTGTGTGTTCTGAGTGCACCCCCCAAAAAGACATGCAGAGCTATGTTAATTAGGGTTTAAATAATTGACGCCCCAGATCTCGCCGTGTTTCCGGAAGTGTGCAGGGTGGGGTGTTGGCTCAGCATACGCGTCTATTCACGGTCACAGCCTCTGTCTGTCTGTCTGTCTGTCCTGTTTGGCAGGTATGGGCTTAAGGGAAGACCAGCCCCAGTTTCCCAGAAATTGCTTCCATCCTGAGGTTTTAGGTGGGTTTTTTTTTGTTTGTTTTGTTTTGTTTTGTTTTTTTACTCTGAGTAGCAGGCTGGAGTCCGGTAAGATGTATTCGGTTAAGGCCTACTCTGAGGAAGTGGGTTCTGTACTTTTTCCTGCCCTGGGTCAGGGGCCGGGCCACCCCCAAGACTCTGACCCCATTCTGGGAAACAATCTGTGGATGCCTGACCTTCAGGAAAGGCATAGCTAATGGTCTTTCAGTGGAACGAAGGGAGGAAGGGAGGGTAGAAAAGAGAGAAGGAGGAATGGAGGGAGAGACAATGAAAGGGAAAAATGGAGGGAAGGAGGGAGGAAGGATGGGTAGATGGGTTGGGTGGATGGATGCATGGATGGATGGATGGATGGATGGATGGAAGGATGGGTAGTGGGTGAGTGGATGGATGGATAGGTGGCTGACTGGAGGGCTGGCTGGGTGGGTGGGGTAGGTACGTGGGTGGGTGGATCGATGGATGGATGGATGGATGGATGGATGGATGGATGGACAGTTGGGTGAGTGGATGTTTGGGTGGGTGGCTAGAAGGGTAGCTGGCTGACTGTTTGGGTGGGTGGATGGATGGATGGATGGATGGAAGGATGGGTAGTGGGTCAGTGGATGGATGGATAGGTAGCTGACTGGAGGGCTGACTGGGTGGGTGGGTAGATGGATGGATGGGTGGATGGATGGATGGATGGATGGATGGATGGATGGACAGTTGGGTGAGTGGATGGTTGGGTGGGTGGCTGGAAGGGTAGCTGGCTGACTGTTTGGGTGGGTGGATGGATGGATGGATGGATGGATAGATGGAAGGATGGGTAGTGGGTGAGTGGATGGATGGGTAGGTGGCTGACTGGGTGGGTGGGGTAGGTAGGTGGGTGGGTGGGTAGATGGATGGATGGGTGGATGGATGGATGGATGGATGAACAGTTGGGTGAGTGGATGGTTGGGTGGGTGGCTGGAAGGGTAGCTGGCTGACTGTTTGGGTGGATGGATGGATGGATGGATGGATGGATGAGTTTGTCCTGAGGGCCCATGGTGGTTTATCTCCTCCTGGATGGGAAAATAAAAATACGGTAGACAGTCTCCCCATAGGTCCTTACATGAAGATAGCGCCTTACGACCTAGTTCTATAAGCAGCGAGAGGAGCCGTGGTGTGGTGGCCAAGAGCATGAACTCTGGACCAGGCTATCAAGGTTTGAATCCCAGCTCTGCCGCTTACAGGCTGTGTAACCTTAGACAAGTTACTTGGCCTCTCTGTGCCTCAGTTTCCTCATCTGTAAAACAACTGTACCTACCTCCTAGGGCTTTTGTGAGCATTAGGTTGTTATAAGTATTAGACATGTTGACATCGGGTATCAGCCGCAATCATGCTTGTTACAAAGGTTTGAATTTCAGGCAGTGCAGCAAAGAGGGTAGGGGAGGCGGCAGGGGAGAGACCATGGATGGGGGGGCGGGGCTTCCAAGGACTCCAATACATAGAGGCAAAGAGAGCCAATGCGGAGGGTTCTGGTGAGTAGAGGGGGGCCCAGGCCGCTCGTCACTGTACTAAGGACATATTTAACAAGTCTCCTTGGGCTGCGGGGAGGATTTAGCGATGGCCCACTGTGTGGACGGCAATCTTTGTGGGGCTCCGTACCCGCCCACCGTTCCATGGCCAGCTCCACTGTCATTTTCTTTTGAAGAAAAACCCTCCCTTATCCCATCGCCTTGCGGTTCTTGTCTGGACCGACACAGGTCTCGAGCCAGGTCACATGACCCCAAATGGGAACCAGGGGGAAAATGCTGTCTAGGTCCACAGGGTTCTAGACTCTCAGGGAAGCCTCGTGACAACCATCATGTCACCCGTGGGAAGAGCCCGTCAGAGGGTGAGGACAGCACAGGGTCGAGCGGGGCTGAGAGATGGACCGAGACTCACCGTTCTTAAGCCTGTTCCACAGCCCCAAAGCTCAGGCTTCTCTCCCTTACAATCAAAGAGCCCTCAAGAACATATCCAACTTCCTTCCTTCTGCCCGTCTAAGCCCTGGGCCTGGCCAAGCCTCCCTGGGGCCACCTCACACACTTTTCTGGGACCCGGTATGAACAACCTCCAGGAACCTGGGCACAGAAACCCTGGCCTCCCTTTTACCCCTTGCAATAGTCATTAAACAAACGTTCAGCAGAGCAGATAGAAAACAGACACGGTGTCTGAGTCTGAGATGTATGCTAGCCCAGTGAGGGAGACTGACACTGTCCAGGTCCTACCTCAGGGCCTTTGCCCATGCTGAACCCCTAGCTGGGAATGTCAGCTCTCCTCTGCCTAATGCGACCCTGCCGCTGGCTCAAGCCCCGCTGAGATGCCGCTTCCTCTAGGCCCTTCTCCGGGATCCCCTCGGGGAGTTTCTCTCTGCTGGTCTATACCTTTCCTGAGCCACTAGGCTGCTTGGAGTTGTTGTCCATGTTTGTCTATCTGAGAGTTTGGGGAAGGGAAGGACTTTCCTTGCTCCCTGGGGGGAGAGGGTCTCCTCATGCCCCACCATTATCCCCCAGTCTATGAGACTCCCCTTCCTCAGCTTGAGGAGTCATCTCCCTTGTCTTGTTTTGGTCGCCCCAGCCTCTGGGGCCACATCAGGTGGGGCTAGTCTCCCATTTCTGCACGTTGTTCTAGAACTTCCCATCAGACCTGACTTTGAGGCAGCTGTGAAGCTGAAAGGGTTGCCACAGGCCGTGGAGTCCAGGAAGGCTCCAGGGATGATCTGACTAGAAACCCTGTCCCCGTGGGCCCAGAAACCCAGCAGCAGGGGTCCTTAACGGTTCTGCCCTTGAACCCACGGGGCAACCCCAGCCTCCTTGGAGCCTCATTGCGCTCGTGGCGTGGGTGAAATGTGCTCCTCCCCTTACTGGAACGGGCCTGGGGGGTCCTCAGCTTCTGACCACCGGCCCTATTAGCCGATCTGCTTCTCTTGGGCCCACGAGCTGGCAAGTACCACGTCCCCTGTGCTCCTTGTGCAAATGCCACACCGAGGCCTGGGCCACGTGCCTGCCCGTGATGGTACCAGAAAGACTGAGCCAGACAGGACCACAGAGACCAGTGGATCCTTCTTGCCCAGGGACAGAGCCGCTGGGGACTGTGGACCCACATCTGCAGGGGCTTGAACACAGGACTCCTGACCCCCAGGGCGAGGCTCCCACTCTCCACCTGGCAGCTGCAGGAGTCATGGGCGGGGGGGGGGGGGGGGTGGTGGGGCTGACTTCCCCGCTTCGTGGCTGCGGTTCTCCCCAAGGGTCCTCAGAAGAGGCCTCGTGGTTCCTACACCTGATGAGTACATCTGGCCCTTGGTTGCTTCAGTTCCTCGACAGCAGCTACAACACTAATCTCTCCGTCCTCCCTCCAGCCTGCTGTTCCCTGACCCCTCGCTCGGTGCTCCCCATTTCTCCGCCTGATCCGGCTCAGCCTCCTCCCCGGAACCTCTTCCTCAGCCTGGGCCTTAGCGGTCAAACTTCCTCGGGGTTTGATCCTTCCTTCGGCCCGCCCCTCCTCTCTCTTCTCCCCTCTTCTTCCCCCTCCCCTCTCCCCTTCCCAGCTGGCCCTCCCTCCCGGGCACCCTCATGGACCTCCATGGGCCCACTGGGCATTGACAGGCGCATATATATATATATATATATATGCCGAGACTCCTCACCGGGGCCACCTGCCGCTTACCTCCTGGTTCCACCCAGGAGTCTGACCCAGCCCCTCGTCAACTCGACACGTCACAAGCCGCACCGTGCAAAGTGGTCGAGAGCACACACACTCTAGGGCCGGACTGGCTGTGTTCAAATCCGGCCCCTGGCACCTGGTGGCGGGGCAGCCTTAGTGGGGGGTTCTGAACCACTCTGTGCCTCAGTGTCTCCATCCGTAAATGGGAGCAAAGACAGTACTTATCTCACTGGGCCGTCGAGTTCACGTAGGCAAAGCCCCCAAGAACAGTCCTGGCTCGCGGTAGTTGTTACGTGGCTTTTTCTATTGTCGTTAATATTTCCCCCTCTTCCCTACACTTGCCCCTTCTTCAGCCACCCCCCCCCCCCCCCGCCATCTCGGCAAATGACGCCACCATCCACCCTGGAAATCAAACCTGCTCCTGTATCCTGCCCCCTCCTTACAGCCACCCATGTTATCACGTGGTGAACACGTTCACTGCCACGTTCCTGGCCCTCTCCTTCTCCTCTCCCTGCGGGGCTTGCAGCCACCCCCTAAGTAGTCTCGCGGCTTCCCGCAACGCCTGCCTCAATCTTCTCTCCACCCACAGGCCAGAGTGGTCTTCTGACGGTTGCTCTCGGCATTGAGCCTCAGGATCAGGTCCAAGCATCCGCGTGTGACCTTCAAAGTCCCTCCTCCCCTCCTCCTATGGCCCAACTGCTTAGCACCAAGCCTTTGGGCATATGGTTCCACCCACCTGGAATGCACTGCCTCCTGCTCCTCCCCCCCTCTCTCCCGCTCTGGACTCTCCCGACTCCCCCCTGACTCCTGCCCCTTGGCCAAGTGTCCGTATGTCCACAGCCTCCCGGCTCACCCCCGTGCCGCCCCAGTCCGACCAGGCTGGGGTTGTCCGTCTCCCCCAGCCGACTCTGAGAACCACAAACACGATGTATTAATGTTCTCTTGCCGCTCTAAACATTTGCACAAACTTAGCAGCTTCAAACAATGCACACTTACTGCCTCACACTTTCCCCATCGGGAGACTGGGCACAGCCTGGCTGGATTCTCTGCCCAGGGTGTCACGAGACTGCATTCGAGGTGTCGGGCAGGGCTCCGCGATGCTGTGGTTGTTGGTAGGAGTCAGCGTCTTGAAGCTGTAAGCCTGAGGCCCTTGCTCTCCCGCTGGCTGTCTGCGGGGTGGTGGGGGGGAGAGAGCAGGGGGTGCCCTTAGCTTCAGGAGGTCACCCACAGTTCCTGGCCATGTGGCCTTTTTATAGACCCTCTCACATGTGGCAGCCTACCTGCTCAAAGCCAGAGGAGAATCTCTTCTGTCTTCCAGATGGGCCCACGCGGGTTTAAAGACCTTCACCTGATTAGGTCAGGCCCACCCGGGACAATCTCTTTTTGTGATTCGCTCAAAATGAACCCCAAACCCACTGACTTGAGACCTGAATTACATCTGAAAAAAATCTCTTCGCCTTTGCTAGATAATATGACCTACTCACAGAGTCAAACCCCTTCATATTCCTGAGGCCTGCCGTGCTCACGGGACATGCACACAAGGGGGCAGGAATCTTGCGGGCCGTCTTAGAACTCTGCCTCCCACAACAGAGGGGGTGCGGGTGGACTCGTCTGCTTTTACCAGCACCGTGTTTCAAGCCTCTTGCCCACGGCAGGTACTCATAACCTATTATTGAATATGTGAATGAATGAATGAATGAATGAATGAACAAGTGAATGAATGAATAATATGGCTGTGCGGCTCACAGCTTCCTCCTTGGGAGGGAACGGTGGGATCGAGTTACACATCAGCCTGGAAGGTGACCCCTCATTCACCATCTAATCAGCTCCTTGGACTCTACCTTCGGTGGCTACTTTTCCTTTCACCGACGAGGCTGGACATGTGAAGCACGGTCCCGTTCACTCCTCTGGGGTCATTTGATGTGATGAGCTGACGGCTGGCACTTGAGCGTCAGCCCCCGTGGAACAGAGGCTTGGATTCCCCAGTGTCCCCCAGGCCACCTCAAAGCAAGAAGCCACCTCCCCTTTGCAAGGAGCCAGCCTAATTGTTTCTTCATGGCCCCACGTTGGCACACGTTGTGTCCAGCCGGAGCCAGTGGGGAATCCCAGGAGACACCCTGACTTGGGGCAGGAATCAGGGACAGACACTGTGTGCAGTGAGCCATGAAGAGTCACTCGCTGAGAGGCCCATAGCATCCTTTATTTATTTGCATTGAAATATTTATCGGGATGTGAGGCATCCATAATAGATATGTCAGCCGCTCGGGCAGGCCTGCCAGGGGAGGAATCTGGGTGGCCTCTTAGGCATCACCGTATTCACTCAGTGAATAACTCACCTGGAATAACTCACATTTCCTGAGGACCTACTGCAGACCAGGCACTGGGCTATGGGATCAGGATTTGGGCACTGCCCTCCGGGAGGAGAGGAAGACGAAGAGGGGCTGGGGAGACACCGGTGTTCATCGAATGCCCACCGTGTGTGAGGCATTTTAAGCAGACTCTCTCACTTCAATCTCTCAACAGCCCCACGACGGCGTAATCGCGTCTCCTGTGGAGATGGCCAAAGTGAGGCCCAGACAGGTGAAGTAACTCGCCAAAGGTCCTCCAGTCTTTTAAAATCTGAAGTCTAAGGTCTTTCCACCATGCCTGGCTTCCTGAGACCTGAATTCAGAGATTGGCATTCGTTGCAGCAACTGAGGGAAGTCCGGGAGTAGAAAGATTAGGCCGCAGACCTGGGGTGGAGGGCGGGGAAGCCGTGGGGGGTCTGACCCCAGCCTAGAGGCTAATGATGGGAAAACCACTACGACCCTCATCTGTCAGGGCGTCACTCTGTGTCAGCCCCTGCTCAGAGCAGGGTAGCTCCTTCCTCCCTCCCAGCAGCCTTCGAGGGTCGCTGTTTTAATCTTCGTCTTATGGGTGAGAAAAGGGGGGCTCAAAGGAGGGAAGCAACTTGCCCAGGCTTGCAAAGTACAAAGTTGCTGAGCAAACACCCCTGTGAGTTGTGCACTGTCACTGGGCCCGTTTCCCGGTGGGGGAAACAAACCACAGAGGGGTCCCATCCATCACATAGCCAGGGTGGGTCGTAGCTGGGATTTACAACCAGGCAGGTTGGGGCCCAGAGCCAATGGGCCAATTTTTTTAATTTTACATCGTCCAGGATGATGTTTTGATCCCTGAGTGCAGTTCCCTGATCAGAGCCCGACGGACAGCAGTCTGGCTGCAGAAAGCGGACAAACACAGCACCACTACCGACGGCCCAGAGGCGAAATAACAGAAGCTTAACATCTTTCGGGGACCAGCCTGCTTCGGAAGGGAAGGGGTGTGTGTGTGTGTGTGTGTGTGTGTGCGCGTAGGCGTGTGTGGACTTAGTTTGTTTTAATCACGAAAAAGTCTCAAACGTCGCAAAGT
The DNA here is from genome assembly GCF_028018385.1 of Neofelis nebulosa. NCBI lineage: Eukaryota > Metazoa > Chordata > Mammalia > Carnivora > Felidae > Neofelis > Neofelis nebulosa. The sequence continues at coordinate 32,849,309 of NC_080798.1, read as the reverse complement.
AATAAACGTCTATGGTTTCTAAAGCCAGACGACTCTGCAAGGTTTAGGCAGGAACATGGATCGTCTGCTTTCTCCTCAGCCCTCCTCACCTGCGGCTTCTGCTCCCTGGTAGCATCCGACTTCACCCCGTAAAACTCCTGCTTCCAGTGCTTACCACGCCCCTGTGCAATATTCTGCTATTGTTTAATTTAACAGCTTCCTCGAGGTGTAATCAACACACCATCCGTTGCACATTTTCAAAATACGTAATTTGATACATTCCGAGCTGTGCTTGCACTCGCAAAACCATCACCACAGTCAAGATGATGAGCACAGTGGGGGCGCCTGGGGGGCTCAGTGGGTTAAGCATCTGATTCTCGATTTGGGCTCAGATCACGATCTCACGGTCACGGGATGGAGCCCCCCGTCGGGCTCCACGCGGACAACATGGAGCCTGCTTGGATTCTCTCTCTCTCTCTCTCTCTCTCTCTCTCTCCCCCCACCCCTCCTGCTCACTTGCTCTCTCTCTCAAAAATAAATAAACATTGGAAAAAAAAGATAATGAACATATCCATCCACTCCCCAAATTTCCTCCTACTCCTTTGCAATCCCTCCCTCTCGTCTGCCCCCCGCTCCCCGCCATCCCCAGGCAGCCCATGAGCTTCCAGTCACTGCCAAGCTGCTTCCATGTTCGAAACTCTTATGCCAATACAGTCACACCATATGTGCTCTTTTCCCTCTGGCGCCACGATATCGAGGCGTTGTGCACGCTGTTGCGTTAACAACCAAGTGACAAGTTTTATCGCTGAGTGGTGTATTATCACAGGGAGACACGTCCGTTGGTTCATCCGTTCAACTCGAAGGACATTTACCCTGTTCCCAGTTTTCAGCTCTTTCAGACGGAGCCGCTGTGAACATTCACGTACGAGTCTTCGTGGGGATGTAGGCTTTCACAGTCCTCTTGGATGAGGACTCGAAGTAGAGGCATTCCGTCGTAGGATAGGTGTACGTATACCTTTTTTTTTTTAATTTTTTTTTTTAACGTTTATTTATTTTTGGGACAGGGAGAGACAGCATGAATGGGGGAGGGTCAGAGAGAGAGAGAGAGACACAGAATCCGAAACAGGGTCCAGGCTCTGAGCTGTCAGCACAGAGCCTGACGCGGGGCTCGAACTCATGGACCGTGAGATCATGACCCGAGCCAGAGTCAGATGCTTAACTGACTGAGCCACCCAGGCGCCCCTACGTATATCTTTTTAAAGACACTCCCAAACTGCTTTCCAAGCGGTCCTTCCAGTACTCTTTTACTTCCCCCCACTCCCCAGTGGGGTATGAGACTCCAGAGTGTCTCACGCTCTTGCCAATACTGGTATGCTCTGTCTCCTTATTTCTAGACGTTCTAATAGGCCTGTAGGGGTACCTCGTTGTGGCTTTAATTGGCACTTACCTAATGACTAATGATGCTTAGCACGTTTCCATGTGCTTGCTTGCCATCTGTATATCTTCCGTGGCGAAGTGTGTGTTCAAATCTTTGGCTGTTCTTTAGACCGGGTTGTTCGCTTTCCTATTAAGTTTTGAGAGCTCTTTATGTATTTTGGATACAAATCCTTTATCAGATATGGGACTTGTAAATATTTTCTCGCAGTCCGTGCTTTGTGTTTTCACTCTTTAAACAGTGCCTTTCAAAGAGCAGAAGTCCTTCATTTTGATGATGTTCAACTAATCAATTTTTATCTGTGATGAAGCATGTTTTTGATGCCTTTTCTAAGAAATCTATGACCTAATCCAAGGTCGCAAAAGATTTTTCTCCTTTGTTTTTTTTTTTCCTCTAGAATTCTATAGTTTTTGGTTTTACATTTCAGGTCTTTGATCCATTTGAAGGTCTATGATTAATAGTCACCCATGGCGAGAAGTATGGATCAAGGTTTCTTTGTTTGTACATAGATACTACAATTATTCTCCATCATTTATTGAATAGACTGTTCTTTCTTCATTGAATTCTCTTTGCACTTTTGTTGAAAGTCGGTTGCCCATATATGAGTGGGTCTGTTTATACACTCTTTGATCTGTGGCATTGATTTATTTGTCTATCTTAACACCAATACCGTCCTGTGTTGCCTACTGTATTGATTACTAGATGTCAGGTAACGTTAGTCCTCCAACTTTGATCTTCATTTTCAAAAGTGTTTTGGCAATTTCCGGCCCTTTGCGTTCCTGTATGAATTTTAGAATCAGCTTGTCAGTCCCCCCCCCCCACCAAAAAAAAAACAAACAAGCTTTCTGTCTTATTGGGATTGCATTGAATTGATAGATCAATTTGGAGAGAATTGATATCTTCGCAATAATGAACCTTCCCACCCACTCACACGATACACCTCTCCACTTATTTAATTTTTATTTGATAACTTTTATCAATATTTGGTAGTTTTTCAGTGCACAGATCTTGTACATTTCTTGTCAGATTTATCCTCAAGTATTTCACATTTTCTAGCACGTGGTATATTTTGTTCCAATTTTCAATTATTCTGTGAAAGTATGTAGAGGTACAATGGATTTTGGTGTATTGATCTTGAATGCTGGAAGCTTGTTACATTCCCGTATTAATTCTGGTAGCTTCTTTGGTAGATGTCTTTGGATTTTCTGCATAGATACGTATCGGTGAATAATGACAGTTTTATTTCTTCCTTTTCAATATGAATGACTTTTAATTGTTTTCTTGCCTTATCACACTGGCTAGACCCTCTAGAACAATAGTAAACGCAATAGGAAGAGTAGACATACCCGGCTTGTTCTTGATCGTAGGGGGAAAGCAATCAGTATTTCACCAGTAAGTATGATGTCAGCTGTGGGTTTTCATGCATACCCTTACCAAGTTGAGGAACTTTACTTCTCGTCATAGTTTTCTGCAAATTTTAAAAATCAGGAATCAATGTTGGATTTTGCTGAATGTTTTGCATGCATCTATTGAGATATTCATATTTTTAAAAATCTGTTAACATAGTGAATTGCATTGATTTATCCTCAAATGTTAAACGAACCCCTGATTTCTGGGATAAATCCCACTTGGATCAAGAGGTCGTATTCTTTTTATACATTGCTAAAACTTTGTTATGAGTTTTTGCCTTTATGTTCATGAGGGACACTGGTCTGTAGTTTTCCCTTTGAATAATATTCTCTCTGGTTTTGGTATCAGGGTAATGCTGGACTATGAGAGTTGGGAGATAGTCCCTCCTCTTAAGTTTTTGGGAGAGTTTTCGTAGAATTGGCATTATTTCCTTATTAAATATTTAGCGGAATTCATCCGTGAATGAATTCTTGGTCCGAAGTTTTCATTATAATAAGGATATTTTTTAATACAATTCAATTCCTCTAATAAATACGATTATCGGAATATCCATTTGTTTGTGAGTGAGCTTTGGTCCTTTGTGTTTTTCAAGTTTGCCTATTTTATGAAAATTACTGAATTTATTGGCGTAAAGTTCTTCATAATCATATTCTCTTAATATCATTCAAAAATCTGTAGAATCTGTAGTGATTTACCACTCTCAATATCGGTAAAGATCATTCGTATCTTTTTCCTTTCTTTTCTTTTTTTCCTTTTTTTTTTTTTTTTTTCCTGATCAGTCTGGCTAAAGTTTTAGGAATTGTACGGATCTCAAAAGATCAGCTTTTGGTGTTCATGGTTTTCTGCTTTCTGTTGTATTGTTAATTGTTTTTCTGTTTTCTGTTGTAGGGCTATAAATTTCCCTCTATACTGACTCATACATTTTTATATTTTGTCTTTTCCTCCACAGTCATTTCAAACAATCAAATTTTCCTTTGATTTCTTCTTGGACCCATGGTTTATTTCGAAGTGTGTCATTTAGTTTCCAAATATCTGGAGGTTTTCCAGCTATTTTTCTGCCATTGAGTTCTAATATAATTCCATGTGGCCAGAGAATATACTCTGAATCTTTTTAAATTTATTGAGACTTGCTTTAAGGCCCAGAATATGGTCTCTCTCGGTGAAGGTCCTGTGTGCACTTGTGAAGAATGTGTATCCTGATGTTGTCGGGTGGAACATTCTATAAATGCCACTCAGGTCAAGTTGATGGATACCGCTGTACAAATCTTATAGGGCCTTACTGATTTTCTGTCTACTTCCTCTATCGATGCTTGAGAGAGGGGCATTGAAATTTCCAACTCTGATTGTGGATTTATCTATTTCTCTTTGCGGTTCTATCAGATTTCGCTTCATATATTTTGAAGCTCTGTTATTAAGTGCATAAATGTTTAGGATGGCTATACCCTCTTGATAAATGGAGCCCATTATCATTATGAAATGAACTTCTTTGTCTCGGGCAGGACCTACGCAGTGTTTAGTCTAGGGTTAATTATTCCTTGCCATTGAGGCAAGACCCTTCTGAGTATTCTACTCAATGCTGTAAGAACCGGGAGCAGTTTCCACGCTGCCTGGTGGGAAAAGGTATCACTGCAGGCCCTATGTGAGCTTCCAATACTATTCTCTTTAATCCTTCTAGGCGGTGCTTTTCCCACCTCGGGAAGCTTCTTCATGTGCATTTGCTGACGGTGCCCTATGAACACTTCAGGGGACCTTCTGCAGACCTAGGTGTAACCCCTTCCTCTTCCATACTCTTCTCTGTGCACTTTGGCTGCCTGGGCTTTCTGGATTCTTCTCTCCAACGGAAGGCACTGTGTCCCACCTTCTCCTTGGGCCGTGACCAGGAAACTCTCTCAAGGCAGTAAGCTGGGGTAACTGTGGGCTTACCTCACTCATTCCCCCATCTCTCAGGGATCTGTGTCCTTGACTATGTCATGTGTGATGCTTTCCTTTTTTTTAATTTTTTTAATGCTGATTTATTTTTGAAGGAGAAAGAGACAGAGCATGAGCGGGGTAGGGGCAGAGAGCCAGGGACACACAGAATCCGAAGCAGGCTCCAGGCTCCGAGCTGTCAGCACAGAGCCCGACGCGGGGCTCGAACCCACAAAGTGTGGGATCGTGACCTGAGCTCAAGTCGGACACGCAATCGACTGAGCCACCCAGGCGCCCCACACGTGATGCTTTACAAGACATCGTTTCATATGTTGTCACTCCTTCAGGTGGAGCATAAATCTAGTCCTTTTCGCTCCATTTTGGCTGGAAATAGAAGTCATCGTCTCTTTTTTAACTTGTTCATTTTGAGGTATCTGTGTTGACCTATGACTACAAAAGTTGAGGGCTTAGATTTCTCACAGACGATCCTCCACCCTTCCAGCACCACACATTTTCCTTTCCTGCATCGTCCCAGTAGACATCCGGTGGAAATTAGCACTAAATGTTCGCACTCTTACGACTTCGGAAATAGCACTCTAGCTGAGTCCTGTGGTATACCAGGACTGACGCTCTTTCTTTCGTATCTTTCCGTTATCAGTAGAGTTAATATTTGCCTTTTTAAATGGTTTGCTTTGAATCAACAAAACTAGAAGGCAACCGACAGAATGGGAAAAGATCTTTGCAAACGACATAACGGACAAAGGGCTAGAATCCAAAATCCATAAAGAACTCACCAAACTCCACACCCGAGAAACAAATGATCCAGTGAAGAAATGGGCAGAAGACATGAATAGACACTTTTCTAAAGAAGACATCCAGATGGCCAACAGGCACATGAAAAGATGCTCAATGTCACTCCTCATCAGGGAAATACAAATCGAAACCACGCTGAGATACCACCTCACGCCAGTCAGAGTGGCTAAAATGAACAAATCAGGAGACTATAGATGCTGGAGAGAGGATGTGGAGAAACGGGGACCCTCTTGCACTGTTGGTGGGAATGCAAATTGGTGCAGCCGCTCTGGAAAGCAGGGTGGAGGTTCCTCAGAAAATTAAAAATAGACCTACCCTAGGACCCAGCAATAGCACTGCTAGGAATTGACCCAAGGGATACAGGAGGGCTGATGCATAGGGGCACTTGTACCCCAATGTTTATAGCAGCACTTTCAACAATAGCCAAATGATGGAAAGAGCCCAATGTCCATCAACTGACGAATGGATAAGGACGATATGGTTTATATATAAATGGAATACTATGTGGCAATGAGAAAGAATGAACTATGGCGTTTTGTAGCAAGGTGGATGGAACTGGAGAGTGTGATGCTAAGTGAAATAAGTCAGACAGAGCAAGACAGATGCCATATGTTTTCACTCTTATGTGGATCTTGAGAAACTTAACAGAAGACCATGGGGGAGGGGGAGGAAAAAAAATAGAGAGGGAGAGGGAGGGAGCCAAACCATAAGAGACTCTTAAAACTGAGAATAAACTGAGGGTTGATGGGGGGGGGGGGTGGGAGGGAGGGGAAAGTGGGTGATGGGCGTTGAGGAGGGCACCTGTTGGGAGGGGCACTGGGTGTTATATGGAAACCCATTGGACAATAAATTTCACATTCTAAAAAATGGTTTGCTTTGTTGTCTAACAGTTTATTCTTCTACTTTAAGAACTTCATACTCAAATAACATGAAAGTCATGTTATTTGGGAGGAGGGGAGGGAGGTTGCTGAGAGGTCTGGGTTATGTGGGCCAGCACGTGTCCCCAGCATGGCAGAGGAATGGGGCAGGGACTCTCGCTTTGAGACACGGCCCCTGGCCCTCTGCATACGCATTACACGTCCCTGGTATATTCTGGGACTGAAGGAAAACATGGAGATTGGGGTAGAGAGGGTAAGAAGCATGAGCACAGAACCACACATGAGATTCTAGTCTTATCTATGGTACTAACGTTCAGCAATATCTCAAGCAACTCTCTTTTCTTTTGAGGCCCCAGTTACTTATTTACCTGTGATGGGGGCACGAGGTTAACGTGATTAGAGGTCTCTTCCAGGTCTCCAAAGCCACACAGGGTTGGAGGTGACCATGGGGAGACATCAGGGGCCTGACAAGCTTCCCAGGCCCCTGCCCCCAATTCAGCCAAGACTCGGGCATTTCTTTGTATATAAAAGGGAACAGGCCTGGTCATTTGGGGCCATCTCGGGCTCTCGTGGTGGGAGCCACAGGAGGCAGGTTTCAGATCGAGATGGCGATGAATTCAAGAAAGATAAAGCCTCCGTAGGTAATGAGCTCCCCATCACTGAAGTGTGTGAGCAGAACCTGTACCAGCCTTGGGCCAAGTTCTGCAACCTTCCGTTACAATCTTCGCACGGTATTGTCATCGGCTGTTTCCTCCACGGGCTCAATGACTGAACTGCGAGCCACCCGAGCGTCCAACCCAGGGGTTCTCAACCAAGGCAGTTTTCCCCCAGGTGACATTTGATGATGACTGGGGACATCGCTGGGTGTGACACCTCCGGGTGGAGGCAGGGGAGGTGCTGTAGGCATTTAGTGGATAGAGGCCGGGGAGGCTGCTAAACATCTTAGCAAGTCCAGGAGACCCCAGGCAACAAAGAATCGTCTGGTACAAGCTGTTAGCGGCATCGAGGTTGAGAAGTCCCCGATGAGCCCCCGCCTCAGCCGGGCACTCAGCACAGAGGCTGGCACACGGGGGGCAAGCGAGACGGGGAGGGGAACGACCTGCAACGTAGGGCAGGGGTCTGCTTGCCTCGCTGTCCCGCATGCCCACAAGGGCCCCATAGGAGAGTTGTCCAGCAAGGCTTAGGGGAGCGTTCCCCACCCCAAAGCACAGAGGGTGAATTCGTGGTCCGACCAGGCCATCCCTTCCCGGATTTGTGACCCATCCTGGTCAGCGAGGAGCCGGACTAGACTCCCACCCTTTCTTCCACCCTCTGGACTAACTGCCCCGTTGTCAGCTGAATGAGCCAAGACTTGAGCTTCCTCTCTGTATCATGGGGCCATCAGCAGACTCGCTTGCAATGGGGAGCCATGGAAGGATTTGGAGCACAGGACTGGCATGCTCAGACGTGGGCCTGTGTTACTTTCCTGTTGCTGTTGGGACAACTTACCGCAAACTCAGTCACCAAAACCCATGCAACCCTATTCTTTTAAGGTTCCAGAGGCCAGAAATTCAAAATCAGTTCCACTGGGCCAAAGCCAAGGTGTCACAGGGCCGGTTCCTTCGGGAAGCTCTGGGAGAGAATCATGTCCTTGCTTTGTGTAGCTTCTGGAAGCCGCCTGCGTGCCATGGCTCTCGGTTCCTTCTTCCCATCGCTTTGCCTTTTCTCTCCTGCTTCTGCGGACACATGGCATTTTTTTCCCTTTTCCGTTATCAATTTTCCCTCTGTCTTTTTATAAAGATTATATCAGTGGGCTCACCTGGATAATCCAGGCTACTCTCCCACCTCCAGGTCATTCATTTAATCACATCTGCAGACTCCTTTTTGCAATACGAGGGGCAACATATTCACGGGGTCCTGGTGCTACAATGTGCACGTTTGGGGAGGTGGTTATTATTCGGCCGAGCACAGAGGCCAGACAAGGGAACAGACTGCAGCTGCAAGCGGCCAAGCCATGGACGAACCTAGAAGCCTGGCCCAGTGACCCGGACCAGCCATTTGGGGGAGTCCACTGTAGGGTGACAACTTTCTCCAAGGTGTCCCAGTAACACTCCAGGACCCCCTCAGAGCACTCTGCACGTTGGGGAGAGGATACATGGATCAGGTCCCCACATTAATATCTGTGCGGCCTCAGGCCGGTTTCTGTCCCTCCCCAAGCCCTGTTTCCTGATCTGGCACAGAGGGATCATTAACCCCATCACTGCCTGCAGGACTTCAATAACATCAGATTACCTACCATCCCCAACCCCCTACCCCCCTTGCCTCTCTCCACTTGATCGGCCACACTAGTCTTAAACACACCAACATTACGTGCCTCAGGGCCTTTGCACTAGCTGTTGCCCCTGCCATGGCTGCTCTGCCCCAGATACTGACATGGCTAGCCCCCTCACGTTCACTTCTGTGTTCAGTGTCGTCGTCTCAGAGAAATTATCCCTGAACATCCTATCCAAAAACCACACTGCTATCACTCTATCCTCTCTTCTGGCTCTATTTTAGTTTATTATTTTTTTTTAATGTTATTTATTTTTGAGAGACAGAGACAGAGAGAGTACACAGGGGAGGGGCAGAGAGAGAGAGAGAGGGAGACAGAGGATCCGAAGCAGGCTCCACGCTGACAGCAGAGAGCCCAGTGCGGGGCTCAAACCCACAAACCGTGAAATCATGACTTGAGCCCGAGTCAGACGCTTAACTGAGTCACCCAGGCATCCCTCCGCAGCGCCGAAGCAGAGAGGGAGTGGGGAAGAAATACCCTGACCTCTCCCTCCACCCCCGGCCCTCCAATCTCCAGCCAGTGCCTCCACTGGCCCAGACCACGAGAGATCAGAGCACAGGGGAGCCGAGAGCAGCCGGACATGGGATTCAGCCTCCCTGGGCACCAAGCAAGGCAAAAAAGGGCAGGGAGTGGATCCAGCAGCAGGAGGCAGGTGGTGGCCGCCATATTGAATGTTTGTCTCCTCCCCACGTTCGTATGTTGAAAACCTAGTGCCCAAGGTCCTAGGTACTAAGAAGTGGGGCCTTTGGGAAGCGATTCGGGCATGAAGGCCCCATGAGTGGGATTAGGACCCTTGTAAAAAAAGTCCCCAGAGGGCTCGCTCACCTTCCACCGTGGGAGGACAGAGCACGAAGCTGGCACACATGGAAGAGGATCCTTACCAGAACCCCACTGTGACCTTGAACTCCCAGCTTCCAGAACTAGGAGCAAAAATAAAGTTCTAGGGGCGCCTGGGTGGCTCAGTCGGTTGAGCGGCCGACTTCGGCTCAGGTCATGATCTCGCGGTCTGTGAGTTCGAGCCCCGCGTCGGGCTCTGGGCTGATGGCTCAGAGCCTGGAGCCTGTTTCAGATTCTGTGTCTCCCTCTCTCTCTGCCCCTCCCCCGTTCATGCTCTGTCTCTCCCTGTCTCAAAAATAAATAAAACGTTAAAAAAATTAAAAAAATAAATAAATAAATAAAGTTCTATGGCTTCTAAGCGACCCAGTCTGCAATATTTTGTTACAGCGGCCTGAACGGACTAACACAGTGGCTGATAACAACACGTTTGCTCGATTTTTTAAAACTTTTCTATTTTCCGGGGCACCTGGGTGGCTCGGTCCGTTAAGCCATCAACTCCGGCTCACGTCATGATCTCACGGTTCATGAGTTCGAGCCCCGCATCGGGCTCCGCGCTGTCAGTGCCTGGGACTCTCTCCCGCTCCCTCTGTCTCTGCCCCTTTCCAGCTCGCGCGCGCTCTCTCTCGCTCTTTCAAAATAAATAAATAAACTTAAAAAAAATTTTTTTTTTTAAATCTTTAAAATGATCTATCTTCCCATTCAACGTGTAAGGTTCATGAGGATGAAGATTTTTGTCTCTCTTCATTATAACCTCACCCCCAGGTGCTGTGAACGTTGCCCGGGTGCCCGTAGGTGCTCCGTAAACGATTGTTAATGAATAAGCAAAACCACACCAAACAATGGATCTAAAAGTAAAATGCTTTGTGGGCAAAAGCGTGGCAGGCATACGCATGAAAAGCTGTCATACTGTGGTTGGATTAACTCCTTCGGAGCGGACCCGTCTGTGACTCATGCAGCAGAGAACAGAATGAGGGGAAGGAAGGAAGCGTTCGGTCACCTTTTCCTCATCCATGGTGACCCCCGGGGCCCCCTGCCAGCTCTGGGTATTGTGCCCAGGGCACCTGCTCCCCCAAACTGCAGGCTGTGCGATGCTTATTTAAGAAACTTCCAGATCTGCTCTGGCCCCCTGCAGATTCGGCCAAATGAGTCCTGCCAGGTTTTCCCCTCAGGGAACGGTAGCATTTTTAGGCCCACCTCCCCTTGATTCAGAGCGGGCATGGCAATCGTGGGGGAATCTGGGGCCTGGTGGCCGTCCAACGAAAGAGGACTGTGTCTGGGGAGGCTCTCCTAGGCTATGAGAAGCAGCTGCAGGAGACCTGGGACGCTTCCCAGGTCACTCCCAGTCCGCACCAAAGTTGGCCCTGCAGTTACCTAGCCCTGGCGCGCAGAGTGGCTGAGAAGGCAAGCCATTTGCGAGGTCAGGGGGCCTTGGGTTCAAATCCCAGAGCCTCCTCTTGCTAGCCCTGGGCCGCCTCCTCCTTGAGGCATTAGTTCTCGGGCTTTCTTTATGCCGCTCTCCTGAGCATGACACGAATCAGAAAGTCCCAGCAAGCGCCTGGCACGTAGTGGGCACCCCCACGCCGTCCTGCCTTGCCTGGCTTCTCTTCTTAAGAGCCCTCCAGAGACTGTCTTCACCGAAACACCGAGAGTAAGTAGCCAGACGCCAGCCCATCCTCTACCCGGAGCAGCGTCTCCGCGTTTGAAAACTTCCAAGGCAAGGAAACTTCTTCTCCCAGGCCGGCTCCATCCACCTCGGCTGCCACCTTGAAAGCCCCTCCGCCTTCCCCCCCAGGGCCTATCGCCGCCGTCTTAAGAAAAACCCTCGTCTCTCCCGGTGCCTGGAGTCGTCGCCCGGAAGGGAGGGGGAGCCGAGGGGGACGCGCTAATGGGGGACGCCGCGGCAGAGGAGAAGACACAATGGATGAAAGAAGAAAGCGCATCCAAACACGCGTTCTTGTTCTCGAGAAGAAGGGCCAAGTCTGACTTTATAGCAACAGCTTTGAGAGCAGCAGCGGTGGGATTTCATGGCAGAGGTTCCGCGGGAAAATCAATAAGCGGGGCCGCTGTTTGGAGAGGCAGCAAGAAAGGCCACTAACGAGGCCAGATTGTAACAGTTCTGCGAGCAGCCACAATGCTCACCTTACACGGCGCGGCCGCGCGTTAGTAAATAATAAATCACAGCGGCCGGCGGGCGGCGGCGGCGGCGCCGGACAGAACGCGGCGCGTTTGACTGCAAAGCAGACCCGGGGCCATGAATTATTCACCGCCGCGCGGAGATAAAACACGGCCGCGGGAGGAGGCGCAGCCCCGCAAACAGGTGCCCGGCGCGGAAATCTGCCTTTTGATTACGAGCCTGGGCCCGCGGATGGGCCCGGCCGGGCCCGCGGTTCGGGGGGCGGCGGCGCTCGGGGCGCGGGGAAAAGATGGGATTAATCAGGGGCGGCAGCCGACGCCCCCCAAGAGCGATTTGCCAGACTCCGGGGCTGGGAACGATTAGGGCAGGCCCGGCAGGGTTGGCCTGTGCGTGCACGCACGCCCTGGGTGCTGCAGCCTGCCTGTGTGAGTGTGCACGTACGCAGGGCATTCGTGTGTGCGCGGGCATGTATGCTGTGTGTGTGTGCGCGCGCGCGCAGCTACACGCGCCTCTGGGTTCCCCTTGGGAGTGCCCATAGTGCCCTTGTGGTCTGTGTGCCTGCAGGCACTTGGGACGGGGCGCGTGATTATGTGCGGCCGCAGGGTACGAGTGTGGGAACCTCCCCGTGCCTGGTTCTTCCCACAAGCGCGTGCGCGCCTGGGGTGGGGGGGTGCACTTGCGCGAGGACACACGGCGTGAGCACGTATCTGCCGGGCACGTGTGCTTACCGGTGGTCCTGGAGGTGCAGAAGCCGCTTTGGGCCGTCGTCCCGCGTACCCAACGTCTCCGGACGCGCATGTGGGCACACGCAGGGTATGCGTTTGCGTGTGGCCATATTTGCACGTGTGGTATTTGCGAAGAGGTGCGCGGTGCGTGCGTGTGTGTGTTTGTGGGACAGGCACGTGTGTGCAGGCGGGGGTGTGTACCCGGCGCGTTTGTGTCGGCGTGCGCTGCATGTGTTCATCCGTGCCTTGTGACGTCTTGGAGGTTGGTGGTGCGCATGCGTAGTACAATTGTGTGTCCTCGTGAGTGGTTCTGGGCCAAGGCGCTCACGCGCGCCCTGAGTACCTGTATCGTGTGGTCTTTTGCATCGCTCCCTGCCGGAACCAAAGCACACGCCCGAGGCCGTGCGCGTGATTTTGTGTGCCCGTGTGTGTGTGTCTGTAGGGTGCAGATGGGCACGGGGACCTCAGCGCGTTCTGTTTGTGCTCACATACACGTCATCGTAGCGGGGCCAGCTGCATGTTTGCGGCGGCCACGTTATCCCCTCGCTGCCCATCTAAAAGCCAGTCCGAAATGTCACTGCCGCCACAAAACGGGTCACAGCACAATGCGTCTCCAAGACATAATGAACAATGTGCGATTTACTGACGGCTTCCTGGAGAGATGGAGAAGAGACTTTACCTCCTATTTCACACCCCAGATTTCTTTGAAAGCCACGGTAAACACCTCTGCCTTCTTCCCAAGTGCCCTGTGGGGTGCCTCACCTTTTCCTTCCCCCTCGTAAATGAGTTTTTCTTCATTTACTCAACAGATATTTACCGAGCCCGGCGCTGTGTTGGGCCTTGGAAGATACCAAAGGCAGTAAGAAAAAGAATCTCAGATTTGGGGAGCCCAGGAGAATAGTGTAGGTCAGACCCACGCACCTGTCGCTAGGACACACAGTAGGAAATGGCTGGTACCCTAAGACGAGGAATGTGTCAGAAAGCTCAGAGCAGGAAAGAGATGCCTCATGACTGGAGAGAACCCAGAGGTCTCCCTGGAGGTAGTGGCACTGAAGTTGGGCTCAGAAGACTGGGGAGGATTTGGCCGTGCCAAGGTGGAGACATGGGTCAGGGAGGAAGTCGAGAAAATAAAAGCCTAGGGGTGTGTCTCAGTCAGGGTCCAGTTAAGAGACAGAAACCAGGTACTTGAACAGAAAGAATTTAACGTAAAGAATCGTTAACCAGGGATTCAAGCTAAAAAGGTAAAAAAAAAAAAAAAAAGAACAAAGTTTTCATACCGTTGGCGACCGCAGGACGTGACCACCAGCTCCGGAGCTCGGAAAGCAGAGAGCAGGGTGGAATTATTAAAATTTAGAAGCTTAGAGGCAAAGCCCCTTGGGCCTGAGATCCAGACCTTTGAGAAGGAGGCACCGTTGGCCGTCACGGGTGTCTCTGAGCTTGGAGGCGGGGCTCCCCAGGTCCAGGAGCCAGACCGCTGGAAAGGGGGCACCAGCAGCTGGTGCTGGTGTGTCCAGGGGTGCGACGAGGCTCGTTCTATAAGAATTGGAAGATCGCCACGTGGGCTCAGCTGCTGCCCTGGGACAGAAAATGCTGTTGCCGTGGTGAAGAGTCGTGGCCAGGGAGATGCTCACAGAGCCGCCAGCAGACAGGACGTCCACAGGAAGGAGCGAGACCCTCCCTCTCCCAACCTCGAGGTCTCCCTCCAGCGACGGGATGGGCGGGGCCTGACATGGAGCCAGAAGAGTGGCTTTTGGAGCTGCGGCCCCTGCATCAATCACAAAGCTGAGGCCAAGAGGGCAGCTTCGGGGCTGAGAGACGGTAACTCAGTAACTGTCACAGTCCACCCCTTTGACCAATCGGCATCGGGAGACACCCTCTACGTCCGTGTGAGATTCCGTGCTGTAACACCACAGCTGGGTCTCTGCCTGACATTCTCTCCACCTTCAAAATGAGGAGATACGTTTTCCACTGGAGTCACCCCGGGAACACCCAAAGAATCCGGAGTGAGCTTCCTGCCTGGAGTCCCACCAAAGGGCTTCGGGAGGGGCCGGCAGATGGCCGACTGCGCACTGGAATAGAGAGGTGAAGCCCCTGGCCTCTGGCTCCATGGACCCCAGAGCCTGCAAGTATTTGGGATTCTGCAAGTTATGCCAAGCCGCTTCCCCACTGTGACCCTCGGCTTTGTCTTCTGTCTGCCTGCAGTGAGACCCAGAGGAAGTTGTCAGCCTCTAAGAGCAGCCTGTGGGCAGTGGGAGGGCAGGTTCCAAGACTAGACTTCCTGTCTCCTCTGCCACTTGGGATGTCTTGTGCTCTGATCCCAATGGCTCTGATTTAGAAGACGCTTGGGAAGCGTTTCCGTGGGTCCTTCAGTGCGGTATAGAATAGGAATGGTAAGCCTGGGACCCTGAGCCTGGAGGGGTACCTCCGTAGCCAGCCCAGACCCACCCAGACCCTTGAGGAGGGGCCCCTGCTTGAGTCCTCAGGGCTGCAAACAGGCAGCAAACTTAGAGAGCAACAAAGATCTCCCCTTGCCGCTTCGTGCCGTAGCCCCTGCCTATGCCCAGCCTATGTGAGTGAATATCCTCATGATGCAAGGTAAAATCTGTCTGTGCCCAACCCCAACCCAAGGATGACTGCTTTCTTGTAAGTACTCCAGGGCCTGCCGTGCGCATCCCAAGGAAGAAGGCACTGACGGTAGAATGTCAGGCATCCTCAAGGCTGCCATAGTACAGTTGTGCAGACTGTGCACTGCCAAAAGGTTCTTGGCCGAGGGGAAAAGTGGGGGCTAAAACCCATCCTGGAGTCCTCCCCAAAGGTCGGGAAGACGTTACCTAATTCTTACAAGGCACTTTCTGGACTAGGGCCAGAGCTGGGTATCAACACACCTAGGACAAACCAAGTCACCACAGTGATTCTACGCGTTTCTTAGCTCCCAGGGGCTGCGCGGTCCTCACCCACTAGGAGATCTCTGAGCAGGATCGAGTCACAGCTACAAATGATCTAATCTAACATGCTGCCTCTCTACTTGCTTGTAATACTGGTGAAGCCTGGGCCCCCTCCCTCAGCCCCACCGAGCGACCACAAGAAAGGAAGCCTGTCCTATCTCCACAGGCTGCAGGCAGGCCTGCTAGTCAAGCCCAGCACCTCTGGGGACTGACTTTGGGCAGAAGGCCTGACTTCAAGTGCCTCGGTTCCCGTCTCTGTGAAATGGAGGTAATCACGGCTTCTCCCAGAACCACTGGGAGGATTAACAGCAGTGATAACAGAGTTACCACTTCACGTGACCTCCTCCGAATACTTCACATACACCAGCTCCTTCCAGAAGAACCCTTTAGGGTAGGGCCTGCCTGTCGCTTCATTTTCGAGGTGAGCAATCTGAGGCTCAGAGAGGTTAGGTAACTTACTCAAGGTCACAGCTACTGCGGGGTGGGATCCGGACCCGAGCGCGTTCTAGCTGTACGAGGCTGCCCCTCTCGGGGGGGTTGGGGGGGGTGGGGCGGGGAGAGCGTGTGGCAAACGCCCGACACGGCACCGGGCACATGGGAAATATTCCATAATTGCAGCTCCTGGTATATTTTTTCTGTTAGGATGGGTCCTGCCCGGCTTGGGGTTATCTCCGGCAGTCACTAGGTCAGCTGTCGCCATCCATCCCTAGCCAGGGCCCGGCATTCCTTTCTTCCTGACACCAGCCCTGGGGTCTCCGGAAAGGCCAGCCTCTGACCCCTGGCCAGGGCGTTATCAGTCTGTCTCTGTCTCAGGCAGCGATGGGCTCCCTTTGAATCCATGTTCCCCCGCCGACAAGCTGTGTGAGCCTCAACGAGTAGCTCGGCTTCTCTGTCTCTCAGTTTTCCCGTTTAAAAACCAATCAGGAAACGATGTATCCCCTCGCATTACCATGAGGATCCAACATCTTGTTCCGTGCAGAGTTGCCTAGAACAGTGCCTGGTGCAGAGTAAATGCTGGAACTCTGTGAGTCGTCATTGTCTTTCCACACTATCCACCTTTTATCGTAAAGCGTGGTTTGTGACGATCCCCCCAGCGACTGGGGAGTCTGTTAGAGCACCGTGTCTGGCCAGTAGTTGCCATCGACCCCGTGAGAGGAGGTCCAGGGCGGAATTTCCAGATTCAGGACTTCCTGCTCCACGGGATGATCGATCACGGCTGCCCAGAGCTTTGGGTAGAGAAGGATCCTGAAGCCTTGTCTGGGCCCAGATGTCACGGACCAGCGATGCTCGTGCCCAGCATGAGAGAGGCAGGAAACGGCCTTTGCTTTGGCTTCCCCCACAGGAGGTGGAGCCCAGACAAGTGCAAGGTTGTTGGGGAGGTGATGTCAAGACGACCCCGGAGTAAGCGGGGCATGAGAAGGAAAAGCAGGGGGCACGCCTGGCTGGCTCGGTTGAAAGACCACGCGACTCTTGATCTCTGGGTTGTGAGTTCGAGCCCCGCATTAGGTGCAGAGATTACTTTTAAAACATCTTAAAAAAAAAAAAAAAAGAGAAAGGGAAAGCAGATAGCCAACGAAGGGGGCAGTACGGAGAGGGGTACCACTGGGGCAACGCGGGCTCATTCCTTCTGGGGGGTTCTTTCTGGAGACGGCATCACACCCCTCAGGATCACCCCGCCCGTGGGCGGGACAGCGGGAGGGTGTAGCCCCCGATTCTCACGGCCCATCTCTGGAAGAGCTGCTCTCTGGGCATTAACTCTTTGGCACCTGCAGGATCCTGAATGCAGCTCCTTCAGCCAGGAAATAGCCCTCGAGTAGAAAGATTCAATAAGCTGGAGACCCAGGCGGGTCTGCAGTGACCTTTGGGTGGAATGGGGAGGGGTCTAGGGCTACCTGGGACACATGTCGTGAGTGCTTTGCATATGCCAACACACACCGTGTCACCTGCCTCCCTCCCCCCTGCTCCTTCCTTACTCCCCTCTTCCCTGACCCGCCTGCCTTCTTCCCTTCCCTCTCCTCCTCCCCCCGCCTTGCTTCTGCAAGTCATCTTCTGTGCATCCGTGAGTTGCCGGGCCTCACGCCAGGAACCGGGAGTCACAAAATAAGTAAAAGCTCGCCTCTGCCTTAGCTGTGCAGCCTGGTGAGAATGGCTGAGACCCCCCCCCCCCCCGCACCACCGTCTCCCCGAAGAGGCAAGAAGACGCCCAGAGCAGCTAATAAATGGTTCCAAGTGGTTCCTTTTCAGGCACTTTCATTTTTAAAAGCAGGGCCCAGGGGCTGAGCCGGGGACTGGCAATTAGAGGCTGAGCCCGCGTTTGAGAGGAGGGTGCGAGGAACGCGGACACCTTGGAAAAAGTAAACTTATCAGGGCAGAGGACGACCTTACAGGGTATGAAATTTACAAAAGCTCCATCCGAAGAAACACTAATTACGGGCCACTTTATTGATGTTTAATTCAAAATCAGAAGCTAATGCAAGGCAGGAGACTTCCTTCCTAATAATTTACTTAAACCGAATTTCATATGGGAAATTAATTTGCCTGGAATAAAAGCAAGACATCGCTCCAGAAGTAAGAAGTCACCTTGAACGAGTCTATCCTCACGTGGACAGCGCACTGTCTTCCAAGGCTGGAAAGTTCCATCGGGCAAGAATTCTGGAGGAAAAGCACGGCTGTATTTTGGGGTCCTCGGGGCTGTATTTGTTTTCTATCGCTGTGTGACAAATGGACACAAGTTCGTCAGCCTAAGGCGACGCAAGTGGACTATCTTCATGGTTTCTGGGAGTCGGGAGCCCGGGCATGGGTTAGCGGAGGTCTCATAAGACCCTGTCAAGGTGCTGGCTGGGCTGGGGCTCATTTAATCCTCAGCGTCCCTTTCCAGGATCCTTCAGGTTGTTGCAAGAATTCAGTGCCTTGAAATTATAGAGCTCATGGCACCTTTTAGCTTCTTCAAGACCAGCAAGCGAAAGGATTCTAGGACCCTCGCCATCACCTGATTCGGTCAGGCCCACCCAGGATAATCTCATTTCAGTGAACTCATGGTACAATGATAGGAGACCTCATCACAGCAGGAGGAGCGAGGCAGGGTGAGGAGGAATCCTGGGAACCATCTTAGAATTGCCTCCTGGGAGGAGGTGGCAAAGGCGCTGGCTCCAACCGAACCTTCCTCAGCCCGAGCTTGTGGATGAGCCATTTTGTGCTGCTTGGCGCAATCTTAGCCCTGCTGACCTCGAGAGAAATAGCAGAAGTGTCTTACATGATTGGCTGGCCAGTAATTCCAGGAAGCAAAAAGGACCGTGTGAAATCGTTAGAAATGATCTCTCCCTATCTGTCACAAGCATTTCATCTTAAATTTGAGAAATGAGTTTTCATTGACTTTTTTAACTTTATTATTATTATTATTATTATTACATAGGACCAAGGCAATTCTTCTGAGCGTGAGCCTCCCCCCTGGAGCTCCCCGTAATCATTCTTACGTGAGTGAGACCCGTAGCATTCCAGGTGTGACTTCCAATGTCCCTCAACGTGGAGTGAGAGTTGCAGTGCACCTGCCAAGCCATGTGAATGGAAAATCGGTCTAGCCATTTCCGACGTCCACGGCCTTTCCTAATGACTTTGTTCCCTCCTTATTGTGACCGCGCGTTCTCCAGAAGAACTGCCTTCCCTGCGACTCTCCAAAGCATTCGCCTCCTCGGTTTTGCGCTCCCACACCATCGGCTTACGTAATAGTTAGCCTCGTAATGTAATTAATGACGAGAACCAGCGCCCCTGGCATAGAAACACGCTTGGGAATAAATTCAACCGAACGGGGGTGGATCTGCCCAGCTCCGCGCTGCGGAGCGCGCACGTGCGGGCACACAGCACCGCGGTGTGCCAGCTGGGGTGTTTGAGCCCCAGTGGCCCGCAGCCAGGCCGTTTAGAGAAGACAAGGACAATAGTGGCTCTGTCTGGCAAGTTGGTTAGAAGAAGATCGGTGGGGAGCTCTTCTACCCAACCCTGAAACGGGAAGTGTTTGGGCAAGTGTGAAGTCTGCGGTGAGTCCAAAAGGATGTCCGGGGCTGGCCCTGCTGTCCTCATGCCTCCTATGTATCTGCTTGTCTTGAGTCCAGGCGTCCTTCGTGATGTTATGGGAGTGAGCGAATTCTCCCCTCCCCACCTCCCGGGGAAGGAGGGAGGGCTGTGGGGCTCTGTGGCCTTAGTCCTGGCTTCCTCTGCCCAGCACCGTCACTGCCCCCTGGGGGTTGTAGGAATCTCCGCCTGGGGACGAGCTCTATAGCGGAGTCTCCAATCCAGTAAAACGCACTTGGTGACTCTGTCCAGATCCAAAAGGAGAGGGGGATCCCCTGGGTCTATTGCTCTCATCCTCAGATTCTGGGCAGCCTCCACTCACCCCTGGCATTCACGGGCACTCCAAAGTCCAAAGTAATGCAAGGAAAGACAAGAGCCTAACAACAACGACGGCCATCGTTATTGTTATTTCTTTGCCCTCCCATGTGTACACCCTTGGTATGAACCATATCCTGGGCTACGTGCTTTACGCTGGTCGGCTCGTGTAATCTTTGTATTAACCCTATCAGGTCGTTAGGATTAACCCCATCTTACAGACGAAGACGCTAAGGCACAGGATGTCCTGTGATTTGCTCATTATAAAAGCCAGGGAAGCTGGGATTCAAACCAAGATCTAGTGAATCCAAGGCCATTGCTCTTAACCCCACGGAATTGGCTCTTGGACTTTAACGTGCAAAGAATTCCATTTTGGGGGGAAGAGCTTGATGAAAATGCCACATCCTGGGGCCCTACCACCATGGATTCGGATTTGGTGGATTTGGGCGGGACCCAGGAATGTGGGTTTTAACCAAACGTACCACATAGCCGGAAAGCCTGGGGTCAGTGGGTATACCATGCCACGCAGTGCCCTCCAGGACTGCCCCTTGCCTGAGGTTCGGCCTCCTGCGGTCTGGAGCCATGAGCTGATTCTGGACCTAGTCCTGAGTCTTCTGGGGACCCTGCCCAGAAAGAACTCCTGCCTGAGCCAGTGGAGGCCCCTGAGAGGGCCCTGGGCCCTTCCACAGAATGGGCTACCCCACCTGACCATGGCCCTCAGGCTGGCTGCACGTTAGACTCACCCGAAAGCTTTAAAAATACTGATGATGCCCAGGGGCGCCTGGGTGGCTCAGTTGGTTAAGCGTCCGACGGTCCTGATCTCATGGTTCAGGAGTTCAAGCCCCGCACTGGGCTCTGTACCATCAGTGCCTGGGATTCTCTCTCTCTCTCTCTCTCTGCCCTTCCCCAACTCTCCCTCTCTCTCTCTCTCTCAAAATATATAAATAAACTATCTCAGTCGATTCTAAGGTGCAGCCAGGATTGAGAACCACTGAGTCAAAGGAGAAAGAGTTCAGCCCAGGACAAGGAAGACCTGTGCACCGTTTGAAGCTGTCCAGCACGGAGAAGGAAATCTCGGGAAGTCGCGAGCGCTCCGACTCAAGGCATGAAAGACAGGACCAGGTGACGAACGGCTACTGGTTACGGAGGATTAGGGGGCACTGGCGGGGCCCCGGGGGGTGCGGAGGCTGCCATCAGGAGACAGATGGAGTGTCCGGCCTCCAACCTGGAGAGCCTGTGCTGTTGCACGTGAGCAAAACAGACCGGGTCGGGGGCAGAAAGTCAAAGGAACATGAGAGGCCAGAGCCCGACCGGCTCACCTTCCCATTCAAAGGGAGGGCGGCCCCCCAGCCCTGTCATCATTTAGATGACATCACTCACAGTAACAGTGGAGTGAGGCCTGTCCTGGACCCTTCAGATCGTGATTGTGTGATTTAATTGTTATGAAAAATTTATGATGCTTGTGATGTGGCCGCCCTCTTGCAGCTGGGAGATTAGGTCTGCGCGCTGCTAAAAAAAAAAAACCTCAACTCAATTACAGAGGATTTGAGCCCAGCCGGTCAGATACTTTTGGCCTTTCTATTCAACCAGGCTGCTGTCCTTCTCTCAGGCAACGTGCACCCGTGTGTGCACACGCATGCACACACACGTGTGCACACGCATGCACACATATACCTACATGCACGCACACCTACACCTGTGCACACACACATACGTATGCGCGCATGCACACGTGCACATGTGTGCACACATGTACGTGCATGCACACACATGCACGCATACACACATGTGCACACGCATGCACACGTACACACATGCACGCACACCTACACCTGTGCACGTGCACACACACGCATGCACGCGCATGCACACGTGCACATGTGTGCACACACGTACGTGCGTGCACACATGCACACATACACACATGTGCACACGCATGCACATGTACACATGCATGCAATCTACAGCTGTGCACACGCACACATACATACGCATACTCATGCACACTGCACATACGTGCACACACATGTGCACACGCATGCACACGTACACACACATGCACGCACACCTACACCTGTGCACGCGCACACACGTACGTATGCACGCGCATGCACACGTGCACATGTGTGCACACGTTCGTGCATACACACACATGCACACACGCGTGCACACGCATGCACACGTACACATGCACGCATACCTACACCTGTGCACACGCATGCACACGTACACATACATGCACGCACACCTACACCTGTGCACATGCACACGTACATATGCACACGCATGCACACGTGCACATGTGCACACACGTAGTGCATGCACACACATGCACGCGCACACATACATGCACGCACACCTACACGTGTGCGCACGCACGTATGCACACCCATGCACACACACATGCACATGTGCACATGCATACGTGCATCCACACACATGCGCATATGTGCACGCGCACATGCACACATACACATACGTGCACACGCACGCACGCATGCGTACACACACACACTGGCACTTGTGCTTCTTGCATGAGAATACGCTGCCTAGGGTAATCTCCGCCCCCCAGGTCTCTGCCTTGTTCTCCTTCTGCCCTCCTCTTGTCCTCTGGTCTATCTGTCTTGCTTTCTGTGTGTCAGACGGACTGTCCAGTCTTAACTCTTCTCCAACATTTCCAGAGAAGCCCACCCACCTGCCTCCATTTCAGTTTCCAGTAAGATGTGTCGTGGGGGGGGGGGGCACTAACTCCAGCCTCAAAGGAGTTGTTCACCTAGTTTGTTTTGCAAGGGACGCCAAGCAGACATTTTACACGCATGAAGGGCCAGAAGACCCTGGTACTCTCTCATGGTTGACGAAGCCATGAAGGTGCCCCTCCCCCAGGGAAGAAGGTGGGGTAGGGACTTGAGCTGGAAAAATTGCAAGACCCCAGCTTACCCAGGCGTGGGCCACCTTCTTCTCCCCACCCACGTGCATAGACACAGAGCGCTGCGGCTCACACTAACATCTACGGACGTCCAAGAAGCTGGGATGGACAGACAGCATTGTCCCCATTGTACAGAAGGGGAAACTGAGGCCAAAGAGATGCAAAGAAGCCACTCGGTGAGCTGCAAGTATCAGAGGCAGGAATCAAACACAGGACCCGGGGTCAGAGCAGTGGAGAACTCAGCAGGGCTCCCAATCCGTAGGCCAGTATAGCCGAGTCCGTTCTGATTGGTTAGTGCCCATGCCCGCCTGATTATTAAATTCCTTCGTTTCTTGAATCCCACCCTGGCCCTCGGCTCTGGGGATGGCAGAGATTGGACAGGGAGAAGCTGGAGGCCTCCGGGCCTGCGGAGATGGGCGCTGCAAACATTACTGGGGCTTGGCTTAGTGGATAAGGTTGAGGGGGATCCCAGCCCAAATTCCAAATGGGTTTCTTCACCAGCGGTTTCCACCAGTGGAAAAGACATGCTCCCCTCCACCTCGCGTTTTCAGTCCCCGAAAACCGAATGCATCACTTGACTCCTTGGGCGCCTTTCCAGACGATCTCCCCATCTGATCTGTACCTTGGCCTCTGATGGATTTACAAGTCCAGCCTTGGCCCCGGTTTTTCTGTGCCTTCTCGTGTGCTGTTAGCATGGATGTCTTAATACGCCAGCTGAGACTTCTTAAATCCACATTGAAACAACTGTTGGGTTTTTATACCGTTGTAAAACTCTTTGTAGGGTATTCATAGAAAATGTTTTATTAATTGCCATATGTTTATTGATTTCTCTTTCATGTCGGTTCTTTTGTTCTTTCTTTGTAGTGGCAAAAGATCTCTCTGCATCATCATTTGCAAGTTATCTAAAATGTCAAAGGTGTTCTTTTGAAGTTTATTACAGATCACATGCCATAAGGCCCGGACTCTGGGTATTTACAGCGAGGGGGGGATTCCTGCACGGACTTTCAAAGCTCACAAAAGAATTGAGATCATATTGGTTTAAAACAAGACACACGCACAAAACCTCGATTTATCTTTTTTTTTTTTTTTTTACAATTTTTCCCATTTTGAGGGGTGGGGGTGGGGACGGCAAAGAAAGTGCAACAAGGAGAAATGAACAGACGTGTTGGCCTATGTATGTGGCGGGGCTCCCCCTCCGTATTGAGAGCTCGTTACGGTCTAGATGCTGGAATGCTCTCCAACCTTCAACCTGCAACCTTGCAGCAGGAGGCCCCCTGAGCTACCCTGAGAAAGGGGGATAATCATACCCCTGTTCCGAGCAGATGCCAGCTTTTGCCTCCCCGGTTCGTCAGAGCCTGTTCTTGACAGGAGCTCAGGGAGGACCCCTGGGGAGAGTGACCTCCCCCGCAGAGCAGAGGTCCCAGAGGTACATGGGCTCTGCACCCCCCCCCCTCCCGGGACTCGGGGGTGGGGTGTAGGGATTGGGGGAGGGCCAATAAAAAGGGGAAAAAAAGTTAATAGTGCAATTCCCCAAGTTTTAAGTGAGCTATTAATGTCTAAGTCAGCGGAGCATTTTCTTTTGAAAACTCAAAAGTCATTGTTTTAAAAGCCTGACCAGGAAAAACTCTCACTTTGATCTAGATGGCATTCAGAGGAGATCCACGAACTTATCATGGAGGCCTGAGGAGCATTTCCACTCTGTCTCCTTCCCAAAGGAAGGCACGGCTCCAGCAGGCAGGGATCCCCGGCCCCAGTTTGGACACCATTTACGCTGGTGCTCTTGGGTGGCTCACTTTCTGCAAGAACCTTGGTTTCTTCGCCTGTTAAATGGGCATGATCTTCCCTAGCTGATCTTGGTCTCCAAGGATTTGGGAGCGTCCATTCTTCCCGGGAAAAGAACGCGCAGTCTGGAGCTACTGACTCTTTGGTCTCCTCTGCCCATCGCCAATGTCTTCCCAGGATTCCATTCCTCCCGCTTAGTTGGGAGTAGGGACTGGAGGCGGTCAGGGTGAAGGTGGGGGGGGTCAGGGGGAGGACTTATTAAGTTTTGTCTTCAGCCTCAACCAGCTGTGCCTTCCTTCCTGGGCCTGGGCAACGGGCCCATCTCTGGAATCTGTCAAGGGGAGGTTTCGGGGGACGGTGCCTGGGCCCCTGGGCTGGCTCTGCAGGAGACGGAAAATAGAGACTCCTTGGACGGAGAGATGGGGAGTTGGGGAGGGCAAAGCCAGAGGCTGGGCCAGGGACTCGCAGGGGAGAAGTACTTGAGACAGGCCTGACGGAGCCTTTCTTTGGTCACCGTCACAAAGCCATTCTTAGCTGTTTGTATCCTGGTGGGGACCTGAGCACGGCCCTGCTTCCCAGCAACCCTGGGTCCGATTCCTAGTTCTGCCCCCGTCATGCTTTCGGATCCGGAGCACTTCACATCCTGTGTCAGAGCCTCAGTTTCATTGTCTGTGAAATGGGAACGGGCCGGAAACATACCGAGGCCATCAAAGTGCATCCAGGGTACAAAATTTAAGGAAACCCTCCCTTCTAGGCTCATGCAAGCCCCAGGTCAGCACCTGAGAGTAATCACCTGCTTAAATTTTGTCTCATGTAGTCTCGACCCTGAATGGAAATGTTAACTTCGTCATAAGCCTGAATTTTGTGAAGGTCTTATGGGCTAGTTACTGGCTGCAAAAGTGCGTGCATGTGTGTGTGTGTGTGTGTGTGTGTGTGTGTGTGTGTATTTGGGGAGGGGGGGTTGTATCCAGGCTTGGGAGACAGATCCTGGTCTTACCACTTTCTAACTGTGTGACTTGGGCAAGGTGCTTAGCTTCTCTGATCCTTAGTTTCTTTGTCTCTGAAAAATAGGTATCGGTTTCTTCTTTGCAGGTTCACGGTGGGGTTTAAATAAGCTAATTGAGGTGAAATGCCCAAGACCACGCTCGCTGCTGAGTTGGGATGTAAGGGCTCCTACCCCTGCCCCCTGGACTCCCCCAAGACCCTTGGCCCACCCTCTCTGGGCGATATGAATGAGGCTGTGCCCATCTCTGTCCCTGCCTAGGCCTAGGCGGTGGGGTGAGGACGAATTCAGGAAGGTTTCTGGGGCCCCCTCCCAAACCTCAGGGCTGACAGAAGGGCCTGGGAGGGAAATGGTCCCCCGTGCTAATCGAGCTACTGCCTCCAGCCCCACCCTCCCAGCACACAACCTCCCTTTGTCCTTCCCCCCAAAGCTGAGAGCTGTCTGGAGTGCTGGAAAAGAAAACCAAGTGTTTACTCAGCATATTTGTCCCTCATGTGAGCCAGGCTCCGTCTGACAATGGGGACCCAGAGATGACCCCAGCCCTCCAGGAGCTTCCAGTCTGGGCTGGCACGTCTCCCGGTGCCACCCCGGGGTGGATCATAAGCCTCAGGGTGGGTTCGCTGTGGATACAGAAGTAGCAACATCGGGGACACTTCCCAGAAGTGGTGACCTTGAGCGGGGCCTTGGGAGAGGAGAGTCCTCGGCTGGAGCAGACTTGGCCCGGCAAAGGAGAGGGTGTCCCCGGCAGAGGGAATTGCCTGCACAAAGGCTTGGGGGCAGGAGGGAGGCTGGAAAGAATCAAGCAGCCCGATGCAGCGAGAGCAGAGAGACCCTGCAGAGGCAGGTTAGGGCAGGGCCGGGGCGGGGCGAGCAGTCAGGGTTGAGGTGGGGCCTTTGGCATGTAAAGCCTGCTGGCCTTCAGCCCCTGGAGCTGAAACCAGCTACAGGGGCTGAAACCGGCTGGGTCTGTGTTCCGTCTCTCCTTCCCTTAACAATGGAGACGCCATTTTCAAGGATCCAGGGGCAGGATTCTCTCCATCGTCCGGCCATTTGTGGACACCAGAGGCTGCTCGAGTGCCACACGAGCACCAAGGTCCAGTCTCCCAGTGGGCTCTTTTGGGTGACCAGGGGGCAAGTGTGTTGACGTGGGGTGATTCTTCGATATGACCCCCTTGGAGAAGGCTGCAGATGACCTATGGGCTGTGGCTCAGGACAAGACTCAGTCTCAAGAGGGGTCCAGTCGACATATTTCTAAGTCCCCAGGCGACAGGGCGGCATAACAAAAATGCTCAGCTCCTGGGAGCTCCCCAGGGGCCCCCGTGAGGGCAGCACCCAGTTGCAAAGCCCCAGATAGAGGTCACCGGGTTTGAATTAGAAATGTGGGGAGGAGTGGTGTGGGCCAAGGTCCTGGGGCTCTGGCCTTCACTCCTTCTCTGCTCCTTCTCTGTTGTCTTATAAAGAGAGCCTATGGCTAATAGATACATGCAAAGCTCAGTTCCGGTCTCAGCTCCACACTTTCTAGCCGCATGACCTTGGGCAAGTTAATTAATTTATCAGAAGAGAAGCTTCACGTATCTTTGTTTTGTTCACTGCTCTATGCCCAGAGCTGAAAACACAGCGCGGCACAGAGAAGGTGCTTGGTAAATATCTGGGGACGGATCAAAGCTCTTAGAGTCTTAAGTGCCTTAATTTCTTCATGTGCATAAAATGGGTACAATAACAGCACCTGCCTTAGCTCTGAGGGTCAAATAGAACAATCCCTTAAAAGCGCTAAGCCCAGGTCATGGAGCATCACCTCAATAGCTATGAGACAGCAGTGATAGTACCATGGTTATCCCGACCACCCCCACGTGGCCTCATCCTTTAGAATCTCCGAAGCACTTTCAGTCACATGATCCCTCAGGATTTTTCTCACGCGGGGGCTGGGGGGGTTGGCAGGTGCGTTTCACTGAGGTCCAGAGAAGTCAAGACTCTTTCCCGAGGCCACGCTGCTCGGGAAGGGCAGAGGCACCTGCCTCCCTGACCGCCCTAGCGCGTCCTGGCTCCCGTGTGGAGAGGCAGACCTTGACCTGTACGTTATATGCCCGCCCTGAGCCCAGCACAGTGGTTGCATAGGGGGAACTGGACAGACTCCTTGCTCGAACGGATGACTATCGGTTGATGACCTCCCCGTTGTATTTGCCGCCGGGAGGTGACAGAGGAGGCGTTCCCGTGTGAGGCAGAAACCAGCAAGCTTTCTCCGTAAAGGTCCAAATCGTAAAGACGGGGCACTTTGTGGGCCGCATGCGGTCTCTGCGTCAAAAACCATGCGGCACATAAGCAGCCATAGATGATACTTAAGCGAATGGAGGTAACTATTTCCAATAAAACTTTATAAAACGGACGGCAGGCTGAATTTGGCCCACAGGCCGTAATTTGCCAACTTGTAATGCGAGGGAACAAGTCTACACCAACAGTTAAAAAGTGGGCCTGGATTCAACTTACTGGCTGGCTCCCTTTGGGCCTCAGTTGCCCCATTAGTACAGTGAGGGGTTGGGACTAGACCAGGGATCTCACACTGAAATTCGGCAAGGGCAGGTGGGACAGATGTGGGATGTAGAGTGGGACAAGCTGGAGCCCGCCTCTCATCTTGGGCAGCCGTGACTTAGCTCCCATTGTTGGCGCCCAGATCTCCGGGGACTCTGGGCAAGCGGGATTGAATGTGGACTGCTGTGATTTGTTTTTGATTTTTTTTTTTTTAACGTTTATTTATTATTGAGAGGCAGAGAGAGACAGAGCATGAGCAGGGGAGGGGCAGAGAGAGGGGGGAGACACAGAATCCGAAGCAGGCACCGGGCCCCGAGCCGTCAGCACGGAGCCGGACGCGGGGCTGGAACTCACAAACCGCGAGATCGTGACCTGAGCCGAAGTCGGACGCTCAACCGACGGAGCCACCCAGGCGCCCCTGGACTGCTGTGATTTTTAAAACAACCTTTTTCACCGAAGTATAACACATGTTCGGGAAAATGCCCGCATCTTAATTATTCAGCATGATGAGTTTTCTTCCACTGAACACGCCCGTGTAACGAACGCCCAAATCAAGAACAGAAGGGGACCGAAAACCTTCCCCATGCTGCTTTCCAGTAACCAACCCCAAGGGAACCATTCTCCTGACTTTGTTCCAATGTTTAATGCTGCGCCTATGTCACCTTTTTTTTTTTTTTTTTTTTTTTTTTTGGCTCTAAACACATCGGTGGGCCGGTTCACAATGCCTGGCTCCCACCCTCCCCGCACCCCGAGACTCGCTGTTGGTGGCGCGGGCTGGCAGGTGAAATCGAGGGCTGGTGCGGGGCAGGTGGGCGGGCCCAGCAGTGAGCGGGGCGGCATTTCTGTTCCCCGGAAGGCGGAAGGCGTGTGCGGCAGGCAATCAGAGTGACAATGCGGCCCAAGGGGCGTCCTAAGTGCCTTCCGAGGGGGGCGGCGGGAGGAGTCCAGGCCGGGCAGGCGCATTCGGCTGGCTTATTAAAACGACTTTGATCCCCGGCCGCTTTGATATCCCGGGTCTTATAAAGAATTCACTTTCAGGGGTAAATATAGGTAGTTCAGAGAGATTTTATGACATACGGTACAGGCTCCTCTTCCAGAGACTTATTTAATTACTGAGGTGGGGAGGGCTTGGGGGCAGCAAAAGTGCTGACAGAGAGGGGCTGAGCCCCGGCTTCCCCCGTCACCACGCCCCCCCCCCCCCCAGCACCGCAGGCCTTGAACCCAGGCTCATGGAAGGGACGAGCTGTGGTGGCCTCACTGCCACCCACCCCTGCCCAAGAAAGGCCAAGGCTAGGGCAGGTCGGGGGGGGGGGTTGTGGAATAGGGCGCTGGGCTTTGGAAGAACTGTCTGGGAGATGTTGTCCGAGGGCCAGCGGTCACTGCCTACAACAGACGTGGCCGGGCTTGGAACCCAGGCTCTGCCACCGAGGCGCTGTGGGCAAGAGAATGTCTCAGAGCCTCAGTCTGCTTAGTTGCCAAGTGGGCGCAAAAGCAGGGAGGAGGTCGGAGGCATCGAGGCAAGCGGAGAGCCTGGCGTGGCGCCCCGTGCATCGTAATGAGAGAGCCCAGCTTACCAAGGACTCAGGTGACTGTGCCCTTTAGACCCCAGGCCCGATGTCGTTCCCTCCAGGCCGTGGAAGGGGATACGCTGTGCTGCTGAGGAACCCCCTCCTGAGGGCTCCCTCTGTACTCCCAGCTCAGATCCCTCCTCTGTCCGGAAGGCTTCCCCTCCTATGCTGGTCTTGCATCACGGGATTGCAGAGCACACAGGACCTATGGGGGTACTTCGTGCCTGTCTGTGGCTGGAGCAGTGGAGGCCGGAGAGGGGTGTCCCCGGCCGGAGAGGTGACTGCATTACAACACGGCTCTCACGCGTCACGAGTGGAACCTCTCAGAATGCAGGTTCCGATCCCGCAGGTGTAGGGGGGGTGGGTGACAGTCTGCATTTCCACGGCTTTTCTGAATCTGCTGGGCGGGACTCTGCCCTCTGAGTAGGGAGGAGGGCCTGGATGACCCCTGGGGCTCCCCCATCAGGCCTTTGCCCCAAAGCTCTTTCCTGTCTGGGTCACTCACAGGACGCTCAATCCAGAATAATTCCCAATCTGTCAAGTTTTCCAGGATTTGACTCATCCAGACAGATAACACATGTAAGGCACTTAGAATTACGTTTGAATTATGGTAAGGGCTCAAAAAACGACAATCGGAATGAGTATTATATCGGCTCGCCTCTCGGGACAGAGACTCGGCATCATTTGTATTTATAAAAGCTTCTAGTTATTGACCATCTCTGCATATTTGATCCTTTAGGAAAAAATCACGGGGATAATACAGTGTCAGCAGAAATCCCTACCCCGAGCCCCGTTCTATGGATGAGCAAACGGAAGCTCAGAGAGACGAGGTGACCCCCACGAGTTCCCGGAGCTGATCAAGGGCTAAGCCAGGATTGGAAATCAGATAAGTCTGCTGTCAAACCCCAGCGTTTTTGCTACGACCTGCCCCCTTTGATTTCTCCCATCTGCCATGCACACGCGCGTGCACGTACACACACACACACACACACACACACACACACACGTTGGGCCTGCCACCGCCCTAGGCACATGGAACTCATTTGTCCCTTATTACCTTGCAGAGTCGTTAGTTTGCTTTTGTGCCAAATGTCCCAGTAGCGATAAACTTTTGGCAGGCAAGAATCACGGTGTCACTCGTTGCTGATTCTCCGGAGTCTAGCGACAGGTGCTGGCATGCACTTGCTACTCCATAAATGCCTTTGAAACGAACGAAGGTCTAAGACAAGAAATGGGCCAATTTGCTGAACGTCCTTGGGTTACTTTTCCTGGTCATCCTGCTAAATAAAGTACCCCCATTCTTCTTGGTGTATCTGTGCGATACCGGCTGTGTGGCAGACAACTGCGTCAGAGAGAAACGGTTTACATCAGAGACCAATGGTCCAAATGTAGAAAAGACCTCCTTGGGGCGCCTGGGTGGTGCAGTCGGTTAAGCGTCCGACTTCAGCCAGATCACGATCTCGCGGTCCGTGAGTTCGAGCCCCGCGTCAGGCTCTGGGCTGATGTCTCGGAGCCTGGAGCCTGTTTCCGATTCTGTGTCTCCCTCTCTCTCTGCCCCTCCCCCGTTCATGCTCTGTCTCTCTCTGTCCCAAAAATACATAAAAAACGTTGAAAAAAAAAATTAAAAAAAAAAAAAAAAAAAAAAAAGAAAAGACCTTCTTTTTTTCCTACCAGGACCTGCTACCGAGTCCCCCCGGGCTCCCCAAACCACCATCGAGGGAGGGTTAGATGAGAACGGAATTTCAAAGCTGATGTGGCTCCACAAAGGAGCATGAGGGCCAAGCCCGGGAGACCTCAGGGCCCTGCCACAGGCCTCGCACACAGTAGGTGCCCAGAGATGCTCACTGAATGAGTCGATGTTGGCCATTTCAGGCAGAGCAACAGGACGACTGTCCTCCGATCCCTTCACCCCGATCTCACACACACACACACACACACACACACACACACTTGCATGAGGGGGATCTAGAACCTACGTGGAGGTTTACGAGACCCTCGTAAACCAGGGTCTGCTCCCTCTGCCCTGTGTTTTTCTCCCTTCCTCCTCTGCTTGGCCTCTCTCCTTGCCCCGGAGCTGAGGCAGTAACTAATATTGTTTCCTGGCTTAAATAGATAATTGCCCTTCTGGCTGGATAAAAGGTGTCTCGCAGAGCAGAGTGAAATATCATTAATAAAGGAGACTGATTTACTCAAGAATTCCTCCAGAAGTGAGATTAATAAGCCATCCCCTGGTGTTAGATATAATCTTCAGTTCTCTCCTCACTGCATGACTTATTTTGCAACAACTGCACCATTGTCTCATTAATCATTACAGGAGGCCAACAGTTTATCTAGGCTAATGGGCCTAATACCCAAACACAACAACTTTTCCCTCCCATGTGACGGGGGGGGGGGGGAGAAATTCGGGGGGGGGGAGGAATTAGTCGACGATGTGTCTCCTTTTAGGGAAATAAGTCCCCGCTCTACCTGGGAATCAGAGCCTACACGCCCTGGGATGTAAATGAATACGACCTCTGACGACGGACGTACGTGGAGGGATGCACACATACACGCTTGCGCAACTGTACGGAGGGCGACCGTGACTCCACCGGTGTAATGTGTGTGCACACATGTCACCTGATTCTGTGTGTGCAGACACGTACACAAGACCCGTCTGCGTGGGAATGTGTGCAGGGGACGAACAAATCCATACAGAGTCCCGGGGTTTGTGAATACACGGTATGGGAGGAAGTTCTAGACTTTACATGTCAACGGACAGGTGGCATGAACCTGGGCAGGTGGGAACACGCATGGCATGCGGTCAGCGGTGTAAACGTATATGCCTATTTATGATGTATAAACATACGGTGGGCAGGTTTTAGCATGTATATCCCGGCGAATGAGTGTGCGTTCGATAAATGTTCACTCTACTGAGCTGAAAGACAAACCCCATTCAATCGGAAAAAGACATCGCTAGGAAACTTTGAACTGACTCATTTCTGCTCCCCTGGATTCACTATTCATTCATTCATTCACTCATTCATTCACTCATTCACGCATTCGTGCATCCATTCGTTTACTGTCTTAGGAGTGGGCACCCTGGAAGCCGAATCGAGACAGGGGCTCCCCGCCAGTGGTGTAGGGGGTGGGGGAGAGGTTGACTTGTCCGGCACTTCGGCAGAGGGCAACCTCCGAAGAGAGCCGAAGCTGTGTGCCATTGGCAGACGACCCTCCTAGCAGCCGCCCGGCACAGGGGATCTGGGAGAGGCACCTGAGCATCTCACGTACCTACCAAGTCGAGACTGGGGCCGGGCTGCAAGAGTTCGTGATGGCCGTGATCTAGAATTTCTTAGACTGGATTTTGTGGCGGAAGGAAGGTACCGATGGGCTTCAGGATCTCCCCCCCCCGCCCAGGATCAGAGCCGCGCTTTGGGCCAGCCGCCCCGGAGACACTCCGAGGCTGGGTTGGAGGGCACAGAGCCGTGACCGTGCGGGACAGGCCTGGGGCACGCACGGAGGCAGCGTGAGGTCAGTGAGAAGGGGCGGCACACTGTGCCCAACACCCCGGTCCGTCGGGGCCCCGAGCACTCGGGCACAGAGCCCACAGCCAGCCCTGTCGTCCCTGCCCCCGGCACACAGGCAGCTCTGGCTTCCATCAAAGACGGCATTCAACCAGATGGGGTTCTGTCCCGTGACCACAGAAACGCCTGATCCCGGTGGGAAGGTGAGAGGCCGGCTGCGTGCATATTTATAAACCAACCTCCCTGTCCTCGTGGTGGGCAGCGAGGCAGGGCCCGTGGGGGCGGTCGGCCCCGAGCCTCAGCCGCGACAGAGCCGACGCTTGTCTGGGCCGGCGGACGGCCGCCAACCCGGCCCCCGTCTCGGGCAGGAACCGGGCAGCAGCCGGCAGCTTGGGTTGCGTCCTTGCCCCTCCCCGTGCCACGGAGGAGTCGGGCGGTTGCAGAGGTATTTCTGATGTTGTCTCGTGAAACCCGAGTGCTGAATCCTGAATTATGGCCACGCTCTGGCCGCTCCACTTGGTGACTCGAAGGAATGCAAAGTGGGGCGATTCTGGCCGTGCCTGCCAATTGTAGCTCAGAGAATGTGGTGTTTGTAGATGGAATTAGAGGCGGCTTTCATGTTAACAAACTGAAATGAGCAGGATTTGGTTTTGCAAAATAAGCTCCTCTGGGTCTGGGCTGCCTGGTGGTGGCCCGGGGCTGCAGACACCCTGCCGTGACTCACGCGGCCAGTGACACCCATTTCACACGCACTCCAGTCCACGTCACATACAACACGGCCACATGCGTGTGCATCTGAAGAGAGGCAGCGCTGTCCCAGTGGTCACGAGCTCAGCGCGCGGCTGGGTTCAAATCCCGGCTCCGCCGCCTAGTGAATGAGCTGAACGACCGTGGGCAGGTTACTCATCCTGACCTGTAAAATGGGCTACTAGTAGTACTTAACCAAGTACTTTCGTAGCACTTAACCAAGTACTTTCATAGGACTTAACCAAGTACTTTCGTAGCACTTAACCAAGTACTTTCGTAGCACTTAACCAA
Organism: Neofelis nebulosa; assembly: GCF_028018385.1. Taxonomy (NCBI): domain Eukaryota; kingdom Metazoa; phylum Chordata; class Mammalia; order Carnivora; family Felidae; genus Neofelis; species Neofelis nebulosa. The sequence continues at coordinate 32,815,211 of NC_080798.1, read as the reverse complement.
GTACTTTCGTAGGACTTAACCAAGTACTTTCGTAGCACTTACGCAAGTACTTTCGTAGCACTTAACCAAGTACTTTCGTAGCACTTACGCAAGTACTTTCGTAGCACTTAACCAAGTACTTTCGTAGCACTTAACCAAGTACTTTCGCAGCACTTAACCAAGTACTTTCATAGTACTTAACTGAGTGGGAAGTGAGTGTGTAAATGCTTACAAGGGTACCTGGCTTATATAAGTTAATGTCTCTTGGGTCCAAGTGGGACATTCCCTCACCTCCATATCTGAGGGACCTTGGGGAGTCCCCCCGACCCAGTGCCTGGGCCATCTTACCTGTAATACAGGCTGCTCCCCATGCCATGGCAGTCGGTGAGCGTGTGAGAGAAAGGAATCATGGGGCCTCAGTATTGGCTTTCAGCATCCTTCTCTCTCCCTGGCTCAAGGCAGGGAAGTTCTCATGACTCCCCAGCCCGGGTCAGCTCGGTGTGACCCTGAGGTCTTTATCAGGCCGAGGACCTCCAAATCTCGGCATGTAAGAAGAACCCCAAATTCTGCCCAGGTCACCTGAACGCTCGCGGTGGGCTGCACACCAAGCTCTTTGCACAGACCTTTCCCTTCAATTCTCCCCACATACGTTCCATTTTACCTCTGTTTCAGGGCAGAGGAAACCAAGCTTTGCAGGCCCAGGTGACCTTCCCAAGTAGTGGACTTTTTTTTTTTTTTTTAATAAATGTATTTTTGAAAGAGAGAAAAATCGAAAGAGCAAGCTGAATCCAAAGCAGACTGTCAGCACACAGCCCGATGTGGGGTTCGAACTCACCCACCAAGAGACGGTGATCTGAGCTGAAGTCGGACGATTAACCCACTGAGCCACCCAAGCGCAGGCGCCCCACCTTGCAAAGCAGTGGATTTCAAAGCCCAGGTGTGCAACCGCTCACCAGCGCCACCTGGAGGCCTGGTGGTTACTGGGGTTGGGGGGGGCACCCTGCTTTGGTTCCCTCCATCACGCGGTAAGCCTGGACGCCCTTTCATTTCTGGGTGACATCGCAAGGAAAGTCACTGGTGCCAGAATGTCTTGACGCTTCCCTAACGTCCGCTCACGTTTCTTTTCCACTGAGAGCCACCCTCCCCACCCCCGCCTTGAACTTGGACCTCGCGGAGCCACGGTAGCTCGCTGGAATTGAAAACGGCCTTCTCTTTTCGCGGTGCTCATTTTTATCATTATCTGCTATTTATGCCAAATGACATCGATTTTTCCATCTCTGGTAGCCATCAAGGGTTTCTTTTTAAAGTAAATTTCAGTTCCAAAGTGAGTTGATTTAATGACAAAATATCGTAATGAGGAACGGTCAGAGCCGTCGGTGGGTGCGGGGGAACCCGAGGGAAGCAGGTCCTCCAACGACTTAAATATGGAAATGGCTGCATTCTGCTTTACTGCTTCTCCAGACCCGGGCCACCTCCTCCTCGGGCCCTGTCTGTGGGAGCCTGAGCCCTGCACGGACTCCACCAGGAGAGTCCGTGGGGGCTCCTTCTCTGGACCCTGCTGACCCGCATCGCTATCCAAACAGCTGGCCAAGCCTCCAGCCCTGAGCCGGAGTTCTAGAAATTCAATAGGACATCTAGCTGGAGGGGAGGACTGTTTCAAGGGCCCAAATGGTACCTTCTGGAAGTGAGCTTCCCACTGTAAGAGGAAAGAGAAAGGGAGACACGGGAGGGGTGGAGGGAGGGTCCTTCACACACACCCACGTGCACACGCACGACCCACATGCCTCCAAAGGCATATACGCGCAAACACACACGCGCGTGCAAACACGCACAGGGACCCAGACACCTCTATACAGAAACATGCCTGTGCGAACGCGTGCACCCCCCTGCCACTGCTTCCTCTCTTTAAGAACCGGAAGAACCAGCTCCTGGAAGAGGCTAGAAGATAGCCCTCCAGGATGCCTGCTTGCCTCTGGCCCAGCCCTCCCTTCCCACCTCCCCAAATGGCAAGCGCCCGGCAGGAAAGGCGCACAGTGCGAGACAGGAAAGGTATTTGCTCTGTCTTGGCCTAATTACAGGGGCCATCCCAGGCCCGGCCGGCCAGCCCAGCCTTTCCCCCTTCCCCTGCCCGTCTACTTTCCTGTGTGCCGGGCTATCTCTGGCCAAGCCGTTTCCCGGACATGGTGTCCATTAGGCCTCAATTACCTGGCAGGGCCGTGGCCTTTGAAGTGGCTACAGAGGCCGTCGGGAGGCTATTTTTCTCTCACCTGTCACCACTTTATTTTCCTGGGCTCCTGGCCTGTGGCCCGGCATTTTTAACTAATGGGGATTAAATAATCCAGCTGGAATACAAATGCCCACTCTCGGCCCCTGGGTCCACATCGGAGTCATTAAGACCTCAGCCCGAGCTGGCAGGCGCTCCCCGCGGAAGGGGTAAGGAGAGGCCGCCGGGCAGCACATTCTGGATTTTTTTATTGCCTCCTCATTATAGCTATTATCCACAAACACAACCGCTAATGAGAGGGCTGAGGAATTTGGGAGAGGAAAGGTTTCATTTGGGCTAGAGAAGGAAGCCATCGTCTGCCCTAAAATAGCATGACGTGTCTGAGGCCACCTCTTGCCCAGCGCCCCCCATCCCGGACTGTGAGCCGTGGAGCTATGGGTGGAAGAGGGCGGGAAAGAGACCTGAGACCTGGGGGTCCGGAGGCCTGAAAAGAAAGGGCTGCTCTTACATCGCCCGTGGGACAGCAGTATCTACGGCGGGCTACCAAGTGCCCGGGGCTGCGCTGGAGCTGCGGGGTGACTTTGCAATTTACCCCGCGATCCGGGACACCCCTGGGAGTGCAAAGGGAGAGCTTGGCCCCAGCTGGTCCAGGACGGCAGCCATCCACCAGGAATCCAGGGCCAGGGCCGGAGGGCAACACGTGAGGCGCTCACCTCGGGTGTAAAATCCAAGGGTGTGCCAAAATACCCAGTGATCGAGATGAGGGTTTTGGGGGGTGCCTGGGTGGCTCAGTCGGTAAAGCATCTGACTCTCGGCTTCGGTTCAGGTCATGACGTCCCCTTTCGCGGGTTCAAGCCCCCTGTCAGGCTCTGCACTCTCAGCACAGAGCCTGCTTGGGATTCTCCCTCCCTGTCTCTCTGCCCCGCCCCCCTTCTCTCTCTCTCTCTCTCTCTCTCTCACTCAAGATAAATAAATAGGGACACCTGGGTGGCTCAGTTGGTTAAGCGTCGGACTTCAGCTCAAGTCACGATCTCACAGTTTGTGGGTTCGAGCCCTGCATCGGCTCTGTGCTGACAGCTCGGGGCCTGGAGCCTTCTTCCGATTCTGTGTCTCCCTCTCTCTCTGCCCTCCCCTGCTCGTGCTCTGCCCCTGTCTCTCAAAAATAAATAAACATTTAAAATTTTAAATAAATAAATAAACTTAAAAAAAAAAGGTAAGTATTTTAATGCACTATTCTTTTAATCAAGATTAAGTAAAAAAAACTATCCCTGAAGAACAGAGCTCTGCCCCTGTCTCTCAAAAATAAATAAACATTTAAAAATTTAAATAAATAAATAAACTTAAAAAAAAGTATTTTAATGCACTATTCTTTTAATCAAGATTAAAAAAAAAAAAAACTATCCCTGAAGAACAGAGTGTCAACATGTAAAATTTTTTTTCATTTATTTATTTTTGAGAGAGAGAGAGACAGAGCACAAGTGGGGGAGGGGCAGAGAGAGAAGGAGACACAGGATCAGAAGCAGGCTCCAGGCTCTGAGCTGTCAGCACAGAGCCCGATGCGGGGCTCGAATTCACAAACCGAGAGATCGTGACCTGAGCTGAAGTCGGACCTTCAATGACTGAGCCACCCAGGCACCCCTGGAATATCAACATTTTAAAGAAAGGCAGGATCCAGCGGGGCTGGGATTAAGGTGAGGGAAATCATGGAAGAGTAAGGTCAGGTCCTGTCTTTAAAATGTTTATATTCTGTTCATCATGGATTTTCTTCTAGTTTTTCCTCAGTAATGGCTTTTTAGAATATCATGTTAAAATATTATTTACCTTAATTACTGAGTCTTGTTAAATATTGCACCCAAGGCAAATGCCTTACTTGCCCGACCCCAGTGCCCACCCTGCCAAGTCAGGTTTGGGGAATGAAAGGAGTATCGGACCCAGGCTCTCGCCTCTGCTTCCCCAGCCCTTTGTGCTCTGGCAGACAGAACCCCTGTGGTTCCCTGTCTCTCTGGCATCTGAGCCTCTCTACAGGCTGTTTCCTGTTCCTCGGACTCTCCCATCCCCTTCCCTGTCATAATGGCGACAGCGGGCTTTCACAGCCAAGTTCAATAAGGCGAGCCCTGTGCCAAATGCTCAACACACTGTATAGCTCATTTAGTTTGCTCAGCAAACTGCGTGCAACATAGGTCCTGTGAACGTCTCCACTTTCCAGATGAAGAAAATGAGGGGGCGGGGCATAACTCACCGGGGCCAGTGCCCTCCGCCCCTGTTTCCTTTTGCCTCTGCACTCAGGAAGTTTCCATTTGATGTACGGTCACGTTCAAGACCGTGGGCTTTCAGTTCAGATCACGGCTCTGGCTATGTCCAACTACATGTGGGGCCCAGTCGGGTTATTCAATTTGGATGCCTCCTCTATAAAATGGCGATAATAACAACCACAACCCATTAATAGTCTTACTGGAAGGTTTTTATGGGTTAATTTATGTAATGGGCTTAGAACAGTGTCTCACCCAATGGACTTTCCTGGTATTAGCACTGAAAAAACACATTCCAGGAAACTCCTCAGTCCCAGGCAAACCAGGGTGGTTGGTCACCCTACTGGGAGATGTTCAATGAATGTTTATTATTATTATTATTATTATTATAGCTTCCCTGGCATTGCTGTGTCCAGGGATCACACCCCACCCGGCCACACACCCTCAGCCCCAAATATCTCCCTGCTGCTCCCACCGTCCCCTGAATGGTCGCATGGGATTGTAAATCTCTTCTTCTCAAGTCCGTCTCTCCCGGAGGACTGTGAACTCTAGGACAGTGGGACCAGGATGATCAGACCTATATTGTGGGATCGTGCCTATCATGTGCCAGCTGATCGAGAAATATCTGCTAAAAGGATGAATGAATGAGGGACGACTGGGTGGCTCAGTCGATTAAGCATCCAGCTCGATTTCGGCTCGGATCATGGTCTCACGGTTTGTTGGATGGAGCCCCATGTCCGGCTCTGTGCTGACAGCACGAGCCTGCTTAGGATTCTTTCTCTCCTCTCTCTACCTCTCTCTTGCTCATGCTCTTTCTCTCCTCCCTCTTTCTCTCAAAATAAATAAATTAACTTAAGACATGGGTGGATGAATGAGACACAGACATCAAGGTGACCAGGCTCTTAAGGCAGATAAAACCAAGCATAAAATACTAGAAAGTAGAAAAAATGTTAAAATCCTAAAAGGAAAGACAGAAATCCTACAAACCAATCTGTTCATCTCAAGGGGAGGTGATGTCACCCAGAGAGGAGGAATGGCCTGTCCCGACCCACACAGCCAAGCAGTAACCAGAGGTAGAATCTGAAGGACACAGCCCAGAGCGCTATCTGGCCTTGGAGGTGGGGTCCAGGCCTTTCCCCTGGCAGCCCATCCCCCACGAACAAGAGTAAATGTTCTGCCCAGTGAGGTTTGGGGGAAGGGCCACGGACTGGAATCAGGAGTCCCGGGTTTTAGCTTCTTCCGGAAGTTAGTTCTCAGGGACTGACCTCAGTTTCCTTATCTGTCAAATGGCTACCCTCTCTGCCTGCCTGGGTTCCCAGGGCTACAATGAAGCCGAGGTGTAACCACCGATGAGAGGACTTTGGAGACAGTTCACAACGTCTCTGCAGACAGCAAGGCTGGTTAAGAGAGGCTGGAGTGCAGGACTTGGCCCCTAGAGTCTGGAAGTACAGTACCTGGTCTAGCTAAACTGATGACAGGATACCAAAGCCAGAGCTGGGAGTGATGAGACCCCAGACATCATGATAGCCCAGAGTTTTAAACAAAATACATCTTATTTTTTTAATAAATGAAACCAGCGAGAGCAGCTCAACATTAAAAAAGAAAAAAAAAAAGATAGATGGCACAATTTAACAGGCAGGCTTATCAATTTAAATTTACAAATTTAATTATTGTGAAGGTAATCACTAATGAGAGTGAGTTAGTTTCACCTTCAGGGCATCCAAGTAAGTTCTTGCCAGGCTTTCGCCACAGATAACAACTATAAACTTTGGACCAATATAAAAACCACTGACCTAAAGGTACTGAAGAATGAATAAACGCAGGCAGATCCTGGAGAGGCAAACCCCAAAAGAGGGGAGTGGTATAAAGGGGGTCACTCGTTGCTGCCTGACAACAGGCTGAAGTCAGCACCATATGGCACAACTAAAACTTTGCTAGAAAACCCCAGTCGCTGTGGCCTGAAGGCCAGAGAACAGAGTTCGAGACCACCATAGTCACCGGCAAGCAAAGAGGAACCTCAGAAAGGGGTGATTCAGTATAGTCACTGCTTAAATCTTGGATGGCCCCATGAGCCAGGGTTGCTTGGGACAGAAGCCAACTCAGAAAGAACTGAACTGAGGCTCGATTTGTCACCCAAAAGACAGTCCCGTGGTTAAAGCCTACCCAAGGCAATTGCTTATGAAAACAAACAAAAATCGATGTTCTTCAGAGGAATATAACAGAGTCCAGAATCGTCACTGTTTGATTTTCACAACCTGCTGGGTACACTCCAAAATTACCCAACTTAAAAAAGAACCAGAAAATTGTGACCCGCTTTGAGAGAAAAGATCATCAAAGGGGACAAAAGTTGAGATGACTCAGCTGCCAGAACTAACAGGCACAAATTAAAAGCAGCCACAGACCAAAAGGAAAGGGTGCTCACAATGGGCAAAATCTGAGTGGAGAAATAAAACTATTTTTAAAAACAAAGGGGAGGGCATCTGGGTGGCTCAGTCAGTTAAGCGTTCGGCTCTTGATTTCGACTCAGGCCATCATCTCGCTGTTCGTGGGCTCGAGCCCCACGTCGGGCTCTGCGCTGACGGCTCAGAGCCCAGAGCCTGCTTCGGATTCTGTGTCTCCCTCTCTCTCTGCTCCTCCCTCGCTCTCGCTCTCTCTTTCAAAGTAAATAAAATTTAAAAACATAAAGTAAAAAAAAAAAAAAAAAAGATAGGAATTCTAGAACCGAACAATGTAATACCTGAAATGACAATGAACGTATTAGACTTACCAGCAGAAGTTTCCCTCTGAAGAAAAGAGAGACTGAAGATTGAAAAAAAAAAAAAAAAAGAGAAGCAGAATCAGATCCAGAAATACGGAGGACGAACTGATGGCTGCCAGAGGAGAAGGGGGTGGGGGATGGACAAAAATGCTGAAGGGGAGGGGGAGACACAGACTCCAGTTATGGAAAGAACAAGTCACAGAAATAAAAGTCACAGCATAGAAAATACAGTCAATGATATTGTCATAGTGTTGTATGGTGACAGATGGCAGCTGTACTTATGAACACAGCATCGTACGTAAACTTGTTGAATCCTGTGTTATACACCTGATGGAATACTGGGTGTCAACTCTACTCAAATGCAATTAAAAAAAAATAAATAAAGCCTCAAGTACCTGTGGCTCACTACCCAAAGGTCTATAACACGTGAACCCAGAGCTACAGACCTGGAGGAGATAATAGTTGAAGAAATAATGGCCGAGTTTCCCCAAATGTGATGAAAACAGAAAATGTACAGATTTAAGCTCAGCGAATCCCAAGCAGGACAAATACAAAGAAAACCACACGTAGGCACATGATCGCGAAACTCTTGAAACCCATGGCAAAGAGAAAAATCTGTTATCTTTTCGTGCGAAAGAAGCCAGAAGGGGAAAAAAAAAAATTCAGGGAAATAACGATTTGAAAATCCACCAACTTCTCATTAGAGACCAAAAAGGCCAGAGGACATTTGAATCACGTCTTCAGTGTTATGGGCGGAAAAAGCCAAGCCAGAATTCCGTATTCAGTGAAAATATCCTTTAATAGTAAAGACGAAATAGAGACGTTTTCAGACTAAAACATTTTAATTTTTTAAAGTTTTTATTTATTTTTGAGAGTGAGAGAGAGAGAGCGGGGGCACGAGCATGAGTCCGGGAGGGGCAGGGAGAGAGGGAGACACAGTATCTGAAGCAGGTTCCAGGCTCTGAGCTGTCAGCACAGAGCCCCACGCGGGGCTTGAATGCACGAACCGTGAGATCATGACCTGAGTCGAAACCTGATGCTTCGCCCGACTGAGCTACCCAGGCACCCCCAGAATAAAAATTTTTTAAAACTTTTTATGGCATAAAGGATGGGTAGAAACTGTGATGGAGGGGCGGTAAACAGACCGATGTGGTTGCCAGGTTTTTACATTTCCTATCACAAGGCACAATATTACTCTCCGCGTACTGTGGAGAGTGAAGGGGGTATCCTGAAATCCTCAGACCAGCCACTAAAAAATACAGTTTGAAAGGTACAGAGCTAAGAAGACAACAGATAAATTAAATTTGAGTTCTCAAAATAGATTTCAATAATCCAAAAGAAAGCAGAGGGAGAGACAGGGGGATAAAACCAGACAAATAATAAAATAATAAAAATAATAAAGAAAACATAAGTAATAACAGAATAGAAGAAAAATAATAACAGAAAAATAATAAAGTAGGAGGCCAGAAGCCAACCACATCCATGCTTTCATTAAACATGTGTGGGCTTAACACTCTAATTAAAAGGCAGAAATTGCCAGTAAGGAAACAGGGCGTCGTAAGACCGGAGAAGCCTCTTGGATGAATATAGGGCTGATAGTCACACAAGGGGCTGGTACAGCTTACGAGTTGTTAAAATACTGAAATACTTCCTTGCTAGTCGTGAACTAGTCCCGAGTGCCCCCTTAGGCCTAAACCCTGGCCCCTTCCCCAGGAACCCCCCCCCCCCCCCCCCAGCTACCATCCAGCATCTCGAAGGTTCCAGCCTGCCACAGGACAGGGACCCTGGGACCCCACTCCCCCACCGAGGCCGTGGGCCGTTCTAATTTGACCTTTTCAGCGCCTCACCAGTTGGCCACATTTTGAGTATCGCCCCCGGACGAAGGTCACAATTTAAAACCACGGTAGTAAATGCTTCACCCAGGGCCTTGCCAGCCTCAGTATGCGATTCGTTTCAGTATTTTGTTTCTTGCAGACCCCGTGAGGGGAAGCATCCTAATTCACACAGAGAAACCATCTCAAATGATCCCACTTTAATCTGTCGATTTTTTTCATGAACAATCCGACTTGCCACCTGAGGATATCCCTTCAGTTTAGCAAGGGGGTGGAGAGAAATTTTATCCGGAAGCCTGCCCCCCCCCCAAAAAAACAAAACAAAAACAAAAACAACAACAAAAGTGACTTCGGCAGCCCACGGTCATGCAGTCATGCTCTCCGGTGCGTTTAACTTGGAGAACAAACCTCGCTGTGTCTTTTGATTTTTTTTTTTTTTGCATCTTTTTACAATGGCTTTTTAAATACCTAAGACAACAAAAAAATTAAAAATGCAGATTCAACCTCGGACACGTGAAGGGTTTGTAGGATCTACTTTCAACGCCTTCTCTCTCCGCTCCGTCCGCCGCTGTGGCTGTGACCGAGAACGTGAGTGGTCAGCCGGATCTGGCAGCCTCGTCCCGCATCTGACGGAGGAAAGGGGGCCTCCGCCGTCTGCCTGGGGGGGGGGGGGGGGGGTCCTCTGCTCAGCCCAGCGGATGGCTCATGGTCCACCACGCCCGCGGGCCACGCCGGGTCCCATCCCTCGCGGTGACCCGGCTGGCCCCCGTGTCTGAGTGCCGGAAGGTCACAGATGGGGTTTTAGAGACACTCGTGATTACCTCCTGGGTGACCTTTGAGACAGACCGGTTTGGGGCTGACACCTTTCTAAACATAGCACGGGGGAAGGGCCGACATCCCGTTCGTCACCAAAGCCACTTACTTAGCCATCCAGACGGGCCCACACGCCAACGGGAGCCGCTTTTAGCCACCTTCAAAAGGGCCCAAAGTGGGTGCAGTGCCCAGGGGAAGGGAGGGCGTGACGCTGTGGCATGTGTCCTCCTGACCAGAGAGGAATCTCTAGAGCATGACATCTAGAGGCCGAGGGTCCTGGGTTCAGATTCCACCTGTGTTCCTGCCGGTGTGGGATCTCCGGGCTCCTCTGAGCCTTTTTTATCCCACTAGCAAGATGGGGATCTTGCCATCCCGCCCGTTCTTAAGACACTGGCGCCTAAATGCACCTAGAACGGGCTTCCTCGACGTGTGTCCGGTTGGTCCTCATTGTGGTCTGTCTGTCCCCGAGCCTGCCCAGCCCTGAGTCGCCACGAGGCTTGGGAGCTCCTTTCCAGTAATGCAGAGAAGGCCCTGGTCCCTTCCTCTTGGCACGCATTCTCGTTTCTTTCCAGGGGCCCAGTAGCTTCCATGCTGCCCTCAGGCTTCTGTCAACGCAAATTAACTGACTCCAAGGTGGCAGAAACTAAATGCATCTCCAGACTCATTGTTTTTTCAAAGACGAGCTAAATGGGGCGATGCTTACCCCCGTGGTGCAACTTAGCGTTGCTGGCCCTCAGGGGCCCCTGGCAGAGATGTCTAGGAGCAGAAGCCCTTTCCCACAGTTTCTTAAGTCCTATAGGACAGCCCTGTCCCCCTCGCCGGCCCCCCGTGACTATCATTCTATCGGGCTCCTCGATCTTGTCGGTCTCGGTACCACGGGGTGGTGGGGGAGATGGGACCCCGTGGGGTGAGATGCGAGTGGACTCCCATCCTCTTTCTGTGAGTCACGCTGGGGTGGAGGGGCTTCCCCGGCTGGGCGCAGGACCTCTTGGTCTCCAACAGCCTCTCTGCCCACGTGCCCGGGCTCCAGGACATCGTCCCCAGGGACCACGTGCAACCCTAGGAGGTGGCACTGCCCCACTTGGGAGGCAGACAGACCTGCACTGGCGTTTCACCTCTGCCCCAAGCGAGCGTGCGCCTTTGGGCAAGCGTGCCTCTTTCTGAGCCTCGGTTTCCTCATCTGTGAAATGGGGATAGCATTGTAGCATTTCCTCCTGCCTGGGAAAATGGGAGGGAGGGGGGCGGCTCAAATGAGTCGATCCTTGCGCAGAGCCTGGGGCGGGATCAAGCACTCAACACGCAGAAGCGGCCGTGACCGTGGTCACGGTGGCAATGAGGAGGGAGCGGAAGAGGAAGAGGAAGACGTCGGTGTTGGCCTAGAGAGGGTTTAAGAGGCGGGCACCAGCTTTGTCAGTGGGAGCTGGGGGCACCGCGTAAGCCTCTCCCTGCCAGAAATGCTCTTTGCCATCAGCGACATCTGGCTTTCTGCCTGGGATGTGTATTAGGAGTGATTACGTGTCCCTTTAAATTCTGGGAGCTGTCGCTAACCGGTGCCGAGGTTTATTTGCACCGTTTATTTCAGCTCCTGTGCAGCCCCTGCCCCTCTCTCCTGAGAGGGGCAGGGAAGGAGAGACACCTGCTCAGTGTGTTTAATTTCCATGAAAAGCGTGCTTCCTGGGAAGGAACCCCTTTGAAGTGCTCCGGGTTGGCTGGAAATGAGTCCCGGGAGACAGCCCCCACCCCAGACATCGGGCTCCCCCTTCCTGGAGATGGGGAGGAAGAAAAACCCTTTTAAAAGGAGAATCATATTGGTTGGAAATTAGGATGGAGAAGGAAAAAAAAAAAAAAAATGATGGTGAGCCTGACCCGGGAATGAGGACAGAGCAGGGCTCATGTTGATTACATTCCGGTCGACCATCCGTGTCTCGTGTCCTAACCTCTTTGTAAAAAAGAAGGGCTGAGCCCCCTCCCCAACACACACACACACACACACACACACACACACACACAGTTGGAAGGATGGAATGTGCTAGAAAATGCTGGAACCAAATTGCCAAGTTTGATGGAACACGACCACCACGACATCTGTGGAGCCAAGGACAAGAACCCCCCTTTCTAATATCCCTCCCCCGACTCCAAAGCTTCCTGTGGGGGGGTCCTCAGCTGTGGGGAGGACGTGGGGGAGCTCCTCAGCTGTGTGTGGACTCCCCAGCCCGGGCATAGCTCTGTCCATGCCCTGCCACCACCTCATGACAGCCGCTGTTGGCCACCCTCACGACCAGTTACACACAGAAGGGCTGTAGCTCACCTTTGGAGGGGTGGACCCGAAGAAGAGACCCACACAGGCCCCGGCAGGGCCATCGGGGCAAGAAGTCACAAGTCCCAGGTACCCACAGCATCGGCTAGAAATGGGGTGGCAGGCTCGGAGTGGGCACCTCTCCGTGACCCCGCAGATGCTTCCACACCTGCCTCTGAAGACCCCTCACCCCATGGGGTGGGGCATGGCTGCAGGAGGGACCGAGCTGGGCCCTCCCAAGTACAGGGCTCGGAGCAGGGGCTCCTCCTGCCCAGGGCCCCAGGTGGCACTCCAACGGGGGGCCGCTGGGGATGTGGAAAAATGGCTGCTGTCGAAGGGGTCACGGCTATTTTGGAGGGCGATCTGGCAGTGGCTGCTGACATTTCAAACGCACCTAGATCCTATGACCCACAAATCACACGTCTTCGTGGCCACCCCAGAAAAAAAACAAAAACAAAACCAAAAACAAACACCCGCCATGGCCTAAAAAGGCGTGTGCAGAGATGATCTCCGCAACGTGACTGAAAAAGTTGAAAAACAAGCTAAGTGTCCATCCATCAGGCGGGGAATCTCTAATTAAACCACGGCGTGGCCATGCCACGGAACGCGTGCAGCGCGTGAACTTACGTGAACCTACCGTGAATGACGTGGTTCTGTAGGTTCTCGCAGGGGACGCCGGTGAGGGCGGTGTTGTTGGGAGGAAAGAAACAGCGCTTTGAGCCGATTTATAGCAAATCAGAGCAAATCCAAAAAAATCCCCCCCCCCCACGTGCTTGCACGTACATGCACACGTACGTAAATACGTAGAAACGTGCCCGGAAGAATCTACCGCACTATGACACGGATGTCTCCAGCGAACAGACCAGGACGAGGAGACCGCGGTCAGAGGAACTTCAGTCTGATCTGTACCACGTGTATCTGCACGTAGCCATCTAGATCGAAATGTAATCTAGATTCTAGCTGAGTCAACGCTCCGTGGAAACCTCCGCTCCCCACTCTTTCATTTTTAGAGCACGTGACAGTTTCCAGAGCATTTCTCACTCAGAGGTTGGAGGTCAGCCGAGCCAGGAGAGCCCCATTTTACAGATGGGTAAAACCAGGGCATTGCAGACACTGATCAAGCATCTCCAAACCCCTCCTATTGAGGGCTCCACGCAGGAGCATTCGAGGATGGCAGGTAAGGGAAATGTCTCATTTCTTTTCTTTAAGATAGAAAAAAAGAAGCCGCATTCTCCTTATCATCACGCCTTAGCTGATGGAATATGATCATCTGAGGGTCTTGCTTCCACGACGGCCTCTTGCTGGGACCTCTGCCTCAGTCTGCTTGTTTTCATCCTTCCCAGCATAGCTCTATCTCACCTCCTCCGGGAAGCTGCCCCTGACTGCCTCAGTCCAATCCCCTTCTCCTTCCTCTGCTTCCTCTGGTTTGGCTACACTAGCCTTATGTATCCACAGGAGTATTTACTGTGCATCCCAACAGGAAAAATGAGAAAGAAATACAAAAACGCAGAAATACAAAAACTAAGCCACACGCAGGGTGGCTCAGTCGGTTAAGCGTCCGACTTGGGCTCAGGTCGTGATCTTGCGGTTGGTGGGTTCGAGCCCCGTGTCGGGCTCTGTGCTGACGGCTCGGAGCCTGGAGCCTGCTTCGGATTCTGTGTCTCCCTCTCTCTCTGCCCCTCCACCGCTCACGCTCTGTTTCTCTCTCAAAAATAAATACACACTAAAAAAATTTAAAAAAAAATAAAAATAAAAAAAAAAGAAAGAAGAAAGAAAGAAAGAAAGAAGAAAGAAAGAAAGAAAGAAAGAAAGAAAGAAAGAAAGAAAGACCAAACAGCAGACAGGAGACCTGAAAAACAGAGCCCCCTGGGACATTCAGAACAAAGGAACCCAGTCCTCCACACTTGCTGGATCCTGAACACACTCTCGGTGTATCAAAGCACAGAAGAGTAGTGAGCGTTCATATTTCAAGTCATCCGTAAAAAGTTAAACAACATTCACGGTTCTCCAAGAAAATAGGAATATGTACGATCTATTTTCGAAAACTGTCCCATTACATTACATTCAAAAAGTTGCATATAGAAAGGGTGGCCTTCGATGATCTAAAAATTCACTTATGTGGACAAGCTTTGTTGCCCCACGATCCCATGATCTAACCGGGGGCAGCCCAGGTTATAGCTGCTGGTCGCATGAGCGCTAGTCTGTTCCTGTCCGCCTACGACTTCCTCCGTGACGGCAGATCCACATTCTGTGCCCGCACTGATGTCCTAACGGCCTCAACGCAGGACTTGGTCCAACAGAGGGAGATGCGCACCTGATCCCAGGCTCCCGGCCCGGAAAGGACTTCACACTCCTGGCTCCTGCCCAGCCCTGAGCCTGGCATTCAGCCCTGGCTCTAAGACGTCACAGGACAAGACTGAAGCTGGGAAGAAGCATCTGAAATGGGTGAGGATAGGCCAGAGTGGTGGGCACCTGTGGTCTGAATTAAACAGTGCCTGAGAGGCGGCAGGAGGCAGGTTCACAGACGTGAACGAGAGCCGGTATGGCAGAAACCCGGGCTCCACAAGCCCACTGAGGACGTAAGATTCAGCGTAGCAAAGAGAGTTCATTGGGTTTGCAGGCTGCAATCATTTGTTAATGTGTGTTGGGGGTAAGAAGGTCCAATGGTCCCGTCCAGACTCCTGCCGCGGGAGACTGACCATCCATCGCTGATGTCTGCCCCAAGCGGAAGGAGAGAGGGGCAAGGGACAATGCCAGAGATTTGCCATCCCTCCTCTAGTCCACTGCCCTTATTATACAGAGAGGGCGGTGCTGGTCCAGAGAAGGAGGGTTATTTGCCCAAGGTCGCCCAGCAAGGAGGAGGAAGACGGTTCATAATTGTGCTGTCCAGCATGGTGGCCGCTAGCCACAGGGGCTACGGAGCCCTTGAGGTGCAGTTCGTCTGAATGGAGATGTACGATGATAAAATTTACGTTGGATTTTGAAGGCGCAATATGAAAAAAAGAAAGCAAAATATCTCATTAACGCTTCAATTTTTTTTTTAATTTTTTTTTTTTAACGTTTATTTATTTTTGGGACAGAGAGACACAGAGCATGAACGGGGGAGGGGCAGAGAGAGAGAGGGAGACACGGAATCGGAAGCAGGCTCCAGGCTCCGAGCCGTCAGCCCAGAGCCCGACGCGGGGCTCGAACTCACGGACCGCGAGATCGTGACCTGAGCCGAAGTCGGACGCTTAACCGACTGAGCCACCCAGGCGCCCCTAACGCTTCAATATCGATGGCATGTTGAAATGATAATGTTTTGGACACACTGAGTGGAACAAACTTCATCAATACATTAACTTCACCTGTTTCGTTTTACTCTTTACAAACTGTGGCTACTAGAGAATTTAAAGCTATATGCACGGTTTCCATGACATTCCCATTAAACAGAGCAGATCTAGAACAAAACAAAGGTTCTCTGCCAGGCAGAGAGGGACAAGCAATGGGGGACTTACTACCCTAATCTGGGAGGTCATCCTGGGGAGGGAGCGGGGGACAAGATCCAAAAACGTTTTGGTAAATCCGTGGTGCTGGGTCCAATTTTATGTTCTTAAGATGATAGAAATGTTGGGACAAACTGATAGACCACCTCAGAGGTTCAAGTCACCTGCATGTCCTGACCCTACACTGTCCCACCTGTTAGGGGACCTTCTATGTTGAAGGCGTCTGTGTTTACCTCCATGATCTCATCTCACCCAGAGAAGGGTGGCCCTCGCTAGCACGATCCTCCAGCTGCACCGACTGGAAGGCATCAGGAGGCTGGGTCAAGTTCACAAAAGGCAGGCAGTGGCAGAGTGTTAGGGCTTCTCCCACCATGTGGGTGCGGGGGAGAAGGACCCCCTCCCTTGGTGCCTATTTTTAGGACCAGACGGAGCCAAAGAATTGGACTGGTTCTTCTGAAACGCTCTGAGTGGAATTCAGCTTCACAATAAACCATAATCAAAACCCGACTCTGCAAGGCAGGGAGGGAAGGAGCCCCTCCTGTTAGTTCTTAATTCAAACGTCCCTTGGGAGGCAGCGGGGACATAGCTGGGCCCGCATGTGGTGGCTGATGCTGCAGGGCACAAGCCTTGGGTGGCCATGGGCACGTCATGGCCCTAGTCTGGGCCTCAGTGTCCCCGCCTCTGCCACAAGGAAGGTCAGGGTGATTTCAATCAGCCCCTCCAGGCTCTCTAATTCCAGAAAACATGCTCTGCTTCGAAGTTGCTGACCCAGAGACACTTGACGGGCACAGATTAAGAAGAGTAGAGTATAGAAAGTAGACATCTAAGCATAGGGTGGGTAACAAAGCTCAGCTTTTGGGGCTCTGGAGTACCATGTTCCTTAGGACCGCTGTGCACAGTTGTCCAGGTTGTTCACTGCACCAGAGCATTCCTAATAAAGCTAATAGAAGAAGAAATTCAGCCTCTACTCCACGCTTTTACCAGAATGCCTACTACAGGAACCATGTTTGCCCTGATAAAGGTACTAATGGGCACAAAGTTACTATAAAAGCTAACAGGGGGTCCTAGTGTTCCCATCCTACTGTACCCCTACTCCCCAAATGACCGTACCCAACTTTTGCTTCAAAACCTGAACAATCGCCCTGATTTAGCGCCCACTCATGAAGCTTATCTTGAGGATGACGAGATACGGGAACAGACGAGACGCACTCTTCAAGCAATCAAAGGAATTGCCAGTCCTGTTGAGGGTCCCCCTTCTCCTCCTTCTGTAGCCCAGCTGCAGTGGGGGAGTCTAAAAGGAGGAGGCTTAGTCCTCGATGTCTGGAAGCCGGCCCAGCCCGGGGGACAAAGAATAGGAGAGAAGTGTCACCAGGCCAGGTGGCTCCTTGATGCAACTTTTGTAGACATGTCCGCATGAACAATGAGCCCTCGATGCACTCCAGTGATCCCTCTGTCCTCGGGGCCAGGACTGACCGAAGGTGACTGTGCCCATCCCGGCACAACCCCGAGGCCCAGGAGGCCTCCGGCTCCCAGATTCAAGGCCAAGATGGGGCGAGCGCCGTCTGGGTTTTAATCGGCTGCCATCTGAGGCGCTCAGATCATGCAAGGCGACGGCTGACCCGGCCACTTTCTGTAATTGGGATCAAGTGCTCTCTTGGAGTCTGGAGAGGAGGCTGTGGGGCGCAAAAGGCCCTCCAAGGCCTGGCCCCCCCAACACCTCAGGAGGACAGTGGGGGCCTAGGCCACTTCCAGTTAGAGCAGGAACCCCAGGCCCTCTGCCAGCAGCCCCCCTGTGGCCTCTGCCGGCAGACCCCCTGAGGGTCTGCCTCAGCGGTGACCCCACTGCGTGCTGGAAAGGAAGGAGTGGGCAAGGAAGGCCTGGGAGCCCACGCACAAGGCCGTTCCTCCTCTTCCTCAGGCTCCCTTGACACAGACACCAGCTTGAGCCAGACAGATCTGGGGACCAATCCTAACTCTGCCAGTTACTGGCCGGAGGCAAGTTGAAGCCGTCCTGAGTCTCAGTTCTCATATCTGCAAAATAGTCACCTTTTTTGATCGCCTCTGCACCAAGCACTGGCCAATCCTGGGAAGGCTACTGTGATTCCAGGTTTCCCCCCCAGCCCCTGCACCAGCGCCCTCCCATCCCCCCCACCCCATCCCAGCGGTCCCAGCAAGCATTAGCCTGTCCTCCGACTGCCCCCTCTGTCTCCCGCCATCACCTTAGGGGATGTTGAGTCAACTGGTACAGAGGAAGATTTGCACAGACGGTGGGGAGCGGACGGGGGCGGGGGGGGGGGGGGGCGGGGCATGTCTGTTTCCCAGGAATATCACTTCCCCTTTGGCATCCGCTGTGTCTGAAGGATGCAAAACCTTTCGGCATTTTACAAAAGCTGAAAACTTCGTGGGGAGAGAAAAAAAAAAAAAGTCGCGTGAGTGAGAAAGCCCAGGGCATTTCTGGGAAGTGGCGAAGCCTGGAGGGGGCTATGAGGGGCGATGAAGCGGCACTGCACCAAGGCATCGAGACGTCGTTCTGTACAGGAGCCATGGAAAAGCTGTGGATCAGGAGACGACGCCTTCTTAGATGACCTGGGAAAATAACGTGGGCCGCAGCGAGGAGGACTCATCCATCCGTCGCACACATATTTATTGATCACCTGCTATATTTGAGATGACGTTCCAGGCTCTAGGGACTGACCGGTGAACAAAAGTGCCTTTGTCCTCGTGGGGCTTCCACTCTGCGGGGGAAACACAGCCTGCACTGGGGTGGCTGGGAGGGGGGGAAGGGGGGTCTTGGTGGGGAGTTCAGTTCTCTTCCCATTTCCCCTGCACCTCCTCCCCAGCTCAAGCAAGGCCCCTCTCCCCCTGGCTCTGCAGATGCCCAGACACCGTCCCCGAATAAGGTACTCTACCCAGACAGCTCTGAGCCATGGGCCGCCCGGCACCCCCGCAGGAACTCTGAACCCTTTCCTACCCCCACCCCAGGCTCCTCTGCTAATCTGCTGGGCCCTCTCTGGTCTGTACCCGGCTCCCACCTGCCAGCATCTTTTTTGCCCTTTAATTGTGATAAACTATGCAGAACTTAAAATTTGCCATTGTAACCGTTTTTAAGCGTGCAGTTCAGTATATGTGCGTTGTCATGCCCCTGATTTCCAGAATGTGTTCATATCCTTTCAACAACTGTCCATTCCCCTCTCCCCCGTGGCCCCCAGAAACCACCATCGTACTCATTGCATGAATTGGCTACTCTAGATACCTCACGTAAGTGGAATCGAATAGTCTTTGCCTTTTTATAAACATTTTTTAATGTTTATTTATTTTTGAGAGAGAGAGAGAGACAGAGCACAAGCAGGGGAGGGGCAGAGAGAGAGGGAGACACAGAATCCGAAGCAGGCTTCAGGCTCTGAGCTGCCAGCACAGAGCCCGATGCGGGGCTCAAACTCACAACTATCAGATCATGACCCGAGCCGAAGTCGGACGCTTAACCGACTGAGCCACCCAGGCGCCCGGAGACTTTGCCTTTTTATGACTGGCTCATTTTACCTAGCACAAGGTCCTCAAGGTTCATCCATGTTGTAGCAGGTGTCTGAATTTCCTTCCTTTTTAAGGGTGAACACTAGTCCAAGTGTGTGTATATCACATTATGTTTACCCATTCATCCATCGCTGGGCATTTGGGTTATTTCCACCTGTTGGCTCTCATGAAGGATGCTGCTATGAACATGGCTGTACACGTTATTTCCGGGGGTCCCTGGTGTCAGTTCTTTCAAATATAGACCCAGAAGTCAAACTGGATCATACGGTAAAGCTAAGTTTTACTTTTTTGAGAAATTCTTGCCGACATCGGACGTTGAGTTAATCAGTATAAAAACACGGGTGCCATCTCCCAGCACAGGCGATTGCTTAAAAACCCCCCTCTCCCTGTAGACCATTCCGATAGCTTATGTTGTGTTTTGGCCCAAAGCTTGGCCCAAAGCCCC
Organism: Neofelis nebulosa; assembly: GCF_028018385.1. Lineage (NCBI taxonomy): Eukaryota > Metazoa > Chordata > Mammalia > Carnivora > Felidae > Neofelis > Neofelis nebulosa. Next base: position 32,795,599 of record NC_080798.1, on the reverse strand, counting down.
TCGGAGTAGCTGGTGTCAGGGCCGGGAAGGATAATTAACAAACAATGGTTAAGATCTGTGCTTGCTCAACCCGAGACAAAAGTAGTCATTTGTTGCTTTAGGCGACCTGGCTTGGTGGGGTCAGCACAGAAAGACCATGGGGAAGTTTCAAGTCGAATTCGAGCACAATGGGGTGAAGTAACAGACTTCTTGACGGGCAGGAAGGCCCCAGGGGAAGTATCGTAACAACCAGCAAACAAATAACACGGGATTAATTGTGGCTAATGTTTTCTCCACCTGGGCACTGCCGACATCCGGGGCCAGATAATGCTGGGGGTGCACCCTCTGCCTTATAAGACGTTCGCAACCCTGGCCTCTCGGGCGACAGTCCAGTAGCACTCTCCTCCCAGTATGACAACCGAAAAATGTCTCCAGACGTTGCAGATGTCCCCTGGGGTTGGCGGTACAGAAATGCCCCCAGTCGAGAACCACTGGTGCAGCCAGACCGTCATTTGTCACGTGCTGCAGTGACCACTCTGCTGTTATTTAGGCTGTGATCATCGGGTGACAGTAAAACCATATACGTTTGAACTAAAGCCAGCCCCGGAGCACGGGGTCGAGAATGCTCGCGGGAAGAAGGGCTGGGAGAGGAACACGTCGGTCATGGAAGGGCTCTCGAGAGTTTCCTCTGGGCTGCATTTGGAAATGGGCTCCTACAGCCAAGCCTGTGCTCGGAGACTGCAGGGGGCAGATTTGGCCTTCAGAACAAAACAGCTTTCCAGGGGCTTTGCATGCAAAATGATGCTGCTAGGTGCTAATTATAACTGATTATGAATTATTCTTCGTTGCTCGCGAAAGTAGGTCTGAGCCACAGCCTCCTTTCCTCCGTATGTGATTTGGGAAGAATGAGCTTAGCGTTTCGGGGGCATCTGAAAGAAGGAGGCCCATTCCCTCAACCGGTAACAAAGTCGATTACGGCGTCAGCGGGGCAGTCGCAAAGGTGGGGTGCACAGAGGTACGGCAGTGTTTCCTTCCTGAGGATTGCTGGCCTGGGCAGCGAGGGGGTGCAACTCGGGGTGAGATGGGTCAAGGCGGCCCTCCCGGTTCGCTCCGATTCACCTTCCCCTTCAGCCTTCTGCGCACGCACCAAGTGGACAGGAATATTCTCAGAGGGGCCAGGGATTCCCATCGGCGGCCTGTCTTCCAGCATTAAGAAGTCTAGATGGCTGTGCAAATGAATCACCCGAGGTTTAGCTTGCTGAGGCCCCAGGTTTGCAGCCAGGCCCGGCTGGGTGTCTGCTGCGTAGACGGCTGGAGCGTCCGCTTCCATCCGCTGAGTCCTGGGCCACTGAGCGGCCGGAGCTGGCCACTCCGAGCTGGGCCTCCGTCGTCTGACGGTAACACTGCCCGGGGCGTCTGTTGTACGACAGACACACGGGCCCCCTGAGGGCCCGGGCTCCGGAAGGAAGCCGAATCGTACATTCACTTCAGCAACCGACCCCAGGGGCCCGGAAAATCGGCTTCGGGTCAGATTAAGCCACTATGTGTGAAGTCCTCAGGAGAGGCCGTGGAGCAGACGGGAAGGGGCATGGAGCGGGGAGGGCCGGAGTTGAACTCCGAGGGGGCCAGTGGTAAAGGTCCTATACCACACGGGGCTCTGGCCTCCCAGGGTCTGGGCTCAAAACCTGACACGGTCGGTGTATGACGTCGGGCAGATCACTCCATCCGCCACACTTCAGATTCTGTCAGCCCCTACCCCCTAGGATCCTTGTCCAGAGTAAGTGAGTTTACGCAGGAAAACCTCTAGAACATCCCCTGGCGTTCGAGCAGCCCTGTGTAAACCTTTCCTATTGTGATGTTCTGTGAGCCTCAAGCTCTCTGGACCCCAGGTCCCCGTTGGGTAAGAGAGAAACGACAACGCCTTCCAAAGAGGGCAAGTGGAACAAAGAAGTCGCATCTGATGTGTCCAGTCCTAATGCCTGACACATGGGAGATGCTCCGTAATGGGCGGGAGTCATTTTTACGTTGGTGACAAAACCTTGTCGCGACTTCTGATTCCTCTGCCTTCTGGTTGTGCTGTCTCCTCTTGCCTCTCTGTTTTGAAGGAGCTGAAGGGTGCTTTCAGCCCATAATCACCCTTTCGATACAAGGACCTGCCACGGGACGTCTATCTGTCAGATCAGCACGTTGAGTGAGCCCTGGGGTTGTTACCGCTTCCCACCCTCTTCTGGGCATTTAGCTATCCGGTGACATTTTCTATGGAAAGCAGTTAGGGCCACCGAACAGATACTTGGAGCGTGGCTGCGTTTTTCCTCTTCCAGCTCTGCAAATGTCACAGCTGGTTTCCCATCCCCGAGCGCAGTGTGTTACCAGGAGGCAACGAAGCCCATTGCTGGGGTAGAGATCAATCCCGAGAGGCTCCCAGCTCCCCACCACCCCTGCAGGGGCACGGCTCTGTCCCCAACCTGCTAGCTGACCCTGGGCTGGTGCTTAATCTCTCTGGGGTTCAGTTTCCTTAGAGAAGTACCAATAATGTGAGATCACCAACACCGTGTTAAGGCTTTGAGGAGCCCGAACAAAGCACAGGACACGGTGTCACGCAGAGAAAGGGGCACTGGCCCCGGAATTCAAGGGATGTGGGTTCTCGCCCAGGCTGTGTGACCTCAGACCAGCCACCCCACCTGCCCGGGACTTGTATTGCACCGTCTGTAATAGGCATTACACACATGAATCAGCTGTTTGTGTTCCTAGCTATTTATACTCCGCCTGCTTCCAAAAAGGATTTGAGACAGCTTGTAATCAGATGCTGTGAAAATAGACGTGGAAAATCAAAGACCATGAGGAAGGAGGAGGAAGAGGCAAATATACCAGCCACATGGACTGACAGAGCTTCTGTGGTCAATCTGACCCTTTTTGCCTCGGATCCCAGGAAGCTCAGGGCTAAATTTATTACTCCAGAGGGACGCGAGTCAGACAATTACCTGTTCAAAGAAAATCCACCCTTACCAGTTGTTCAAGAGAGACAACCTTTTCCCCAGAATGGAATTCTGAAAATAATCGACAAAGATACCAAACCTCAAAAACTACTCCGTAAAATGTTAGTCTTCACCTGGATTCACTCAGGGACTACTTACTGAGCAAGACGCCGGGTGTCGAGAACGTTGGGGATACTAGATGAAGGAAGCTAACAGAGCAGCTCACGGAGGCTGGAGGTTCTCACTCCGAGCTCAGCATTAGAATCACCCAGGAAGCTCTTTAAAACGTCCTATGCTCTGCTCCCATCCCTAGAGATTCTGGTGGAACTGGCTTAGAGTGGGGCCCAGTTTGTTTCAAAAGCTCTCCAGGTGTTTCTACAGAGCACTCGGGTGAGAACCAGTGGTGTAGGGCCTCGTGGACCATTGTAAGACGTCTCCTCCATGCGTTAGGAATCCACGAGGGCCGGGGGCGGGATTCTGTCTTCTCTGCTGCTGGATGGAGCAGGGCTCTAAACAGAACGAGGGTGGAAGGAAGATGCAGGACGTACCCGGGGAGTCTAGGGTATGTGGGGACCCTAGGCAAGTATTTTTTCAGGGCCTCTGTCTGGGTAAATAATTTGAGTCATCCAAAGTCAACGAGTCAGCACCACTCAGGTGGCCAGAACTCACAGAATCCATTGAAAGAAACATCGCGCTGACCATTGTGAGTTATCTGCTTGCCGGACCGCCCTCCTGGGACTGCAGCCAGGCCCTGGGCCCCAGGGAGACCCCGTAGGTATGGGTCCTGGAGCTCCTTGGGGCATCTGGTCTACCCAACCTGTGCGAGGTTCAGGGAGAGGGGGGTAGGGGGCACAGAGGAGGAGACAGATGGGCACTGTGGCCAAATGAGTCCTTGTCAGGACTCAGGGTCCCCAGAGTGGCACTCCAAGCCCGACTGGTCCCAGGCACTAGAAGGGGGACTTAAACCTACAGACTTGAAGAAAATGACTCCAGAGCTACTGAGGCCCAGGGCCCAGAATAGGTCTAAGGGTGGCACTGGGAGGGGGCACAGGTAGTGGAGGTGACAGATGACAGCAGCCTGTGTGGACGTAGTGGCAGAGCACGGACCAAAGTGGATCGATCCGGGGATCCGGGATACACCATGGATGCAGAGCTGTTCTCGTGAGCAGAACCTATGGCCCTGGTGGGGTCACCAGGGCTGTTGACAAATATGTGGTTTTCTTGTTTGAGGGCACATGGTAGGCTCACACGCCACGGGCAGGCCTCCCGGGGCAGCTGCGTGGAACAGACGTCCCCCCACCCCATCACGGATGTGTCACACGAGTGAAAAATCAGGTGTGCTGCGGGAAGCCTCTGTGACGGAGGGAGGGGGGCTGAGGACGTATTTGTTACAGCAGCACAACTAGGTTCATGCTGACTGATACAGGGACCCTCGGCCGGCCTAAGTTAGGGTTTCACCCACCGTTTCCTCTTGACCTTGGCCCACTGGGGGGGCCTCCCAAACCTTCTCCATTTGGCTGGACCCCAGCCCTATTAGCTGGCTATTTTCTGGGCCTCCGGTGGTCCCGGGAATGAAAACGGGCCGGGAGAGAGCAGTGCGCGGCCCTCGCCCCGCAGGCTGGCCAGCCCCGGGCTCCCGCGCCCCCCACCCGGGCTGCGGGCTCATTAGATGAAAGTGCTATCACCTGTCAGACAAACTGCTAGAAGTGTGATAAATTAATGATCAAATAGTACGGTCGACACAGCCACTGTACTGCCTCGGCTACTTACAAGCTGGCCGGGTGCTTAAAAAATGCAGCCGGCATTAAAAAAAAATCAGGCGTTAAAGGAAAATGTCACCCGGCTTTTCAAAAAGGATCTGTTTTAAAATGACCACAGACGGCTCGGTTTCAGAGTCTTTATTTGATTCCTGTTCTTTGTATTTTGTTTTATTGCTCGAAAGGAAGGAAGGGGCGGTGCGGCGGGGGGTGGGGGGGGGGTAGGGAGAGGGCACCAGGAAGGTGGGAATTTCTGGCGGTTTTCACCAGTCTCCTTCTTTATCTGATTATTTCATTTACCCATCCCGAGAGCTCCACTGGATGGCTAGCAACATGCCCATTTGTCGGATAAGAACATTGATACCCAAAAAGTTAGGGCGTCTGGGCGGCCCAGGCGGTTGAGCAGCCGACTTCGGCTCAGGTCATGATCTCACGGCTTGTGGGTTCGAGCCCCACGTCGGGCTCCGTGCTGACAGCTCAGAGCCCGGAGCCTGCTTCGGATTCTGCGTCTCCCTCTCTCTCTGCCCCTCCCCTGCTCATACTCTGTTTCTCTCCCTCTCAAAAGTAAACATTAAAATTTTTTTTTTTTCTTTAAAGTTACCGTGGTTGACACTCTTTGGGTGCAAACTCTGTGTACTTTCCCTGCACTGTCTCCCGCACTGCCATCGCCCAGGGCGGACACTGATATGAGCTCCATGTTAGAGGAAAGGAGGGTGGGATCAGAGAGGGTAAGCCACTTGCCCCAGTCACACAGCCAGTAAGTGGTAAACGGTTGTTTCTGGATCCTCAGACCCTGGACTCCCATCCCTGGGGGCGTCTGGGGGCAAATTTCCAAAAAGAAGCAAGAAAAAGACTTCTTCTGACTTAAAAGCTCAGGCCCAAACCTGGACTCCCAATCATGGGGGACACTCGTTACATAAATGCATAGGTTTCCTATGTGAGTGTCAGCCCCACCCGGCCCTCCCACCTACGGTTTTATGAGCTTAATTTATTCTTTTTAATATAAAATCTCATTACCTGAACATGATACCACCACTTCCACTTTATCTTTGATATGAGAACAGAGAGAAACCTAAATCAAACCTTTAAATAAAGTCTATAATCATGCCGTGCTTTCACTCGCTTTTCAGATTTCCAAACAAAATTAAGTCGAAATACCTTGAGGACAGTGGTGCGGAGGCGAAGGCGGGTGGAGGGGAGAAGACCCCTCCACGTGGCTTTCCTGGGCAGCCACAGGGGATGTGATTACGCGGAGAAGCATGATTGATGCTTGGCTCCTGATATTCTTGGGCTCCCCGGCCCCCCGGTTCGGAGGGGGAATCAGATAAAGTCCGCCCAAACCTGTGTGTGCCTGGGATTGATCTCAAAAAGCCATTTGCCTCCTCTTGATGTATTTTTCAAGGCGTTTCCTAGCTTGTGTTAATTTTCATAAAGGGGAAATTGACGATCAGTTTAAAGAAACACAGTCAAGGGTTTTTATTCCCCGGAACCCGGGGTGGGCAAGTTGAGGCCAAGTCGGGGGGGGGGGGGGGGGGTCTTGGCAGTGGAGGATGACAGGGGCTCCCGAGAGAAGGTGCACCTTCCCGGCCACGCACACACACACACACACACACGTACAAGTTCAGCTCTGCTGCTGGCCTGTGAGGTAACCGTGGGCAAGGCATGTCAGTGCTCACGACCTCCCTCAGTTTTCCCCATCTGTCAAATGGGAACGAACACTTCCCACTTCACAGAGCTGTGCACGTAAAATTAAAATCACCCATAGGGCAGTGCCCGTGGTGCTAACAGGTGATAACTAGTCAAGTCTGAGCAGGAAGAGTTGGGGCCCTTCTTTCCTTTCTTTGGCTCATCACTTATCTTGCGATCTGGCTAAAGTATCCTCTCTTCCAGGAAGCCACCCTTGATTGTTGCTAATGGATCGAAAATATCCATGGTCTCACTTTCTTTAGACCTTAGGTAAACAGCACATATCATCACAGCAGGAAGGGAACAAGTAAGTCTGGTGTCAGCCGGCCTGGGTCTGAGCCCTGGCTCTGCACATGTCCTCGTCTGTGATCTCGGGAAGCTTCCTTAACCTCTGGTACCTCAGTTTCTTCTCTATAAAATGATTTTTTTTTTTTTTTTTGCAGAATCCTGCCATGTAGTCATTATTCAGATTATATGAGTTCAACTGATGGTAAACTATTAATAAAACTAAAGGAAGCTTAACTGATGTTCAGATTAATTGATGTTAAAGAGCTCAGAAAATTGCCTGATAGGTAACAAATGTCAGTAAGGGTTAACGAGTCATATTATCGATATTAAGACTATTTCTTCTGTTTAATGTTTATATTTGAGAGAAAGAGAGAGAGCGCGCAAGCAGGGAAGGGGCAGAGAGAGAGGGAGACGCAGAATCAGAAGCAGGCTCCGGGCTCCTAGCTGTCGGCACAGAGCCCGACGCGGGGCTCGAACTCACGAACCGCGAGTTCATGACCTGAGCCGAAGTCGGACATTTAACGGACGGGGGCACCCAGGCGCCCTGAGATATACTATGTCTCAAAGCAGCTCAAGGTGACACCTTGAGTGTCAGGGAGAAGCCAGCTGAGAGAAACGGTCCTTGAGTCACAGGCTCAGGGGTGATACTCCGAATATTTAGTGATTCTATCACGCAGGCCCCAACAGGCTTTCGGGAGCACAGTCTGGGTGGCCCAGCCTGGGTCAGATGTCCTACCTCGTTTGCTCGCATTGTGAGGAAGCAGGGATCCTAGGGAGGCCCGGCGGGAGGAACTTTACCCGGGATCTCGAGAGAGCAACCATTGGCCGCCTGACTGGATGTATTTTAATATTTTCCCGACCAGTGTGACCCGGGCTAGAGTGGCAGAGAGGGGCCTTGACTGCCAAGAGTTAACGACGGACTTGGAGAAAGAACTTCAACGTAGGGCACTTGAGTCCAGAAGCTTCTATTCCATCCCGCGTTGGGAGGGTCTAGCTTTGTCCGGAGCCCCGGCATAAGGCGGTTTTCAGTTGTCAAAGGAGGTTGTGCAAGACTGCCAGCTGGCTGTCCCCAATCCATAGACCGATTTGTTGGAAACGGAGTGATTTCTTACACACACCGTCACTCGTGGAGCGCCTGGGTGGCTCGGTCGGTTAAGCGCCCGACTTCGGCTCAGGTCGTGATCTCCGGTTTGGGAGTTGGAGCCCCCGCATCGGGCCCTGCGCTGACGGCCCAGAGCCTGCTTCAGATTCTGTGCCTCAGTCTCTCTTTCTGCCCCTCCTCTGCTCACGCTCTCTCTCTCTCTCTCAAAAAATTTAAAAAAGAAAGAAAGAAAGAAAACAAAAGAAAACGGTCATTCGTTGTCAACATTTCCAAGTGGGGGGATTTCACAGAGAAATCTCTCTAAGAAAATCAAAGGCTAGGGCAGCGATAGGCCCACCGCCAGCCTTATACACTGCCTGGAGCCATGCGAGGGCTGTGGCGCCCATCGCCTCCCCCACCCCAGACAGTGTGCGCCTTCCAGGTCCGCCAAGTTCCTCTTCAGGCTGCTTCACTGGTTTACGTTTCCTGCGTGGCCTGGGGTTTGTCAGCCCCGAGAAACTGAAAAGAGCAGAAGTGTGGAAGCCGGGAGATCTGGGTTAATGTCTTAATCCCGCCCTTCCCAAGCTCATACAACCTCCTGGAAACTCCGTAACTCCATCGGTAAAATACAGGTCATAATAATTTCTTTTTCAGGGTGGTTGCAAGGATCAAATAAGATTGTACAAATTGCCAGGAGGCAGAACCGCTCGGGAATCAGAAGCATCAGAATCAGACTGCATTTACGTCCCGGACTTGTCACAGCCAAGCTGCGTGACCGTGGACGTATCCTTTAGCCTTCGAGTGCCTCTTTTTTCCCTCATCTGTAAAATGGGTATGATCACAGGTCAGCCTGATCCGTGCATTAACACATGAAGTCCTTAGCATGGGGGCACATCATACGTGCTCAATAAATGTGCATTATTATTATTACAATTACTTTTACTGTTATATGACTTCTCTCTTTGCGCAGGTCAAACTTACACCACTGGATCTGTGCAGATGTGTCTGCAGAATATCCCAAGAGCAATTTCTTTCTTTATGCCCAGATTTTCCCAAGGGAGGATAAATCCGAAGTCGGAGATCATCATTTAAAATGCTTTATTTGTGGGGCGCCTGGGTGGCTCAGTCGGTGGGGCGCCCGACTTCGGCTCAGGTCACGGTCTCGCGGTCCGTGGGTTCGAGCCCCGCGTCGGGCTCTGGGCTGACGGCTCGGAGCCCGGGGCCCGTTTCCGATTCTGCGTCTCCCTCTCTCTCTGACCCTCCCCCGTTCATGCTCTGTGTCTCTCTGTCTCAAAAATAAACGTTAAAAAAAAAAATTAAAAAAAAATAAATAAATAAAATACTTTGTTTGTTTACTTTAAGACAATTTAAGGGGCGCCTGGGTGGCTCAGTCGGCTGAGCGTTCAGCTCAGGTCATGATCTCATGGTTTGTGAGTTCGGGCCCTGCATCGGGCTCTGTGCTGACAGCTCGGAGCCTGGAGCCTGCTTCGGATTCTGTGTCTCCCTCTCTCTCCCCTCCCCTGCTCGCACTCTGTCTCTCGATGAATAAGTAAATAAATATTTAAAAAATAATAATAACAATAAAATAAAATAATTTTGATGTCAGTGAAATACAAGCCCGTCAACCAGTGACAATTACCATGTTCAACGAGACTCTTTGGGGTTGCTTTTTTCTACAGTTCCCCACAATGCTTCGAGAATCAGAAAACCTGCTAGTGCGATCCCTCTCCATGCATCCTTTAAACATCTTCTTATCCTGTCCCACCGCTGTAAGCCGAGCACCGGGCCGTATGTTGCAGACTGCAACAAAGGCCGCGGCCGTCAAGCTCGAGCACCGTTAGCGAGTGCCAGAGCTGTTCCTGAGAGCTGCACGGACCCTGCTCAGAGCCACTCTTCTGTCTCCCAGCAGTGACATGCCCATGCCCTTCACGTTCCGCCACAAAAGCAGGCCCCCTACCCTGTCCAGAAGCAATGCGGAGAGAAGCCACCTGAGTGGCCTGCCTCAGGTAGGAATGAAACCAACAGGATGACAGATACAGGTCGGGCAGCCTGGGAACTTGCCAAGGACGGAAACCCATCAGATGTTTCCTTCCATGGTGAGAATCCATTCCCTGAAAGTGACATGCCTCCTCCCTCCCGCGCGCCCCTGTCCCCAGCAGGCTGGGCCCACGGTGGGGACTTCTGATGTCAAGCCAGTGGCCTCCTCGTCTCTACCAACGGTTACTGCGAAATTTACTGCCAGCCCCAGTGGCGCGAACCGTTATTATGTTTGCCCTGAGACAGAAAAGCAGAGATCTAAAACAGCTCCAGGAGATCCAAACAGGGAATATTTAAAATACCAAAGGAACGGGACATGGGGTCCGGGCATCTGTTTAATTTGCCTCCTTTACGGCAGGAGCAGGAAGAGTTTTCTGAGCCTTCTGGGCAGAAAGTTCTGGGGAAGCAGGGAGGGGCAGGGAGGCCCTGGCAGGAAGCAGGACCGAGAAGGTGGTAAAGAGCAGTGGGTTGGGCAAGGTCCCCTATCAAAAGCAAAGTCACTTAGGTCACTGGGCACAAATCCATGGGCGTGCACTGGGCGTCTTGTTAAAATGCAGATTCCGATCCGGCCAGTCTGGGCTGGGGCCCAAGCTGTTGCGTTTCCAGCAAGCTCCCCGGTGCTGATGCTGCAAGTCTGAGAAACCTCTAACGAGCAAGGGTTCTAGGACTTGTCTCCAAGATGCGGTTGTGATCGTGACTTAGATTGTACCTGTGTCTGAAGAGGTCTTGGGGTAGCTGGTGGAGCTACGATCCTTTGTGACTTCCCTTTGCCTTTGGAATCAAGTTCAAACTTCTTCCCAAGACTTTGGGAGCCCGCCATCTCTACCCTAGACCCCTCCCTGTCTTACCTCCCCCAGACCCATGCTCTGTCCACCTCAACCCTGTTTTCCAGAACATCCGGTCATCTGAACTGCTTGTGGGATCTGCACACCTCCATGCTCTGTGGCTTTGGGGCCTTTTCATATGCTGTTCCCTCTGCATGGAACCCCAGCGCCCACTTCTCCGTGTAGCGAACTTCTTTGCTTTCAGATTTCAATTCAAATGACTTTTCTTCCAGGAAGCCCTCTCTGACTGGAATGGTTAATTTTATTGTGTCAACGTGACTGGGTTAGGGGATGCCCAGCTATTTCGTCAAACATTATTCTGGGTGTTTCTGCATGAGATTAGCATTTGAATTGGGAGACTGAGTCAAGCAGATTGTCCTCCCCAGTGTGGGTGGGCTTCATCCAATCCATGGAAGGCCTGAATAGAACAAAAAGGCTAACACTCTTTCCAGTAACAGGCAACTCCTCCTGCCTGACTGGACATCATTTTTCTGTTTGTTTGCTTGTTTTTTTCCTGCCTCTGAACTTGAACTGAAATAGCAGCTCTGCGTGGGTCTCCAGCCTCTTGGCTTTCAGAGTAGAACTATACCATTGGCTGTCCTAGGTTTCCAGCTTGCTGACCATTTGTCAACCCCCACAACCACGTGAGACAATTCTTTATGTATGTATGTATATATTCCTTATACAGTAAAACCTTGGTTTGCGAGCATAATTCATTCCAGAAACAAGCTTGTAACCCAAAACACTTGTATGTCAAAGTGAATTTCAAGAACCATTGGCTCATTGTGATCACGTGACGTTCAGCATCACGTACTGCTCGTATTGCGGGACACCGCTCATTTATCGAGTTAAAATTTATTAGGAGGGGCGCCTTGGTGGCGCAGTCGGTTAAGCGTCCGACTTCAGCCAGGTCACGATCTTGCGGTCTGTGAGTTCGAGCCCCGCGTTGGGCTCTGGGCTGATGGCTCGGAGCCTGGAGCCTGTTTCCGATTCTGTGTCTCCCTCTCTCTCTGCCCCTCCCCCGCTCGTGCTCTGTCTCTCTCTGTCCCAAAAATAAATAAAAAACGTTGAAAAAAAAAAAATTAAAAAAAATTAAAAAAAATTTATTAGGAATGTCTGCTCGTCTTGGGGAACTCTCGCAGAACAAGTTACTCGCAATCCAAGGTTTTACTGTATCTGTATGTATACATTCCTTATATCTGTATGTATACTTATTTAAAATTATTTTTATTAATGAAGTGTAGTTGACATCCAATGTCAGCTTGAATAATTTGGGGGTTGGAGCACCACACCCCTGGGCAGTTGAAAACTCGTGTATAGTTTTTGACTTCCCCCAAATTTAACTACTGATAGCCTACTGGCGACCAGGAACGTTACCAATAACACAAATAGTCAATTAGCACAAATTTTGTATAAGTATTACATACTATATTTATACAAAAAAGTAAACTAGAGAAAAGAACGTGTTATTAAGAAAATCGTAAGGAGGAGAAAATACATTTACAGTCTTGTAGTGCACGGAATAGAATCTGCATGTAAGCTTATGTTTTTCACGAGTCAACTGTAAATATATATGAGTGACTATACGTGTATATATATGAATATTTATCCCATAGGTTCTGTTTTTCTGGAGAAAGCTGACTAACACACTGATCCATCCGGGAACTTCTCTCAAATCTGTTGTTCTTGCATTTTATTTTATTTTATTTTTAATTTTTTTTTTTAACATTTATTTATTTTTGAGACAGAGACAGAGCATGAATGGGGGAGGGTCAGAGAGACGGGGACACAGAATCTGAAACAGGCTCCAGGCTCTGAGCTGTCAGCACAGAGCCCATTGCGGGGCTCGAACCCATGGACCGTGAGATCATGACCTGAGCCGAAGTCGGCCGCTTAACCGACTGAGCCACCCAGGTGCCCCTGTTCTTGCATTTTAAACCTATACAGGGATTTCCCCTTTTACCAGTAAAAATAACTTAGCTTTATTTTAAAGCTGCACTATCCCATAAGATAGCCCACTAGATATGTGTGATTATTGAGCACTTGAATAAAGAAATATGAATTGAGATGTGCTGTAAGGGTAAAATACACATAAGAATTTGAAGACTTAAAAACAAAGAATTTGATGACTTAGTATGAAAAAAGGAAGTAAAACATCTTACTAATAATTTATTGCATTGATTACCTGTTGAAATCATAATAATTTTGATATATTGGGTTAAATCAAATATATTATTAAAACTAACGTTACTTGTTTCTTTTTCCCTTTCTAATGTAATTACTAGAAAATGTGAAGCATGCGTATGTCTTCTGTGTATATTTTTATCAGACAATCTTGCTCCAGAGCAAGGAACAGAGTGAGAAGTCCAGATCTGACGATGTGGAAAATGCTGGAAGTTACCAGAGCCTTCCAAGCTCCAGAAGTTGAATTCCCTCAAGATGGTTTCACAATCAAATATATCTCAGGGCACTAGAGTAGGGACGGTTAGGCCAATGGGCTGAATCCTGCCTGACACCTGCTTTTGTAGGTGTCAAAGTTTCATTGGAACAGAGCCACATGTTATCTTCTTCGCTCACATCTTATCTAAGGCAGCCTTCGTGCCACGACAACCCAGGTGAGTACTTGTAGAAACTGTCTGGCCTGCACAGCTTAAGATATTTGTCATCTGGTCCTTGGTGACAAGGCTTGCCAACCCCTGGTGCGAGGCAGAGAGTTGAAACGGCCGCTCCAGGAGACAGAGGCCAGTGACAGGGTGCCAGCTCCAAGGTGCATTCCCGGGTGACTCTGGGTGTGTTACGGTGGGCCTCCGAGCCTCAAGCTGAGTTGTCCGCAACACGGGATAATTATAATAGCAGCTACTTCATGGGTTGATACGAGGATCGAGTCAGATGTTGCATCTCCGGTGGCTGGTGCCTAGACAATAATAATCATGTACGGTGTGTGTCTATTTGTTTGCGTTGCCGACTTTGGGGCCCTGCTATGTGCCTTCCCGGCCCCTCTGCAGGGCTATCTTTCTGTAAAACATTTGCCTGCTCCCCTGGCTGCCTCCTTATCTGGACCACGAGGTCCTCAAGGACAGAAGAGCACCCCTTGTATCCACAAAACTTGGGCTTCCTTTGGTCCGTGGAAGCTGACAGGAGCCTTCTCAGAGGAAGATGGGTGAGAATGCGGCTACCGCGAGGGCCTCCTCCACGCTGAATTCTCCGAACTGGTCTCTGCACTTGGGGCCGGGGGCTTTGGGACCTCGGGGAGCTGGGACAGACAACCTTGCCCCCATGGCATGCCCCCCGACCTGTCGTGTCGAGTGCTTTCCACCTCAGCTGCTTCTAGGGTGCCTCTGAGTCATCGAGGGACTCGGAGCAGGCGTCCAGGCGTGACAGAAGCCTATTTTTGTCCCCTATTGATCTCCCTTGCCCAGAAACCATCAGTGGCCCTGCTGTAAAATGGCAGCTCCCAAAGGCAAACGCCTCTCAGCCTCTCTGGCTGCCGGGTGCCCAGCCAGCCGCTCCCGGCCACCAGGCAGGGAAACCAAAATAACCTCCCGAGACAGCCATCCAGGCCCGGCCCTGCTGGGGCCCTCCGAAAAGGGCTAACTTTGACCCTTTCTAACATTACCCACAGCTTTTCTTGTCTCATCTTTTTTGAAGCAGTGATAAAGCCAGCCGCTAATTGGTCTGTGTCTGGAGTTCTCGGCTCTGCCTGGCAGCTGGACAGAGGTGTGGGCTCTCGAGCCCGGGAGAGGCTCGTTCTCATGGAGCTCTCGGTGGCCCAGGGTCCCGCACTTGCAAAGGAATAAAAGGGCCCTCTCTACAGCCAGGGCCCAGGAAGAGGGTGACGGGTCGTTCCCACCTCGGCCGGAGCCCTCTGGCCAAATCCTCCCTCCACTTTCCTTGCCTCCCGAGAGGACAGATGAGCAAGCCCACCTCTTAGGCACCCAGAAGTGCCCTGCGATGCGGGGGTCGGCGGGGGAGATACAAACACGCCCTAAATCATAACGCAGCAAGCACAGGCTTGGAAGCTGGGCGGTGTGAACCCCATCCCACGGAGTGCCAGTGAATGTTTGGCAAGGGACTCTCTGGGGTGGCGGGAGTGGCCCTTACGGTGGCATTTGGTGGCGATTCTCGTGGCATAAATATCACGGCCGTGGCCAATTACAAGGAAGCGATGTGACTAAACGCGGGGCTGGGGGGGCGAGGCTCATGACCGGGTCTGGCCAGCTTTTCTCTGCCAGCTCCTGGCCACCACCGGCTCCCGCTCTGACGCTTGCTGCTGTGTGACCTCAGCCGATGTACTGAACCTCTCTGTGTCTCAGTTTCCTCAAGTGTAAAACGAGGATAGTAATAGTGTTTACCTGTAAGATTATTGTAAGGTTTCAACGAGAACTGCGTGGAAAACGCTGGCTGTGTGTGGCACATAGTAAGCACTCAGTGGTTATTAAGTTCATGACCGTGCTGGCAGAACAGCACTTATGTGTAAACATGTGAACACGTACAGTTGCTCCTTGAACAACTGCACAGGTCCACTCCTATGTGAAGTTTTTTTTTTTTTTTTCCAATAAATACAGGACAGGACTGTACATGTATTTGCTTCTCCTTATGGTTTTCTTTTTTTTTTTTTTCTCTCATTTTTTTTTACTGTTTACTCATTTTTGAGAGAGAGAGAGACAGAGCATGAACCGGGGAGGGGCAGAGAGAGAGGGAGACACAGAATCAGAAGCAGGCTCCAGGCTCTGAGCCGTCAGCCCAGAGCCCGACGCGGGGCTCGAACTCACATACTGTGAGATTGTGACCTGAGCTGAAGTCGGAGGCTTAACCGACGGAGCCACCCAGGTGCCCCGGGAATGACGTTTTAGTACAGAGAGCAGGCCCGAGCCCGCCATTAATATGGGCTCTCTGGCACACGGGACCTGAGCCAATGGCCTGGGCTCTCTAGGAGGGGCTCCTGATCGCCAGGCCCAGAGCAGCAGTCTGGGCCAGGGGCAGTCTGGAGCAGGGCACCCGGACCCCTCGGAGTTTCTGTGGCAGGCAGCGTCCTAGACAATTGGTCTGAGCGGCAGGTACCATACCCCCGGTCGCCCAGAATTTTCTGAAGTTCCTCCCTCCGTGCCTGCTGCCCCAGCCCAGCTCGGCAGCCCCGACTCGGGTAATTTCCAGCGATAATTATTGAGTGCGCACAAAGGCCTGGCTTGTCTTCTCCTCCGGGTGGGGGCCCCGGGCAGCTTTGTTTGGGCCAGGAATTGTCGTAGGGCCTCTGTTTAGCCAGCTCTGTCTCCTCTTTGTTAACATTCCTCACTAACTGTGGCTCCTCCGGGGCTGGAGAAGAGGCGGCGCCCATGTCCTTGAGCTTCTGCGACCTCGCTCCCAGCTCCTCGAACCCCTGGGAAACTCTGGCCCTGCTCCCCTCCCGCCATCCCCCGCGGGGGACAGGAACGTGGGGCTGGCGGCCGACGGGCTCAGAAATAACTCAGCTCACCTGGCAGGTGCAAAGCCCCACATCTCAGGCAATTGCTTTAAACACGGGGCCTTTCCCGTTACCCGTCGTGGGCTGAAAACAGTCATTAGGTGTCACTTTCTATGGCAGCCTTCTCTGTCTTTGGGGGCAGAGCGGATAATTACACACCTGGCCCTTCACTACCTTGCACGGCCCCCGGGACAAATGCTACCTAGGTCTTCTCGGTACTTGGAGCCCATTCCCACCCAGCACTTACACAGCCGACAAATGAATGTTTTCGCCTGTCCTCGGTTCACATAAATAGCCACAAATTCCTATAATTAACTACAGTAAGCTAGGCTGGGATTAAAACAAAGACTGGCTTGTTTACTGGGATGTTCTGAAACAAGCAATTTTCAACATTACACTGTCAGCTCCTGTCTCTGTCTTTGTTAAGCAAGGCATGGGGTAAGGGGGGTGTGTGGCAGGCATGAATGGTGAGGGGCCCCAGCTGGGAGATGGGAAGGACGGATGGAGATGATGCTTTCTGATGTTCCAGCCAAAAACCCTTTGTCCCTGGGTCATTGGGTCCCGAAGATTCCGGGACCCACTCAATCTCCGGTGGAGCCAGGCATAGCCAAGCAGGCACCCTCTCCTCTTCCCAGATGATGGGGCTGGAGGGCCCCCAGAAGTTACTGCTGGCGAAACCGGGTCCTTCCACCTAGCCAGCAAAATTCCTGAGATTTCCACCACGAAGTATTAAAAGCGAGGGAGGGCTCTGGAGCCCATCTGCCCCGGGCCCGCCTTTTCCAGGGCGGGAAAGTGAGCCCCAGAGAGGCGAACACAGCTAACTGCTCAAGGTTACTTGCTGGGTTGCTGATCCAACAAGGTTCGAACCCGGATTTCCCGGTTACTGCCAGGGTCGGCCCAAGGGCCGACCCTGCCTGCCATCTGCCTTTTTTATAGCCTGTGAGCTACGAATAGCCTTTATATGTTTAAATGGTTAAAAAAAAGAAAAAAATTAAAAGAAGAAGACTATGATGTGGCACCTGAAAACTACATGAAATTTACGGGCCCGTAAAGAAAAAGTTTTACCGGAACACAGTCTCTCTCTCTCTCTGTCTCATCCGTTTCCATATTGTCTCTGGCTGCTTTCAAGCTATTCAAGGTGAGTAACTGCAGAGAATAGAAGGCCCACAGAGCCTGAAATATTTCATATCAGACCCCTTGCAGAAAAAGTTTCCTGATCTCTGCCCTGATACGTTATATGCTGCCTTATTGCTCTATTAAAAATAAGGCAGGAATTTTTTTTTTCAATCGTTTATTTCCTACTTGGCGAAATTCTTTCTTCACACAGAACCTGGGGCGGACTCTCCATGTGTAAAGCTCGTCAAAAGGGGGCTGTTCTGTGAAGTTGGGTGGGAGTGTGGTAAGAGCCATGAGGAGGCTTTGTGGACCCCCCCCCCCAAGTAGCCAGAAGAGTGTCTGGAACCCCCAGGGGAAAATAGCCTCTCCTTCTCAGACCCCCACGACCTGAACCAGAGGTGCAGGGGGTGTGGGGGGGGTCTATACCTGGCCTGCGTTACAATTTCAGCGGACAGGCGAACCCCAAAAGAGGAATTGCAAGGAGATTTTTCCGATGGGGTGAGCTGACTCTCCACGTGTGTGGGGCAATTGACCTTAACGTTCAACAAATCTCTCCTGGGCTCTTCTGTGCCAGGTGTCAGGCTAGAGCTCAGGGGATACTGAGGGGAGCCGATGGGACAAGGGTCCTGCCCTTAGAGCTGACATTCTAGTAAAAGAGACAGAGTAATGTCAAGGAGTCGCTCATTATAAGGAAGAAAAATAGAGTAAGGAGAGAGAAAGGTAAGCGTGCAATACTAGTTAAGGAGAAAAGGAAGGACACTGAAGAGGTATATTTGAGCAGGAATGAATGAATGAATGAATGAACGAATGAACGAATGCATATAAAAGAGTAGAGGAAACTCCAGACTTTGGACAGGGCTGGCCAGGCCCACATGGGTTGCTAGATCGAAGCCTCGGGGAAGCCCAGAGAGAGGCAGATGTTGACATTGAAAGACGGCCTTGGGAACCCTAGAGATTTGTGGGAGGCCAGGGTGGGAGTGGTCCCCCTGCAGTCACAGCCTAAAACCCTGTGTCCCGTCAGCTGTGATCCTCGCCTGACCCGAAACCACAGATGCGTGTCCCCATTGGCAAGACCACTTGTCTGAGGCAAAAAGAAGTCATCGGGGTGTGGGGTCTAGTCTAGGGTCGGGGTGTCCTGACTTTCGGGGGAAGCCTTCCTTGCAGAGGCGGGTGGGCTGCTGGAGGCCACACGCAGCGAGGCGGACGTACGTCCTGCCATAGCGTCCACACCTGCCGCGGTCAGAACTCTCTGGCCTCCGACCCCATGTGTGTTTCTTTGTTAATCTTGACGATTTGCCTCAATGGTGCCGCCGTAAAGGCAACTCGGGGCGTGGCAGGATGACACAGCCCATATAAAGTTAAAAAAGTGCCAGCGCTGCGTCCTGGGACCCGGGACCGATCGCTGCTCGCGCATTAGCCAGAATGGGGGAGAGGCTCCCAGGGGGACAAAGGAAGGTTAACGGGGCGGTGCACTGTGGAAACAGGGAAAGTCACGAGCTTCTACCCAGCAAGTCACTTACCCTCTCTTGGCCTCTGCTGCCACCTCTGAAGCATGGGGGGGTGAATGGGATGATAGCAATACAGCCCCTCGGGGTTGCCGTGAAGAGCCGATGGGGGGGACGTGCCCGAAGCCCTAGAAAACGCGTTAAAGAGACCCGCGGGCACCACAGGCAGCATTACTAACAGAGGCAAGGCAAAGGGAGTCCAGTCCGGCCGAGGGAAGGCCTCCGCCTCTCCGAGCACCACGGGTCTCATTAAACAACAGACTGTAGGCGCAGAGATGAAGACAGGGCCTTCCGGGGTCAGGCTGCCCCCCTGAGTTCAAATCCCACCCCGGGCTTAAATTCCAGAGCTGATCCGCAGGGAT
Source organism: Neofelis nebulosa (assembly GCF_028018385.1). NCBI lineage: Eukaryota > Metazoa > Chordata > Mammalia > Carnivora > Felidae > Neofelis > Neofelis nebulosa. The sequence continues at coordinate 32,776,528 of NC_080798.1, read as the reverse complement.
CATGCAGCTGGGGCCAAGTTGCTTGATTTCTCCAGATCTTAGTTCCGTCGCCTATAAAATGGAGCTACCAATGGGTGTCACGTGTACTTAGGGGTTACTCCCGGAACTACCTGTGTTGGTTACACAAAGAATGCGGTCAGGGGGCACTCGTGTCGTTGTCACTAACAGGCGCCATCCCTGCCGCCCAGGGCCGTCGTGAGGACAGGTGGTAGGTTCCGGGCACGCGGGAGGGACTAGCCTCATCTCGCGGGTGTCTGGGGACCGGTTTGGGGAATTTGGTGCCGGCCGGAGCCCTGCTCCTCGCCTTCTGTCCCTTCTCCTGGTTTTTCCCACACTGCAGAAGCCGAGAAGTGACCACATCTGCTGTGCCTTGCAGTTTTCTTCTTCATCCGGTGATTTCCCAAGTCATGTGGACTTTATCGAGCTCCAGGCATCAGTCTGTGTGACACGAAGGGGGATGGACAGACCAGTGCCCTGCCTTGGGGAGCTGACTTTTCCCAGAGGAGACCAGCAATACACACGCAAACAGATCAGACAACCAGCGCCCTGGGGAGTGGCCAGCGCTATGATTAAAACAAAGGCGGGTAAGGGGCCAGTGGCTGGGGACTGTTTTCACAGAGTGCCCAGAGTGTGGATTCTCTCTGGCCTTCGGTTAGGGAAGGATGTGTGTCACAGGGAGGCCCGGCCACCTTGCTGCTGCCTTCAAGGTGAGGGGACAGGTTGTCCTGATTTGCCGCTGAGGCCAGAGGCCGGATCCCGAGGTGTCCCTCCTCTGCAAGCCCGGGGCCCGGGAGAGGCAGGCACCTGGCTTCTCAGAAGGAGCGCTGCAATCAGCCCTAAGGAGAACTATTTTTTATTCGGGCCAAAGGTACAATTAACAGCCTCCGCTTGGGCCTCGCCCAGCCCCAGGGCCTCTGCTCATGCCTGACTGACCAGCAGGAGGGAGGGGACCCTGTCAGTACCCCTCGGTCAACTGCCAGGGCTATTTTGGTGGCTGTTATTTGGGCAAGGAGTGGGCTAGTGGCTTGTGGGAGGGAGGGAAAGAGGGAAGATGCTAAAAATACCGAGGCCAGACTGGGGTGACTGGCCTCTACCCTCTCACGGGCCTGGCCTCCCTTCTTGGGTGAGGAGAGCCTGGTCCTCTTCTCTCCTGGGGACAGGCTGCTGAGGGCTCAAAACAACCAGCAAGCCCTTTTGTTTTGGCTAATGTTAGTCATGGCCACCATTAGTCAGGAGGTCCCGGGGGCGTTAAGTGACCTGCCGAGGTCACACAGTCGGTAGGTGGAGGACAGACGTCTGGGGTGTTGGGAAACAGTAAGTGGAGGAAAGGCCAGGCCATTCAGAGTGGCATCCTGCTGAGGATGGGGTTTGGAAGCCATCCATGATGACATCACCGTCCCCCAGGCCCCACCAGCCCTCCCCTTGCTTCTGGAAGACCCCGGCCGTCCCACCGTCAGCGCCCCTTGTCTCCGCATCTGAATCCCGCCAGGCAAGGTCGTCTCCTCCAGGATGGCTCGTCTCCTGCAGGAGAACTCTCCTGAACCCTGGCTCAGTTACACCCTGATCTCGGGGGATCGTGGACCTGCCCCCCCAACCTCCCGGGCCTCACGTGTTTGGCTCTGACCACCTTGTAAACAGCTACCTGGCGACCTCGCGGGGCTCCCACCAGATGACAGCTTCACAACCGGGTCTGTGATTTATGCAGCCTGAAGGTCAAGGTTGCCTGCATGAGTGAGCCCCACTACCCAGGGAGGTGGAACACATCGGGGGAGAGGACCTAAGAGGCCCTTGGCCTTGGGATGTAGTCATTCATTCGTTCACTCACTCATTTGCTCATTTGCTAATTCATTCCTTAAATGCTTTCTGGGTGAGCACCTTGTACACGGAGGCATTGTTCCAGGAAACCGGGGCGGGGGGGGGAGCCCCACGTTCTGGTAGAACGTACCATATGGAAGGGAATCGACGGCTCACAAAGAAATGAATCCACACGTCCGGGTGAAAGAAATCGGGAACGGGGCTGTGGGTGTGCCCGTGTACGTGAGTGCGTGCGTGTGTGTGATCGCGTAGGGGTACCAGGAAGTGAGAGTGTGAGCCACTCAGATACCTGCGGGGAGGGCATTCCAGGCAAGGGTGTGAAGTACACAGGTGCTAAGAGGGCAGCAGGCCTGCGGGAGAAAGGAGCGAGGCCTCCGCATCCTTCATCCGCCCTTCTCCTGCCCCCGCAGGTCCCGGGGGGGGCGGAGGTGACCCCTGTACTCTCTCTTTTCCATCACAGCACCCTCTCCCCAGGGCGGTCCTCTCTCCCCTCTGAGCCCCTGGTGAACCTTCACCCTACAATTACCATCCTCTGCCCAGGGCTATTTCCTGCAGACTTGTAAATAGAACCTCTTTCAGCTCCACACACATTATGGTTTGTCTAAAACGGTGTCAAAGGAGCCAATTTTCCTGAACGGGGACCATTGACAAGAGGTAAAGTTTACAGAGGACTCCCGCAGGCTGGCCGGGGTGGAAAACAAGGGCTGGGGGTGACGCAAGCGCCCAGCAAAGCGTGCTAGAATAGACTGGAAGAGAGGCGCAGACCTCGGGCTTCTCGAGGGGTGGATTTTCTTTGGGACGTGGAAATAAACAAGGGGGTCGGCTCACAACCCGCCCAGCGTTATCCGGGACGGGCCCCAGCACAGGTTCAGGGAGCACCTGCCCGGCTTCCCTGCTCTCTCTCCTCTCTCTGGACCGCTTACCCTTTGCGAGCAGATGCCAATCATAATTTGCCCTGCCAGCCACCTTGCAGAAGTGAAGAAGCTTTTCTGGCAGAGAGAGAGAGAGAGAGGAAAGAGGTGTCGAAAGTAAGTAGCTGGTTCCAAGGCCTTCCACCCTCCGCGCCAGCCATCAGTGGCAGCGCAGGTGACCTGTGTGCCCAATTCTGGGCAGAAGGAGCCCACAGGCACAGGGTTGGGGTGAGCGAAAGGCAGGCCGGACTGAGGTCCCCCTGTGAAGTTGGGGTTATTCTCTCCCACCCTACAGGGGAAAAAGATGAGGTCCAGAGAGATGTCAGGCATTTCAAGCTCATGTTTGCTAAGTGGCAGAGGTAAGATCTGAACTCAGGCCAGCCTGGCCCCAAACCCAGGAGTCTTACATTGTGCCAGACACGTCTTAATTCTGACTCCACTCTGCCTCAGCAAACGCTGGCCAGAGCCCTGTGAGCAGGAACCTCAGCCGACTGTGACCTTCCCGCGGCCCCAGAGCGGTACCCCGTGCCACTCCGTTGCTCCTGGCCCTTTCCAGGGCCCAGACCTGAGCCCTACAAGGCAGACGCCGCCTGCTTCTGCTTCTATGAATAAAGGTTCAGAGAGCATTTTAGGAACCAAAACCACCTAGCAATCTTCCCTGCCTTTTTGAAAACAAAACAAAACAAAAGAAAACAAAACGCTAGAACAGATGTTCAAGGAACATCTCAGCGAGGAAAGTAGGCTCGCTTGGATCACATCAAAGTGTCCCAGAAAACAGAGGTCCGGGATCGGGTTCTGGACACAGACTTCCCTCAACGTCGTTTAATTTCCCCCAAATTTCAATCAGTTTGATTGATCATTTACCCCGTAAGAGAGGTGTTAATATCCATCTTGTTACTATCCCATTTGCCTCTAGAACTGGTTGGGTGAGAAACTCAGGTGTTAGGAACAGACACACTTGGGTTTGAATTCTCAGTCCCACCGTTTTCTAGCCCCGTGATCTCTGGTATCTGATAGTCCCCACGGCGGGTCTCAGTCTTCTCGGCTGCAAAATGGAGCTAACAATCCTTGCTCTGCCTCTCTTCCATGATGAGCGTGAGGTTCCTGGAAAGGAGGAGACTGTAATGTACCATAGGGTTTTCCTGCTCCCTCTGACGACTTGTAGCTGTCCCAGGACAACATACAAATATAAAGCAATTGTGCATCAAAGATTTTATTTAACTCATTAATTAAGGAGGCAACTGTCAGGTATTGCAACTGCTCAATGGAAAATCCGAAGAACCACAGACACAGGCAATTGGGACAGCTGGAATGAATTTATAAATAAATGCAAAAATAATCTACCCATACGTCATTCGTCAACTGCATTCGGACCAAACAAAATTCGTTTGCATTCCTATGGACGAGAGGCATTTGAATTATTATTCACGTTCTACAATTTTCAAAGATGTAAAAATAGCTCAAAGACCGAGACGTGTGGGGATAATCCAGAAGAATGAGCCACACAGGACACACTGCGTTTTTTGTTTTTGTTTTTTTCCTGTTTCTTTCAAAGCCTTTCTCAATGTTTCCTGACATAGTAACGTTGCCCTCCCGGCACCTCCCCTCCACTTCCAAAACAGAGTAGCAAAGAAATGTGTGTCTCTTGAGCCACTCAGATCAAGGTGGCAGGGAAATTTCACCTTAGGGATGAGTTTCAGTTAATCAATAGCAGCTAACTAGAGAGCTGTGTGGAGGAGACTCTGAGGTTGCTCAGCACGGAAGGAAATGGGTCTGACCTGGGGGGCGAGGAGCGCACAGGACTCTCCCATACCAGCCCCCTCCATCCCCTGCGTGATCCTCTGTGCTCTTTCCCTTTCTGGCGGGCCGGACTAGAAAAGGACGCCAGAGTGACATTGGGAGTCAAGTGCTCTAAAGCAAAGAGCTACAAGAGGGAGGGTGCCTGGGTCCCTGGATCGCGGGAGAAACTTCCAATCAGAGATACTGGACACGAGTGAGCAATTCACCTTCTTCTGTATGAAACCGCTGAGGCTCTGGGTTTGTGTGTCGTAGCCGCCGGGATTACCTTACCCTCTACAGCCTTCGCCTACCTGGATTTGAACTCTCGTTTACTTGCTGTGTGATCTTGGAAAGGTGACTTTGCTTCTCTGAATTGTGGATTCCTCCAGTGCACAAAGCGAAGATTATGATACATGCCTCACAACTTAGTTGGGAGAATCAAACAAGAAAATGTATATGGTAGGAGCCCATGACCCCTTATTTTACCCTCATTCATGAGGCTTGATCCCACCCCTAGCCCCCCTTTTGGGCTGGTAGTGACAGAGCTGGGAAAGCCTCAAAGGGGGTCTGTTGGGGGCACAGGTAACAACCTGTGTAGGGAACCCCTTTCCCTTTGGGGAAGAAGAGTGTCTTGAGGATGGGTCATGGCCGCCATTTTGAAGAGCTCAAAAATGCCTGTGTATGGACAGATATGGGAATATTTTTTAAAAAATTTAGGAGAGAGGGGTGCCTGGGTGGCTCAGTCGGCTAAGCGTCCGACTTCAGCTCAGGTCACGATCTCGTGGTCCGTGAGTTCGAGCCCCGCGTCGGGCTCTGGGCTGACGGCTCAGAGCCTGGAGCCTGTTTCAGATTCTGTGTCTCCCTCTCTCTGCCCCTCCCCCGTTCATGCTCTATCTCTCTCTGTCTCAAAAATAAATAAACGTTAAAAAAAAATTTTTTTTTTTAATTTAGGAGAGAGAGTAATCAGGAGGATAAAGATCATCCGTGGTGGTGGGGGGTGGGAGAAGGCAGAAACCATCCCAGTAAAGATCTAGGTTTGCGAGGACCTTCATGAAATAAGGGAATGGCCACTCTAACTACTCCCGACCTTTATCTCTGTCGCCTTGTCTTTTCGGAGAAGTAACTGAGCCTCAATTAAGAAACTTGACTGTTACAACTAATAAATGAATCCCACACAGTTGCAGGATACAAAGCAATATGCAAAAAATCGGTTGCCTTTCTATAAACTAACAGCGAACTAGCAGAAACCTCAATTAAGGAAACAATCCCATTTACAATTGCATCAAACGGAACAAAATGCCTAGGAACAAACTTAGCCAAGGAGGTTAAAAAAAAAATACCTCCCTGGAAAATAGAAGGTATCGATGAAAAAAACTGAGGCCACAAATAAACAGAAAGGTATTCCATGCTCACGGATTGGGAAGAACTAATTTTGTTTGAAAAGCCCGCACGGTACCCAAAGCCGTATCTACAGACCCAGGGCAATTCTTATCAAAACTTTGATGGCGGTTTTCACAGAAATAGAACAAACAAGTCTGACGTGTGTGTGGAAGCTGAGAAAATCCCAAATAACCAAAGCAATCTTGAGAAAGAAGAAAAAGCTGGAGGTGTCCCAGCCCCCGATGGCAAACTGTGTCACAAAGCTATAGCCGTCAAAACAGAATCAAACAGACACCTAGATCAATGGAACAGAATAGAGAGGCCAGAAATAAACCCACGCATATACAGCCAGTTAATTTACGACCAAGGAGCCCAGAAGGGGGGTGGCGGGGAGAAAAAGGATCTCCAAATGTTGACACCCTAGTCTGGAGCCTTTGGTGTGGCAAACACCGATGAGGAGGCATGGCGGGAGGAAGTGGCCATCAAGGGCCGGTATGACTGTGAAATTAACAAGTGACACCATCAGCTCCCCCAACATGGCGCAGGGTGCTTGTACAGAAGCACCTAGAACAAGGGAGCCGTTGGCCTAGCACTGATCAGACACCTTCGAGGCTGCTGTATCATCATCAGGGCCATCGCTAGGACGTTCCTCTTCTTCGTCCTCGTCATCACCCCACTGCTAGCATTATTATTCATTACTATGTCCTTACCAGCTGGCACAGAGTGAATACCAAGGTTGCCGAGCTGGTAAGAGGATGCTTAAGCGAGGAAAGGGAAGAGCTAACAGCTCTGTCAGCCATAAGCACGCAGGTGTCTTATTCCCAGAGAAGAACTAAGCTGAGCCCAGTTGCCTGTAATCCGGGACCGAGGGTCACCTGGTACCACGTGACAAGAAGCGGACACTGCACAGGCACGGTCCCAGAGTATTGGTGTTTCTGGCTGGGGAGACTGAAAAGGCAACTCCCTTCAGAGTGAATTGTAGGGGAACTTTATGAGGAAACGTAGACTAGAGGATAAGAAAAACTTGGGTGCCAGCCCTGACTGTTGTAACTCCCTCTCTCTAGGTCTCAGTTTCCACTTCCGTAAAATGGAATGCCAGTAATCCACATTTCGCAGGACTGTCCTAATGGTTAAATGGAGGCAGGCATGCAAAACATCTGCTGGACCAAATACTGTCTGCTGTCATTATTGGTACCCTTTATCAAATGTTATTACTCATCAGAAGATTCCCGAAGCTGGGATTGGAGCTAGGAGCGTGGAGATACCAGAAGTGGAAAACGCTGTGTATGGTCATAGCTCGTAGGACCTCAGCTGGCTTCATTGTTCATGGACGCGCCTCTCCTCTTTGCACGTTCTTCAGATGAGTCCTGGTGTGATGGTTAGTTTTTTGTCAATTTGGTGAGACTGTGATGACCGATTGTTTGGTCAAACATCAGTCTAGATGTTGATGTAAAAAGATATATATATATAGATATATAGATATATATAGATATATATAGATATATTTAGATGTGATTAACATTTGCTCTCAATTGACATCAAGTAAAGAGCCTCATCCAATCAGTTGAAGACCCTGAGAACAAAAACTGAGGTTTTTCAAAACGGGAATTCTGCCTTCAGATTGCAACATAGAAATTCTGACTTTCTAGCTTTTGCGCTCAAGGTTGAAACATCAACTCTTCCCTGAATCTCCAGCCTGCCAACGTGCCAGCCCCCCACAATCATGTCAGCCAATTCTTTAAAATAGATCTGTCTCTCTGGAGATTATATCTATATCTATATCTATATCTATATCTATATCTATATCCATACACTTAAATAATATAAACATGTATAAATAAATTTTATAATTATAAATATATTATTATATAAAATATATAGTGTGTATACTAGAGAGAGAGAGAGTTGGAAATGCTCAGGAACCTGCAGGAAGCATTTTACTCTCAAAAGAGGAGACTAAATGGAGTCTGAACCCCCAATGAATGCTGCTGCCTTTGGAGAAAATACTGGCTAAATTATGCAACCTGTGCTGACTTCCAGTCACATTCCCTTAATATCATGACCGTGATAGTCGGAGTGACCATGAACTCTGCGGTAAGACCTGGTGATTTTCCGAGCCACCTGTCTTACAAGCCACACTTTCTGCCTTCAGATGAGATGGTTGCTGCTCAAGTGGAGGTGGATGGAACCCACAGGTAGAAAGTAGAGTCCTTCCCCTTCACACCGAGTGGCCACCCACAGACATGGGGACACACATCACTCTTGTGAACAGGTTTACAGCCAGTGACAGCTTCTTGGAACGGAAGCTCGACAGTTCCAAATGCATCTATCATCTTGTCAACCTCCCTGGCTGTTGGGGGAAATTTGAGAACTGACTTTTTAAATTTAAACATTCAGAATGGCTCACTCTTAAACTTGGCCACTTTGAAGTGGAAATGTACTTGGCACTCGGAATGATCTTTTACATCGGTGGCTCAAAAACTCTATGCTCCAGCTACTGAGACGTGCCATACTTTCTCCCAATCTTGCCTGCTTGTCACAGAGACTGCATTCCCAGCTGTGTGAGTCACTGGGAGAAGGATAAGATTTGGAATGACTGGGACAGGGACTTGAGCTCTCCATCTGAATGTTCCTAGCTGTCTGACTTTGAGCAAGGTACTCAAACTCCCTGTACCAGAGTCCTTTGTCGTGTAAAAATGAGATAACAGCGATTGTACTCCCTACCTTACTGAGTGTATCAGTCAGCACAGGCTAGGTCATGCTGCATAACAAACAGGTTCGAAATCCCAGTGGTTTAAAACAAGAAAGAGTTATTTGCTCACTAATACTACATGTCCATCACATGTTGGCAAGGAGCCGTGCTTCCTATCATATTCATCCACATAGGCTGACAGAGGCACCAACTGGAATACCACTGGCCATCATGACAGGGCGAAACGAAATGTGGAGATTTACGAATTAACTCTGAGATGCTTCTGCCCAGAAGTGACACACTCATTGGTTTGGGTAGGCTGCAAAGCCACACTAACTCCAAGGGGAGAAGGAAGGGCAGTTCCTTCATCCGTCTGGAAGGAAAGAAGAACCACAGTCTGGGGAGAAGCACGTGGGAGAATCCCTTTGATCAGAGGGGGCTTTGGAGACTGTGAAGAGTTTTCCTATTCATTACTGTTCTCAGAATATTCTGGTCACTGAAAGGGATGACCACCTTACAACTGAGAACTGCCACACAGTCCAATGCCGTGCTTATTTTTGCATTTACAATCACATTAGTGCCAAGAAACACAACTGTCGGGGCGCCTGGGTGGCTCAGTCCGTTAAGCATCCGACCCTTGCTTCCGCCTCAGGTCAGGATCTCACCGCGTCGGGAGTGCAAGCCCCACGTCGGGCTCTGCAGTGCAGACCCCACTTGGCATCCTCTCTCGCTCCGTCTCTCTGACTTTTCCACCACTCGCACTGTCTGTGTCCCTCTCAAAATAAATAAATAAACTAAAAGAAAAAATACAACTGTAATCACGGAGGGCTGAAGAGAAAAGGACACAGAGAAACGTCGGGATGCAGTGGTTGCAAAGGAGGACCAACCGCCAGATCATGGGATGCTTCTAGAACTCCAGAAGAGCTTTGGGGTAGCCGTTAGTGCCATATTCGCATTTCAGGTGAGATTTGGCTCTGTCAAGCAAAATTATTCTTCCTCTTAAATATTTTTATTTTAAAATTTGAATGTCAATACTTTGAAATTTGAACGCCACTGCTTTTTTGGCTAAGTTTATCTTTAACTCATCAGCGCATTTGCATTAGACAGCTATATGCGGGCTACACGGTAGTTTTACATGTGTAATTTGCAAGGGACACTTGCTGATCTCTTTTGCTGCCAGGGTCTGCTTCCAAATGGAGAAGGTTGAAACCGCCAGTGACTTGCTTTCCCGGCCTCCCTTGCAGCTAGAGGACAATCACATGACCTGGGTCCACCAATCAGATGCGCTCTCGCCAGATTTGGCTAAGAAGCTTTTTTTTTTTTTAATTTTATTTATTTATTTATTTACTTATTTACTTATTTATTTATTTATTTATTTTAACATTTTTATTTATTTTTGAGACAGAGAGAGACAGAGCATGAACAGGGGAGGGGCAGAGAGAGAGGGAGACACAGAATCGGAAGCAGGCTCCAGGCTCTGAGCTATCAGCCCAGAGCCCGACACGGGGCTCGAACCCACGGACCGCGAGATCGTGACCCGAGCTGAAGTCGGACGCTCAACCGACGGAGCCACCCAGGCACCCCAGTTTTGGGTTTTTTTAATGATGTTATGGGGACTCCATTCTTACTCTCTGGTCTTCAGGGCAAGTCTCTTAGCCCCTCTACATCTTTCCATGAATGCGTTTTCTCCTTTCGCGAGCCACCATTTTTTTTCTGTTGTTTGCATCCTGCCCACAAATATTGAAGTGATACATATTAAAATAAAAATCATCTGTGTCAAACCTCCACATCCGCAAGAGGCCTCCCGCCAACAAATTAGATGATCTAAATGTGATTACTGCTGCTCTAGGGAGACTCTTTCTTTTAAAATAGAAAGACTGACGATGTGACAGAGGAAGGCACCTGCCAGGGTCCCCCGGTGGGTGAGCCCAGACCAGGACCCAGACTGCTTGCCTTCAGGCTTCAAGTGTCTTCCAACGAAGCGGCCCAGATGGGGGGCATACTGGCCTTCTCTGGGGCTGTGGCAGGTGGGACGGACATGACCGTGACCAGGAGCCGGTAGTGGAACCTCGTTAGGTGCCTGCACCCCTCTGAGCATCCTGGCAAGGGGCACCCCAAGACCGGTCACTAGGGTTGCTGGCCACGGACCCAACAGCCAGGGAGGGGGTGGGGCGAGAAGCCGTGGCCCCCGGAGCCACCAGACAATTGCCCCACAGTCCGCAGCCCTCCTGTCAACAAGCTGTTGTGCCTGAGAGAACATGTTAATAGCAGGCCCTGCCATCCTGCCCTCTCTCTATGTCGGGGTAGGTCTGCAATTACCGTCTTAACCGACTCAGATATGGTTCACAAAGGGTAGACATTTCCCGGAGCTGTATACAATTTCTGCAAACGTTCTCCCCGCCCCCCTCCTCTTCTAGGGCTGGGGGGCTCAGGCTCCCTCCCTCCAGCAACCCTGCGAGGCCAGTGGTGAGACACGCTCAAGAGAACATCACTGCAGAACCTTCCTTCCTCGCCCGTAATACATCCACGGTGCCAAATTGGTCAGGCTCGAGGAGGGGGAGTTACGGCGCAGAAAAGTCCCCGTCGAATGTCCCTGGCCAGACCTTCACTGTGCTTGGACTTCCTCTGTCAAAAAGAAAGCTTCCGGGCACGTCTACACAGAAAGCCGACGGTTCAGAGGCCTGGAAAGGCACGTGTTCAAAAGTATATCTGTCCGGGCATGAGCCGAGTGGCGGGCAATGGGGATCGGGACAGGCCTGACCTGGGTCTCTGAAAAGCAGTTCTTGGCACACACAACTCCCCCCCCACCCCCACACTTCTATACCTCGCAGGCCCAGAAACTGGTGTCAAGGAGGTACCCTGGAATGAGGAGAGAGGCTGGGAAGTAGACAGAGCGGGAGCCAAGGAAACTTCTAGGCTGTCGAGAGATCCACTGGGAGCGCCTGAATCCGACCTAATCGTCGCTTTCGTTCCTCGCCCGTAAAACGGGGGTGATAACTCTACCAGTCAGGACAAGCCAGATCATCCTGAAACCACAAACCACCCCAAAAGCTCAGAGGCTTCCGACCACACGGGTTTCCTTCTCGCTCGTGCCCCAAGTCCGTTGCGGGTCAGCCAGGAGTCTTTGCTCGCGGTATTCGGAACAGCTACGAGCTCAAAGGTTGCTGGTTGCTGACCTGGAGGGACAAAGAACGGCGAAGGTCTTGCTCTAGTTGGTGAATAACCCGTGTCCCTTCTGTCCACACTCGTTGGCTGGAACCCATCCCCTGACCCATCCAACCACAGGGAGCCAGGAAGTGTAGTCCCACCGTGTGTCCTAGAGGGGGAAAGTCCAAAATACCCGGTGGCCAGCATTCGTGCCTACGCACCAATCAGAGGATGTGCTTCTAGGGTCGTTGAGAATAGCAAATGATTTAAATTCACAGTAAGTTCTCCAGAAGTATAGGCTGACTGTTTGGGGACGACGGTGGTGGTCGCGGGGCTTCTGAGTAGTCAGAATATTAAAAAAGGACCCCAGGAAGCGATCGAGGAAGGTACAAGTGCCGTTGTAAACTGCTATGAAAATGACATAAGAAAATCTGGAAAGGGTAAATCCTGGCGCTCCCACCAAGTTACTGTGTGATCTTAGGAAAGACGCCGTCTGTCTCTGATCATCTGATTCCTCTTTTGTGCAATAACGCTCTTGGCCTTGCTACCGGAGAATGAGCCTGGGGTTCGTGGGACGTGAAGCAAAAGAGTCAAGGGGTTGGCTTTGGCTCACCCCAGGACTCGGGGTGACATCTGCCCCTTCCTTGGTGCTGAGCTCAGGAAAATCCTTGACTTCGGAGCTGTCTGCGCCAGGCTTATGAATCTCAATCCCTAAATTATGGGTGACAGTGGCTTCTTAAAGAGGAAATGAATTGTTGCAACACAATCTAGCCATGTTGTATCGATATGATTAGCTAGTTATCCATGGAGTGCAGTAATTTGCTTTGATTTTTAAGTATCCGTTAGCAGCCAAGTCCTAATGAGGCGGCTCTAAATTGATTAGATACTCCAAGATACAGCACGGTTCACAGATTGTCTCAGAAAACTGTCAAGATCCCGAGACTGGCATTTCATCGGATTTAATGATTGCCGGAGAAGGTGTGCATCCCAGCCAGATACAATCACATTTGTCAGCGTGATCCTTTTAAGCACAATTCAATTAAAGTGTTATTCTCTAATTTTATTAGAACCACAGCCCAGAGCTAATGCAAGCTCCTGATATTGCGTCAGGAGGGGAGTGTGCACAATTTAATTTCCCTAATTGGAATTTAGTGATCTAACATGCTTTTCATATCTTAATTCTTGGGATAATCTCCAGTTTTTGCACCTGCTACAATTCCTTTAATGGAAACGAGGGATCAGATGCATCCAGGTTGTGCCTGGTGTGGAATCGCCGGGTCACATCTGCCTCGTTGAAGGGAATTTGCACATCTGGATCCTTTGCTTTGACCTGGTCCTTTCCCGCTGATCTTGGCCTTGCCTTTGATGAGGAGCTTCTCTAGCCTGCATACGATCCGCGTCGCCGACCCGGGCTGGTGGTCTCAGAATGAGGCTGTGGGAAGAGCATAGGCTGGTTTGGGATCTCAGCTCCATCAGGCACCCACCCATCCGCTCGATCAATACTTAGTGGGCACCTACTGTGTGCCGGCACCGTGTGAGGTGTCGAGGGTATACACGCGAGTGAATCAGGCATGATCTCTGACATCATGGGACTCCGAGCCCGCTGGGAAGAGGGTCAGAAAATAGCAATCACATGGATCACAGGACAATCGCCCTTGTAATAAAAGATGTGTAGAGAAAGAACAATGTAAAAGAGACCTTGTTCTACTCTAGGCTTGGTTGCAGGGAGGGCCCCCGAGGACTGAATCCAAGACTCTGAGGAGTTCCTGTGGCCTTGGATGAGGGCCAGGGGAAGTGCTTGGAGCGCCCAGCACCCCCCCCCACCCTCAACCACCCCCACCCCCCCCCCCCCCCCCCCCCCCCCCGCCCCAGACAAGGCCTATCCTCCAAGTCTCGGGCAGTATCCCAATGTAGGAAGAAACTCGGAACATCTGTGGAGCCAGGAGTGGGCCATTTAGTTTAAATGAGGTAGAAGGCGCCAAGAAATTAGATTAGAGAGGTTGGTGGGGGCCAGATCCTATAGGACCTTATAGGTCTCCGTTGACATCTTTTGTCCCCTGCCCCGGTGTGGGAAGAAAATTATAAGGTCACCCGCTCACAGGTCAAGATGGGGAAGAATATTTTATTCCTGACATTGTCTAGTGTGGCCGGGGCTTGGTGATGATACAAGGCTAGAAGAAGAAGAAAAATAGCTAAGATGTACTGGGCTCTCATGTCTTCTGCTTTTCTTGGCATTGTCGCTGGATTCTTTTGATGGCCATAGGAGGGCGCTGCGATTGTGTCCTTGCTACGGATGGGAAAACCGGCTCAGGGAGGGAGGTACCTTGTGCAAGGTCATCAGTTAGTCAATAGCGCAGCAGGCTAGCTGAGCCTTGGCTCACTCCGTGTTTGCCATGTTTGCCGGATGTTATATCCCTCCCCAGCCCTGAAGCGCGGGGCCGGTGAAACGGGGGAGTTTCCAGAACTTCACTTGGGTCAGCTTGGATGTCTAGAGCCCTGTGGACCCCGCACACCCCCTCTTCAGCTCTAGACTGGCCTAAGTCAGTCTGGCTCTGGCCAGCATTCAGTGGCAGGATGCCCGGGGCCTCCCTCATTCCTGACACGGCCACTTCTGGGAACTGTCCTGGCAACATCAGCAGCTGCTGGCCTTGGTCGGTCCCAGAAGAAATGATGCCCTCACGGTGGTCACAGCTACCTGAGGGGCACCGGTCAGAAATGGCTTCCCGTTGGACTCAGGATCAAACCTCCCATCCTTTCTGTGGCCCGCAAGGCTCTGGAAATTTGGCCCCTGCTCTATCTCCAACCCTCTCTCCCAGCACTCTCCCTCTTCTTTGCTTCGGCCACTCTGGCCTCCTTTAGGCTACTGCCTTTCTTCTCAAGACCTTTGAGCTCCCTGAACCCTCCACCTAGCACATCCCCTATCTAGAATAGTCTCCCCACAGATCCTTTTTCAAATCTGAGCTCAAACGTCACCTCTCACACAGGCTTTCCCTGACCGGCCAGCCAAAACTGTCCCTCCATTCTGAATCCTGTCGATCCATCCAGCACCCGTAACTATGAAAAATTATCTGCTGTATGTATTTATTTGTTTATCATCTCTCTCCCCTGACTAGAATGTAGTTCCACGAGGGCAGGCCTAGTCCGTCTTATTTTATCCAGCACCTGCTACAGTATCTGGTCCACAGGAGATGATGAATAATCGTTGAATGAATGGATGCGTAGGTGAATGGATGGATGGATGGATGGCTGGATGGATAGAAAGATGAGGACATACATTGATGGGTGTCACGGAAAAAGCAACTGAAGAACCATAGACTACCAGGTCTCGAGGAATCTTCAGAAAGAAGCTGAAGTCCTGAGACCAGAATTGACTCATCCAAGCCCAGAAACCCGGCTTACAGTAATGCTTTTGATTCTGGACCAAACAAAAAGCTGACGAACCAGAGGAGGTCCAAGTAATAAAGCGGAAGGAGGACCGGAGTGAGACTCAAGCATTTTGCCGAATGGCCTCTTATACCCATTCACGTATCTAGCCTCATATTCCTGAGTCAACTTGCCTTTGTCCCACGTGACCACCCCCCAACCTCGGCTGCTTGGTTAAAAGAGGGTAACTGATCCCAAAGCTGCAAATCCACTGCGGGGGCAGTAACCCTGTCTAAGCACATGAGCTAAACCAGTCCCGTGTCCTTCCCGAGGATGTGACCCAGGAAACACCAGGGGAAGGAAGCGTTGCAGCAACACCGAGTCATGAAAAAGAGCAGAGCCGCAGACTAGGACGTGCAAACTTGTTTCATTCGGCCTTCAGAATAAAAGCTTAGAACTGAGATTAGCGGCTAACATGTGAAAAGCAGACATCATAGAGAAATCTGGATACCTGCCTTTGCTGGAGAGATCAGATCAGACAGACCCACATGCCTGTTGGGCCACCATTGGCAGGCACTGAGCAGCGACTGCTCCTTGTATCTGTCACTCAGAGAGCATCCAGGAAGACCAAACCCACGCTAGGAATTCAGCGGAGGGAATTAATGCAGGTATTTAACTAGGAAGGTGTTAGAAGAGCTAAAAAATCAATGAGGAGAAGGTGACGCAATCCTGAGACTAGCAACTGGGACAAAAGGGACAGAGGGAGGAGGCGATGTTATCACAGCTCAGGCATAGAGACTCCTGGGAGAATCTAGAACTATGGAGGGCCTGCCCTACAGAAGTGAGGCTTGTGGAGAGAGGTCGCGAGCCAGAAGGAGGAGGAGTTATCCGCCAGAGAGAGAGGGGGAGAAATACCCTGACTTCTCCCTTCTTCTCAACCGCGCCCCCCCCCCCCCCCAGTCTCCCACCAGCACCTCCCATTGGCTGAACCTAGCTGGAAGCCGGTTGGTAAAGGATCATGGGAAATGTAGTTTACAGGGATCCACCCTGCGATGCAGCACCCGGCCGGAAAGGGAAGGGGGACCCGTCTGAGAGCAAACAGGTGAATGACCAACCCACTCTTCCAAGGGCAGAGGTGTTATCCGCCTGCCACCTGGCCCACGGCACCCATTACGTTAGCTGCCTGGACCCACGGGCAAGTGCGTCTGTGACCCACGGCGTTGAGAAAGGGCCTAGACGCCAAGCAAGGGCGAGTTGATGTTGTAAGACAGCAAACGCTCTGAGAAAGCAGGTCTGAGAGCAGGGGAACAACTTCCTGGGAGGCTGAAGAAATGGCCCGTCCGCAAGGCTTCAAGGGTGGCAAAGCCATAGAGATATAACCCACGCGTTCGTGACGAAAGGCGGGAGCCTCGCTTGGATTCCTGCCCTTCTGGAAGCTGTCCTTTCTCTGGTTTTTGCCTGGGTGCCCTCCACAACACGAGGCCCCTTGAGCGAGGCACTTTCTTGCCACCAGTAGAACCCAAATGGGACAAGCAACTTCGAGCTCTGTCGCACTTCTGATCTCAGGACGTCTGCTTCCTGATTATTTTCTTGGAGTTCTGCGATCACGCGGGAAGCGGGCAAGCAGCCATTCCCACTTGACAGATGGGAAGGCTGAGGCCGAAAAGAGGGAGTTTGTCCAAGGTCGCACAGGGAGTTGCTGGCCTAGCCAGGACCTGCCCCCTGAGGCCCGGTTCTAGGACTTCGCTCCTCATCGCCTTGCCCAGGGTATCGCTACCGTGAGCTCCCTCCAAGGCGCTCAAGTCCCCTTCTGCTTCCGGAGGTGGCGCTGCTAGCCTGAGTCCGTCAGAAGGGCTTGGGTTTGGTCAAAAAGTAAGAGCTCCTGCCTCAAGCCACCCAACACAAGGAGTGAGGAGAGGAGACGAAACCTTTCAGAAACAGGAGGCAGGAAAGAAGCATTTTCTGGAAGTAACCAATAATGACCAACCCCTGCCCGGGTCGTGCTTGGTGCTAAATTACTTAAATTAACTCCCTTCATCCTCCCCATAACCCTATGAGGTTGGCGGGGGGGGGGGGGGGGGGAGTGGGGCAGAGGTGACAGTATTATAGGGAGACGGAGTATCTGAGGCTCAGAGAGGCTAAGGAACTTGTCCAAGGTCACACAGCTACTAAGTCATAGAGCTGGGACTTGACCTCAGAAGGCCTGGCTTTAGAAGCTTTGTTCGTAACGTTCATTAGCTCATTTCAGCTTCCCGGCACTCCCGTAACCAGGTACTCTCAGTACTGCAGAGATAGATAGTAAGACTGAGATCCAAGGAGGAAATGTGGTTTGCCCAAGGTTTAAGACTTGTTAGCGGCAGGTTAAGAGGCTTGTTCTATTTGGGTCCCGGCCAGATGGCACCTCCCATGCCTCACATCCGCATCCCCAGGTTGAGACATGAGATGACAGATATAACGACAACGAATACAGGATGTGTACTTGTAAATGTATCAGCTACTGTTCTAAGTGCTTTACAAGTATTAACACATGTAATCCTTACACGAACCCCATGAAGAAGGTACGACTTAACTGCCATCACAGATGAGGCCCAGAGAGGTTAGGTGGTTTGCCCAGGATCACACAGCTGGTAAGTGGTGCGGTCTGGTCCAGAGTCCTTCTACTTTTCTGTCTTATCTCCTAGACAAGAGCCCCCTTGAGGCCCGAGGGGCCCTGAACGCTGTACAAGAACAGCATCTAGGGATGGGGGGAGGGACCTAGGGGGAACACTGGCCTCCTCGACTCTGAACCACACCAGATAAATAGCGGGGAGCCCAGATCAAGGGGCAGGGGGCACTCTCAGCTGGGACAGCGAGGGACTCGAGAATGAGACGCTCGTGTCTGACGCCCACCCCCCCACCCCCGGCCTCCGCCCCAGGGGCCGGGGTCACTAATGGAAACCCACAGGGTGTACCCAACGGAAGATGTGGCTGATGGGGAAGGTAGGCCTCTTGCTCTGCACAGGGGTGATCTCACCGTCAGAAACCATTAGGGGTCAGGTTTGTCTGTGAGCCAGGCTGGGGGCCGGGGCAGGGGAGCGGGAAGATGAGAGGGGGCTATTAAAGCAGAAAGAGAAGCAGACAGAAGAGGGGGGAGCAGGGAGGGGGCGGGAGTGAGATTCAGAGAGAGGGGGAAGAGGAGAGAGGCACATTGAAGCAACTGGGGGGGAAGCAAAAGGGGAGAGAGTAATTGTGAGCGAGCACTTTTCCGTCTCCCCCTCCCCCACGCCTCTCATCCCATCCCTCTTTTCCTCCCCCCACTGAAGTTGGTGACCGTCATCCTATAAATAACAAACAGAATGAGACGGGCGACCTGGCGGATGATTGAGGGAAATGATTACATAATTGTCTTCGCGAGCACGGGGGCCGAATTACAACGATTCTCTCCAGCCTTTCCTGCCCAGGATGGGGCTGGGGTGGTGGGGGGAAAGAGAAGGGGAACCAGGTCACAGGCCTGCTGGGGGAATTACCTCTCAGGCTCTCTCCTGGGTGGTGAAGATTCATTTTATCTCATCATCGGGTCTGGCTGTCCTGGCCAGGTAAGTGCTCACGACAGTGAAAAATGATATGTGGCTTCGAAAAGGGCAGCGGAGAAAAAAAGGCAGGTCTCCAGCCTCCATCCCAGAGTGGGAGCCCAGCGGCCAGCACCCGGGATGACAGGGAGCCCAGGAGGGTCCCCTGAGACCCCCACAGATTCTGTCGCCCTTTGCCCCACCGTTTTAGGGCCAGGAGCCTCTGCGACTCTTCTGGACCCCAGGAGAGAGAGGCTCACCCTTAATGGCGCCCCTGTTCCAACAAAGCTGGGCAGGGGGGATGCCAGGGTTTTGACGCTCCGTGAGTTTCATGTGATCAAAAGATAAGCCCGTCCCCCCACCCCCACCCCCCAGAAGAGCAACTTGGATAACAGGCTTTCTTCCATGACTCGAAATCCCAAAGGCAGACCTTCTGGTTAGAACTCCTAGCTACAGGTGACCAGCTCCTGTGAAAGTCTTTGCAGATCGTGACTGCTGGGATGTCTTTTGGCTTTTGTCCTAACAGAAGCTTCACACGGCGCGTACGGCTCCTTCCTTCCCTCCTTCCTTCCTTCCTTCCTTCTCTCCTCCCTCCCATGTTTCAGCGAGCATTTACTGAGCACCTGCTCTGCCGAACCCTGTCCCAAGGTCTGAGAACGTAGCGGTGAAGACGAACGAGGCCCCCGCCTTCATGTCGTTTGTATCCTGTAAGAAATGACAGACCATAAATAAACCCACAGACAACAGCATAAATAGTGTTCGGTGCTATTTATTTAAAAAAGGGGGGATCATGGGGGGGTGGGGGGGGGGCTGGCGCCCGACAAGGCTGGGCAGTAGGGAAGGCATCTCGGTGGGCGTCCGTGAGGCGGATGGTGGGTGGGAGGTGAGGTCAGGGTGGCAAGACGCAGGGTAGGTTCGTGGGGGACCAGTGCGACTCAGGGTGACGGTCTTTGGCTGCTGGGTGGGAAGAGGACCCAGGTGAGCCGTGCGCCAGCTGGAGATGGTAAACGGGGGGAAGGGGGGGCCTGGCTAGGTTCTGAAAATAGAGTTGGTCAGATTTGTTTAGAAATTAGAGAAAGAGTAGAATTATCTTTTTTTATGTTTGTTCATTTGTTTTTGAGAGAGAGAGAGAGAGAGAGAGAGAGAGAGAGAGAGAACCCAGGAGGGGCAGGGAAGGGGGGAGAGAAAAATCCTAAGCAGGCTCTGAGCTGTCAGCATAGAGCCCATGTGGGGCTCGAACTCACAAACCCCAAGATCATGACCTGAGCCCAAACCAAGAGTCTGGCGCTTAACTGACCGAGCCACCCAGGCGCCCCTAGAATTATCTCTGAAAGATGACCCAGTGAGCGCTGGGTGAAGGGCAGGCAGGTCCCCACCCGGGGGTGCAGAAGTGGAAGCCCTCACCCCCTAGCTAGGCAGGCGCCTCCACGGTGGGAGAGAACACCTTGACCTTCCCCCCCGGAGCTCTCTGGTGGCCAGTGGAGAAGAAGGCACTCCTCACAGAACATTTATTCTTGCCAGCCCTGGCGGGGGCCTCTCTGCAAAGTGCTATAACCCCCTTTTTGCACGAGGAAAAAAAAAAAAATACGCCTCGATTTCCATTGATCCATCCCGAATCAATGCTTTTAAAAAATCTCACGCACATTTGGCTTAAGAGCCGAAGCATACATTTTATGTTTTGACATGGTGTCATCGATCGGAGGCACGCGTGTGTGCCCCACCTGCCGGAGCCCCCCCGCCCACCCCGGCAGCGGGCCTGGTCGCAGTGCGTCCTTAATGGCCTTGCCCCCGCCTGCACCTTCCCTGCCTCCCCTGGCCCTCAGCACGGGGCCCTTTCTCAGGTTTTTTGAAAGGATCGATAAGGTGCTGAGGCCCCCCGCTGCGGCCTGTCACTCACACTCCGCCAGACCATAAATTATGTATCTGCCTCTCTCTCTGGCTCCGGCTAATTTCTATTGCACGCGTCCGTGGCCCTGCGACGGTTGACTCTTCCCAGCCTCAGAAGCAGGGGTGCAGTTGAACTTCAGCGAGGACGTGGGTCGGGGCAGCGGGCTCAGGAAGAGGGGTGGTAATGAGAGGAGAGGGACGCGGCCGCTGCCAGCCGGAAGGGGTGGGGGGGGGGCGTGGGCTGGGGCTCAGGGGGGTTCTGAGCTGTCCTGGGGTGTTTCCAGGGGGCAGGGGGCCATCAGGGGCCATTTTCGCCACCTGGGAAGAAGGAACATATTTCTGGGGGAGCGGGAAGGAACGGAGGGTCACGCGAAATGGGTCTTCTGCCCTGGCTTTTATGCCAGCGGGAAATTGTGCCGAGACGGGGGTAAGGCGTCAGTAGTGAAGACAGTGCGCACAGCATCGCTTTGCTGGGCAGTGGGCCCCCCTCGCTCAGGAGCCTCCGGAGAAGCCACCCAGAGTGCTGCCCGGTATGTCAGAACAGCAGTGGCTCCGGGGAACCCGGGTGGCTCAGCGGGTTAAACGTCCCATCTCAACTCAGGTCGTGAGTTCAAGCCCCGCATCAGGCTCCACGCTGACAGCGTGGAGCCTGCCTGGGTTCCCTCTCTCTTCCCCTCCCCCTCCCCACCCCACCCTCCCTCTATCTCAAAATAAATAAAACTTAAAAAAAAAAAAAAAAAGGGGCGCCTGGGTGGCTCAGTCGGTTAAGCGTCCGACTTCAGCCAGGTCACGATCTCGCGGTCCGTGAGTTCGAGCCCCGCGTCGGGCTCTGGGCTGATGGCTCAGAGCCTGGAGCCTGTTTCCGATTCTGTGTCTCCCTCTCTCTCTGCCCCTCCCCCGTTCATGCTCTGTCTCTCTCTGTCCCAAAAATAAATGAAAAAACGTTGAAAAAAAATTAAAACAAAAAGAAAACAAAAAACGAGCAGTGGGCTGGAAGGCAGGAGGTCCAGTCTCTGTCTCTTATTTGCTGTGTGACCAGGGACAAGCCCATTCCCTTCCCTCAAAGGCATAGGCAGGAGATCAAAGTGGCTGGTATTTGTGACAGCTAGCAATTATCGAGCACTTACTATGTACTGCCTCAGTCCATCTTTACAACAGCATGGGGACAGTCACAATCCCTGTTTACAGAGGAGCCAACCGAGTTCAGAGAGGTTGAGTCGGTGGCCCACGATCACACAGCTAGAAGTGAGGGAGATCTAAACCCAGACCCGCCCAGCTCCAGAGACTGTGCTCTTGGTCCCTCGGTCCCGCTCCCCTTGTGGGTCCCAAGGCCCCTTCCTGTTCTCCTCCTCTTTGACTCTCTTAGAATCTGTTCCCATGGGCTCTGCGCTCTTCCTTCCCCGCCCCCTGCCCTCGGGGCCTTCCCCAGCTACAGTCCCATCAGGACCCCCTTTCCTACACCTGATCGCCACTTCAATCTACATAACCACCATGAGTTATGCGTTGGTATGACAACGACGCCCAATGGATTGGTCTGTTTTCCCCACCTAAGTACATTTTGGCAATGAAACACAGAAAGGGCTCTGAGCCAGAAATCCAGGCCCAGAGCAGGTCCTTCCCTCCATTTTCACCTCAGTTTTCTCATCTGTGAAACGGGTATGAAGTCATGGATGTTTTATGTGCCTCTTGATGGACACGATGAGGAGGGAGAGAAATGGGTCGTTCTTCAAGATCAAAGTGGATTAACCAGGGACTCGAAACATTTGAAGCTCTAAAACACCGACACGCGAAACAGATGGCTACAAATATTTTCAAACGTGCAGCGTTTTATTCCCACTCGGGGAAACAGGACTCTAACTGATGCTCTGGGTGACGCTAAGAAGGAAATTGGGAAGATAATCTGGCTCTGCTAGGTGATAGTCACCTGTCTACTGGTTCCCGGGGTTCCACTGAGGCCCGGGGCAGCTCCTTGGACAACGAACAATGTTTCCAGCCTGGGAACAATCACAGTCGCCCCGATCCCCATTCCACTGCTGTGAGTAGTGTCTCTAATGGACACAGTCCCCAGACCTACCAAGCTCAGAGCTGACCATATCTGTCCGCGTCTCGCAGGGACGAGGGGTCTCCGGCCGGGAGCTGAGAACCAAGCCCAGGCACTCATGCATTTGATATTCATCCGTAGGCACACTCATTTCGCGAGTAATTAGTATCTGCAAATTACTTGGCACAGCGCCTGGCATACAGTAGGTGCTATGTAAGTGCACGTCTGCATCGTGTATTCATCATTCGACTCACTTGCTACTCAGTCACAGCACTGGTTTGCACAACACCAGGGGATGACCCTTATATGTATCAGGGGCCTTGCTCATTCTCTTTTTTTTTTTTAAATTTTTTTTTTAATGTTTTATTTTATATTTGAGAGACAGAGAGAGAGAGCATGAGCAGGGGAGGGGCATAGAGAGGGAGGCACAGAATCGGAAGCAGGCTCCAGGCTCTGAGCCGTCAGCACAGAGCCCAATGTGGGACTCTAACTCACAAACCGCAAGCTCATGCATGACCTGAGCCCAAGTCGGAGGCTCAACCGACTGAGCCACCCAGGCGCCCCGCTCCTTCCCTTTCTGAAGTCTGACCCTGGGCCAGGGCCTTTGGGCCTCGCAGATGAATAAAAGAGCCCCCTCCCAAGGATCTCACAGTCTGCAGCAGGGGAAATGAAGATGTCTGTAAACATCAATAATTCCAGCCTAAGGTGGAAAGCAAGAAATAGCCCTTGCAAGATAAAAATAGACGGAAGAGGAGGAGGAAGGGGAGGATAAGGCGGGGGAGGAGAGATCTCAGTTGCCTTCAGGGCTCAGGCTGTTAAAGTCAATCAGAGGTGGAAAAAAAAAAAAAAATCTAGAAATGCCTGCCCCACCTGCAGGGGGCAGCAGTGAGCCATCTCCGGGCAATTGCTTTTGTTCGGGAACGGTAGCAGGGCCGGGATCACCGGGCCTTCTGACTTCTTTCTGGAGAAGCGGGAAATCCGGATTTTGTTGCCATCTTTTCCGAGTTTTAAAAACAGAGTGCAAGTCAAACAAAAGGGCAACCAGTTTGCAACCCTGCTTTGAGCTTTGCAAGAAGAAATCAACTCCTTCCCAGGGAAGGCTTCACGGTTGGTGGGGGGGCCTGACCTTGAGGACGTGGTAAGAGTGATGTGTGACGTGTCAGGACAGGCTTACAGGGACCCTAGAGGGAATCCATTTCATTTCTCAGACCATTAAGCCGAGGCCCAGGGGACTGGTTCCTTTGGGCTGCCAGTTAACAGGGAATGGGAAAAGGGGCAAGAGTTCTGAGGGGTAGGTTGAGGACAAGCTGCAGAGAGCCTTGAATGCCAGGCTAAGGCATCTAGATCCAAATAAGCGTGGATGCCCCAGAGCTAACACATCGGGGCGCTTACTGGGTGCCAGGCTTCAGGCACCCCCTCGCGGGATCTTCGCGGGGCAACGACTGTCTTGCCCCATTTTGCAGACGAGAAAACTGAAGCCTGAGAACGTGGAAGACCCATGCCAGGCTCCCATGGCCAGAAAATGGCAGAGGGGCTCCTCACACCTAGGCCTCGCCGCCCCCAAGGCGTGCGCGCCCGACCACGGGGTTACACCGCCGGCGAAACGGAGAGCCAACGGATTTTCAAAAAGACCTTCCGCCGCCTACCCGTATTTTTTAAAGCCTCTAACCCATTTACTCCCAGGGCCCTGTTTTGTTTTATTGACTTGAAGATTAGGTTTCCACGTTTCTGGAGGACTCTCTCCCCGCCCCTTTTTAAACACAGCTGTCTTTGAGGGTGGGGAGGAGGAGTGTTTTAAACAGGAGTTGTTTAACTAATTGCCAATTATCTCTGAATAGGGTATGGTTTCCAACAGCTGTAAGGGATTTTGGTCCCCATCCATTGCCTACCGTTGCTGTACTTGGAGTGTGTTGAGATATTGTTGGCCTCTGGCTTCAAAGAGACCAACCAGTGCCTCACCGCACCCCCCCCCCCCACTCCGCCCGCCTCCCCCATTCCTGCAGACTGTCTCAGCCCCGGTTTGTACCGGCTGGCTGGCTTGGGAGGCCCTGACTGCTCCCGACTGTAAGAACATGTGCAGAGATTCTCCCTCTCCTTCTCCTCTTGAGTGTGAGTGGCTTGGTACCTGTCGGGGCAGAATTCTCCCCCAGGACTCAGGGCCTGGGCTGTCATTTTTTTCAGTCTGTGTTAGCATTTCCCTGAATGCCAAAGGGTTCTTGCCCAACTATGACGCCAGACTTCACCTCCTGCCTCTACCCCATCCAGTAGGAGGCTCAAAAAAAAAAACCCCAAAAACCGAACGTGAATACGAAACGCCAGAAGACCCCAATGCAGATGGGTGACGTTAATTGTCCCTTCTGGCTCTGTCTGCTGGATTCCTGGGAACAGGCCGAGGGGCAAACCTTTGTAAATGTTAATCTCCTTATGCTTAAGATATCACACTGTCTTTGATGTTCCCAAACATGTTGACTCCTATCTTGTTGGAGGGTGTGTGGCCCAGACAGGCCAAATGCTTGTTTTGTCTTTCGTTTTCCTCCAGGAGGGCTCCGTGATAGTATGTTCACCTCCAGCTGAAATCTGAACAAGTCCCTCTTCAAAGACAGGTTGGGGTGGAGGGGTGGGCAAGATTCGGTGACACTTGGGGCCACTACACCCCCATCCCCAGAAACCAAACTCACTTTCTCACCCAAGACCCGCTGGATTGGAGTGGGTGGCCCTGTCCGTTATAAACTCCTCCCACCGAATAGAAAGGAGAAAGAAGAATCGATTTTTGAAAATCCATTCATTTCTGTACAGTTAGGGCCATGCTAGTTGCTGTAACGAATAAAACCAGAAATGTATAACGGCTCAGATACAATGGAAGTTTATTTATTCCTGACGTCACGTCCAAAATGGATGCTCCTGGTCGAAGGTGGCTTTTCCTCCAAAAGATGACTCAGGAATCCGCAGATTCCTTGTCTTGAGGTGCTTTTATTTTCCAAGGTTCTTGGTTTCCAAGGTTCTTGGTTTCCGAGGTTCTTGGTCCCCAAGGTGGTTGTGTTCATCCGCAACAAGCTGTGAAAGGAGAAAGAGAGGGCGGGGAGGGCACAGTCACTTCTTAACAACGAGCTCTCGGAGGTATCACTTCCTATCAGAGTCCGTGAACAAGAACTCGGCAGGTGACGCCGCCTAGAGGCCGGGCTGGGAAATGTAGTTCCGGCTTGTGGCTGCCGCCAGGGACCGCCTAGATCAGGGAAATGGAAGCGTGGATCTGGGGGTGGAGGGGGACAATCAACCTCTCTGCCACATCCTTGAGCTGTGAGGAGACAGCGGGGATCTAGGCTGAGTTGGAGACAGAAGGTACAGATTTGGCTTTCAGAGTCTGGCTGTGTCCTTTTGGGCGAACCCTTTTACCTCTGAGAGGCTCAGTGTCCTAATCTGTAAAATGGAGCTAAGGCAGAATGGGAAGGGATCGTCAGCGTGACCGTGTCAGAGGCTATCGAACATTCCACCTGCAGTTGCCCAGTAAGTTTGGATATAACAGTATTCTAGGGACAATGTGATGGAGTTGATAATGTACATGGATTTCAACTTGCCCTGGGGGGGGGGGGGGTGGCTAGCAACACTGGACCTGGATTCGTGTATGGCGGCCATCGGCTAGAACTAAATGTTGAAGAGGCATCCTACAGTCCCCACCCCTCCTGTGGGGTCCGCTTTGCTCATTTCCACGCTGTCTGGCCCCTGTTGGCAGGTAAGTTTGAGACTCCTGAGCAATCCGAGCGTCGTGCATGCCGATGCCGATGATCACGCTCGAGCTGCAGGAATGTTTTCCTCCCACTCTCCTGCTTCCCAAAGAACGAAGGCATTGCCAAGCCTCCTCCACCCCGGCTACAGGATCTTGTGCCTTGGCCTAATTAACCGATCGGCTCTAGAAATGGCTTATGAAACAACGAGGGCCAACGTATATAATTTTTTCTTAATTGTTGACGTTTTAAATCTTGGCAGAGCGTTATGCGATGAACACCACAGCGCAAACTTCAGGGGTTTGTCAGTTTTCATAATATAATGAAGGGAGAAGGCCTGCTTCAGAGCCGTGTGAGTTCAGTAATATGATTAGGAGGCTGGCCCGCGGAGGCCAGCGCCAGGGAGGATGGCTGGCTGACTGCTGTAATTGATTGGTGCTGGCACTGAGGCCAGGGGGCAGGGCTTTGCTGGGGCAGGCTGGTTATCTCCCGCCAAGGTCCACTTGGATGTCACCGGGAAGGCAGTAGACGAACAATCATGGAAACCTTTACAGGTCTGTTGACAGAAGGTAAGTTAAGAAACAGAGTTATGTAAGACTGCCGGGCGGAGCAGGGCGGCAGTGGAAGGGAGAGAGAAAGAGGGAGGGAACTGGGCGGGGAAGAAGGGGGAAGAGAAGGAGAATAGTTCTGAGTATACTGGCTGGGATACGCTAAGGTACGCTGTTACAACAAATGACCCCCAAATCTCAACGGGTGGAATCAACAAAGGTTTATTTCTTGCTCACGGTACAGATCCATCGAGGGTCAGCAGGGCTCTCTGCTCCACATTGTCCTCAGTCTGGGACCCAGGCTGATGGAGCCTCCGCCATCTGGGACGTCATCATGGGAAGGAAAGAGAGAGAGAATGGTAAATCATGCACTGACTTTTAAGGAACCCCACCTAGAAGTGAGACGCATCGCTTCTCTGCACGTTTCATTGGCCAAGGCAACCTTGCGCCACACCTCGCTCAGAATGCCCAGAACGAGCGCAATCCTACCGCCTGCCCAGGAGGAAAACTGGAGAGTCTGTGAACAGCCTCCTCTGAAGGGTAGCTCTCAGAGTTTCTGGGAGTCTGAGTCTGGAAAAGATGTGTACTAGTTGGGTTGCATGGTTGGGTCCCATATGGCAACTTCTTTGGGTTGCATTGAAGGTGAAATTCAAACTACGTAGGAGGGAATTGAAGTCACAAACCCCCAAATCCAGCAGTAGGTCAGTTTGCCTTCAGGCAAAGCTTAATCCAACGGTTCACAGTCTCTAAAGTCTGTTCGCTTTCCATCTCCCAGCTCCGTTCCCTTCCACGTGGACTCTATTCTCGGGTTTCATGGTACCGGGGTTCAAGTCCAATGGGAAAAGAGTGCTTCTGCCTCGCTTCCATTTTAGTATTTAATCCTAGGCCTCAATCTCATTGGACCACACTGGGTCATGGGCACACAGCTGAACCAGTCACTGTATCCAGGGGGATGGAATGTTTGGAATGATCCACATCCTATGGCCAGCCCGGGAACGAGACTCAGATTCACTTCATCAGAATTGTATGGACCGAGGGGAGGGGTGGGGTGGTTCTTGAGGAAAACTCAGGATGCTGGGCTAGAATGGGTGTTCAAAGACATAAACAAATGAAAGAATACGTGCCCACTGCAGGATGTGGAGATGCCCCCACCCGGTGGTTTTCCAAATGTTTTGTAGACGCGCTTCACGCACTGCCTATGAAGGTTAGGGTGGGGTTCCTGCGCTCTGTTCATTTCCCTTTCAATCCAAGCAATTGTGCTTTATTTGCTATAGATATTAGGATTCCACCTAAAACTGTGTTTAGAGCCAAAATAAGAGGGCTTCTGCTTAAAAGGGGGGGAGGAGAGGAGATCAAACATTACTGCTTTTTGATCCCACCTCCTCATTTTAGAAGAGTCGGAGATCCAGAAAGATTAGATTTCTCCTCATGTCTCATTGGCCAGAACTAGTCACATGGGCACTTAGCCGCGAGGGATGCTGGGAAAGTAAGCATCTAGCAAAGGGGAATGAGATGACCGCAACCGGCCTAGTCATAAATAGCATATCCCCTAAGGCTGGGCACATTGCCACCCCCAAACAAAGTTGGGGTTCCTTCAGGAAAAAAGAAGGAAGGAAATGGTCCTCAAGGAGCTGTCAGCTATGGAGGCAGGAGCCTGATCTCACTGACAATTCCTTCAGGCTACAGCTGACCCATGTGCCTCTGTTTATTCCTTCACTGATCTATGAAATTTGCCTGCAATTGTCTCCTTCATTTCTCCCCCCAAATCCTACGAGATGATGAATCATACATTGACTTTTAAAGTGTCCACCCAGGGGCACCCGGCTGGCTCAGCCAGTAGGGTGTGGGGCTCTTGATCTCAGGGTAGTGAGTTCGAGCCACACATTGGGAATAGACTTGACTTTACAAAAGCAATAGGCGCATCTAGGTGGCTCAATTGGTTAAGCGACCGACTCTTGGTTTCGGCTCAGGTCGTGATCTCACAGTTTGTGAGTTCGAGCCCCACATCGGGCTCTCACTGACAGCACAGAGCCTGCTTAGGATTCTCTCTCTCCCTCTCCCTCTCCCTCCCTCTCTCTCTCAACATAAATAAACTTTTAAAAAAATTAACAAATTAAAAATAAATAAAGTGTCCACCTGCAATGGACTTATCACTGATTGCGTCCCTTTTACAGATGGACAAACTGACCTGTAGAAATGAATTGCATACTCAAGGTCACACAGCTAGTATATTTTGCTGACCCTTTACCATATGCCTTTAGCACAGAGAGAGACAGAGTGCTGAGGGAGGGGAGAGCTTCAAACACAGACCTTTTACTACATAGGGATTGACTATAGAAAGGTGGGGACAGAGTGAGGATGTGGGCACGCCAGGCAGAAGGAACAGCATGTGCAAAGGCCCAGTGGCCAAACAGTGCATAGAAATGGAAAATAGTTTTACAGGTTTAGAGTATAAAGTCTGAAGGAGCGTCGTACTTAGGAGTTTGAGCCTTGTGTGAGGCCCATAGAGAGCCACCAAATATTTTAGGTGGGGAATTATATCATCCCATATGCAATCTATCTTCAGTGGAGGAAGATCAACCAACTGTAGGACCAGGACGAGAGCCGGGGGGCCTTTGGGAGGTGGCAGTGATCAGTGGCCTGGACCACAGCGCTGGTGGCAGAAATGAAGGGAAGTAGAGATTCAAGGGAACAACCGGAGATGTGGAATCCCAAATCTGAATCCAGATTTGCTAACTGGAGGTGACAATTTGGAGAAGTTGGGAAAAGCTGAGGCTGCGTCACAGCTTTCTAGATGGTGGTGCCATTTACGCGGGTGGGGCAGGTGGGAGGTAAACACGGAGGACTGGAACCCAGGCGGCCTGGAACCCAGGCGCGCATTCTTAATCACAACGTGCTCCGGACTCGGGACTCAGGACTGGGCCAGAGGCCTTCAGGGAATCTGATCAAAGTGGGGAAACCTCTCTCACTGGATACGGGGACGCTGGACTTCCCAAGCCGTCACGCAGCCAGCTCTGGACCCTGCCTCAGAGCCACCAGGGGCCCTTGCCCCTCCCTTCCACCCAAGGTAAGGCACCTGAGCCCTCAGGCTGGCCTCAGAACAGATTACCAGGGGGCCTGATATATAGAGATCCTGATAGAACTCTGGGGTGCACTTTATTGCTTTCTTGGTCTGTATTCCCAGCATCTCACTTGCCCGCTCTCAGCCCCACAACCCTGAAGCTAAGCCTCTGTGCCCCGCACAGTATTGTATGGAAAGGGTACGAGGATAAATGATTTAAACGCTTGACAAATTCATCTTAAAACCTCTGTTGAAGAATAAATAGCCCCAAATAGCTACGTCAGATGGTTTCAAAAAAGGAAAAACCAAGAGTCAGGACCGTCCTAAGACACCCTGCAAAGCCATAGTAAGACCAAGGGTACAGTACTTGCTTAAGACAAATAGACCACGAGGGGTGCCTGGGTGGCTCAGTCGGTTAAGCGGCCGACTTCGGCTCAGGTCATGACCTCGCGGTCCGTGAGTTCGAGCCCCGCGTCGGGCTCTGTGCTGACAGCTCAGAGCCTGGAGCCTGTTTTGGATTCTGTGTCTCCCTCTCTCTGACCCTCCCCTGCTCTGTCTCAAAAATAAATAAACGTTAAAAAAAATTAAAAAAAAAAAAAGACAAATAGACCACGAGAGACTAGACCCACTCCGTGTTTACGGAAGCATATGTGCAAGATGAAAAGCCAGCTCAAAGCTCACAGAAGTGTGGGCTTTCTGGAATTGCGTAGGTGACCAACGAACATGTCGGTCTTATAGGCAGTGCTAGAATGAGTGACTTCCTAAAACACCCTGCAGACAGGCTCCCACTTATTCCAGCCAGACTCCTTCCGGGACACAGATACCATCATCATTACTTTACTGTGGGGCAACTCAGGCTCTGAGAAGTTAAGACCTTTGCCCAAGGTCACACAGCTAGGGCGTGGCAGAGGTGGGAGGCCAACCCAGCTTTCTCTAAGCCCAGAGCCAATACGCTCTGCTGTCTCTTCCTCAGCAACAGCCTCACGTGGACAGAAAGTAGTATGGGCTGGAGCCATTGAGAGAGCCTAGAAGCTTCTAGAAGCCCTGGAGCTCAATCTCTGAAGCATGAGTGGATTTAGGCAGGTGGCCGGGATGGATTGTTCTGAGCCAAAGAAACCAGTCCAGGAAAAGGGCTTGGGGAAGTGAGGGTTCATTTAGCCAGTGGGACCACAGCACAAGATACTCGTGATGGGTCTTGGGAGATGGAGCCCACACAGAAGAGAGGGTTCAGACTGATGAAGAGTCCCAAATGACAGAGAGGAGATGAGACTTTTGAAGTCGCTCTCCTGCTCTACAACCTTCTGTAGCTCCCCTGGCTACGGTCTCTTGGCTAAGAAGG
Source organism: Neofelis nebulosa (assembly GCF_028018385.1). NCBI lineage: Eukaryota > Metazoa > Chordata > Mammalia > Carnivora > Felidae > Neofelis > Neofelis nebulosa. Next base: position 32,745,295 of record NC_080798.1, on the reverse strand, counting down.
GAAGAGTATGCAGATGTGGGAAAAGACTGGAGACAGAGAGACCTACTAGACGTCACAGTCCAGGAGGGAGAGCACACGGTGTGCAGGGGAACGAGAAAGGAAGAGCGTGCATTTTGGGACAGGATTTTGTGTGAAGTCCCCTGCCCCCCCCCCCCACCACTGGCATCCTACTACCCTCATCAAATTAAGGGTCACCGCTTCCCTGCAGCAGCAGACAACATTTCAAGTTTAGCGATGAGCAGATGCCTTCTTCTACCCACAGAAGTGAGCCGTGGATAGCCGGGAAAACATCTACTGCCTAAAGCAGCAAAACAGCAGCCAACAACTCCCACCCAGTTCCATCTCAACTCCCCCCTGGTTCCATCTCAACTCCCCTCCGGTTCCAGGTTCCATCTCAATTCCCGCCCCCCCCCCCCCCGCCCCGGTTCCATCTCAACTCCCTCCTGGTTCCATCTAGCCACAGAAAATAAGGGTCAGGCACTCCTGGGGGCTCGTATCGCACTTTGACACCTGCTCAGGGAAAAAAAACCTTTCAATGCCTTAGTGTCTTCATCTGTAAAACGGGGATAATAATAGTACCCATTCCATAGGTTTGATGAGGTTCCCCCGAGATCACGTATGTAAAACCTTTAGCATAATAACTGATATATACTAGGAGCCCAGTAAGGTAGCTATTATTGTTGATAACAAAATAATTGTTTAGGGAATATGTTAGCCTCTCAACCATGTGATTAGCGGCTTTCAGCAAAAGAGTTGGTGTCAAAATCTCAAACATCATGTATTTTATAGCCCTTCCCCTGCAAGGTGGGGGCACGGGCCTTACGACTTAAAAAAAAAAAAATGTGTCAGAAGCTGAAACGAATTCCATTCCATTCCATTCAAGAAGCTATGAATTGTCATTCTTCCTGCCGTGGAGATTGCTAATTATAAATGGATGGGGAGATAGATGGACAGAGAGTGAATCACAAAAGCTAAATATGCTTTCTCTCTTTGAAGTACTGATTGCTACGAAAAAAAGGAAGGAAGTTTACAGAGAGAAAAAAAATTAAAAAATAAAAAATAAATTTAAAAAGGAAAGAAAGAAAGAAAGAAAAGAAAGAAAGAAAGAAAGAAAGAAAGAAAGAAAGAAAGAAAATGGAAGGAAAACCGGCTCTCCCTCCGCAAGCCTCTGCTTGTGTGACAGGGGTCCAGTGTCACCTCTACAAGTTTTTCATTACTCAGCGGTTTTTGGAATGAGTGATTGATGTAATTAAGGTTATTGGTAAAGAAAGACTCAGTTACCAAAGACGAGATGAGTCAGCAGAAAGTTTAAGTAATGAAATAATGTTCCGAGGAGCGATTCTTAAAATAAGGTGGTTTTTTTTTTTTTCTTTTTCCTCCTTAACTCTAGACATCTTAACCATTGCTGGGCAGCAAAAAGAGGGGAAGCAGTTAAGCCGTGGGAAAACCACACCCCGCGATTTTAGAAATTCCCAGGTGGAGTCGCTTGCCATTAAAAGACACCATATTTATTGAGTAATGTGAGGTGAAGGTTACGTTCATGGAGCGTCAACCATGTGCTTCGGTGAGCTTGGCCCACATGATCTCATTTAATCCCCGCCTCTGAGGTAGATTCTGCTGTTATCCCTGTTTTAGAGGCGACGGCACTGAATTTCAGAGAGGTTCAGGACGTTTCACAGGGTTGCACAGCAGGCAAACGGCACGGAAGGCAACGGAGGCCAGGCAGGCTGGCCCCGGAGCCCACCCGTTCAATCACCACCGCGCCTCCTGAGCCTCGCTGTTTAGATTTCTCAGCCGTTTAATCCGGCTCGCGGATACACTCAAGGTAATGGAGCGCCGCCAGGATCTGAACTCACATCTGTCTGGCCCCAGAGCTGTTTCAAAATTCCCACGTGTGTGGGACAGTGCAAACCAGCGCGTGGGCATGGGATCCACTCATCTGTTTTCATTTCCACTAACATGGAATACTCTGGACACACGAGGCTTTAGGCTCTAGGTGGGTGCTATGAAGGGGACTGGGGCCGGGGCAGGGGAGGTGGGGGGACCGTCAGGATCATATGTGATAGTCCGTGCAACAGATGATGAAGGCTCAGACCAGAGCAGTAGACAGGAGGCAGTTGAATGATATCCCCTGGAAGGATCTATTGGACCTGGGGAGGGAGGGCATAAGAGGAAAGAGAGGTGTGTTGGGTAAGTCCTTCCAAGGAGGGAAGGGGAGAGGGGAGGGTCGGCCAGGTGAGCAAGCTGTGCTGAGGGTCCTCCCCCCGCCAACCGGGAGAAAAAGGGGGAGGGGCAAAATGTGGTGGGGAGCCTCGCCTTTGAGTGACAGTACAGCGAGGTCCCAACAGTCCCCCACTTAGCAGCAGTAAACGGGGTTACCGTGTGTCACCGTGGGTGGCTTCAGGAAAGAGGAGAGTGGGATGGGAGCCTCCCACTTGAGAGCAGCTGGAGAAAAAGGGCACGTTGGGACTGCTAGGGGCAGGAACCTGTCAAAGAGGGGCGACATCTACCCCCCTCGAGTCCACCGACCCCCACAACTTTGTTCAAAGCTGGAGGGCCCGGCCCCCTCTTCTTTCCCTGAAGAAGGAAAGAAGGTCCAGAGTCTTTTGTGGTATGGGAGGGTATAGTGGGTTGTTGGCCTTGGCCATTCACCCCCCCCCCCCCAAAAAAGAGTGACCCACGCTCAAGAGAAAAGGGGCTTAGGCCTTGCAGTTCCAGTGGCTTAGAAGGAAACGGTTCAGCAGGTTTGCAAACATCCTCCAGGTTTTGGTCTCGCCTCCTCCAAAGCAGGTGTGGAGATGTGGGTGGCAGCCCAAGGGATTTATTAAGAAAGGAGCACGGGGAGGGAGAGGGGGGAGAGGGGGGAGCAGGGTGGGCACGGGGAGGTAGCCATCCCTGGTTCTGTCACCAACCAGCTTCGTGAGCTCGAGCACGCTGAACAAGTCAGGGCCTCCGTTCTATAAAATGAACACTTAGAATTTTCCAAAGGGCGGTAAGCCCATCTCTGGGGCCACGCGAGATGACGTTAGTTAGGGCGACGTGACGCTCGTGTGGCCCACATCACTTTGAAGGCAGCCCGCAAAGGAGTTGCGTGGGGTTGGGGGAGCCCCTGGGAGCAGCCCGAGAGCCTGAGAGATGCTGGTCACCTTCAAAGCCCAGGGGACCAAGGACTTCATTGAATGAATTCGCTTTTTATAATTGTCTTCTGTCGATGGCAAATGACACTTGTTTTTCCATTACAGCGGCGGTATAAATATTCCTCTCAAAATAAGTCAGTGGAGACAGAACCCAAAGGAAGTTATTACATTCACAGTAGTTGCAAGTGTCAGAGGTTATGACAAGGACTGGAGGGTGGGAGCACCGAGGGTTTTGAGGAGCACTGGGCAAAAGCAAGGGCTCATTCCTTACAGACCCAAGTCCTGTGGAGCCTTCTCAGACATCCCTTCTACCTGGTCTAGGACCTGTCAAGTGTTTACCAGATTAGAAGGGAAAATTAAAAAGGAAAAAGAAAAGAAGGGGGAAAAAAAAATCTGGAGAGAAAAACAACTCCACCGACCAAAATAAACCAGGCCAATGGTTTTTCTACCGCACTCTTCAGGAGAGCGGAGAGGTGGTGTTTATTCTAAATGAGCCCTTTTCTCCAAGTTGCCACTAATCCGTGCTTTTATGTGATCCAGGAAGATCGGTCCTCGACGGCCAATGAACGTCTTTGCACGTATGAGTATTTGGAGAAAGAGTCACCTATTACCACAGGGTTGGGATTTAGAAGGTGGATACAAATAGAGAGCAAACAAAACTAACAAACAAACAAAAAAACCTCGTGGTTTGGGATCTAAAAAAAAAAGTCTCAGAAATGACAACTATGTGGTGAGTCTGATGTCAAACCGAGTTAGCTGGGAAGGTGTCTGGGATGCCTACGGAACTGTGAGGGTATTTGGAATCTAGGGCTAACAGATGTCTCACTCTGCTTGAAAGATGTCAAGACGCTGTTCTTAGGGGCCTGTGGGTTCCCTTGGGGACAAAGCCACTGGTAGTTTTACAGAAAAAGGAAAAAAAATGCCCCCGCTGACGACCATATATCTACTACAAGGAATCAAGAAAAGAAGTGAAAACAAACAAACAAGAGGCAGTCAAGCTGAGACATAAGGAAAGAGAGAAGGAAGGAAGGAAGGAATGCAAAAATAAACGCGCGAAAGATCCACGAGATTCAGGGCCTTGCCCCCCACTCAAAAATCTCTATTTGATAGAAGTTGGTCTGTAAACCTATGGGCACGGGAACATACGTTTTTGCTTGAATTATCTGGATAATGGTGGGCGGGCAGAGTCACTTCCAACAGAAGAAGCGAGCAAATCTTTTCAGATAGCAATTATTTAGGGAAGAAAACCTTCCTCGGTGGTGGGGGGGGGGGGGGGGCAGCAGTCTTAGGTCCTCCTTGTCGTTGAGTGTCTGGGAGAGAGAGCACATTCCTAGCTTCTCCCTCATCCTTACTTCACACAGGGAGTCCTGAAGAGGCAGCCGTCCTCCAGCAGCATCGGAGGAGGGCTAAGATGTTTCCTGGCCCAGCCTAAAAATATCTCCCTTGACAGCCTGTCACAGTGTCTGAGATTGCACCATTATAAATTCATTCCTCTCTGTTAAGGCATTTTGTTTCCAGTTCTCTGTTAAAATACAGATATCCCAGAGAATTTAGCTCGGGCGAGGCACCGACAGAACACCGCCTACGTGTGAAACGACCTGGATTTCCAGCTCGGTGCTGCCTGGAAACTCACCTTGTGAGCTTGGGCGAGTCGTTTTCACTCTCCGAACCTCAGTGTCTCCACTGATTGAAAAAAAAAGAACAAGAAAAAAGACAGAAATAAAAGGGGAGAGGTGGTGGTCAGAGAACTCGGAAGTGTCTGCTTTCTGGAAGGAGGGTCTGTTCATTTTAGGATTTGCCCTTGACTCTGCGCTTTGCCACTGTCCCCTAGAGCCGTTCTTTTGGGTCAAAACGCTTGGAAGTCAGGTCGAATAGTGTCCACTTTCCCCCTCTCTAAAAAAAAAGAAAAAAAGAAAAATCCCTGTTCCTCTCTTATATACGACATCTCAGCAAATGGCATCCCCAAGCTCCTGGGGGCTTAGGCCCAAATCCCTGGAGGCATCCAGAACTCCCTTCTGCTCACCACCCCTTGCCTTCAGTCCATCAGCAAAGCCTGTTGACTCTACTTACAAAAAATAGCCTAAACCTAATCACTTCTCCCCACTTCTCTGGCTACCAACATGGTCCATGACAGTGCTACCTCCCCTTGGATTCTCCAGCAGCCCCCTCGCTGGACCTTGCTTCTAACCCAAAGATCTCACCAGGACCAATAAAGCCCCGTATAACCTGAACCTGGCTTTGCCTCGGCCTCATCATCTCCCACAAAGATCTCCTGGCTGTGGCTCAGGCCTGTTCCTGCCTCAGGATCTTTGCACTTGCTATATCCCTTCTGCCTAGAAATCCCCCCCCCCCAATATCGTCATGGCCTATGCCCCAACCTCTTTCCGTGTCTGCTCAAGCATGCCTTGCAAAGGAGGCTTCCCAGACTGCCCTCGCTAGGAGAGCACACTCCCTTCTGTGTCCTCCCCTTACTTAATTTTTCTGCTAATGCTCATCACCGGGACACTGTGAGAAGCCAGCATCACAGGCATTTGTTCACTTCCTGTCTCCCCCTCCAGGGTCTACGCTCCAGGACAGCAGGGGCTTTGTTTTGTTCACAGCTGCATCATCAGCCCCTGGAACGGGACATCTGGAATATTGGAGGTGCTCAATTAGCATCCATCGGAGGAAGGGAACAGAATAGTTGAAGCAGAACTACACTGACCTGGAGGCTAACCTAAGCATTCCACTGAAGAGGTCAATGCCAAGGTCTCTCCTGCACTATTTCCCCAGGGCAGGATGTCCTGGGGAACCAAAGGCAGAGCGGACTCTCGGGAGGGGTGACATACTGAAGGACATCTATGTGCCACTCACTAGAATCCTCACAAAACCAGGGGTGATGCAGGCCTCCTTTGACGGATGAGGCCACTGAGGTTCAGAGAGGTTATCTGATCTTAAGACATGCAACTTAGTAAGTTGCAGGGTAGTACTGAGCCACTAAGGCCCAAGCACCCAACCAGGAAGCTGCAACAGCCTACCCCTCCAACCCCACGATGCCTGGGACTCCCTGGTCACACTCTTCCCAGCTATTAAGAGCCTGAAGCTGGAGAAGCCGACACCCTCTCTGGGCCTGCATCCACAGGAGCTGGGCCTCCCCCGAAGGCCTGAGAAGCCCGCCCGCTGGGGACGATGGTGGCGAGACTGGAGTCTCCCGGAATGCAGGTTTGGCCAGCAGAAAGCAGCTAAGGTCAAGGAGGGCGCCCAGGGCCAGGGCCAGGCGCCGGGGGAAACCCTTGCAGCGCTGAGCACCCCCCCTCCACCACCTGCCCCCCGAGACCGAACCCCAGCTGTGTCGAGCGCCGCCGCCAGGCCGCCAGTGCGGACGCGAGCTCTCCAGCCCTTGTTTGATGAGCGGCGGCCAATAAATTCATTAATCATCATTTTATGCCTCATCAAACCCCCTCCAAGCCCCTCCATGGGAGTTACACAAATTAGCCCCTGAAAAGACAGTAATTTCAGTATAGCGAGGTAAGTGCTTTCTGATGGGCTCCGCGCACAGAGCCCTCCTGACAAGCCAATCCATCAGCGCGTCGGGGATGGGGCGCGGCCGGGCCGCCCAGCCTCACCCGGCCCAGCCCCGGCCAGCCTCCCCTGCTTCGGCCTCCCAGCCCTGCCCAGCCTCGCCTCCCGGGGCTACCTGGCGAAGGTCTCCGACTAGGGCGCCCCTTTCCCTGGCTCCTTTACACCCATGCACCGCAGGCTGGGGCGTCCGGCCTCCAGTCCTCAGCCACCTCGATCTCCTCCCCAGCCCTTCTGAACAGAAGAGAAATTTGGCGGAGGGAAAAAATCCCAGGCCCCAAATTGGGTAACGAACCAAGGATGGCTGAGGAGGATGAGCTGGCGCTGAAGTTCCGAACTCCAGCCCCGGGGAGGGGAGAGCCAAACGGCCCTTTCTACCCCCCTAATGTCTAGATGTCGGGGTCCCCTGACCCCTTGAAATTATTGAAGGGCTGTGGGTATTGAGTGCGCACGTTTTGGGGGGCGGGGGTAATCCATGGCTCCAATCCATTCCTGACGATTCTGAAAGAAATTCCAGGCTCCAAAAGAGGGCCATCTGGGAACAGAAAAGGGGTCCTTCTGTATAAAGGGCGGCTCCGCCGGATCCTGGTAGCGGGGATGGGGGTGGGGCTCGCCTAGCCTTTCGCGTGGCCCTGGCGTCTTTCTCTCCGAAACCGCCTCCTGGAGTGAAAGATAACGCCAGGGGAGGAGAGCAAGAAAGGATTTTCTATCGAGTGGGCCGGGCCGGTTTGACTCCAGCACGGAGAGTAGGGTAAGAGAGGAGAGGGGAAAGAGCCGGGGAAAATTGTGGCGAGGAGTGGGGTATTTGGAAACGCGAAGCCAGCGCCGCGCCTTCTCACTTTCTGATCCTGGAGCACAGAAGGTCCCACGGGCGCCCTACCCGGCGGGCAGGGCCCCGTGGAAAGGAGGTCGACGAGGAGCCGCAGGCCAAGCGGAGCCTACCGGCCGGCGCACTATAGCTTCCCCTCCGCGGCGCTGCATGCCTCGGAAAATAAGTTAGCAAACGGGGAGCCGTTTATCTCTTTTATCTTGGGGCCTGATCCAATTAAATAAGTGCACATTTACATTTGCATCCATCAGGCGGGAGCGCTGAGAGCCCGGGGTTTGCTCGGAGCAAATAAAAGCAGATTTCACTGGGAAAAGTGGCGTCTGGGCGCGCTGGGCTCGTCCGGGCGCGGGAAACGAACGCAGCCCGGAGGGCGGCCTTGGGAACCCGGAGCTGGGGCCTGCGGCCGACAGGAGGCCAGAGACCCGCTCAAGGTCCGAAGGGGTCGGCCTGGGCACGGGGTGCAGCCAGAGCTCCAACCCCTCCCCAGAGGCGATCCTCCGTTAGGCCACAACCTGGGCCCCGCCTCGGGCCCTGGACTCAAGTCGCATTTAAACGAAAACGAAAAGGAGACCAACTCTGGCCTGGTCCCGGGGGGTGACCTGCGGAGTAGGTCTAGGGACAGTCCCGCAGCTTTGGCCAGTTTGGAAGGCGGGCAGGTGGCAAGGTCTCACTCAGGCCCGATTTTCCTATTCGGTGGCCGAAGTGAAAAGGGATTCCAAGAGCCAGGCCGAGGACGCGCCTCCGCTTTCCCCCAAGATCTCTGCACCAGGGTGAGACCAGTCAATACTGCCGCTTAGCGCTTCTGGAGGGGCGACAGGGGACGCCCAGGCGAGCGCCCCTTGCTTGGCCACGCCGACCTCATTAAAGATGCTTTCGAAATAGGAGGCTTTTGAGAATGAGAAGGTAGTTTTGTTTGCTTTTCCTTTTCGTATGGATGTCCAACCCCCAGGTCAAAGGGCAGAAACGGTTTTGGGGGGGTGCGGTTGCGGGGTAGACCCCAGGTATGCCAAACCGCAGGTGAAACAAAACAGCGCGGGGTGCAGAGCCCCGACGTGGAAAGGCCCGCAGAAGCGGAAGGGCGCACCTGAAGCGGAGCGGGGACACTGGCTCATTGCCTGGGCCGCGCACTGCTGCGGCCCCCCCCCCCCCCCCCCGCACACTTGTTTCAGCCGTCGGCATATTTCTCAATTGCCTGCTGCCTGGTTTCCGGGCATCTGGAATCCGCCCAAACCGTGGCGGGCATCTGGAGGGTTAAAAGTGTTCTGGTTGCGGGCCCTGCTCTCCAGATCTCCAATGCTAACTGGGTCGTGGGACCCGCGCCGCAGAGAGTGGCGTGGAGGAACAGTTTCAGTTTGACCCGCTTGGGGTTCAGAGCTAAGACCCTGCTGGGGGTGGGGGGCACAGCCGGGTCTTGCCTAACTCCTCCTCTCTGTGAACCGTGTGGCGCCCGGGGACCAGTAGGCGGCGCCCTTCCTAAACTGCATCCGCGTCCGTCTCCCTCTCGGGAGCGCAATCACATTCCTTTCACTTTGGGCGATTTGCAGAGCGCTGTTCCTCGCCTCTGCCGGCGTTGGCAGCTAGTTGTGGGGGACAAGTGGGCTGGGAGGCACGGCCGGTTCTGAAAATGCACGTACCACCCTCCCCTCAACCCTCCAGGATCCAAGAGTTGCGCACCCCTCGCAGAAGGACAGGCCCCGAAAAGCTTGCAAACTAGAAGGCCTCGACGCAGGCCCTACAGTACCCAGGCCAGGGAACAACATTTCGGGCCCTAGCACCCCCAGCCGAGGAGCAGGAAGGGAAGCAAGAAGGTCCCCTTTCTGCGGTCTCTCCTCAGTATGCGCTTATGCGCCCTCCGGGATTGACTGGGCTGTTGTCTCTTCCACCCCCAAGTCCCATGAATTGATTTGGCCCCCATAGAGGGGTAAGGAAAGGGACCCAGCTCGTTCCGGTTTGGCGCTGCTTCAGGGGGCTGACTGCCTAGACCCCACGCGGTGATCCCGCTGCCCTCGCTGCCTGGGGTTCAGCCCTCCTAGCCCCTAAGTGCCAAGCTAAACGCTCCTCGAGGGGGCCAGAACCAGCGCAGTCCCGCGCAGGTGGCAAACGCCCGCGCGGCCCCAGCGCCCAGGTGTGTCTTTGGTGCGGCCTCGCGCAACTTCCGCGCCCCAGTCCAAGCCTGCGAACAAGCCTCGACCCCACTGCAACGCCGGAAAATCCCCCCTCGCCCCAGCGCCTCCAAGACTCTGTGCCTTTGAGACGGCCAAGCGGGGCTCGAGGAGGCACTTGGGACAGTAAAGACACGAAATGACTTCGGGGATTAAGCGCGGGAGACAGCTCCTAAATACCTAAACCTCGGACTGCCAGGCAGGCTCCCCCACCCTGGAAAGTCTCCGGACACCAGAAAAACCACTGGCCACGAAACCCAGCTGTGCAAGGAGAAAACCCCAGACTTTAATTGGAGGCTTGTATTCAAGATGAAGGGCGCAAAGACACCCGTGGACCCTGCAGAGGCCAAGGGCAGGAGGGATACGGACCGGGGGCAACGGCTCGGGCACCAGCCTTCCAGCCGCTGGTGGCTTCGCTCCCCGGCCGGGAGGCTCCTCGCACCGCCCCTCGTTGGGGAGAAACGCCGCGGGCTCCCCGGTGCGCGGTTCCCGTTCCCAGGCAGCCCCGCGGGCATTCGGCTCCCAGCCCCGAGCCTCCGCGATCAGACTTGGGAGGCCCGCGCCGCGTCATTTGCATATTCCCGGGAACACAAGGAGGCCTGTAATTTTCTTTTTAAAATCGTTGGGCAGGGTTTAGGGCCAGCGCTTCCAAAACCCCGCAGAGTTGATGTCGTCCTTAAACTCTCTCTTAAGAGAAGGGGACTGGCCTATTCTTCTGACTTTTTTAGAAGACAAGGTGGCTCCTGGGGCTGCATATTCAACAGGGGGGAAAAGCTGATTGTGAACCGGGCTGTCGGCGGGGTGGGTGGAGGGGGCTGGGGCGCGGGGGGCGGGGGTGGCGGTCGTGGGGCTAGTCATCTCTGGAATTCGATTGTTTAAAAAAATCATTTATAATTAAAGGGACAAAATAAAATACGATCGTCTCATGCATATTTAATCATTCACACTTCCAGCTTTGAAACCACTTTCCCTGCGTGAATCTTCTCACTAATTTAAACTCCTAAGTCGACCGCTGTTTGCAAAAACATCTGGACAAGGCAGTTTTCAAACTTGTTTTAAATTCGAATAAGCTAATGGAGCCCCGTCACACGTTAAAACAAAACAAAACAAAACAAAAAACCAAAAAAACACAGCAAAAGTTAAAACTCTGGTGAAAGTTTGGGGTGTGTTAAAAAAAAAAAAACAAGCAGGGTTCAAGTAATCTTGAGCAGAAATGCAAATATGTGCATTCTGATTTAGCCTAATTAAACCGGTGTTATGTGCAAACACATTGTCTCTACACTCAGGCTTGGGCTTAATAGAGCAAATTAATTCCCCTCGCTGGAGTATGTTTTTGCTCTAAACCCTCCCCTCCCCCGACCACCGAAAATTTCCCACGAGGTAAAAACACGTCCGCGGTTCCAACTCTCCCGCGCAAAACGGAGACCATAACACCGACAGTGTTGGCGGGCCTCGGGCACAGGGCGGTGTCTCTTCCTCATTTGGGATTGAGACTCATCCTGATGTTTCATTTTGCGATGAAATATGCGGGATTCAAACGAGAAAATAAAACCTCAGAAATACTTTTGTAGCTACTTGGACTCTTGAATCAGCGACAGGAAAAGTGCTAACGCGACAAGCCCGATCGAGTCCACAACAGCCTCATTATCTAGGCAAGTGTCCTCGAACTTTTGAAGGCCACTCGTCCAGAAAGGGGGCTCGTGCGGGAGGGGGGGAGGGGGGAGTAGGGACGCCCTCCGGGCCCTTCGGGGCTCCCCTCACTGCCCCCAAGCGACTGTGGTGCTCCCTCCCCCACTCCGCCCACTCTCTTCCAGTCTCCGACTCTGCAAAGTGCAGGCTTGTAATTCAGGACAAGTGTGACACCTACCTGTGAAAGGGGGGAACCGTCCCCTAGACGGTCCCGCGGCCCCAGCCTCGCTGCTGCGCGGGGATCTACGGGGCCGCCTCCCACCCGCACTGGCGCGGCTGGAACACTTACTAATTTAATCAAATCCAAGGAAGAGATCAATGCCCAGTCTTGAAGGGGTAGGGAAAAGAGTGACTTGGGAAAGCCTTCTCCTTGGCATCCCCTTACGCTCCCCTCCCGCCATTAGTCCATAGCACCTTTGAAATAGTAATAAGGGCTAAATCCGGCATAAAATCGAACTCATTAGCAAAGTTCACCAGCTGATTGCTTTGCATAAAACACGACACTGATTGGAAGTAATTAGGTTAAGCGATGGAGCTCGGATGGTGCGTGTCTCTAGCAGGCTTTGCGATCCTTTCTCCCTTCTGGGCACACACTTGGGTCGCTTTCCTCCTTCCTCCAGGGTCCAATCTCCCCCAAACCGCCCGCATCAGTGATCCAAATCTGCATTCCCCTCAGGGCCAGTGTCCCCGGGGCTGGCCGCCTAATTACGGTTTCCCCCCTGGCACGCCGAAGTTCTATGGAACCTTTCATTGCCCACTTGGGGGGGTGGGGGGAAAGTTGCAGTCTCCACCTTTTGTCCAAGGCGATGGACAGTTTATTGAGGCTTCTAAAAAGTAATGAGTGGCTCTGATTATGTTAAAATCTCTTTTAATTAAATATTTTGCATTTTACAAAGGCGGCTGCAGTTTCTTTTACTTTTTTTAAATCTAAGAGTATAACCTGTTTCCTTTCTGTAATAATACTTTAGCTCATATCCAGAAAAATCAATAGGTGTAAAAAATTAAATTAAACTTGTATTTTTAAACTATGAAACAGTTTCGGGGGAAACACAAATGTATATATTTATATTACAAAAAAAAACATTAAATGCCTGTACAGATGTCTTAATTTCATAATTTACTTCAAAGATATTGAATTATCAATTTAAATACAAAAATGCTACATTAAATATACAGAATAAGATTTAATACAAATCCTTTTTAAATTTTTCTTTTCGGTTGGTTAAGACATTTTTGTGTGTGGAGATGTTTACATTTTTATGTTACCCATCTCCAAGAACTATAAACTTTTTAATAGGAGGGGTAGTTTTGTTTCTCTCTCTTGGTGATGGAAAAAAATAACTGCCAAGGCCATGTTTCTTAATAAATTAGGAAAGTCCGGGACCGACGCAGCCCGCGTTAAATGTCGGACATACCTTTCTTCAATTCATAGGGAGAGTCTTTGCACAGATCTAGCTGGGACTGGCTCCGCAACATTTTCGGGTCTTTAGCCAAAGCGTCCGCTCGGTTCAACACGGTCTGGTTTAATCCATTGAAATGCGAGCCCGGACCGGTTGTGGGGCCCGGCCCTGGCCCTGGGTGGCCGTGAAGGTGTCCGAAGGAGCCATAGTTCGTGTAGCCGGGATAGAAGGGCGCCGTGTAGTAGAGAGGCCGGGACAGCACCGTCCCGCCTGGAAAGGGACACTGCGCCGAGGGGGAGCGCGATGGCGCCGGGGCCGGCGACGCGCGGCTGCCTCCTAAGGCTTGCCCCGCTACCGGCCCGGGGCACGGTGGGCATGGGGAGCCTTCGCTTCCGCCGCCCCCGTCCTTGACCTTGTCCGAGGATGTGGCGATCTCTGCCAGAGACCACAGTTTGGGCTTGGCGAGCACCGCCTGCGGCGGCGGCGGTGGCGGAGAGTGTATGACCGAGGGCCCGCCGGGACCGGGGGGCAGCTCTCCCGCGGCCGGGTGCGGGCCCGGAGCCGGCGCGCCCGAGGGGTAGTGAGGGGCCGGGTCCTCCGCCAGCCGCGCTGCCGCTGGCCCGGCCGGGGAGGGCCCGCCGGCGCGGGGGGGCCCAGGCAGGGCGTCGAGACGGCCCTCGGATGGCGGCTCCTTAAAATCCGAGTCGCTGAGGCTGCCCTCAGTCTCCTTGCCGGCGGGGGTGGGCGGCCCCTGCAGCCGCTCGCAGCCCGAAGCCGCCTTCTGCTCCGCTCCTCCTGCGGGAGAAACCCCAGGCCGTCAAGGGGCGCGGAGGCCCAGCGGCGGGGCCCAGGTCCCCGGCCGCAAAGGCAGAGAGACCCTTGCCCCCCACCTCCAGGCTCCCCCCACACCTCCCCACTTTCCTCCTTACTCCAGCTCAACACATCCTTCCCCGCGTCCACCAACCTGCTTCGGGGCCCTCGGAGTCTCCCTTGTCCTCCGGCTTCTGGGGCTCATCCTCGTCGTTCTTCTCCAGATCAATGTTCTCCTCCTCCTCCTCGTCCTCGCTGCGGTTCCGCGGCGTCCACGTCATCTTGTTCTCCTTCTTGAGGCGCCGGCGCGCGTTGGCGAACCAGGTGGACACCTGGGTGAGGGTCATCTTGGTGATGATGGCCAGCATGATCTTCTCGCCCTTGGTGGGGTAGGGGTTCTTGCGGTGCTCGTTCAGCCAGGCCTTGAGCGTGGCGGTGGCGTCTCGCGTGGCGTTCTTCCGGTACGCGGGGTCCCCGTACGGGTACGAGCCCAGCGGCGCCGCGTATGGGTGGTACCCCAAGGAGCCTGCCATGCCCGGTGTGTGATCGTAGGGAGAGCCCTGCGAGGAACAGGCAGAGAGAAGGTGAGAATGGGCCTTGGTTCCCAGTACCACCTAGAGGACCGAAGCACGCTCTCCCTGCGCCCAGGGGTCCGCGAGCTGCGAGGCCCGAACTCCGGGCTTTCCCTGGGGTAGGGCTGGCGGGCTCAGACCCAGGGGCAACTCCTCCTCCTCGGAAGGCAGAGGGGGCGCCAACTCCCGACTCCGGTCCTTAGGGAGCCCTTGAAGCCGTCCTGGCCTCAGTGGCACCCTGTAGGCCCCCGTCTGCCGGGGCAAGTCCGCCCCCCAGGCGCAGAGCCGGCCGCCGCGGCCAGGCCCTCCACCCAGAGGCCTGAGCAGCAGTGGCGACTCCCCACTTCGTGCCCGGGTGGCTGCGCGCTAGGCGCAGAGAGGGAGAGCACGGGAAGTCAGGGCATTTTTACCCCCACAGAGAAAGGCAAACGAAAAGCCAAGCCTTGCCCCGGCACTCCCACCCCTCCAAAAATGTTACCCCAAACCGAAGCCACGGCGCTTTTCCAGAAAGTGCACCCGGCCGAAAAATCCCGGATGCACCGCAGCTCGGCCGACTTTTCAGAAATTTAATACCTCCAAATCGGATTGCGAAGATAGGATTACGGATTTGCAACATTTCGGAGGACTAATTAAAGGCGAGGCCAAACACATTTACATAGACTTAGCACGCTTCTGCTCAGATTTCTGGTCCATTTCTTTTGAACTACTTTTCCAAAACGGCAAAACCAAAAACACAAAATGAAATAAAATGTGCAGGACGGCCTGGAGCTCACGTTTGAACCAAATGCCGCTCTTTAATTGCAGCGACCTCTCCCCCGAAAAACCCTCGTCGCCAGCCCAGCGACCCAAGCAGGAGGCGGCTCTGCTCTCCGAGCAACTCCTGAGCCGGAGGCCCGGGCGAAGCCGACCGAGACAGTCTCTCCCAAGTTTGCAGGGGCCGCGAAGCTTGGCGGGGGCGGTCCGCGGTGGCGCCGAGGCCCGTGTCCCCCGCAGCCCCCGCCCGCCCCGCGCGGCCCCAGCTGCCCTTGCCCGCCGCGGCTCCCGCTCACTCACCACGTACGAAGAGAAGGCGGCGGCGGCGGCTGCCGCGGGGTCGGCACCGTACTGGAGGTGCGAGTTGTAGCCCGGCGAGGGCGCCGTGAAGGCGGTGGAGCCGGCGTAGGGCGAGAACGCGGAGCCCGACGACGAGCGGCCGAGCTCATCCGTGCGGGGCCCCGAGATGACGCTGGTGCTGTACGCCGGGCACGAGTAGAGCGCCAGCGAGGCGGACGGCTGGTACAAGTAGCCCTGCGGGTAGGACATGGCCACACACGGGCATGGGGCGCGCCGCGCCGCGGCCGCCAACGAGCCGGGCGGCGCCCTGCGAGGGCGAGCGGGCGGGCACCTGGCCTCCGGCTGCCCCCGGCTGCCGCTTCTCGGGCCCCGGCTCCCGGGCTCCGGCCCGCGGCGCCTCCTCGCTGGCTTCCCGCGCGCCTCCGGCTGCGACTGCCGAGCCCGCTCCTCCGCGCGCCTCGCTCGCCCCGGCTGGGTTTCCCCCCCCCCCGCCCTCCCTTGCTGCTTTCTCTTTTTCCCCCTCGCTCTTTGCACCGGGGGGCTCTGCTTTTGGCTTCGCAAAGGTCCTGCCAAGATGCTAAGTTGGAAATTGAGGATTCTGACGCCTTGTGCGCGCCTGAAGCTCCTCCTTCCCGGGGTGTAGTCGGTGGGAGGACTGGCAGGAACCTCTGGGCGGCCGCAGCCAACCCGGCCGCCAGGCGCGCCTCGCCCTCTCCCTCTTCCTCCCCGGCTCCCTCTCCCGCTCGCTGGCGCTCCCCTCGCCCCTCCCTCGCGCCCGCCTCTCCACCGCGGCCCTCCTCTCCCCCCTCCTCTTTTTCTCCCCCCTCCTCTCCCGGGTCTCTCTCCCTCTCTCTCTCTCTCTTTCTCAGACTCTCGAGCGCCGGCCCCAGGATGACAATCACATCCCAGGCGCGCCGATCTCTTCCAACTTTCCTTCCCTGCTAAGTCGGGGTGGAGTGGCAGTTCCGACACAAGGCGGGCCCCGGTGGGCCAGTCCGGCCGCCCCGAAGCACAAAAGGCGACCAGGCGGCGGAAGGCGAGCCGGCGAACGCTTTGCTCTGTGCTTGCCACAGTAAGCCGCGAAGTTAGCGGATTTCTTGTTCGCCAAGAAGCTGGGTTCCGAGGCGGATCGCCGCCTACTCTCCCCTGGCTTCTCCCCCCAGCCAGGGAACCAGAGAGCGAGTTTGGAGACCTGAAATGGAGGTCCCCGGGAGAGACGGAGGGATGCCCGCGTCCAGGGCGCAGGGAGTGCGAGATGATTGCCCCTTTCCGCCAGCAGCAGCAGGTGGGCGAGAGACAGGCCTTGGACATCTGCACGTCTCCGGCCCGGCCTCCCTTCCACCAACTAACTCCCTGCCAAACGGCGAGGGAAGGGGGAGGCGGGACGACGGGGGTAGCCTTTCTCTAGAGCAGAGGTAGTGGGCGAGAGCTGCCAGACGGAGAAGCAGCTATACCGGAGTCGGTCTCCGGACCCCACTACACCCCTTCCCGCCCCCGGCCATGAATGGCCGCCTCCTTCTCCCGGCTTTCCATCCGCAGCTCCCCCTGCCAGGCCGGTGGTGGTGGTGGACTGTGCGGGTCCCCTTACTCTTAGCACGCACTTTAGCACCCGCCCACGCTCCATTGTAAACGCTCCGCATTGCCCAACCCAACCCCTGTTTGTTCAGCGAGGCGCTGGCAAGGCAAACACACACAACTGAGTCACAGGCAGAATTCTTGCCCACGACGGCCACACAGAATACAAAACAGACCCCCTGCCTGTCTCTCCACCCCGCGCCGCCACAAGCCACAGACGCACTCGAACTCTGGGACAGACAGGGGCGCTGGTGAACCAAAACAGGGGCAGGCACAGTGTTGGGCACCCCACTGGAACTCAGTATGTCAGGGACTTCGTGGCCTTATATAAAATTGGGCCACACGCAATCCGAAGCACAACTACACAGCTTCCCGCGATGACTTTCACAAGTAGGATACACTTTATTTCCGGAGCTTCAGTCCCCGCACACTAACCCACTCTGTACCCTCGGACACACTTGGCGGCTGGACTTCACGCACGCGTGCTAACTCCTCCCCTCCGTCAGCTCTCCCCCTGGCTCCGCCCCTCAAGTGGACATTCGGCGAATCTCTCGGTCAGCCCCGCCCAATCCCTCCATGCCTCCATCCCTAATTGGACGCTGGCCTCTATTGGCTCCTCCCCTCGGCGACGCGGTCCCGCTTCCCTCCGAGTCACAGCGCCGAGGGGGTGGGGTTGGGCGGGGCGTCGGCTCCCTATTGTCATGGAGACGAGAAGCCGACGGCGGCGGAGGCGGGCGCACCCGGGCTCGGTTGCCTGCGAGCCGGCTGAGACTGAGGCCGAGCGGCCGGGCCGGGAGGGAGCGCGCAGCTGGCCAGTGGTGGCTTTGCGGGCAGGCAAGGGAGCTGTCCTCTCGGGCTCCAACTAGGCCGGGTGGTCGCGGGGAGCGTCCCCGCCCCGCTCCCTTCGCTCCCGCCTCTCGCGGCTCTGGTGCGCCTTAGCGCCCGCCCCCGGCTCCGCCCGCCGCCGCCGCCGCCGCCGCCGCCGCCGCCGCCGCAGCCCCTCGCGCTAACTAACGGTCGGTAGCGGCCCGCGCGCGCCGCCCGCCGGGGGCTCGCGCCAGCCACGAGGGAGCGTCCGCGGCCCGCGCGCCCGCGCGGCGGAGGCGAGGTGAGTCCCGGGTCCTCCATCCCGCCGAGTGCCCGCCCCCGGTCGCGGCCGGGGACTCCTGCCCCTCGAGCGGCGTCCGCGTCCCTTCGTGGACCGGATGACGCGGCGGCGCCCCGCGCGCCGCCGGGCCCCCGGCGGGCATGGGCCGGGTGAGTGTCGGGCTGGCCTCTCCTGAGGTCCCGGTCCGCGGGCGGGCGCGCGTGGGCGTATCCCCTTCACCCACGCGCGGCCCCTTCACCCTTCTCGGCTCTCGTCCAGGATGCCGTTTTCTGAAATGGAGCCATGGAGGTTTGTGCCACCGAGAATCGGAGTCTGTCACACAGACAACCTCATTACATCATTCTGCCACTCTGGGCTTCTAGGCTCTCCGCCCCCCCACCCCCACCCCCCTTTCCTTTTACTGTCTTGTTTTTGGTGTCAAGGACTGGAGAGAATCCTGAAAGATTTTGAAGCATTTGGAATTTATGGTTCTGTTGCTGTGGTTGTCACCTCCGCTCTGCGTCAAATTTAAGACTCATTTCTTTAAGGATGTCTCTATTTTCTGCTTTATTTGCACATTGATGGCTCTGCTGCTCGGCTGACCACAGCCGCCTGGCCCGGCGTCTCAGACTTGTGTTAATACGTGAAATGGAAGAACTGATCATTAGCAGGCAGATGGGATTCAGATAGCATCTGGCGGGTGTTCTTGGAGTTCATGTGAAAGTTTTCACGTTTTTGCTGACAAACACGAGGTTTTTACCTTTTGATCTTGGTCGTGGTGACGGTTAAGGTCCCCTCTCCCCTCCCTTTCTTCTCCCGTTTGGGAACCTGCTTACTTGTTAGCTGTAGTTTCACTAGTCTCTGGTCACTGAAGCCTTCTCCCCCAGCAGAGGTGGGAGCTATCTCCCTCTTATTTCAGATTACCAAGATGACTCTTTTTCTTACGGGGCAGGGCGTGGGGGGGATTACTCTTGCGTTTGTACCTTTCCTGAGCATTTAACTCACACTAGGGGGTAGATATGCCCTGATTGTTTTTTTGACGTAGGACTTAAAAGAAATTCTGCCTTTAAGCCTCCCTAAAGGTTTATTGGTTTGTCGTGCCCGCACGGATCCAGCTATGCCTCACTCTTAACATTTAAAGCTTTTAAAATAAGATCCACAATTGTATTGCTAAGACGTGGCCGCAGACCTTGTTTTTCGAGTTTTGGCTATACAGTTGTCATTGTGCAAATGAAGTGCAAAAGAGGTTATTCCTGTTTATTTAGTGTAATAGCTGTTTACAGTTAAAACTTTAAAGACTCCTAAAAGTAGGTCTGCTGTATTTTAAAGATCTCATCATTCTTGTGGGGAGAGACACAACACCGGCACCAGGAAAGGCAACAGATTGCTTCTGTCATATCGCTTTGCTGTTTTGGAGTGTACTTAAGGGATTATGATTGATAAGGCTGTCTTGCCAGTGAATGTTGACACAGGTGTGCATCGTTATCTTCATTAAGATCCTGAGACCACGTTGTCTATGAAATGGTGACATAAGAAGGGCGGCATGTTTTGGTACAGTTTTGCTTTGGGAGAATTTAATTGCACTTGAAACCCGTCTTTGAGCTTCCAGATTTTGTGAGCACTTTGGCAACAGAAGTTTCAGAGAGAAAGGGTAGGTTCGTGTTAAGTGCTCTGGCATGTGGCAGTGCTACTTGTGGCTTTTTGGCCAGTGCCTTTGTCAGCTTTCTTTGTGCTCCATCTTTGTGGAGTGATGGTTACTAATTTAGAAAGAAAAGCATACATGGGACAGCCTCATATGAAGCACACATTTATTAGTGTGCAGAATCAATCTATAGATGGAGGCGCGCTTAATGTGCACAATCAAGGATCTAATTGAACTGTAAATATATGAGAAATTCATGCCACTTTATATTTGGGGAAAACCGTCTCCTAGAATGTTTTCATGGTGTAAAGGAGTTTCTCTCTTCATATTATCAAGTACTTACCTTAGTTGTTTATGGAATGCCTTTTTTTTTTTTTTAATTTCCAGAAATAGAAAAAAAAAAACAAACAACAACTGTTTTGTTTCTTCCAAAATGTTGTCCGCAAATTCGAATTATGAGCCAGTGGAAATAGTGCATTTAGCCTCTTATTAGCTTAAGGATCTGGACCATAACCTGGGTGACCACTAAAATAATATTACTCTCCTTTACTTCCAATTTCTGAATGCAAAAACAATAGCAAGACGGATGCTGCTGATTATATTACCCTTGGCTTACCCAGCACCTAATACCCTTTAACATAAGTATTGCATTAAGATCCCCGCCCCCACCCCCCCTTTGTAGCTCATGATTTCCTGGAAGCTGGCTGTCCATCAGTGTGTATGTAAGATGTGTGAGTGTTTTTCTTTAATATTCAAACTCTATGTGGAAAGAGGCAATGACAGTGGAGGAGGCCATAGGCATATGATCGGAGAAGCCAGGTGGAGTCACAGCTCCTTCGTGACTCCAAGGATAATGAGCTGGCTAGAATTACATGGTAAACTAAAATCAGAGAAAGGCTTATTTAGATTTGTTTGCTAAAACTAAAACAAGAGCATTAATTTTGACATAATTGCTTTCCTCATCCCCCAACTCTCCCCCTGAAGATTTTTGTTCTGGCAGCTCAGATCAGCATCCCTGTGCTGTTGTCCGTGTATTCTTTTCAAATTTTATATGCTGTATTAAAAGAAATCAAGTACAAGTGGGAGCTAATTGCCTATTGTCTGTTGTAATGAACAACACCAAATACTTGCTCACATATTTCTGCATTATAGAAACCTTAGGAAAAATGTAAGTTGATAACATGCAAGTAAATGCAATCATGTAGTCGTAAGTGAATTAAATTAAACGTGGCCTTTAAAAATAGAAATACGAATTAACTCTGAGATAGCGCGGCCTTTTTTGTGGTGTTAACAGCTCACTATCTGTGTGTATTTCCCTACAATTTCTACATTTTATTGGCTCCTTTATTTCTAACACCTTTTTGGTATATTATTAGCTGTTTTGTAGAGAACAATTCTGCTTAAAAGATGCAACTGATGTACCTCCAGGAAGACGTACAATCCCGGAATTGTTTTTTGCTTGTTCAGTAATGACTGTGGTTTGCTGTCACAACACAGTTCTGAAGTGTGATACTTCTAACTTATTTCCACATAAATGTGCAGGATTTTTATAGCTAGAGTATACCTAAGCACCAGTTTAGCTTGGCAAATTAACTTAGATGCTTCAAAATTGAAAACCAGTATATTCTAATGTAGTTTGAGTTTAAATCTTTATTAGTAAGGATGCATTTAACATTTGTTCAGGAGAAGGAAATGTAATTTTCTCCTGCAGTTGTCATTTACGTAATTCATTTTTTCCAGCCTTTTCTCGGGCTAATGATATTCCACACCTTGATACAGCCTTTATTTGTTTATTTGGCATAATATGGAGTGATACCTTGGAGGAAATTAGATTAGGTATTCATACCTAATATCCCCAAAGTATTTAACTAGCCTGCTGTGTTTCTTGAAACAGAATCATTTCCATTTTTGTGTGCAGGTTATAAGTATGATGCTTCCCTAATACATTCGGATGTTTTCAGCCAAGTTGACTTCTGAACTATGGGTTTCCTCCAAATGTTGGCTGAATTTTTTCCTTACATATCCCCAAGCTCATCTGCAAGTGAATGTCTGCAACACAGTGTGTGTGTGAAGTAAACCCAAAATAGCCTACGCGTTGGTTTTACCAAAGTATTTATATTGGTGATAGGAACTAAGTCAGAATACAAAGAATGTCACTTGAGGCCTTTGATTATTAAAATTTTACTAAATGCATTAAACATTCAGTAAAATAGAAAAATGTTTGGTTCGTGGAAATACACTGAGTAATTTATTTTTAATGATGTCATTGGATGGGGAAATTTATAAACTCGGTGCTTTTCTTGAAAGTCAAGACTGAGCTTCTATTTGATAGAAATGGAATCGTTATTTAAAGGAAATGATCTGTTTATGCCAAATTAGAGTTTTTTGATTATTTTCATTACCCAGCTCTTTTAAGAATAAATTTTATGGGAGTATCAGCTCCAGGCATGAATACTAAACCCCTTTAATGCGAGGTGTGTGTAAAACTTGTCATTTCTCATCAAAATAGGGGCTGCTGAATACAAGCAGATGAGAAAAGTAGGGGAAAAAATTATTTTGCAGAATATTTGTGTCGTCTATTGGGGAGAGCAAGGGACCGGATTCAGTGATAAAGAACATTTTGTTAATCAAGTAAGAAAAATGGTTGTATGATCAAAGAAAAAAAAGACTAAACAGAAGGCAACCCTACTTAGTACAACAAATGCTTCTCTGAAAACTTTCAGAGAGGGTAAAGTGACTTTTAACAGAAGATAAAGCACTATACAATTATTTTTAAATAACACAGTGCATTCCCCTATCTCTGATTGGGTCTTACAGAGACGAGGTGTCAGGTATGACCAAAAGGGGACGCGTCACAACAAATTCGAAAATACACAACCCATATGTAAGGAAAATGTTAAGCAGTGGGCAGCCTGATTCCTCCTCTCTGTTTGCCTTTAAAGCCTGAACTTTTGTGTGGTTGTTTTTATCCACGTGTAAAGTTGTTGAATTTAAAAGCCAGAGATTGGGCGAGTTCCCCCCCCCCCCCCCGAGCCTAAAATAGGAAAAATCTAAACATATATGCACATTGGTTTTGTTTTCTGTTGCCAGCCAAGATTTATTATGAAGATTCGTATTTCATGTATATTAGTGCTGTCCAGATGTCCTGAAACTCGTATCCCTTTTATATCACATAGGTGGGGGCGGGGGGGGGTCCCCAGTTTAAAAAAAAAAAAACTACGAAGAAAACACGTCCTTTCAACAGTAATGAGTTCTGGTTGATTCATTGAGAAGGTTGTACTAAGTGACCTCCAGTGGAAATAGCGAGGGTATGCTTTCTGAGAGATGTGTCATTCAGGAACAAAATCAATTGAAGTATTGGTAATTAAACTGCAATTCCATGAAGGAAGGAAGTGGCGGGAAAGACGCAGCTAACTATTGCTGTTTTTCTTTTTAAGAATCCGCAGTTCATAATGGAGCTAACTGTACTGGCTGTCGGAAGGAGGAGATTCTGAAGATAGGGAGGTAATATTATCTCTTTTAAAAGAATACTTTCCTCTGTAATCCTGAGCCTTTATTACATATAAGAACTTTATCTACCAGACAGCAAAGTCTTTAAATGCGGGGTATGGAAGGATCTGATTTGCCCGTGCTGAGTTGTGAGCTGCCGCTCCCAGGGCTGCGGGCTGTGCCGGGAGAGCTGAGAAATCTCAGCCAGGCATACTCAGCACCCTTAAAATAGCTTCTTTCTGAGAATCAGAGCCGTGATGGTGGCCTCCCCAGCGCAAGCAGACATCATTCTGGTTTGTGGCTGGTGTGCGTGCGTTCAGCGTGTTGCTTCGCCGTCTTCCGTGTTGCCTTCTCTGCAGGGCGATATGCTGCCAGCCTCGACCAAACTCGGAGCGGGAGACTTGGCGGTTGACAAGTGGCTCCAGAGCTCTGCCAGGGAGCGAGCTGGGCCCAGCCTGGGCCGCTCCAGTGCAGGGGTGCGCGCGCGCACACACACACACACACACGCACACACGCACACACGCACACGGGTCCTGTTCCTCGTTCACCCCTTTCCGTCCCTTTGCATTTTCCTCGTAATCCCGGGCTACGGGTCACATTTTCCTTTTCCTGTCACTAGGTTGGCTTGCTGCTTCCTCTGCAGCTGTTGCAGAAATTCACACGGAATGGAGGCCTGGGTTGTGTTCTGGATGGTATCTTTGATAATTGACCCGTGTGGTTTTTTTTGTCATTCTCAAACATCCAATGTTAGGGTTAAAGGACGAATCTAAGATCCTCGAAGAACAAAATTTGTGCTCGGTTTGTATCAATAAGAAAAGCTTCTGTCTTCTCGAGCTGGGTTGCCATGTGGAATATGCAGGTGAAATTAAAAACGGGGTAAAACCCTTTTATAAAAGACCAGTGACTGTGTCTGAGAATGTTTATATAGGCTTAAGTTGTGGCATGGTATTTCTATCTGTTTTCTTTCCTTCTTAAGACAAACGATACACTTTTCTAGTCACCAAAAATAACTACTTCCTGAATTATACCTATGGAAGGATATTAATGGGACAATAAGGGGTTTCATGGTGTCCGTCCGATTATATAATTAGGAAATCCGTAAGCAGTGTGGTAGCTAAAATCAAGTTCTTCCATGAAAGGGGCTAGTGTGCATTTAAAAAAAAAAAAACCTGCAGAAAGAAGGCTCTTTAATCTTTAAATCATACGATGTATTTGGTTAACACAACAAGAAAGGGAAGTATACCAATCTCAGATTCTTGTATTGATGCCTAGGTAGAGGTTGTAAGCCAAGGAAGCCGTTAAAATGCCGCCTGGGAAAAAATGGTGATATCAAAGTGATTACTTGGAAAGCAGTTTACATTTACAAAGCGATTCACTATTATGACCTTGACCAACTTTTACACTTCAGACACTCGGGTTATTCCTTCCGTTTTTAAAATATCAGTCTATAGCTTGTGTGCAGAACGCAAGGGTATTTTCGAATTGACTAGGTCGTGCTGGTCGTCTTAAAATCAGCTACAGTATCACAAAGTTGAAATGTAATATGTATTAATAGAAGGAAAATATAAAATTTAATATCCGGGCAACGGAGACCTCTAAACCTACTTTAAAAGTATAATCTTGACATCTATGACACTATTTTTTGTCTTTGTTATATGGGTAGAATTATGGATGTTCTACAATCAATCCAGATGTCTTATTTATTAATGCTAAATTTTATTCTCCATAACGGACATTTGAAATAAAAGGTGTAGGTGGGAGAGTCAGATTTTGAGGCATAGGCTAATTTTTTATTAAGCATTAGTACGGAGAAAAGCCGCCTTGATTAATGTAGGCCTGTGAAAGAGGGCAGGTGAAAGTGTTTTCAGCTGAAATTTACTAATGCAGCAACCATTTAAATTAAATGTTTGTTAACATAACAGCGATGGCGTTTTCTCCTCCTCCTCCTTGTGGTTTTGTCCAACTAGATGTTACAGTGGCAGTTGCACTGACTGTTAAGTGTTTAAATGATGACACCATTATGTGAAGTGATTTTGAAATGAGAGATTTCAGCCAAGAATTACATCTGCTCCCATCTCCTTCAAATCATACTCTCTGGCAGTACAGATTATGATTGATTTGTTTGTGACAGATTGCAGGAAACAGTCATTGATTTTTCAATATTTTACCTTAAAATTATTTACAGTTGTAACCATGGGGAGGTATTTCCATGGGCTGTCAGCCCTTGAAAGACTGGGATAATATTCCCTGCTCTCTGACAAGACAAATTACCTGTAATGAGTGCAGTAGCTGAAGGGTATACTTTTATTTTAAAATATGTCAATAACCCCAGTGACTAAACGAATATTGATTTAGCATAATGAAGCCTGAGTAATGTGAAAATGAGCTTTTTCCAGGAGCCTGGTAAAGACTTTCTTTTTAGCTGGTTGTAAGAAGCTTTCCATTCTTTTCAACTAGCTCGTGGAGATAAGGAGTTTTCTATGCAAACCTTCAGGAGTGATAGTGTTTGTTTGTGATAACAACCAGGGGCCAAATATTTTGCCCTTCCTCTTATCGATCCGTTTTTCACATCTTATTTGGAGTCTTACCTTTAGTCATGGAATTTGATTTGCTTGATCTTCTGTTTTACCCGACTTCGTATTTTCACAATGGCGACATATTTTGCATTGGCACCTCCAGTACCGAATATTAAAATATAACTATGTGTACAATCATTCGTGGATGACATAATAATTATCTTAAGACATTTCAAATGGGTTATTGTAGTATTTAATGTGCCGTATTTTATGGTAGAATAATTCCCAGTCCCTGGACATCAGCTTGCTTTCAGTGGGAATGAAGATTAATTTACTCAGGCATCAGTGCATATTTTCGTTTTTGTCCGACTCCCCCCCCTCTTTTTTTAAATGGAATTCTCAACTTTTTATGGATGAAGATCCCATTACCTAAGGTCTTTCAAACCAGCAATAATAGTAGCGAAGTATATAGCTGTATTTTGTAGTCCATCAAGGAGCCTGAAGACTGGGTGCCTGAATAAGTATCTTCATATCTAACTTGGTAAGGAGAAAATAGGGTAAACATTGCTGGTAATACATAGCGGAAAAGTCAGTACTTGAACAAGACGTCAAACTGATACTCATGGGAATCCAATGTATTTTCGGAGAATTAATAGTAATAGAATCTTATTAAAAGCAGTAGGCAAAGTCCCTTTAAAAAGTAGAAATGAGTTCCGATTGAAAGAAAATTCAGATGGCTCTTGGGGACTGCTAGCTCTCTTGCAGGATGCCATTGGAAATGTTACAATAAAAGGAAAAATATAAACATCTCTTTCGATGGAAAAAAGGATAGACTCTGGAACAAAAAATTATCGTCGTCCCCCCCCCCCGCCCCAAGAATTTACCTAAGGGCGTGGAAAAGAGATGATCTTTGTCATCTGTCTCAGTATGCTCTACAGCAGACGCAATGCTTTAGAAAATACTCACCCCATGGTTTCGGATGCTGTAAGATTGGATTTCTCCATCCCCGCCCCCCAATTCTTTCCCTCTTTCTATAAACAGACCTTTGAAAATAGAAATGTGAGGGCTACACCATCATCATATATGAAACTGGTAGCCCAGATTCTTCAATCACTAATTTGCTCTGTACTTTTTTTGAAGTTGATGGAGCATCTGTTCAACTTACCCATAGACAAGGCGATGTCTGTAGGTATGCCTTCCAGAAAAAGAAATGAATATAGATTTTATTTTTCCCTCAGCAATTTTTTTTAAAGAAAGCGTATTTTTTTCGGACAAATCGAGGCTAAGGAAAACATCTATATTGTTGGTTAGTTTATTTTGGAGTTAAATAATAAAGGTATTGTATTCAGCACCTCTTGACCCCATCGTGTAGTTTAAACGTTGTGTTCATCTTACAGTGTGTGGGTATAGCTACTTATGTGAATGAAGTTCTGATAAATATGTAGATAGAGTGGAGCTTTTTCTGGGGAAATTACTCTCTTCTGGATACTAGGCCCTTCTCCATGTTTATTTCCCTTGAAAAAAATACCCTGCCGTTGTTCTTCTTTAGGGAAAAATTATTTCCGTAGAGTGTTTTTAAATCATGCAAGTCATTGCCTGGGGTTGGCTAAAACCTTTATTTTTTGAAAGATTTAAAAAAAAAATCTTTCTCGTATTTGTATCTATTAAGATAAACAGTTTACTTTGCTACGGTGCATACCAATCTACTTAGTTAATTTTTTTTTTTTTCCAGAATTCATTTTGCCATGTTTGGTCTGACCTTCTATGATAACTTAATGTAGGAACAAATTAGCATATAATTCTATTTTCCATGTGACCTCAACCAGTTGCAGAACCATACCACCACTTTTGGAGGGCAATTCGATAGCATACGTAGAGTGTAGCATTAAGTGTTTGCAAATGTCCAGCGCATCCTGGCTAACGTGATATCGAAAATGTCAAAGTTGGCAGTTAAAGGAAATACTCACCCTTATTACTACGGTATTAAAACGCCTCCTAAAGGTAGCATATTTAAAAAAATTTTTTTTTAATGTTTTTATTTATTTTTGAGACAGAGAGAGACAGAGCATGAACAGGGGAGGGTCAGAGAAAGAGGGAGACACAGAATCCGAAACAGGCTCCAGGCTCTGAGCTGTCAGCACAGAGCCCGACGCGGGGCTCGAACTCACGGACTGTGAGATCATGCCCTGAGCCGATGTCAGACGCTTAACCGACTGAGCCACCCAGGCGCCCCAAAGGTAGCGTTTTTTAACTAGTATACATAATTGATTAGCGATTTGTCTTCTCCCAAGCACAAAGCAGTATGGCAAAGTTCAGTGCGGTGGGTGAAATTTGGGATACTAGACATTGACAGGGACAATGATCATGACAACTAAATGGATTTTTTTTTTTTTTCTTTTAGATTCAGCTGTCGGTCTTTGAAATTTCCTGTGGTCTGTTCAACCTGGATGCAAAGGACATGGAGCAGTCAAGTACGCAAGAGGTCCAAGCGTGTTTTGGGTGTTCCCCTTGATAGACTGCATTATTTTTCCGGTTAAGACCTTCAGCTGTCATGCAGAAGAAGGTTATTCTCTTCTTGGTCCATCCATTTTACTTGAAATGCTTAGTATTGTAGAGTATCACCAAACAGTTTCTGTTTTCATCCGAGCATAGAAAGAATAAAATCAATTCTATACGTTGACTTCTTTTCCAAAATGTCTTTCTTGGATTGAATGGATGTTTCTACTTGAAAAAGAAGGTTCCAAGAAAAATCCCTGTCTCCATCATAGCGACTCTCCCAGCAGTCCAACATCAGTTTCTAATGTGACTCTATTACGCTGAGGGGAGTTAAAAAAAAAAACCTTGCAGGGTATCCATACGTATATTTCACTGCTCTATATTAGTCCCCCTGGAATGGAACATTCTCCTCCAAAATAAATTAGCTCAACTCGGATACCAGAAGATGCCGCCTTAACTGGCAGATCATTTGTTACATTGTTTGAATATTTGATTTACGTAAAGAAAGGTGCCATCCGGTCCTTTCACAGAGTTATTTGCGTGGACCGAATAATAACGGGTGGCCTTGCCATTGGGAAATTCCTTGTTGTGGCCTGGGGCAGCGGTAGGACAGTGGGAGGATTCCTCTGGCCTCTGCGGTGTGTGAGGGTGTAGTCTGATCAGAGAGTGTCCTCCGCGGGGGGGACTGGGGAGATTCACGGATGCCGGTGACCCCCGTGGAAATGTGGGCAGTTACTCTTTTGCAACTGACCCAGTTCGTACTTCATCCACTTTCCATAGTTTTTACCAAGAATCAGAGCTCTCGATAGCGCAAAGTAAATTTATTAGGCTAGAACAATTTCTTTTTCTCAAATTTTTAATAAAACTTTATTTTATGAGATCATAGATGTCACATGCAGGTGTCCTACTTAAGGGAGGGGCCCCTTGTACTTTTTATCCCATTTTCCCCAATAGTGACATTTATAACATGCAGCGTAACATCACACAACGTGGGCATTAACATCGATAGAGTCAAGGTACCTAACATTTCCATCACTACAGGGAGCCCCCATGGTACCATTTCATATCCAATCTCCTCGTCTCCTGCCCCTCTCAACCCTAGCAACCACTCATCTGTTCTCCGTTTCTATAATTTTGTCTGTTTGAGAATGTTCTAGAAGTGGAATTATATAGTATGTTACCCTCTGGGCCTGGCTTCTCTCACTCAGCACATTTTTCCTAGAGATTCAACTCGCACGAATCAGTAGTTCTGTTTTATTGTTGGGTAGTGTTCCGTGGTGCGGCAGTCCCGCACATTGTCTAACCACCAGTCAGGACTTCGGGGTGGTTTCCGGTTTCTGACCCTTTTGAATAAAACCGCTACAAACATTTGTGTACAGGTTTTTGTGTGAACATCAGTTTTCATTTTTCCTGGGATAAATGCCCAGTAGTGCAATTGTGGGTCATACGATAATTACATAGAGCATTTCTTTTTGTGACTAGACTTGATTTTGTGTGTGTGTGGAAGGAGAGACCAGGCAGAGATCGACATTTTTGCGGTGTTTTTGCTTTAACTGGGTTTGCGTCTGACTTGAAAAATATGCAGACTCTCTTGAATAACCTTTAGCCAGATGTCAAAAGCATTTTTCCACAACCTAGGTTTTGCTCTTATTTTGAGAGAAATACTTTCGAAAAAAGTTGCTGCCCCCCCCCCCCGTTTTTTTGGGTTTTTTTTTGGGTTTTTTTTTGCGAACAATTCATATGTAAAGGGATGAAGATACGTATATAGTCTAGAGAAGGTGCCGCAAAGCTGACGGGTCATTTGGAGAAATTGCGGTGGGGGGGGGGGGGGTTTCCAAGTGTTAGCAGAGACTTGGCGCTCGAGGATGTGTCGTAACAACTTCCGAATTGATACACTTGAACTTTTGTGCAAAAACTGCGACCTTGCCTGCAGTTTTTAGTTGTAGAATCAATTCATCATCTTAACCGTTTGTATTCATTGGCATTGCATTTCACGATCGTTTAATTCAACTCCAAGACTGGTGTGGGAAGAAAAAGAAGGAAATGAAAACCAAAACGTGCCCTTTCCTAATACACGACCCCTAAAAATCCCAGCTACTTTATACGGTGCTAACTGGAAGAAACCGCCCTCGTCCCAGCACTGGTGGAAATTACACTGTTCTATTATACTTACCTTGACGTAGTGAGACATGTACAAAACCACGGATGCTATGTTTTGGGGGTGAGCCAATGAGAAGGTTTCCCAGGACGATTCTTACTCTGATTTGCCACCATTATACATGTGGACTTCAGAACTGTCACCGAAGACGGAGCTCCATTTCCTTCTGTAGCAATGTTGGGGGTCACGCACTGGTTACAATGATCCTGCTAACGAAAGTCAGTATTACAAATCTTTAGCTTTTTCGAGTGAGGCACTAGGCTCAGGGGACCCCAATCTTTCAATGCTTCTAAATATAGTTTCTCTCTTCAGCCCTCATGTTCATGACCACAGTGATATAAATGACCTAAGACAATAAAGTAGTCCTTGCCCTTAAAAATGGCCTGGAAAAAAGAGAGCATGCACACGTGCAGTCTTTAAATACCGGTAGTCACTCATCATCAAGCAGCTACTGACATGCCTCGCGTTCTAGCACTGGGACCCTGACAGTAAAGAAGGCAATATAACGCCCCCCCCGCCCCCCCTCCCCCCGCTTCTCTTAGTCTGGTTCTCATAGTACATCGATTAGGGGGTGGGGACAGAGGAAAAAGTAAAAAGAAACCGAGAGACCAACATGACCGTGCATGCCTAGAAATCCAGAACCTTCGGAACTCGGGAGAAGGCCCAAGACCCCCGGAACTGCTGGCGCGGGCCTCACAGAAGATGGCGGACTTGAACTTCGAAGGAGCATGTATTGTACACGCGGAGGAGGGTATCGGCAAGGAGACGGAAATGAGCTCTTGTGTGGTTTGTTGAACGTGGGGTGGAATCTGGTCTGGCTAGAATTTCCTGGGGCATCGGACGGGTACGTCACTGCCCAACAGTCTGTTTAACAGCTTCCTATGTTTTAGGAACTGGCCAGAAATGAGGCATGCTTTTCTTCTTCTTTTTTTTTTTTAAGAGTAATATTTAAATTTAAAGATGTGGGTTTGAGGGGAAAAGCAAATGGATACTCTTCCTCCTAAAATGGGCTTGGACCTACGTTTTAGCGTGTAGGCCTCCATCTGTTTGTGGGTGTGTACGTGTAAAACAATATTTTATTGTCCTCCCTTTGTGTTTGATAAGGAATCAGAGGTTTGATGCTTTTCTGGTGTCTGAAATGCGTAATCTATAAAACTATCCTACTTCTTAAAGTATTAGTTTGTTTTAGGCTTCAAATAACAAAAGAACTTAAAGTTCTTTTGGAAGAGTTCCAAAATGAAAACAGCAAGATCACATATAGATAAAACATTACCTAAAGAAAAGATTTGTAACGCAGAGAGAGAAATGACGGCTTTACCCAGGGACTCTTTTGAGTAAGCTAAGCAAATACAAGTCTTTCTGTGCATCATTTTTTTTTTTTTTTAAGTGCTCCTGGTGGTAAGAGAGTTAAGAGCCTTTCTAAGTACGCATCCCAGGGGCGCCTGGGTGGCTCAGTTGGTTGAGCCTCAGACTTCGGCTCAGGTCACAATCTCGCGGTATGTGAGTTCGAGCCCCACGTCGGGCTCTGTGCTGACAGCTCAGAGCCTGGAGCCTGTTTCGGATTCTGTGTCTCCCTCTCTCTCTGACCCTCTCCCGTTCATGCTCTGTCTCTCTCTGTCTCAAAAATAAATAAACAAACGTTAAAAAAATTTTTTTAAATATGCATCCGATTTTAGGAAGCGAAAATAGGAAGTTCTGCTAGCACGGAGGCCCGTTTAACTGGGGAACTTGAAAAAAGGAAGAGACCTAAGGATCGTTACCTTTATATAAATCGTAGATTTGAGCCAAGTGGTCATAAAAGACATCAGCATTAAGGTACTCGGGATTTTACGTGTAATAATATGGATCCCGATATACCCAACTGCGTGCTGTTGCCGATGAGGAGGCCAAAGCGAATCGTGTTTTGCAAAGGGGCTACACTAGGTCAGCGACTTCAGAGTCTTGAGTAGGCATGAAGAGGAAGCATTGCAGAATCATCTGGTAATACTGTTTAGCAGTTTAAAAACTAAAGAGAGCCGTGCGATTTCAGTCGGTGTCTTAAAAAAATTTGTTACAAATACTGCAAATCATAGGTTGGTTCCCACTAGACTTCCCGACTCTGCCCTGATTCCCTGTACAGTCGTTTAAAACGCCAGGCACTTTGTAATGCTGCCTATAATTGTTTATATGTATATTCTCCGCAAAATGTTTTTAGAGCGACTTATTGCTAGATTACCTTAACCCACTCGCCATCTTTAAGCTTTTATGCATGAATTCACTAAAGTGTGAGTTGCCAGATACGTTGGTGGAGTATTTTATTTTTTCCAGGAGCCTTCTTATTCAAAGTACCTTTCAAACTCAATGCATAAAAATTGCAGGCCATTTCCTCTTGCAGGCTTTTGAAGCTGGACAAGACTCGTTTTACATATGAAGAAACTTGAGTCCCAGGAAGATGACATGACCGGCTACTAAGTAATAACGAGGATCTTTAGAATCCAAAGCAAACGCGGCCTCTTGAAGATGCCTGTCCCCGCTTCTGGAAATTCAATTTAAGGATGCTTGTATCACAGCCCTATTCTTGGTGCATCTTATTCTACCTATGTCAGAGATAAATGCCGCCTGTGTAAGTCATGCCGACAGTGGGGCGCCAAGTGTGGGCATAAGTCGCAAGGTCAAGTGTGTTAATCTCAGAACTGAATTTTCGCCAATAGACTATTGCATTCTTGCATGGCTCTTTCTACATACCTGCTGTACTTAAGCATTGTGATAAGTCCAGGGAACCAAATATGAATATGACATATTCCTTGAACTCAGCAAACCGGGCACCAGGCTCAGGCCTAGAGATGAATCTGTGGACAGCACATCGAGCTTGCTTCTGGAGCTTTGTTCGAGCTTGGCCTCTGCGGTTGAGACGGGGCAGAAACAGACCATTTCAGCGCAGCGGGGTGGCAGGGAAGGCCAGATGCCGTGGGACCACAGGGGTACGATTCCTAACCAAGCCTGCCCCAGGGTGGACGAGGTCAAGGAAGGTATCCTGGAGGAGAGGGGCATTAGGGTTGAGCCCCAAAGGAAGAGAGCCCCAGGCGCGGGGAGCAAAGACCAGGAGAGCCGGGTGCTTTTGGGAGCGTGAGAAGTTTGAGAAGAGCAGGAAGGGCGTGTGTGGAGATGGGAGAGATGAGAGGCAGCAGGGCCCAGGGCTTCAGGGGATGCTTCATCTGCCTGACGAGGAGGAGTTTGGGCTCCATCGCAGGTGCCCCCGTTCAGGTGTGTATTTTAGACATCCCGCCTTTGGTGCTGGAGGGGGGGAAGTGCGCTGGGGGGCCAGTGAGATCGGGTGGCGAGAGACTAGTTGGGTGACGGTTGTGGGTATGTGTTCGGGCGAGAGGAAACAGTTGCCCGAGCTCGGAGAGTGGCCAGGGGAGGGGAGGTGTTGAAGGATTGATGGGAAAGACTGCAGTGCCAGGAATCAAAGGGCTTGGTGACTGGTCTCCTACGAGGGTCAAAGAAAAACATGGCAATGAGAGTGTCCACAGGACCTAAACCATCAGGTCATGGTGTTGGTGTTCTGAGACCGAGATCCCAGGAGAGTAGGTCTGCCAGGAAGAAAAGGCGCGGGGTGGTCCTGACAGTCGGTTTCGAGGCAATAGTACAATAGCCCAGGGGTTTGGAACTCACAGCCTATCTAGTAAGTAGGCAGGGAACATATCTGTTCTTCCAACAGTGGCACAATTTTTTTTCCCTCTTAATGAGAAAATTTCTCAAAAACTGTGTTTTCTTTCACTATTAAATGTGTGTGTGTGTGTGTGTGTGTGTGTGTGTGTGTGTTTAAAAGCAGGTGATACAGCTGTGAAAATCAAGTCCCAGATGAACTGCTCGATATGACTGGGAAATGTTGGTTTTGCAAAAGACGGGGTTCCAAAATAGGTCAAGGAAGTGAAGTGAGCGTTCCCGGCCAGAGTTGTCTCCGAAACGTGAAGTGTACTAAATTTCAATTATGCATAGAAATTTTAAGGTGGAGATACAGCTGTGAAAATCAAGTCCAAGATGAACTGCTCAATATGACTGGGAAATGTTGGTTTTGCAAAAGACGGGGTTCCAAAATAGGTCAAGGAAGTGATGTGAGCGTCCCGGAGTTGTCTCCGAAACGTGAAGTGTACTAAATTTCAATTATGCATAGAAATGTTAAGGTGGAGAGAGGCAAAACATTTCCAAGAAAAAAGGCACTGGAGAATATTCTTGTTTTGGGAGGTGTGATGAGTTTCGATTGCAACGTACGCTTCGGTGATTAGCACGGACTGTTCTCTGGCTCTTCTCACCTCGGGCGTGCGAGCCACGGCTGCTTACTGAGCGCCTGCTGGGGACTGGAGACTGGACAGCAGGGGTCACAGGGTGGAGACCACAATGGCCATGGTCCTTCCCTCACAGAGTTTCCAGACTAGCTGGTGGATTGTTAATCCTGAAGGTAGCTTTTTATGATGTATCGGCTTAACGTAATCGTTGACATACATCATGAGGACAACTCAGGACTCACAAAGCCATGATAGCGAACATATACACCTCTGGAGGGCGCTGGCATGTTCCCAGGAGGAAAACTAAAGAGAGTTCAGTGCCACCTTGACTTTCTACCTGATGAGGTGGGGCTGCTGGGAAGCAGAGACCGGAGCAGGTACGGACCATTGTTCCTGACTCTTCCTGAGTGGTTACGAAATAGAGAGTTATAACTTGTTTGCTCAGAAGGGTGAGGACAAAAAGAGTTGAACTTGAATACCCAGATTTTAGAGTTAGAAGGGAATTAGAACTTGGTACTTACTCCAATGTTTGCCTTTGAAAACCTTGACATCCACTGAGAAGCTGAATTAATGCACGTTTTGATTGTAAAACCAAAGGAGATCATTTTTTGGAGCAAACCACAGCACGTTATTTCTATGCCTCTTCTGTACCCGGCCTTACTTGCCACTGTCCCTCATTTTCCAGAATGGGTCGCTTGTCTCTTGTCTAGCTAACCGCTTGTTTTCTCTTTTCCCTTTTCTCCTGATTTCCGTCTTCTGGATCGTAAAAATCTCCCTTAGTCGCTTAAGTTCTTGCCCTCAAATTGCTCCCGTTCTGAAATCTTCCCTGGAGACTCAGTCTCTCCCTCTAAGCCCCACTCAGAACATTCCCCTCCCTAACTGGCGAGCTCGTAGAAAGATACGTGTGTGTAGAAACGGGGCTTTGTGTTCGCTCCCTCCACTCTCGCTTTCTCACTCTCCCTCCACTCTCCATTCATCACACGTGATCTGGTTTTCTAGTTACTCAAAAGCCTGGATCTGATGGTTTTCAATCTCACTGGACCCAACCATGCTGTGCATGTAGCAGTGTCTCTGGTTTTGAGATGCTGCTGTCCCTGGGTTATTTGGCCTCTGCCGCTTTTGCTTCTGTAGGCCACCTCCCTTGATGTGACAGTAAACACAAAGTTTACCAACTCTCCGAGGTGCTGCCTTCCCTTCAGGACGGGCTCCCTTGCTGGAACCCTGGTCTCAGATTTTCAGCTGTCTCCTGGGACAGCTCCCGATCACCCCTCCTCTGTTCTCTCTGTCCCGAGCCTCCTTCTTTCCATGCCCTCCTGAACATTTTGTATCGGTTCATGACATCGCTCTTGCCCTAGTTACCAAATCAGGTCAGTGTTACTTCATGCTCCTGTGAGGTCGGGTCAATTTTACCTTCTAAAACTTCTTAAATCCCACCCCTTAGTCTGTCCCTGCGATCAGGTACTTAGGGACACAGGGCTGAGGAATCAAAGTCTCTGTACTTAGAAAGGCCACAGTCTACACAGTGCAACTCGAAGTGCGGTCCACAGACTGCAGGGCAGTTTTAGGAAGAGGCAGAGATTTCCCATGTACCGCCTGCCCCACACATGCACAGCCTCCCCCAAAACCAACATTCCCCACCAGAGTGGGGCATCTGTTAGGATCGATGAGCCCACATTTATACACCATGGTCACCCAAAGTGCATAGTTTACAGTACAGTTCTCTCTTGGTGTTGTGCATTCTGTGGGTTTGGACAAATGTATCCACCATTACAGCATCATACAGAATAGTTGCACTGCCCTAAAAATCCAGTGAAAATCCTTTTCACGCCCCCCCACCCTTCCTCACTAACTCTCGTCAACCACTGCCCTTTTTTCCGTCTTCATAGTTTTGTCTTTTCCATATATCATAGTTGGAATCACCCAATACGTAGCCTTTTCCGATTGACTTCTGTCACTTAGTAATACGCATTTAAGGTTCTTCCATGTGTTTTTAGAGTTGGAGAGCTCATTTCCTTTTAGGGCCGAGTAATATTCCATTATCTGAATGGAGCCCAGTTCATCCAGGACGTCTCGGTTGTTTCCAAGTTTTTGGCAATTATGAACAAAGCTGCTATAAACAGCTGTGTGCAGGTGTTTGCATAGACATACATTTCCAAGTCACTTGGGTAAATACCAAGGAGCTCCTTTGCTGGGTCGTACAGTAAGAGTATTTAGTTTTATAGTTAGTTGCCAAACTGTCTCACAAAAGTGCTTGTGCCATTTTCCATCCCCATCCACAATGAATGAGAGTTCCTGCTGCTCCGTATCATCACCAGCATTTGGTGGTGTCACCGCTTTGGATTTTGGCCGTTCCAATAGGTGCGTAGTGGGAGCTCATAAACGTTTTCATTTGCAGTTCACCGATGACGTGTGGCGTATAGATCTTTTCATATGCTTACTTGCTACCTGTATATCCTTGTGGAGGCCACTGCTAACACCTTTGGCCCACTTTTTAAGTTGGGTTGCACATTTTCTTAGTGACGAGTTTTAAGAGTTCTTTGTCTATTTTGGATAACAGCCCTTTATCAGATGTGTCTTTCGCGAATGTTTTCTCCAAGCCTGTGGCTTGTCTTTTCATTCTCTTGACAGTGTCTTTCACAGGAAAAAATTTTAATTTTAGTGAAATCCAACATTATCGATCCTTTCTGTCATGGATCCTGCCTTTGGTGGTATGTAACAAGTTATTATCAAATCCAATGTCATACAGGCTTTCTCCTATGTTATCTTCTAGGAGGTTTATAATCCCGTGTCTTACATTGAAGTCGGTGACCGATTTTGAATAAATTTCTGTGAAGGGCTTAAGGTCTGTGTCTAGATTCATTTTTTTTGCGTGTGGATGTCCATGTGTTCTAGCACCACTTGTTGAAAAAACTCCCTTTGCTTTATGTATTGCCTCTTCTCCTTTATCAAAGATTTGTCGACGAGATTTACGTGGGTCTGTTTTTGGGCTCTCTATTCTATTCCATCGATCTGTTCATCTAGTCTTTTACAAGTGCTTTGATTCGTACCTTTTTAGTAAGTCATGAAATTGGGTTGTGTCAGTCCTCCAACTTTGCTCTCTTCTCTCTCAATCTTCTGTTGGCTAGGCTGGTCTCCTGCTTCTCCAGAAAAATTCTAGAATTGGTTTGTCTATGTCCACAAATAACTTGCTGGGATTTTGTTGGAGATTGCGTGGAATGTATAGATCACGTTGAGAAGAACTGACATCTTGATAATATTGAATCTTCCTATCCATGAACACGAACTATCTCTTCATTTATTTGGTTTTTCTTTATTTCCCTCATTAGAATTTTGTGGCTTTCCTCATATAGAACTTGTACAATACATACAAGTTAGATTTATACCTAACTATTTCATTATAATTTCAAATTCCACTTACTTGCTGCTGGTATATAAGAAAGCAATTAACTTCCATATTGAATTTATATCCTGCTATCTTGCTGTAATTGCATATTAATTTCAGGTTTTTTCCAATTTTCTACATAGACAATCATGTTATCTGCATACGCAGTTTTATTTCTTCCTTCCCAGTCTGTATACCTTGTATTTCTTTTTCCTATCTTATTACATTAGTTAGGACTTCTAGTACAAGGCTGAGAAGGAGTAGCAATTAGGGACACCCTTGCCTTCTCCTAATTTCAGTGGGAAAGCTTCTATTTTTTCACCACGAAGTATGATGTTAGCTGCAGGGGTTTTTGTTGACATGTTTTTTCAAGTTGAGGAAATTCTACTCTATCAGTTTACCGAGAGTTTTTATCATGAATGAGTTGGATTTCGTCAAATGCTTTTTCTGCATATATCGATAAGATCATGCGATTTTTTTCTTTTTTACCCTGTTGATGTAACAGATTACATTACTTGATTTTCTGATGTTGAACCAGCCTTGCTCACCTGGCATAAATTCCATTTATACAGCCATGGTGTATAATTCTGCACCCATGTTATGTAATTCTTTTTATACATTGTTAGATTCAATTTGCCAATATTTTGTTGAGGATTTTTGCATCGGTGTTCATGAGAGAGATTTTTTTCTGTAATTTTTTTGTATTTGTTTTTTTTTTTTTTCTGTAGTGTCTAAAGGTCTTTTTTTCCTTGGGTATTATGGTAATATTTCATAGAATGAATTAGGAAGTTTTCCGTCTGCTTCTGTCTTTCAAAAGAGACTGTAGAGAATTGGTATCATTTCTTCCAGTTTTTTTTATAATTTTTTTAACTTTTATTTATTATTGAGAGGCAGAGAGAGACAGAGCATGAGCAGGGGAGGGGCAGAGAGAGAGGGAGACACAGAATCCGAAGCAGGCTCCAGGCCCCGAGCTGTCAGCACAGAGCCCGACGCGCGGCTAAAACTCACAAACCGCGAGATCATGACCTGAGCCGAAGTCGGACACTCAACCGACTGAGCCACCCAGGCACCCCTGGTATCATTTCTTTCTTAAATGTTTGGTAGAATTCACCTATGAACCCATCTGGCCCTAGTGCTTTCTGTTTTAGAAGATTATTATTTATTGATTCAATTTCTTGAATAGATATAGGACTATTCAGATTGTCTGTTTATTCTTCTGTAAATTTTGGCAGATTGTATCTGTTAAGGGATTGGTCTGTGTCCTCTAGGTTATTAAATCTGTGAACGTGACGTTCTTGATGTTTATTATCCTTTTAGTGTCATGTATCTATATGGATGTCCCCTTTTCATTTATGATATTAGTAATTTGTATCCACTCTCTTTTTTTCTTAATTAGCTTGGCTAGACAATTATCGATTTCATTAATCTCTTCAAAGCACCAGCTTTTGGTTTCATTGATTTTCTCTATCGATTTCTTGGTTTTAATTTAACTGATTCTGCTCTAATTTTTATTATTTCTTTTCTTTTGCTTACTTTGGAGTTAATCTGCTCTTCTTTCTCTAATGTCCCAAGTTGAAAACTTAGACTATTGATTTTAGAGTTTTTGCTTTTTCTAATATGTGGATTCAAAAGCTATGAATTTTCCTCGAAGCACTACTTACCCTCCACCCCACAAATTTTCATTTGCCTTTAGTCAAAAATGTTTTGAAATTTCCTCTGTGATTTCTTCTTTGACCCATGTGTTATTTAGAAGTGTGTTGTTTAATATTGAAGTATTTGATTTTTCCAACTATCTGTTATTGGTTCCTAGTTTAATTCCATTGTGGTTTGGGCGCATATATTGCATGAGTCTTATTCTTTTAACTTTGTTAAGGTGTGTGTAATGGCCCAGAATGTGGTCTACTTTAGTGACTGTTCCATGTGAGCTTGAGAAGAATGAGTATTCTGTGGTTGGATCATCAATAGATGTCCGTTATATCTAGCTGGTTGATGTGATGGAGTTCAGCTATGTCATTACTGATTTTCTACCTGCTGGGTCTGTTCACTTATGATAGAAGGTAAAGTCTTCAACAATAATGGTGGATTTATTTATTTCTCTTTGTAGTTCTATCGGTTTATGCCTCACATATTTTGACTCTATTGTTAAATGCATACATGTTAAGGATTATTATGTGTTCTTGAAGAATTAACCCCTTTATCTTTATGTCATGTCCCTCTTTATCTCTGACAACATTCCATGCTTTGAAATCTGCTGTGTCTAAAATTAATACAGCTACTCCTGCTTTCTTTTAAGAAGTGTTCGCATGGTATATCTTCCTCCATCTCTTTGCCTTTAATCTGTATGTATCTTTACGTTTCAAGTGGGTTTCTTATAGACAATATAAGCTTAGGTCTTGTTTTTTTCTTTTCAACTTACTATTTTTTTAATCCATTCCTACTGCATTTGCCTTTTAATTGGTAGAATTAGACCTTGATGTTGAGACTAATTCTTGATATTGTTGAATTAGGAGCTGCCATATTCATCACCGTTTTCTATTTGTTGCTTTTGGTCTTCATCCCCGTTTTTGTCTTCTACTTTCTTCCCCCTGCCTTTTATGGTTTCAATCGACCATTTTATTTTATTTCCTTTTCCCTCCTTTCTTAGTGTATCAGTTATACCTCTTTAAAAAAAATTTTTTTTAACGTTTATTTATTTTTGAGACAGAGAGAGACAGAGCATGAACGAGGGAGGGTCAGAGAGAGAGGGAGACACAGAATCCGAAACGGGCTCCAGGCTCTGAGCCGTCAGCACAGAGCCCGACGCGGGGCTCGAACTCACGGACCGCGAGATCGTGACCTGAGCCAAAGTCGGATGCTTAACCGACTGAGCCACCCAGGCGCCCCCAGTTATACCTCTTTTAAAAAAATTTTTTTTAGTGGTTGCCTTAGAGTCTGCAAAGTACATTTACAACTAATACGAGTCCACTTTCAAATAACACTATACCACCTCACAGGTAGTGCCAGTATCTTATTATAACAAAATAATCCTAATTCCCCCTCTCGTCGCTTGTATCATTGCTGTCACTCAGCTCACTTATACATATGCATACATAAGCATATATGTGCATACATAATTTTTATTATTATTTTGAACAAACTGTTATCTGTTAGGTCAAGTAAGAATAGGAAAATAGGGGCGCCTGGATGGCTCAGTTGGTTAGGTGTCTGACTTCTGCTCAGGTCACAATCTTGCTGTTGGTGAGTTGGAGCCCGGCATTGGGCTCTCCGCTGTCAGCGAGGAGCCTGCTTCAGATCCTCTGTCTCCCTCTTTCTCTGCCCCTCCCCCGTCCATCCTCTCTCTCCCTCTCCCTCTCTCTCTCTCTCTCTCAAAAATAAACATTTATTTAAAAAAAGAATAAAAAAATTAAAGTTTTTATTTTACTTCACTTATTCCTTTTCCAATGCTCTTCCTTTCTTTATGTAGATCTGAGTTTCTGACTATATCATTTCCTTCTCTCTAAAGTTCTTTAGAACATTTCTTGCAAGGCAGGTTTATTGGCAACTAATTATCTCAATTTGTGTCTAAGGAAGTCTTTGTTTCTTCTTTACTTTTGAAGGACAATTTCTTAGGGTACAGAATTCTAGGTTGATGCGTTTTTTTTTTTTTCTGTCAACTCTTTTTTTTTTTTAATGTTTATTTATTTTTGAGAGACAGAGAGAGACAGAGTGTGAGCGAGGGAGGGGCAGAGAGAGAGAGAGAGAGAGAGAGAGAGAGAGAGAGAAAGACACAGAATCTGAAGAGGCTCCAGGCTCTGAGCTGTCAGCACAGAGCCCAACACGGGGCTCGAATTCACAAGCTGTGAGATCGTGACCTGAGCCAAAGTTGGATGCTTAACTGACTGAGTCACCCAGGTGCCCCCACTTATTATTACTTTAAATATTTCTCCTATTTCTTTCTTTTCCTTCTGGCATTCCCAGTAAACACATGTACACCTTTCACAGTTGTCCCACGGTTCCTGAATATTCTGTTCCAGTGTTTGTTTTTTTTTTTTCAGTCATTTTTCTCTCTTTAATTTTGGAGCTTTCTATTGAGATATCCTCAAGATTCTTTCCTCAGGCACATGTCCAGTGTACTTACAAGCCCATCAAAGACATTTTTCATGTCTGTTACAGTATTTTATATTTCTAGCATTTCTTTTCGATTCTTTCTTAGAATTTCCATCTTTGCGCTTACCTTGCCCATCTGTTCTTGTGTGCTATCTACTTCATCCATTAGCAGTCTTAGCATATTGATTATAGTTGTTTTAAATTCCCATTCTGATAATTTCAACATCTCTGTCGTGTCTGGTTCTGATGCTTGCCCTGTCTCTCTAAGTTGTGTTTTTTTGCCTTTCGGTATGCCTTGCAATTTTTTCCGGACCGTCAGACAAAATGAGAAAAATGATGATTTAGGGTAGAAACTATATACTTTTGCAGCTGAAGGTGCCCTGAGTGCCCAGGGAAGAAGGTCGAACTGCCTGGAGTATGTAGAAAAGGACGATTGGGGGATTGCAGAGTGGACACGGTTTGGATGGTGCAGCAGCATCGGGGAGAACCCGGACATCCCCACCCCGCCTTCCACATCACCCCTGCTGTCACAGCGATCCTCCAGAAATGGAGATCTGGTCATGTCACATCCTTGCTTAAATCCTTAAGGCAGACACTCTCCTGCCTAATGTCCCTCAGCCCCTCAGCGCCATTCACGAGGCTGCTTACCCCTGGCCAGTGGACTTTTTTAACACGGTCTTCTACACCCCTCCCAGGGGGGGCTGGCTTTCCTGGACTAGAGACCCCAGCAGGCCCTGCCACCTCCATGCCGATGCACCTGTCACCTCTTCTGTTCACAAGGCCCTTCCTCCTCTCACCTCTCTTCTGGCAAAATCCCACACACCCCTTCCCGTTTCATCTTTCAGATTCTCGGAGGCTCTCCTGTACTCGATGTCAAGTGCACAGGCCGGGCCCAGGTGCTCAGGGGGTACTGAGAGAGCGTGGGGCTGGGAAGGGGACTTGCAAATTCAGCCACACCTCTGATAACTCCATGGCCCAGGCTCTTCATTGGGCTTCTCGCAACCGGAGAGGGCAACGAATTTTAGGCCATCAGGTAGGAGTAGTTACCAGACAACTCTGGAACCAGCGTCTGGACATCTCACAGCTCGGGGGAGAGCAGGGATGAGGCCAGCTGAGGTCGGTGGTAAGAGAAGTAGCTTTCTAGGATGGGCACAGCTTTTCTGGGATTCCCATCCTTCTCAGAGACGGGCCCGATGAAGCAAGGCTTCGCGAACGTCTCCTCTGGGGAGCCACCCAGTGAATCCTTTAGGCTTGTGGGCCAGGCCACGTCCGTCATGACCGTTTTGTCACTGCAAAGCAAACGCAGCCGTGGATAAGTGGGTATGGCTGCGTTCCAACGACACTTTTCCAAAAACGTTCCGACAACAGTTGCGAAAACAGGCTGCAGGCTGGATTTAGCCCACGGTGGTAGTTTGTCCAGCCCTGCTCGAAGGAGAGACAGTATCCCCCTTCTTCGGCCCCATCTCTAAACAGCAATTCAGAGGCATCTCTGGGTTGGCCTTTAGAGTTTCTCAATGCCTGGAGTTTTGTTTTTTGGGTTTTTGTTTTTTTTTTTTCCTTTCCAAATAGCACAAACAGTGAGTCATCTGCCTCGACTTGCCGATCCGTGGCAGAGGCTTGAAACGTCCTTTACCGGTAAAATGAAAGAGGCGTGGCAAACACCGAACACCGTCTGAGTGTTTGTAAAATTCATCCTTAACCCAGGTCTTCATGAGATAGGCACAGACAGATTCCTACTACGAAAGCCTTTGGGAAAGAAGCCCTGCCGTGAAGGGATTCTGGAACCGCAGCAGGGCCGTGCCTGGGGCTCGGCAGGCTGTGTGAATTTTGGGCCTGGAGGGCCAAGTGAAACTTTTCGTAAACGGGCGTCCGGCTGGCACTGAGAAGACATGCGTGTCCGTAGTCTAGGTAGACCGTATAGAATTCACAGCCCATGTGCAGAACTGCACAGGTTGCTAATGTCTTTGAGCTAATAGAGGGAGAGACAGTCGAGCAACGCAGAAATGAAGCCAGTGGACATTAAAGGCAAGCATGTATGTTTCCACCATTGCATGCTCTATAGCTACGTCAATTAAAATCTACAACAATGGGGTTACTGAAACCCTGACATAGCCAGATCAGGCAGGGGTGTGAAGGAAGCTTACAGAAATACCATGTATGGCCTTTGTCACTGCTCTGTGCCCCCGAAGGGGCTCTGTGGAAGTCCGCCTGCCTCCCTCTTCCCTCGAAGTCACAAATCGGGGCGTGTTTTGTCATCCTGACCGAACAGGACCGCCTAGTAACAGTGTTAGTGCCGGGGGAGCTGTGTGGCCGGAGCCCTGACCTTGTCCTCATCATCTCCTGACACTATTGTGACATCTTCAGATTGGCCGCAGTCCCCTACTCTGAAAGGTAACCAGAGCAGGACACGGTTCACCCAGCAGCTTTTGAAGTCAGTGTGTCCTTTGTAGCTGTCAGTGGATCAATGTCCTTTAAGATCTAAGACTTTTCTCGGTCTATTGTCTTGTGTGGTAGATATCTAACCACACCCAGGAAACGTGGATGATCTTCCTGATGACTCCTATCTTTTATTTATGTATTTATTTATTTGTTTCTTTCTTTCTTTCTTTCTTTCTTTTATTTTATTTTAAATTTGTTGTAATGTTTATTTATTTTTGAGAGAGAGAGAGACAGAGCACAAGTGGGGGAGGGGCACAGAGAGAGGGAGACACAGAATCCGAAGCGGGCTCCAGGC
Organism: Neofelis nebulosa; assembly: GCF_028018385.1. Taxonomy (NCBI): domain Eukaryota; kingdom Metazoa; phylum Chordata; class Mammalia; order Carnivora; family Felidae; genus Neofelis; species Neofelis nebulosa. Next base: position 32,700,652 of record NC_080798.1, on the reverse strand, counting down.
TCCAAGCTGTTAACACGGAGCCCGACGCGGGGTTTGAACTCACGAACCGTGAGATCATGGCCCGAGCCGAAGTCAGACACTCCACTGACTGAGCCACCCAGGCGCCCCGATTTTATTTATTTATGTTAAATGTTTATTTATTTTTTAGAAAGAGAGACAGACAGACAGACAGAGCATGAGCAGGGGAGGGGCAGAGAGACACGGAATCCATGGCAGGCTCCAGGCTCCAAGCTGTCAGCACAGAGCCCGACGCAGGGCTTGAACTCGCGAACCATGAGCTCTCGACCTGAGCTGAAGTCAGACGCTTAACCGACTGAGCCATCTAGGTGCCATTCCCACCTTATTTATAGGACATCCAAACCACTTGTCAATGATATTTCAGTTCAACGTCAATTTGTTGAGCACCTAGTATACCTTTATGATATAAAATCAAATAAGGACGGTGTAGAATGTTACTTGCTCATCACACAGATACGTCAGTTGGGTTTGTTTTCCTATAGACTCTTCTCATGGGGGGGGGTGCGCTGTCATTATCTAGATTTTATCGAGACGGTGTAAGTTAGTGATTTTATACCCCCTTTCTCACCGTTTATCTTTGGACATGTAGTTTTACCTCTTGAAGTGAATTTGGAATAAACGTACTGTTAAGTTTGAAAAGGATTAGTTCTAGTTGATTCTAATGTTACGTCCTTTATTGCTTCAATTATTCACTATGGTCTTGGTTATTGACCTATTTTATTTGTCCTTTTATGACACACACATTCTCAGCGGAGACGCTCAGGCTAAGCTATATTTATTTATACCGCAGTACATTAACCATAAACTATCGAACTACAGTGAAACCACGATAATCTGGAACCCTCCCGGAGTGGGTTACACAAGACGGCCAAGTTGTAAGAATTCACATTAACTATTTGTGTTGGAAACCTCTTACAAATGGATCATGCCTTTCCCATGAAGCTTTGAAAGCTGCGTCTCGTGAACTCCGACGGCAACTCGCGGTCATCATTCCAGATTGTACTGTAAGACTCCGCTCTCACTAAAGGACGTGGGAGTTTGGGCTTGTTCTTCCGTTCTCCTTGCCATTTGTTAGAACTGGTTCTTTATTTGCCGGCTGCTGTAGCTTTCACCAGCCCTGCCTGTGGTCCCTCCTCTGCCCTTGAGATCGCTGATGCTTCTGTGGACTTGGGGACCGGCGATGGCGTTGGTTAGAATACAGGCAGACGTGGGAAAGGGTTTCTAGCCCCACTGGCGTTTCAGATACCGCAGCGGTATATTCACGTGCAGGCAGCTCTTGTGCCCGTTAAAATCCTTGTTCCCTAACATGTCTGTTTTCTGTGTGTTTTAGCCAACTGGGGGGAGGGGAGGCGTCTGCTCTAACTCCTTCCCTCAACATGCTTCTCTCCCTGGCAGGGCTGTGCAGAAGCCGACTGTCCCCTACAGGGTAGGGGGAGCCCTGGGCCTCGCATCTGCAAAGGAAGGCAGCTAGTCGAACACTCTTTAGAAAAGAAAATCAGGTTTAAAGCGGACCTCATTTTAAGTTCATAGTTAATTACATGAGGCGTGTGTTGTGATAATATCCTGCTAATTCTCCTTTTCATCTTTGCCTTATTGCTTCTTTTTCTTTAAAAAAAAATTGTTTTTAGTGTTTGTTTATCTTTGAGAGAGAGAGACGCACACAGAGTGTGAGTGGGGGAGGCTCAGAGAGAGAGCGGGAGACACAGAATCCCAAGCAGGCTCCAGGCTCTGAGCTGGTCAGCACAGAGCCCGATGCGGGACTCGAACTCACAAACCGTGAGATCAGGACCTGAGCCGAAGACGGACGCTCAACCGCCTGAGCCACCCAGGTGCCCCTTCTTTTTCTTTTTTTAGGAAGATGCTCAACATACTTTCTTTAGGCTTGTAATTTATTGGGACTAAAGCTGAAGCCTTAATTCTAAGAGAATCTCTAGTGAAAACTGTGGAGTCCTTAATTGTTGTAACTTTTAAATGCACGTGATTATGGATGCATTACATACCTGCTTAACATTAGGCTCTTTGCACAACAGCCGGAGGAAAACCGCGTTGTTGAAAGTGCCGGTAGGTGACCGTAGACCGGAAGTCCTGGTTATCGTACATTTCCAGGCACTTTCCAGTCTCTCCAGTGTTTTCGACGTGCTTTCTTATCCAGTCTTCAGAAGAGCCCAGGGTTTATATTGTCCCCCCTGGGAGAACCGGGCGACCAGAGGCACAGGGGCAGCCGGTGACTCGCCCAAGGTCATACTAGTGTCCCTGCTTTCGGGACCGAGCCCAGATCCTCTGGTTCCCAGACAGGGGAGCTCCCCCACCCCCAACTCCTAAGTGATTGTGTCGGTGAGTACTAGGTGGGACTTAGTTCTCCGTGTGCAGAGTGGGGGTGCTGAGTGTTCCGAGTAGAGGAAGTGTCAGATCAGCCAAAGCAAGAGAAGGGGAATTTGATGGGCATGTGATCCTGAGAGGGAAGAAGTCTCCTCTCTTCAACTGGCTGTGATCCTGCTCCTGCCTTTTGGGGATCCGAGGGCCAACTGGTCAGTCGGGTGTGATAATTTAAGGACCCTGGGGTGAAATGTAGCAGTTTTAGGTATAGATAACTGTCCAGTGTTTTCGGGAGCCACATACTGTTTTATTTAGTTGTGTTTCAGACACAAACTAGTGGTCTGGTCTGTTCATAAAATCCTTATTTTTCAGAACTAAGTAAATTATTTTAGAATAATTTCCTATGCATAAATAATCTTAAAAAAAAAAACCCAGTATCTTTATCCCTTGTATGTTTATATTTATTTTTAAGTCTTAACATTTAAGCGGTTCTTTGGGCTGGAAATAAGATAATTTGCAATACTAGATTGAAGATGTCATTTACAAATTCTGTGGCTTTTTGTTTTCAGAATGGTTGATGACAGGCCATGGTGAGCCAACGTTTTTGAAGGTCTGATACAATGCTACCTTCTAGGGGCACCCCGGGTGGCTCGGTCGGTTGAGACTCTGACTTGGGCTCAGGTCTGCACGGACAGCACGAAGCCTGCTTGGGATTCTCTCTCTCCGTCTATCTACCCCTCCCCCCACTCACTCTCCATCCCTCTCTTTCCAAATAAATAAATAAACTTACAAAAGGAAGCTGTTCCCTTCTATGTAGAATAATATTGAAATAAGCTTTAAGCCGATGTGTACTTTTTCTTTTCTCCATGTGGGCGGGTATCTGCTGACAGACTGGAAATGCTTTGTGAAGAGTCACCCCAGCCCCCCCCTCCCCCCCCAGCCTCTAAAATACTCTCATTCTCTACTTTAGTCCCAATAATCAGCAATTTGGGCTGATCCATTTATATTAACAGACGGGTACTATCAAGTTAATCCTGTAATTAAAGTTCATTTCTCCAAGATGTTACTAAAAATCTTCAAAATATTAAAGACTTAAACCCTAAAAATTGGTATGGAAATGATTACATCTTCCCTATTATTTTTCCCCTCTCTCCCAGAGTGATTAATTTCACTCTCCGTGTCTCATTCCATGAGCCATAATGCTTTTGCTGAGATTCCTAATTCAGTGAAACCTGTTTAGGGGATCATCTCCGTTAGAAAGACAGCTGCTGAAAAGGCATTCGATTTCTGAGCATGGATTTTAGATTATGGCCAATCAAGACTCGGAGCTGGATGAACACCTGTCAGAGACGTTTTTCTACAAGGAGATGGTCTCTTTAATCAGATTTCATTGCACTTCAGAGAAAGGTTCATTTAAAAATGTGGGTAAAACAGCATCTGCTTTTATGATTCATCCCTGCCATACTTTTAAAGCTGAGAAACCAATTTAGAACTTATTTTATGGCCTTGTTCTGTGGCACGAGGAGAAACCACACCAGAGGGCTGAAAAAGGAAGGACTTTCCCAGACGTTGGGTTTGGAACTTTCTCTTGTGACAGAAATTGTCAGAATCTATTTTGGGGGCTTTTTTTTTTTTCTTGGTGCGAGTACAATTAATTAATAATAGGAATTCTTCTGGGCAAGCTTTTGAAATGGCTAAGCTAAATTGTGAATACACAGAATGAAATCCGGGAAACCTTCCTCTGTTGAAATCTGTTGCATTTATCTGTGAACAATGCAAAGCGTTATTGATACTGACCGGTGTTTAGAGAAACTACACTTGACTTTCAGCTCTGCTCTAATTAGCGGCACCGTTAAGTACATAAAATGTAGGTACTTTCTTCTCACATCTGCAGACTCTATTGAGTGTAACTATGAGAAGACAAACTTCATTCTGCAAACTGTAATTTAATGGTATAACTGTGCCGACCGGAATATCAGTTAATTTTCAAAACATTTTATTCTACACCAATTAGCTCAGGTCCTGGAGGGCAAAATGACAAGAGGTTACTCGTTCACTATGTATTTAATTAATTGAAAAATGCTCAAATTGCTTTTACAGTTGTTATTAAAGAGTAGAATCAGTGTTGCTGGTGCTCAACCATAATTGGAACCCCAGGGAATTAAATATTTAGCATTAGTAATGTAACAGCACTTAGGACACAAATTTCTATTTTCGTAATGAAAGCTATACACTGTGTGTGCGAGCGGCTAAGACGACAGCCGCGACAAGTGAAACCGGCCAGGGATATTTCAATAAGACACCTCATTGGACAGCAAGTCTTACCACATTACCCGTTTGTAAGAGATCTGCAAGTTGAATTCCCAGTGGAAACCCGTTACCCAAGTATTTAGATTCCTAATTGCATGCAGGGTGAACAGTTGGGCAAGATGTCTTGCCATAAGTGGCTGAAATGTATAGTGCTTTCTAAATAATCCTATATAAGTTCGTGCCTCTTGTCGATCTCAAAATAGCAGGACTGTCAGGGAATCAAGATCTTGTTTGTTTTAAGTTTAATTACATTTTAAGCATAAATGCTTTCAGTGTTACAATGAGAAAAGTTGGATGCTGGGCTCTAATGAGCTGTGCTGGTAGACGGCTGGAGACCCTAAGGGATTCCTTCCGTAAATTAACTGGATAAAAGTACTTGGTTAGGATACAGTTGATGGCTGAGCTGTTCTTAAAACCCAGTTATAGAGCTGTCTCTCCCGCCTGTTTTCATTCTAAACAGGCCCTGTAGAGACTTTAACAGCTGCCTGTTACAACTGTTCATCTTGTCAAAATGTATTATATTACTCCACTAATAAATAGCATTAAAGGGTATTTGACTTCATTTCTCATTTTCAGAGGGGATCAGGTTGATAAACACAACTGGCTTAGGTTGGCCTTATTTTAATTTGTTTGTGTCATCTAAGTAATATTGAAGGCCCACGGTTTGAATTTTGCAAACATTTTCCCCCCGGGGACGTGAAACTCACAAAATAGTACCCACAGTGGAAACAATTCATGGAGGCTATTTGTTGTGGAGTCTTTGTCCTTGAAAGACGTGGGACTTTGACATGTTTAGCCCACATTCAAAGCATTTGCAAAACCACAGCGAAACTGACACTCTTTGAAGCACAATCAGACTAATTCTTTTGCCACTCGTTCCATCTTTTCTTGAAAAAAAAAAAGTTGCAAAATGACTTGATTTCATAATTTTCTTTCGCGTACCATTGTCTCTATGTCAGAATGTACCCTCACGGATCGTGATGTTCATCTATTTTATTTTTTGTAATTTTGATAAAAGCACACGCTGTTTTAACACAAAAGGGAGACAAGGAAAGTGTAGAAGTTTATTTGCTAAGCTCTCCCTTTCACCTTCACCCCTGATCCTACTTACCTCCTTGATGGTCACCTTTGCTAACAGTCTGATAACATATCAAGCCTTCATAACACTTTCTGCGCGTAGTATGCATGTGCACATACAGGTATATATTTGCGTAGACACTACATATAATATATTTAAAGAACAGAATTTGGGTCATTCTGTATACATCTGTGACTTGCTTTTTCCCGCTTAATTTATCATGGACATCTGCTTATATTGGTGCCTGGATCCTCCTTGTTCTTTTTAACAGCTAATCGCCATTCTAAATTCTGGAGGTAGAAAATTTATCTACTGCCCGTTGATGTCGTTTAAAGTCATCTCCAGATTTTTATTAGGGCAAAATGATGTTACAGCGAACTTTGGAGTGTGCCTAGTTGGGTGCATGTTTGCGGCATATGTGGGTATACCTTTGTGGATGTCTCATGATAAAATATGGAACTAATGTTTAGTGAGTGATTACTCTGTGCCAGGCATTATTCAAAGCACTGTACATATATTAACTCATTTCATCTTTATAATAAAGTGTTAAGATGCATAATTATCCCTGGGTGGCGCAGTTGGTTAAGTGTCTGACTTTTGAGCTTGGCTCAGGTCCTGATCTCACAGTTTCGGAGTTCGAGCCCCACACTGGGATTCTGTCTCTCCCTCTCTCTGCCCCTCCCCAGCTTGTGCTCTCTTTCTATCAAAATAAATAAAGAAACTAAAAAAAAAAAAAGATATGTTATTATCCCTATCCCTATTTTACATAGAGGGAAACTGAGGCACAGAGAGGTTAGGAAGTTGCCCAAGGCCGCCAGTGCAGTAACCAGCAGAGCTAGGCTTTAAACCCTGGAGGTTTGGCACACCAGAGTATGAGTTCTTAAGCAATACAACGTGCCTGCAGAAATAATTTGTGTTTTTTCCTTGTAACATGCCTTTCCTTGTTAGTGTGTTTGAATGCAGTTACGTGTATTTATTGCCATTACATTTCTCCTTTGGAGAGGTGACCTGTTCATGTCCTTTGCACGTTTTCCTGTAGTGTTGTCTTCTTATCAAATTATAGATGACCGCTATTGAGAACGGCTATTGACTCCTTGCTATACTTCATTAAATTTTGTTTCTAAGCCTGTTGCTTGTATTTTACTTTGTTTTAGTTTAATGTTACCAAGTGTCGCTTTATGGATTGAGGTGTAAGAGAGCCTTTCGATACGTCAAGATTACAAGTACGGTTTCCTGCATTTTCTTCTACTACATGTAAGTTTTTTGAAGCTTTGACCTTTAACCCATGTGGGATTTATTTGGGTGTGTGGTGTGAGATAAAGATCAAAGCGTTTGTTTCTGGTAGCGACCACAGGTTCCTTTTTTAACTGTCCATTCTTTTTCTCCATAGTTTGATATATGACACTCGTCTCATGCTATATCCCACCTCTATATGTCTTCAGTTTGCCAGTTCTTTGGAATATTCCATTTGTCTAATCCTGCCACGTCACTTTTTACCACTAGAACATGAAAGAAAGTCTAAATCCTTTTTAAAATTAAAAAAAAAAAAAACTCTATCAAATACGCATCACTCTTTTTCTCTTTTTAACGTAAGTTTCACACCCAACACGGGGCTTGGAATCATCACCCCAAGATCAAGAGTTGCACACTCTGTTGACGAGCCAGCCAGGCATCCCCATCTCTATCAAATACTCTTAATCGTAAATTATAAAAGCAGTGCAGATTTATGTTAACCAATGCAAATAGTTTCGAAAGGTATAAAGTTGTGGTAAAGAGAGACGTCTATGCCCTAATTTTCAGAACCTGTGATTATGTTCCATTACATGGCAAAGGGGGAATTAAGGTTGCAGATGGAATGAAATCACTAATCAACTGACCTTAAATAAAGAGATTATCCTGGATTATCCAGGTGGGCCGGTGTAATCCCAAAGGACTTTAAATGTGCAAAAGGGAGGCAGAAAGTTCAGCGTCAGGGTGATGCAATATGGGACAGACTCAGCTGAGTTTTGCTGATTGCTGGCTCTGCAGTTGAAAGAATGGGGCTATGAGTCAAGGATTATCTTTGTGCTTTTTTGTGTGTTGGACTCTGTTTTCTTGGTTCTATGGCCTCCTCTTCCTTGCTTCTCATTTTCATGGGTCACATCCTTCCACAGCTTTCTAAGGAAATATGCATGGAAGTAAAACATTTTTGTCTGAAAGTGTTTTTACCGTAGGTATCACACTTTTCCAAAAGCTCTATTTTATACTCTGTTGATTCCTGTTTTGTAACAGCCTGTTCTTGTTTCATAGATACAGAAACTTCTCTTATTTCTCTGAGGTCATTAATAACTTGATAGCATTTTTTTGCCTTATTTTTAACTTGGTAGCATCTGGGATAAATCCTGACAACAAATATATATGACTATTTTTGTCCACACTTCAAATTTGACAAATTCTGGGAGAGCCAGAATTTGAAGATAGGCCTGTCACCAAGTGCCATCTCATTTTACCTGCCTTCCAATAGATCTGGGGAGTCATCAGGAAGGATTTTCTCTTTTTCTAGCCAGCCGGGGAAGTTTTTGAAACTGATAACTCATGAATGACATTAGTTCTTTAAAAAAAATTTTTTTTTAATGTTTATTTGTTTTTGAGAGAGACAGAGACAGAGGGAGAATGGGGAAGGGACAGAGAGAGAGGGAGGCACAGAATCTGAAGCAGGCTCCAATCTCTGAGCTTTAAGCACAGAGCCTGATGCAGAGCTGGAACTCACAAACCATGAGATCATGACTTGAGCCAAAGTGAGACATCCAACCAACGGAACCACCCAGGCACCCTGACATTAGTTCTTTTTTAGAGATTTCCTGGATTTCACTTTTATAAATTACAATCTTATTCAAAACCTAGGCCTATAATATCAGTTTCCTATTGGTGCTGTAACACAAAGTACCACAAACTTAATGGCTTAAAACAGTAGATATTTATTCACATACAGTTCTGGAGACCAGAAGTTCAACATGAGTCTTACATGGCTAAAAATCTAGGCATTGGTAGGTATGGTTTCTTTTCTTTTCTTTTTAAAAATTTTTTTAATGTTTATTTATTTTTGAGAGAGAGACACAGAGCACGAGCAGGGGAGAGGCAGAGAGAGAGGGAGACCCAGAATCTGAAGCAGGATCCAGGCTCTGAGCTGTCAGCCCAGAATCCGACGCAGGGCTTAAACCCACGAACCATGAGCTCGTGACCTGAGCCAAAATCAGACGCTTAACCACCGGAGCGACCCAGGCGCCCCGGGATGGTTTCTTTTCGAGGCTCCAGGGGAGAATCTGTTCTGGCCTCTTCCAGCTTCTGGCGGCTGCTTTCATTCCTTTGACTTGTGTTAACAATTTGATTTTAAATACTATTTTCTTTTGTTCTCCGCAGGTCTCAGTTTCCTCCAGATCCCATTTTTGTTCACATTGGTATTTTTCTTCCATGTTGGAGGATCTCCTCCAATGTCTTGTGGTCATTAGCTATACTACTTTAAATGAAATTACTGAAAAAGCAGACTGGAAGCCCTGTGTACATTTAGGGAGCTTGTCGGTGGATGAATTTCACTTCTAGACGATCAAGTGGCAAGCCGATCTTGGGTATGGGGAGACCCTTGAACTTCTGAGGATGTGGCATTCTGGAGTCAGGGAGGAAGAAGGGGCCAGGGAGTTCCTCATTCAGGGTGCTTCCTTTCCAAGCCCCGTGCCTTGATCTAGCCCTTCTGTAAGCCTTGTATGTGTAAGTCTGGAGCCTCTCGTTTAATTTCCCCTGCCCCACACAGTTGGCCTGGATGCACAGAAGAGAGGAGGACATCTGGGAGCCTGACCACTGCATACATAGACTTCCAGACATTGCTCCTTGTCAGCCCCCACCCCCACCCCCCACCATACCTGGTTCCTCCTGTTCCTAAGCCTTTTCATGCCACAGGATTCTTTCTCATTATTGCTCCCCTCTGCAAAATTTAGCTTCTTTTGCCTTTGATCTTTTTTCTTTAAGTTTATTTCTTTGGAGAGAGACGAAGAGAGAGAGCGGGAGGGGCAGAGAGAATCCCAGGCAGGCTCCGCATCGTCAGCACGGAGCCCGACAGGGGGCTCAGACTCACAAACCATGAGATCATGACCTAAGCCGAAATCAAGGGTCAGACGCTTGGCTGACTGAGCCACCCAGACACCTCTAGCTGCCTTTACTCTTTAATGCCAGTTTATGGGGCCGCCTGGGTGGCTCAATCGGTTAAGCATCTGACTTCGGCTCAGGTCATGATCTCACAGCTCGTGAGATGGAGCCCCACGTCGGGCTCTGTGCCGACAGCTCAGAGCCTGGAGCCTGCTTCGGATTCTGTGTCTCCCTCTCTCTCTGACCCTCCCCCGCTCATGCTCTGTCTCTCTCTGTCTCAAAAATAAACATTAAAAAAAATTTTTAAAAAAGATAATAAAGCCAGTTTATGACTTCACCCATTTCTGCTTTCTAAAAGTTTTGATGTCCTTTAAAATGGTTTCGATGCCTTTTATGCAGTCATGTTTTCATCCGTTCCCTTTTTCCGTCTACACTTGGACCGTTTTTATTGTTTTGTAGTACCTTTAGGGGATTCTAGGAAACAGGGGTAAATCTTTGGAGTTCATGCTCAACTAGTTGTCCCCCCATCGTCCGGAGCTTCCTTTAACGTCTGATTTGTCCACGGCTCCTTTCTTGCCTACGGCGCTGCGGGAGACGCGTTTGCTTATTTTGTTCTCCAATGGAAACCGCAAGTTCATCATCTTGAAGCAGAAGTCTGCCATGATTTGTATTCCCTACCAGATAGACTTATTCAAGCAGCATAAAACGTGGTTTAAGTATTTGTTTTGAACATTTTCAAACTGATGGGAAATTTGCGAGGCTAGTGCGATGAATTCTTACTTTCACAGGACAACGATCAAACTCAGGGAAGTTAACAGGAGTACAACGCTGCTCTGGCATGTTCCGTTCCTAGGCAAAGTTCACTAATTACCCCGATATGGTTTTAAAAATATTCCCCCCCCCCGCCCCCCCAGCCTGGAATCCAATGGAGGATCACCCTTCTCATTGGTTGTCACGACTCTTCGGTGTTCTTCAACCTGGAAACGCCTTTAAAATTTTTTCATGCCATTGACATTTGGGGTGGGTCCAGGCCAGTTGTTTTGTAGAATGTTCTTCCAGACGGGCTTCTCTGATGTTTTCTCATGATTAAATAAATATAGGACAACCTGAGAAGCGAGGCCGAGTTCTACGCAGATCATCACATCAGAAGGCACACGATATTGTGTCTTGATCCGTTGGTTACGGTGGTGTCGGCCAGGTTTCTCCCCCGTAAATTTTCTCTTTGCAAACAGTAAGTACCCTGTAGAGACGTACTTCGAGTCTGTGTAAATACCCGTTGTAAAATAATTTAATACGCCTTCTTTGAAATACAGCCGCTCTCTCTTGAGTCCTGAATTATAGTGGTGGTAGGTAAGAGGGTTATTGTACAGATTACAAGTCAGTCCTGCTAGGGATATGGTGGTGAACCAAATAGGAATGTCCTTCTCATCTAATTGCTGTCAATGGTGAACTAAAGGGCCTAACACCTTGAGGATGATCTTTCCCATCACCTTTAGCGAGGAGTCCCTTTCTTTCTTTGGCAGTGCTGCTGTGTATGGTTCTGCAGGTTGCGCACTGCACCAGAACATTGTTCGTGTTGTGGACATGGTAGATTTCGTGCATTTATCTTAACAGTTTTCAACAAAGCATCTCTAGGACAGGGGGTCTTTTTCTCATTTGCACAACGTACCCGTTGATTTTAGATATGGGGAGTGGGCTATAGTCGTTGCTTTCTACCAACAAGGTGGGTGCCGGTGTTTAAGACAATAGCTGAGGAATGTCAGTAATGTTAGACTGAGGCCAGTAACGTGAACAGCTTCTGGGGGCGGGGGACGTGCTGACTTGGGAGACGGGAACTTAGAAGGGTCTCAGTCCGGAATTTAGGTCAAGCAGTCAGCACTTGTTAGAGAAGAGAGCAGACATGTCCACAAGTGAAGAGATCTACTTTAGAGGGATTTGAAAGATCATGAGTCAGTCCGATGGTTACAGATGCAGAAAGTTCCTAGAAAAAAAAAAAATTAAGCAGAAGGAAATGAAAGGAGATTAAAACCCAGCTCGTGAAATTCTTGATGCTGACGCATCTCAGAGGAAGTGGTTTGGGGTAAGAAGTGGAAGAAGGATGGACGTGTCCAGGGGAAAGAGGACTGACTAGCTGAAGGAAAATCTAACCGGAGTGAAATCCCGGTCAAGTCTTGGATGGACTTTAAGATGAGCAGGAGAGCTCAGGAAACAAGGACGGTTCTGAGAAGATGCCTTGTTTTTGGAGCGCCCCCCAAATCTACATCCCCCTCTGTGGCCACTGAGCATTGCCTCCGGGATGGTGGCAAAATGCACCCGCAATCAAACACACCGTCTTTCCCCCGAGCAGCCTCTCCCGGAGCTTACAGCCTCAGGGAAGAGAGAGCGGATGCGTGAGGAGTCATAGCGGAAGGGGGATGGTTTCAGGGAGAGATCAGTTGTAAGCCCCCTTGCCTAACGCTTGGACAAGATCCTGGTCGTGCTGGCCCATGGCAGTCCTGGTGGCCGTTGCCAGTTGCATACATGATTTACGTGCGTGTCCTGTCCTGCTGGTCTGGAAATGCCGGAGGAACAGGTGCTCCCTATATGCTCCCTCATGGAGAGGACAGGGCGGCCCGAAGGACAGACAGACTCGTGCATGGAAACGCAGACGTGTGCTGGCTGGCTCAGTCGGCAGAATAAACAGTAGCTTGCTAAAGACACCATTTTTTGGTTTTGGTCTTAACCCATGCCAAGTGAAAAGGACTACTAGGATCAAATTTCTTTATTGCGTCACTGTGATGAGTGTACAACTTAGACTTTCTGCACCTACTGCTTGAATTCCAAGGGCAGAACTGCACAGGGACAAGGGCTGGGGACAGGGCAAGCAAAAAGGTGCGTGAAACCCCCCGGCCCCGGCCCCCCACCAGCTTCTCATTTTCTGAACCGATGCACGGGAAGCTCACCCTGGTGGTAATTTTCCAGGTGTGCAACCTTCTGAGACCTCTTAGGATTCAGGTCTGATCTACCTCAGTGTAATTACAGAGAGTATCTTAATGAAACCAATAAAGAGCCGAGAAGCTTCTGAAAGTTGCTGGCTGCTTGTGCCCCTCAGAGCTCTGTGGAAGGGTGACATAATGATCTCCGTATGGAAGATTCTGGAAGGAGGTGCCCTTGACCATGGATGCCGGGTGAGCCACCCCTAAGTGTTTTGCTGTGGCCGATCGACTTTTCCTGCTTCTTGCCAGTGCCCTTTTCAGCCTCTGGGTCTTGTGTTGAGCATGCCTGGAGCTCTTGTTCTCTTCCTGAAGGAAGAGCTCCACGATCACCTTCTCAGAAAACCCCTCCTGGATCTCCGTTGTCTCCAGAGTGTATTGCCTCCTGCTCTCGACGCTGTAAGCTCTGTCTTTTACACGCTCGACTCAAATTCTGGCACCGGCTTGGTACCTCTTTGTTGCATGAATAAACCAGGCTAACTGAGGCGGGGCCGGATGGCTCTAGAATGGAAGAGGCGTGCCGTTTTCCACATCCCCGGCTGGAGGAGGCTGCCATCAGAAGCACCTACGTATGTTACCTTGTAATGTTGCCAGATCTGGAGCCACGTACGCCCTCGTGAAGGAGTTGACATCGGGATGCGTGCAGAGAGGAAGCTTCTGCCTCCTTCTCTCCCCGTGCCCCGCCCCACGTCTGTGTTTCAGCTGGGACGATTCATCTCTGCTCCTCTTGGAGAAAAGTGTGCAGATCCATGCTCTGGGGTTGGAAGTTGACTCGTGACGTTAACTAATGAGTACTCACCTTTATTGTGCATTTACTGTGTACCAGGGACCGTGCTTCGTGTCAAACATGCGTGACCTCATTTAATTCCCATACGATGGTAGATTACCCTCGTTATTCCTATTTTACAAGTAAGACATCTGAAGCTCAGAAGGCAAGTTCATTGGGTTCACGAACACAAGGGCTAGGACTCGTGCCCGTGTGTCCCCACTGCCAGAGGTTTTGCTGGTACAGTCAGTCATTCTATGGTTTGCCCTGGCTTTCTGTTCTCCCTCCCACTTCTTTAAAAAAAAAAAAAAAAACAACTTTTTTTTAAGTTTACTTATTTGTTTCGAGAAAGAAAGAGACTAGAGAGCACAGCGGGGGGAGGGGCAGAGAGAGAGGGAGAGAGAGAGAGAATCCCAAGCATCGTGCAGCCCGACCGGGGGCTCAAACCCACAAACCGTGAGATCACGACCTGAGCTGAAGTCGGACGCTTAACCGACTGAGCCACCCAGGTCCCCCCCTCCCTCCCGGTTCTGCATCACAGAAGCACTGGCTGGAGTCATGATGTCTCAGAGAAAGGCAAGGTGGTACAGGTCCTCTATCCGACCCTACTCCTGGTGGCACTCAGGAGAAAATGACATTTGTAAGCCACCACACTTCCACCCTTGGTCCGCAGGATGACGCAACCTACACTCTGGAGTCCCTGAAATAAGGACAGTGCTTAGCCTGGGAGACCCTCGGGGGATCTGCTGTGGCGTGCATTTCCTTCTGACTTAACATTACTGCTAAACACCGAAGATTCCAGCGGGCCGGCCTTCCAGAGCCCCCGCGCCCCTGGGCTCTGTGTTTAAGCGCAGCCCTCGAGCAGCCCGAGATCGCAGACTCGTGGGATCATGTGGAATAAAAACAGCGAGACCTGGTTCCCAGATTGACTCTACGGGACAAATTCTGGGCTGAAATCACAAGACATCTCTCCCCACCTTCCCCTCCCCTCCCCCCCAAGTTCATCCACTTCTGCGGTTCCTTAAGCTTGAAAAGATTCGAGGGCAAGGAGAGCACCGTCGAAGCAGGTAGGTTTCACCTCCTGGTGATGTATTTGTAGCTACCACATGTGGCCCAGCGTTAAGTAGCCGAACATTTCTGCTTGCTAGCAGCCAAGGTCAGCCCTCACCTCCTATGGAGCTCCTGCGGACTTCAAAAAGCATTCCAGGAGCTTGCAGAGAAGAGGAAACGGACAAGGTTACCCCCGCGCTGCCCCCATTCGTTTTCCGTCCTTGCGCTCGCTGCGTCTTACAGCCGTGCAGGGGACACAAGGGCAGAGGAACTTGAGGGGTTTCTTCAGATAACGTGCTAGGAGCCCCGACACTCGAGGGAGACGTCGCGTTCTCTTAGCAGCCACGTCTTAAAAACAGCATAACTAAATGTAATCTCAATCGGGAAGGTCCAAGGGTCAGAAAGCACAGGTATGCTGAATCAGCTAAGGACATCCTTGTCACATATAAAAGCCTCTCTCTTCCCCTCTCTCAGGGAAACAGCAGCCGCTTGGAGTGTCGGCCCCAGCGTGACAGTTCCACCAGCGTGACAGTTCCACGGGTGGAGGCAAAGCCAGCCAACAGGGCGGACAGGAAATGCGCCCTTTATAAACCCTCGCTGTGCCTAGCTTGAAAGCATGAATGAGACTGGAATAAATAAAAGCTAGCTGGACACCCCCTGTTCAGAGAAGCCGTCACGGTGGTCAGCCCGTCGAATTTTTGCTTTGCTTTTCTTTTTTGCCGGTGAGGTTCTCAGAGCTCGAAGCGGCCCTTACAGTCTTCTATGTAGTTTTCGGTACTGAACACAAACCAACATAGTCCGTATTTCGTTCTACTTGATAGTTTGCATGTGATGTTAAAGCAACATAATAATGGATTTGTTTAGATGTGCCAACGTTTGGCAGAATTTTTAGCATAGTACAATAGGTTCCGCCAGAAGCAAAATTACTCCAATGGACTTGATGTGGGCATAATTTGTTAGATTAAACGAACAGCCGTAGAGTGTATTTTAAATGTTTTGTGTTTATTTATGTATCATGAGAGAGAGAGAGAGAGAGAACTGGCGAGGGGCAGACAGAGAGGAAGAGAGAGAATCCCAAGGAGCCTCTGCCCGGTCAGCACAGAGCCCAAGTCTCAGGGCTCGAACTCACCAACCTGGAGATCATGACCTGAGCCGATATTAACAGACTGAGCCACCCGTGTGCCCCTAGATTGATTTTTATTTTCGAATGTCGTCAGTCGACAACTGTCTGTCGTCCATCACGGAGTGTAAGGAGCTGCGTTAGATACTGTGGGCATCACGTGTGTAGGACGGAATGACCCATGTAGAACATGGAAGATCCCCTTCGGTTTTCTTCCTGCAGTGATACACGTGGAGTCTGCACTCTGGATTCTGGAGTCTGGATTCTCTTGGGGACCAGAGGGGGTGGGGCCCTGCGATTGGCCCCTGCTCTTAGAGCTGTGCCACACGGTCTGAACTTGAGTCAGGCCCTCTGTCCCTCCCCTCTTCTAACCGTACGGGGGGACTGTGGCTGGAGCCGAGCTGGACATTTCTCTGCTTGTCTACCTGTGAAGCCAGCTGGCCCATTTGGGGCTTAAACTCAGGTTCTTAGACTCCTTCACACCTTTCTTTAGACAGCTTGCCGCTTGGGAGATGGATGCTAATTATTATTCCTTAACGACGGCTTTCTCTAATGGAGTCACCAAGGGGGAGAGACTCACTCTTAAAAGTGTGAGCTAGGTCCTTGGCATAGAAGCAACCAGTTTGGGTATTATGGGGCCAGTATATCTCCTCTCACATTCCAGGGGACAGCTCCGTGGACATCACACCCCATGACCAGCCTACTCCACGATAATAAGCACTTATTAGGAGCTAACGAGTACCTGGAGATGACAAAGCCATTGATGCAAACGTGTGAGCTGCAACCCTATTTTTTTGGTGGCAACCAAAAGGCCACCGCGGTGACTTCTTGAGGCAAAGTTTGTCTTCCTCTGAAAATGTGTGATTCTATGGGTTAGTCAGCTTGAGTCAGAGCAACGTGAAAAGTGGCTCAGCGGATGGCCTTCGTTAGCTCAAGACGGAATGTTTTCCTTCCTGATGTTCTTATATAACAAAGCTGGAATGCCACGAGACATGTGTGTACAAAGAAAAACCTTTACTTTTTAGTGAGTTCAGAATTTCCGAGTTATGGTACTACAACACCTCCAATATGCACAGGAGTCTGAATCTTTGGTAGGCCTTGAGCCTATAAGATGAGGGTTAGAAGGGCCCGTTCACCAATTTCCAGATCTGAATAGTCACCACATAGCACCCTTACCCCTACCCTTCTCTCCCCGTGTTCAAACAGCGTTCCTCGTCTCCCGTGGCGCCCCTCGCTGAGCCCGGATGTGTGAACAGAACGTTTCTCAACAAAAGAGTTCAGGTCAGGTGATTGGGGCTGGCCCTTGCGATGACATTTATATGCCAGCTCTGATCTAGGTAGCTTCAGTCAAGGACATTTCAGTGTCCTACTTGCTTTGATCTACCCCTGGTTGGTGTTTGGCTATTCCCACCCTCATTCCCTCGTGACTATTGTCTATTACCCTCAACATGGCGCAAATTTCCAACCTACCCTGACGGACTACACATGCCCTGATGACCACCAAGAAGGAAAGGAGCTTTTCAAAGTCATCTGCAATTTCACATCACACTGTGAGGCCATATGATCGTCACTGACTTTTAACCAGTGCTAGCTAGACCTTAAGAGTTTGAAAAGTGAACCACATTCAGTCCTCTGATTAAAGTTTCATGAAGTCTACTGATTGGGACAGATGCATTTTTTCAGAGTATATTTGAATATTTTCTTTAATCCCAAATAAAGGGATTAAAGTTGTGTATTTGTGTGTATCCACAACTGACCCAATAGTAAAACCCTTTCTGAGCACTGATTATTTGCCAGGTCCCACACTAATCATTTTAAATATATTTGGCTCAGTCTGCAAGGGCTGCCATAACAACAACAACAACAACAACAACAACAAAACCCCCACAAACTGGGTGGCTTACACAACAGAAATTTATTTTTTCATACTTCCGGAAGCTGGAAGTCCAAGATCAAGGTATTGGCTGGTTCGGTGTCTCCAGCAGGCCTTTCTTCTTGGTTTTTGCAGACGGCCACAATCTGGTGTCTCTGTGTGCCCAAATTTCCATTCTCATTTAGGACACCAGTCAGATAGGATTAGGGCCCACCCTTTTTACTTAATCGCCTCTTTAAGCCCCTGTCTCCAAATACGGTCACATGGTCTGTAGTAAGGATGCGATCGTCTCCATTTTAGCGATAAAGGAACGGCGGTTCATGGAAGCTGAGTCGTTTGCCTGATGACCCTCATGTAGCAAGACTACATGCCATTTGCACGCTCCATATTTCTTATTCGGTTGTGTCTATCAGAGATATAATTGAGTTGATGAGGAGTGAATTTGAGAAGGCCCATTAAAACTTCTAGATTTCTTTCAAAGGAGGTGTATGTAGCAAGGCCGTTAATGGAGCATCTGCCCCTTACCATTTGCTTGTGACCTGCCAGAGGTCACTTCACCTTTCTGGCCCTTGGTTTTCTTGTCCATAAAAGGGGACAGTGATATACCAACCTTAGAGGGCTGTCATGAGGAGGATGTGAGATAATGTACCTTAAGGCCTCATAATACTATCTGTACGCAGCAGGTATTAAATATGTTGGTGGTGCGGCGCCTGGGGGGATCAGTCAGTTAAGCGTCCGACTTTGGCCCAGGTCGTAATCTCATGGTTCATGAGTTCGAGCCCCGCGTCGGGCTCTTTGCTGGCAGCTCGGAGCCCGGAGGCCGCTTCGGATTCTGTGTCTCCCTCGCTCTCTGCCCCTCCCCCGCTCATGCCCTGTCTCTCCTTCAAAAAAATAAACATTAAAAAATGTGAATAACTGAATAAATAAACACGTCGGTCGCTATTATCATTTACGTGTTGTTATGCTGAGAAAGACGTATTTTCGGAAGGGGACAAAGTGATTGTTGCTGCGTTTTAACATGTGAAGGTGTTCTTCCATGTCAATTATTTGGATCTATATATTACACTTTTAGATATTATCACTTTTAGGGGCGCCTGGGTGGCTCAGTCGGTTGAGCGGCCGACTTCGGCTCAGGTCACGATCTCGCGGTCTGTGAGTTCGAGCCCCGCTTTGGGCTCTGTGCTGACAGCTCGGAGCCTGGAGCCCGTTTCGGATTCTGTGTCTCCCTCTCTCTGACCCTCCCCTGTTCATGCTCTGTCTCTCGCTGTCTCAAAAATAAATAAAACGTTTAAAAATATATATTATCACTTTTAGTATGTTATGTCATTTACATTGGCGGCGTGTCAGAACCTGGTGTCTATGTCAAAAGTGATTTAATTCATCGGCTGTGTGTCACAAATGTGACACGGCACTGAGAATCAGACCAATAGTACCTGCTTGTAACACGCGTTGGGTGTACCAGTGGGCTTTGCGTAGAGTTAGGTGACATGCTAGGCCATTGTAGCAGCTGAAGAATTTTCTGGGGAGTTCTGAAAGACTCTAAGAGATGGTCATCATTCCCTAAAAGTCAGTGTTTAAACAATCCCCCCCAAAATGACTCTGCAGTCACTCCATTGTGCTGAGGTCTAAACCGGGCCAACGGAATGTTGTAGAATGAGGTCCATCAGAGCTCGTGCTAAGTGGTAAAATTTGGCTTATCTTTCTAAACAAAGCCTTTTGCACTCCTGGTCTTCCATGTTTAAGAACAAATTGAAGTCAAATCGAATGAACTGAGGACTACTAGAAATGCTTTGTCTATCCTTAGGTTAAGTGAGCTACTGGAGAATCTATATATTTGGTTATTATTTTGTGAATATTGTTTTTATTTCAAAAAATTTTTTTTACATTTATTTACTTTTGAGAGACAGAGAGAGGCAGAGCACAAGTGGGGGAGGGGCAGAGAGAGAGGGAGACCCAGAATCCGAGGCAGGCTCCAGGCTCCGAGCGGTCAGCACAGAGCCCGACGTGGGGCTCGAACCCGCAGACTGTGAGATCATGACCTGAGCCGAAGTCGGACGCTTAACCGACCGAGCCACCCAGGCGCCCCTGTTTGTTTTTATTTAGAAAAACGGTTGAAATAAATGGTCTCACTTGCCAACGTGCCCACGTTTTCAGGCTTAGTGCTTACAGTGACGTGGAGAAGGCAGTCAGGGAACTAGAAAACACAAATGTAATAGGATCGTATTACCTAATTCCAGGCTTGTAATAGTCCTAGTTTTTAATCTTTCCTCCCTTCCCCCAGGACTTAAATGTTTATCACATCATATTTAAAAGTGTATCATCAAAATTATATATCTAATACATAATATATAAAAAATATATATCAAAATTATGCATACATTGAACATATTTAACCAAACAAGGTCAACTTTATTAAGCAGTCATTATACATATGATAGCAAAACAAGTGAGAGGAACATACTGGTAAAAGAAAAAAATACAGACACCATCGCTGTCAAAAAAAAGTTGAGTTTAGGGGTGCCTGGGTGGCTCAGTCGGTAAGCGTTCGACTCTCGGTTTTGGCTCAGGTCACGATCTCATGGTTTCGTGGGCTCGAGCCCTGTGTTGGGCTCTGTGTCGACAATGCAGAGCCTGCTTGGGATTCTCTCTCCCTCCCTCTCTTTCTGACCCTCCCCCACTCACACTGTCTCCGCCTCTCTCAAAATAAACTTAATTTGTTTTTTTTTAAGTTGAGTTTATAATTCACGCGAAGGATTGTTGGAATTTGCTGTTACTGTTGGCCGCTGGCGTAAGTCCAGGAAAGTATCGTCTGTCTGGGTGTCTCATGGGAATGTGACCACATGGGAGTGATGACCAGGCCTTTCTGAGCAGGTTCCCGCTGCCCCATGATGCCCTGAGTGTCATACCGCGGGGCTGTGGTTTCTCCCTTTGATAAACAGCCAGACTAATGGGTGCTTCACCCATTACGGTGCTTCACTCCCTAAAGACGTGGTAACCCCCAACTCAAAAGCCTCTCTAAAGGTCAAGCACAGACAGAGCTGTTGGCTTCAATGAAAATAACCGACACCATTTCATGAGTGTTTACTGTGTGTCAGGCTCTTTACATGCATTCTCATTTAATCTTTGTGGCCATACCGTAGGGTAGATAATATCCTCATTTTCTGGGCGAGGTTATTGAATGTAGCAGAGACAATTCTATGTGTCGAGCAAGTCTCATTTTTAAGGACTGTACCCCCCAACTCACTTGCCCAGTTAGGCCGGGACTACGTGGCTAGTTCTGGCCGCTGGTAAATGGAAATGGCACGTGTCACTTCCAGAGGAAGCATAAATAAGGGGGTGCGGGTGCCCTACACGCTGTCTTCCCATCACGGCAGCCTGTGTTGAGCTGGCAAAGTCAATTCAATTATAGAGGCGGGATTGCTGAGTCATTCCGTGGAGGACAGCCACCCTGGCGAACTCACCTAACTCACAGGGGACTTTATATGAGTAAAATAGACATGTATTGTAGTTAACCACCGGATTTTTGAGGTTCATTTGTTACTGAAGCATAGCCCAGCCTATCCTGACTGATACACTGAGTCTCATGGGAAATAGCTTACTTGGCCATGATTTCTTGGACACTGATCTAGGACTCCCTCTCAGATCTGTGGCCACCAGGCATCTTTTATTCTTTCTAACATTATCTCTTTAGTTAGAAAATTGAAAAGAGCTGAGGTCCAGAATGCAACATTTAAGGCCCCCAGAGTGTGCTGCTATGGGACATTACAGTGTGATTTTCATTGTCTTCTCACCAGCCTGCAAGCTGATGGTCAGAAGAAACAAGTTGGTAGCTGGGTTAATGGATGTCTAAATGGTATTTAGTCTTCCAACTCCAGGTGGCTTAACTTCAACTATCCATCTACACTCGTAGGCTGGATCCATCTTATGACCAGGGAATTTACCAGAGGGCTGAGAGGGCTAAAGGAAGGAGTCAGAGCTCTGGATTACAGAAATCACATGTTAGGTCCATGTGGGTCTGGGCTTATAAAATTGTAATTCCTCTACATGACTCCAGAGGGTATCCACGCTGGTTGTGTGTTGGGGCCAGAGAGACGGTTGTGTTGCCCAGGCTGGACTAAACCCAGCTGGGGGTGCCTGGGTGGCTCAGTCGATTTCAGCGTCTGACTTCAGCTCAGGTCACGATCTCCCGGCTCGTGAGTTCGAGCCCCGCGTCAGGCTCTGTGCTCACAGCTCAGAGCCTGGAGACTGCCTCAGATTCTGTGTCTCCCTCTCTCTCTCTTTCTCTGCCCCTTCCCCGCTCACGATGTGTCTCTGTCTCTCAAAGATAAACATTGAATAAAAATAAAAACCAGGTTTGTAGGTAGTTATTCGCAAAGATTTGGTGATTTATGCTGGACATTCATTCATGCGCTCACTTATTGGTCATTTTTTAATATTTCCAGGTGTTAACCAAAGAAAGATCAATAAAACCAGTGCCCTTGCCCAGCAGGAGCCCAACCATCTTGACGTCGATTCTGACAAGCGAACAATTATAACACAGCATGATAGATATTACGCTCCATAGAGACAAGCACGTTCTGCCATGTAATTGCCGAAGCAGGCCCCCTGATTCAGCTAGCTTGGGCCTGGGAGAGGCAGGAAGGTCTTCCCAGAGGAGCAGCCCATCAAGGTCTTGAAACCCAAGTGGTCCAGGCAAAGAGCTGTGTATAAAATTAAAAAGCCCGACCTTGAGAATTTCTCGGGGAAGCTAATCCCAAACCTTAAGGCCCGGAACCCAAGCGGTCCACGGATAGGTCTCAGGTGTTCTCTAAAACCCCTAACTGGACCCTGAATTCTGTGTGCAGCTAAATGTTTCTGACGATACTGTCACCAAATTCTCAATGTTTTCCACAACTTCCAAAATTGGTCACCACTGCTCCAGAGGACAAGGCCGTCCTTTGGGAAATCTTGCTACTCTGTGGTCGAGAAATCTGCTCGCCTGTGGAAATTTGATGGTGAAGATAAGCTTATGGAGAATCGTGTCACTCCAAAGAATTTTCTGCAATATTCTTATGTCTGGGCCTTAATAAAACAAAATGGCTTCTAATCTCCATGCCAAGGTGTTGACTATTTTTTAAAAATTCGAAAGATAAACATACAGTTACAACGAAAAGACTTTCTCCCATCCCTCAGCCTTACCACAAAAGGAGACAATCTTAGCTGTTTCTTATATTTCCAGGGGGGCGGAAAAATCAATCATAGACCAATATATACCCGTTTTTGTTTCTCCTAGAAATTGTACGCACTGCTCCGTCTCCTGCTTTTCTTTTCTCTGTCTTTCAAGGACGGGTACATCTCAGAGATCATTCTGTATCAGCATGTGCTGGTCGAGATGGTTCTCTGGATGGCTGCCACGGTCTTCCCTTGTCTGGCTGCATTGTCACGGGGTACCCAGCCCTCTGGCAGGATGCTCCTTGAGGTGGCTTCCAGACATCCAATAATGCCAAGACGCTGCGTATCCGCATACATCTAGCCTCAGGCACTTTTGCCAATATTTTCCTAGATCAAACTCCTAGCAGCACAGTGATTGGCTTCAGGTATACGTGCATTCACAATTTTGGTAGATAGTCCCAGCCGGCTTCTCCGAAGCTGAACACGGCGATTTTTGCCAACGTGATAGGTAAGAGCCATTCTTCCGCAGCGGCTTTATTCGTATGTCTTTAATTGCGAGCAAGATTGAACGCCATTTCATACATTTGTTCAGTTTGTATTTTGTGCCTGTCCCCGTGAATTGCCGATGCCCTTCCTTTGTCCATTTTTCCACTGGGTGTGTGTTTTTCAAACTGAATTAGTTAAACCCTTTGTCAGTTAAGGAAATGAGCCTTATAATGTAGGTGGCAGATAGCTTCCCCAACTTATCTTCTGTCTTTTGCCTTTATTTAGAGTGTCTGGGGCCAGGCTACGTTTCAAAATTTATCCGTATTTAGATTTATCAACACCCAGAAAAGCTGTTGAGGGTTGAACCGGGTCTCACGGCCCCTTCAAGTCTACAGAAGACTATAATTAGCCAGTTGTACTAACAATCACAAAACCTAAAGTATAGACGGTCTTTGCTGACTTGGGTAGGCAGGTGTAGGGCACCTCTGTTGTCTAGAACTTTCCAATGATTCAGCTCTCCTGTAAGATACAGTCCTCTGGATTCTAGCCTCTAAACAGTATGATACTACAATCAAGATATGATTTTTTCAAATGTCTTTATTGTTGCCACAGAAGCCATATAGTTCACCGCGGTGATTGAATTCTCAAAATCCGGTCCGTTAAGACCATGCCTATCACTCAAAAATGTGCTGGATGAGTCCGTGAATATTTGGGGCAGAAGGAAAGTGATTCGCAAAGGGATGAACCTCTCTAGAAGTTTCGATGAATTCAAGAACACTCTGAGACTTCTCAGGGGAGCGGGGAGAAGAAAAGAAGACATTTGAAGGAAGACATTAAATGCCTTTGAGGTAGGAGGACCTGGGTGGCTCAGTCATTTGGGCGTCAGACTTTGGCTCAGGTCACGATCTCGCAGTTTGTGAGTTCGAGCCCTGAGTCGGGCTCTGTGCTGACAGCTCAGAGCCTGGAGCCTGCTTCGGATTCTGTGTCTCCCTTTGTCTCTGCCCCTTCCCTGTTCATACTCTCTCTCTCTCTCTCAAAAATAAATGTTAAAAAAAAATTAAATTACTTTGAGGGAGCTGTAAATAATTTACGACCTAGTTTTCCACTTTTTTGTGAAACACAGATCATCATCCTTGTAAGTTTTTAGAGCTATAAACTTACACTGTTAAGGAAAACTCAGCCATCTAAAATACAGAGCTTCTCAAAACCTTGATATGCCTATGATTCACCTTGGGATCTCATCAGAATGCAAGTTCTGATTTGGTTGGGGGCTAGGGTGGGACAAGGTTCTGCATTTCCAACCAGCTGCTTCTCCCCAGACCTCACAAGTAGCCAGGCTCTAAAATACACACAAGGGGCGCCTGGGTGGCTCGGTCGGTTAAGCCTCTAACTTCAGCTCAGGTCATGACCTCATTCACGGGTTCGAGCCCCGCGTCGGGCTCTGTGCCGACAGCTCAGAGCCTGGAGCCGGCTTCGGATCCTGTGTCTCCCTCTCTCTCTGCCTCTCCCCGACTCATGCTCTGTTTCTCTCTGTCTCCAAAATAAATAAACATTAAAAAAAAATTTTTTTTAATAAAATAGAATGCACAGAGCTTGAATCTTCCTCCTGGGCTTGCTGGCTCTGCCTCCTTCCTTGTTCCTTCCGTCTTCCTCTGGCCACATGATCTGATGGTATTTACGTGCGCGTAAACACCTGCTTTATATATGTCTCTATATTTCTGTTTCCTAAAACATTAATTGAGAAGTAGGCCATTGTTACAGAAACCACAATGTACTTCATGACAAACCATTGGGTACAAAGGCAAAACGTTGACAAATTGATACTTTCTTGCTTGGTCACGCCTGATTTAAGGAAATAACCCCAAATAGGCTATGTGAATTGGAAATTGCCTTCAACCACATTTAAATGGTTCTCCCTTCAAATATTAGCAGTTGAGTGTGTAAACCAATATTTCTTTTCTAATCAAAGGTTTGCGGCAAATGGTTTATAAACGAAAGAAATGAGGGAAGAACGCTTTGAGGTGTTTCTAGTAATAAGAATGGAAATAGGAGATTTTCTTTCTTTAAATGGCAGACGCCGGCCTCAACCAAAATTCAGCCTGCTCTGGTTTTTGTACGAGACGCTGACCGTCGTTGGAGAGTACGAGGCCCGTGCTTCTCTGCCAGCGGTCGTAATAAATATTTTTCGGTGGAAAACGAGTCGAAGATCCAGCCACATTAAGGGAGAATCTATTAAGAGAATAATTGTATAGCGAGGACCCCCGAAGAAAAGCTTCCAAAATTCCATTATCTTAACTGTCACTCGCCACTTTGAGCTGTCTTTGGAGCTGTGTGTTTTCATGAATTACCCGAGCTGTTTGTTTTTCCTTTATCACTCATCACCCTGTCAGCCGGGCCATTCATAACAACTTTTGGCAGTTCATCAGGGGAGTTCAGAGCTTGAATAGGACCCTATCCACTCTCACACCTCATTGTGTGAAACTGTTTACCAGCATTGCCTTTTTCTGTAAATATTACAAGCAGAGTCCTGAAAGGAGAGACGTGTGAAAGCAAAATGGCCTAACCTTGTCGCAGTTGGCTGCGCTGGCAGATCTGGGTTGGCTGCGAATTTGCAAGTCCTTGTGTTTTGTTGATCCCGCCGAATAATACCTAGTCGCCAGCCTTGAAGTCTTGCGACTTCTGCTGGTTAATTAGACAATATTTAATTTGACTGAGCATTTGTGTCACTTTGGTGGAAGTGAGACTTTGCAATTAGGGAACACAGAGCGGGTTCCTGTCACCATTCGGCACCCGTGCTCTCATTTAAGGCACAGTTGCTGCGGTGGATTGTCACACTTGATGTGCCGAGTTCCTCCCCCACTGTCTTTCATGCTTGACTGGTAACAAGGTGGCCCCTATTCTATAGCCAGCAGCAAACGGACACAGTCTCCTGGACTTAACGGCGGAAAGTTTCTGCATGATTCACCCACCAGAAATAATTTCCTATCTGAAATGAGCGTCGCCAATTCTCTATGGAGGCTAATATCACCAGCCTGCAATGGGTATGATTTTTTTTTTTTTTTTTTTTTTTGGTCTTGACTTTGGCTGAAGTTATACACGCACAGATTTTAAAGTGTCAAACGGTCCCAAGTGTGGGGAAGAAACATCGCAGTCTCCCCAGCTCCCCCTTCCCCAGAGGCAACCACTTACAGCTCTCGTGGCAGATTGTTTAGAAATTAATTTCACAGTGAGAAATAGCCTGTTTGGCTTTGCCTGGTTTTGGACGCCACAGAAATGGAATCATACTGTGGTGACTTGCTCCTTTTCGGTTACCATTAAGGTATTTTGTCTTTTTTAATTACTCTTTTTTTTTCTTTTTTTAAGTCAAGGTATAATTATGTACGATGATATGCACAGAGCTGAAATGTACAGGTCGACGTTTTGACAAATGAAGGCGCCCATGTAACTGTATACCCGTCAGACTGTGGGGGTACGTCACTACCCCAGGGAGGTCCGTGGACACGACTGCGGTCCGTGTCCCTCCATGAAGAGATCGCTTTTATTTCTATCATCCTAGATTATGTTGACCTTCTCTAGAACTTCCTACATCCTCCACTCCCCCCCCCTTTTTTTTGGCATCGCTTTTGCTCAAAATGATGTTTCTGAGGCTCACGCAGAAATTTCTTCCTTTTAACTGCCACATGGTAGTTTCCACTGAGGGAGTAAACCCCCGTTTGTTCACAAACGTGCTTGCTGATGGCCATTCGATTGTTTCCCGTTTTTTTTGCTATCATTCTGTCTTTTTATTAGCGGGTTGCAGAAAGTTCGTGTATTTCTAGATAACAAATCCTGTGTCAGAAGTCCGCTTGGCAAACATTTCTCCCAGGCTGTGTTTCATTGTTTCCTAGTGGCATCTGATAAGCACACATTTCAATTTTTGATTATGCCCAATTTATGATTTTTTTTTTTTTTTTTTTTTTTTGGTCACAATGAGTGCTTTTCGTATCCTGTCAGGGAAATCTTTGCCGACCACAAGGTCATACAGATATTTTCCTATGTTTTCTTGCAGAAAACATCAAGGCTTTTGGTTTCAGATTTTACCTTAAAGCCTCTAAAGTTGGTATATGGTGTGAGGTAGAGGTCATCTTTTTTTTTTTTAAATGGATATACAATTATTCTAGTGTTATTTGTTACAAAAACTTTCCTCTCCTCAGTGTGTGTGGGCGTGTGTGCGCGCGTGTGTGTGCGTGTGTGTGGACACGTGCATGCGGGAACCTTTGTTGAAAATCAACTGACCGTATTCTCGTGGATCTATTTCCGGACGTTATTCTGCTTCATGACTTGTTTCTCTAACTCTATGCAAATAACCCACTGTCTTAATGATTGTGGGTTTATAGTAAGTCTTAAACACACGGAGTGTAAGTCTTCTAAATGCGTTCTTCTATTTAAGGGTATTTTTACGATTCGTCGTTTTACTTTTTCAGATACATGTAGAGTCTGTTTCTTAATTTCCACTAAAAGGCTCCTGAAATTTTGATTAGGATTGCACCGAACTGTATAGATCTAGTTGAAACTCTTCCAGTTCCGAAGCATGTTATGTGGCTTGTTTTTAGTGAGTATATTTCTGCAAGATGTAGTAGTTTGTGGAATATGAATCTTGCACGTACTTTCTTAAATTTATTTTGGAGTAGTTCATGTTTTTCCCGCAATTGTAAATAAATGGCTTTCTGATTTCATTTCCTATTTGTTTGCTGGTAAAAAACTGAAACAGAATTATATTTTACATACTGACCTTGATTCCTATGACTTTGCTAAATTCATTTTTCAGTTCTGGAAGTTTCGGGGGGTAGGTTTCTTAGAATGTTTTATGTATACGATCATGCCAGCTGTGAAGTTTGCTTCTTTTTCGTTTGTATCCCTTTACTCACACTGTTGTACTAGCTAGGACCTTCCATATATTACTGAATAGAAGTGGAGAGAGTGGCTATCTTGTTCCCGAAGTAAGAAGCATTCAACATTTCACTATTAAGTAGGACGTTAACTGTCATTCTTCTGTAGATGCCCATTATCAGGCTGAAGAAATTCCTTTCTTTTCTTAGGTTTTTGAGTTTTTTTCATGAATGAGTGTGAAATCTCATCAAAAAGTTTTGCATCGAGATCTTTTTTTTTTTTTTTCTTTTTGATTCTATTAAGGTGGTGAATTACAACTATGGATTGGTTGTAATAGAGTAATACAATAATGTACTGTAAATACAACAATGTAAAAAATTTTTTAAAAATCACGTGAAGGCAACCTTGCAATCCTGGCCTAAGTTCCACTCACGAATAACATCTATCCTCTTCATCTAATGCTGAATTTGATTTTTAAACATTTTATTGAGGACTCTGTGTATATATTTATTCCTGCATCATGTTGGTCTAGACTTTTCTTTTCTTGTAATGTCTTTGTCAGGTTTTGGGAGCAGGGTTATGCTGGCCCCATAACAGAGCTTAGAAGGCATTTCCCTCTATTTTCCCCGAGACTTTGGTGTAAACCTGGTATTGTTTTTTTCCCCTAAAACTTTGATAGAATTTCTGGGCTTGGGGTTTTCCTCGCTGAGAGGTTTTTCATTATGAATCCAATTTGAGAATAGCTTTAAAGCTTTTTGAGTTTTTCCATTTCTTCCTGTGCTAATTTTTGGTAAGAGGTGCTTTTCAAGGAATTTAACCACTTGCACTAAGCCTGGAATTTACAGGCATAAAATCGTCAATGCTTTTCACTTTTTGGAGAAGTGACACCCTTTTCCTTCTAAAATAAGCCCCTTTATTACTGGTACTATTTCTTGTCTGAAGCCAAATTTGATAACAATAATAAAGCTAGTTCAGATTTTTGTTTTTGTTTTTTGTTTTTTGAGCGGTGTCTACACGGTAGGTCTTTTTTCATCCTTATCCTTTTCATTTTACCCGTGTCTTTATATTTAAGCTGGTCTTCTACAGGTTGCGTAGAGTGAGGTCTTGGTTTTTATCTAATCGAACAGTCTGCATTTTAATTAGTGTGGTTTACATTTAAAGTGACCATTGAGGTGCTTGAATTAAAACCTCTCACACACCCAGGTGTTTTCTGTCTGTTCCCTTTGCTTTTTGTTTCCTTTTTCCTTTCTGTTTGCCCCTTTTTGGTTAATTGAGCATTGTTTATGATCCAACGTTATATCCACCATTGGGTTTGGGTTATCATGGGCACCTCTTTTTTTTTTTTTTAAGAGACTCTTTTGTTTAAGTTTATTTATTTATGTTGAGAAAGAGGGAGCAAGTGGGGGGGTGCAGGAGAGAGAGAGAGAGAGAGAGAGAGAGAATCCCAAGCAGGCTTTGTGCCGAGCCCCACGCAAGGTTCCATCCCACGAACCGTGAGATCGTGACCTGAGCCAAAACCAAGAGTCAGACGCTTAATCTCCCGAGCCACGCAGGCGCTCTGGGACACCTCTTCTGAAAAAAAATTTAGTAGTTACTGTAGAGTTTACCATATACGCCTTAGGTAATTAAAGTCTCCTTTCAACTAATATTCTGTTTTATGACTAGTACAAGGACACCGGTACATCCCCCAATTTCTTGCTCACATTCTTATTCTATTGTTGCCACATATTTACTCCTAGATATGCTGTAAGAACACAATACTACTACTTTTGCTTTTGGTAGTTAGCTTTCAGAGCAATTCAAAACACTAAAAAACAGATGTCGAACTTTCATTTACCCTTAGTTATTTGGTTCTCAATTCCCTTGTGTAGATTCCAGTTTCTGTCCGCCGTTGCACTGCTTCTGCCTGGAGAACCTTCTTTCGCATTACTTACGGCGTGGGTCTGCAGGCAATGAATTCACTCCGACCTGGTATTGGTTTGGGTTCAGCAAAGCCTTTTAATTCTCCTTTTCTTTTCGGAAGACATCTTTGCTGGGTATAGGATTCTGATCTGACGGACTTTCGTTGCTGTTCAGCTACAGAGACATCGTCTGTTACCTTCTGGGTTGCGTAGTTTCTGAAAAGAAGCCTGTGACAAGTCTTAGCTTTCATTTTTATTCTGCTGTATGGAATGTGTCTTTTTGCCCTGCCTGTCTTCATAATTTTCCCTTTGTCTCTGGTTTTCAGCAGTTTCAATATAACGTGCCTATGGTATTGGTTTTTTTTTTTTTAATGTTTATTTATTTATTTTTGAGAGAGAGAACACAGCAGGGGAGGGGCAGAGAGAGAGAGAGAGAGAGAGAGAGAGAGAGAGAATTCTAAGCAGGCTCTGTGCTGTCAGGCCTTGAACTCACAAACCATGAGATCATGGCCTGAGCTGAAACCAAGAGTCAGACACTTAACTGACTAAGCCACCCACATGCCCCCAAACAACCTCATTTCTTTTTTTTTTTTCTTTACATTTGTTTATTTATTTTGAGAGAGAGAGACAGAGAAACAGGGCAGAGAGAGACAGAGATGGAGAGAAAGAATCCCCAGCAGGCTCCGCACTGTCAGCCCAGAGCTGGACGCGGGGCTCGAACTCACAAAAGGCAGGATCATGACCTGTGCAGAAGTCAGACGCTTAACTGACTGAGCCACCCAGGCGCCCCGGGTTCTGGGGGCTCTTGTGGAAGGGGAGCATTTATTCTGCGTGGTGATCTTTGAGTATCTTGGAAGGGTCGTTTGATATCCGTCATTTGTTTTAGAAGAAGTCTTGCCTATTATCTCTCCTTATCATTTCTTTGTGGCAGGCTAACCGCCCATAGTTAGATGTTTTATCTGTACACCTCTCTTGGATGCTCTGCTGTGTCCCCCCCCCCCCCCCCGCCCACTCCATCCTTCCCCACCGTTCTGCAAATCAATGCCAGAGCTGTTAGGAATCTAGTTTCCGTATGCGTGAGGCTGACTAAAGAAACTCTGTTGCTCTTGTCTCCTCTCTCCTTCTCCAAATCCCTGCGGGTTCATCCCTTTTCCTGCCATGTTAGGAGGGGAATGAAAATAGATGCAGGTGTGCCCAGCGGTCCATCTTTACCCAGAAGTTGACTTGGCATTTCATTGTTTAAATTAAGCTTACGTGGTGATAAAGACTAAAGTTTGGACTGTCGTTGGAATGAACTAACGCGTTATATCTTATTTTCTCATTTGGAAAGATTTTTGCCTTCTCAGAAACAAGGGAAAAGAATCGCCAGTAACAGTGGCTAACATCTCTCATCCATTCTGTGTGCCTTTGTGGTAAATGTTGCTCTTGAATTAACTGATTTACTCCTCGAAGCGACGTTACGATGCAGACAATCGTGTTATACTCAGTCTTACGGTTGCGGACAGACTGAGGTACAATTAGATGAAGGCATTCATCCAAAGATGCAGAAATACAAAATGGCAGAACTTGGTTTCTTAACCACTCTACGCTGAGCGCCTTTAGCGGATGGGAAGATAAACCCTTTTAGGTAATATCTTTGCTTTTGGTCTCTGGGATTCTTCGTGTACTACTGTTAAGTCTCTAAGAATCTTAATCCATGAATCAGCAAGTACGAATTCAGTGCCTCTTATGTGCCCCCAATCGTTTTGTTTGCCGTGAGGGTACAAAGAATATAGCAGGGGTTTTTCCTTCAGGAAGTTTACATGTCTCCAAAGAAAAGGCTCCCCAAAATATGAAAATAAGCCTTATGAGAAGTCCAGAGTGGTATCACCATTCAGAAAAAAAAAAGAAAAAAAAAAAAGTAAGATTGATTTGATGTGGATGCTCCAAAACCATGAAAGGACAATAAAAACAATGATAATTGTTCACAAGTTTGCTCAGCTTCTGACTTATTCATGTGCCTTTTCAATTTTTGTTTTTTACCTCTGTCCCCTTAGGCGTCGTATCGTTTGCAAATACTTCGTCCCAAGAACAAAATAAGAGGATCGATAACAAACTCGAAAGTTCTTTATAAAAGCTTCAAGTGGAAAGAGTCTCAAATTCTTGGTCCAGGTATATAAAACCTGGAAGATACACACACACACACACACACACACACACACACAGGTGTAAGCATCCATGTGCACTTTTTATTCCAACTCTCTTCCTTCCCCCATCAAGATGGTTAACTGAGAATGGACATGTATCAGTGGTGTTCCTTCATATTTCTGGAATAACTGTGAGTAAATAAAGGGTGTAATTGATACAAGGTTGTGTTTAGGTTGGCTAGCGCCCTATCTGACCCTTAAGAGGCCCCTGACTAGGGTTTATTGTTTCACTGATTGAATGAATGAACTTAAGGGAATTTATAAACCTTCTTATAAATGGTAGTCCTCTTGAGTCTGTATTCTGATCGGAAGAGATTTCCTAATGCAAGGTGCCCCAGCATGTCTCAGGGAGAAGGGAAGTTCTACGGGACCGAGAGGCTGCATTTATTGACAGTCGTGGCCCCTCTCTCCCGTGCTGTACCCGGCAGACGGCAGGCACTCCATAAATATTTGTTGGATGAAAAACTGAATCACTTGACATCATCTGCTTTGATGCTGGAGGAGGTCCACGTGCCACGTAGAATTCCAGACACAACTAACGGTGACAATAGAACGCGTTTTTCAGGAAAAGCTTGACAACACGATGGCCGGACCATGCACTTTGGAGCCATGCAGCCCGGGGATCTGGTAGCCAGGGAACCTCAGGAAAGCTGTCCACATTCTGCAAGACTTCGTCTCCCAAGGTTTGGATTTGGAACAGTAACAGTATTGGTGTGCGTTGTAGCCGGTTAAGTAAGACACTCCCCACCGAGAGCTTGTGCCACGACCCCCTCCCATAAGTGCTCGACAAATGGTAAATCAGGGATTGTGACACAGAGATTTCGGGAGTTGAGGCAGTGGCCTTTTGGGTCTCTAGAGAATCTTGACAAAAATGGAGAGACCTGAAACAGAGGTGCCTACATCCTTCCTATGTGTGTCTTTTCTTGCTTTAGGTGTTTTGAGTGGCCTTTAGCTGGCTCTAGGGGTACGTGGGAAGATACGGGACGGGACGGGAACTAGAAATCCTTTCCGCGTTTAGAGAAATGCCCTCTACCAAGGATTTATGCCGACAGGGCACCATGGGCCCACCCTATCCGCTGAGGATGAAAACAGCCACAGACAATGGGATATGACACAGTAATGAGTTCTCATTTGTCAGGTGTCAGCTTGCTGATGCGGTCTGAGGATATGGTGTTCAATAATTCTCAGAAACTGGCAATAACAATACCATTTGCACAACAGTTCCTACAGTTTTCACAGCACTCCGCACACCCCATCTGTTGTAATTTCCACCACAACGCTTCGAGGAGCCCGATCTGAATGTCACCGCTCCCATTTTATAGGTGAGTACATCCATCCTGAGAAGTGAAGCGACCAGGCCCAAGGCCGTCGGCGGCTCAGTGACTGACCTCGGACTTGAACCCATGTCCTCCCTCTGGGTTTGTTACTTTTTTCCCATGAAAATCCAGCAGGCTCTTCGTTCTAGAGAATCCATCTACGTTGATTATGAAGTGTGCTCGCAAACGCCCTTAAGGACTTGTGTTTATAAAGGCGTCTGGTAAGGGGTACCAGCAGCCTGAGTTTTAAACCTCATTTTCTTTTTGATCCAACACGGAACGAAGTTTTTTTTTTTTTTTTAATCTGGATGCGCCAGATCTTTGATGACGTCAGCAAGGAACCATCCCCCTCCTTTGGGTAAAGCAGGAAGTGTGAGACTGTGGTTATTTTAATCAGTTGTGTCCTGGGAGGTCCGCTAAGCAGAATGAACCTCAGGACAGAGAACGGTGAAACTCCAGAAGGCGTAACCTCACCGGCAGAGGAGGTCTTTGTGGATGATTCCTTATCGTGGTATCCTTTTCATCCTCAATTTATATTCCAAGTTGTTACCTAGAATAAATTCTACTCTTTCTTTCTTTCTTTCTTTCTTGAGAGAGAGAGAGAGGCAAAGGGAAAGGGAGAGAGAGAATCCCAAGTAGGCTCTGTGCCTGCAACACAGAGCCTGACGTGGGGCTCGATCTCAGGAAGCGTGAGATCATGACCTGAGCCGAAATCAAGAGTCAGACGCTTTAGCGATGGAGCCACCCAGGAGCCGCAGATCTTATTGTTTCGAATTGACGCACTAACCGTCTTTGTTTTGAATGGAAAAGAGGGAAGATATGCCGATACCCCTGGAGCAGCACAGGAAATATGCCTAAAGTGGAATGTCTTTCACCATCACGAATAACATGAATCTTTACAGTTCTCCAAAGTAAATCGTCTCTGTCCAGCTGGTTTCCTATTTACGTGGATTGGTGGCATCTTCTGGGTTTCCAGGTGACAGGCATTCTCTCCAGAAACCATTCTTAAGGTCGTGGTCAAATTCCTTAATGAAGAACGGGAAGCCAAGCTGGCTAGGCTGTACACAGCTGGCTGGGAACAGGCTGATCTTCTCCCTTCTGGGTTCTTAAGAGAAGGTTGGCTGAGAAAGCCATGAAGAGCCACGATGACCGTGCCAAGTGTTCCGGTGTGAGGCCAGCCACCGTGGCACAGTCTACCCTGAGCCTGTCTTCTGTGATCCTTGCACACGTCCCTGCCCTCTGATGAGACCACACCGTGCCATTCTTCTACCTTATTCCATTGTACTCATGGAACTCATTGTACTCCAACCACAAGCTGATAATTATTCCATCGTAATGATCGGGAAGAAATGGTAACACTTTGCACCTTTCGACGCGAGGGCTTAGGACCTACTTTGTCCAAGGGCACACTGCTACGAAATGGAACAGTCGAGACTTGCATCTAGTTCTCGGCGCTCCCAACCGAACGCTTTCAGCCCTCACCCTCATGGTCTCTGCTGAGATAATGGCTTCCCGGGGGGGAACCGCTAGAGGCTGGAAAACAGAGGCCTGAGAGAACTTTTAAATATGAAATGATAACACTGTGCCCACGGAGATTCTTATTTTAAGAAACCCGGAGGAAGGTTATATTAATATATTTATTTAATATTTATGTGCCCTATTTACATTTACAAAACGCTTTGGAGTGTAACGGAATGGGCAGAACTTTTTATTTGGGCATATAATTGTCTTTTCTTTCATATTCATTTATTCCTTTGATTTGTATAATGTGTTCTCCACTTGGTCTACTGAGATCATGTACAACGGTAACAAACTTTAAATAAGATTAATAAAAGATGATTTTGTACCACTCACAGGGGAAACTGACTAGGGCTGTGCCCGTCTCTGTTTTTTTGTTTTTTTGTGTTTTTTTTGGTTTTTTTTGTTTTTGTTTTCTTAATAAATGTTGTGCAAAACAGCATCCTACCCCAGAATTGTGTCTGTAACCCCAACTGTGCTTGCTCATGGTGCTTTAAAAAGAGATTGAGGGGCGCCTGGGGGGCGCCGTCGGTTGAGCGTCCGACTTCAGCTCAGAGAGAGAGGGAGACACAGAATCGGAAGCAAGCTCCAGGCTCTGAGCCATCAGCCCAGAGCCTGACGCGGGGCTCGAACTCACGGACCGCGAGATGGTGACCTGGCTGAAGTCGGACGCTTAACTGACTGAGCCACCCAGGCGCCCCTCTCTCTCTCTTTTTAAAGTTTATTTATTTTTATATTGAGAGAGAGAGAGAGAGAGAGAGAAAGAATGTGTAGGGAAGAAGCCAAGAGAGAGGGAGAGAGAGAGAATCTCAAGCAGACTCTGCATTGTTAGTGTGGAGCCCAACGCAGGACTTGAACCCAAAAATGTCCTGAGACAAGAGGAACAAAGAGGCAAGTCTGGCTGGAGCCGAAAACGTGACAGAGGAAATGGAAAATTATATTGGGGACAGTGAAGGAGCTTATTTTTGGCCTTATAGGCCATTGTAAGGATTTGATTTTTCCTCCAAGTAAGACGAGAAGCCATTGGAGGGCTTTCAGCAGAGGAATGACAGGATCAGATTCAGATTTTGACAGAATCTTGCAGACTCCTAATGTTGAAAAGACTATGACAAGATTGGAAGGAAGGAGACCAGATAGGAGGCCATCTCTGTCTTCCTTCTAAGAGATATTGGTGTCTTGGTTGGTAGCACAGAGAGGGTGAGTAGGAGAGGTCCTGATATATACTGAAGGTAGAGTCAACAGGAATTTGGCTTAAATGATTGAGAAAATGGAGGTATTTTCTGAAATGGGGGAATTGCGAGGGGACCACCAACAGGTGGCGAATTCAGGAATTTGGTTTTGGATGTGCTAAGTTTGCAATGCCTTTTAGACACCCAAGTGGATATATGAGCCTGAAGATCAAGAGAGAGGTCTCAGGGTGCCTGGCGAGCTCAGTTGGTTGAACATCAGACTCCTGATTTCGGCTCAGGTCGAACTCTCATGGTTCGTGGGTTCAAGTCCTGCGTTGGGCTCCACGCTAACAATGCAGAGTCTGCTTGAGATTCTCTCTCTCTCCCTCTCTCTTGGCTTCTTCCCTACACATTCTTTCTCTCTCTCTCTCTCTCTCTCTCTCAATATAAAAATAAATAAACTTTAAAAAGAGAGAGAGAGGGGCGCCTGGGTGGCTCACTCGGTTAAGCGTCCGACTTCAGCCAGGTCACGATCTCGTGGTCCGTGAGTTCGAGCCCCGCGTCGGGCTCCGGGCCGACGGCTCGGGGCCTGGAGCCTGTTTCCGATTCTGTGTCTCCCTCTCTCTCTGCCCCTCCCCCGTTCACGCTCTGTCTCTCTCTGTCCCCAAAATAAATGAAAAACGTTGAAAAAAAAATTTAAAAAAAAAAAAAAAAAAAAAAAAAGAGATTGAACTCCTACTCCTCATCTATTTTGTGGTATTCACTGTCCCCCCCCCCACCCCCCCCACCTCCCTCCCCCACCCCCGCCTCAGGTGGTCAGGGATCTCGCCACGTTGGATGAAGAAATGTCTCCAGTGTGCATCGCCCGGAGTGGTCACGCTACACCCTTCTTTCAGTCCCTTCCGCCTGGAACTCTCCCCTCCCCTCCCCCACCCCCATGGTCAGATAACTGCCGCCTTCAGTTTCTTCAAGCCCGAAATCAAGGGGCGCTCTCTCCAAGCCGGTCCCAAGCCCAGATCTCAAAGAACTCCCTGTCTGAGGCCTATCTCTTTTATTTGCTCTTTAGCAGATAGTACTCGGTGTTAAGAACCCTAGAATTCCAGGGGCACCTGGGTGGCTCAGTCGCTTGAGCGTCCGACTTGGGCTCAGGTCAGGATCTCACGGTTCGTGAGTTCGAGCCCCGCGTCGGGCTCTGGGCTGACAGCTCGGAGCCTGGAGCCTGCTTGGGATTCTGTGTCTCCCTCTGTCTCTGCCCCTCCCAGCTCGTGCTCTGTCTTTCTCTCAAAAATAAATAAACATTAAAAAAAAAAAGGCAGAAGAAATTTATAAAGAAAGACCAGGGCAGGGGCGCCTGGCTGGCTCAGTTGGTTAAACGTCTGACTCTTGATTTCAGCTCAGGTCATGATCTCATGGTTTGTGGGTTCGAGCCCCCGTATCGGATCCTCTCTCTCCTCTCTCTCTAACTCTCCCTGACTTGTGCTCCCCCACCCCCAACCAAAATAAATAAATAAACTTTAAAAAAGAAAAGAGAGGCCGGGGCAGAGACCTGTGCTGCTGAGGGGGGCTGGGGGACAGACAGACTGGTTAAGTGGTTCTCAGCTCAGGCTGCACATTATTAATAACGTTATATATATATCCTACCAACCAGGACCAATAAAACTCAGATCTGGGGTGGGGGGGGGGGGTGGACCTCAGGCACCAGTATTTTTTCCCGATTTGCAGCAACGGGATGAGAAGCACTGGGTCCGCAGGCTGCTCGTATCTCCTCCTGCAGAAAAGTGAACCACAAACAGTTGTCAGCCCAGGCCGCTGGGTACGGGTGCCCGATTCTCACTCAGCTCAGGATCCCCATGTCCACCTGTCCACCTGGTTTCTGGAGCCAGTCCCGCCATCTTCAATACCGCGTCCAAGGAGCCCGCCGGTGCTGCGGCCACACCCTCCCTGGGTCCTCGCCTTCCGTTTCTCGATTGTTCTTCAGCTGTCCTCCGGGCCCCTCAGCCCAAGCCTCAGCCTGCTTCTCTGTGCCCGACCACTGTTGGCTTTGCTGCCCCCACCTCCTCATGCAGTCAGGGCCAGTTCCCTGGGTCCTAAGCCGCCCGCTGGGATCCTGCATCCACCGGGTTGAACCACCGGAACCATAGTGGAGTCTGATACCCCTGGCTGCTGCCACACCTCCCTTGGCAGGTCAGTTTCCTTGAACATGGGCCCCTGAACGAGACCTATGAATTCACGGAGAAATGTGTTGGCTTCCTCCACAAGGTCACGCAGCAAAGGGACGTGTGAAGAATGGGGACCATGAATGCAATCAGCCAACCACGGGGGTGGGTGGTGGGGGGAAGCCAACAGAGGAGATACTGATGGAGCATTTCTGGAAGGAAGCGAACATCCAAGCATTGCACGAACGTCAGCAACGCGGCGGATTTACTTTGATCCCGGATGGCAATCCGGTGTGACAAAATAACTTTTGATCACATTGCCTCGAAGTGTCCAAAGCGCGGCAACTCAACGTGGCTTGAGAGAGGTGTGGGAACCGTTCAGACAGATCACCCGGAAACCTCAGCCTGCCGCTCACAGACACCAACCGGAGGAGAGAATGGGCTTGGGTCAGATCCGGCCCGGGACGAGTAGGTCCACGCTGCAAAACGGCCTTCTCCCAGGGAAGCATGAGAGCCAGGGCTCCCACAGCCACAGCTGGGGTTACCGAGGGCTGCGTAGACCCAGTTGTGCCAAGAGCCCCGAGGTCAACCCTTTGCTTCCGGCGCACGGGCCGTGGCTTTCTGAATTTCCTCTCCTCCAGGCGTCCGGACGGATTGCACTTCCCCGACCCCTCGGAAGGCGAGGCGAAGCGTCGTGCGTCGCTTCCTTGCAGAAGCAATTAGGAGCCACTGCTCTATTTCATTGCTGACGATGAACCATCAGCCTCGTGTCGAGATGGTCTCACCGAAAGATGGGTGCTGAGCGACTACAGAGAGCTCAGCCACCAGCCACCTGCTGACCCCCACTGGACAGACAGCATGAAAGAGATGTGAACTTTCACTGTTTCACTGTGTGAGGCCACAGAACATTGGGGGTCGGCGGGGGGGGGGGGGGATGTTGGTTGCAGCAGATCCTGGCTTATCCTGACTACTTTGACGACTTTCCCCCGGAAGGTGCCCTTGTAAGTGCTCTAGAACTTTAACGTTGACCCCTGGCCTGGTAAAGTACAAAAAACAGTGTTTGCATCACGGAGAGGGGGCACGGGTTTCCGGCCTCACCTTTCTGTGCTCGTCCAAGTGGGTGGAGGCCAGGAGACGGAGCGCGAAAGCGAGCCCACGGCGACGTCTTCGCTGCACCAGGCCGGATGCCGTGCGTGCGGCCAACCTTTAGAACGGTGCGGCCCGAGGAGTTCTAGTTTGGGTCACGGATGGAGGAGAGTTCAAAACAGGCTCGGCCGCTTGCCTAAAAAGCCTGCAGCTGGTGGACGTCAGAGCAGGGACCAGAACCCAAGCCCGCCTGACTTCCAAATCTGTGTTCGCGTCCCCAAGCATACACGTCCAAGTAGTGAGCCTCTAACCCCTTCCACGCTCTTCGGAGTTTCTCTCCTAACCGTCATCCCTCTGAGATAATCGTCAGTGAGGTCCAATCTCCTTGTTCAAAGCTATTATTCTTAGAATTATGTTCCTCTTTCATTCCACCCAGATTTGTTTTTACTGATCTTTGACACCTGAGGTGCTACCAATCCGTGTGTTTGTTTAAACTCCAATCAAACACACTCATGTTTGTTTGAAGTTGGCGTATCACCACCGGGATATCTGCAAAGGCCTTCTCCGCGGCTACGGGTTTCAAGAAACGTGAGGGCTGCCCTTTGTTCCCGGGATCGAGGAGGAGGGCAATGGCACGAGACAGAGAAGGAACAGGTTTATTTGTGGAAAGGGGAAAATGAAGGCTGACTCAGCTGCCGTGTCTGCGGCCCTTAGCGTCGGCTTCAGGAAGACCCCTGTGACGCCCCCCCGGGCCTCACCAAAAAAAAAAAAAAAAAAATGATGAAATCGCAGCACAAATCCACAACTCACTCCCCACCCCCACCCCCCCACCGCCCCGGGCACACGGAGGGGTTCACTTGGCTTTTAACGGGCGGCCAAGGTGCTTCCTTCAGACGTCGGTGGAGGGCCGGCCTGGGCCTGTATTCTCTGACTCCTGACGTGACTTTCTCGACGGAGAGCCAGGAGTTTTCTCAAGTGTAACAATATTAATTATCAAGTCACTTTAAAACACGTGTGATGTATGTGTGCATTTATTTCACAAGAATGGTATAAAGATTAAATACTTAATGAATCCATTTTTCATATCAAGGATATATTTGCCCTCCGCCTAAATATCTCTCTCCCTTCTGTTTCTCATGAGAAATATAGCTATCTTTATTATGTAATCAGTAATATATCATTCCTTCTAAGCAGGATCTAATTTTAGCAACATGATGAATGGCCCAGGAATGTATTCCACTGCCCTCTGCAGAAAGGAATATATATCAGACCTGCTCAGGTGTGTGTCATTTCTTTGCACGGGGAAGGTTCTGCTCCCCAAGCGGAAGCCTGGGTCTTTCTGGCCGAAAGCCCCAAGCTCCGTCTCTGGGTTGGCCCGGGCAGACGCCGTCAGGAGGTGGCCATGTGTGAACAATAACCAGGTTTGCTGCCTCCCGCCGGTGAGCTCAGCGGCTCTCCCAAACCTGGGTTTATTGCCCCAGCCGGCACCCGACCCGACGGGCTTTTGATTTCTTCGGTTCATTTACGCGCGGACACTGCTTGGGGAGGACGACACCCCCGTTGGTGACCGCCACCTCTCACTTTTTCTCATTTTGTCTCCAGCCCGGGAAGGTTCTTTTAAAATGCGGGGATCGGGGCGCCTGGGTGGCTCAGTCGGTTGAGCGGCCGACTTCGGCTCAGGTCATGATCTCGCGGTCCGTGAGTTCGAGCCCCGCGTCGGGCTCTGTGCTGACAGCTCAGAGCCTGGAGCCTGTTTCCGATTCTGTGTCTCCCTCTCTCTGACCCTCCGCCGTTCATGCTCTGTCTCTCTCTGTCTCAAAAATAAATAAAAGTTAAAAAAAAAATTTTTTTTAAATAAATAAATAAAATGCGGGGATCATTCCGGTTTGACCAGCAGGATAAGGAGTTGGCAACTTCTTGTTCCTTGAGCCGCCAAAGAGAAAAGCGTTCCTTCTCTCTCGTGCTACCCTGGTGTCTTCTGGCTGCTTCCGTGTGTTCGCCACACGCATCCGCACCTCACACCTTGACGACATTTTCATTTAGTGTGATTTTTTTTGAAGTGCGCTTGTTTACGTTGAGAGAGAAGGTGGGGAGGGGCGGAGAGAGAGAGAGGGAGGGAGAGAGGATCCCCAGCAGGCTCCGCACTGTCAGCGCGGAACCCATCCTGGGGCTCCCACTCGCGCCCGGCGAGATCATGCCCTGAGCCAAAAATCAAGAGTTGGACCCTTAACTGACTGAGCCACCCAGGGGCACCCCCGCCCCCCAATTTAATTTTAAAATGACTTTGAATTCATTATTAATTTATCTGTAAGAGAGTCAAAGCAGCACTTCATCCCCATTTTGCAGATGTGAAGGTTGAGGGTCCAACAGATTAGAATGTGACTTGTTCCAATTTTGAGATATGGCCCTGTAAGGACCCAAACCTACAACTCTATAGCACACTACTGACTGTGCTTTGTATTTGATGGTATCTCTATAAAATGGAAGGTAAAAGTTAGCGGTGTTTCTTTTTGCAACAATTGTATCTGAAAAGCTCTGAAACTCTTTGTGCAACTACTGTATTTGTTGACGCTAAGATGTCTTTTTTTTTTTTTTTTCATATTCGCATCTCTGAAACTGGGATACATCCTACAGTCACTGGGGAATCAGAATCTAGTCGGCAAAAAATTTTTTCCTTCTTTAGTGGTTGCAGCAGACTGGTCCTTAAAATGTTCCAAATCTTCACGGCTCTCCGACTCCGTGCCCTTTGCAATGTCACTTTCTGACTTCCCATCAACCATGTCAATTTCCTCATGCCTTGAAAATAGTTTGGTCTCATCTTTACTTCTTCCTGTAGAGGGCGCTATTGCTGCCCAACCCATTTCCCTCTGCTCTTAACCGGTTTCAGCCTGCCTGACTTCCAGAAGCACCTGCATTTCTTTGCCTGAGGGCTGGCTCCGGCTGCCAAAGCCCGCTTTGCCGGCTGTGATGGCTGAAAAATATGTTCGCAGATTCTTTCACACTCCTCCCTCGTCTCCTCTTGAATGTGGGCCAGACTTCACGACCTGACTCGCTTCTATCAGATGGAATGTGGTGGAAATGGCAATGTGATTTTTTAAACTAGGCCATAAAAGCCACTGTGGCCATGCTCTGTCTTTGATCACTCACTTTGGGGGTAAGCTGCGCGCTTTGTCGTGAGGGCCCTTGAGTCATCCAGCGGAAAGGTCTGTGTGGAGAGGAATTGAGGCCTCCAGCCAAAAGCCAGCACTGACTGGCCGGCCGTGTGAGGGAGTTATCTTAGATCCTCTCACGTCAGCCAAGTCTTCAGATAACTCAAGTCCGGCTGATTTCTTCACGGCAACCTCAAGAGGAAACCCGAGCCAGAATCAACCGGCGAGGCCATTTCAAAATCCCCAGGCTTCACAAACAATTTGAGATAATAAATATGTGTTATTAAGCCACTAAGTTTGGGGATCCTTTACGGTTCATCAACATATAACTAAAACCATGTATGTGGCAGGCTGGGAATGTGGGTGGATTACATGTTGGAAGCGTTCCTCAACCAGTGACAACAGTGGTTCGTACAAACACCCCAGCTTCCTCACCCTCTGGGTAGAAGAATCGAACATCCAGAGTGTCTCCAGGAGGGTTAAGTTCCGGTTGCCAGAATGATAATTGGCTTGATAACACCCTTTCTCGGCCACTTTCCTTTCCTTGTCTCACTTCCTCCTGTCTTCCTCTTTCCTACTGCTGTTCCCTTCACTTCCCATACTGAAGATCAGCTCTCGAGTCTTTACATCAGAATCCCCGCTCTCAAGTCTTCATCTCAGAATCCCCTTTTGCGGGGGGGCGGGGAGTGGGAACGCACACTAGGTCTATCTCACGTAACCAGTCGCCGAGGCCTGTGCGTTTTCATTTGAGATCCTCTCTCCATGGCTGCAGTTCAACAGGGCCAACCTGAGCTGATGCAAAAAATAAATGGATGGATGAACGAACGAATAAATAAAAGAAGCAAACAACAAGGACAAAACTCACACATACATAAATTTGTTGGTGAACATGTGCCCCCCCTCCCCAATTGTTAACACAGTTGCAAACTCAAAACCAAGAAAAGAAAATCCACAGGTGTCGGACACAGACAGGATACTCAGCTGCAGTGATAAGAGGAAGGTGAAACGAAAAGGCTCCTATGTGAATCGGAAGGACAGAGAGGCCTTAGCAGATGAAGTTTGAAGCTCTGTGAGTGGGACCATGTAGGTCTGAGCCCCATGAGTGCCAGAAGCAGGAACCAGGCTGCCTGCCTAAAGCCAGGGGTCCTGAGAAGCTTATCTAGTAACCTCAGAGTCAAGGACTAAAGAAATCATCCACTAGTCTAAGGGGAAGAGCAGAGAAGCTTGTAATTTTCCAAGGCCATGCAAGTAATAGGAATCACTCAAAAGAAATGGAGATTTGTGCCACAAATAGTGTAAGGCCTGGTACCATTACTCAGATACCTCAAACTAAGAATTTTTCCTAAAATCTCATCCACAATTGGTAAATGTAAAAACACCACACAGGGATGCTCGAGAGCACATGTAACTTCCACAGACTCCCCTTTCTCTCTTATCTCCACAAGGAAGACTTTACAGAGAGAATAAAAAGACAAGAAACCACAGAAGGAAGCCAACCACAGGAGAGGGGGCAAATGGGGAAATTTGCATCTCCAGAACTAGAACAGAACAACAATCTGAAAAGACTTTATTTATTTTTCGTTTATTTATTTATTTTGAGAGAGAGAGAGAATCCCAAGCAGGTGCTGCACTGTCAGCACAGAGCC
This sequence comes from Neofelis nebulosa, assembly GCF_028018385.1. Lineage (NCBI taxonomy): Eukaryota > Metazoa > Chordata > Mammalia > Carnivora > Felidae > Neofelis > Neofelis nebulosa. The sequence continues at coordinate 32,656,397 of NC_080798.1, read as the reverse complement.
AGACACAGGGCTCGATCTCACAGACTGTGAGAGCTGGACACTTAACCTACTGAGCCACGCAGGCGGCCCTGAAAAGGTTTTAAAATGAATATTGTAAAACATTCCAGGACATGAGAAAAGGAATATTAACACAAACCAAGAATAAAACTATTTGAAAATGGTCAGATTTGGGAGGAAAATTCTAAAAGTGAAAAAAAAAAAAAGTCCTTAGGATGAAAACCTAATAGGCCTATAAGTAGATGTGGCTGATGGGAGAATAAGCAAACTGGAAGACAGATCAGAGGAAATCACTCAGAATATAACCAAAAGATAGAGATGGAAAATATGAAAATTGATTACATAAAAAGGGTCTACATGTTTCTTAAGAGCTCCAAATGGAAAAAAAAAATAGAGTAAAAGGCAAAAAGATAATAGTTAAGAATTTCCATTATCTAAGACATGAATCTTCAAATTAAAAAGTATACCAGGTGCCATGCTGTACAGTTAGAAATAAGCCCATTTTAAAACATGGTAGCTGAACTGCAGAATATCAGCCTCAAAAACTAACAGAAAGAAAAAGAACACATTACCTACTACTAAGAGCATACTTCTCGAAAGCAGGGCAGAACATAGCTATTGTGTTATAAATGCAAGGATAGATGCTCGGGAAAAAAATGCACTTAAATGCTGACAGAGGCACTATCATTCCAGAGTGAAAGTAAAATAAAGTCAGCTTCAGGCATTGAAAGACTATTTTGGCAAATAATACTTTGTCAAGTAGTATGTGAAGATTCACTTTGGCACAAAAGGAAAAGAAGTAAAATGCAGTATTTAAGAAAGTGATAAATGTTTTAGTAAAGCTAAATAAACCTGCAGTAACATAGTTTAAAATGTCTCCTTTATGGGGCTCCTGGTTGGATCAGTCAGTAGAGCATGTGACTCCTGATCTCCAGATTGTAAATTCAAGCCCTGTGTTGGGTGTAGAGATTACTTAAAAATAAATCGTTTTGGGGGCGCCTGGGTGGCTCAGTTGGTTAGGCATCTGACTTTGGCTCAGATCATGATCTCACAGTTCGTGGGTTCGAGCCCCACATCAGCTTCTGTGCTGACAGCTTGGAGCCTGGACCCTGCTTCGGATTCTGTGTCTCCCCCTCTCTCAGCCTCTCCTCTGCTCATGCACTCTCTCTCTCTCTTCTCCAAAATAAATAAACATTGAAAAACATTTTTTAATTTTTTTTTTTGAACGAGAGCTTGAGCAGGGGAGGGACAGAGGGAGAGGGAAAGAGAGAATCTTAAGCAGGCTCCATGCTCAATGCAGAGCCCAATGTGGAGTTCCATGTGGGTCTTCACATGGGGCTTGATATCATGACCTTGAGATCATGATGAATCTTAAAGGGGCAGAGCCCGGGTGGCTCAGTCAGTTAAACATCCAACTCTTGATCTCCGCTCAGGTCTTGATCTCAGGGTCTTTATTTCAGGATCCTGAGTTCAAGCCCTGCATTGGGCTCCACACTGGGCATGAAGCCACTTAAAAATTAAAATAAAATCAAATCTTGGGGCGCCTGGGTGGCTCAGTCAGTTGAGCGTCCGACTTCAGCTCAGGTCAAGATCTCGTGGTCCGTGAGTTCGAGTCGGGCTCTGTGCTGACCGCTCAGAGCCTGGGGCCTGTTTCAGATTCTGTGTCTCCCTCTCTCTCTGACCCTCCCCTGTTCATGCTCTGTCTCTCTCTGTCTCAAAAATAAACGTTAAAAAAAAATTAAAAAAAAATCAAATCAAATCTTGAAAAAAGTCTCCTCTATGAATATTTAAAACTAAGGTAGAAATAAATTTCTGAGTCATAAAACCGTGGATGATGGGAGAACAGATCAGAGTTAAAGCACATATTATTCAAAAAGAGGTGTTATTGATTAATTCTAGAGTTTAATTTAGGTGTTACTGTTAAGGTAGGGATAATAATAAAAGATGGAAATCTAATGCATAACTTGTACACCAATAGAAGAAAAATGTAAACATGGAAACTGGACTGTTACCCACCAAATCATGACAGAGTAGCTTTTTCTTGGGTGAGAGAAGTAATGATTACAATCAGGAAGAGCCAGGGTGGGAGGACAAACATTATCTGACATGGTCTATATATATTTTTTAAGTTTATTTATTTATTTTGAGAGAGAGAGAGAGTATGAGCAGTGGAGGGGCAGAGAGGGAGAGAGAATCCCAAGCAGGCTCTGCATGGTCAGCGCAGAGCCCAACGCGGGGCTTGAACCCACGAACCGTGAGATCATGACCTGAGCTGAAACCAAGAGTTGGATGCTCAGCTGACTGAGCCACCCAGGCGTCTCGTGTTCTCTATTTTTAAAACACTTAGAAAAAGAAAGAAATGGCACATGCTTTGTATCTGCCTTTATTCCTTTGCCTATGGGATAGGATGCAGATTTTCCCCTGATATTCAAGGTCCCCCATGAGATGCCTTTATTTTCCCCAGCCAGTTTAGCTCCCCCTCCCAGCACACATTTTCCCTTTGCATCGGGCCAACCTCCTCCTTTTTCATCCATCCTCTTCTTTAGGGTGTATGATCCAAGTCCTGCCAATCCTTAAAGCCCCTTCTTCGTATCCCCCAGTGTTGACAACAGCAAATCGAATTATCTGTGGCACATAATGCAAATGATATTCTGTTAACTCCCTTATATGTATATAACTGTCCTATATTTTATCTCTCCTCTGTCATTGTTTTCTTTTATTCAGTAATCTCCCTTAAAAGATTATAGAATATTTATCAGAGGTCAAGAACTATGGTGGTTATTCCCTGCCCTGGAATCCCTTATGGAATGTTCCACAGCTAAGCACATAGTAAATGCTCATAATGTGTTCACTAAATTGAAAGCAGTCCCTCTGGTGGAAAGACAATGGGGAAGAGAAAAGGGAACAAAGGAAAATTTGACCATTCTTTAGTAGATAAATTGCACAGACGAAACAATCATATAAGTCCCTCATTTCAGGGTTCTTTTATCAACCTCAGTGAACTAGAGTATATTTGAGATTCAGAAAATGTTGGTTAAGAACACGGGACTTTGGTGCCAGGCAGACCTGTTCTGAATATCAGTTTAGCCATGTTATTACTATCTTTATGGCTGTGGACAAGTGACTTAAGTAGTTTCGGTCTTAATCGTGTCATGTGTTATAAAGGGGAAAATAGCTGAACGCATCAAATGAATAAGAAACAAACTTTTGTTGTGTCAGGCCCTTGGAGGCTCTAAAGTTGTCTGTTCCTGGGGCGCCTGGGTGGCTCGGTTGGTTAAGCGTCCGACTTCGGCTCAGGTCACGATCTCGTGGTCCGTGAGTTCGAGCCCCGCGTCGGGCTCTGTGCTGACCGCTCGGAGCCTGGAGCCTGTTTCCGATTCGGTGTCTCCCTCTCTGTCTGCCCCTCCCCTGTTCACGCTCTGTCTCTCACTGTCTCAAAAATAAATAAACGTTAAAAAAAAAAATTCAAAGTCGTCTGTTCCTGTAGCAAAACCTAGCCCATCCTGACTAATGCAATGCATGAAAGGTCACACGTTTCCACCTCTACCTGAGAAAAAAACTACTGAAAACCGTGCCTCAGAACTCACCTGCTCTGGCTCAAAAATTCTTCTGTCCAACCTGATGCGGCTGCCGTTCTCGCCGGATGTTAGAAGCAAGACGCTAGAGGAGATCACCTGAATTCAGCACTGAGCCCAGGGAGCAGGGAGAATGGTCAGACTGTACAAAGAAAAGTTAGGGAAATCAGGGAAATCCTGAACAGAGGCTAAGGGACCCTGGGACCACCTAGGATCAGTGGAATGAATTATGTTCACAAAAAGCCTTTGACGTCATGCCTGTATCATAGAGACGCTTTTCCGGTGTATTATAGTTTTCATGACATTTTTATTTTGCTTATTCATTTTCTTTATGTTATTATCCATGCTTTTTCTTGACTACCCTTAAAAAAATGCTTACTATCTCCCAAGCATCATAGGGAACACTTTAAGTACGCAGCAGGTCCCCTAACGCTCCCAGCATCCCTCGGAGCCCACAGACTCTGTCCCATCGCTGCAGATGGGGACGGGGCTGTGCTCAGGGACTTGCAACCACCCCAGGTTTCATCTGGTGACAGCAGCAGAGTGTCCCGTGAGCCCAGCCCGTGTAATGCCAGAGTGCCCGCAGCACTGACCCTCTCCACGAGTTAGCAGAACACGGGCTGACCCTCAACAAAGACTCAATTATGTTTCGGGAAAGTCTGCTCCAAAAGGCTGCAAAACACGTGTGACATTTAGGAAATTTTTATCCAAAAAAAAAAAAAAAAAAGAAAGAAAAAAAAGAAAAGAAAAAAGATTCTACTTTAACAAGTGTTGGAGCTTCAAAGGATACAAAGCTTGGGTTATCAGGAAAAGCCACATGTGGGAAGCAGTTCTCTCTCTCCCGTTGCTAGCAAAACGAGACAGTCTTGAATTTCAATGATCTTATAAATGCAACCAGAGTGATAAATATAAATATATTAAAGCTCTTTCATTTCGAACAAGGACTCTGTATTCTTTGGCCATATACCTTTTTTTTTCCTTTTTCTTTCTTTCTTTCTTTCTTTCTTCTTTCTTTCTTTCTTTCTTTCTTTCTTTCTTTCTTTCTTTCTTTCTTTTTTTCTGCCTCTTTCAAACAGAAACAACTGATGAGTCATCTCTTGGTTCTTTACAAGGCAAAAAGAAGGGTCTTTGCCTGGAGTAAAAGGAGCAGAGAAGAACCAAGGTGGGAATCCCCTGGCGGTTTCATCGCTTACCGAAAGTCCTGCCCCGGTGACATCTCGGGGGGGGGGGGGGGGCTCAACTGCCCTGCCCCGGACACCCACACTTCCTCCCATGAGCCGCAAGCAAGATTTCAAGTGCATTGGACATCTGCCTTTTGTTCTCATGTTTGCTCGGCCGTGCAACCGGTAAACGAACACGGTTTTCATAGAAGTGCGGCGCTGTGGTTTCAACACCACGGTGGCAGCTCCAGGGTTCTCCAGGGGGACTCTTAAGAACGGAGGGTCCCTTTCCCTGAGCTTGGGATTTCCACACACCACCCCCCACCCGCTTGTCGCGGGTGCTATGTGTTCCCGTCCCTCCAGAGCCATTCCGATCCGCCAGAAGCGGGGGCGAGTACAGATGCTTATTATCAGGGCTGCTTCTGACAATTCCTAATGTAATCCATATACTACACATACATTCTAGTTACACAATTTATGAGGTATAACAAGGGGAGAGAAGTGGAGCTAGGATCTAATTGTGACTGATGTAAAACAGACATGGAGAATGAATGGCCTTACAACATTTTCTTTGAAGTTTGTTAAAAGCAGTAAAGTGATATTCACTATAAGTGAAACCTGCTGTTACAGATATCCACAGGCCCGGGGAGCATTTTCTCTTTGCTTCATTTCTCGGATTGCAATTTGCCGCTCGAAGGTTTTGAAAGATCTTCTTTATCGACGTGCGATGGGAGAGAAAGAGCGGAAAAGTCCGGGAGCGCGGACTACGGGCTCATCCTGCGTCCGCCCTGGGCGACAGGGCTGCCTCATGAGCTGCGGAGCACGCAGGAATGTGTGAGTTTCATTTCTTTTCAAGCCAGAGGACAATAATAAGTGTGATAATAATATAACCTGCTAACATATGAATCAATTCATAAAATAAGATGAAACAAATAATATGATGATAATGAACATAATAATGAAACCCGTCTGGGTTGTAGTTGTCTTTTTGGCAATTTTTATGGAGGAGGGGGCCCATGAAGGCGGAGTGCCAAGGGCCCACAGATTTCATAACGTGGCTCTGCTCTTATAACTTGACTCATTTAATTCTCCTAATTCTAAAAGACTGGAGGACATAGGGAAAGTGATGCTGCCAAGACTCCAGAGATTTTTCTAAGGTTCTAAAACCAGAAAGCAGTACAGCCAGGGTTTAAGACAACTGTCTAACAGGGGGCGCCTGGGTGGCTTAGCCGTTAAGCGTCCGACTGCGGCTCAGGTCATGATCTCACGGTTCGTGGGTTCGAGCCCCGCATCAGGCTCTGTGCCGACAGCTCTGAGCCTGGAGCCTGCTTCGGATTCTGTGTCTCCCTCTCTCTCTGCCCCTCCCCCACTCATGCTCTGTCTGTTTGTCTCTCTCTCTCCCTAAAAAATAAATAAACATTAAAAAAAAAAAGACAATTGTCTCACTCTTCCCATGGAGAAGATGGTGACACATAGGCAATTCTACATGGGGACACCTGATGTGGGGAATGAAAAGTGTCCCTTGTATATTTGGCAACAAAGAAAGGAATGGCCAATCAACTCTGAGGTTGGCATGTGTTTTTCCACACAAGACAGGAAGATATCTCGAACTATATGTAACACAGATGTCCCCAAGTTCACCTGTTCAAGGTCAGGACTTCTCTTTAGTGATCAAACACATAATGCTCTAAGCGCCCGCAGGAAGTCCAGGCTCCATGCTGTCCCTGTCGCCTTCCCGATCTTTCTACTGGGATCCCCAAAGACCGTTTCTATGTTCCACTAACGGGTCCTGGTTAATACGCAGAGTCTCGGCTGGCTGCCTCTCACCAGAGAAGTTCTCCTCACTCATGGACGTATGCCCCCACCCTATTCTCCAAAGCACAGCTAAGACAGAGCTGGGACTTCCAGTCCGGTCTTTACTGAAGTCTTGGGGGCTCAACACAAAGGGTAACATACGACTAATACCTAGGTCGACCAAGCATCCCCAGTTTGGCCAGGACTCAGGGATTTCCCATGAATTTTCGGTTTTAAAAGCAGGACATTCCCAGGCAAACAAGGATGAATGTTCACCCTATTAATACTACAGGTGTCTCTTTAAAAAAACCCTTTTTTAAAAAGTTTATTTTAGACTGGGGCCTGAGGAGCCCAGGAAGATAGAGAAGGCCTCCAAAGCAGGTTCCACACACTCAGGACGGAGCCCAATGGGGGGCTCGATCCCACGACCCGGGGATCATGACCCGAGCTGAAATTAAGAGACGGACACTCAACTGACTGACCCACCCAGGTGCTCACCACAGGTGTCTCTCGAACCCACAGCCCTGACTTGACCTCACTTCGGGCCTCATCTTGGCCATTAGCCTACCTCAGCTTGGCTAAGCCAGTTTGTCCCCATCCCTGTAATCTCTAAGCATGCTCTTTCCTCTTACTCCAGACTCAACCTTTCTTGGCCTTAGAAAGAGCAAAAAATCTCTCCTCCCATTTACGACTAACCTCCTTTCCTGCTTCAGCCTGGTCAAGAACAGGGACATCTCTTCCCTTGTGACGTAAGACTTGTGCTTTTCCGGGAGCATTTTATGATTTTGAAAAAGACAAAAACACTCTTAGAAACTAGGAATAAAGGAAGGCTTTTTCGATCTGATAAAAGCATCCTTGAGAATCCTATCACTTTAATAGTGAAAGGCTAAACACTTTCCTCTGAGGACTGGGTACAAGATACAAATGCACTATTCCACATCTGCACAACAGTGTGTTGGAGATTTTAGCCGGTACAATTAAGGCAGGAAACAGAAATAAAAAATATATAGATCAAAAAGGAGTAAGTAAATAGTAAATCTGTTCTTATTCACAGACATCTTGATTATGCACACAGCAAATCCTAAAGTAGCTACAAAACCAAGGGCCAAAATAAACACATTTAGCAAGGTGCTAGGGTACAGGGTAAATTTATAAAACTTAATTGTATTGTCATATACTAGTAGCAAAAATTTGGAAAATAAAGTAAAAATTTTTACAATATCATAAAAAATATATGCTTAAAAATACATTTAATAAAAATGTGTAAGACCACCGTACTGAAAACTATAAAATATTGCGGAGAAAACTGAACTTAAATAAATGGAGAGATGTAATGTCTATGGATCTGAGCACTCGATATTGTTAAGATGTCACTTCTCCCCAGACTGATCTCTAAATTAAATGAACCACAATAAAAATCCCAACAGTCTTTTGGTCTAGATTGGCAAACAGATTATAAAACTCAAGTGGAAATGGAAATGGTTACAACAACCTCAAAAATAAGAACAAGTTTGGAAAACTCATACAGCTTACTTCTAAGACTTACGAAGAGGTACAGTAACAAATGTAGTGTGGGATTTAGTGTAAGAATAGGCTGATTAATTAAACACAATAGAGATTCCAGAAATAAACCCACAATGACACAGTCAACTGGTTTTTGACAACAGCACCAAAATAATCAATAAAGGAAAACATTTAACAATTGCCATTGGAAGAGCTGGATATCTCGTGGGGACAAATGAGCTTTGACCCTTATCTCACACCATATACAAAAATTAATTCCAGATGAATCACAGACCTAATTATAAAAGCCAAAACTATCAAGTTTCTAGGAGAGAATATAGGAGAAAATTTTCATGACCTTGGGGTAAAGACTTCTTGGAAAAGATACTGCAAGGAATAACCATAAAATTTAAAGCAACAATACGTAATATTTCATCAAAAGTTAAAAATTTTTACTCATCAAATCCCACCATCAAGGACATGAATAAACAAAGTACAGGCTGGAAGAAAACATTTACAAAAAATATATGTGGCATAGAACTTATACCTAGACTATATAAAGGACTTTTACAATTCCTTACTAACAAGACAATGCAACTTTTAAAATGTGCAAAAGACTTGAACAGACAAATCACAATAGAAAAGGTACAAATGGCCAATAAGCATACGAAAAAACGTTCTACATCATCAGTCATCAGAAAAATAGTAATTAAAACCATAGTGAGATACCACTACATCCCCAACAGAGTAACTAAAATCTTAAAAGACTGGTAATACCGAATGTTAATGAGAATGTGGAGTGACCAGAATTTGAATACATCACTGGTGAGAATTTAGTACGGTACAACCACTTGGAAAACTCTGGAATTTTCTTGTAGAGCTAACCATACACCTGTTCTGGGTTGAGTAATTCAAGTCCTAGCTCTATACTTAAAATTCATCAAAACTTTGGTTCATAAAAAGGTGTATAGAGGCGTGTTCAGAGCAGCTTTATTTATAAGAGCCCCAAATGAGAACCACCCAAACGTCCATCCGCTGGAGACTGGGTAAACAAACTGATATATTCGTAGAATGAAATACTACCCAGAGGGACCTGGCTGGCTCAGTCTGAGAAGCATTCTCCTCTTGATCTCAGGGTTGTGAGTTTGAGCCCTATGTTGGGTGTAGAGATTACTTAAAATAAATAAATAAACTTAAAAAAGGGAAATAGTACCGAACAATAAGAGGGAAAGATCTATGTGAACAAATCTCAGAAACGTACTGAACAAAAGAAGTCAGACAGCAGAAGTATGATTCCATTTATACCAACTTTTATATCAGGTAAAACTAGCCTATGGTACAAGATATACACACGTGACAAGGGAAAATATGTTTACACAAAAACTTGTACACGAGGGTTCATAGCAGGATTATGTATAAAAGCAAAAACAACTCGAATATCCATCAACTGATGAGTGGGCAAACAACAAGGTATAACCATACAATGAAATATTATTGCCATATAAAGAAAGTACTGACACATGCAACAGTATGGATAAATCCTGAAAACATCATGTTAACTGAAAGCCGGACACAAATGCCACATATCACATGATTCCCTTTACATGAAATGACCACAATAGGCCAATCTATGGAGACAGGAGGTAGATTCGTATTTGCCAGGGGGTGGGAGGAGAGGGGAATGGGGGGGGTGACTGCTGACAGATACATGGTTTCTTTTTTTCCAGAGTATTGCAAAAATATTCTGGAATGAGATCTACGATCCTATGCCGATATAACAGTAAACACTCTTTAGAAAATATGATGGTTTAAACAATCATAATTAAAAAATTTAACAAAAACGCAAACTGCTCAGGACCCGTGTAAGGAAAGTTATTAAACTCTACTGAGGAGCATAGAAATAACCTTAACTCAAGAGGGCACTTTATCTTTGCATGAGTGGACTCAGTCTTATGAAAATATCACTTCTCTCCAAATTCATACGCATACCTGGTTCCAAAGGAAACGCCAGTAAGGTTTTTGGTTTTGTTTTTTTAAAGCTTTTTTATTTGTTTGTTTGTTTATTTATTTATTTGTGAGAGAGAGAGAGGGAGGGGCAGAGAGAGAGGGAGAGAGAATCCCAAGCAGGCTCCGCGGTGCCAGCACGGAGTCTGGGGCTCGATCCCACGAACCGTAAAAGATCGTGACCTGATCTGAAATCAAGAGTTGAACACTCAACCGACTGAGCCACCCAGCTGCCCCCTATGAAACTTAAAAGAAAAATGATTCTGGGGCGCCTGGGTGGCGCAGTCCGTTAAGCGTCCGACTTCAGCCAGGTCACGATCTCGCGGTCCGTGAGTTCCAGCCCCACGTCGGGCTCTGGGCTGATGGCCCGGAGCCTGGAGCCTGCTTCCGATTCTGTGTCTCCCTCTCTCTCTGCCCCTCCCCCGTTCATGCTCTGTCTCTCTCTGTCCCAAAAATAAATAAAAAACGTTGAAAAAAAAATTAAAAAAAAAAAATAAAATGATTCTTTTTTTAAAAATTTATTTATTTTTGAGAGAGAGAGCGAGAGAGAGAGAGAGCGCGCACACACATGAGCGGGGGAGGGTCAGAGAGAGAGGGAGACCCAGAATCTGAAACAGGCTCCAGGCTCTGAGCGGTCAGCACAGAGCCCGACGCGGGGCTTGAACTCACAAATTGTGAGATCGTGACCTGAGCCAGAGTCGGATGCCCAACCAACTGAGCCCCCCAGGCTCCCCAGAAAGAAAACTGATTCTAAAAGTGCTCCGGAAATATAAATATGCAAGAATAGCCAGGAAAAGAATGATGAAAATAAACTTTCTTCTACCAGGTATAAAAATTAACTAATTAAAGTTGGTACAGAACAGATGCAGGATGAGGGAGGTCCAGATGAACGCAACTGAGAGCCAAGACCAAAACCAAGCACGAATATGGATTGAGACAAAGAAAAGGTAGCTTTGGAATAATTGGAAAAAGACTGGACTGTTCACCGAACAATTTGGGGACAACTGACCATCTGTAAACAAAATTTACAAAATGCACGCCCGACAGTACAAGAAAGTGAAGGCGGATTAAAGGTTACGTATAAAAACGACACCATGAAAGTCCTAGAAAAATAGGTCATTTTGTTAACTTTGATTAGAGAAGGCTTTTGAGGAGGAGTTTTGAGGTATATCAGCAAAACTAGACACTAAAGAGGGAAAGGATTAACTCCTTAAAAATGAAAAACTTCTATAGGACAGAAACCTTAAAATTAAAAGACAAACATTGGGCAAAAGCCCTTGCCACCTATGTGACAGACAAAATGGCAATTGTCTTCAATGTGTGATTACTTGTAAGACTGTTTTTACCTGAGGTGACAGTGGTCCAATTCAAATACTGCTAAAGCATACAAGGGAATTTTCTAGCTCCTGTAACAGTAAAGTCCAGGGCTGGTGCCCTGCAGCTCTCTTCTTAAGGAAGCCATGTTGCTTACCTGTACCTCAGTGCCTCCTACCAGTTTAATGGTCTCCCGGGCAAGAGAGCTGCTTCTCTGAAGCTCTAGGAGAAAAGCTTTTGGAAGGATTTTGGCCCAGATGGCGTCACATGGCCATCACTGAAGTAGCCTGTGGCTGGAGGAGGGTTACTTTCTCTTTTGTTCTTGGGTTCTAGTGGTTTATCCATCCATGTCTCTGGCCAGGCCTGGGTCATATGCTACCCCTGTGGCAGGGAGAGGGGTAAGTCAGCGCCATACAAAATATCCGGAATGCATTTTTCATAATGCAGAGTGATTCTCTTACCAGAAGAAAGGAGAAGGAATGTGAAGGGGCAAAGCCAGCAGATTTTCACTAACATATATAATGAGTTCTCACAAATCAATAAGAAATAGTATTCTCAAAATGACATGAAAAGCCATGGAGATTCATCGTTAGTTAAATATACTCTTCCTGAACCCTGTTCTTTTGTATTTCTGCTGAAGGCTTTCCAAGGTTGTGGTTAGCTGATTTTTTTTACAAATTAAGCGATAATATTTTATCACAAGATACTAATATGTTATAATAAGCTTCTTGCCTCTGAGGTTAATATGTAGAGTATAGGAATCTTCTGATGACAATGTTTTAATTCAAAGGAGTGTCTCTAGTTGTCAGAATTTGAGGCATGATGACTAAGTACAGTCCCTCAGGCAGAATGAATGCTTAAATCTTTATTTCACCAAAGTTCAATAAGTCTTCCTTCTTTCATCTTTGAAAAGTGAGGGAGGAACTTGTTCTTAGTACTTTAAAAAAAAAAATAACCTATAATTTTACATTCATGTTTCTACTATAAGTTTTGGGAGCCGAACATGACCGATTTTGTTTTAAATTTAGTTTGTCTCGCTGAAAGAAAAATTAAGCTATTATTTCAATATGTTTTACATCTTTTTATGGCTAGAATTTTTACCTATTAGATTTCACATTACTGCTTTTTAAAAATGTCAGCTGTGTGTGTTAGACCCACGCGAGACCATTCATAGAAGATAAAAAGTTTAACTTTCGAGCGTAGCTCGTGAGCGTAGCTCGTGCTGGTGAGAGGGCCTGGGTGGATTTAGAAGTACTCCCTGCTTGACAGAGTACAGCTATAGAGAGTTCAAGAAACTTATGTCCCGGCACTCGAATCCTCAGGCAATAGGTGTTTCATCTCCGGATGAATAAATGGTCACTACCATGAACCGAAAGAGTAAGGAGCTTCGAGTTCCTTGCTGGCTCTCTGTGGCCCTCATCCTGGGGGGATTTATCCACGGCTGTTTCTTTCCTCTACTAATCTCTGTGAACCCCACAGAGGGCTATGATTTATTTACTACTAATTCCCTGGGATCCGCTCTGGGCCTATCGCGGAAGGACTCACTGAATATTTGTTGAATGAATGAATGAGCAAATGAACAAGTTGCTGAACGGTCATATGGTTTCCCAACCCTCTTGTTGAACCAGTGCTCACCTGTCAGGATGGAACAGTGTGCAAGTCAGAACTAGAAGCCCCACAGGCTAACTCCGTGGATGGCAAAGCGACACATTTCATCGACTTGAAATCTATTAAAAGATCATCCTTCACAAATTCTTTCAAGCTTCTTAAGAAGAGGATATTCTGTCATCATAGGTGCCCCGGCCACGAATTTCAAAATTTCGTCTTTGAGAAAACATGAAATATTATACCAACTTAGATAAAAATCTTTGGGCTACCTTTTTTGGTCATTCATGCATATATATTGTCAAAGATGAAACAGAGCTGTGAAAGGTGGTGACCAAGAGGGAATGTGATTTAATTCAAGGGAATTAAAGGGTAGAAAGGGAAGCAATGAACATAGGGAAATTTGCTGAATATTTTTCTGTGCTTGGAAAACAGTATCACCTGATGTGTACCCAACGCTGGAACAGAATGAAACATCAGTTCGATTCAGAAAGTATTTCGAGGGGCGTCTGGGCGGCTCAGTCGGTTAAGCGTCCAACTTCGGCTCAGGTAACGATCTCGTGGTCCGTGAGTTTGAGCCCCGCGTCGGGCTCCATGCTGACAGCTCAGAGCCCGGAACCTGCTTCGGATTCTGTGTCTCCCTCTCTCTCTGCCCCTCCCCGGCTCGTGCTCTGTCTCTCTCAAAATTAAATGAACATTAAAAATTTTTTTTCTAAAAAAGTATTTTGACGATTTGTTTTTGTTTCAATTTGTTTTTGTTTTTGTTTTTTTAAGAAAAAATTTAGATTCAGCTCTCTGTGAGTGATCCTTGGGTATCTATTTCCGTTCAGTGAAACTTTGCTATTTCAAAGTGAGTAGGATGAACAGTGGGATAGAGCGTAGCTGGTGGTCCGCCAAGATGATCTTTCATTCCGGTGTGGGTTGTTGCTGCGGTGGTTATCATTCGCGTTTTGGTGTAAATCTCACGCCTCCAGTGCTGAGGCGGGACTCGGGGTTCCCTTCCGGAACAGGAAATGGAGACCCCAGATGAGAGCGAATGGAGCAGACTCCTTAAGTCAGAAACGTCCGCTGAAGAAAGAAAGTTTTCCATGGGGTCCTGCTGTGGTCCAGGGGCCCATCATCCAATTCTGAGCTAAAAGAATACAGACGACCCGTCGGGCTTTCAGCAGTGGCTCATTGAGACCCTTCCTCTCTAAGCTCAGTATTGACCAAGAAGTAGCTACAAGAATCCGACAGATGGAGATCAAAGCATTTTTACTGCTGGCATCATTCAGTTTCGAAAATATGACTGGCATCTGTGGCCCCCATGATTGGGCTTCCACACCTGGCCTGTCAGGCCCTCCTGCAAGACAAGGTGTTGGGCCAGACGCTTTGTAAGGCAGGCACTTTCTCGGTCAAATGTAAATGGGATCACTGTCTCCCATCTAGACTCTTAAAATTAGATAAGGGGCGCCTGGGTGGCTCGGTCAGTTAAGCGTCCAGCTCTTGATTTCAGCTCAGGTCGTAATCTCATAGAATCCCACGGTTCGTGAGTTTGAGCCCCGCATCGGGCTCCGCGCTGACGGTGCGGAACCTGCTTGGGATTCACTCTCCCTCCCTCCCTGCCCCTCCCCCGCTCTCTTGCTCTCTTTTTTCAGAACAAAGAAACCTAAATTTTTTTCTTTTAAATCGCATTAGATCAGACCAACAAACATGAACTTCAGGAGCTCTGGTACCAACCAGAGGCTGGGACCATTGGGATTATTTCTTGAGCACTTCATGCGATCACACCCTGTATTAGAAGCCCTGTATTAGGGCTGATCCCTGGGGTTACAAATAGAAATAATCCTCAACCCCTATCTTTGGGGGAGGGAGGCGCATAGAGATATTGTATGATACGCCCAGGTAAACCGGCTCGTCGAGACACAGAGACAGGCCCAAGATGAGGGCCATCGGGGTGTCACTGAGCCTAGGTCTTGAACGAAAGCAGCAGGAAGAAGAAGGTTCCTTTGTAGCAGCAGGGCCCGCTCTGGCAAGGCCCCGGGCCTGGTGTGGAGGGGAACAGGAGGCACAGCAGGCCGGGCCTGGTCTGGGGAAGGCTTTGTAAGACGGAGGAAGAAGTTCAAGCTTCATCAGCCGAGGTCTCAAGCGGAGGCGTAACTCGCTCCGGTTTTTTTTATTAGGGAGATAACTCTGCATTGGAGGGATGGGATTCCTTCTTAGCAAAGTTAATCCTTAAAGGGCAATAGGCGTTTGGCCGCTGAGAAGCCTGGCTTTTAGCATAGTTTTTGGAGGGTCTCGAGTGATATTGATGTAATTGAGCTTTTAGCAAAAAAAAAAAAAAAAAAAGATGAAATCGTAATAGCCGGTATGTTTAAAATGAAAGGAACGTGATTTGCCTGATAATAATGCAACCTCCCCCCCCCCCAAAATGAATCTTTAATTCAACTTATGAATCTTTAATGCCAAGATCGCAGCATAATACTTTGAAATGGAAACTCGAGACGCGAGCCTTGCGAGATCAGCCCTACCGTGGGTTTGGGGCAGACAAATTGAGCCGTATGAACTACTGACACCTGCTGGTGGCAGCAAATGTGTCCTGTTCGCCTGTTCAAAACAAGAGGGAAATGAATCAATGGCATTAAAAGGGAACAACGCGGGCAGCCCAGAAGGAAGGGACGGTGGGTGCAATGGCCCCGGTCCTGGAGGCCACCTGGCGGGACCCCTCCTGCCTGTCGGGAGGGAGAGGCGGCAGAGGGAGCCCTGGGGGAAAGGGGACCAGCCCGTCACTGCTCCCGGCGAGAGGGCCCGAGCGAGGGCACTTCTGACCGATTTAAAACCAAAAGGTAGATTACCGACATAGGTGTTCCAGAATGTCCGCTGGCAGTTTCGGAAGGAAATAGGTTTCATTGTTCAGCGCTGAACACCCAGCCTAATACATGCTTTCTCAGAATCATCTTTCAGCTCTAGAAGGCCTTTTGAACCTTCCAGAACCCTTCCACGTATGGGGTTGTGTTTAATACAAACAGCGGCAACTCAAGGGAGGAACCACCCAGAGTCACTGTATTTCTCACTTGTGCTTCCCTATTTACGTGATTGAAAAAGTCACGAGGAGGGACGCCTGGGTGGCTCAGTTGGTTAAGCGTCGGACTTCAGCTCGGGTCATGATCTGGCGGTTCCTGAGTTGGAGCCCGGGGTCAGGCTCTGTGCTGACAGCTCAGGGCTGGAACCCACTTCAGATTCTGCGTCTCCCTCTCTGTCTGCCCCTCCCCCACGCACTCTCTGTCTCTCAAAACTAATTAAACATTAAAAATAATAATAATAATAAAAATAAGTAAAAAGTCACGAAGACATTAGCCTGTGAGATATTAAATAGCAAACACCAGTCGACCAACAGCCGTTTTAGATGGGACACCGCTACCTACCACAAGAAGGAACGAAAAGAAACTTTTGGCTTCTGACTCATGGCAATGGCTCAGAAGCCAGACGGGAATTAAGCCTGGGTCCAGGCCTCAGTTTCCCTCTGGGTACAAGAAGACGGGCTCCAAAAGGTCTTGATTTTGATTGCTGTCCTGATGCCAACGGTTGACGTGCGCAACTTGCTGTTTTGCAAGAAGCAAAGCGCTCTCGTGTGGGTGGGCCCAGCGCTGTGCCCGCCGCCCCTCCTGGGGGAAGTCTGCCCTACAGATCCGGGCACCCAAGAGAGGTCAGAGCCCGAGCTCAGCCTGGCATCCACCTTGCGCCCGGCCGCCAGGCTGGCTGTTGGGCTGCAGGCAAGTCACTTGACCTTTCGGCCCTTCGAGTTTCTCAGACGTCAAACGACGATAATAAATCATCACAACCGCGATGGATTTCTGGGAGGGTTCGACGAGAGGCTGCCTCCCAATTCAGCTTACGTGCAGTAAGCTCTCGATACTTGGAGACTGTTAACTCTTATCATTTGATCATCATCAGCGCCTTGCCTAAGGGGCCGACCCGTTTGGGGAGCGTGGTTGCTCCGCCCTGAGCAGGACTGCCACCTGGCTGCCCTTGAACTTCCCCCGCCCCCCCCCCCCCCCCCTTCAGCGTGAGGAAGGATCTTTCCTCCGGTAGGCATGCGGTCCGGTTCACGGTAGCGGGGTTTGGGGTTCGCTCTCAGAGAGCAGGTGGGACTGTGAGGCCGGGGAGCCAGCTGGTGGCTGTCCCCAACCTCAGGCACGAGCTGAGGAACCTTGTCCGTGCTCCTAGCTTGGGAGGAGAGCAATTTCCGTGTGGCGCACGTTGCGGGCAAGGGTCTTCTCGGCTGACGCAGAGCAGGGCAATCACCGTTCGTGCTGAAATGCTGGAATAATTATTTAACACGTCTGATTTCATTTTCAAGCCCCCCCCCCTTTTTTTTTGCCATGTGTTAAAGCACATATTGTTGATCGAGAAGGGCTATTTTTGCTTTACCAAAGGCCAATCACACAGGTCAGTGGCGCCCCCGTGCTTCACCGCTATTCTTTGGGCATTAATTTTAATGTTTAAAATGCAAGTGCATTTTCCAAAGGCTGCATAAAGCACTAGATAAGTAGAAGACCACTGGCTTGGGAAGAATGAATGCCCAGCGAAGCCTTTCGCATACAGAGAATGCTGAATATCTGTGCCATTATTTACCATCAGAATCAGATATGGTTGTCTGACTGATGGACAATTTTTTCCCGACCTGCTCTCTTTGCAAGTGCCCTATACTGTCTAGACAGTTGCATATTATTTATACATTCATTTCAGATTTTATGGTTTGTTCCCCCCCCCCCCCCCCCCACTAAAGTTGTGCAGGGTTTCATGCAGCCTAGTAACTCTTGGAAATGCGCTTCACGAAAACCCACATAATTGCACCAGGTGAATGCTTTCTTTCTGAGAGTTGTGTCACCATTAAAATAAAATTTTAAAAAGGGTGTTTTTTGGTGTTGTTGTTGTTGTTTTTTTTTTTAAGACCATTATACGAGCTCGGAAAGAAAATGAGACTAAACTTCTCAACCCTCACTCCAACCACACAGAGGGACACAACGGTGTGCGTGCACACACGCGCGTGCGCGCGTGCATACCCCCCCCCCCCGCCAGTCTTCAGGGTACCAGCAGAGCAGGCCATGGAGGGAATTAGAGACAGCTAATTTCAAAGGTTCTTAATCAATTCAAGTTGATCCCATTTGTTGATTAGGGAGTCAAAATGCATTATTTGCATTCTGTTTCAAATTCAGAATTTTCTCGCAGAGGTTCCAGGCTGGAGAAATCTCTTTCAGAGCGATCCCCTTGGGCAGAAAGGGAGTTAATTTGAAAACTCTGGTGAGTCTGATAGGTTGTGAAAGTTCCACATGAAACATTTATAATGGCTCCTTTCAGGGTGGCGGGTCTGGGGGTATGTGTGCGCGCATGCGTGCATGTGGCCTTCGGTAGCCAGGGGCCGGCGGCTGAGGCTTTGTGTAATTAACCGGGTAGTGAGCACAGTGCCCCCTTTCCGTCCAGACGCTTCGGTTGTGTAGCCATTACAGTCACAGAAAGGCGGAAGGGCAAACCTTAAGAGGTTAGTTGGAGGGACATTCCCTTCCCCAAGTGCCTCCCAAGCTGGGGCCTGGTTCTGTGCGGGCCTGAGGCCCCACGTCGGGCCAACCCCACGGCTCCCGATGCAAAGTTGAAAACACTGTATTTTTCCGGCTTCCTTGTGGGGTTGCTTTCGGTGTGAGACCGGAGTTGGAAATTGGTTCCTTCAAGCCCAAGCTGGTGACCTGGTAAGCTCTGGGACGGGTGCCTGAGTCACAGGGAGTGAACCCCGGGGGGGTCGTTCTCCTGGGACCGCATGCTCAATGTAGCCAGGAGTGAGGGCGTAGGTCTGGGAGACCCTTCCCTCTGATTTCACGCACTTTTGGCTAGGAAAATCCCAGCCCTGCTGAGAGAGAGGTAGTTGATGTGTATGTCCAACGTGTCAGGAAGACACTGCTTCTTTGGGGGCAAGATTATATATTAACCTATTTGCCCCCCCCCCCCCGTGTCAACTGAAGGGGGTGAAGACGAACGTTCCCCAGGAACGGTGGGGGCGGGGGAGGGAATGTAACTCCCGCTGGATACAATTTGTTCTTTGGCACCTCACCCCCAGGCCCCCCAATCTATACCCACTTGCACTGCTGCCTGTGGTCCGCGGAGGGTCACAGCTATGACATCTTAAAATTGTCCCCAGCCGCCAAATGGCCCCCCACGTTCTGTTTATCAGCCCGCACCAACATTAAATTGCAAAACGTGCTCACCGTGTGGCTGAAGTCATTTTGGAGGTAAAGAGTCACAGCGATGATGTCGGGAGGGGAAGAAAGTTTTCCTTGTCTAAACACCCATTCTAAAACACGCCATTTCCTTCGATAACAATGCAAACTGGCCCTTTTCAAAGGCTAGGGCTTTCTCAGCCTTGATTTTATTTTCTGTTCCACTCCTACAGTAGAAGATTAATTCCCACAGTCTGCACACTGCCTGGAGTTCAGTGCACATGTTTACTGAGGTGTACAACCCTCAAATAACTTTAGTGCTGCTTTCACCCACTGTTAGGAAGTATATTTAAAAGAAATTGCCTTTTATAGATTTAAATTACAAAAGTCCTGATATCATGCAAAAGGCAGTTTAACTCATGCAAGCATACAAATAGGTAAATCTTAGGGAAAAAGATACCAAGGCTAATATGAATGTAAATAGGATTAGCTGCCTGCATTAGCAAAGGCTGTGAAATTTAAAGTACTTTCTGTTAGGTTATTCTTTAAAATACACCTATATTTCATGTGCGCATTTGTAGATATTTGGGAATATATTTTACTTTGTCTTGGGCTTGAGTTTCAAAACAAGTAGAGACAACCGACTCCCATTTCTGCGTATTGGCAGCCGAGGCAGACGTGGAATTTAATCTTCTGGATGCTTAAATATTTATTGACATAAAATTTTAAACCTCCCTTTAAAAAAAAAGAAAAAAAAAGAAAAGAAAAAGTTCGGCCCAGAAAACAGAGATAAATACTGCAAAGAAATTAGAAAACCGCGGACGTGGAGGTTTTATTTTTTACCTTCAGAGAAGCCTCGTGTGTTCCCAAAGATTGATTTGGATATAAGCAAGCGGTTTGAGGCAGTTTGGCAAACAATAGCCCGCGGGCCGGATCAAACACACTGCCCGTTTTTTTGTTCATCCTCAGAGGTAGGAATGGTTTTAACGTCTGCCACGTCGTAAAGGAAAATCAAAAGAAGAATATAATATTTCATGACACATAAAAACTATATGAAATTCAAAATGTAGTGTCCATAAATAAAGTTTTATTGGAATAACAGCCGTGCTTATTTAACCGTTGACGGCTTTCTCACTACACAAGCAGATTTTGAGTAAGTTCTAACCGTGACCCGACGGCCCCCAGAATGTAAAATATTTACCATCCGCCTCTCCCGGGAAACGTTTGCCAGCCCTGGATTTGGAGGAAAAGTATCTTCATGCAACTCGATTGCTGCGAATCGCGAGTAGGTAGTTGGACACCCGTTCTGGGAAGAATCTCATGTTGTCTGTTTGAATTTAGACTGTTTTCTCAGCTAGAAGCATCGGAAACAGAGGATAGGTAAGGCGGATTGGTTTTAAAACATTAAGCCACGGCCTTGCGAACCTAGGGACTCACAGGTATGACACTTTGGGAGGAGATGTGGTTGAGTGAGAGAGCCCTGCTCCGGGTCTGACTTCGGGTCTGACTTCCTGGACTCACACCTCCAGTGCGCCGTGTGGGATACCGTACTTAACTTCTCCGCGCCATGATAATAGGGACAGTCGTGCATATGGTCTTGTGGGTTTGTTGCCAGAATTGGGATGATGCATTATCAAATGTTTAGAAGAATGTCTGGCCTTTGCAAAGCTCAATTAGTGCTAGCTATTAGTATTATTGTTAGGGGCGCCCGGGTGGCTCGGGCGGTTCAGCTTCTGACCCTTGGTTTTGGCTTAGGTTATGATCTCACGGTTTGTGAGTTCGAGCCCCACGCTGGGTTCTGTGCTGACAGCGCGGAGCCTGCTTGTGATTGTCTTTCGCCTTCTCTCTCTGCTCCTCCCCCGCTTGCGTGGGCTCTCTCCCAAAATAAGGCAACTGAAAAGAAATGTTAAAAATATTATTTTTTAGACGGGATGTTTGCATTTAAGTCCTCGTGAATTCCGAGATAGCTTTTATTATAGAAGTACCTATCCTTTTCATCAAAATCTTTTTCAGAGGGTCCGTTAGGTAATGGCACTTTGGGGTTTTGTTAGCAGAACATGTCCATGTGGTATGTATACTGGCTGAGGAAGAAACACCAGAAATGTACCCTCCCAGGGACGTGGATTGTTTTCCCCAAGCTCTACTAATCTGATCTGTTGGATGAGACCGACAGAGTGGCTGAATTGATTTACTTCTGCCCAGTTTGTCCTATAGAACACAACTTTACATCCAGTTAAGGATGTCCAAGATCGCATAGCCCATCATTTTTTTTTAAATTTTTTTCTTTTTTAACATTTATTCATCTTTGAGAGACAGAGAGAGACAGAGCATGAGCGGGGAAGGGGCAGAGAGAGGGAGACACAGAATCCGAAGCCGGCTCCAGGCTCTGAGCTGTCAGCACAGAGCCCGACGTGGGGCTTGAACTCACGAACTGCGAGATCATGACCTGAGCCGAAGTCGGACGCTCAACCGACTGAGCCACCCAGGCGCCCCAGGTAGCCCATCATTTTTACATGAGGACTTTGAGGCCCAGAGACCGGGATGAACCTGGCCAAAGCCACACAGTACTGCAACCTCACGGCCAAGAGCAGGACGCGGGTCTACTAACTCTTAGACCTGAAGCTTCTTTAATAATAAAAAAACATCTACTCTGTACCCTTTTCCTCAGCGCCATGATACTGAGCACAGTACCTAGCGCACAGCAAGTGCTCAGTAAATACAAGCACGAAAGCAACAAAAAAGATAGAAAGAATGAGCTACTTGAAATCTTCAAAGCCCCCTAAGACATACACACACACGAGAAAGAAAGAATTATTCCAATGGTTAAATGGTTATAGTAGATCTGCTCCAGTATCTTGTGCGTGATCGTCTGCCGCGATCATTAGAGTCCAGTCCATCATTCTTTTGCCGGGGAAGCGTCTGAATTATTAGTGACTCAGCCCATACATACTGGTTTATGTTTTTCCCTTTTCATTGTTCACCTACTCATTATTTATATTATAGTGGTGTAGTTTATGAATCTGTATAAACCACCTTAATCCATCCAATAAAGGTATGGTGTGCATAAATGAATGAATAAATATGTGCCTGGATCGAGGAGTAAATAAAAAAATGAGGAGAATAAATGGATAAGTAGGGTGAAAGAGAGTCAATCAATGACCCATTAATCTTGTTTTAGACCGGCGCACACTAGGTGCTTAACGAATATAGGTTGACACGATAGCTGGATTAACATATCTTAGAAATACGCAACGTTGCAACAAAATATAACATGGCTATCAAGCCTACTAAATCGGGCACGTTATTTCAGAGCCCTTGAGTGAGACACATTTTTTTCTGTCTGTCCTCATGAGGGATCTGGGAATACACAGCCACCTTCTTCCCAGAGCACGTCTGACGCGTGGAAATGGAGATTCCCCAAACAGATCAGAGAGGGGTGCAGCTCCCTCCTCATTCAGTCATTGCACCTCTGCGTTTCTGCCAGTCCGGTACTCGGTGATGGGGATCCATCCTGGAGTCATGGGATCCATGGAGAGGTCATGGAGGTCATAATATAGAGGCACAACTGACCTTTAACAGATCATCACAAACCACTAAAACACAGGTATCCTTCACAAAGGAGTGGTCGGCAGGGTATGGCAGGTGAAGATTGGTTTGGCTAAATGATGCCTTTACTTAGCAAAACTGTCGTGTGAAAGAGCTGACGGGGGAGGTCCCATTGAAGCACGTGGAAGTTGGAACATGTTCTTCGTGACGTTGAAGGGCACGCTTCCCACGAGCAGGATGCGTGATCACACTCCAACTTCCAGCCCTTCGGAGGGGGGGGGGGTCTCTCTTCTCACTAGAGAGCTTAGAAGGCCAACAACCAGAAGACCCATCCGCTCAAGATCCACTTTGGTCCACTCCGGCCCCTTTTCTAAGGTCATGCGCCCAAAGCCGAGATCATTTAAAGGAAGTGGGAAAGAGCTCAACTTTCGGGATATATTGAGCGGTCAGACAGCCCCGTGGGTTGACTGTGTGTCTGGCTACTGTCTCAACATGATGATGAATATTCATCTCACATAAATAATACATAACTCATATTTTTATAAACATCATTAACAATTTATGCATTTGATAAGCACTTGGTGGAGGCATTTGATGAGCGCCTAGACTGTACAAAACACCGATCTGCAGACTGTGGAGGTGGTGGCCGTGAAAGTGTGCCACTCTCGTCCCCCTTCAAGGAAGAAGGCAAGTTACTTGCAATCCAGGTGGTTATCTAGCAGCCTCCAACTGTTGGCCTTCAGAACCCACTCATATTTCAGCCAAGACCATGCTCTTTCTTGGCAGCCCCCAGCTCTTGGCCATTTTTGCCCAGTGCAGAGCTTTACCAATGACCAGGTTTGCTCTGTAGCTCCCTGTTGAGTTGCCTTTATCAGATGAGCCTCGCGTTCTCAGGTTCTGTCTTCCTTCTCCTGCTTCTTCCCCACTCTTCCTTTCATCGCTAGTGGTTCCGCACTGCCCCACGGCTCTCCCTCATCCGTCTGGCTTCCTTCCTTGTCCCAGGCTGCCTTCTAAGATGGCACCCAATGATCTCGGTCTCCTCACGCCCTTGTGCGATCTCCTCTCCTTGAATATTGGCTGGACCTAGTGACTTGCTTTTAACAAACAGAAATCAACAAAAGTGATGGGCAGTTGCTTTGGAGATCAGGTTACCAAAGACTGTGACTTGGGTGTTACTGGCACTCTCTTGCTTTCTTTCCCATCTTCTCACTCCCATGAGGCAGGCTGCTATATTGTGAGCAGCCCTATGGAGACAGAAGAAATTTAAGCTGGACTCCAGCCTCTGACCATCTGTGACCCTCAGTGCACTAGCCTACAAGCAACTGAATCCTGTCAATTACTATACACGTGAACCTGGCAGAAGATCCTTCCCCGGTTGAACCTTTGGATAAGACCAGACCTTCAGCTGACACTTTGCAGCCTTGTGAGAGATGTTGAGTCAGATGTACCCAGTTGACCTGTGCCTTTATTCTTGACCCATAGAAACAATGGGGTAATTTGTTACACAGCAATGGCTGAATGATACACCCTCTTTTACCTTTCACAGACATGACTCCTCATAAAAGCCTAACTCTGGACTCAGCTTTAGCCTCTGCTGTCTGGAGGACCCAGCTGACCATCAGTTCCGGTGCTTGGGAGAAGGGTCAAGCCGGGAGTGCAGATGTGAAGGTCGGCAGTATAGATGTGGAACAGGAGATGTGAGCATCCCTGAACACGAGGTTGAAAAGAGAAGGATCAGGGATGGGATCCGTGTGTCACTTCAGGTGGGGAGAAGAGTCAGCCAAGGAGACTGAGGAGGGGATCTGAAAGCTCCCCCCAACCCCCACAGCCTCCCTCACGCTTCCCCCACCCTTTCTTCCCACTCTCCACCAGAGGCTGGGCGAGCTGCCCCTCCTTCCTCTCGTGTGGCACTTACACACTGTCTCGTAATTGCTGCATTCAGTGTCAACCTCCTGAGAGCCCACGAGGGACCCTTGAGGGCAGGGCTGGCGTCTTACTGTTGACTTCCTAGTGTTTCACGACGCTGGTGTTTAGAAGGAACTCCCTTAATGTTCAAACAAATGTACGACGAGAGTGTATGAAGCCAGCGAAACAGGATGTGAGTCTGGTTGTGAAACCGTAACTAAGTCAGTTAACAACACTGTATTGTGCGTTTAAAACCTTATGAGGGGCGGTCCCAAGTGGTCTTACAATAATTAAAAAATACAAACCCAAACTATAGCTCAGCCCTGTCGACATCTGCCTTGTAATATATGCAAAGTAATATACCCAATTTTCTCGTTTAATATATGCACGTAACAATGCAAATTTTTCTCATTTAACCCTCCTCAGCCTATGAGACCATTGGAACTGTTTCCCATTTTGCAGTGAGCAGACCAAAAATGACACAGGCCTTGAATGTTGGGACTTTGCAGTCCTGCTCTGTGTGAGAACCCAAAGTCAGGTGAAGGCTCCTTGGGCCTTCAGTCTGGAGTTAGATTCTGCTTCTAGTGTTCAGGGGTGGGATCTCCAGGCATCAGGATCAGCTCTCCTTTCTCCCATCAGCCATTTACATTCTGGGAACGTCCCCCCACCCCCCCACCCCTTTCTGCTGAGATCTACAGAGGATTGCCACATACCTAACATGGCCAGGTTGGCTGAAATGTCTGAGTTCAGCCTTTTGAGGCAGGGGAGAGCCTGGCCGTCAGCAAGAATAATTTTTGAACCATCTGTGACCCAGCTTGTCAGGGTGCCACTCTGCTTATCTGTGGTTCAATGTCATGGAGATATGGACAGAGTCTACCCCTTGAATTACGCCACAACCATCTGTCGGAGAGTAAAAAGTTTAATCAGTAAGTTAGCGTTCTTCACTTTGGATCATTTCTCCTTTTTTTTTTTTAAGTTTTTTTTTAATGTTTATATTCATTTTTGAGACAGAGAGAGACAGAGCATGAGTGAGGGAGGGAGACACAGAATCCAAAGCAGGCTCCGGGCTCTGAGCTGTCAGCCCAGAGCCCGATGCGGGGCTCGAAGTCGTCAACCGCAAGATCATGACCTGAGCTGAAGTCAGACGCTCCACTGACTGAGCCACCCAGGCGCCCTGGATCATTTCTCCTTAAGCATCCCTCCCCTACCCCTAAACTGACAAGCTCTATGGTGATTATGTTGAAGGAGTTGCAGTAAACCGATTTTTTTTTTCCCAGCAACATCCACAGATAAAAGATCGCAGGGATGCTCATACTTTCAGGTACCAAAAGCCCTTGAAGCGTCAGGATGAACATGTTTTTCTCGTAGTGTAGAACCTCCATGCTGAGCGAACATCTGGTAATTACACTGTATTCATATTTTGGCAATAGCCAGAGAGTTGCACCATCATGGAGCCAATTTTGGTTAGATGCAGGCCGTGTTTTTCCAGCAGAATTGAAAAATAACGCGAAATTGGCCAGAGAAAGCTTTTTGTTGTTGTTGGTCGGACTCATTTAAACGATTACTCTGAGTGATTTTTTATTTGAATTCCTATACAGGGCCTCTGGTCACAAGCTTTATCTGTTTCCAATTTATAACACAGCAAAGAGAAAATTTATTTTAGGGGCCCGGAAACGCTCCCTTGATCTTGCGGTGTTGCTATCACTATTGCGAGTAGCTTTGACGAACTGGAGATGCCAACTCAGAAAATGAAACCAGGGTAAGGCAAGGGACACCGCTCTAACAGAAGCACAAGTTAGTCCCGCTTACAAAGAGGCTACAAGGCACTGAGACCCGCGTCAAGTCAGGAGACGGGCATCCTGCTTTCTTGCTTCTTTATTCAAAGTGTGGTCTGTGGACCAACAACATCAATATCGCCTGGGGATTTGTTAGAAGTGCAGGCTCTCAGGCCTCCCGCCAGACCTCTGGAGTCAGGATGTGCACATGAACAGGAGGCCCAGACGGTTCTTACGTGTATTCAGTCTGAGAAACTGATGTAATGCCAGCCTTCCTTGGAACTAGCCACACTCATCTGAGTATTTCTTATATTTAAAATGAGGAATTTGGGCTGCCCGGCTGGCAGACTTAGTCGGTAGAGCGTGTGACTCTTGACCTTGGGGTTGTGAGCTCGAGCCCTGCACTGATTGGGTGTAGAGATTGCTTAAAAAAATAAAAGCTGGAGGGGCGCCTGGGTGACTCAGTAGGTTCAGCATCCGCCCCTCGATTTTGGCTCAGGTCGTGATCTCGCGGTTCGTGAGGTCAAGACTCTCGTTGGGCCCTGTGATGGCAGCGCAGAGTCTGCTTGTGATTCTCCTTTCCCCCTCTCTCTGCCCCTTTCCTGCTTATGCGTGCTTTCTCTCCCTTTCAAAATAAGTACATGTTTTTTAAAAGATAAAAGAAAAGCTTTAAAAAGTGAAGAATGTGGCCTAGAGCAGTTGCTTTCTACAGTTGGATCTCCCGGGCCCTAATATAGAAAGATGCTCCCTGGCAGAAAGGATTCTGTGGCTAAACATGTTTCACACATTCCTATTACTTCACAATGCATACTAACGTATTAAAGGCTCAGAGAAGTCCTGCAATAAAGGGACCTTTTTAAATAGCATACACTTTTGTGATCTCTGAACCATTTTTCACATCAAATTGAGTATCATCCCACGAGATGAGGGTTCCACGGAATGCGCCCTGCAGGAGATCGTTTCTAGAGTCCCCTTCACTCTCTCGTCCTATAAAATAAACTTCCTCCATGCCCTTTCCTTAGCATTTTGTGTTACGACAAACTGTACCTCTCGGTAATCTACCAGATCTTAATGTTGCTCTTCTGAGCTTTTTTGAGCCTTTAAAAGTGTTGACGCGGAGACCTAGATAGAATGGCCAGCCGTCCTGCTTTGGCCCAGGACTTTCCTGGTTTTGGTACCGAAAACTCCTCATCCCAGGAAACCCCTCCGTCCTGTGCAAATCAGGATGGCTGGTGACTGTAAAAACACATCAGGCTTAACAAGATTGGGAGACCTCTCACCTTCTATTTCTTTTCCTTTCTCTCTCTCTGTCTACCTCGCCAGTTCCCATCCCTACTCCTTCCCTCAAATGATCAACACAGGAAGAATTGCCTGGTAACTTGGTCAGATTGAAAGCAAAGCTGAAAAGGAAAGAAAGAAAAAGAAGGAAAGAAAGAAAGAAGGAAAGAAAGAAAGAAAGAAAGAAAGAAAGAAAGAAAGAAAGAGAAAAAGGGAGGAAAGAAGGAAGGAAGGAAGTTGACTTTGCAGAAGCAGATTCCACGGACACATGGATTTTCTGTTCCAGTGAATGGATTTGTCCCAGTCAGCCAACCTGATGCAAGAAGAAATCCCAAGCTTAAGGCAGATGGTGAGTCTGTTTCACAGGCAGCTTCATCATAATTGAAATATAAAGATCTGGTTTGGAGGAAATGTCGTTAATGCTAAAGGTGTCGGATGTATTTTTGTATCTTTAATCAGCTCTCGAAGAAATGTGGTATCCCCTGTAGTAATGAAATCTAGATCGCTCAGGTTTCCAAGTATGAACCCTTTGTGCAGGTAGCCTGCCCCTGCCCTCGAACCTTTTTTCCTGAGGCTTTCAAATATATTATATTTGATTGACGAGATCCACACATGTGGACAAAATTCCTAGTTCAGAGATTCTGTTTCCTTGCTATGGTTCAGCCTCCGTGACGTATACCTCTTTATTAAAGACTTGGGAAGTTTCTGAGTCCTCCTTGTAACTCCGGGAATTCTAATTCTAGCCTTACCTCACCGTGCATTGCATTTTTCCTCGTTTCAGTTAAACAGAACGTTTAAAAGACACCGTCGCAACCAGAATGGGATAGCTTATTTTCTGCGAGAGCCAAAACAAGTATGTGCATCCTTTAAATAACAATATTTTCTGATGTTAATGTCGAATTAATCCAAGAAATGAATATGTATTGATGGTATTCTTTTGGGTTTTGAAAATCCTTACAACCACATAATTAAATGAGTGCCTTTAGAAATACTGATAAAAGCCCACCGCCATTCAAATATCTATACAAGACAATGGCCGTAAGCTGTGGGCTTGGGAGATTAGTTTGGCCACGAGCCAGTGTTTATCACAATATTTCCATCTCAGCTGATAAAATTTAATCATTCTTATTTAAATAGAAATCAGAATTAATGCAGGTTTTAAAGAGAAGGAATAATAAACAAATCGCACTATCTTTATTTCAAAGCTTCTGGCATATATTGTCTATTCAGAATGGAAATGTTAGCTGTTGTTGGGTTGTTTTTCTACCTTGGACTTTCATTCCAAGAGTCCTCAAAAATAATGAGCTATTGCTTCCCGAATATTTATTTCTTCAGCTCTGCTTTAAGTAAAGTGGCTTCCACCCGCCTCTCCAGTGGGATAAACAGGGCTTTGTGTGAGACGGGGAACGCGGCTCGAACTGGAGTCAGCAGCGTTGTGTAGCCCTGGGTGGTTGGGGGTTTGGGCTGACCCACGGCCATCCTCGTGCCCAGGGCCCTTGAGACCCACAGCAGGAAGTGAGAAGGTAGTCGGTGTGGAGTGGGTGTCTGGCTGGCTTTGGACTGGAGCACGGGGCTGCTAGAGGGTCAAGGCCAGAGTCAGTCTCCCAGGGAACAGTCAGATACCACAGCTTTATGCCAGGAGTTACAGTCCAAAGAAACCTAATTGGCCATTTAGTTCTGCGCACTCTTTTCGTGGGTGAGCAAGTTGAAGTCCAGAGGGCGGAAGTGACTTGCTTGCTCAGGGTCGCCTGTCAAGTCAGCAGGAAAGGCACCTTGCAGTCAGGTCTCCAGAGCCCGGTCTCGTGTTCTCTTGATTTCTCAACGGCTCTTTTCATCCAGGGCAACTCAGCGCCATTTTGTTTTGACCCTGTCTCTACATTTTGGTTAAGGTCTCCAATGCTTTATATCAAATATACCAAACCAACCCCTTTCAGATTAAAATACATCCCCATCCACAAAGTAAACAAACCACTGAAAAGAACTCAAGTCTCCCTAGGACTTTTGTGTCTTGCGCGATGAGATCTAGAGAACCTCTTTTTTCCTTCAATAATACTGTAAAAATAGTAAATTAATTGCACTTAAATATAAGAAGAATAAAAAGAGCTTGTCCATAACTTCTCTGTCTTGATAATATAACTAATATTTAAAAAATAAAATTAGGGGCGCCTGGGTGGCTCAGTCGGTTAAGCGTCCGACTTCGGCTCAGGTCATGATCTCGCAGTTCGTGAGTTCGAGCCCCGCGTCGGGCTCTGTGCTGACAGCTCCGAGCCTGGAGCCTGCTTCGGATTCTGTGTCTCCCTCCCTCTGCCCCTTCCCCGCTCATGCTCGGTCTCTCTCTGCCTCTCAAAGATGAGTAAACGTTAAAAAAAAAATTAAATAATTCCAATACGTGAGATTTATCGATCATTTTCTGTGGTTCTAGGCCCTTTCCTGCCACTGTCCCATTTAATCCATCCAACATCCCAAGGAGGTGGGTACCAGTCTTATCCCCATTTTATAGATAAGGAAGCTGAAGGAGGGAAGGGGTGAGCAACTTTTCCAGCATCACCACAAGCACGTGGCAGAGCTGGGATTCCGATGCAAACCGTCTGCAGTAGGGCTCGGGTCCTTAACCAGGTTCCGTGTCGCCTCGGAAACGTGCATTCTTAATCGAGCTGGCCCTAAGGACTTACCTGAGTTGTAAGTTTTATTTCATCTTCAAACTTGATTTCCCACATCCCATTGTTTCCGTGGCCATAGAATCTCTCCCAGGTAGGAATTAGGTCCCGTTCAAGTCAATTGGCATAAACAGTCAGATTTGTTAGAAAAGGCATTTTGGAATCAATTTGACTCTATTGCTTTTGACTTTGTTATGAATTTCAGTTTGGGTTAAGGGTGTATGGGACTTCAAAACATCTGGTTCAGTCATTTAAGAACCTTTCTGAGACTTCACAACTCCTTAAGACTTCCTTTCGAATTCAGACATTTCCTCTGTCACCACCCTCTGAAAAACGCTTTGAGAAACAAGGAAACAATGCCTTATTCATTTGAGAAAATGCATAGAGGCGTCCTTAATCTGGTATGAATGGGAGTAAGATGTTTTACATAAGTAAAATCTCAAGAAACTAAACCGTAGAATTTTAAGAGCTGAAGTGGTTTTTGCCAACAGTTTTTGGTGGTTTCACCTCCATGCTTTTTTTTTTGCTGTTTTAACAATTTTTTGATAACCCCAGCCCATGATTGCAATTGTTACTCATATACTATGTGCCCTAGTGAGAATTCCTGGCAAAGCCTTCTTTTGGGATCTGGGACTCCGTAACACACGCGACTTCGTAATATTGTCCCTTAATTACTTGACACTCTAAGATCTTAATATATAAATATACATTAAGACACGTATTTATATATTAGTGTATCTTAAGAGATGTACTAATATATAATATACAATATATTTTTATATATTTGTATTTGTATATAAAAATATTTTTATATCTTTGTATATAAACGCCATAGTTTGAGTACGGATGCTTGATCGCATTTGGATAGTGCGACTGGCTGGTGGGAATATGAACACAAGCTAGGAATTGATGAACTCTGGGCAGTCTGGCTCACCGTCTCTAGAAGAGGCATGACTGTTTCCAGCTGATATTCCCTAAAGGGACTAGGCACGTCACTTGGCCTGTACTATTGCCGTTCTCTGCTGCAACCCCGGGGGGGACCACTGAATTGGATCCTCTGGGACTCCTTGGCAGCTGGAATACCACCACGTCCCCACTCAGAGACATTTAGGTAGTTTCTCCTTTTTCACTGTTAGAAACAGGGCTGCAGCGGACATCATGGGGGCAACGTCGCTTTGTGCACACAGGCAAAGGGTGACTTTGGGACGGGCACCGACATCTAAACTCTAGGCATCGTGAACTTTTCCCAGGACCGCCAAGTCGCTCTCCAAAGTGACGTACACCTGCATAAGAAGGGCTTCCCGTTCCCTACTTCTCTCAACAACACTCGGTCTTCTTGATTTCTGAAAAACCCTTATTACAGTACCAACAGAAATACTCTGTTAAACCATTTTATCGAGGTGTGATGGACAGACAAAATGCTGTGCATATTTAATGTAATGCAAGTTCACGAGCACGGAAGAGGTACCCCCCCATGACCCCATCAGCGCAGTCTATGCCACAAACATATCTATTACCTCCAAAGGCTTCCTCCTGCGCTCTTCATGGTTATTATTATTATTGATAGAAACACTTAACAGGTAAGCGATTTTGAAGGCTATAGTCAAGTGTTGTTAACTCTAGGCAGCACACCGTATGATAGATCTCAAGAACTTACTCATCTTATATTACTGAAACTTTCTACCCTTTGACTAATGCTTCCCCATCTTCCCCTCTGGCCCCAGCCCCTGGCAACCGCCCTTCCAATTCTCTGCTTCTGGAAGTCTGACTCCCTTGGATTCCTCATGCAAGTTTGATCATGCAGTAGTATTTGTCCTTCTGCGTCTGATTTATTTCCCTTAGCGTGATGTCCTCCAGATCTATCCGGCTTCTTGCCAGTAGCAGGATTTTCTTCTCTCCAAAGACTGAACAGTAGCCCGTCGTATGGATATACCACATTTTCTTTATCCATTTGTCCATCGGTGGACAGCTAGGTTGCTTCCACACCTTGGCTATTGTGACTACTGCTACGGTGACCACGGGGATTGCAGGCGTCTCTTTAAGATCCCGATTTCAACGTGTTGGTCCTTCTCTTTGTGCCCCCTTAGCTTAGGTGTTTTAGTCTTCTGTCAAACTGAAGTTTTAAATGTAGTAACTCAATTCTGAGCAACAGAAACACTCATCTATTTGCATGGGGCGAATCCTCAACAATCATCTCTTGATTGAAAAATCAGTCCGGTGGAGAAGGAAGTCGCGTTCTGCCGAACGTTGGAGCCTGTTCCAACCATTTTGCTGCTTAAAAAGGAATACTGGTGTTTAGATTTCTTGAGCCCACCTTCGGAAGTCCGCTTGACCAAGACACAAGGAAGAGAAATCTTAATTCAGGCCCCAGCATTCTGGTAGATGTTCTGCCCCCTTCAACCCAAGGCCGAGGGTGAACCCTGCTGACCCCTACAGATGCAAAAGACAGAGGGTGTGGGCTTCTCCTGCCATGCCTGTTAGACTTGCATTACGTCAAAATTTCTCATCACCCCCGTTGATTTATCCTGGTCTACTTTGGTAAACACTGCTTTGGGGTGGGTTCTCTTTGTTTTGTATCACGATAGCTGGACCTCATTGCTGCCAAAGTAATGAACACAAATAATACTTAGACATGTTCTTCACTTTCCCCATAGAAACCTGCCTGCTTTTAGTGTTGGCCGAGACACTGTGTGCTCTCTGTCCGGCTTGCATTTTCCCCCTAAGGATAGAGACGAGTGGATGCGAAGTAGATTAGGTTCCTCTTTGCCCACAGAAGGACATCACAGGTGTGACGACGCAGAGCAAATGGCACCAGCCTCTGTGTTGGGAGACAAGAGAGAGCGGCGGGGACTGTGGCTGACTGGAAAGCAGGGCGCGCACCCCGGCTAAGGGAAGACACTGCTGGACGGCCTGGGCTTGGTGCCTCTTGGCTGTCCCCACCCCCAACAGGATTTGGAGATACAGATTAAGAAAAAAAATTTTTTAAATATTTATTTTATTTATCTTGAGTGTGAGAGAGAGACAGAGCCTGGGAGAGGCAGAGAGAGGGGGAGAGAGAGGATCCCAAGCAGGCCGTCAGCACAGAGCCCAACACAGGGCTCGAACTCACCACCACGAGATCATGACTTGAGATGAAATCCAAAGTCAGATGCTTAACCGACTGAGACACCCAGGCGCCCCTGGAGATTCAGATTTTTAACACAAAACCTCCCAAAGTTTTACTTAAACACTGACATATAATTTAAATATATATATAAGAAATATATGTAATATAATATATTATTAATATATTTAATTAATATATTAATTATAAAATCAAGTAATTATATACATTATATTTTAAAAACTATATAAATTAAATCTGTCTCTCTATATAATAATATATATTAAATATATATTAAATATAAATATATAATTTTATTTATATATTTATTATAGTTATATATTAATTTATATATTAATGTATTAATTATTAATATTATTTATTATTTATATAAATAAATATATATAATAAAATATATAAATACATAATATACAATAAAATATATAAATATATTATTTCTATAAATAAATTATATATAAATATATATATTATTATTAGAGAGAGAGAGATTTAATGCTGCATCACTGAGCACAGTGCGGGCCTCATCAAAGCGGCCTGTGGGTCCTGTTTGGCTAATGGATTACACCAGTTCACTTCCTGGGGATGTTTCCAGTTAATAATTCAGCCCCTCTTAATCATGTCATTACTCCATGGATTTTCAGCACTCACACATTCCATTTCTCCTAACCTAGCCGTTTCCATTCATTGCTTTGCAGTTCTTTCAAAGGTTTCCTTTCCATTTTGTCTCATTACCTGGATGGGAGCTCCTTAAGGACAAGCTAGACAGGGCTGGGCTCCAGGGTGGCCCCTGCCCGCAAGGGGCGAAGGCTGGAAGGCGCATATCTGACAGGACAGGGAGGGGGCGCAGGGGAGGTACAGCCCAGAGGCGGCCCGAGAGCCAGAACACCAGCTCCTGATTCC
The DNA here is from genome assembly GCF_028018385.1 of Neofelis nebulosa. NCBI lineage: Eukaryota > Metazoa > Chordata > Mammalia > Carnivora > Felidae > Neofelis > Neofelis nebulosa. The sequence continues at coordinate 32,622,069 of NC_080798.1, read as the reverse complement.
AGCCGTAGTCTCTGGACTCATCAGCCCTTGCCTGAACCACTGCAGAAGACCCACTAGAGCTACTCTGGGCCCGTCCTGGCCTTTGAAATCACCGCAGCCCAAGTGACCTGATCATGTTCCTCGGGCCTCCTCACATCGTTGCAAAGCTTACTTCTCTTTCGATGAAGCCCCCAGTCCTGCGCAGGACCCAAGAAGACCTGTCTGCTTTGCAGCCTTTCCAGCCCCATCCCCCACCTCCATTTCTTGCCATTCAGGTTCTCAAACACGCTATGTTTCCTCCTACCCCTGGGCCTGCTAATGCACCGCTCCCTGTGTAGACTCTGCCCTTGCCCGGGTTCAGTCCTTCTCGGGAGCATTCGGATCTCAGCACGGGCATTGTTTTGGTGAGGAAGGCTTTCCCGAGCCCCCAGGCCAGGTCAGGCCTCCCCAGGTCCACGGGATTCCCAGCTCCATGAGAGCAGAGATCTTACCTGCCTTCCTCACCACTAAATTCCTAGTGGATTGCCCAATGCCTGGCACAGCACAGGCACAAATTCAATATTCAGGGCAGGAAGCCAGGCCGCAAAAAGATGTCGCAATGGTGTGAAGTCAGGACTACCTGTGAGGTCCGTCTGTGCTAAAACTAGACCCTCCTCTCACTCCTGTATCGCGAGAGAAGGTCTTCAATTTTACAGGAGATACGGCTGCAGAAAAAGCATCCTTTGACGTCCTCTCTCCTGCGGTCCACTGCCTTACTGCCTGAACGGAGGTCTGCGGTCCAGCAGCCTTGGCATGACCTGGGAGCTTGTTAGCTACCAACTCTGCATGGACAGAAGTCGCTTTCTAGTTTACTCCCGTGGCCCCGAACGGCGTCAGGTACACAGCAGGTGTTCAACAGGCGTTTGAAGGAATGGGTGATAGAGGGAAAAAGTAAACGCTGGAACGAAGAGGCGTTGGAATGGGAGAATGCTGGCGATGAAGGGAGAATGAATGAAGGCTGAATGAATGAGTGCCTCGCCGTGTCGGGGACATGGGGCAACGTGCCGCATCCGGGCATTGAAAAAAAAACCAAACCAAAACAAAACAGAAATAAAAACACCTGTCTGGTCTCTGAAAACAGTGTTCCTGTTGTCCTCGGTCTGAATGGGGCTTGCTTTGCTCAATCCTTCACTGCTGTCATCACTAATCAAGACAACATGGCCCCAGCCCCCTTGGTCTTAGCCAAGCCCCAGGCTCCCCGGTGGATCCCATGAGCGTAAACAAGTCACAGAGAGAGGAGGAAGGAGAGCAAGTGACCACCAAGAGGTTGGCGACGTATCTGAATCAAGGCCTGTATACCCGGGCGAGACGCAAAGGAAAAATCCATTTTCCTATTAATGTAATTCCCGGCAGAAACGGGTCTGTGGAGTGATCAGTGCCGAGCGGGCGACACGGAACGTGGCACATTGTTTGGCAAATTCTCTGTCATCGTCAGGAAAGCCGTCACAATTGCTATTTGTGTCGCGCCTCCTCTGTACTGAGAAACTTACTTCTATCACCTCATTTTACCTTCCTAACAAGCCAGTGGAGAACCGTTATCACCCGCCCCACTTTACAGGTGAGAAACCGAGGCACCGAGAGATTCAGGCATTTGCCCCCAAGATCCCACAGCCACTGAGGAAGCGGCAGAGCTGATATTTGAACCCACCCCGCCAGGCTCCCCCAGTGCACTATCTGAAACTCTATAGGCTACACAGAAGATTATTATTTTTTTTTTCTAAATTTTTTTTTTTTAACGTTTATTTATTTTGGGGACAGAGAGAGACAGAGCATGAACGGGGGAGGGGCAGAGAGAGAGGGAGACACAGAATCGGAAACAGGCTCCAGGCTCTGAGCCATCAGCCCAGAGCCCGACGCGGGGCTTGAACCCACAGACCGCGAGATCATGACCTGAGCTGAAGTCGGACGCTCAACCGACTGAGCCACCCAGGCGCCCCTACACAGAAGATTATTAAACGAAGGGATGCACGCATGCATTCATTCTGCAGTCTGCGGGCCTCTGTCACGAACAAGGCCCTCTGTGTGAGGACCCAAAAGCAATGATAGCCAATTCCTGACCCTTGGAGTGTTTCACAAGGTATATTTCCTGGATGGTCTGATGGTTCTATTCATAGATGTGGACACCCAAGAGCCAGAAAACTTAACAGGTCCTTTTCAGGGTCCTGTGATCAGGAACAGAAAGGATTTAGGACCTGAACCTGGGTGTTCTAACCCCAGGCCTAGAGTTATTTGCATGCTAACATGCTTGTTTAAAATACCGGAAGTGGGGCGCCTGGGTGGCTCAGTCGGTTAAGCGTCCGACTTCGGCTCAGGTCATGATCTCACTGTCCGTGAGTTCGAGCCCCACGTCGGGCTCTGTGCTGATCACTCAGAACCTGGAGCCTGTTTCAGATTCTGTGTCTCCCTCTCTCTCTGACCCTCCCCCGTTCATGCTCTGTCTCTCCCTGTCTCAAAAATAAATAAAAACGTTAAAAAAAAAATACCGTAAGAGATCAGACACACAGACATGTGACGAATCAAACAGGGGAGGAACCATAGGTGCTTTCCCGGAACATACCAAGTGCCACGGGCAGATGCAGATCGCCAAATGCCACCGTCCCGATGGAAGGACGCACCTCCTTCACTAGCTTTCCCAGAGAGGGGTTGGTGTGGGTTGCTTTAGAAGAGCAAATATAAAATATGTTTCAAAATGCACAGCTACGTGGGCCACCATTTGCTTTCAGAAGAGAGTATCGTCTGAAAGCTCCCCAAAATTATCTAGAAAGCCCTACTTGCCAGCTTTTGAAAATGCTTTGGGGTCCACCTTTCTCCCCCTTCTGGCCTGACTTGCCCATTTAAAAGGTTGCCCTTTTGTCATGAACTCTCATTAAAATGCTCAGTTAGTGGCATCGATAAGTTTATCCCTCGGAGAAGGCAAGCACGCTGGGGCTCTAATGACATGGTCTTTCGGTGTTCTTAAGGCATTGATTAACCCTCACCTGCCAGAAATCATTAGCAAACGATTGCTATTTTCTGATAGTTTTGAAAGGAGGATAACTTTTAGTAAATAATCACCGGCCCCTTTCCCAGGGGGTAAAACCGGATTGGAACCGCTCTGAAACGCCACATTGGTTTATTTTTTAGCGGGTGTATTTAGGAAGGAATGGAAATTGCATTCCAAGCAGCTAATTATAGGATAAGTGTGCCTACTTAACCAGGCAAGCATGTCAGCTGTGCACAGAGCGATCGCATTATATACATTTTCTGTTCTCTGGATAATTAACAGGATCAAAATATTACTGTCAGATTCAAGGGGAAAATTAACACATTATCTTAATTGTCTTTTCTACTCAGGTACAAGGCATTACCATTTCAAAAAGGACTTGTCTCATACATTGGAATTTTAAGCTATAATTCCTGAAGATGCCATTAATCCCTTTCCAAACTTTGATCTACCGTTGTGATATCTTTGGATCCTGCTTTCTCTGCTTTACTTTTGAACTTCTGGGCTAGATACAGCTATTGTAAAAAAGTAAACTTCATAAACTTGCAGTTAAAGAAATGATATCAAGACAAAGTTGATAAATGCTTCAAACTCAGCACTTCCTCATAATTTTACCTCATTTTACTATGATCTAAAAAGAAATTGGCAAAGACTACACTTGATCTTAGCCAAAAGGCCGAGAAGCGATTGAAATTGGCAAAGACTACAAATCAAGGCTTTGTTGATTGCCTAGACCAGGGTTGGCAAACTATAGCCTGAGGGCTAGATGCTTATTTTAGTAAATAAAGTTTATTAGAACACAGCCACACCTACTTGTTTGCATCTTATCACATGGCTGCTTGTGTGCTATCACAGAATTCCTACAGAGACCGTGTGCTCTGCAAGCCTAACATACATATACATATTAAATATATAGATATCTATATATAGAATGTATACATTTATATAGACATACAAAATAATAGATATAACAAATAGATATAAATATATATATTATCTTTTATTTTTTTAAATGTTTATCTATCTTTGAGAGAGAAAGAGAGAGACAGAGCATGAACAGGAGAAGGGCAGAGAGAGAGGGAGACACAGAGTCCGAAGCAGGCTCCATCCAGGCTCCGAGCCGTCAGCACAGAGCCCGACGCGGGGCTCGAACCTACAAACCACGGGATCATGACCTGAGCCGAAGTTGGACGCTTAACCGACTGAGCCACCCAGATGCCCGTGTGTGTGTGTGTGTGTGTGTGTGTGTGTGTGTGTGTGTGTTTTGAGAGATAGAATGTGAACGGGGGAGAGGGGCAGAGGGAAAGAGAGAGAATGTTAAGCAAGCTCCATGCTCGGCTCAGAGCCCAACTTGGGGCTTGATCCCACAACCCTGGGATTATGACCTCAAGAGTCAGACGCTGACCCAACGGAGCCGTCCAGGCACCCCTGTAAGCTCAACATATTTGTTATCTGTGTTTGTTACAGAAAAGTTGCTGATCTCTGGTAGAGATCAATGGTAGAGAAAATGCCAGTAATGCAAATGCAATTTTGAAGTGTTTCATGCCTGTAACCATTACATTTTTGACTAGCTTGGGTAACTAAAGAAGTCAGAGATGTTCACCTTCAGGCATGGCTGGATCTAGGAGTCCAAACGATGTCACTGGGTCGCTCAGGTTTTTTTTTTTTTTTCCTTCTCTTTTAACTTTATTTTCAGGCAACATTTACCAAGATGTGATAAAATGGCTTCTCCAAGCCACTGACTAATATCCTAGCTAGAGTTTATAACCCCAGCTAAGAGAACATCGCTTTCACCGTCGTGGGGCTAGCCCAAGCCCTGCGTTGTGTTAACCTGCCATGGGTCATTTGCCCATGTATTACCAGTCAATCATAGTGATGGAGTACCCTGATTGGCTAGGCCCAGGACAGGGACCCATTCCTGGAACGGCGAGGGGGCGGGAAGTGTTAGGATAGCATCCACCCCCCCTGAATGCCCGGAGCCTGGTAGAAAGGCAGAATCAGGGGTGCGTCAGCGGCTCAGTCGGGTAACCACCTGACTCTTGGTCTTTGCTGGGGTCACTCACAATCTCACGGCTCGCGGGTTCGAGCCCCACATCGGGCTTTTTGCTCACAGCAGGGAGCTTGCTTGGGATTCTCTCTCCCTCTCTCTCTCTGCCCCTCCCTTGCTCTCTCTCTCTCTCTTTTCTCTCTGTCTCTCTCTAAGTAAATAAATAAGCTTAAAAAAAAAGGGGGGGGGGATGTAGAGTTACCAGGGCCCTTTCCAGACCTCCAAAACCAGAATCTGCATTTTGACAAGATCCCCAGGTGATCTGTATTCCTGCTGTGCTCTCCTGGGCCAAATTTCTCACTCTGCGGGAAACCAAGCCTCAGAAGGTTCCATGACTTTTCCAATGTCACCAGGTTAAGGGCTAATACTGCCATGCTAGAACTTAGCTTTGAGCACCCCCCACTGTTCTCCCTGGTGCCCCCCAGGAGCTCCCTTTGTCCACCCGGGGAGCCCCTAAGCTGACTTAAATTCTACCCCCTGTGGGGAAAGAGGTGTCAAGGCAAAACCAGGAAAGGAAAAAAAAAAAAAATCCCAGTGTTTGTAAAAAAGAGCCTATCCAGGCAGCCCTCCACTGGCAAGAAATGCAAAGTCAAACTCCCAAACTGTTATTTACACACACCTCACTGGGGTTACATTAGTCCCGGGGGGGGGGGGGTGCCCGGGGGGGGGTGCAGGTGGCCTTGTTGTTGTATTTATGTGGGTCAGACACTGAGTCCTGTGTATTTTCATCATCGTCATTACCGCAACAACAACAACGGTAATCATAAATACATATTTTCAAAAGCCAGCGATGCCCTTTTCCATTCTGGGAGCTGGAGGGGAAATGCACCAATGTGAGGCGGCTCCCGTATTTCCTTACATGTTGACATCAGGAATGACACATATGGTTAACAGATTTTCCACATGTTTTTCTCCTTGGCTGACATCTCCCCACTCAATCAGAGCGAAGTCTGTGATCAGAGAGAGTGTTGATTGACTGTTTAGAGGGCATGAGCCTTCATGAAAACACAGGAATGACAGTTTATATAAATATCCTGACACTTTTTTCTTCTGCTTCCCCCTCCCTTAAATTCCCTTTTTTTATTTTTTCTTTGAGCTTAAAATTAATATTTTCTTTGTGGACATGTAATATCCCGGCATGCCTCAGAGCTCACTCAAGCAGCTTGTTAGCATTTCCTACTTAATTGGATCTTTTTCTCTCTTATCCATATGGGATTCTCCTGCCACGGTTTCCAATAGATCTAATGTCAAAACCTTAGAAAAAAGACCCAACTCCCCAGATCACGTAGTGTCATATACGTTTGCTTTCGTGAGATAACCGCAAAGATTCAGACTCAGGCTGATGTGATTTGGGGTGGGGGGCAAGTCTACAAAGTTCCAATTATTTGGGTAATTTGGGCAAACAGACCCTCCTTCATTTGTCTAAATTAGTTGGCTAATTGCAGCTTTTTGGTTCTGACCTAGAGGGATTTTGGCTGCTTCCAAAGTAAAGGGAAATAAATGATGTCGTTTCCTTTGGAACAACATTAAAGTTGGAAAGATTTTAATACGTGCAATTTTCCCACTGATAACATTTTACTTTCTGGACACCCTGAGTGGAAGGAAGATTATATTGTATTGACAGAGGTGAAATTATTGTTTCAGTTCGTGGTCTCAGAAAATCTGTCATAATTAGGTGGTACATATTTCCAAAAATGAGTCCAGCAAAAAGAGGACATGGGTGCAATATTCTCTTCTAGTCATCCAGAGAATTCCAACTGGCAGCAGGCGGACCCCGAGCTCTGTCCACACCCACCCAAGATCTTTGGGGATTCGGAATTCTCCTCAGGTTGGTCCTGGGGTAGAACTGGCTATGATATCATCATTCCTTCACCAACACTGTACTTTGTGTCTTTCCTTTGTCTTCGTCCTGCTTCTTTTCGTGGTTGCCCCAAGTCTGTGCCCCGCAGCGGGGCCCTGGTCCCTGACATCCAAGAGACTCAAAGGTAGACCCTTGACCCTTTCCGAACATGTGATTTCCAAGCTTACTCATTCGTCTGAGAGCCCAGCGAGGTGGCCTCTCTGCGTTCCCCGATCCCCAGGGGGTAACATGGCCTAAAAGCAGCCCTTAGAAGCAGAGCAAACTTCTTACCTGCTCCCCCACCCCTACCCCAATTCCGGGCTACCTGACAAATATCTCTTAGTTCACCTTTGCTTAGAGGCTATACATAGCGGCCAATTCAAGAATTCTGCACTCAAATCCCAATTCTGACTATCTTGCTGTTTAACTTTGGGAGAGTGCATTCATGTCTCTGGACTTTGGGAGAGTGCATTCATGTCTCTGGGCCTCAGTTTTCCCCATCTGCAAAATGGAAAGCACCGGCCAAGGTCTGGGTGAAATCCGAGCCCGAAAGGTTAACCCATTTTAAGAGAAGATTCTCATGCACCTACGTTTAAAATATGGATTCTCCCACCTTTGGGAAAATCCCCATTGTCGTGCATCCTGATTCTGACTACCTTGCTGTTTGACTTTGGGAGAGTGCATTCATGTCTCTGGGCTTCAGTTTTCCCCATTTGCAAAATGGAAAGCACCGGCCAAGGTCTGGGTTAAATCCGAACCCGAAAGGTTAACCCATTTTAAGAGAAGATTCTCATGCACCTACATTTAAAATATGGATTCTCCCACCTTTGGGAAGATCCCCATTGTTGTGCGTCTGTAAGAGGTAGCAAAATTATGACCGGTCTTGAAAAACAGCAGTGTGATCACCTCCCATAGCACGTATAAAGCCGCTGTGTCTTCCCTCCGCAACGAATGTTTTTGTCTCTGCTCCTGTGAATATCTAAACACTTCTAAAGAGAAAATTTCAACTCTAGCTTTTCCCTTTGTGGGCCAATCTTTTGAACTGCAAATATATGAGCAGAGGGTATTTATGCATTCAACTTCTCCTGTACGTGTTTGTTTGACTGGTAAGATGGAAGGGTAAGGGACTATTTACCGATATCTTTGAGAATAATATAAGTACACAAGGGGGCCAGGAATAATAGGTTAACATCACAGAAAATGTAGGTTGGGTATAAACTTCTCAGCAGTTTGCATGATTCAATTATCAGGTAGTATCCCATAGGAAGGGCTTTGATCATCTGCACTGGGGACGTTTTCAATTTCCTTGGATTTTTGAAAAACCTCTCAGAGTGATCTTTGCAAAAAAAAACAGAAGGAAAGGCTGTTGGATTTCGAGTCTTTTTTTGCATTCATTTCTTTCTCTCTCTCTTTTTTTCCCCTCCACTTGCTAATTTCTTTGGATAATCGTTACAATGAAGTGTAACAAAGGATCCATTCAGGATTTCAGAACAGCAATGGCACGTGTGTATTTTGCCCAGCGCTGCGCAAACCTAATCCAATCGCGTTGGCTCCTATGTAAAGCGAAAATGTTTAACTTCTTACTCACGACTCGTAAGTGTATGTAACTTGCTTATCACTGACTTGACCTTTCTTGAAGACGAGAATACTCCATTTTCTTTCTTCTTACTATATTTTCGGTTAACGTTTTAAAGTAAAATAAGACAGAAAAAAAAACCCCACACCCCAAACGTGTGGCTTGAAGAGTTATTATACGGCAAATATCCCTGCAATCACTTGATTTCTCAAATCAAGAAATCTGACTTTGCCAGTCACCCCAGAGGACCTTTCGTGTGCCCCATTCCAGCGATGCCATTTTTTCTCCCCACGATCGATCCTTTCTTTGTAGTTAAGTGGGCACCACTGAACACTTGCCCATTTTTAAAGACAGTTTATGTTCCTGAAGTCTCTCTTAATCTACCCATTTTCTACCCATTCGTCTCTTCTCCTTACACTGCTTCTGTTGAAGAACTTGGGACGTTTCAGCTTAGAGTTTCTCCCGGTCCGGATCGTGCCAGTTAAGGCTTAATTCTTCCCCTACATTTAATTTTCAAAATATTGGATGGGCTCCCTATCATCCCAAAGGTGACCAAGCAGTATCTTTAAAAATATCATCATGGGGGCACCTGAATGGCTCAGTCAGTTAAGCATCTTACTCTTGATTTTGTCTCAGGCCACAATCTCACGGTTTTGTGGGTTTGAGCCCAGGTCGGACTCCATGTTGATGGTGCGGAGCCTGCTTGGGATTCTCTCTCTCCCTCTCTCTCTCTCTGCCCCTCCCCTGCTTGTGCTAACACTCTCTCTCTCTCTCAAAATAAATAGATAAACTTAAAAAAATATATATCATCATGAATGGTCATCAAAAGAGAGAAAAAGAAATAAATTGAACACTAGAAAGAAATAATGAAGGAAGGAAAGGAGGATGGGAAGGAAGGAAAGGAAGGAAGGGACGGAGGAAACAAAGGAAGGGGGAAAGAAAGAAAAGAAAGGACAGAAGAAAAGAACTACTTTGGTATAAATCTCACAAAACATGTGCAGGATATTTTTGTGAAAACTTACAAAACACCAGTGAAGAAAAGCAGAGCAGATCTAAATAAATGAGAGATGTTTCAGGTTAATGGTCTTCAGTTAAGAATGATGTATCAGTATCAGTTCATTCATTGTAAGAAACATATCCTACTGATGTTAAATGAGATATAAACCGTAGGGGAAAGTGGGCATGGAACTCTCTGGACTCTCTCCAAAGTGTTCTGCAAACTAAAACTATCCTAAAATAAAATGTTTATTTACAAAATGTCAGTGGTCCTACTTTTGACCTGTTCAACGTTGGCTCTTGGGGCCCCTGGGTGGTTCAGTCGGTTAAGCGTCCGACTTCCACTCGGGTCACGATCTCACGGTGCGTGGGTTCGAGCCCCGCATCGGGCTCTGTGCTGACAGCTCAGAGCCTGGAGCCTACTTCGGATTCTGTGTCTCCCTCTCTCTCTCTCTCTCTGCCCCTACCCTGCTCTCGCACTCTAGCTGTGTCTCTCTCTCTCAAAAATAAATAAGCATTAAAAAAATAAAAAATAAAAAAAGCAAAGTTGGCTCTTGGGTCCTTTCCACATGACCCAAATTTTTGAAAGTTCTCTGGATACCTGATGTGACAAGATATTTCAGGCCCATCTTTTACACTCCTGCCCTGGACAGAAAACCCTGCCATCTCAAAGGACTGAGCTCTAACCCGTGGGATCAGACGCGATCGATGCTATAGGGTGTCAGGATTGCATTTAATTGTAGGGCACCCCTCTGACGTCAGACAGATTGTTTGGTGGTGTGGAAAACACAACACACTGGAATTGGTGTCAGCATTTTAGTGGTTAATCCCCACGTATTCAGGGTTTTTTTGGGGGGAGGGACGGTTCCTGAGAACACTTGACCCATAGTTTAATTATAAATATTGTGGGTTTTATTTTACTTTTTTCCTTCTGGTTGCTCTATTTTTATATTGGGAATTAGGGAGATTAAGAAACTAACCAACGTTATACCCTCCTGCTTTTCAGAATGTCTCCATTTTCCTGACTCAGGACTACACTCATTTTCATCTTTGGATATTAACGGAATGAACATTATTGTAATACAGACTCTGAAAGATTCTAGAACCCTTCTAGTTGTATTTTGCTTAGAAATATCCCTATAGAAAATGGGTGTTCTGAAGTTAGGGAATCTGGAGGTCTTTTTGGAAACTTTTGGGGGAAGCACTAGCAACAGAAGGGAAAGAGAGAATTGCCAGAAAAATTATGCTAATTGTCCACTTTTTCTGGAGAGTCATTCGTCTTGCATGATTTTCAAGGACTTGAAGAAAATCCGAACAGCTGGTAAAGTAAGAATGTTGACTTCTGCATCTCCAAAGAGGGTGACTACACGGTCCTTTCAAATCTAATCCCAGACGGTCCTTTCAAATCTAATCCCAGACTGCTCTTCACGGACTTGGAGAACCCAAGGATGCTCAACCCAGCACAGGACCATCACATCTCTTTTCCCTCCCCCACCCCCATTCTTAGTACATAGCTTTTCTCCTCTTGGTTACAAAATGGTTGCCGCATTTCTAGATAGTACCTGGATTGTTGTCAAGATTGGTTGGGCCGTCGATGTGAAATTATGACAAAACGTAATTGAAATACACAGAAATATGAAGTGCACACATTTCACTATTCCTTAAATTCTCTCAGTGGGGATAAATAATTGAATCGCAGACAGAATGCTGTTATTTGCCAAAATATTCTCTTGCAAAAAGATGGTATTCTGAGAGTTTCATAAGAATGTTCTAGGACTGGGGTGCCTGGGTGGCTCAGCTGGTTTAGTGGCCAACTTCGGCTCAGGTCATGATCTTGCGGTCCACGAGTTCCAGCCCCACGTTGGGCTCCGTGCTGACAGCTCAGAGCCCAGGGCCTGCTTTGGATTCTGTGTCTCCCTCTCTCTCTCTGCTCCTCCCCTGCTTGTGCTCTATCTCTCTCTGTCTCTCTCGAAAATAAATAAATGTTTAAAAAAAAAAAAAAAAAGAATATTCTAGGACTTTGCATTCTGAGTCCTGGGAACCTCTTGCTCTACCATTTGTCCTCTTGATAGCATCCTGTGCATCCGCCAGGGGCCGCACATGGTCCTGGGGCTGATGTGCTGGAACCTGAGTTTAACTTTTCTGTACTCCATGTGCAGAATGCCACGAGGTCCTGTGGATGGTGTTGAAAATTTACTCCTCTTCAAGGGGTCACTCGTTGAGTACTTGATCGTTATTTAGTGGACAGATGTTGGTGAGCATGTTAGCATTTCACTCTCTACTTCACTTGGTCAATAAGCATAAGATTTCGCCAACCATAGGTGCTCCGCATGTAAGCCACGAACACCGTTACAAATATAAACATGTAAAGTACCACCATTCTACGGAGGAGAGCTTATATAGAGCAACCGATCAGCTTTAAATAAGCTCTGCTTATGGAATCCTGCTCTATAGAGCTGGCTGCCAATGGCACAGAAGGGTGATCTGTTTGGGTCGTCCATTCTGACCCTTAGAGTCACCTGTCCTTGGTGCTGTCTGCTGACCAGGTGACCACCACCTCACTGGCATCGCAGGGTCGCCCCTTCCTAGGTGCTGGACATGTGTGAACACTCTTCCCTTCGTTCCAGGCAGAGATAAGTTAAAGTAAAACATTATCAGATATTTGACCCAAGGGAAAGAAACCCAGAGTCAAGCCCAACTAGATAATGTGGCTCATCGTTCATCACTCCCTCACCTGCTTTGGTTCCCTGAGAGTGAGTCTTTAACCATGCTTGCCCTGAAGCCAGGACCACCGGACCACCTAAGCACATCAGTGTTACACACCTCCGGGTTTTACGACAAATACGACCGAGTCCAAACATCTCAACGTGTCACGAGCTGCAGAACAAACAAATACAAGAAGAAATTTCCCATAATTTTGGAGCTAAAAAGGAAAAATGAGGGATTCCCTCCTGAAGAAGTCCAATCTCTTTGGACAGGTGATGAAATACAAGCTCCAGTATGGGAAAGGATTCGTTCAAGGTCACAAAGGAAGCAACGGCCAGCGTCAAGGTCAGGCACAAGGGTCTGGATGTTCCAGTCCCGTGATTTTTTCCACGCGCAGCACGTAGAATTCTGTGCTTTAAGACAGTGTTCAAGAAGAGGCCTCTGACTATCCATTTCACCAGGAACAGCAAACCCATTTTAATGTAAAACTTCTGATGGTCCCCACCCAGCATTTCTCAAACTGGACCTGAGGCCCTTGAGATTTTGTGGGTCTATGAAAGTTTGATTTTTCTTTTCAAAGGGAATTGACCAAAGCTGACAACAAAAGCCAAATAGACTTGTGTCAAAGTGGATCATCTCGACATCACAGAGAATGACAGCCTCACCCAACGTCAATTATCGTTTTGTTTCGTCCCTGTGTAATAGTGTTTTTCTGTCTTTAGTTACCGTGTAACAGCGCATCTTCTCTTCCTTACAAATCCTTTGTTCTATTATTTATTTGTTTGTTTGGTACAACTAATTAGAATGATAAAAACAATAAATCCCTTTGACTTCTCCTCTCCACTTTAAAACACACACACACACACACACACACACACACCACTGTTACCCACCATTACATTTGCCAGTCTGCGTCCTTCTGTCTTATTTCTGGCAAAAGAATCAAGTGCCCTGAGATCATCAAAATTTCATAAGGATTGGAAATCATGGAGTAAGTTTCTTTTCACCCACTAAGCGCTTACTATAGAGTTACCGTGCGTTTTAAGGCTTTTGCTTAAACCGAATATTTGGTGCATTTCTAGTCCAAAAGAATGGATGTTTCCTTAAGGAATAGTCAAGAGGTTGCCTTCTGACCTCAGAACTTTTGGATGCCAAGTTGTCTTCAGGAGTCCCAAGTACTATGGAGAAAACTCGACAGCGAGCTTACGAACACTCTTTCGGGCATCCCTTTCCCCTCTGGGGCCATGTGCTTTGCAGTGTGTTTGTGTCAAGTGAGCAAACAGACCTTGAGGTGAGGGAGTCCCCTGCTCAGATGGGATGGAACATTTCTTCCAGGGGTTACCAGGATCATCGGTGATGGGGCCCCAGCGTCTCTCCCAGGATGCTCTCTGGGATAGCAGAGACAGAGATCGCTGCCGGGGAGGAAGAAGAATTTGCTATCATGTATTTAGATAAGAGAGTCGCTGTTTCCAGGATGCTTTGGGATTGCTCCTGGAGAACGCTGGTTCCAAGTGGGAGGTGTTTCTATGTTTCTGCCTCTTCCCCAGACTGACTCAGCAGTGGAAGAAGGTGAAGGCTGCCTCATGATGCAGTGGGGCCCCAGGACACTGACATCGCAGAGAGGCCTTGAAGTGGTCGTTTCAGGGGCCTTGAGCAGCTGGGTCACTGGCTCTGCCACAGGCTGGGGAAATCTGCAGTGCCTGGCATCTAGAAAGTTCTCACCAGATGTTAGCTACCACTGTGAACAAAAAGACATACAGCACTTCATTCATTCATTCATTCATTCACGTAACTCCTTCAACAGTGCCTTCACCTGTTCCCTTAGGGATACTCACAACATTTCTGTAGGGTAAGTTTTTAAATGACGCTTATTTCCGAACACAGAAGACCTTTGATGAATGAATGAATGAATGAGTGAGTGAATGAGTGAGTGAATCAATGGGTACATGAACACTGGAAGGACACACATGGAGCTGGGTTTCACTGTTGCCCATATCCACTACTAATCTGCACAAGGACACCCCTCTTGTTGACCCTGAGTTTTCCTCTGCGAATAAGGGCGGTCCTTATTCGCAGAGTTGTAAGGCTAAAGGAAATAACCTCTATAAATAGGGAAACATCTGTAAATAACAAACCGGTTTAAAGCTCCAAGTGTGATATCGAGCACGTAAGAAGTGCTCACTCAAGTGCGCCTGGCGGCTCGGTCGCTTAAGCGTACAATTCTTGATTGCGGCTCAAGCGGTGATCTCACAGTTCGTGAGTTCGAGCCCCATGTCAGGCTCTGTGCTGACAGCTCAGAGTCTACTTGGGATTGGGAGTGTGTGTGTGTGTGTGTGTGTGTGTGTGTGTGTGTCTGCCCTTTCCCCACTTGCGCTCTCAAAATAAATTAAAAAAAAAAAGCGCTCCCTCAAAGTGAACTTTTATTTTGTTCATCCGTATTGTAGACGAGGGCTATTGTGACCCAGGGAGTTTAAAAAGACCGACCTAAGGACATTCAGTTGGAATTAGTGCTGCAGAGATTTAAATTCAGCTCTCCTGGCTCTTAACGTTAGCTTGAATAAGGGCACAAAGGAAGTAGGACGACAGTCCTAAAGGTAAGGAGACGATACTCCCCTCACTTCGTCACTAACATTTCAAGACTCGGGCGTGAGAGCACAGGTTATTTTCAAAATACCTTGTGCCGCGGCTTGTCCGATACCCAAACACCTGGTCAGTTTCGACGCCCGAGGAAGAAAATATTTATATTAGCTGTATATTAGCTTGTATAGACAGTATAATCAGGTCCCCCATCCCTACCCTGCTCCATTTTTTTCTCTATGGTTTTTTTCCTGTTTTTGTTTTTTTTTTTAAGTTTATTTATTTATTTTGAGAGAGAGACAGGTGGGGGAGAGAATCCCAAGCAGGTTCCACACGGTCAGCAGAGCTCAGACCAGCTCAGCCCCGACACGGGGCTTGAACTCACAAACCTGTGAGGTCGTGACCTGAACAGAGGTGAAGAGTTGGACGCTTGCCCGGCTGAGCCACCCAGGCGCCCGTGGTTTTTTCCTGTTCTAGCAATGAAAAACTACGAAGCTACGAGCCTCCTTCCTGAGTCCTCTCTTTGCGAATGGTAAGTATCTGAGAAAGCACGTCGGATCACACGTGGAAAACCCAATGCATTATTTAAGGGTCACGTTGGCCACGTACTTGGACTTCTTTACTTACCTGGAGCATCACACAGCTTCCAAGTCTTCCTTTTGCCTGGCCGCTTCAGGTCTTTCCCTCTGAAGATGAGAACACGAGTGGTATTGATACAGAAAGAGAGAGGGGGGAAGAGAGAGGGAGAGGTCCGTGCCTCTCTGGCTTGTATATACAGAGCGCTCACAGCCTATGTTTGTTCCACGTGACACCCTACCATGTGCCAAGTGCTTCCCTGGCCCTTTTGTCAACATTACGTCCAAGCCCCGGGTGCCCCTCTAAAAGCAGCTGCATTATCTTTATTTTGCTGATGGGCGACCGGGGCTCAGAGACATAATGAGGGGCTCAGTGACTTTCCGAGATCATTCATCCACGCGGTGAACAAAGTGGGGGTTCAAACCTGGGTCTCACTTATTCTGTAGCAAGCATCCCTTGCACTGAGGACAGGGATCCGCTGAAGGCCCTCCAGCAGGAAGTAGACATTATTAGGGTCAGTCACTCATAGGACTCAGTGACCCCAGGAACCCGCATTTCCTCAAATGTGCCTTCTCCTTGTATATTAGGTGAGCTGCTTCTGACGCCTCATTGTCTTGCCTGGAAGCCTTATCCCATATGCCTGGCATGCTGCTTAAAACTCCATCAACAGGGGCGCCTGGGTGGCTCAGAGGTTGGGCATTGGACTCGGGCTCAGGTCACGATCTCGCGGTCCAGGAGTTCGAGCCCCGCGTCAGGCTCTGTGCTGACAGCTCGGAGCCTGGAGCCTGCTTCGGATTCTGTGTCTCCCTCTCTGTCTGCCCCTCCCCTGTTTGTGCTCTCTCTCTCTCTCTCTCTGTCAAAAAGAAATAAACATTAAACAAAAACCATCAGTATAAATCTATCCCTCAGGACCTGATGTGTCAGGTTGAACACACCAGGAGAGGCAGCATTTTCCATTCTTGAAAGCCGCACTGGGGTCAGTCAGGCTTCCATGTGGGCTCTCAGTCAGGATTGGAGGGTTTGAGGATTTGAAGTTCATGGCCATCTTTCCATCTACACAAACATGAGCGTCCTCCTCCCCCTTTTCTCTATGTTTGCCTGACTCTTCATGTGAAGATCGTGGAGGGCCCTTTGCCAGAAACCACATTCATGGGGAGGCAGAACCCTTAGTGGGGTTTGTAGAGTCAGATAGAAGGTGCAGAGATGAATCTCTCTTTTTCTTCCAACGTTTATTTACTTTTGAGAGACAGAGGGGGATAGAGCACAAGTGGGGGAGGGGTGGAGAGAGAGAGGGAGACACAGAATCGGAAGCAGGCTCCAGGCTCCGAGCTGTCAGCACAGAGCCCGACGCGGGGCTCAAACCCACGGACCGCGAGATCACGACCTGAGCCGAAGTCCGATGTTTAACCAACTGGGCCACCCAGGCACCCCGTGGGAAAACTCTTTTATTTTTCAGACCATCAGGCTATTTGTTTCTGGAAGCTGGGAGAGAAACCTTGAGGCCCCGCCGTTTGGGTACACACGAAGCTCGTTTTCCTTTCCTGTGTTTTGTAATTTTGCATTGTGACCTCATTGTTAGTGGGGCTTGATGGGAGGGAAACCTGTTAGGTCCTCCCCGCGTGCTTGTTTCCATCTGCTGGCTGCCCGTGGGGATATTCCCAGAGGGCACACACTTGTGGGCTCCAGATGAACCCCAAGCCAGGCTTGTCCTTGTGGATCCTCGCGGGAGATATTGATGTGGGTTTTTTTCTTTTCTCCCCACGCCTAGACAAGTCAAACTTCTGTATCTCTCTTTGCTGGAGAGAAGATTGCCTGGACCACAGAGGATGTAGTTCTTGAGTGTCCTAACTTTATGTCTACATAAAGCCTTCCTTCCTATCCCCACGTGGTGGTAAAAATCCAGGCCTCCATTTTGCCCAGACTGAGTACCAGGAACCCACCCTGGGCGGCGGGGCGGCGGGGGGCAGCCACAGTATCCCTTCACGTGTCAACTCTGCAGAGGACTTCCAATGTGTCTCTGTCGTAAGCCTTCGGGGACTTCCCTGATTCCTTTTCTTTTTTTTTTCAAGCTCGGCTTTCTGGCCTTCGAAAGGGATGTTCCTTGCATGTCACCCGGGAGTTCTGGAGCTTTTGCAGTCTGAGATTCTCAGAGTCCCCATGTTATCTGGGCTAAAATATTCCCAGAAATGAAGGTCTGCAAAGGAAACGGAAAGCCCCTGCTTCACTCGCTCTACCTACCGTGCTTGGGCAACGACCGAGGTTTCTCCGAAAATAAACGTTTTGAGGATGTTTTGCAAGAGCGAGGAAGGGAGAGCAGAAAATGCAGTATCTCCTCCGGAGATGAAGAAATCAGAGGTGTTCCAGGCAACTGCACTGTCTGAAGGAACAATGGCATCGAAGGCAGTGCATCTTATTATGTGATGTCACGGTTCCTTTTTCTTAAATTACGGAGGAATAATACAATAGAAGGAAGGATATTTCATTTTAATCTTTTACATCTGCTCACGAGGTATAAAAGGATAAAATGAGATAAAGCAGTGCTCTCTTGAGAAGTTCATATTTTTCAAAGGCTTTTGGCATTAATGTGCTTTATTAATTGTCATAGATTGTCACTGTCATCAAAAGAATCCTGTATAATATATAATGGCCTTCAGAGGGCTAAGGGAGAGAATTTCAAGTTTCTGTCTTAACCTGAGCCACTTAAAATGAAAAACAAAGGCCATTAAATCCTGTTCATCTGAAGTGGATCCTAAATATAGTTTATTGGGGCTCTTAATTCACCCTGAAAAATGCCTGCAATTATTAATAAAAGTGTCCAAGCTGTTAACTCGAAAACAACATATGCCGCATTTACATAATGATTTGCATATAATTTCCATGTAATTCATTTAATGTCAAAATGTACAATTACGCTTCCAGCCCCCTCTGCCTTTTACCCCCATGCCCTTCCCTGGTCCTGCGGTGGTAAATTGGAATCTCTCACTTGTTGGAAGCTATTTACAAATGGTTTTCCAAGAGATGGCACGATGGATGTGGTCGGTCATTTTGGTCAAGAAATGTCTGGTCAAATGATTTATTTTTCCAGACTGGATTGGTTGCACTGACTATCTGTGTCGAGACACAACGGGTATCAGTGACTCACTTCTGCCTGAGGCGTACGGGCCCATTTTACAGGTGAAGAAACTCCTACAGGTTCTAGCCGGTATGCTGGCCTCTTTGCCTGCTTTCTCTGGCCCAGCCATCCAAAGGCCTCCACCTGCCACACGAAAGGCACCTTTCCTGTAGGTCTTTTACAGAACGCAAAGACGTTTGTTAAAAAAGAAAACAATTATTTTCCATAGCCCCTGTGATTATTTCCGATGCCAAAGAGGTGCCTCTCGGCTTTGCCATCAAAGACAGGGAAGAATTCTCCCGTCCGGTCCCATAAACATATTTTTCCAACGTGAGTGGCCTTTCTATCCAATTACAGTCCTGCAAACGTGCCAGGTTTTCCTAGCTCCTGCTCATGTTTTCTGCATGGGCCACTTATCCACCTCTCCCTCATCATGCATCTCGATTTGCCAACCACCTTCTCAACATTTAGTGGGCAATTTACACATTACCAGGATGCCTGCTTCCATGCCTCTAAGTTTGATGTCTCTAGAACGTACGAGATCGCCCTGTTTGATGTCTCTGGAACGTACGAGATTGCCCTGTTTGATGTCTCTGGAACGTACGAGATCGCCTTGTTTGATGTCTCTAGAACGTACAAGATCGGCTTGTTTGATGTCTCTAGAACGTACGAGGTCGCCTTGTTTGATGTCTCTAGAACGTACCAGATCGCCTTGTTTGATGTCTCTAGAATGTACAAGATCGCCTTGTTCGATTTGGGTCGCCCTGAAAACAACCCTTGAGACAAGGACTTGGGTGGAGGAAGTTCACTGGGGAAGTGACCTCAGGGTGCAGGGAGAGTGAAACCCGTAAGGAAGAAAAGCAGTGTTAAGGTCCGTTCCTGAGATTGCTGCCGGTGGCCGGGGGACCTCGGCTCCACTGGGTCCCGCTGGTGAGTATGTGGAATGGTGCCAGCATGTCCACCTAAAGATGGGAAGCGGGGTCACCCATCCACTGGTTCAGTCCCCATCGGCCAAATGCCGCCAAGGGAGTTGCTAATTTCCTTGCACTTTCTAACTAGCTGTGTAGGAGCACGGGCTGAGCAAGGTCCTCCATTCTTCTAGGATGTCAAGGGCATCCAGAAAATGAAGCAGTATGACAGTCGGGTTGTTAGCTCGAGTGGGATGCACCCTGCCTGTCACTGTCCACCCAGCACCGGCTGAAATCAGAGGGAAGGCCAAGCAGATGTGAGCTGGTCACCAGATGTGTCTGGCATGCACCGGCCACTCTGTATTGTATTTCTCTCCTCCTCTCGCCCGTAAGCAACCCAAGGACAGGGGATGCGTGGCCCCTGGGTCCCCAGGTAGACACAGCGTTTGAGAATATTCTGTAGAATGACGGCATCGGGCACCAAATTTACTTCAGCTTCAGCTTCCGCAACGCGGAATGCCACTAAGCTGAGGAGAGTCACAAGAGTCGGCTGGCTTCTTTAATTTAGACATTTTCCTCCCCAGTTCTGTCCATTCTACAAAGTTGGAAGAAAGTAAATAAATCAAAGGAAATACCTCCCATGCACAATAGAAAATTGCCAGAAACAAAAAGAAAACCAGGCCAGTCAGGGGGCTTCACTGGAAGGAACCAGCAAATTCTGAGGCAAAATTGTAGCTGATACTTGGTTTCATTCATTCATTCATTCATAATTCATTAGCCTCAAATAAACTAAGTTAAATGGGTCCAACTAAGGCCACGGTAGAGACACTGTGGCATTTCCTTCCAGGGGCAGATCTTGTTTTCCACGTCCCTCTTGGCCGTCTCTTCCCTTGTCCTTTGGGCTCTCTCCCCGGCCTCTGTTCCCGTCCTTTATTTCTTAACCCCTCTTGCCCTCCCTCAGGTCTAGCTCTCGAGGCCCAGAAAGTGGCTTTGACAGCGGCTCCCTCGAGGACTGGGGACACCCCCCACGCCACCCACCTCACAGCATCACTGTCCCCCCGCCGGACTCGCGTGGTGGCAGAAATACCAGAAAAGTGCTGGTGCTGCCTTCGCTTTGAACTGCTCATTGGCTCAAGGAAAGAAGCCAGGTGTCCACTGTTCCTCTACAAATGAACACAGGTCCGACAGCCCCGGGGGTGGAGAGGAGGCCGGGCAAGTAGACAAACGTTGAGGCTTCCTCATCCAGTGGGCAGGGATCTGCCTGCAGAGGGTCTGAGAGAGGAAGCGCTGTCTGTAGGGAAGTGGAATGGCCCCCTCCCTACTCTCCTCCCTCCTTCTCTGTAACTCTCAGACGCTGAGGGCATCCTGTGGCATAAAGAGCTGTCCCTGGTGCATCCCCTTCTAGAAGCTTCCATCCCAGATATTCCTGAGGCTGCCAGTAGACTCTGTGTGTGTGTGTGTGTGTGTGTGTCCTCTTGTGGGCAAAGTATAGAGAAAGCAGTGGTGAAGAATACAGACTGGAACCAGATGGCATGAAGTCCGGCTGTCATGTCATGTCTGGATCTCAGACAGGTGACGTAACCCTCTCTGTGCCCCAATTTCATCGTCTGTAAATTAGGCTAAGGGTACCCAACTCGTAGGACCGTGAGCGCTTAAAAGGCCGGTGTGTGTGGATCCCTGGCACAACATATCCACCTGCTGTATATACGGGTTACTACCAGCAGTAACAGTCTCGGTGTTGAGTAATGTTAAATGTTTATCCAGGGCACTGCTAATGAGCATTTAGAGGGTTGCTTTGATGCAATGCTGTGAATCGTGTTCCCTGATTTAGCCCTTCAGCCCTGCTGAGAGCTGGGTATCACGATTTCCATTTTCTAGAGGAGGAATCGAGTCTCCGAGGTGTTAGATCGTTGGCCCTAAGGCAAGTATCTGGAAGGGGTCAGAAGAGAGAAGCACACATTGAACTCTCTCCTTTCCTATGTGACACCCTCCTTGTGGTCTCACTTGAACCAATACCTTTCATACGGACTTAGATTTTTTTTTTCTCCCAAATTGGGAACTGTGCCCGTCTGCCCGCCTGAAAAAGAGTGTGTGGAGCTGCTTTTAAACGGCGACCCCTGACAGCTTTTTAATTGCCACTATCTCTTTGAACATTTGGAATTTGTAATGAAATCACTTTCCAGCCCTGATTCCTCCCAAATTCCATATTCTGTTTCCTTTCAGCTTTTTCTGTGTCCCCAGCAATGAAAAGATTGGCAACCTTATAAAACATCTGAAAGCATCGTGGAAGTTTCCTGGGGCTTTGAGTGTTGTGTTATGTTATCTTTGGAATAACTTTGATGTCCCACCGGTGTCATAGAAGCCGCTATTATGTCATGGAGCTGATTAGCATGCCTGTGGGAAACATGAATTCATGCTGACATCATAGCTGGGCTTGCAATCAATCAGTTTGTTTTGCTTCTTTTCGCTCCCCCCACCTGCCCCCCAACCCACCCTCCGATGCTCTCAGTGTAAAGGTAACGGCTGACTTCGTGGGGATAACGGAGCAGGTACGGATGCCCCCTCGATGAGGCTGAACTTTACCGCCGCGGCCGCTGCCTCCTGCTGGCCCTGGGAGGAAATAATGAAACAAAGCTCTTGGCAGAAGTCGGGAGACGTCTGCTGGCCCTTTGATTTGCCTTGAAAGGTTTTGATTTAGTTGGCATTCAGACCCTTGATACATAAAACTTTGAAACTCAGTAGTCAGCCCGGCTGCCTGAATCCATTTGGTTCCGGTCATTTGTGATTAAGCTGATTGCCTGTGGCCCTGGTGTTGGGGGGCGCGCTGCTGGCCTGCGTTGGGTAAGACTCTCACATTCCAAACCATCTCTTTCTTCCGACGAAAGTACATTTCCTCGCCAAAGGAAGCTGTAAAGGGGAGACATGTAGACTCCTATTATCTCCAATTGTTAATATTTAACATGCATTAAAGAGCTATCTTTCTGTTCGCCACGTGCAATTAGTTTAATCACCAATGCACGGTTAAGTATCTATCAGAGGCGTGAATTTTTTTCACGATGTATTAATCTGGTAATGACGTCTTTCCTTTTACCTTCAGATTTAGTGTCGTTATTTTACGTGACGCGGCGTGGCACCCTGGAAGCAGGAAGGTATTAGAGGAAGTGTCGGGGGGGGGGACTTCATGGCTCTTGATCCGGGGTAGGGCAAGTTCAGGGTGTTTCTAGTTTGAACGCAACTTCGGGCTCCCTTCCTCCTTTCAGGGCGTGTGTGGCCTGCTCCCCTCCCTCTCTCTTACTTCTAGATCTCGGGAGCTCAAAAAGTTGGGATGATCATTTCCTGGTGTCAGTTTCTGACCCGGAAGACGGCAACTGTTGTTTATGGTTTTGCTTTAGCTGTGTAGGTAGATAGCTGCATTTTCCTACCTGGGGACCACTTTGCCATAAAGTGCCAACGTGGACCGCTTTGGACCCCCAAAGCACCCTACACTCCCCTTTTGAAATGCTCATCACATGCACAACTACCTGCTCAGGATCAGTCTTCCCCTGCTAGACTTGGGCTGCCCAAAGGAGAGAACATGTCTGCCTTGTTCACCAGGCAGTATTGGGTCCCCAGTATTGTGTATGTATCTGTATATGTATATGTATATGTATATGTATCCCCAGTATTGAGCACATAGTCGGTGCTCAATAAATACTTGTCGAATGAGTGAGTGGTTCCGTTGAGGCTTGCAGGAGTTTATTTATTTTGAGAGAGAGAGAGAGAGAGCAAGTGTGCAAGCAGGGGGGGGCAGAGAGAGAGGGTGGGAGAGAATCCCAAGCAGGGTCCGCTCTGTCGGCACGGGGCCCAACTCAGGCCTCGATCCCAGGAAGATCCCAGGAGATCATGACCTGAGCCCAAGTCAAGAGTCGGATGCTCAACCACCTGAGCCACCCGGGCACCCCTGAGAAGTCTTGAATGAAGGGACAACTTAAGAGGTATGGTTAGCATTAGGGGAATAAACAAGGGATGAGGAATCACCCAGGAACCAGCAACAGTGAGAAGGTGTCACCACCCCGAAGGTTGGAAGGATAGGGTGGTGTCACCAGAGCCAGTGAGACACAGAGCCTTGGGGGAGAGGCCACCTGCCAGGAGCAGTAGTCATGGAGAGTGGCGGGCCCCGCCAGGAAGCACGGGGAAGGAACAGAGATTATGACTTTAACTTCTCTCTCCTCCCGTCCTCCAGTCTCCCCCCGGGGAACCTCCCATTGACCAAACTCAACTGAAATCCTGCTGGCAGGGGGAGCTGGGTGACCTGAGGTGTCGGCCTTCAGAGATACAAACAAGGAGGGGCTCCGGGGCGGCTCAGTCGGTTGGGCCTCCGACTTCGGCTCAGGTCGTGATCTCACGCCGTGAGTTCAAGCCCCGCGTCGGGCTCTGTGCTGACAGCTCGGAGCCTGCTTCGGATTCTGTGTCTCCCTCTCTCTCTGCCCCTCCCCCGGCTCGCGCTCTGTCTCTCAAAACTGAATAAACGTTAAAAAAAAAAAAATTTTTTTTAAAGATAGGAACAAGGTGAAGAAAAACAAAGATCGAGCTGGAGGGGGCCCCATCGGCACCATGAAATAGCAGGTAAACCCTCTGCCCAGCACACTGGAAGAAGCAAAGAAGGAACTGAAACCAAACAGATCGCCCAAAGCCCCTTTTGTTCGTAGAGGGCCTCAGCGAGAGGGATCCTATTTACTCTTACTTTACAAACATTACTGCCTTGGAGCTGGTACTTCCTAAGCGTTGGCTTGGGGAGGGGGGCGTGCATAGGGAGGGGCTCGATCAGGGCGGGGCAGGAAGGGCTTATGAGATTATAATTATAGAATTAGAGAAGCGACGAGGGATGCTTCCAGCCTTGTGTTGAAAGAGAAATAAAAAGTAACAAAAAACACAAAACACATGGAAGGCAGAGCAGCCTAGGATCATTTAGTCCAGGGGCCACTCCCCCAGATTCTTCCAACCGTCCTGAGAACACCCCCGTCCTAGAGACCAATGTAGTCATCCATTATCTATAGTTTGGTTAAGGGTTGATCCATACCCCTGTGTAGATAGGCAGGGAAGTATATTACATACTTTGAATGTTTTGTTTGGTTGTTTTAGAGAGAGAAAGAGTGCAAGTGGGGGAGAAGGGTAGAGGGAGAGCGACAGAGAGAGGGAGAGAGAATCTTAAGCAGGCTCACTGCTGAGCACAGATCCCACTCGGGGCTCAATCCCATGGCCCTGGTTAAAACCCTGAGCCAAAGTCAAGAGTTGGACACTCGACTGACTGAGCCACTCGTGCTTTGAAATATTTTTGAGGAGAATCACCCAAACTGAATAACAAACTGCAAATCAAGCGAGAGAGCGTCTGAATAGTTCATAGATCAGCTGATTCCCCCAAGTGCTAGATGGATGAAATATTGTTGTCAACGTCTAGGCTGCCCCCTTGCAGTATGACAGAGCGTGAGAATGAAGGCTAGCTCCGCCCCCCCAGTGTGTTCCTGCATCCCCAGAGGCCCTCGCAGGATAGTAGATTTCAACTCATTTCCAAAAGCGGGAGCTGCCCAAAAATGGCATTGGGCTACCTTGGGAGGTATTGGGTACCCCCGTGAAATGGCTGGTTCAGTTGGGTGGTTGGCCAAATGACCCTTGGGATTCCTTCCCACCCTGAGACTTTTCGTGGTTTTTTTTTTTTTTTTAATTAAAAAAAAATTTTTTTAACGTTTATTTATTTTTGAGACAGAGAGAGACAGAGCATGAACAGGGGAGGGTCAGAGAGAGAGGGAGACACAGAATCTGAAACGGGCTCCGGGCTCTGAGCTGTCAGCACAGAGCCCGTCGCGGGGCTCGAACCCACGGACCGCGAGATCATGACCTGAGCCGAAGTTGGACGCTTAACCAACTGAGCCACCCAGGCGCCCCGAGTTTTCGTGTTTTTATTTCACCCTCACACCAAACCCTATGCAGTATCATTTGGCCCATTTTCTATCGGAGGAAACAAGGTCTGGGAAGTCAGGCGACGGTCTGTAGTTGCACGGATAGAAAATGGTAAAGCTGCACGTGAAGACCGACGGTTTGTGAGCACCCACCGCGTGCTAGGTGCCATGCTGGGCCTCGGGGTGATAAAGACAAATGAGATACAGCCCCTGTCCGCTAGGTGTTTATGTCTCTGTGTGAAAGAGTCATGCATTCAAATCATCCAAAGAATATTTGGAAAATGTCTCAAGTGAAGTCTCCCTCAGAGGCAGTTGGAAGAGAGAAGGACTAGGCAGCAGAGTAGAAGCGAGGAGCTCAGAAAGGCAAAGTGACTTGCCCAAAGCCACACAGCGGACAGAGCCCGGAGTTTGACTCCAGGTCTGCTCATAAACCCAGCGCTCTTTTGGCCGAATGATAGTCCACCGGGGCTGATCTCAGTGCGCACACACAGCCCTTGTGTCACGATTCTCCCTAGATGACCAGGTTTGGCCACAACAGGCTTGCGGCCAGCCCACATTTTTCAAGCCCCAAATTCTGAGCGCCCAACCCATGGGGAAGCCAGGGCCTGAAAAAATTCTTAAGTTATTGCATCGCAGAATGAGACTTCTGCAAAAATGAAACAACATGTACGTAGAAACTGCTATGGAAGTTCTCTTTCACAGATGAGCTACTGGTCAATGATGATCTATTGGCCTGGTTTTATTTTCTTCTTCCAGTTCATGCTAGGTAATTCTTTTCTTTTCTCTTCTTTTCCTTTCTTAATTTCTTTTTTCTTTTTCTTAATTTAATTTAATTTAATTTTATTTTAATTTATTTTAATTTAAATTTTATTATATTTTTATTTTATTTTATTTTTATTTTATTTTATTTTAAATTTTATTTATTTTCATTTATTTTCATTTATTTCATTTTAATTTAAATTTTATTTTATTTTATTTTAAATTTTATTTATTTTCATTTATTTCATTTTAATTTAAATTTTATTTTATTTTATTTTTATTTTATTTTAAATTTTATTTATTTTCATTTATTTCAATTTAATTTAAATTTTATTTTATTATTATTTTATTTGTTATATTGTACTTGATCTTATTTTGTTATATTTTCTTTTATTTCATTTTAAGTGTATTCCATTTCATTTTTTATTTTCTGTAGCCCATTGGGGGGGGAAATGTTTTTCCCTTCATTCCAAATGTCCCATCTTAAATCCAAATCTCTGACTCCCCCTACATGCATCCTTGTAGTGAATTTAATTGAGACTCTTTGAATTGCCTCTCCAAACACTTCTAGGTGCATCGATATGTGCATCTCCTTGAACACCTTTTGTGTAGATTCGTGTGCTATAATTAGGTGACAGGGGACTACAAATCGCATCCTGAAAGTCCTGGGCAGCGTCCTCTCATGAAGCCCATTGATATATTTCTGCATCAAACTGTGTGAATCATCACCCTAAATGAAATAAAGAGAACCTAACTCTCTTCATGTCGGTTCGGGTCAAGTTTTGCCACCAAATAGGTTTGTCCCAAATGTATGAAAAACAAAACAGAACAAACAAAAAACCCCCACAAGCTTCGTATATTCAGAGGTTTTTATTTTTCGGAATTGCAGGTAAGGGACCGTGTACCAGAGTCACATTTTACTTCTCTGTTCTGCCTCTTAGATAGACACTTCTGCGTCCCCGGCTCCGCCCCTTCAAACAATGTTTCAAAAGCAGACCTCATCTTTGTCTTGCTGTGAGCCTTTGGGACAAAGTCCCCAGGGGAGATGCCCAGAAGAGGGAGTCCCAGGATCCGGGTACTTAATTTCACTAATTACTGCCAGGCATCTGGCAAAATACGTGCAGCCCTTCAACTCCCCTTCCAGCAACACATGAGCTTTGTATGCATAACTATTTTGTTTCCCTCTCTGGAAAACACATATTCAGGTCTTATCGGTACCCCCTGCCCTTTGTTCCCCCCGCTATGCCCTCTGTCCTTTTGGGTTTTGACAAAATAATCATCATCTACTCCAAGGTCACAAATATATTTATCATGTTTGTTCCCTGTATTTCTTAAGTTTTACTCTTCATATCTCAGCCTTTCATTCATCTAAGTCATCTCGTGCTTACAGTTTTGTATACGGTGTGAGGTTGTGATCCAACTTTTCCTCCATGCTGTTGAGTCAATTTCTCCTTTTACTAAATAAATATCCTGTACTTTCTCATTCACTGGTGATGATGCTTCTCTTAGATACCAGTGAAGTACAAAATCCTGTTAAGACGTTGATTGGAATTCTTTATATGTATTTATTGGGGGGAGATTTAACATCTTTTTTGTTTGTTTGTTTTTTAAATTTACTTGTTTATTTTGAGAGAGACAGAGAGAGAGCCAGTGGGGGAGGGGCAGAGAAAGAGGGAGAGAGAGATCCCAGGCAGGCTCCGCACTGTCAGCACTCTCAGCGTGGAGCCAGATGCAGGGCTCGAACTCACCAACCGTGAGATTGTGACCTGAGCCAAAACCAAGAGTCGGATGCTCACCTGACTGAGCCA
Organism: Neofelis nebulosa; assembly: GCF_028018385.1. Lineage (NCBI taxonomy): Eukaryota > Metazoa > Chordata > Mammalia > Carnivora > Felidae > Neofelis > Neofelis nebulosa. The sequence goes on along the minus strand of NC_080798.1, from coordinate 32,594,227 downwards.
CCCAGACGCCCCATGAGATTTAACATTTTTATATTTCTAAGCCATTCTGGCCATGAGCATGTTACGTCTGTTTCTTAATTCAGGTCTTCCTTTATGCCCTTTAAAAACATTTTCATTGATTTGCTTTTCTTCTCAGAGAACTTTTGAATATTTGATGCTTTTGAATTTTACTTGTTATTATAAGTGGTATCTTATCTTTTGTTGCCATTGTTAGTGTAAAGGCACTAACTTATTGACTTATACTATCTGAAAAGCTTTCTCCACTTTGGGGTGCCTGGGTGGCTCAGTCGGCTGAGCATCTGACTTGGCTCAGGTCATGAACTTGCTGATCGTGAGTTCGAGCCCCACATCAGGCTCTGTGCTGACAGCTCAGAGCCCGGAGCCTGCTTTGGATCCTGTGTCCCCTTCTCTCTCTGTTGCTGCCCTGCTTTCTCTCTCTCTAAAATAAAGAAAGATTAAAAAAAAAGTGTTCTCCACTGAGTATATCTTTTGTGTCTTTATCAAGTGATGACAGTTCTCTACTAGTCTTATATTTAAAAAAATACTTAAAAAGAAATTTTAGATGCCACTGCTCTAAAATTTTTTTTCTACTTTCTACTGAGACTGTCATGTAATTATTGTCTTTAACTTCCTTAATGTGGTTAATTATTTTGAATTTTTTCTGATATTAAATATTATACATCCTGTGTGTTCATTTGTGTGTGTGTGTGTGTGTGTGTTTTAAAAATATATCTGTTGAATTTAGCTGGTTATGTTTCTTAGGACAGTCACACCTATATTCTCACGGAAACGACTGTTTTCTTCGTTCTTTTTTATACTGTACCTACATGGTTCTCTCTGTGCCTGATGAGCAAGTTTTGCTTTCGAATTTGCTTTCAAATCACTACAATCCTGGCCTCCAAGAGGCACTGACCATATTTAAGACAAGTTGTGTGTGTGTGTGAGGGGGGGGGGGGGCAAAGGGAGAGGGAGAGAGAGACAGACAGAGACAGAGATGTCCTGGTGTGGAGGAAGAAGACGGTTCATCTATATATGAATGGGATTTTGCCAAATGCAAACAGTGTTGGATGCGGTACAAGGAACAGGAGGAGGACAATTCTTCGGGTTCTCTGACTTCTACGGTGGTTGAGAGGTTCTCAGGCAAAATGCAATTTAGTTAGTCGGCTTGTTCTATCAAAATTATTCTTGGAGACTCTGCTATTATTGTGATCCGACTAGCCTGAGATACGGTAAGTGGGGAAAGTAAAGTGTTTCACGGTCTTGGCCATAAAACTGAATGGCTGTGACCCGCCATACTCTCGGGAAAATAAACTTCAAAACATCCGGATGGAGAAAGGGAACTGATTTCTTGTGTCTGTACGACGCAATGCTATGGATTTTTATGTATTATCTCATTTAGTCCTCACAAGAGCACCATGGGTTAAGTGTTGCATCCCTAATTCACAACTAAGGAAACAGAAGCTCAAAGGAGATAAATAAATCAGTTATTAAGTAGGAGGGCAAGGATTCAAACCCAAATCTGTCTGATTCTCTGAGGTTTTTTTTCTGGGCCTTTTTTTTTTTTTTTAATTATTCCTTTATCTCTGGCATTACTTATCTGCCTTTCTCCTGCCCTTGCGAATGTACATCCTTGCTTATTTATTTATGACCAATCAACCCCTTGTACCCTGCTTTCCTTTTGCTATGGAAATAACCCAAGGGCAGGAGTTACCAAAGCAGCCTGCGTTAGCCTATAAATGTTTTCTTCTTCCACATTAAACCCAGGAGACTCTCAGGGCTGGCTGCCACAGGAACCAAGACAAAAGCTTTTGAGATTCTGTCCGCCCTCAAACCAGATCGGGGTCTTGGAGAAGTGACCTATTTTACAAACAACAGCAAGAAAGAGTAGATCTAGCAGTAAGAAATGTCCATTTTCCGTTTTACTCCTCTGAACGAATGAAAGAATTCAGGGTGGTTGCACTTAAAGAAATTTGAAGGGTATCGAGAAGCTCCGGTTTGTTCCAGAAAAAAAGAAAGCATACCATTTTCGTAGTATCAAAAGTAAGCAGAGGGCAATAACTGTTTACCTAGCGATCGTTCTTTAGAGTTGTCAGAGCACAGTGATGCTTTTCATCTCTTTTGATACTTCCAGAGGTGTTTTAATTTTTTTTTTCAACGTTTTTTATTTATTTTTGGGACAGAGAGAGACAGAGCATGAACGGGGGAGGGGCAGAGAGAGAGGGAGACACAGAATCGGAAACAGGCTCCAGGCTCCCAGCCATCAGCCCAGAGCCCGACGCGGGGCTCGAACTCACGGACCGCGAGATCGTGACCTGGCTGAAGTCGGACGCTCAACCGACTGCGCCACCCAGGCGCCCCACTTCCAGAGGTGTTTTAAAGCAGGTAAAGCAAACCTCTGTTTTCACAGACAAAGCAGCTACGGGCATGAAATTGTACCCAAGGAAAGTGGATTGCATTCATTCCTCCAGCTCCTGATCCCTCCCTGTATTCATTCCCTTTGTCATCTGTCTTTGAAGTTCTTCCCATTGAGAGGTAGAGTTCATTTCCCTGACCCTTGATTCTGTGTTTGACCATGTCATTTGCTTTGGTCAATAGGAGGTGAACAGGCATAACTAGAGGAGAGACGTGAAATTGCTTGGTGCGTGTGCTTGCATTTCTCCGCTTGCTTTCTTGCCCTTCAGACATCGCTATGAGAAGAACGGTCCAGGATGGCCAGTTATTCCAAGGAGAAAGATGAGAGGCGTGTGGAACGAAGCTCCCCCAGCTAAGATGCACCAGACAAGCCCAACCTGGAATGGAGCCTCCCATTGACCTGCACGCCGATAAGCTTTCATCGTATGCGATTGTCGGTTTCGGCCAGAGTTTGGCAGATAGTTTGTTACGCAGCAGTAGCTAACTGATACATCGAGATAAACCAGTGAGTAAGTTGTAGAGCTGGTATTAGAATCCTGGTCTTCAAACACAGTGTTCTTTCAGCTTTTGACTACGCTAAGTCGCTTTTCACGCAGAGAGACATTTGAGTGTGAAGACAGAGCCTTTGTGGTCAGGGATCGTGTCATACTCAGCTTTGATTCCTCGGCACTTTGTCTATGCCTCGTACGTCGTAGGTACTCAGGATATGTTTATTAAGCAAATAAGTGATAAAAATCTCAGAAACACACCTCTATCCCTTTGATCGTTTGTTTTTCAATTCTTAATTTTTTCCCCCAGATTTTGTTTAACAGAACGAAAGTCAAAAGGGAAGGTATACTACATACGGTCAGTGAAATCTTCTAAAAATAGGTCCCAGCAAGTACACGAAGAGGGCATAATCATCATTTTCTTTTCCGACATCTGTCCATATGTGGCACATTTCCTCTCTGAAGAAAGATCAAACCCCATAAAATGCATCATTTATATGCCACTCCCCATTATGAAGCAGCATGGAGACCATTAACGAGAAGCAAAGGCTAAGAGAAGAGTTCCGAGAGTTGCTTTCAGGCAGAGTGCAGTGAAAGGCACGGTCCTTTGGGGATGACACAGGAACACAGGACAAACCTGGTGCCTGGTTCCCTGCGTGCCCCCCGCCCCCACCCCTGTCCCCACTCCCCCAGGTGCCACAACAGCTTGAGGTAGGGAATTTGTAAAACCCACATGGAGAGCGTTTTCCTCTGATTTTTTAATCTCAGAAGTCCAACAGTGCCGATGAAGGTAGCTGTGACATTGGCAATTTTCCATGCACCAGCCCATTCCATTTTCTCTCCTGGTGCCGCTTCCATGGTACAGTAAACCTCCAGCACTGACAATAATTATAGCCGGAATAAAACGAAGGGAGTAATACGAACAAAGCGTAGCTGTAATTGCCTTTTCATTATTTGCTAACAGTTAGTTATTCAGTCACAGGGAAAAATTACACAGTAATTGGATGACAATGGGGAAGCAATCGCTGAATCCCACAACTATGATATTTTTGCTTGTTGGGCTTGAGACCTTTTATTCATATTTTGATTAAACAGCTGGAGCATTAAACTGACATACGAATGTATCCTTGGTCAAATTCCGATGTGTTTGTTTCTACCCCATTCAAAATGTTGAATTTAAACTAGCACATACAGTAGACCTGTGAATACTGTAGTCTATTGACTTTCAAATAAATCTCTCCTCTTTACCCCAGTTCATAAAGGAGGCATGGTGGGTGTAACAGCACAGACTTTTTTTTTTTTTTTAAACACATCAGTTTTCAGTCGGTGTTTTAAAAAGAAACAACGTGAAACCACATGGTGCCTTCCTTCTGCATTCAGATTTTTCTCTCATTTAGCTCTGTAAACCCAATACCGTTCTAAATGGATCCTTGGAAAACATTTACCCTCACTTCTTCCTGCAGGCAGAGAAACTGAGGCCCCGAGAGGCGACTAATATGTTCAGTGTTAACCTACTCTCTGTTCTTTTTAGGACTAGGAACCAGAACTCTCTTACTACTCTGTCAAAATGTCTTCCGTCTCCACTTTTGCTCGAAGGAGAACTAGAAAGGCAAGACAGGTAAGATCTATGCCTGCCTGAGCACACATCTCCATATGCACACACACGCTCATACACACGCGCGCCCCCCCCCCCCTTGGATGCTACGTGTCGCTTGACCACGGAACATCATTCAGGTGGTGCCTGCTCCATGTTTATGATCTTCGTGGGTAAGCTTCATGGGTATGACCCTTCCTTGTCTTATTCCAGGTGTTCTGGGCCCTAAGCAGCACGTGCCATAACACCGTGGGAAAAGTTTGATGACCCAGAGCGAGAGGATCTCATTCTTATGGTCCAAGCTTAGGACTCTTTTTCAACTTGAGGTGATAGAAATGTTATGCCGGTTCGGTGGGTGTCCACGTGGCAACTGCAGAAAGAGAGGAAAATGTTGCCGAGAAGGTATGACGTAAAGGGCAAGTCTAAGTGTTTGGACGTGCGTCTGCCTGTGTCCGTGTGGGGGGCTAGCGACGAAAGACGGAAAAATCACCACGAAGTCTTCGTTCAAAGATGGGCATTTTCTGTTTAGGAGACGGAATGCAGCAAATCCTACGCATGTGGCCTGGGACCCATTTCAGTAAGCGGGGAAGAGAAGCTCGAGACCAGGGCTCAGAGACTGGGTTACGGACAGGCAAGGAGTGAAGACAGGGGATATCTGGGAACAGGGTGGGTATGAAGCTATGACTAACACGGAGAGGCAGGAAATATTCTTGTGCAACTTACCCAGTTTTCCAAGTCAATCCACGTTCTTTGATGTTTATTTACCCTCTGCAGATGCCATGGGGATTCAACGGGGAATTCAAAGTTCCTGTCCTCAAGGAGCTTGGCGTCTCCTGGCAGAAACCGTAAACCAAGGCACGAATAGGTCAGTGCAAGGTCAGGGCCAGTCCTATGACTGTGGTGACTCAGTTTGTGTTCCCCCCGTAAGCAGACCCCAAGACAAAAACTTAAGTGCAACCGGTTTATTCTGAAGGTGATCCCCAAACCTGGCAAGAAGACGAGGAACGGAGACCCAAAAAAGACAAGAAGCCAACACAGGATGCACTGAAGGCTACTGCCAAGGGCATCTGGGGCTCATTCTCCCAGGGGAACTCTAGGAGGCAGTGGAGAACATGCCTCAGTGTTCACCCAATGGGTGAAGGAACGGGGTTATCCCTAGCATCCTGACCATCACCTGTCGAGGGCTGTTCCTGAGGCATTCACGCTTTGCAATGTCTCGTTTACTCTGTGCATGAGCCCGGGGTCCATGGCAGAAACGTGCTGATGTTCTCAGTGAGCATCCTTCCGTGTCTACAGGTGAGTGCCAAGGTCATGAGGGTAGGAAGCTGACAGTGTCTACCTCTGTGGTGAAAGGCAACGTCCCAAAGGGACAGCTACCGCATGGCTGAGCAAGACTTGGAAGGTGACGGAAAGCACATTCTAGAACAAGGCACCACCCCCGCATGAGGGCATGGCTCCAGACCATCTTTCCTAAAGGATCTGCCAGGCTCCGTAACAGAAGCAAAGAGCGTTCAGTGTCATCCTAGCAAAACCAGCTTCCTGCTCATCATATAAATGACGTACGTGCACGCCTATCCCTGAATTCAAGGCTCTTCATAATCCAGCCTTAGTTTACCTCTTGACAAGTTCTTAGCAATCCGTCTTGGGCTCTTATTCCTGCCACGTTGGTACCTATATTGCTTTCTGAGTCTTGCCTTCAAGGCCCTTCCAGTCATTGAGGGTCCACTGAGGCTCCAAACCCGCTTTTTACGGTCTTTCCCCACGGGCTCAGGTGGAGACCGTTCTCTGCCCCTTGCTCCAGGCTCAACAGACTTCTGCGCCTCCGATCACTTCCAGCAATAAAAGCCACAATCCCTCTGTGCCCTTCCCAAACCCCCAACGCTCGGGAAACTCAAAGGGTTTTGTGTTTGTTTTGATTTGTTTACTTTGCTTTTTAAAAAATCTTACATAGTAGCAAAACCTGACCCAAACTGACTTGAAGCTATTTATCGTTTTTATTTGATCTAAATATTCATACATTTCACTGCATAAATATTCATGTAATTTGGTTACAGAATGCAGCCCCAGACCCTGCCGCAATTTTGTATGTGCTCCATGTTTCTTTTCTGGAATGTTCACAGGAGCACCGTATTTCTTTGCTAAAATCTGAACGATTCTAAACTATAAAGCGCATATCTCCGGCTCAACAGATTCAGATATGGGATTGTGAGCCTGTAATGACATGAATAATAATAAACACTACTCTAGTCCATTTTGAGTGCTTTAGATATATAATGATTTTAATCCTTGCAAGGACCTGACAAGAGTGTTTTGTCAACTAACATCCCTTAAGAAAGTAGGGTTCAGAGATGTTATGTAACTTGTCCAAGGTCGCACAGCTAGTAGATGCCCAAGCCAGGGTTCAAACCTCAGGCAGTGTGACAGAGTCCAAGCTCTTACTTATTTCACGGTGCTTCTAAGTATGACTCCCCACATCGCGGGTGTTCAAAGCGCTCAGCCCAGACTAATCATCTGGCTTGTTCCTGGATATCTTCAGGGGGACCCTTTCTCCTTCCAACTCTGCATTCTCAGCTCTGAGCTCTAAGCCACAGTCCTGCCCTGGGCCATTGCATTGGTGCTGGGTTTGGGGTGAAACTTCCAGAAGTTTCTTTCCAACTTTAGTGATCCGCAACTCTCTCACACCACAGCCTCTGGGGGTGCAACTTTCATCTTGCAGCCTTGCCCCGGAACTGGCTGCTGAGTGAGCCCCCAACATATAGCCCCTACGCAGGCTCCTCTTTCCGGCCCCCAAAGCCTCACCCCTGACCCTCCCCTGTCTTGCAACCCTTCTAAGATTTGTGACCACGTAAGTCTATGTCCTGAGCATTATCCCAGGACCCTGCATGTGGCAGCACCTTTGTGATATGTGGGAGCAGGAATACTTAACTGAAGGAGGAGGGCCAGATCTAGGCTCCTTTGCTAGTGTAGACATAGCCTTGGTTTCGAAATCACTCTCACACCTGGCTCTGGCTCTCCTCCCCTTCCCCCACTAACCTGTGCCAGAACTAAAAAATAAACGCATGAAAAGACCATGCCGTTAACAACGATGAGGACTGTTTATTAACTGCCGATTCCGCACCGGTCACTGCGAGTAACCACCTAGATGCCTTGTCTCTCTGGGCGGTGGTGGGCTTGAGTCCAAGCTGCGGTTGGGTTTAGGTCTGCTCCAGATGTCTCTCCTCCTCTTTGGCCCAGGGGTTTGTCTGGGCGCGTTTTCCCTCATAGTGCTGGCTAGGGCACAAGAAGGGAAAGCGCTGAGCTTATCAGAACCACTAACATCCCATTGGCCAACGCAAGTCACGTGGCCAAGCCCACCCGCGGTGGGGTAGGAAGTCCGCCTCGCCTACCATGGGGCAATGGCCACCCTCAACGTCAATGGAGGAGGGAAGCGTAGTCCTTCCGACCCTCAACGTCAATGGAGGAGGGAAGCGTAGTCCTTCCGACCCTCAACGTCAATGGAGGAGGGAAGCGTAGTCCTTCCGACCCTCAACGTCAATGGAGGAGGGAAGCGTAGTCCTTCCGACCCTCAACGTCAATGGAGGAGGGAAGCGTAGTCCTTCCGACCCTCAACGTCAATGGAGGAGGGAAGCGTAGTCCTTCCGACCCTCAACGTCAATGGAGGAGGGAAGCGTAGTCCTTCCGACCCTCAACGTCAATGGAGGAGGGAAGCGTAGTCCTTCCGACCCTCAACGTCAATGGAGGAGGGAAGCGTAGTCCTTCCGAGGATGTGAGGGAAACGGGGTGCAGAGAAACTATGTGCCAGCTGTGTGAGCCGAGTCTCCCGTTCCACCAGAAGGTAGAGCCAGAAACTACCCAGGGTTTCCAAGCACTGAAGCCATAGTCTCATGAGCACTGTCTTAAGTAGTAACAAGTAGCCGAGAAGATCTTTTGGTCATAGGAAACGATGCTTATGTAGGCTATTGGTTTTTTTTTTTTTTTTTTTTTTTTTTTTTTGCCCTGGAGTCAGAAGACATAAGGCTCTGATGGGTGAGAGGCGGTGGGAGAGCCTGAGCAGTGGGTGCAGGTGAGCACGTGCTCTGCCCGATGGCATCTCCCTCGCACATGCACATGACCCCACCTTTGGGCTTCCTTCTGCGACTCAGACCCATCTTAAGACGTTGACCTCCCTCCTCTGTCTTCTTACCCATGGTTCCACGCAACCCTGGAAGGCATCATCAAAGTCCGGAAGCAAGTGCATTTGAATCCTTCGTCTGGCACCAGACCTTTTTTTCTCGCGTTTAGAGAAAAACCCTCACCCTGGCAGCCGGTGCGAAGAATTCCCAGCACTGCCACCTGCTAGGCCCAGAAATGACCCAGACCCTTCCAACACAGCCCTCCAGGCAGCCACTGCTTTTTGAGGAGAGTTAATCCAACCTAATCGCTATCCTTGCTCTAAAACTTCTTAATTTGTAACATGCCCGTGACATAACTTGATCCAAATCTTTATGGAATTCTGATAAAGATGCTGTCATCTCCTGTTCTAATTCTTAAGGTGCTGCCATTCAACTCAAAACTCGTCAGTCTCCAACCTTCCTTAGCTGGCAATCAAGGTTGTCCAGTGTTTGACAATTCCTCTTGCCAGAACCTAGGTCCGTCTAATCCCTTTGTCACCCTTTGTAGCAGGCAAAACTCTAATCAGGCTCCCAAGATTCCCTCCAATGGTGTATATACCCTGCGTAATCCCCTCCCCTGGAGTGGGGGAGAAACCTGTGAATATGTTCACGTTGCTGATCAGTTGACTTGGAGTTAATCGGAAGAGTTATCCTGGGTGGGCCTGACCTAATTAGGTGAGCTTTTAAAAACAGGGACTGGGATCTCCCAGAAGCCAGAGAGATTCTCCAGCTAGCCTTGAAAAAGTAAACTACCAGGGCGCCTGGGTGGCTCAGTCCGTTAGGCATCTGACTCTTTTTTTTCTTTTTTTTTTTTAACGTTTATTTATTTTTGAGACAGAGAGAGAAAGAGCATGAACAGGGGAGGGGCAGAGAGAGAGGGAGACACAGAATCCGAAACAGGCTCCAGGCTCTGAGCTGTCAGCACAGAGCCCGACGCGGGGCTCGAACTCACGGACCGTGAGATCATGACCTGAGCCGAAGTCGGCCGCTTAACCGACTGAGCCACCCAGGCGCCCCTAGGCATCTGACTCTTGATTTCGGCTCAGGTCGTGATCTCGCCGTTTGTGAGTTTGAGCCCCACGCCGGGCTCTGCGCTGACAGTGTGGAGCCTGCTTGGGATTCTGTCTCTCCACCCCTCACTCTCTCTCTCTCTCTGAAAATAAATAAATAAACTTAAAGAAAGAAAAAGTAGCTACCGCGTTGTGAGAGGGTCTACAAAGAAGGAAATGATGGGGACAAGAACCCGAGAGTGGCCTCTAGGAGCCAAGAGTCGACCTCGACTGAGAGCTAACAAGAAAATGGAAACCTCGATCGTACGATGGCGAGGAACTGGGTTGTGCCAACAGCCACGTGAACTTGGAAGAGAAGCTCCAGAGAGGAAGACTTTGATTCCAGCCCTGTGTGCAGAATCCAGCGAGGCTGAGCCCAGACTCCCGACCCACAGAAGCTGTGAGATGACACGTGATTGTTATTTCAAGCTGCTAAGTTTCCGGTCGTTTTTCACACAGCAGCAGGAAACTAACGTATCCCTGTTCTCAAGCCACATGCACATCCTTGTTATTATCCATAGGCAGGAAAGTTTTCCTACCTCGGGGGAAACTCTGATCGGAGCCTTTTCTCATTTTGGGGCCTAAACCACACCCAAACATCACCTCCCTGAAGCCTAGACCTATGTTACCTGGTCATTTTTTGTAATGCCACAATTATTTTATTTTATTTTATTTTTTGCTTGGGCCCAGTACCATCAAATGCCCCAGGCACGTGTTTTTAGCTCCTGTCAGACCACAGGCTCTCTTTGGGAGAGTCCCCGGCTGCCATTCCTGCCTGACTCCCTGTACTCAACACACATTTTAAGCCTTCAGAAGCAGGTGAAAAAGGCTGTTTATTGAAGTTGATATCCATTTCCCTGGGGCTTCTCATTTACAGTAATGTTGACAATTTGGTAATTAACAGTGATGAGACTCTTCGGTAAGGCCTGTCATCAACAGTACCATAGAGAGTAAATAAATATATGTCAGCCATCGGTCACTGAAATAAAGGCCAGACTCAGCTGAGAAATATATTTTGGGTAATGGAAAACTCCAGAAGAAATATTTGACGGAGGGTGCGGTGGAAGCCAAAAGTTAAGTTCTTCATAAACTAGAGTGGGAACCTAAGAGATTGGCTGCTTCTTTCTTAGTTGGTGGGACTGGATTGAGAAACATAATCCTGACCATATTATGTTACCCCCTCCCCCCCGCAAGTAATAATACCATCAGGGGCTCATTTATTCCTTTCCCACCTTCACCCTCTGTGCTCAAATTCAAGCTCCCTATCACCTAGAAACGTGTGTACCTGTCCCTTTACTGAGTGACCGCTGCTCTTTGAGGCAGTATGTCTGATGACAAATGCTGGGCATTGACAGAGCTCTCCTCACTCAGGGATGAGTAAACAGGGGGAAAGCATAATATGTGAAAAACTACCATAGAGCATTCATACGGAAGACACAGAGAACGAGGAAGCCTCTGAAAATGATTTACTGCAGGAAACAGAGGAGGAAATTAGAAAGCTATTTAGCATTCCCCAAAGAATACTCAAGGAGACCATTATTTTTGGAAAAAGCAGATGAAAGCCAGAAGGCAGATATAAATTGACAACAGAATCTCATACAGTGAGAGAGCAAAGAGTTGCGAGCAAGTTAAAAATGCCAAAACAGAATGAAAGTCTTCGTCGGAGGCAAGACAACTGAGGGTCGTGAAGAATAAACTTGAGTCGCTCAATCGAGCCCGAGCAGGAGCGTAAAGCAATGAGATAGTATAACCATGCAGGTACAGCTTGATGGCTTTATACGCTTCTGAGGAGGAAGTAAGCAAACTTGGAGTACAAGCAGCGATCAGAAAATAACTGGGGATAAATTCCACGCACCGAAAAAGGTTTGAGTTTGTAGATCTGAAAAGTTGATTACATGTTAAGCAAAACTACAGAGAGAAGGATTCAAATCAGCCCACATGCCGATTCCAAAAAATTATCAACATCCATACAGAAAACTCAGATTATCTAAAATAGAATGAAAATCAGGTCACCTCTAAATTCTTCTGGACAAACCTGAATGTCAGAAGACAACGGAACAATATCTATAGAATTTGCAAGGAAAAGTTCTCAAATAGTATTGCACACACACACACACACACACACACACACATATATATATATCCAGATTGTTTCTCATACATGAAGTTTTCAGGAGGACAGACCCCAATAAGTAAGAGCTCTAAAAAATCGAGGAAAAGAAACAGACATTTAACTAATATTTACTGAACACCTTTTATGGACCAGGCACACTTCAAGGTACTGGGTTTACAATAATGATCAAGGCAGATGAGGTTCCTGCCATCACAAGGCTTACATTTTAACAGTAAGTTGAAATGTAACAATGAAATAAGCAAATACACAGATATATGGTATAATATTGGGTAGGTAACGCTACGAATATAAAGAAAGTGGGGCAAGGTGATAATGAACGACAGGGGTTGGTATTTTAGATAGGGTGGCCTGAGAGGACTTCTTGGAGAAGGGAACACTAGAGAATAAACAATAGTGCAGACCAAAGTCGTGGAAGACCATGAGAGAGAAGCTTGCTTGCCATGCTTGAAGAAGAGTTAATGAGGTCATTACAGTTTAGCAGAGTTGGAGGGAAAGAGATATAGGAGGTGAATTTGGCGAGACGGTCGTGGAGTAGATCAAGTGGGGCCACGACACGGGGATTTCACAGTCTGAACTTCATTTCAGAGCAAAATGGGAAGCCATTGTGTGGCTTTTGTCTAGGGGCGTAAATATGACCTGACTTACGTATTGAAAAGATCACACGGGAGTTGATGTGGAAAATTAGACGTGGAGAGGGAAAGGTCCGGTGGACGTAGGGAGGCTGACTAAGACAGCCACCGCGAGAGCCCAGGTGGCCTGTGATGCTGACTTTGGTACAGGTGTCCGATATGAACCATTACAAAATGACCAGATGTTAGAAATATTTTTCAGGTGTTTGCTGATGGGTTAGATGTCAGGTACATGAGGAAGAGTAAGAGTCAAGATAACACCAAAGTATTTGAGTATTTGGCTTGAAAAATAGATAAATGCAGGTGCCATTTTGAGATTGGGATATTGGGAAAGGAACATAGAAGACAAAAACTAAATTCCATTTTGGACATGTTAAATTTTAGATGGCTATTATATACACATACACACACACACGTGTGTGTGTGTGTGTGTGTATACATACATATATATATATATATATATATATATATATATACACCATATATATATATGGGTGTATATATACCCATATATACCCATATGGGTGTATATATACCCATATATATATATGGACCAGGGTGTATATATATATACACCCATATATATACCCATATATACCCATATATATATATATATATATATATATATATATATGGGTATATATGGGTATATATATATATATATATACACACATATATATATATATACACACACCCATATATATACCCATATATATATATACCCATATATACCCATATGGGTGTATATATACCCATATATATATACACATATATATATATACCCATATATATACCCATATATACCCATATACCCATATATATATACATATATATGTATATACGTATATATATATGTATATATATATACACCCATATATATACCCATATATATATATATACCCATATATACCCATATGGGTGTATATATACCCATATATATATATATATATATATATGGTTGATATTACCTACTGTAACATAAATCCCCATATTTCTGTGGCTTAAAATAAATTCATTTTTCACTCACTAGACCAATGCAGATATTCTTATTTGATGAGACACCTTCCACATAGTGACTGAAGGAGCTCGCACCTTCCATCGGTGGCTCTACCCTCCCTTAGGGCTACATTCCGTTGGCAGATGGCAAAGAGAAAGGAGGAGAGCACCCTGGGAAAGAACTAGTAACACGGTCCCCCTGGACGCAAGGAGGGTGAAACACGGGGGAAGGTAGGCCTTGGCCAAGTAGCTGCTTCCTAGCTGCAACGACGCCATGGAAGGAGACACTTGAGTGGTGGATGGTTACTTATCTCTGTTGTTACATCCAAGTGAAAGTACGGAGTGCCTGGTAGAATGCAGGCATCACAGTCAGGGGCGAGATTGGAGTTGGAGTTGGGAGTCATTAGCATGTAAATGATAAATGGTATGTAAAGCCATGGGGACTGGATTCGATTGTTAGGGCAGGGGGCCACAAACTCTAGGTCATGGGACGGCCATCTTGTTCCATTAAAGTTGTGTTGGAACACAGCCATGCTCACTGTTTCTCCTTCCGTCTACGGCTGTTTTTGTACTTTTAGGGCACCACTCCCCCGAAGAAAGAGCTGAGAATTGTTTCTTGTGTGTCCTTCTAGAAGGTTTATCTGCATCTATCTGTCATCTGTCATTCATATATCTGTCTACTCACGATTCTACAAATACATGCATGAACATACACACGAATGAAAAATATTTGTGCGTACATTTATCTGGGATACATATGCATACCTTTTTAGGTTACCTGAAAGGCTCACACTATGCATATTGTTGTATAACTTAGCTTTTTTGCATTTAATATATCTTTTTAATTAAACTTCTTAATTTTTTTAGAGAGAGAGAGAGCACAAGTGAGGGAGAGGGACAGAGGGAGAGACAGAGACAGAGAGGGAGAGAGAGAGAGAGAGAGAGAGAGAGAGAGAGAGAGAGAGAATCTTAAGCAGGTTCCACACTCAGTGTGGAGCCCAATGCAGGACTCGATCCCATGACCAAGGAATAATGACCTGAGCCTGAAATCAAGAGTCTGACGCTCAACTGACTGAGCCACCCAGGACCCCTGCATTTAATGTCTTAAACAGTTTTGCATGACAGTGCATATAGTCTGTCTTTAATAGTAGTTATTGTATGGATCTATCATAAAGCAATTCTCCATTAATTGGCTATTTGATTATTTATTTATTTATTTATTATCCCCTCCCCCTTATTTTACTCTTTCAATGCTGTCATGAATACTCATATATACATATATATATATATATATATATACACACACACTAAGGCACTAATACAATCTTATCCACAAGATAAAGGTTTTGAAAGGTAAATGGCTAGGTGAAAGGGTATATATATTTTTAATTTTCATAGTTATTGACTACTTGCCCTCTGAAAAAGCTGTGCTAATGCGCATTCCCATCAACAGTCTATGCGAGTGCGTATTAGTTTTAAAGCCCTTTAAAAATTAAGAAGGAGGGGCGCCTGGGTGGCGCAGGCGGTTAAGCGTCCGACTTCAGCCAGGTCACGATCTCGCGGTCCGTGAGTTCGAGCCCCGCGTCGGGCTCTGGGCTGACGGCTCGGAGCCTGGAGCCTGTTTCCGATTCTGTGTCTCCCTCTCTCTCTGCCCCTCCCCCGTTCATGCTCTGTCTCTCTCTGTCCCAAAAATAAGTAAAAAACGTTGAAAAAAAAAATTAAGAAGGATTTGAATATGCGTCCATAGAAATATATTTTAAAACTGAGTAAAGCAGTCACCACATTACGTGTATGACTTTGACTTTGGTTCCTTTAGAATATGATCCATAGTGTAATCTTTAATACGCTATATATATCTAATGTGAATCTTAGTTGACTCAAAGAAGCATTTCATAAGACATTTAAAAATTTGAATTGGGCCTTACACAGTACTGCACGACTCATATTACATCATATGAATATAATAGCTCCCTTGCCTTTCACCGTGACATCCATAAAAAAGTATATTAAATGTATCTATCATGTGATAAAGGAAATGTTTTCCATTAAAAAAATGTCTACCACACTTCTCCCAGGTTCTGCTGCAATGCAAATTTTGTATTGTGGGTCTTAGAACATTTTTTTCTTGCAGCGAGATCTTTATTCAAGTCGATGAAAGGCTGGGCTTTTCATGTTATGAATAGGCGTCATAATTATCTAATGCAACTACTCCAAAAATCAGATTAGTAATTAGCTGGACCAACTGACTGGTATGACTTCCTGGACGGGGCTCTTTAATGTTGAACATTTACTTTGTGCTTGAAGGATTTGTTTGTGTGTTTCGTATGTGTGATGAGAGCTTCTCGATAATTAGCTCCTCAGGGATGTCGTATTCCAATAGTTAAAGAATAATTACGGCCTTATGAAAAGTGAAATGACTTCAGCTTCCTTTTGTTGTGGTTTAATTGTATGCAACAAGTCTAGGAGGCATCTCATTTCAAATTGTGATAGTGAAGACGTAGCTTTCATGAAAAAAAAAGAGGTGTGAATATCGCCAAGTGGCAAATTGGTATAATTTTGAAAACAAACAAGCAAACCGCCCTATTAAAACAAGCCTTGTGTTATTTCATTAGTTCATAATATTGATTACAAATTAAACTGTGGCAGAGTGGGAAGTTGTAAGGTTATAACTCCAATGAGAGGGAACTTGAAAAAGTTCACATCAAAAGGCATCGACTGGGAGAATGCCATTGTTACGGACTGTTAATTAGAGCCGGCCACAAAAGTGAAGCGTAGAATGACAGGCCAGTTCTCACAGATCATATGGTTTGGGGGAGAAGTGAAAGGAAAACGCTAAAAAGAATGTATTATTTTTTTCAATGCCCTTCCTTTCATTTTTGAAAATTTGGCTTTTTGAGGGAAAAAAGGGTTTTAAATCCGACTGTACCAAGCTATTTTCACTCTGAAGCTAGTGTGAGGGGCTAAAGGACGCTACTTGAAACAATACCCTAATGTGTTAGTCAGCTTTTGCTGTAATAATGCTGTGTAACAAAACATCCTGAAACTCGGTGCCTTAAAATAACAAGTATTTGTCACCCATAGCTCTGAGGATTGGCCACAACTTGACTGGACCAGGCTGGACTCCAGGATCCAGCTGCAGGTGGGGCTTGGTGTGCTTCATATATTCTCTTTGGCCCAATGGCCGCCCATGACATGTTCTTCTCACAGAGAAGCGGGAGCACAAGAGCCAAACCAGAATATGCTCAAGGACATAAGTCTCTGCTAGCATCATGCCCACTAAACTTCCATTGGCCAAAGCAAGTCACAGGACCCAGCCCAAGATCAGTGGGGTCAGGAAGTGTGCCCTGCCCGGAAGGCAAGAGGAAGGGAGAAAACGTACGCTCAACCATCATTCAGATTATCAGAGTAACACGTGTTGACCATCACGGTTGATATTATTTCCCCCCATTGACAGGAATTAAGACCCTCCAATATTTTTATGTACTCCCATCTTTGATTGCACCAGGCCATATTTAATCGGAAAATGTTAAAGAAAAGGAAATATGATGGCCCCATTTTTACTTGCAGCCCTGGATGTACCAAGGCATAGTAAAACGCCACACCTCTCGTGCAGCGAGGTCTGGGACAATGAAACATGAGGCCCACAGCGTTAAAGGAATCTTTTCCATCTGTCATCTCGAAAATCCTCTGGACCCAACGGTGTGACGTGAAAAGCAGACTTGTTTGGAAAACGCCAGAACTTTACCTAAACTTACATTATCATCCTTGCAAAACTTGTCTTGTTTCAAAGCATTCTATGAGATTGTTTGTCCCAACACCAGTGAAGTCGCCCGCATAGTTGTGGCAACCTTGTTGAAGCCACGCCCCTTGGAAATAGTGGAGGGAGGGTATGGTTTGGAGGGAGGAATAAAACTGTAGGCTTCTCCTCGGTCCAGTGGCATCACCCAGTTCGGAATCCCTGATCTGTTTCCCACTATTTGGAAGCAGATCACAGAGGAATTCTGAGCCAGTCCGTGCCCCGTCATCAAGTAGCTGGAGAAGATTAGAGACGGTTTTTGCACAGCTCTGTTTTTGTCCCTTACACGATGTCAACAAAGAAAACTCGTTGCTTGTGAACCTGTTTCTGGAAATTGCAACATCCCTGGAAATGGCGAGATGTTGCCTGGAAGAAAATTCACGGTATCTGTGAAGCACTCAGCGCTCAGCATTCTTGCATTATGATAACGTCTTGCTGTAAACACCTGCCACTCTCTGCCTGAGAATATTTTCTGGCTGCTGGAGGAGGCTTGGCTGGAAAATGCCGGAAGGCCCCAAGTGCTGGAAAAGTGAGCATCTCCAGGGGAGCATCCCTCAACCGGTGATGGATGGACACTGATGTTTAAGCACCCGAGCTTCCCGACCCCTTGCTTGGGACAGTCCTGAATCACATTCTCCCCTCTCTCCCAGGATTTGCCAGCAGGACTGAGCCCGAGTGGCCCACAGCAATAACCTGTTCGATAATACACTCTTTATTGCCTTCTTTCCATCCCCTGACTCACTTCCCCACACCCCTACAGGTGCTTCCCGGGATCACATCCAAAATCAACTATTGGCACTCAAATCCCCATGTCAGGGACCGTCTGGGGGGAACCCGGCCTCAGACACCGTACACCTGCAAAGCTTGACATTTCATCTGGCTTTGCTACTTGGTGAGCACAAAGCTCTGTGCATTATCCTAACTCGCTGCTTTTTTCCGGAAGATTCCGCTAGTGTCAAAACTGTCCACCAACAATGCTGACAGGCATCTGGTCAACCGCAGGGAAGAGTCTCCATGAGATCAGAGGCAGGTCCTCATTCGCCGTCTTTCCAGGGGGCTTGTCAGAAAGTGGAAACAGACTGTGAAGCCTTGCTGCAGCATCCCGAAGTTGCCCCGTTTCCCAGAACAAGTCTTAACGCGCTTGATCGACTTTTTGGACAGGAGATAAGCGCCCGGTCTCAAAACAATTAGGAAGATTCTCTTTACGTTGTGGCATCTCTGGCAGATTTTTTAAAAGCCAGATAAGCAGTATAAATCTCTCCATGCGATTTTCTGCCATCCCGGATACAAAAGCTGTTGCAAATAAGCTCTGAGCCCTTTAGGATTCGCACTTCTATTCTAGAGGACAGGACAAGTGGTGGAGAGTTTACACATGTCCTGGGTTTTAAACTGCAATCTGCTGTGAAACACGTCATCCCTTTTTTTTTTTTTTTTAAGGTTTATTTACTTTGAGAGAGAGAGCACGTGCACGAGAGGGCGAGGGGCAGAGAGAGAGAGAGAGAGAGAGAGGAAGAGGGAGGATCCCAAGAGGGCTCCCCACTGTCAGCGTGGAGCCTGATGCGGGGATCAATCACACGGCTTCGAGATCACGACCTGAGCTGATACCAAGAGTCAGAAGCTCAACGGACTGAGCCACCCAGGTGCCCTGAGACATGCCGTTACTTTAATAACAGTTTGAGCGAAGGAGGAGACATGGCCGACACCCTATGTGCCCATCGGCTGCAAGAGGACCAAACCTTTGCCAGAAATCTTAACACGTGCCCCTGAGAATGAAGCATTATGGGACGGAACCTGATCAGCGCTGGTGGAACGACTTCGCAGATACCCCTCATGGTGGCAAAACCCTGTCCGTTTGGGGGGCAGCTAGAAGGTGGTGGCCACCTGGGGAGACTACAGTGGGTTTTTGACGCTTTCTGACGCTGGGAGAACCTTAACATTGAAACGCACAGCCTTCTGCTGCCAGCGATGGTGTCGACGAGACAGATGCTGACCCACGACACAGACGATCTCTCGGACTTGACAAAAGAACTGATGTCAAACCCATCCCACTTGAAGTCTTGGCGAATTCTGGCGTTCCTCTGACTAGCCTCGGGTCCACCCGGCCCCGGGGGGGCAACGGGGATTCTGACACCATTTGCCACTATGCGTGTGTGTGCATCAGCCTTTTCAGCACTTGACTGTCAGAATGAACAAGAAAAGAAAGGAGTCGCACGTCGTCGATGACCATGTTGAATCCACAGGTTTACCTCCGCGGTCAATACAAACAAAAGACGCTTTGAGTGTAAATTCACTTTGGAGCAGAATGAATGTTTACTTTTTGTTTTCTTTGGGAAATCTGTATCTATTGCCTCTTGGGGGAGGAGAAAGTAGCCATTTATTTCTGTCTGGGGAAAAAAAGAAGGTGAAAGACAAAATTGCATGACGACCGATTTGATTGATGGCTACATGAAAGGAACATATTTCCAGTGCAATAAATGAGTTATATGCACACTTTCGCATGGATGTGCATTTTCCCGAAGTTCATAGATTCTTTTAGACTTTTTAATGGGATCAGGGCCTCCGGAACGTCAAAAAAAATTTTTGTTCCTGATTTTCTTTCGAAATGAAAACTTGAAGGAGTTTAAGTAATTTATTCCACCATGAATATACAGAAAGGTATTTTTGAAGTTATTTTTTAAAAGTGCATTTTTTTTTTTCTTGAGGATGAACAAGTTCTTCTTGGGGCTTTGATTTAACTATTAATTATCCTCATAAGCCTCGGCACCCTCTGTATATAACGGAAAAAAGAAAAAGTCTGCCATTTGGTCCAATCACAAAGGCTCTCACTTAACCAATTAAGCTTGAGAAGGTTTTGGCACACGGGTCCTCTTTGTTACTTTTGCGTAAATTTTAACCCCGATCTGTTTCCTTGTAAACAGTGGATAATCTTGTAGGAATGTTCTCGCCCTTGCTGAGGGATGATTTGCCTTTTCTGCCCCAGCGTCTCTCTCCTTCCCTCCACCCCCCTCTCTGAAAGTTTTCACATAGTTCTCCTCCTTCAGAACTTATATAAATATATGTTTCTTTGTGATGCTAAAAACTAATCTTTGTTTCTTCAGGCTTTTAGGAGGGATACTTACCTTAATCCTCTTAGGTCTGTGTGCCTTGAAGTGATAGCACTCGTAAAGTTTCAAGTTTCAAGGAGTAGGCTCTCCTAGGACCTGGGAGGAGGGAGCTGCCCTGAGATTCCTGTGCTATTAGCTTTGTGGGGAGCACTTTAAAAGGATGTGTGGCTTCCACTGTTGCTCTGTGCTTGCCAATGGTGCATTTAAGGAAAAGAAAAGAAAAAAGAAAAGGAAAAGAAAGGAAAGGAAAGGAAAGGAAAGGAAAGGAAAGGAAAGGAAAGGAAAGGAAAAAAAGAAAAGAAAAGGAAGGGAAGGGAAGGAAAAGAAAAGAAAGGGAAGAGAAAAGAAGGAAAGAAAAGAAAAAAGAGAGGGGGGTGCAGCCAAGAGACAACAGAAAAATTCAAATTACAATACATTGTTTCTACTCTTTGCATATAATTAATTGTCTAATTAGGAAGTAATTCTGTCTCTTTAAAAAAAATTTCTGTCCTTTTCTGTCTCTTTCCTTTTCTCTTTTAAAACCAGTGTTTTTAGAATTCCTTTTCTGTCTCTTAAAAAATTTTTTTTTAGGATTCCACTGCTTTTACTAAACCACTATATTCCCATTATCGGGCTTACGCATTTAATAATAAACTGTGGTGTTTCTGATCCCGCACTCAAAGCTGTTTGTAAATCCCGTATGTCGCCACGTTCCTGATCAACTAACCGGCCCTCAGCAAGTTGCCTTGATACGGATCCTGAGCATTTATTAAGCACCAAGCACTGCCCGAGAGGTGGCCAGAGGTGCAATACTGAGGGAGAAATTCACACAAAGAACTGTCAAGGGTTGTTTTTAGAAACTCCCCCTGGCTATTACTTGGGATTTAGCGCAAGTCATTTACTACTCAACAGCTGGTCTCCCTCCCCAGCATCTAAACCGAAGTCTCTTGAATTCATTTGCAGGCCTCCACGCACATCACATTTAGGAGAGCTGTTAAAAATGTGAATTCTCATGGCCCAGTCCCGGTGAATTAGAATTTCTGGGAGTGGAGAAGAGGAATGTGCGTTTCTAACAAGCCCCCCCGGCCCTTGCTATTCGACCATAACTGAAGTTTAAGGGCCATACATCCAGCTTCCCGACCCACCCCTGTTTCAGCTCCTAGGTAAACACTCTAGATACTCTCTCTGGTCCCTGCTTCGTCTCCCGGATGGCAGTGTCTCAGGGAGGGGAGGTGGTATAACCTCTGTTGACTTTGCCTGTTTGGCGTTGATTCCCCCCACTCCCACCCGCGTCTGGTAACAGGTCTCAGGTTCTCCTCTGGAGGAACCACCAGTCCCCTGCTCTTAATTCACGCGACCAGACAGGAACCACCGTCTCCATGCTTCTAGAAGTGGTCACGTGACCACGGCCTAACCAAGCAGCGCGATCTATCCCTCTAGCCCCGATGATCACGTCACTGGTGGACACGTGACTGAGCCAATCCTATGATACCCGAGCTGGGGCTTCTGCGGTTTCTTTCGTTGCTGGGCTTCTGGGGACCAGAATGACATGAGCCTGGAACTGCCGGGGAGGAGGTGGGGTCCCTTGCCTCTATGGGGAAGGGTTCTGCTTAAGAGAGAGACAGACATAGCTGAGAAATGGAGTGTCAGCCGTGAGCGTTGTTGACCCTCCTGGAGTCCCTGGGTGAGGACCTATTTGTAGACAGACCTGCCTCGGCTGGGATAGCCCCTTCTCTGTTTCTCCCAGTTTGACTCAGGTTTCTGACGTCTTCCACAGAAAGAACCCAATTATGGATAGAAAATGAAAAGAACTGATTTCTTCCATGGTCAACATTGGTCTGGTTTAGACTAAACACTGGGTATTTGGTGTGGGTCAGGCCTCAGACCTAGTGGTAATCAATAAAAATAGGTTAAGTAAATGGTCTGGAAGTCTCAGGGACATGGATAACTCTTGGGGTGACTCCAAGACTCGCAGACCAAGTCGATGCCTGGAACATTCTGTGACGTCTTTCTGAACATGCGCTCTCTCAAGAATGAGTCCTTAAGGGGACAATGAGACAGAACGTTTGCCTTGGGGTCTCATGGAAAATTCCAGACCATGGTCATTGTACTTTTAGCCCTCATATCACACTCTCCCCAGACTGAGTATAGCTGATGTGTGACCTGTAGAGCTGGTCCAGACCCTCACAATTATCAATCACCGTCGATTTCTGAAGTCATAATGGCACCCGCTTGAATTCATGGAAAAAAACAAAAACACAAAACAAGCTCTGGGATCATGAACTTCGGGAAGAAGTTCACCGTACGGTTAAGAACAAAGATTTTGAAATCACACAGAACTGATTCCCAAGTCTTAACTCTGTCAATTGCTATCTGCCTGATCTGGAAAACTTGTGTAGAGATTTTATCCATATAAGAGGATAATAATGGCAGCCTTATGTATAGATGACTGCAAGAATTAAATTAGATAATGTATACAAAGTGCTCAGTGCAACGTGTGGCCCATAGTAATTAGCAATTGACCTTGGGTCCTGTACCTCACTATACCTCCTTGACATTTATGTTCTGCTTTTATCAGATGTTGAGAGGTTCCATCAATGCCCCCCCCCACCACCACCCACGCTTCAGCCCAAAGTTTGAAGCTCTTTGCAGCAGGCACTTCTGTTACCTATGACTTGCTCTAGGACTTGGGGCCTCAGTTTACCTATCTGAAAATGGAGCGGGGTGGGGGGCGAATCAGGATTGTCCGACTACAAGTTCACTAATATTTTAACTCGTTCTAATATTTCTTCCGTGATGCCAAGAACTCTAAGCACTTAGCCACCAACCAACCAGAAGTTCCTAGGAAAACATGTCAAGTTTGTATTGCTGAATCACGAATTTGTCAAGGTACTTTAAAATATACTTTTTTTCTTTGCGTGAAGAACCCTAGGTGTGACTCACTATGAATTTGGCCAAGAATCCAAACGACATCTACTACATACTTTACGATTTTACTGCGAACGCCATCAATTGGGAAGAATGTTCTTTTGAAGCTTCCAACTTAGAAGATAAGTTGCATTTTTAAAATACTCAAAGATCCCCCCCCCCCGCCATATTTTTCCGCTTCTTTGATGCATGTAAGTCTTTTGACTTCAGCCCAGTTCTCATCTTTTGGCAAGTGACCAATTCACAGATTCCAGGCAATATTCAGAATGTGTTCAGCTAAAACAAATCAAGTCCGACAGTTGTCACAGAAGCATTTAACCAAAATTACTTCAACATTTTAACAATGCTTGACGTTTTCAGGGATGCCTTTGAAGTACAGAGCTCCCAAAATATTTAGTGTTAACAGTTTTAGACAGGTGTTTTGCCAAAGACATGTAAAGATGTGTTGAGTGAAGATTATTATTTTGCAGTGAGCTTAGCCTCTGGAAAAATATTTATGTCTTAATTGGATGGGATTCCACCTGTCATTTTATCACACACTTTGCTTATGGTCCATTTTGCTTAGAGTCCAAGAAAAATGAAAGTCTTTTCGGTGTGAGAATTAATGGGACGCATGTTGGAGCTTTTGTGGAATCACCGCGTTTGTTTGGTGATAATTGTGAGAGAGGGTTTTAGGAACTTGAACTCGAGTTTGCAATTAGAATATACAAACTTGGGTCTGAAAAGCTTAAGAAAGAAGCAGTGGCAGAAAGTGTTGCAAAAGCCCTTTTAGAGCAGACCAGAGTTACACAACTAGAAAACCACTGAATTGAAAACTGAAATGGAAAAAGGCGAGCAACACATTTTCTAGGGGTTTCTATCATTCTAGGGATTAGTTATCTTACTGTCTGGTACGTAGAAAGTCCTCACAAAAAAGGAGCTTCCCTCCTTTGTCTTCCTTGCTTTTCCCCTCTTTTCCTTCCTCCTGTTTCCTTCAACAAGCTTTCTGGTCACTTACAACACGATTTCAACAAGTAACCCTGAAGACGGAAACCAGAACTCAGCTGCTTTTGAACCAGTGTTTAGATTAGAGGGAAGACCTCCCCCTCCTTTGCTCAGACAAGCTCCCCATGTGAGTGTAGCTCAGGCAGCGTTAGAGTGTTGACTCCATTGTCTGGAGGAATGAATGTGGTTAACGCCGAATGGATTTCTATATTCTATTTAAGCTCCAGCCATGTATTGAATGAGTGTCTGCTCTGGGGGTGTCTTCGTGGGCTCCACTGTGACCTTAGAGATGGGACCCTACACGGAGAAGCGGGTCATAGGTGAGGGGTTTGGAGGTCAGGGGACAAGCGATCATCTGTCGGAAGCACTCTCTGAATCTCTCGTTTTGGGTGGTGGGCTCCAGACGCCTAAGTATGAGAAGGTCCAACTTGAGTGAAAAAAGCAAAATCTCACTTCTGCGAGGTGGGACCTAAGGAAACAGCGTGAAGAACAAATCCAAGTACATGAGTCATGAGGCCTTATGAGAGCACACGCACCCCACCCCCACTTGATAATGTGCCTGCCCCCCGCCTAGCCCTGCCGCTGAACCCCTAAAACCCTTAAGTTCCCACCGTCCTGGTGAAGGTTCTGGCTGAGCCTTCTGTTCCTGCTGATGTGAGGAAGCAACGCGTGCCACCCCCCCGGAACATGGAGGCAGAGAAACGAAGTGAGCCAAGGGAACCCACGGACTTCATGGTGCCTGTGCCACAGGCCAATGAGCTGGAGTTCAAGGCCAGCTTAACATGCGGGCAGGCTCCCAACGGACCATAGCTGACACATAGTTGTCATAAGGATTGAGCAGGGGAGAGCTGCTGTGCCCCTTTTCACTAGGGAATGAGCCTCTCGCTTCTTGATGTGCTGAACTCCCTTCTCGATGCCTTTTCGTGTGTTCTGCCCGCTCATGCCGTAGGCTCCTGTGTTGCCCGCCCCCCCCCCCCCCACTCTTGGATTTTTACATCATCCCTGGCACTTGTTTTGATCAAGGTAATCATCTGGCATTTAGCCCGTTCACAATTGCTCCTTCGGATCAGCTATCCTGGGTCTGTAACCAGTGACTTTTCATGCCCTCAAATTGAAAATATTCATCACCCATTATGACAGTCAAACTGGGAGCATACATGCTACACATATATCCCGAAACACTCTTTTCCTTAATACCTGTAGCTTTAGCATTGTTGGGAATGTGCTAAATAATCGCTAAAAACGTGGTCTGTGGCGAGAAGCCCGGGCTCTGGCTCTGAATCCTGTCTCTTTTCCTTGCTATGGGACCTGGACCCTGGGGAGACAATCTCTCTAGGCTTCACTGTCCTCACGTGTAAGGCTGGGGAAATAACAGCGCTGAGTGCCTAAGACCATTACAGATAAGGCCTGAAACACAAAGCATATAAAATGCTCATAATATGATCGAACACTTAATAAGCACTCAAAAATGGTAGCTACTGTTACGGTTATTATTATCGTCTGTAGGCAGAAGCAAAAGGCAATAGAGCTCAGGGCGCCTGGGTGGCTCAGTCGGTCGAGCCTCCGACTCTTGATTTCGGTTCAGGTCCCGATCCCAGGGTCGCGGGATCAAGCTCCGCGTGAGGCTCCGCGCTGACCGTGGCGCCCGCTTAAGGTTCTCTCTTTCTCTCCCTCTACCCCGCTCCCCCCGCCTCACGCACACATTCTCTCTCTCTCCGCCCCCCACCAAAAAGATTTTTTCTTTTAATTTTTGAAAAGGTAACAGAGCTCATTCTTTAGTCTCACGTAAAATATAGACGCAGATAGAGTAAACAAATGGGGACCCAGTGACCCCTGAACGAGGTTATTAAATGGCACGGCATACCAAGTGTCTTACGAACACTCCTGGGATCCCCCTTTAATGGAAGGTGAACTTGACAGGCTCTAAAGAACTATGTCAGGGGAAATACTCACAAGGCAGCCTCAGCCTGCAGTCTCAGCCAAGAGTCGTTTAAGGTCGGACACTGTAATTTGTTCTTGACAATGTTTAGCGATACTCTGAGGGTGGATATTCTGAGGGTGCCATAATTCTCCTCCTTGGAACCAGCTGCTGTAAGGAGCAGGCATTTCTGATCGTTGGGTTTCCCAGTAGTTGGTAGCATTTCCTCTGTGTTCTCGCAAGCGACCAAGCATCCAACACTCCTAGAATGCTAAATAATACCTACATAATAAGGTTAAGCCCAGGGATCGCCTTGCTGATATTAAGAATTTGGGGCTTCCTTCAACAGACAAATTGCTTTGCTGGACAAGCCATAATGCAACACGTTCATCTCAAGAGAGTTACTTCAGCGGGGAAATATGCTAAGAAGCTCAGTGCTTTTCTTAAAATGATCGTCTCGAAACTAAACATGGCAGCCAATTATTGTTGAACCGTTTGTGAAAAACAGTTTGATTGGGAGGTTAATATTGGAAGAGGCCACAAGGATTGACATCAGCCCAATTCAGATGTTGGCTGAGGTATCCTGTCCCTTAAGAACCAAAAGAAATTGGCCTGGTCCCATTTCAAGCACCGGTAGGGCCCCGTGACCTTCCTAACCTGTCAGGAGATTTTGGAAGGTAGGGAGTGGCTAACTCCTTGACTTGGTGGGTGGGCAGGGGTGGGGGGAGGGCATTTTTTCCATCCCATACGATTCTGGTTTTTGTTTTGTTGTGTCATTCTGTGGGATCCTTTGCCATACTTCCATGCTGCTCCCAATCCCAAATCCTCCAGCTCAGCTCTGAGACTTAGGCATCTTGATTTCTGCATTAAAACTCACCCACACAGGGGCGCCTGGATGGCTCAGTTGGTTAAGCATCTGTCTACGACTCAGGTCATGATCTCACAGTTCATGGGTTCGAGCCCCGAATCGGGCTGTGTGCTAACAGCTCAAAGCCTGGAACCTGCTTTGGATTCTGTGTCTCCCTCTCTCTCTATCCCTCCCCTCCTTGTGTTCCGTCTCTCTCTCTCTCTCTCTCTCTCTCTCTCAAAAATAAATAAACATCGAAAAAATTAAAAAAACAAAACAAAACACCCACATAAGCCCTTCATGTACCCCGCAGACTTGGCTAAGGTTTGAGAGAAGAGAGGGATGGTGCTTAGATCATGAAAGAGAGGTCATCTTAAAATGGAACGGTAAATATTCCTGGGCCTAATGGTATTTGCCATAAGGCTTGGTGACTCTCCCTGTCCTTGCTTAGGAATCAACCCCCCTTCAATTCCCTCATTATTTTCACGCAGAGGCAAATAACATTGGACTAGACCACTTGGAAATTACTGCTTGGGCTCAGATGAGGTCCTGTCTCTCCTCCCAGTCTTGGGGATGGAGTGTGGCATATCATTCTTTGAGGTATATTTCAACTAGGTAAACAGGGCCCAGGGAAGTGAAACCATTTGTGCAGATAAACACCAGAGCCGGGACCCCAATATACGGCCGGTTGATGGTACATGGCCTTATTTCTGAGCCCCGTTATCGCCACACATATTTCCACAGATGTACCCTCAGGCACGTAGCTATCACCGATTCTCACATAACTCCATGTGTACTCACTCGGCACTAAAAACCCGAGTGAAGAAAGCTAAGTTATCCTCAATAAACCGAAGGCACCCTAGAATCTTGCTCTGCTTCCGGAACTTCACCGTAAACTCCAGCGGCAACAACCCTTCTTGGTGGGCCTACTGAGAATGAGAGGCCACTCTGGGCTCTGTGGGAGGACACAGTGATGGATGAAGCCGTGAGCATTGAACCCCTACAGGCTCTGCAGAGATGACGGAGACCAGGTAGGGATGGCCCCTGCCCCCGTGGGGCAACAGCAAATCCATCTCCGGAAAATAAACTCCCGTTGGTTAAGCCACTCAGTCTATGCTACCACTGTTATGGCGGCCCTCACAAGCACCCTGGCCAGGTAAGTCGACTCTCGGCAAATAAAGGCACCAGGCAGTGTAAACAGGGTGAGGAAAGGAGCGCGAGCAGCTCGAGCAAGGACCTGGAGGAAGAGAAGGGGAAAATAACATTCAAGGCTGGAATGTGGGAAGGAAGAAGGAGCGAGAAAACTGGAAAGGTGAGTTCGTTCGTCTCCCGTGATCAAGGATGTGGAACTGAGAAGTGTGGTCTCTCGGGCCATTCTTGGGAACCTCGGTTGGCAAAGAGAACCAGGGAACGGGATGTTGGATATAAACTTAAAGCACGTGGAAAAGCCCAGCATGTTTTCCTTTTTTCCTTGCCTCCACTTTTCCCATACGAGCTATTACTTTAGAAGTGGAAAGACATTCCGGAACGTTAAAACGTCTATAAAATGAAGAGACAAGTTGAAAGGTTTCTTTGCTTCGGGGCTTTGGGGCGGAAATTTGAGTTGGCTTGAATCTTTTATGGCCACGAAGGCGTTTCGATGTCCATTTAGTCGAGTGACTTTGGGAGGAATTCTCCACGATGTGATAATACATTTGTTGGCCGGGAAGCTAGGAACCCTGTTGACCGAGTCCCTTTGGTGAAACGGGTGACACGGCTTTGAGTCTTGTGCCCAGTGAATAAAATTTGGGTGGGTGACTTTCTAGAGCTGCGGGGGGAGGGGGTTGGGTGCCCCTGATGGCTATCAGCAGGGGGCCTCTGCCCGCTCCCTACAGGGCTGGCTTTTGTGTGCTCGGAGGAAAGGGAGCCCCAAGCACAGGGACAAGGTGTGGCTGATGGGGCCCGATAAACCCCACACAAAAAGCCCACTGTAGTGCTGAAAGGGTCTCCAATGTAGCCCTTTAATTTCCTCGCTTAGAAATGTTTCTCCTCTTTTCATCCCCGGCCTTTATCTTAACTTCTAATCGGAGCAAAGCGGCAGCCTTTCAAATTGAACAAATAGGCTCTTCTGCCTGTGACAAGATGTACCTCATTTTCTCGGCAAGCCTTCAGCAAGGTCACACCTTTTTAATTTATTTTCTGTAAGAAAAATCTAGTTGCTGGCTAGAACAAGGACCAGAGCTCGCTAGAGGTCATTTCTCGAGCTAGTCATAAAGTAGAATGGGATTAGAGCCGCGTAATATCCTCGGCCTCACCTTGCTGCCCACACCGGCACCCCGGGAGCGGACAGGGCCTGGGCGGGGGGACAGGGACGGTCAGCGTGGATTGTTCTGTCTTCTCACTGTGAGGCCGATCTTTTCCCGGGGATTTATTTGTATTTCAGATGTGATTTTGACTCTCGCAGACAGACGTGTGAAAAAATGTCAATGGAGGAACATCGTCGGGGGGGGGGGGCAGGGGTGTGTTTAACATTATCTGACACAAACAGGGGAAAGGACACGGTGTCATCTGCTTATAGGGTAGTTGGGCTATCCACGAATGTACCCCGCCCACCGCCACAACCTTCCCATTTTTCCCATCCAGTGCCCTTTCCGCTCATTCCAAAATTGAGGCGACTGACGTCCCTCTGAAATCAAGGCGAAGTTGTCCTTCCCTAAGTTTCAGGCTGTGGCTCATTGGGGAAAGTGCCTAGCCAGCCCTTTTTATGCTTCCCGAATTCTGTCTCGTTTTGTATTAACTAACCTTGGTTGTTGTGAAAATAGTTACCGTGTTTGTTCATACGTTATAAACACATAGAGAGATGTCTGCAAGGACATATATTAAATTTAACAGTAGTTCCTCTTGGAGAGGCAAGTAGGGACAAGAGGTAAAGAGGGACTCCAGATTTTAACCCATGACTTGAAAGCTTTACAGTAATAATGCGTTCATGTTAACATCGTTTAAAAAAGTAACAAAAATACTTTCCTTTCAATGGAAAAATCAAGAACATGAGAGAAAGGGTGGCATATAAATCAAAGTCACGTATAAGCTTAGCTTTCAGGAAAAATTGTTGATGACACTTTGCTGTATTTCTTCTCACCCTTTAATTCTGTATATTTCTCTACCCCCTCTTCCTCCCACTGCGTCATATTGTGAGCGTTTCTTCATTTTATTAAATATTCTTTTAAAAACAGTGTATTCAAGGGACGCCTGGGTGGCTCAGACGGTTAAGTGGCCGACTTTGGCTCAGGTCATGATCTCACAGTTTGTGGGTTCAAGCCCCACGTTGGGTTCTGTGCTGACAGCTCAGAACCCGGAGCCTGCTTCGGATTCTGGGTCTCCCTCTCTCTCTGTCCCTCCCCTGCTTGCACCCTGTCTCTCTCTCACAAAAATAAGTAAACCTCAGGGACACCTGGGTGGCTCAGTCAGTTAAGCATCCAACTTCGGCTCAGGTCATGATCTCACGGTTCGTGGGTTCGAGCCCCACGTCGGGCTCTGTGCTGACAGCTGGGAGCCTGGAGCCTGGAGCCTGATTCGGATTCTGTGTCTCCCTCTCTCTCTGCCCCTCCCCCGCTTGTGCTCTGTCTCTCTCTCAAAAATAAATAAACGTTAAAACAGAATAAACCAAAAAAATTTAAAAATTTAAAAATAAATAAACACTAAAAAATTAAAACAGTGTATTCAATACCTGTGAGGTATTCCATCAGATTATGTATACCTAATGCATTCAAACATTAAAAATTTTTTTTAATGTTTTATTTATTTTTGAGACACAGAGAGACAGAAAATGAGCAGGGGAGTGGCAGAGAGAGAAGGAGACACAGAATCTGAAGCCGGCTCCAGGCCCTGAGCTGTCAGCACAGAGCCCGACGCGGGGCTTGAACTCATGGACCATGAGATCATGACCTGAGCTGAAGTTGGACGCTCATCCGACTGAGCCACCCAGGCGCCCCTGCATTCAAACATTTTAAAACCTGCTTATTGTTTTCAGTTGTGGCTGTATTAACTGAAATGCTGTAATAAACAGCCATATATATATATATACATATATGTATATATATACATATATGTATATATATATACTTATATATATACATATATGTATACACATAAGTACATGTATATGTATTATATATGTATATACATTTATATATTGGTGTGTATATCATATATGTATACACACACACACACACACACACACATATATCGCAGCGGACACCTCAGGTCATTTTCTTAGGCTGGAGAAAATTCCTAGCAGTGCAGTTACTAGTTCAAAATAGAGAACATATTCAAGACTCTTTTGCCAGATTAAAACTCTAAGAAGAGTGCATCCATTTATAATACCACCAGCAGTATTTCAAAGTGTCTATTATAATTTTTCTGTTTTGCTGACTCTTTGAATGACGAGAGAAATAGTAATTAATTGTCTTAATTTGTATTTTTAAAATTACTAGCGATGTCAAACCCATCATTACTTTGCCATTTGTTGGTTTCTTCTCTTGTGAATCAGCTGTTTGGATTCTAAGTATTTGCTTACCAAGGTTTTCGCTTTGCTTACTGATTTGTAAACACTTTTTAGAGTTTAAGGGTATCAACCTTCTGTACGTAAGGTATTCTGCTTAATTTGATGTCTACCTTTTGATGTTTTTCTGCCTTTTTGATATTTGTAAGATATCATGATGTTTCTTCCATTGTTGTGCATTCAAACCTACCAGTCTTGTCCATCATGGTATTTACATTTGCACTTAAGCTTAGAAAGGTCTTTTCCCCCCTAAAAACACATAACTACTTACTATTCTACTCAGATACTTAGCCTTTCAGTTTTTACACAATTTGGTATTGATTTAGAAGTTATTTTTCTCTAGTGTAAGATATGAATCAAATTTTATTTTTCTAAAGAGCTAACTGGTTTTTCTAAAACTGCTGATTGCGGGGCGCCTGGGTGGCTCGGTCGGTTAAGCGTCCGACTTCGGCTCAGGTCATAATCTCATGGTCCGTGAGTTCAAGCCCCAAGTCGGGCTCTGTGCTGACAGCTCAGAGCCTGGAGCCTGTTTCAGATTCTGTGTCTCCCTCTCTCTCTGCCCCTCCTCTGTTCATGCTCTACCTCTCTGTCTCAAAAATAAATAAACGTTAAAAAAAAAAATTAAAAAAAAAAAAACTGCTGATTGCAATCGTTTTCTCAAGAATTTGAAATTCCAGAAAACTGACCTGTTCCATTGATTTCTTTGTGTATTCCTGGGTCAGTAACATATTGGCTTACTAATTACAGTTTTATGTTATGTTTTTCTATTCGTCAGTTTATTATTTATTATTCTTTTTCACATCTTCAGTAGTCTTGCCCATTTAATTAGCAGAAGAATTTTTAAATTTCCTTGTCATTTAATACTTATCAACAAACATTTAGTACTTAACCAATAATGATTTTTTTTATTGTGAAAATGAATAATTACTTTGATTATAATTGAACTAAATGTGTAATTGGGAGTATTGACAACTGTGCAGCATTAACTTTCCCATCCATGGACATGGTATGCCTTTTCATTTGTTTTTTAAAAAATGCTATATTCCTCAATAAGTTTATGGATTTTTTTTTTTACATAGGCCTCAAACGTTTTATGGTGCTGGTAGAGAATGAGAGAAATGAGTGGATTTGAGAGACTGATAAGATATATACACACAGGCTTTGCTGAGAGATCAGGCATGGGAAATTAGAGAGAAAGACCGACTCCTAGATTCTGGGCTTGGGAAACAGGAGAACTGATGATGCCATTCACTAAGATAAGGAACATCAGAAGAGAACCAGATTTGGGGAAGAAAGATCCATACTTTGGTTTTGGA
Organism: Neofelis nebulosa; assembly: GCF_028018385.1. Classification (NCBI taxonomy): domain Eukaryota; kingdom Metazoa; phylum Chordata; class Mammalia; order Carnivora; family Felidae; genus Neofelis; species Neofelis nebulosa. The sequence continues at coordinate 32,561,362 of NC_080798.1, read as the reverse complement.
CATGTGAGTTTTCAGATGACTTTGTGATATCCAAGTAAACCCATGTAAGTCAGCAGTTGAATGTGTATATTTGAAGCTCTGAGGAAAGTGGTTAGCAAGAAATCCCCATTTATGAGTTATCTGCAAATGAGTGGTAATTAAGCTAGGTATTGTCTAAAGCACAAGCATGGAGTGACCAGAAAAATATGCAGAGAACTGAGCCTTAATGGCTGGGTAGAATGTGTTGAGCCCGCAAAGTGGCTAGAGAGAGGCCCGAGTGAGTGTTATGTCACCAAAGCCGGGTCATGGAAGTGTCCCAATTAAATCTATGGCAAATTGATTTCTGACAAGAGTGTCTATTTGTGTCCACACACACACACACACACACACACACAAAAGCCCAACGTGGGGCTCGGACCCATGAGCAGCAAGATCATGACCTGAGCCAAAGTCAGACATTTAACTGACTGAGCCACCCAGGCGCCCCACGGATATTGCTATTTTCAACAATCCTGAGGAGAGCAGCCCAATGCTGATGCAGCCATGGTGCTCTATTCCCAGGTTCCCCAACCCATCCCTTTGGCCATCCCTAGCATACTGCATCCCATCTTCAAGGTTGCCTCAACATCACAATATGGCACCTACTGTGCCAGCTATCACAACATTTTAGGAAAGAAGGAGAATAGGGGGAGGGAGGGAGGCAAAATGGCCCCCAACAGATGAGTCAGCAAGTTTTTAAGAAGTTTCTCAGAAACCCTGCCCAAAACTGTCCACTTACTTCTTGTTTCTACAATTTCGTTCCCTGCAAGGGAGACTGGGAAATAAAGTGTTTGATTGGCTGCCATGTTGGCTTTTGGCTCAGATTTCCTATGGGAAGGAAGAAGAGATGGGATAATGAGCTGGTAACTAGCAGATGGTCTTACCAAATTTGCTTTCTTTGACGTTCCTCAGTTTCCACATTTACATTAACGATTCTCCCGCAGTTATACACTAGTCTGTTCCTTGCCTTGGGAATTGTCCCTTTCGGTGACTTTGTTTATTCATCTAACTAATGTTTTTATTGAGGACCTTCTCTGTGCCAGCACCCGGAGCTATGGCACTGAACAAAATAAAACAGAAAGTCCCACTCTCCCGGAGGTTCATTTTAGTAAGGGAAAGGATGATAGAGAAGAAAAAAAAAATGACCAAAATAAATAGTGTGCCTAACGGTCACAAGTGCCAAGGCAAAACAAAGCAAGCAGGGCAGTGGCACATGAATGACCTGTTGGAGTGGCGGTTGTTGAAATTTTAGTTGAAAGGACCAAAGAAGACCGCGTTGAGAAGGTGCTTTGGGGAATACAGACATAAAGAAATAAGGGAGCTAGCTCCGGGGAGAAGGAGTTGCAAGTGCAAAGGTCCTGTGGTAGGAGGGTTTTGGTATCTGAGGAACAGAAAGGAGGCCGATATGCTTAAAGCAGGGTGCAGGGGACACGAGAGGAGAGGAGTCAGAGTGAGACGCGGGAGCGGTCGTGCAGACCTTGGAGGCCACGGGCAGGATGCCAGCTTCCTTTTTTTCACCTCGTGTCCCTCGTTGGAATCTCTACAAACCGATAAAGGCTCAGCGTTATTTTATTTCATTATTTGTTTAACGAAATATCAGGTTTGTGGCTGATTGCCAGCATCGGGGAAGTATTCATTATACCCACACACGCGCACACGTGCACACACACACCCCCCCCCCACGCGTTTACACACGTTTTCATTTTTCCTGTTTTAGAAAAGTAGCACTGCTACCCACCAGCTGGCTGTGCTGTGCACATTTTTACGTCCTCGGTTTTTTGGAGACGTGGGGCGATACAGCCTGATGCGGTTGACACGAACGGGTGAAATGCTGATGAAATATATTAAATATGAAGGCAATCCTTGTACAAAGGGATTTCCACCAATGAGTCTAAGGCTGGCAACCAACCCAGAGGCAGATGGAGTTAGTTAGGAGCAGTTAGAGAAAGAATTCAAAGTGCAAGCTGAAACACAAACCTGGATTAAACATCACCAATATGAAGGAATTTTCATTGTGAAGTTTCTTCTCATTATTTCTCTCTCTCTCTCTCTCTCTCTCTCTCTCTCTCTGTCTGCCTCCAAATCCCAGCCCCAAACTGTGTGTCTCAGATGAGTAAGGAGCAGGTGTAATTAACTGAATAGATCAGTAAAAGGAGAATTATGGGATACGGAAAGCCTTTAAATATGATTCATGGGTTGGGCGCGATGGCAAACACGTGATAGATGCTCGGAAGAGGCCACGGGGAGACGGTGCTGAGCGCCTAGTGGGAAATGGCTAAAGCAGGCACCCGGATCTCGACAGTTCATATAATTATAAAGGACGAAATCTTTTATAAAGATGGAACAAGTAAGACTTCACCAGCACCACACCTCATGCCCGCAACGATTAAACAGAAACCAAGAAGGCATGCGCGTTTTTGTCCCTGGGGAGCAGGACGGCTGTTTCTTCCCTCTGGCAATCAGCACTGGAGGGGCGCCGTGGGTTACCAGAGCAGGAAGTAGAAGGCAAGTGGTAAATCAAACTTGGGTAAATCAAACTTGCATCAGAATTAGAAACTCTTCCCATTGGGGGAAAAAAAACCTGTTGGTGAAAATTAAAAACTAACCACAGACTGGGAGGAGATATTCGCAAAGTATGGGTTCATCTCCACAATATATAAAGAACTCCTATGAATCAATAACAACACTATGAACCAATTTTAAAATGGGCAAAACAAAACAAAACGAAGAGACAAAAAGGGCCGAAAGACTGGAGCTGGAACCTGGGAAGAGAAAATGTATGAACGGCCAACACGAATATGACAAGGTGCTCAATGTTATTATTCATCAGGGAAATACAAAGTAAAACCACAATGGGATACCACTAACACTCAGCAGAATGGCTCAACTTAAGTGTCGGAGGGGCACCTGTGTGGCTCAGTTAGGCGTCCAACCCTTGACTTCGGCTAAGGTCGTGATCTCATGGATCGTGAGTTTGAGCCCCGCGCCGTGAGCCTGCTTAGGATTCTCTCTCTCCTTCCCTCTCTCTGCCCCTTCCCGCTCACCTACGTTCTCTCTCTCTCTCTCTCAAAATAAACAAACTCTAAAAAAATTGCAAAGACAGAAGTCTTTCCTCCAGTTCTTCCTTCCACTGTTGCAATGGCTTCCTTACTCCTTACTTGTTTGTTTTTCCTCGAGCTCCTCCCAGCCCATCCACATCGCCCCCCGGATAAACCCCACACTCCTAATTGTATTCCCCACGGCCCTGTACAGCTTGCCTCTCCACGTAGGTATTCAGTTGGCCACTCACTCTCTTCAGCCGCAGGAAGGGCTTTGCTGCCTCCTGCCCCAGGGACTTTGCGTGTGTTACTCCTTTATCCAGTGAACTCCTGCTCAGGCTTCTGATCTTGACCCTGTTTTCAGTCTGGGGAGCTGTCTCTTGTCTCCCAATCCTGGCCCTCATCTGGACTGATTTCGATCCTTCCGTTCTTGTCCTCGTGGCCCCATGGACCTCTCGTTCGCCGTGGATATCAAAGCTGTCGTTTTCTGTTTGCTTATTCGAGAATCCTCGACACGTACTAGGCCGTAGGCAGGGACAGCATCCGCTTTCCTGCCTCCGTGCCCAGTGCTTCCGGCAGCGCCTGGCTCCTAGCAGGTGCTCAGTAAACACGCGTGGAGGGCCAGGATGGCTCGGCATTGTGCTCAGACTCTGCTGTCAGACCGCCTGGCTCCAAATCCTGGGTCTGCCACTTGTCAGCCGTGTGACCTTCAGCCAGTCACTTGACCTCTCAGTGCCAGACGAGGACCAGAGTGAGGGAAGTTGCTAGGGTGTAGAATGTAGGGAGATACTCCAGGGCCTCCCCCTTGTCCTGGCCTTGTCTCAGGGCCTCAGTTTCCCTTATCTGGGATAACAGCTATGCTTGTGTCATAGACTCCGCAAGATGAAGTGATTTCATGGATGCAAACACTTGGACCGGTTCCGGGCGGGGGGTGAACGCTGTGGGAGCATGTATCATCATCCTGTGTCAAGGGGCTCAAGGCCCAGTTCAAGTCCTTTCTGCCACTGCTTCCTCCCTCCCGACTCGGGCCCCCTCCCCGGAAACCACCCCCCCCACCCCCACCACCCCCACTGTCTGCACAATGGCGCGAGTAGGAGGCCGGTGGTTCTCATAGCCATTCGACAAGAGCTCTTTGGGGACCTCTGACTCTGAACACCTCCCAGCTCCCAGCACAGAGGGTGCCCTTCCCCCAAAACTGGCTGAGCCAATATCTACTCATCCCTCTTGCTGAAAACCAGGGCCAAGAGACCCTGCGGATTGCGGGAGCGTGGGTAACGCCGACTCCCAGTTTAAGCTCCAGGAGTAGGAGGGAGGTAAAGAGTCAAGCAGCATTCATCCCTGGACTCAGGACCCCTCCCCCCTGCAATCTGCTGGTAAAATTAGGAGTCGGCAGCTTGCAGAAGAGCAGAGATGCTCCCAGAGGTAGACACCCCCAGAGGCAAATATTTTTGTTGTTACGGTACCATGGGGAAGTTTGTGCATGGAGTGGCCAAGAAGTCCATCTAGATAGCTCACCTTTTTTTATTTTTTATTTGTGTGTGTGTGTGTGTGTGTGTGTGTGTGTATGGTTTGAACTACCTAGGGAACACTGCACACCGTCCTCCCTTGGGGGCTAAGGAGCCAATACTCCTCTCTTCTGCTTGTCACCCCTGGCGTGTGTCTCCCGCTCCCCGCCGTCCAGGCCTGCGCCCTGGGACCCCTGAAAGACCCCAGATCCCCGATCCCTCTGCCGGCCCCAGCCCTCCAGAAGCCAGTTAGTCACCCTCACGCTCAAATTCCCCGTCATCCAGGCCCGGCCAGACTTCTCACAGACCCATGAGGCCGGTCATGAGGGAGCCGCCGTCCCCGGGGGAAGCAGATTTTCCAAGCCCCGGGGGGTGCGTGTGCAGACTCGTGCCTGAGAACAGCCCGTCATCTGCAGAACCCAAGAACAGTGCACGTCTTTGTGCTGAGCAGGATGAATCCATCAGAAGACCCACCTCTGGAGCTGGTGGAGCCTCGTGCCCAAGCGCTGTTTATTTCGAACTTGGTGGGAAACTGGGCGTTTCTCCCGCGGCCGCCCCGCCCGCTCCTTTCTCTCCAACAGGAGAAACCGAGGACAGGAGCCGTCCCGAAGCCGTTCTCACTGAATATACCCGACAGGAGCTGTAGTTGAAGGCCTTGCGATGCCGCCAGCAAACCCCGCGCCCCAGGCAGCACGTGACGGCCTCACCCGCCTGGGCCGGGGCCCCACCCGGGGCTTGCTCTTGACCCCTTAATCCGCCTCCTGCCGTCCGGCGTCTGCAAGGGGGAGAAAGGCAAGCGATCCAGACTATGATCCAGAGACGGGGGAAGGGCCGCCTCCAGGGGCCGGAAATGGTACGTGGCCAAGGCGTCCGGGGCGATTATGATTTTATGCAACTCAATTCTTGCAAAGCCTGGAAATAGAGGTGGAGGGTCCCCGCGAGGACACGCAGCAGGCCGCCGTGCGGCGCACCCCTCCGGTAAACACGCGGGGGTGTCTCTGCCGCAGGACCTGTTGTTGCTCCCGCGAAGTCAGCAGAAACGTGTGAGGTACTGAACAACGCCTGCTGCATGCGTGTGGGCCATCTGTCAGGAGGCCAGCGATAGGGGTCGAACGCAGAGGTGCTTGGGGTTTGACCGGCGGTGGTGTCGCTGTTGTTTTCTGGGTTTTTTTGTTTTGTTTTGTGTTAATGCTTTTTAACGTTTCATTATTTTTGAGCGAGAAAGAGACACACTGTGCGTGGGGGAGGAGAAGAGAGAGAGAGAGAGAGAGAGAGAGAGACAGAATCCCAAGCAGGCTCCAGGCTCCGAGCTGTCAGCACAGAGCCCGACGCGGGGCTCGAACTCACGGACCGTGAGATCATGACCTGAGCCGAAGTCAGAGCCTTAACCAACTGAGCCACCCAGGTGCCCCCTGTTTTTGTTGTTGTTGTTTTGTGTTTGTTTGTTTTCAGAATATCAATACAGGAGGCTGCTAACTCTGGTTACTTCCTGGGGATTGACATTACCCACGTTTCCCCCCTGAACGAAATGTAAGCAACTCAGGGACACCTCCACCCTACCTTTTTCCCAGCCCTACCTGTCCAGGATTCTTGATGGTCTTAGCTTTCTCTTCAAAGGCCAGCCCGCTCTGAGGGATATCTTTGTTTCTTTACCGGGTCAGCCCCAGGACAACCGTCTGGATCGTCCTCCTGGGTAACTGCCCTTCCCATAGTCTCAGCCAATGTGGTTTGGGTAGTGTGGACTCCACTCCCAGACTGTGTTTTGATTTGGCCAATCAGATAACCTCATGTCTCTGGTCAAGGTGATTGGTTCAGAGATATGCATGTTACCGCATTTGGGCCAATGAGAGTCAGGCCCGGGGACTTTAAGCTGCTTGGGGAAAGGAAGCTTTCTCTTTCTGTCAAAGTTAGAGCTATGAAGAATGAATCTGGGGTGGCTGGGGACCCGTCACATGGGGAAAATCTACCTGCAAGTGAAGCCAACGTGGACGGAAATGTTAATTAAGAGGTGATGAGACGCTGAATCTTCATGACATTGTTTGAGCCACTGGATCAAGCCAGGCCTGAAGGTGGAACTCTTCATGTTTTAACTATGACAACACGCTTAAACATTATTAACTTGTTAAGCAGTTTGAGTTGTATTCCCTGTCACTCACAACTGAAAAAACTTCTAACTGGGATGTCCTAAACCCCAGGAACGTATATACTCGGAGGGCTCTGGATCTGCTCTCGGCATCGTGAAGCTCATCTCACGCACCCGTGGGCTTCCCCTCACCCTGCTGGGTCTCTACTCCATGTAGCAGTGATGCCGTATGCTTCCTCACTAGGTCCAGGGCCTCGTCCTCTCCGGATTCAGCACGTAGGGCACTGCTTGGCACCGAGGAAATGCTTGATGTGTGACTTTAGGGGAAGCAATTCACTTCCTTGGGCCTCTGCCTCCTGGTCTGTCAAATGGGCCTCCAATGGAGCTGTTTACTAACGCTCTGCATTCGACAGCAGGGGTGACGCCTGGGCAGCCTATGGCAGCTGGAGGAGACACCCACCCCCCCCCAACCCCCCCCCCCCACCCCCACCCCGCGTCACCAACCAAGCCAGAGTGCCTTCCACTTGTGCGGCTTGGGCGGAGCTAAAACTTGCACTCTGATATCCTGACCCTCCTCCAGTACTATGGCCCCTTCCAGCATTTTCCGTAAGAAAAACAGGCCTGCCTCCGCCCCCACTTCATCGAATTCCTTCCGGCAAGAACACTACCCCTTGACCGCTTCTGCTGCGCGTGTCCGTGAGTTTGTGTTAGTTCTGCAAGGATGGGAAGGGGGCTGGGCAGAGGGACTCCCTTTGGTTTGCTGCGTGTCACCGAGATACCCTGGCTCTTACAGCCACAGCGCAGCCCGGAACTCGTGTGCCGTCCATGCGCGTCTGGAGCAAAATGAGTGTCTGAGTCCCCTGTTCGGGTTATGATCAAAATCACAGCAAAGAACTGCTCTGCTATTTTGCTGTCTGTGCACCCCCCGCCCCCCGCGTCTCCGCTCTGAGCTATCAGCTTTCTTATTACCCGCTAATGCCATCTCACCGGCACCCCAGGTTCAAAATGGCACCAGGCAATGAGCTTTAAGGTTGTGTCTCTGCTGTTGTAGGAGATGTAACGCTTGTCAAATAACACACGCGCCCCGTGCGCATCTCCCGCTGACTTCAGCCTGAAAGGACAGGTCAAGGGACGAGCGCTCTTTGCGGGGGGATATTTCGTCTGCTAAATGGTTTTCAGTGAAACAATCACAGCTGCTGCGTGTGGCTCCACGGGGCGGGCAGAGACGAAGCCCGGAAGGTGCTGGGGCTTGTGTTCAATCTGGCTTGGGTTACAGCTACTTGAAGGCAAACGTGAGGCTCCAGAAATGTCGGTGAGGCTCCCGGTTTCGAAGGGGAAGGGGAAGGCAGTCTGGGCAGCAGGCAGAGCCCGGCCACACCGAGCTCAGCACCAGGGGACATCGGTCCTTTCGATGTGTTTAGTCCATCACCTGCCCCGGCTCCTAGTCACCCACGTGTGGTGGGTATCATCGTCCCGGTCAAGGAAGTGCCACGAAGGCAGAGAAGTTTGGTCTGGCTGTTTACCGTTGTTTCCTCCGTGTCTAGAGCAGTGCCTGGCACACGGCAGGTGCCCATCCATCTCCGGTGGATGAAAGAGTCACTCAGTTGACGGGCACAAGTGTGCTTTAGGTGCCTACGGTTTGGGGAAGGGAAACCAGAACCCCGCAAAAAAAGTGTAGGAACCCTTTGCGGCCACAGCGTTGGTTTCACGTGTAGATTTCAAGACTTGAAACTCCCGTCCCCGTTGATCTGTGACGCGTTCACCCGCCGAAAGAACACGACCGCAACGGCCTGCGAGCCACATTCCGTGTTCTGGTGGCCCCTGGGCTCTGTCCCCGCAGCTCACATGCGTGTATGGATTGAGCCTGCATTACCATGAAAATGTAATGAAATCAGTTGGCAATATTGAGCATCTGGGAGATTTTCACACGCTGCATTTCCGGGTGTCCCTCAACAATGGAAGGCACCACCGTGCTGTGACCTCCAATTTGTCCTAGACCTTACCTGGGTCACCTCACTTGCTCTCGTAACCTATCTGCCCCTGAAGACTTTTGAGTGCACATCACAGAGACCTACGGTGTCCTACAGAGAGAATTTTGTATGAACTTTGAGGGGGAGACGGTCCAGGAAAATGTATCCTTAAGAACCATGATCGTTTGTAAAGAGGCAAACCTTTTTGGGGGGATTAGGAAAACAGCAACATGATATTAGGTACAGAGGACATTAAAATTTCAAATCAACACGAGCAAGTTTGAAAACTTCAATAGGAATCTATGGCGTAAGAGTTGAGGGCAAATCTTTCTTGGGGCACCTTGAGGTCACAGCCATTGTCATCATCTTCCAGAGCAGTTTTTAAAGGCAAAGAAGCTCTTCCCCACCCCACCCCCAGAAACCAATGCCTTCTGAAACTTTGACTTGAATGTATTCTTAAAATACGTTTAGGGGCACCCGGGTGGCTCAGTCGGTTAACTGTCCGACTTCAGCTCAGGTCACGACCTTGCGATTCGTGAGTTCGAGCCCCGCGTCGGGCTCTGGGCTGACAGCTGGGAGCCTGGAGCCTGCTTCGAATTCTGTGTCTCCTTCTCTCCCTGCCCCTCCCCTGCTGACACTCTGTCTCTCAAAACTAAATCAATGTTAAAAAAATGTTTAATGGCACTTTGCTTCTTTTTGGATGAGAATTTGGTCTGGCAGGTTGTGGTTTTGGCTGCCAAATGCTTTTTCCTGCCCTTGGGACTGTACCCCCCTGGGTCAGTGACCGGAGACGACACTGTGGGGTTTACTGTCCGATCGCAGAGATCAGATGGAAGGCGGTGCAGGAATTCGGTGATGGCTTGAGGTGGGAGTGGTCCCGATTCTGGAGGAGCTTCAGGGGAGCCAGGAAGCTGGGTCCTGAGTTGCCAGGACGACATGGGAGCGCCCATTTGGGGAAGCTGGGGCTTCCAGACTCTCCGGCAGGTGACCCTGGCCAGGCAGTGTAGAATGGAATGACCTTGGGGGCTGAAGGGCCTCTTTGGAGCCACAATATAGGTTTCACGATCAACCTAAGCTTTCAGAGAATTCCTTCATAATTTTGGCGAGGGAGGGTGGGGGAGGGAGACTCTTTCCTGCATTCATTTGCATTTAGATTTGAAGTTGAAATTAAGGCTTTTAGAAACTTTTAATTTCTATTTAATTATAAGAATTTCACTGCAGGGTATCTATCTGATTTAAAAAGAATAATTAAAATTAAGTATAGCCGCAGTGATTTGCCACAGCGTACGTCTGTCCTTCAGAACGTTAGGCAACAGCAAATTATTTGTGGCTGGAGGTGTTCTATATGTAAATTCCCACAAGAATAGAATTTGGTGATAGAGAAATTCAGATTATGAACATCACACTGCAGGTTTGAACATCAGTGCCTAATAAACGCCTCAGTTGTTACCATTACTTCTCTTAATATCCTCAATTAAATGATTTAAAATAGAACAATAGATAAGCAAGATCAATTAATTTTATAAGATGATCAAAGGAATGTGGTTCGGCATTGTAAAAGCTGTAAATGTGATAATGGTTTTATCAGACAGGGAAAATAACTCGAAGTGGCTCAAACCTTATTCGTTTATGCTCAGAGGGGTTTTATTTGTGATTAATCACGTTGTCTTTTGTAATAAGGAGAGTTTTAGGATCTTGCCCATTAATTTTAGAAAAAAATAATTCAGACATTCAAATAGATGTTATTCTCGGATGGTTGTATGTCAACCATAATAAGTGATAACAAGCATCAAAGTATCTTGATCCTGTAACCTGTTGGAAGGAGGCTGTGGGAGGGGCTGGGGAGCTGCCAGTGGCAATAACATTGATCCTCCCGAGTACCCGAAGAGAGGCCCTAACTCAGCTTCTGTGTCTGAGGTCTAGGCTGGAGGCCAAATGCAAGGTACACCATCAGTGGTTCTCTGCTCATATGAAGGATGTGCCATCGGGAATTTCAGAATGGCAGGGTGAAGGGAAGGATCATTTTTGAAAGGCTACATTTATCTGCAGTGTGTATTGGGGTTAAGAATGATTCAATTATTTATACTCCTCTGCTTTTCAAAAAGAAATTAGGTATCTTTCCCCCAAAAAAGGACAGAAACGGTAAAAGAACAGAAAAAGAACAATGCTGGGTAATAATGGGGTGATGGGTAATGATTATGGTGATTCAATCTAACTAGGGGAAAACGTGCGCAAGGAAAAACAGATTTTGGTTTAGAGCTTCCTGGCAATCAAAGCAAAAAGGGAAGCATGATGAGTTATTACTTCTTACTATCCTATTTAAAATGAAAAAAAAGGATAACTTTCGATTTCTAAAAGGATTTTTTTTTTGCAAAAGTAAGAAGCACAGATTTTTTTTTTTCTTTTAACGTTTATTTATTTTTGAGACAGAGAGAGACAGAGCATGAACGGGGGAGGGGCAGAGAGAGAGGGAGACACAGAATCTGAAGCAGGCTCCAGGCTCTGAGCCGTCAGCACAGAACCCGACGCGGGGCTCGAACTCACGGACCACGAGATCTTGACCTGAGCGGAAGTCGGCCGCTCAACCGACTGAGCCACCCAGGCGCCCCCACAGATTTTTTTTTTCAAGGCAAGGAAATAGAACAGGAAACACAAAAAAATGGTGACTCTGTAAGTTACCATGTTATTTGAACCAGAAGGTTGCTTTTTTTTTTTTAAAGTTTATTTATTTGTTTTGAGGGGCGCCTGGGTGGCTCAGTCGGTTGAGCGGCCGACTTCGGCTCAGGTCACGATCTCGAGGTCCGTGAGTTCGAGCCCCGCGTCGGGCTCTGTGCTGACCGCTCAGAGCCTGGAGCCTGTTTCAGATTCTGTGTCTCCCTCTCTCTCTGCCCCTCCCCCGTTCATGCGCTGTCTCTCTCTGGCTCAAAAATAAATAAACGTTAAAAAAAATTATTTATTCGCTTTGAAAGAGAGAGAGAGAGCACGAGTAGAAGAGGGACACAGAGAATCCCAAGCAGGCTCTGCACTGTCAGAGCAGAGCCCGACACAGGGCTCGAACGTACGAACTGCAAGATCACGACCCGAGCCGAAATCAAGAGTTGGACACTTAACCAACTGAGTCACCCAGGCACCCCCGGAAGGCTTCTTTGTAACAGGAGCAAGTTAGCAAGTTGTGAGAAAACATCTCCGTCATCACCCTCCATCACATGTCGGTTTCAAAGGCCAGAAATATCACCCCAAATCTAGTTTTTCATAGACAGTGCAAGTTGGCGTGGTAGCTAATGACCCGTAAGCACGCCCTTGGCAGGATGGTTTGAGCGATCCCATAGTAGCTTCACAAGGTTTAAGGAGCAGCTGAGTGGTTCTGAGGAGACAGAGTGACACATGGTGGCAGGCAGGGGATGGCGCTGTGACCAACAAGTGGCTTTCTGGCAGGTGGCTCGCTGCATGAGCCATGGTTGGATTTAGCCACCACTAAGAGGCTACAGCTCTGTGGCTAAGTGGCTCGTGGGTTATTGCCTGCCTTGCATTAGCACAGCTATTTGGGGCTTACTGGCAGTACCTTGGCATGCTTTCTGATTAACCGGGCCGCGGTGCCCTCCTCCTCCACCGAAATTCTCCAGGCTAATCTCCTATGGCTCTCGGGTCTGACGGCACAGAGGTGCAGCACACTGCCATGGACCGACTCCCACCGGGAAATGAGCAGGGGAGCACGCTTTTGGACTCGGATGTTATCTGAGAGTCCTGGAGGGCAGACGGGCCAAGGAATTTTTCAGGCCGATGGTGATTCCTTCCCCAAGTCTCACGGCACTTCAAATACGGTTTCTGTGGGAACCTGTCATTTTTTTTTTTTTTTTTTTTTTTACCTTACGTTCCATTATTTCCGGGTAGGATCCAAAGAGCTTGGGTCTGGGAGACAGATTTAGGTCCAAATCCCGTCTTGCCACTTAGCGGTAATGAGAACCTCGGGAGATTATCCAACTTTGTTGGGTCTGTTTTCTTATCTGAAAAAAGAAATCTCCAGGGGCACCTGGGGGGAGGGGGGGGGGGGCTCAGTCGATCAAGCGTCAGACTTCAGCTCAGGCCATGATCTTGCAGTTCATGAGTTCCAGCTGTGTGTCGGGCTCTGGGCTGACAGCTCAGAGCCCGGGGCCTGCTTTGGATTCTGTGTCTCCCTCTCTCTCTTTCTCAAAAATAGATAAAGACGTTGACAAAACAAATCTCTGTGAGCCAGTAAATATAAAGAATCAAGATCTGTCATTGTGCAGAGACAATTCTCTGGTTACAGTGCCCTTTATAAATATGCAATAGACCCTGTTCTAGGTGCTGAGCATACAGAGAATAAAATGCAATCCCTTGAAGAGTTCCAACGCTACTGGGAAACACAAAGACGCTGTGAGGTGCGCCCTGATGGACGCCTATGTGGACAGCGCCACGAGAGGAGGGGGTTTAGCTTAGTGGATGTGCCCACCAAAGGATGGTGTTGATTTAAAGGCCGTGGCTGACATCAGAAGAGCCAGGCCCCAGCTCAAGCTACCAAGGGTATGACCCACAGCCAAAGGTATTCACTCATATTTTCGCTGCTTCCTCTGTAAAAGGAGAAAGGCTGAACTGAAAGCCTTTCGCGTTCCCTGCAGATCATCAGCAATAGGGAGGCTGGCCAGCACAGCGGACAGCGAGAGCAGTACAGAGCCCAAGCAGACTTGCTCAGTAGAATGTTTGCTCCGTCTACCCAGAGTTCAAGCTAGAAGTCTTCTATGAAAGCCAAGGCTCTTCCATCAGCTCATCCCTGGGACCCCAAAAATACAAAAAGGAGAACGCGTACAGAAGGTCGTCCTGCTAAGCGGTCGTTGACTTTGCATTACGATCGTGTTTACAAGGTAACTGGAAGGCCATTCATGTGAAGGATCCATCCAGCCCAGTGACCGTGATGTAGCTCAGGGGAGGCAAGACGTGGAGGTGCCCCGGGCTGCCTCAATGGCCAAGCGCACGGAGTCAGGGTCGCTCAGCCAGCCTGCTGTGCTGATGCTTAAGCACTGAACTTCATCAGCAGTGTAATTCCATTTATGCTATTACATAATTAAATTGAGACTTGAGTTGTGCTTTTTAAAAGATTATGTGACCATATGTAGCTTGAACAAGGGCCAACTTTGAAAAAAAAAAAAAAAAGGTCTTTTCACAATTTCTTTCTATTGGGTTAGGACTTGGTTATTTCTTATTTCCTTTTTTTTTCCCCCTCATAAATTTGAATGGAACTCAGTCGGTACTTAATAAATTGATATGATTACAGTTTAAAGTATTCTTATTTTAGACTGTGCTTTCAATCTGTTTTAAAACAAAAATAAAACCCTGTGGAACCGGATCATGTATCAGGCATGGAATATCAGTGCTCCCACACTCTGAGAGAACAATACGAACTAACATTTCAAATGGCTTTTCATCAAATCAGGTTTTAAACAGAAAGTTTAGAGTCGATACTGAGTAATTGAATTAGCAAAGGGTACACTTAATTCTTAAAAGAAGTCAGGGTAAGGAAAACAAAATGTTATGCCTAGCATAAAGTCACCATTTTTTATTTTTAAAAAATTTTTGCTAATATTTATTTTTGAGAGATAGAGACAGAGCGCGAGCAGGGGAGGGGCAGAGAGAGAGAGGGAGACACAGAATCCGAAGCAGGCTCCAGGCTCTGAGCCGTCAGCACAGAGCCCTACGCAGGGCTCGAACCCATGAAAGGTGACATCATGACCTGAGCTGAAGTCGGACGCTCAACCCACTGAGCCATCCGGGCACCCCAAAACCACCACATTTCAAAGAAATTATTTAACATTTGAGGGAATGCGTCTTTTATAGTCAGTAATATTCGGGAACTCAACTCAGACATATACATCGAACCAGCAGAGGATTTTAAATTTTATAGGCAAACAACAACAAAAAATACTAATAGTGTTCAATGAAATCCAGCCATTATTTTAAAGTACAGTCGTAGGTGGGAAAACTAATAGGAAAAATAAGTTCTTGAAGCCTAAGGAGAATAGGGCCAGTTTTGCTTTTGTTTTTTAATCAGCATAAACTCTTCCTTGTAAAATCTGGACTAGTCTATGCATATGCAACAGATTTTTAGTAAGAGGCATTAGAAAACCAAAGTGCCATTAGGTAATGAAACTGACCAGAGGTATCTCCTCGTGCTTCAATTAATACCCTGGTGGTTACACTATACTGACCAAATCCAACTGGAGTCAAGTTCAGATGTGAATTGTACTTAAGGACCTCAGAGTCACATCTTAGTGGATTGGTTTTGAAACACAAAAGCACTAAATTAAAATAATTGTTTTGTCTGAAAGGTTTTTTTTTTGTTGTTTTTTTTTTTCACCGACAACCCCAATAGGTACTCCCTCAAACTCAAACATTATCACAGAGCACGGCTCGGCATCAGCGCCTTCCGTCGTCACCCCACGTCTGACGCATAATTGGTACTCAGTGAATATACTGTGTTCAGAAAATCAATAGGATCTCATCCAAAACACTGAGCTCTTTCCTTTGAGATCTCAAAGTCTGCAGGCTTGCCTAGACTTGAGTTTGTTGTGCTAAAATCAATGTGGGTTCTAATTTAAAAACCTTGAAGGGCGGCACACGATAATACTTTCCGTTTTGAGAAATTCTAAGTCACTTACATATTCAGTTATTTGATTCTCACCACATCCTTATCTCAGTTTCTTTTTTTTTAAATCTTTAATGTTGATTTGTTTTTGAGAATCAGAGAGAAACAGAGCATGATTGGGGGAGGGGCAGACACAGAGAGAGAGAGACACAGAATCCGAAGCAGGCTCCAGGCTCCAAGCCATCAGCACAGAGCCCGACGTGGGGTTCGAACCCACGAACCTTGAGATCATGACCTGAGCCCAAGTCAGACGTTCAACCGACTGAGCCACCCGGGTGCCCCTCTCAATTTCATGTAATGAGATGAAATGATTTCCTGAAGCTTGAGAATCCAGTAGGTCGTGACCCCAGCTTGAACCAGTCAGCGGAGATCCGGGAACCATTCTCTCAGTCCACAGTCGGGGCCTACGGACTATGGCCCGGGGGCCGAGTTCACCTGTTTTTATAAAGAAAGATTTATTGGAACACAATCCCAGCCCACATACTCATTTGCATGTTGTCTATGGCTGTGTCCATGCTACAATCACAGGAATGAGCAGTTCTAACAGAGACCAGATAACTTTAAAGCCTAAAGTTCTGTCTGACCCTTTAAGAAAAAGGTTGCTAACCTCTGTTCTACACCACTGGCTTAGGAATAAAGAAGAGTCCAAGTGACAGCTCAGATAAAGTTCACGTCCACAAAACTTTCCATCAAAGTCCACCAGAATCCACCATCGGAAATAACGGTGTCGGAAGTGAGACCACCTCAAACTAAAAAAGCTTTTGCACAACAAAACAAAAAGTCAACTTCGTGAATGGGAGAAGGTATTTACAAACAATATATCCAAGAAGGGGTTACTATCCAAAATATATTTTAAAAAAAGCTCATACAACTCAACACCAAAAAAAAGCCCAAACGATCCGATGAAAAAATGAGCAGAGGATCTGAATAGACATTTTTCCAAAGAAGACATCCAGATGGCCAACAGGCACATGCAAAGATGCTCAACGTCACTCATCATCGGGGAAATGCAAATCAAAACCATAATGAGATACCACCTCAAATGTGTCCAGAAAGTATCACAAGTATCACAAGGACAAGAAGTAACAAGTATCGGGGAGGATGTAGATAAAAGGGAACCCTGGTGGGAATGTAAACAGGTGCAGCCACTCTGGAAAAGAATAGGAAGTCCCTCAAAAAAGTGAAAAATAGAATTACTATATAATCCAGCAATCCCACTTCTGGGTCTTTAGCTGAAGAAAACAAAAACACGGTCAAGGGTCTGACTCTTGATTTCAGCGCAGGTCATGATCTCATAGTTCATGAGCTCAAGCCCTGCATCAGGCTCTGTGCTGACAGTGTGGACCCTGCTTGGGATTCTCTCTCTCCTATCTCTACCCCTCCCCTGTTTGTCCTCTCTCTCTCTCTCTCCATCTCTCTCCCTCTCCAAATAAATAAATACACTTAAAAAGAAAACAAAAACACGAATTCAAAAAGATGTATGTGCCCCTATGTTCATTGCAGATTATTTACAAAAGGCGAGATATGGAAACACCCTAAGCGTCCGTCGACAGATGAATGGAAGAAGAAGGAGGGGTGTGTGTATACAGCAGAATATTACTGAGCCATAAAAAAGAGTGAGCTCTTGCCATTTGGGTCAACATGGACGAACCTAAAGGGATTATGCTAAGAAAAGTAAGTCAGACAGGGAAACACAAATACTATATGATTTCACTTACACGTGGAGCCTAAAACGAAACCAAACAAATGAGCGAACAAAATAGAAACAGACTCCTAAATACAGGGGACCCATTAGTGGTTGCCAGAGACGAGGGAGGTCCGGTAGTGGGCAAAATAGGCAAAAGGGACCAAGAGATCCAAACTTCCAGTTATAAACTAACTGTGGGCTCTACAGCGTGGAGTGTAGGGCCCATAATATCGTAATAACATTTTATGGTGACAGATGGTAACTCCACTTACGGTGAGCATTTCATAACGTAGATAGATATCTAATCACGATGCAGTACACCTAAAACCCATGGAATATCGTATGTCAACTGTATTTCAATTAAAAAAAAAAACAAGGAAAAAGAAATCATATCTGTCAACCAATTCAAGGCAGTGTGGGATGGTGGACAGAGCATAAGGCTTCGAGGCCACTCCGGGTCTAATATTAACTTGTGTCTTTTCTCTGAGTCCTGATTTTCCATCTGTAAAGCTGGGCTATTTATACCTCCCTTGCTGGGTTGTTTTAGGCGATTAAATAAGACAAATTATGTTGAAGTCTTAATGCAATGCCTGGCACATAGTAGAAGATCAATAAATAGTAATGAAAATAACAGGAATTTATCATTGTATATCTTTTTTGTCTATATCTATCTGCATTCGTGTATTTGTTATCAATAAGCTGCTGTTGTTCCAGAGTGTTGGTGGGAACTGGGAACGTCTAGAGGAGGTGTCAACCACATCAGAAAGTTCTTCTTTCCAATGGATTCTGCAGGGGATTCGTGGCCTGGCCTTCTGGTCTTTGCCCTGGGGAGGCATCTTCTAGAAGATTGTGTCTTTAGCCAAGGTTGAGCAAAACAGAATCCATTCCACGCCCCCCTCGCCCCCCTTGATGCGGCTACCTCGTGTGAATATACCTCATCTCCACATGCTTGCGCTAAAGCCTACCCTGAAATAATGTGATTTCTCACCAGAGTGTTCTCGGGGGCAACAGGCGGCATTTGAGAGGCTTGAATTCCTGCCATCCCTGGGCTTTGGGGGAAGATGATGCTGTGGAAGCTTGGGGTTGCTCTCCTTGGCCGCCTCACCTGCCTGAGCACCACCATCTATCAGCCAATGGACTTCAGTAGCCTCTTAACTGGGCTTCCGGCTTCCACCCAAGCGCCCTATGGTGTGCACCTGGTACAGTGACCAGAGAACTTTAACAACGTGTGTCAGGTCGTGTCACTCCTCAGCTCAAAACCCTTCCATAGCTCCGCATACCTCTCCAAGTAAAAGCCAGTTCCTTCCAAGGGTGTACGAGGCCCAACATCAACTGGGATCCTCCTTATCACTTCTCCAGCTTCGTCTGTTACTCTGTCCCGTGCTCACTTCATTCTAGTCCTAATGGCCTTCTTGATGTCTCCTGAATGAGCCAGGACACTCAGACACTTTGTACTTCCCGTTCCTTCTTTTCATAACACTGTTGCTGACTCCCTCATCTCCTACAGGTCTCTTGACTCAAGTCTTTACACCTTCTCCGCGAGGCGCCCTGATCCTTCTCTTCCAGACATGCCCCTCTGCCCTAAGCAACGCCCATATACTCATAAACATTCCCTGTCCCGTCTCCTGCTTTATTTTTCTTCTAAGCATCGACCACCACCTAATATTAGCACCCTGAAGGCCAGGCACTTGTGACTGTTTTATTCACAGCTGCATCTCTAGCATTTAGAACTCTGCCTGGCACATAGTAAGTGATCAAGAAATATTTGCTATGTGAATGAATGTAGATTAAAATTAGAGGCTGAAGCACTGAGTGGAAGACCCCAGCCTTCATCCTTCTAAGGATGGCATTTCTAGGAAGACGCGTGAAGTACGAAGTCTTACGAACAGAAAAATGGTGGAAAGTTTTCTGGATTCCCAAGAAAACAGCAAGGTCCTGTTTGTTCTACACTAGGGATAATGGAATTTTTTTTTTAATTTCTACTTTCGACACTCTTTTACTTCTTTGTTTTTCTTATTTTATTACACTTAATAGGACCTCCAGAATTATGTTGAATAAAAATGGTAATAGAGGTCATTTTTGCCTCATTACTGACTTCAAATGTAATGCTTCTCAACTTTGACCGCCATAGAGAGTGTTTGCTGAGTTTTTGGTAGATGCTGGTTATCAAGGTAAAGGCATTCCCTGCAATTTCTGGTTTGCCACGACTTTTATCATGAATAAGAGTTGAGCTGAATTGGAATTTTCTTTCTGCATTTATTGTTATGATCATGCTCTTTCTTGAATCTTTTAATACAGAGAACTGCACTAATGCGTTTTTCTAATCTTAAACTGCCCTTGAGGGGATCAATCCTACCTGCTTATGAATGTTTTCCTTGCTAGATTTTTTAAAGGATGTTCACATCTATATTCCTAAGTAAGCCAATAATTTTATTTTCAGTAGTGTCCTTGTCTTGATGTCAAGATTAACTTTTAGTTTCATAAAATGGAAAATTTTCTACCTTTTTTTTGTTCTGTGGTAGAGATTGTATGAAACTGAGGTCATCGATTCTTAGATGATTGGACAAAACTCACCCAAAAAGCCGTCTGAGCCTGATGTTTGTGGAAAGGGGTTTGGGGACCATTGATGACATGAACTTAACGTACTACTTAGCTTTTCTATTTCTTCACTAGTCAATTTTTATTTCTATATCTTTCTAGACGTTTCCTACGCCCTCTGAGTTTTAAAATTTATTCACATAAGGCTGTTCACGGTATGCTCATGATTTTGAAAAGTCCTACTGTATTTACGGTCATGTCCCTTTATTTCCTTGATTAATCTTGCCAGAGTTTTGTCCATTCATCTGTTCAAAGAAGTAGCTTTTAATTTTGCTCATCAAACTATTTTATTTTCCACATTATTCGTTTTGGTTCTTTGTTACTTCTTTTTCCTATTATCCTTAGGATATTTCTCTCATTAAGTCTTTCATAAGGTGTGTCTTCGGGGCTACAATTATTTCACTTTGTATTGTTTTGTCTTTGCAGCATGAGTTTTGATAACCATTCTATCAGCATTCAGTCCTAACTGCTTTACTATTTTCATTACAGTTTCTTTTGTGACCTATCTCTACGTAGAAGATTTTGGTTGTTTTCGTTGTCGTTGCCTAATTTCCAAATACAGGCTAAGATTGGTTCTTTCTTTATAACGTAATCGTATTATGGTCGTAGAATGTGGTCTGTAGAAAGTTCACCAGTTTTACTCCTTATGCTTCCAGATTCGGTTCCTTCCTTCTCTACATCATCTTCTAGTAGCAAGGACCTTTGAGTAGTAAACGCCATCAGTCTTTATCTGAAAACTTTTCTCTGATTTTCACTTTTAAATAATTAATATCTGTCCTTGGGAAAGTATTGTCCTTCAACAACATGAAGATATTACCCTATTGGTTGCTAGCCTTGATTGGTTTTTTTCAAATTTTTTTGGTCATTTTTAATTTTATTTTTCGAGAGAGAGAGAGCGAGAAAGTGGGAAGGGAGATACAGAATCCGAAGCAGGCTCCAGGCTCTGAGCTGTCCGCACAAAGCCTGACATGGGGCTCCAAGTCACAAACCTTGAGATCATGACCCCAGCCGAAGTCGCTTAACCAACTTAGCCACCCAGGCGCCCCCTAGCCTTGATTGTTTTTTAATCAGCCCATTGTCATTCCAACTCCAGTCCTTTTCCCTTGATTTGCTTTTAAGGA